>NC_066580.1:369678526-371003526 GCF_024323335.1 Lathyrus oleraceus
TGTTTTAGCTTTTGCTTATTTTTCTTTTCCAGCATTGTTTATTTTATTTATTTCTTTTGCAAGCTTTACATTCTTTTTCCCTTGCAAATTTACCTTTCCCGTTTTAGCTTTTAGATATTTTTCGCATAATAGTTTCTACACCGGAAACCATTGTGCAACTTTATACTGGATTTAACCTTACGTTATATTCTAGTTTTATTTCCTTGATTTAATTTACTGTTTAATTGAAGAATCCAAGAACAAATCCTACCGACTTGTGGTGGAGTGTTCAAGACTATTGTATTACGCATTCAGGTTCTTTAATCGTTATTTAATATTTTGTTTTATCATTTATCTATATTATCTGCCTGGAATGAGTCTGTTTATGCATGATATGTATTCTTGTTTATTTAGCATGTCTGGCTAATTCGCCTAGGTATCGGTATGTAAAGTAAGCAGAATAAGGGATCAAGACTAAGTCGGTCTATCTAAACTTAAAATTAAAATCAATCTTTTTACGGTCTCAACTTACAGGTTTAATAACAAGATTTTTTACAAAAGTAAAGGACATAAAGAAGTTAAAATCAATAGAGCGAGAGTTTGAGATTTTAACTGGACAGTGTAAGTTAGGCATTAATTCTAGATCAGGGCGAGAGCAAGTTTTAGAGTTAATTAAATTCTGACCTTTTCCAAAAAGTATTTTTAAAGATTGAATGTGAGGACGAGAGTTAAGCATTTGGATTTGATTATATAACCTAAGTCAACAGAGCGAGAGTTTGAGATAAGGGTGTTTAAAACGGTCAGTATTTTCTTAAAAGGAGTTTCTGCAACTTTATTGTTTTCAAAATATGGTTTTTGACTTAATTATAAGTGACAGCTACATTAATATAAAATCATGGTTTATTCAACAGAGCGAGAGTTTGAGATAAAACCTTTAACCAATAAAGTTAACCGAAACGATTCATTTTAAAACCAAGAAACCGACAAAGACTTGATTCCCTAGTTTTGACGAACTACATACCGATATCCGTTTCATTTATATTTAATCTAGATATTAGTTTAGCTCTTAGTTTTTCCCCAAACAATCAAACATTTTCACCTTAGATTTACGTAGTAACCTTAGATAACGGTATATCGATTCATAAGTCCCTGTGGGATCGATATCTTTTAAAACTACGCGATAGAACTGTGCACTTGCAGTTTGTATCCCATTCTCGACTCACCCAGTCGAGCGATCAAGTTTTTGGCGCCGTTGCCGGGGACTTTTATTCAATCGATATCGTAACTCTTCCGTTACGCTGTAGAGACTAAGGTTTCTTTTTCTTCTATTTTCTTTCTTTCGTTGATTTGTATGCCACGCACTCTCTCACAAGGCGAACCGCTCTATTTACGAATCAACGATATCGAACTATATCTCCGAGTCTTACGACGAATTCGGGAATATCGTGCTGCGAACAATCTCCCTCCTGTAGAACTTCCTGATTTCAAAAACATTTTTCCTTCGATACCCGAGATGGCAGAACCAGCTCGTGCTCTTAGAGATTACGCCGCTCCATCGCAATATGAACCGCATTCAAGTATTGCTCCGCCCGCAATCGAAGCAAACAACTTTGAACTTAAACCTTCGCTGTTGCAGGCTGTGCAACAGAACCAATTCTCTGGAAATCTTACCGAAGATCCAAACCTTCATTTATCCGTATTTGTCCAATACGCTGATACTGTTAAAGCTAATGGTGTCACTTCAGAGGCAATTCGACTTCGTCTTTTTCCTTTCTCATTAAGAGATAGCGCTAGAAGATGGCTTCAATCACTTCCTTCCAACTCAGTCACCACATGGAACGAATTGAAGAAAGTTTTTCTTGCCCGATATTTTCCGCCAAGCAAAACAGCTATGTTAAGAGCCCAGATAAACGGATTTAAACAGAAAGACAACGAGTCTCTTTTCGAAGCATGGGAAAGATACAAAGACATGATGAGACTTTGCCCACACCATGGTTTGGAAGACTGGTTAGTCATTCACACATTTTATAATGGTCTCTTATACAACACAAGGTTAACAATAGACGCCGCTGCAGGTGGTGCACTAATGAACAAACCTTATGCTGATGCTTACCAGCTTATCGAGAGCATGGCCCAAAACCACTATCAGTGGGGAACCGAACGAACAACGGTGGAAAAACCTCAACCGAAAACTGGCATGTACGAGATAAGTAACCTTGATCACGTCAATGCAAAAGTGGATGCTTTGGTCCAAAAAATTGAAAGTTTAAATGTATCACCTCCAGCCGCCGTGGTTGCTATAACTCAGAATTGCGAGATCTGTGGAATCCAAGGCCACACTCCTGCGGAATGTCAACTCTTGACTGGAATCCAAGCAGAGCAAGTAAACTATGCTCAAGGAAGCCCCTATTCGAATACCTATAACCCAAATTGGAAGAACCATCCAAACTTTTCATATAAGAGTAATAATGCTTTATACGCACCTGGACAGTCTCCAAATCAAGCCCCATCTATACCTCCGGGATATCAGAAACAGAATCCTAACAATAATACCCCTAGAAAATCCAACTTGGAAATCATGATGGAAAACTTTATAGCTTCCCAACAACAAACCAATAAAGATTTCTTAAACCAGAACATACACACTGGCGAACAACTTAAACAACTAGCAAGCAAAGTAGATGCCTTGGCTACCCATAACAAAATGCTGGAAACACAAATATCACAAGTAGCTCAACAACAAGCACCTACTGCTGCCCCAACTGGTACATTCCCTGGACAGCCCCAACCCAATCCGAGAAGCCAAGCTCATGCAATTATATTAAGAAGTGGAACGGAAGTGGAAGGACCGTCTGACCCAAGGATAGAAAACCAAAACCCTAAGAAATCAACTGAGGAAAGTGAACCTAAGGAAAAGGAAGAAAGTAATAAGGAAACCCTAGAAAAGAAGGAACCTTATGTACCTCCACCACCTTACAAACCACCTATACCGTACCCTCAAAGGCT
The DNA here is from genome assembly GCF_024323335.1 of Lathyrus oleraceus. Taxonomy (NCBI): domain Eukaryota; kingdom Viridiplantae; phylum Streptophyta; class Magnoliopsida; order Fabales; family Fabaceae; genus Lathyrus; species Lathyrus oleraceus. The sequence continues at coordinate 369,681,512 of NC_066580.1, forward strand.
TGTTAAAACCAAAGATGTAGGCCAATTTAGAAAATTTGTTGATCTCCTTAAACAATTAAACGTTACAATTCCATTTACCGAAGCTATTACGCAGATGCCCTCATATGCTAAATTCTTAAAAGAAATTCTTTCTAATAAGAGGAAACTTGAGGACAGCGAAACCGTTACACTCCCTGCCGAATGTAGCGCTATAATCCAAAACATGCCCCCTAAACTCAAGGATCCGGGTAGTTTCTCTATACCCTATCACATAGGAAAATTTGTCATCGACAAAGCCTTATGCGATTTAGGAGCCGGAATTAGCGTTATGCCTTTATCCATATGTAAGAAACTGGAAATGGGAGAATTAAGACCGACCAAAATGTCTGTGCAATTAGCAGATCGTTCCATCAAATATCCTGTAGGAATCCTTGAAAACGTTCCCGTACGCTTAGGTCAGTTTTACATTCCCACTGACTTCACAATTATGGACATTAGAGAAGATGATACTACACCTATTATACTAGGAAGACCATTCTTAGCAACTGCCGGTGCAATCATAGACGTAAAACGAGGACGACTCACCTTCGAAGTAGGTGAAGAGAAAATTGAATTCATTCTTTCCCAATTCTTGAAAGCACCTGCAATAGAAGATACATGTTACTTCATGGATATCATCGATGAATGCATAAAAGAAGCAAAGTCAGGAGAAGACAAATCATCAGACTATCTTTTAGAGGACAAATCTAACCAATGTTTAGCAATAACACTGGACCCTACGCAGTGTCTTAACAAACCAACCCCTGATTTGAAAACACTTCCCAAAAATCTGAGATATGAATTCCTAGACTTAGATCTTGAACGACCTGTGATAGTTAATGTCGATCTAGGAAGACTCGAAACAGAAAAACTCCTACATATCTTAAGAAAATACCCAACCGCACTAGGATACCGCATCACCGATCTTAAAGGAATAAGCCCTTCTATTTGTATGCACCGCATCATGTTAGAAGAAGACTGTAAAACCTCTAGGGAACACCAGAGAAGACTAAATCCGATCCTAAGTGAGGTAGTAAAGAAAGAAATAACCAAGTTATTGGAAGCAGGTATTATATATCCTATATCTGATAGCAAATGGGTTAGTCCTGTACACGTTGTACCAAAGAAAGGAGGCATAACCGTTATTGAAAACGAAAAAGGAGAAACTATAACTAAACGAATCGAATCGGGATGGAGAATGTGCATTGATTATAGGAAACTAAACAAAGCAACCCGAAAAGATCATTTCCCTTTACCATTCATTGACCAAATGTTAGAACGATTAGCTAAACATTCACATTTCTGTTATTTAGACGGTTATTCAGGCTTCTTTCAAATACCAATTCACCCTGATGACCAAGAAAAGACAACATTCACATGCCCTTTTGGTACCTTCGCTTATAGACGAATGCCGTTTGGTTTGTGTAATGCCCCTGCGACCTTTCAAAGATGCATGATGGCAATTTTCGCCGACTTTCTCGAAAACATCATGGAAGTATTTATGGATGACTTTTCTGTATACGGACAAAGTTTCGAAGAATGCCTTGAAAACCTGGAAAGAGTTCTTGAGCGATGTGTAAAAGTAAACTTAGTACTTAATTGGGAAAAGTGCCACTTTATGGTACAAGAAGGAATTGTTTTAGGACACATCATCTCGAACAGAGGAATTGAAGTAGACAAAGCCAAGATAGAGGTAATCGAAAATCTTCAACCCCCAAGAACCGTGAGAGAAGTACGAAGCTTTTTAGGACACGCCGGTTTTTACCGACGATTCATCAAAGACTTCTCTAAGATAACTAAACCCTTAACCGGACTGTTGATGAAAGATGCTGAATTCATATTCGACGATAACTGTTTAAAAGCATTTCAAACTCTTAAACAAGCATTGATCTCCGCACCCATTATGCAGACACCAGACTGGAATGAACCATTCGAAATAATGTGCGATGCCAGTGACTATGCTGTAGGTGCTGTTCTAGGACAAAGAAAGGATAAAAAGCTTCACGTTATATATTACGCTAGCAGAACCCTGGATGAAGCACAGATGAATTATGCCACAACCGAGAAAGAACTCCTAGCAGTGGTATTTGCGCTAGATAAATTTCGTTCTTACTTGGTAGGAGCCAAAATAATAGTTTACACCGATCACGCTGCTATCAGGTACCTTTTAACAAAAAAGGATGCTAAACCTAGACTCCTAAGATGGATCTTGTTACTACAAGAATTCGACTTAGAAATCAAGGACAAGAAAGGAACTGACAACGTAGTAGCAGACCACCTCTCTAGACTTGAGAACCTTGAACCGGAAAGAACATCCATTAATGATGACTTCTCGTATGACAAACTCATAGCTACTTTGGAAGAGAATAACTCCGACATGCAAGTAGAAACCACCTTAGCTATATCTGTCACACCATGGTACGCTGATCTAGTCAATTATTTAGCTGCCGGAATAGTTCCACCTACTTTATCTTACCAGCAGAAGAAACGATTCTTCCACGACATAAAACACTATTACTGGGATGATCCCTTACTTTTCAAAAGAGGCCCCGATGGTACTTTCCGTCGATGTATACCCGAAGAAGAGGTAGAAAATATAATCCAACACTGTCACTCCGCTCCTTATGGTGGACACACAAGTACATCCAAGACCTGCTCTAAAATCCTACAAGCTGGCTTTTATTGGCCAACTATATGGAAGGACGTACATACGGCTATTAAGGAGTGTGACAGATGTCAACGCACGGGAAACATATCTAGACGTGACGAGATGCCACAAAAAGGTATTTTGGAAGTAGAGATTTTTGACGTGTGGGGGATAGACTTCATGGGACCTTTCCCATCCTCTTTCGGTAACAAATACATACTCGTGGCAGTTGACTACGTATCAAAGTGGATCGAAGCTATAGCTTCTCCAACAAATGACACCCGAGTAGTAACTAGACTCTTAAAAAATATAATATTTCCGAGATTTGGCATCCCAAGAATAGTAGTCAGTGATGGTGGATCGCACTTTATATCCAAGGTACTCGAAAAACTACTACTTAAGTATGGAGTGAGACATAGGATAGCAACACCTTACCACCCTCAAACCAGTGGACAAGTGGAAGTGTCTAACAGAGAAATCAAGCAAATTCTAGAAAAAACGGTCGCCACTTCAAGGAAAGATTGGTCATTGAAATTACCAGAAGCTTTGTGGGCATACCGAACTGCTTATAAAACCCCCATAGGGACGACCCCATTTAAGCTCATTTATGGAAAATCCTGTCACCTCCCGGTAGAATTAGAACATAAAGCCTATTGGGCTATTAGAAATTTAAACTTGAATTATAAAGCCGCCGGTGAAAAGAGAATCCTTGACATAAACGAATTAGAGGAACTCAGAAGAGACGCCTATGAAAATGCCAAAATCTATAAAGAAAGAACAAAACAATGGCATGACAAGCGTATATCAAGGAAAATCTTCAAGCAAGGCGACGCAGTACTTTTATTTAACTCTAGACTAAAGTTATTCCCGGGAAAACTACGATCCAGATGGTCAGGACCTTTTCATATCACTAAAATCTTTCCCAGTGGAGCGGTAGAAATAAAAGGACAATCTACAGAACCGTTCACCGTAAACGGGCAGCGTCTGAAACATTATCACTATGCGGAAACCAACGAGGATTCGCAAATTCTACACTTAGACGAAACGCCCCCAGGACCCATCAATTATATTTAACAGTTTCTTTGTCGAGCTTGCGACGTATAAACAAAGCGCTTGGTGGGAGACAACCCACTAATTAGTTTGCTATTTTCTTATTCTATTATTATCATCTCACTATTTTCTTTCTTAATTATTCTTTTAATTTTTTGTTCAGTATTCATTCTTTATTTATTCAAAAATATAAAAAAAATATAATAATAATAATTTTTCTTTCTTTTGGCATTTGGCCAAATCCTGACTTAAACTCATGTCTTCTTTTTCTCTAGCTAGCACTAACCAGATGGGACATATTGATCGTATGGGTATCAAGTTCAGAGGAATGGCTCAGAAACAAAAGTTTGAAGAACTAGCCGCTAGAGAGATGCTACCTAGTCTTCATGCTGATAATTGGGCGATGACTGCCCTTGGATTGAGACAGAGTGTCCTGTATCTGCTGAATCAGATAGGATGGGAGACATCCCCTATCCTAAGACATTTCACCACCTACCGGAGGCTCACACTAGAATTCCTTAGCTCACTAATCTATCTGCCCAGCCATGGAAAAGGAATTAGCAGAGGTTTTATCCAGTTCAGAATGTTCAACATGGAGTACCAATTTAATATTAGAGACTTTACCAACCTTTTGGGTTTTCCTACCTCCCTTGATACATTCACTGTAAGCCAGGAAGAACTTTTTGAATATAGAGAGCTTGAACACTTTTGAGGTAAGCTGACTGGAAATGATGAGCCCGAAGAACATGAGTTTCTCTCTGGAAACATACATAACCCGGCTTTTCGCTATTTCCATAAGATCCTGACCCACACTTTATTTGGGAAGAAGCCAAATAGTACTTCAGTTTCACGTGATGAACTCTTCATCATATTTTGTGCTTCCCAGAACCGTCCAGTAAACGGCGCTACTTTTATGTTAGCTAATTTAGACCACCTTATCCAGGATGAGCGAGCACCCATTAGAATAGGCGGTTTGATAACCATGATAGGTAATGCTATTGGATTGCGTCAGCCTATGCTTGACCTGAACCCTTTTTGTGGCATTACTACTATGAGTATACCCTTCCTCTTTAACACTATGTTCATAGCGAACTTAGGGTCTGATGAGTTTGAGCTTATGATTGATAACCAGGTTCTTTGCTTATTCACCATGCCCGATCCTAGGACTAGCGTTCATAACAGCAGTAACTGGCTTTACAACCTGAACGAAACCCCTACTCCTGCTAGATCCACTGAATCCATCCAGGACTATGAGATTTGTGATGACTATGAGCACTATGTTGACCATATCTCTCATGCTGAATCTGACCCTCAGACACCTTCTGGCTACTATGATATTGATCCTCCTCCTCAGCCTGTCCTGACCGAAGAATCAGCCATGCCTGATCTCCGACATCATATGCCAGGAACAGATATTAAAACCGTCATTGAAGCCTTGATGTCAGAGCATCACGCCCTCAGGGAAGATTTCCACAACTTGAGGCATGCAGTCCTAGAATACATGAGCAGCACGGCAAGTCAGTTACGTATGTTGCGGCATCGTGTTAACTCTTTTGCTCCTCCGGCCAGAGATCCGAAGATAGATGGAATTTAGTTATTTCTTTCTAAGTTATTTAGTTTTAGGATAGATTTTTCATTAATGTTATTTGAATTCATGTTCGCATTTATTTTCCTTTCATTTCATTGTTTTCGCTTCCTGTATTACATTATGTTAATTTTATTAAAGCTTTTATTTAATTTATGCAATGGCTATGTTCTCTACTGTTCTACTGTTACTCAGAATGAATTATTATTATGTGAAATAGAATAGCATGCAACACAAATTAATTAGCTAAATTAAATAGAACAATCTAAAAACCAAATAAAACAAAATAAAACAAAATAAATTCATCTCCAGATTAATTATGTGAAGCGCTGCTGAATGCCCTGCCAAAAAGAACTGTGTGACGAGCGTCACACACTCCATGACGAACGGCACGCATAACTCCTGTTACGAACGTCACACCCTTGTGACGAGCGTAACGCCCCTCAGACATGTGAACGTTAGGGAGCCGTTGGAGACGAACGTTACACCCCTTACCTTTTTACATCCCCCATTCACTTTTCATTTAACCACACTTAATTACTCTTCAACCACTTTTTCTTTCTATCTTCCAATCCTTCTCCTATAAATACCTACCAAAACCTCCTTCATTCACCACAAACAATTCTCTCATATCAAATATACAATTCTTTTCCACTCCAAATCACTCCTTCAAAATTCATCACAATGGCGGGAAATCAAAATTTCGGAAATATCATCTTCCGATCCGGAGATGATAACTATCAGCAAGAGCAATTCGAGCGCTTCCAGCAGCGAGGCGTCGTTTCCACCAGGTACCCCGATTTAACTTGTTTACAACAATTAGGCTTACTCCAAGGTATCGAGTGGATGCTCCGTAAAGCCGATTTAACCTTCCTTTGCACTTATAACCAACCCACCTACCCTTCCGTAACCTTAGAATTCCTAAGTTCTTACGACTACACCACTCCCGCCGGTGAAGACGAATTTCTCACCGGTACCGCAACCTTCCGGATGTTCAATACCGAGTACTCCTTAACCCAACACCAATTGAGTACCATGCTACAATTTCCCACAGAAGGTCTGCTGCACGCCAGAATCCCTCCAACCTCAAACTGGAACACAGTTGGCGTTTTTGGCCTTTTTAAGAAAATTTCCGGTATCGAGACCTACAACTGGGAAGAACTCCTTCTCTCCCATATACATAACCCCACCATCCGTTACTTTATCCGCATCTTGCAAAACATAGTTTTTGGAAGGCCAAACAACAGCAAGGTCAACTCAAAGGAACTATTTTTCCTCCAGTGCGTCTTCGAACCAGATACTCAGGTAAACGCCGCCTCTTTTCTCTTTCATCATATCCGCACCTTATGTGCTAGAGGCCGGCAACCTTTTATAATTGGTGGATTAATAACATCCATAGCACTTGGCCTGAACCTAGGGGATAAACTCCAAACTTTAGAATCCCTACCTCCCCTGTCTATGGATATCAGCTATTGCCGCTCCAGCCGCCTGATTAAAAACAGAGTAGGCGGAGGATATTATCTTATGGTGAACAACCAGGCAGTCCCAAGCGTTGTTCTACCAAATATCGCCCTCACTGATGTCACAAACCCCGACCGCCACCTCTATGATCTAAACGCTCCTGAAACCACCGAGCCTTTACAAACAAACCCACAAACAGATGAGTTTGAAGAAATGGAACAAGGTGATCATCCGCCTACACAACCGTCAGTCCCGCTCAACCCTTCCGGCAATACAACTGGCCCATCATCCCAACGTCGTCGACGAAGAAGGCCTGCAACCAACGACGACATTATGGATGCTATCGATGGTATGCAGGCACAGAATGTCGAGATGCTGCAGATGATGCATCAAATGCAACAGCAACAGGATGCTCGGAATGCCATAACCGACCAGCGGTTTACTGAGTTGTTTAGCAGGTTCGACAACTTAGACTTACGTCCAAGATCACCAGGTCCAAGAACCAGAGGCGGAAGGCAGCCTTAGTTGTTATTTTCTTTGCATTTCCATTTTGTATTTCTTTCCCTTAAAACATTGAGGACAATGTTTAATTTAAGTATGGGGGGGAAAACTTGTTTCTTCCATTTCCATTTTTCAAGTATGTTACCTTCCCTTTCATTGTTATTTCCCTATTTTATTATTTATCTAAAAAATAAAAATAAAAAAAAAATAAAACAAATTTATTATAATTTTAAATTAAGTCCCTAGTGTGAAATATTTCTATTATCTATTCCCCTCAATTTTCTTGAGCCATAACAAAACAAATTTTAACACACCCAATAAGTATAAAGGTTGCTTACTTTATAAATCTTGAGTGAAATCAAGACAGAAAAATCATTACCATAACAACGCTCTGAGAACCTCAACATGTTAGATCAGGATACGTACCTATTATACCGATTCCTCGAACTTTTAGCTTTAGAGTAACCCCAAGTAGTTTATACAGAAGTCAACACCATCTTAATAGCAAACTACGTGGAGAGCCGATGAATATAAGTGAATGATCCCCAAAGTAACCTAAGATATATAAATATATCAAGAAATGCACTAATTAAATTAGGTGATCCTTACCAGATCATTTAATCTAAAGGTTGCAGATCACGCAAAAGCACAATACGAAAGATCCATTATGAGATTGGTTCAGTAGGAATCTGGTACTGAACTTGGTAGGGCAGACTACGGTTCGATCCCCCGCAATTTGCAATGGACTGAATAATGAAGTTATCCGACTTATGTACCAGAACTTCTAGCTAAAAGCGGATCATAATCACTAATCGGTTACTCCACTACGTGCGCGAAAAGATAAAGGGCTTAATGTGATTTCGCTAGAATGAAAACGGGTAAAATAAGACTAAAGGAACCAGGATAGCTATCATAGGGTACTTGAACTGATTTGCATAAGGTAGGGTTATCTAAGTTGTAACGGTAGTTGTTGATGTCAAGATTAAACTCAAGTCCTCCTAAACAAAAATCCATTTGCAACCTAGTACGAATTGATGTGTGCTTTGAAATTTCATCTGGCTAAAACTTTTAACAAGTTCTATATTGAATTTTGCTTGAGGACAAGCAAAGATTTAAGTATGGGGGAGTTTGATAACACGAAATTATATCACATTTTAAGACTTAATTCAATTAGATTAGATTATCATTTACTTTAGTTTATCTCATTTTATCAGATATTATGCAGTATTTCCTTGCTATTTATGTCAGGTATCCATTTTGAAGCAAGAGTGAAAAAGGAAAGAAAAGGAGGTGTAGAAAGGAGTAAAAAGGAAACAAATATCAAAGACCAAGCCCAGCCCAAAGAAAGCGCACGTTGTGCCTGTGACGGGCGTCACAAGGGTTGTGACGAGCGTCACACTAAAAGCACCCCTGTGACGAGCGTCACACATGGTGTGACGAGCGTCACACCATTCCACTAGCTTTTTGGCGCAAGTCACGCCCTCAGAAGAATTGAAGAGACGTTGAGAGAGTTCGTGTCCTATGCCCGCGCCGTGTATTTAGCCATGCTGAAGACTCGTGGGAAACAAAAAAAAGCAGTTAGAAGCACTACTATAAATAGCTACATTAGAAACCTAAAAGGGTTCCGCTTCCTCTCCCCTCTTTTGCCGTCTACTCTGCCGAAGCTGTTCAAACCTTCTGTTTTAGCTTTTGCTTATTTTTCTTTTCCAGCATTGTTTATTTTATTTATTTCTTTTGCAAGCTTTACATTCTTTTTCCCTTGCAAATTTACCTTTCCCGTTTTAGCTTTTAGATATTTTTCGCATAATAGTTTCTACACCGGAAACCATTGTGCAACTTTATACTGGATTTAACCTTACGTTATATTCTAGTTTTATTTCCTTGATTTAATTTACTGTTTAATTGAAGAATCCAAGAACAAATCCTACCGGCTTGTGGTGGAGTGTTCAAGACTATTGTATTACGCATTCAGGTTCTTTAATCGTTATTTAATATTTTGTTTTATCATTTATCTATATTATCTGCCTGGAATGAGTCTGTTTATGCATGATATGTATTCTTGTTTATTTAGCATGTCTGGCTAATTCGCCTAGGTATCGGTATGTAAAGTAAGCAGAATAAGGGATCAAGACTAAGTCGGTCTATCTAAACTTAAAATTAAAATCAATCTTTTTACGGTCTCAACTTACAGGTTTAATAACAAGATTTTTTACAAAAGTAAAGGACATAAAGAAGTTAAAATCAATAGAGCGAGAGTTTGAGATTTTAACTGGACAGTGTAAGTTAGGCATTAATTCTAGATCAGGGCGAGAGCAAGTTTTAGAGTTAATTAAATTCTGACCTTTTCCAAAAAGTATTTTTAAAGATTGAATGTGAGGACGAGAGTTAAGCATTTGGATTTGATTATATAACCTAAGTCAACAGAGCGAGAGTTTGAGATAAGGGTGTTTAAAACGGTCAGTATTTTCTTAAAAGGAGTTTCTGCAACTTTATTGTTTTCAAAATATGGTTTTTGACTTAATTATAAGTGACAGCTACATTAATATAAAATCATGGTTTATTCAACAGAGCGAGAGTTTGAGATAAAACCTTTAACCAATAAAGTTAACCGAAACGATTCATTTTAAAACCAAGAAACCGACAAAGACTTGATTCCCTAGTTTTGACGAACTACATACCGATATCCGTTTCATTTATATTTAATCTAGATATTAGTTTAGCTCTTAGTTTTTCCCCAAACAATCAAACATTTTCACCTTAGATTTACGTAGTAACCTTAGATAACGGTATATCGATTCATAAGTCCCTGTGGGATCGATATCTTTTAAAACTACGCGATAGAACTGTGCACTTGCAGTTTGTATCCCATTCTCGACTCACCCAGTCGAGCGATCACCCGCCTCTCGTCCGGTGGCCTATGGCCTATGGACCACGCGTTTCGGTCGAAAAATCGAGGATTGTTCAAAATGCTCCGAAACTTTGGAGCCCCTCAACATTTATTGAGATAGGTGTTCATGCAAAAAATGGGATACAAATTATTTGTGTAGGCCAAGTTTTTGTCGCGCCTACCTCTCGTCATGTGGCCCGTGGCCTATGGCCTATGGACCACGCGTTTCGGTCGAAAAATCGAGGATTGTACGGAATGCTCCGAAACTTTGGAGTCCCTCAAAATTTATTGGTATAGATTTCCATTCAAAAATTTGGGTACAAATTCGTTATGTAGGCCAAGTTTTTGTCGCTCCCGCCTCTCATCTCGTGGCCCGTGGTCAATGACCTATGGACCATGCGTTTCGGTCAAAAAATCGAGGATTATTCGAAATGCTCCGAAACTTTGGAGTCCCTCAAAATTTATTGAGATAGGTGTCCATGCAAAAATTCGGATACAAATTCTTTGTTTAGGCCAAGTTTTTGTCGCTTCTGCCTCTCGTCCCGTGGCCCGTGGCCTATGGCCTATGGACCACGCGTTTCGGTCGAAAAATCGAGGATTGTTCGGAATGCTCCGAAACTTTGGAGTCCCTCAAAATTTATTGGTATAGATGTCCATGCAAAAATTTGGGTAAAAGTTTGTTGTGTAGGCCAAATTTTTGTCGCCCCCGCCTCTCGTCTCGTGGCCTATGGCATATATGGACCACACATATCGGTCGAAAAATTGAGGATTGTTCGCAATGCTCCGAAACTTTGGAGTCCCTAAACATTTCTTGAGATAGTGTCCATGTAAAAATTGGGATACAAATTTTTGTGTAGGCCATGTTTTTGTCGCTCCCGCCTCTCGTTCGGTGGCCCGTGGCCTATGGCCTATAGACCATGCATTTCGGTCGAAAAATCGAGGATTTTTTCAGAATGCTCCGAAACTTTGGAGTCTCTCAACATTTCTTGAGATAGGTGTCCATGAAAAAATTGGGATACAAATTCTTTGTGTAGGCCAAGTTTTTTGTCGCTCTCGCCTCTCATCCCGTACCTGTGGCTTATGGCCTATGGACCACGCGTTTCAGTCGAAAAATCATGGATTGTTCGGAATACTCTGAAACTTTGGAGTCCCTCAACATTTATTGGTATAAATGTCCATGCAAAATTTGGGGTACAAATTCGTTGTGTAGGCCAAGTTTTTGTCGCTCCCGCCTGTAAGAACAAATTTAGTTCTACAATGTATCTCTAAGATTTTAATGATAACAAATGATGAAATAAAAATGGTACCCTAACGAAATTTTTCTAAGTGTGCAGGACTCTGATCAAAATAATCGGACAGACAATCGTCAGATACAGAATCAAGTGCTAAGATACTACTCTGAAGAAACTTAACCAGAAGGTTATGACCCTGATCCAATAGGCGCTAGCAAAACTAAGTAAGTCAACACTCTGAAAGAAAAATGAATCCAGGCTCTAAAGAGATACGCTCTGAAGAAGTTGAATAAAGAGAAACTCTGAAGACAGTTAGATACAAGCATCCTCTAAAGTCGCAAGTTGCTAATAGAAGACTCTGACTAAACTAAAATAAGACTCTGACTAAGATTCGCTCATTCAAGAAAGCTCATACAACTTCTCTCAACAGATGAACTCAACGGAACAAACACCCATTTCTACTCAACAAACAACAACAACCAATGGCGTTGTCTCAACACCCATCTATAGGGAACCCCATATTCTTGACCGTGAACCTCACATCCACCTAGCAATACCTTTTGAGAAGCTGGAGGTACTGTGCGAATCGCTAGTGGATTTTGAGAACATGAAGAGAAATGGCGTAGACCTAACTGAAGAGTTAAGAATGCAAGGGTGGGAAACCTATTTTCAGAGACTCTATGGCCCTGTGTACACATATCTAGTGAAGGAATTCTGGCGTTTCGCAGACTCAGATGATCACTACATCGTCTCTCACGTGCTGGGAGTCAAAATAGTCATCACTGAGAAATCTATTGCCTCCCTTCTGAATATGGAAAAGACAGGAGGAAGACACATCTACAACATCAACCCTAGGGCAAAATATTTGTCCCAGGAAATCAACCCCACTATCTTTCAGCAGAATGCTGAGGGCAAACACTCCAAAAACAAGGAACTCTATCAGAACCTCTATGTCTGGCTGAAGATTATCCTAGGTACCATTCATCATCGGCCTGCATCAAACTCTTCTGACTACATCAACACAGATCAAAAGTGTATTATGTACTGCATCCACAAGGGGCTGAAACTGTGTCTGCCAGCACTGCTCTTCAAGTATCTCAGAGACCCTGTCAAAGATACCAGAAACAACATGAAGACCAGATACTACATCCCTATGGGAAGACTTATCTCAGATGTTCTAATCGAGAGTGGCTTAGTGGATCACCTGATCCATCACAATCTAATAGAGGATGTCACTATTGACATTAGGAGACCTCTAAATGCTCGAAATCTGAAGAGCATGGGGATCATTGATCAAGTTAGAGCTAAACCAACTTTGGAAACCTCTTGGGAAGCACTCAAGGATTAGAGGAAGATTCCCAACGGTCTCTATCTGTTCTCCAAGATTGACCCTCTAGAAGTGGTAGCTTACTATCTACAAGATCTTGCTAATCAAGGGGTGGACATCTCTGAGTTCTCAGTGGACTGGATACCTGAGCATCCACCAAACTTCATGAAGAGGATGCGAGATCCCTCTGAGAAGTCCAAAAAGGCAAAGAAAGCAAAGCTGGGAGAATCTTCTGGGTCAAGACCTCCAGTCCCTCTAGCTGACTCTCCAAGTAAGTATATACCTCTTTCCCGCTTTGTAAAACTTAAACCTATATCTTCTTCTCTTCTCCAAACTACCCCTATCTACACCTCATCTGAAACACCCCCATCAACCACCAGAACATCTAACCCACCCTCTCTAAAATTCAACCTTGCTACCACCACACTACCCGTTTCTGAAGCAAAAATGATGAATGAAACTACCTCACCTTCCTCATCATCCTCACCTCAATCCCCACCATACTATGTCCTTTCCTATGACAACGAACCCTCTGACCTCCATGTAGGAGAATTTCCATCCAAGGCGCAGCGGAATTTAAAAATTTCTCCATTTAGTGATCCTTATGAATGGGCATGATCAGTGATAGAATCGTTACCTCTTGTGGCGATTCAAACCTTTGGTGCAGATATCTGATAATGATCAAAACCTTTGATACAGATCCACAGGGCGATCACGAACGTTGAACGATGACAACGTCTCTACTCAGTCCACACGAACGGATTCCTTCAATCGCAGTGCTAGCTGTTATGAATGAAGGCTTTGAGTGAGAGAAAGAGGGAAACAAAATTCCAAGTCTCTACTTGAATTTCTGTCTGAGTGGATTGGAGTGATAATGCTTCTACCCAAGGGGTTCTATTTATAGAACCACTTGTGTGGGTTTCAAGCTAAAAAGCTCACTTAAGTGTATTTTGGCCCATATCTTATAATATGCCCAAAATCACTTAAGTATTTGGTACCTTACCATATTTCGTCTCCCACTTAAGTGCACCGTACCTTACGGTGTTCCTTAGTTACTCTATCTCTCATCAATCCGTCCTTTGTGTGTGACCCTATAGGTTTTCGCGGCGTTGGCAATTATATTAAATCACACATTTAACATAATAAACAGTGAGCGGTATCTAGCAACACATCACTGCTACCCAAGTCACGAAAATGTCATGTGATCTGACAAAACCTCCTGTGATAATAATTATGTGTATAATTACCCCTTTGCCCTTATGTCTATATTGAACACAAGGTATAGACTGTGTCATCCTTGTCCAGTTCAATATTGGGCCCATAGATATTAATCCTGTTACGCAGGATGGACAAATTCCATCTAGGACACTCATGTCCCTCAGCATGCTTTGTGGAGTACCCATCAACTGTCTTTATGGTTATCCAGTTACGGACAACGTTGGATCAGCAATAAAGCACTCGACTCTACATCTAGGATCCATAGTGGTTTCAGGTCGAAGAGTGGTATACACTATTATCACCATGAGAATAACTTATGACACTTTGCATAACTTTCTATATAGTATTCTCATAGCGGGTCAATCCGGTATAAATATTACTCCTAATATTCATACCTATGTTTAAGACTTGATAACTCTTTATCCATGATCCATGAGATGTGATCATCAGTCTACAAACATAATAATCTTAATGCATTAATGTTATCCCACTTCACACTAAAGCTCGACTACGGATACTTTAAGAATAGTGTCCTTATGTTTAATGTGTTCTCATGATTAAGTCACACTTAATACATTTAAACGGACTATCTATTCCAGGGACTTTATTAATCAACCATAATAAAGAAAATGCCTTTAAATAATTCGATACAAGTACCAAAAGTATTGGCCTCTAGGGCTTACACCAACAATCTCCCACTAGCACTAGAGCCAATCAGGCATACCCCGTATGCCCATTGATCTAGTATGGCCATCATGCTTCTGCTGCGCAAGAGGCTTTGTCAGTGGGTCAGCAACATTGTCAAGTGTAGGTACTTTACATATTTTCGCACAACACCTAAGTATGTGTTTGGATCGTTGGTGAGATCTAGGCTCTTTAGCTTGTGCGATAACACCATTGTTATCATAATAGAGACCAATGGGATCTACAATGCTAGGGACTATGCCAAGTTTATTGATCCAAACAGCTTCCTTTGCTGCACTTAAGGCAGCAATATACTCGGCCTCAGTTGTAGAATCAACAACTGCATCTTGCGTTGAACTTTTCAAGCTCACAATGCCACCATTTAAGCAAAACACATAACCAGATTGGAATCATTCATATTAAAGCGTCTCAGCACTTTGTCTATGTACTCTTGTAATACCTCAAAATTTACCCTCCTCTCTTGGGACTAGCTTAGCATATTGCATCTCATTTTATAGGACATTAGGCATTACATCTTTGCATATCATATGGAAACAATAAGCAAGTCATCCTCCTAGGTCTTTCTCAGAAGGTAGAGAGGTTAAAAGATTCAAGCCTGAGGGTCTCATGAATTGATCACTAGCCATCTGAGGGTTTGTGCTTCAATTGGGGTTTCTTGGTTCCTCAAAGAGATTGATCATCATATTGGTTGAAGTGGTACATCACCATCATCATGGTCTTATCATCACCAAGAGGTTCATTGTTCCTGACAAGCTTCCTTGGAATTAGGGTTTTGACCTCTGGTCCACCCTAATCAGTTGTATTATGCCAATCAGGGTTTTTCAAGGAGATGAGGTCTTCATTGGGATGGGGATCATCATATGGGTTTATTGAGCTTGTATAAGCTAGGTTTTCATTTTGGAGCCATTTCATCAAGAGGTTGAGGCTCAAATTCATCTGTGCATGACCAAGTCATCTGTCAACTACAAAAAGTCAACCAAAAGTCAACTGTTGGATTTGGAGGTGGGAAGTGGTTAGAAATGCTTCATTCATGTTCAAACAAGTCTCATTTGACATTTCAGGCATCAACATTGAAGAAAATAAAGTCAGGACAAAACTTTCCAAAAATAGAAAGTGACTTGTAATTTGAAATTGCCAAAAATGGAAAGGTTTTCTCCTCAAGATTACATCATCAAGAAAGCTTCAAATGAATTTTTGTTGAACATAAAAGTTGTAGATCTTTCTCTCCCATTTCCAAAAAGTCCAAGATCATCAATTTCTCATGTGTGGTTGAAGAGATATGGATCAAACTTGGTCAAGTGAACATGGAACTTCAAACATGCATAACTTTCAAACCAAAAGGCCAAATGGAGTGATTCTTTTTGCATTGTTCATGTCTTGACATGTACTATCCAAAACATACATCACATGACATGCATTACATTCCCATAAATATTTGAAAATTCAATTAATTTTTGGAGGGAAAAATGAAATTCAAAATTGGTGAATTATTTGCACATGTGACTATCACCATTGGCTTTAAAATAATATTTTGAGTGAAATCAAGGCCAAATTCGTACTGTTCATCCATGCATTTTCATGCATAAGGTGAAAAGTTCAATTTTGCAAAACACCTCCAAACTTAATTAATTTTCATTAGCACTTGGTTTAGGTTAATTAAACATGATTAGTGAGGCATATATAACACAAATCATAACAGAATTCATCACAATTCCCAAGTTTAGATCTAGAATCCCAAAAATCTCAAAATTTTCTCTCACTTTTTTCTCCAAAATTCTTCAAACACAAGCACTTTTTCTTGATTCATTCATCATCCTGAGCTATTATTGAGCATTATTGCACGTGGAAACAGAGGAAATTGTTGCATTCAAGTTCATGTTCAAGAGGTGAAGCTTCCATGGCAAGTGAAGATTGAGCAAGATTCAAGAGCATTTGAGCCTCATATTCATCATCATTCATCTTAAGGAGTATATTGGAGAAGATCTAAAGCATCAAGAACCTTGGAAACGCGTGAATCAAGGGACTGCTCATCAAGAGGTAGGTTTTTCGACCTCTTTAATTCTTCAATTCATTAGGCCTATCATGTAGATCTTTTA
Source organism: Lathyrus oleraceus (assembly GCF_024323335.1). Taxonomy (NCBI): domain Eukaryota; kingdom Viridiplantae; phylum Streptophyta; class Magnoliopsida; order Fabales; family Fabaceae; genus Lathyrus; species Lathyrus oleraceus. The sequence continues at coordinate 369,698,239 of NC_066580.1, forward strand.
ATAGTGATGAAACTGAGCTTTGAATGGAGTGATTTGGTGTTGAAACGAGTGAGATATGGTCATTTGAAGTTTTGATGATAAACTTTATTTCATTCGATCCGTGCATTTGATGATGTTTTTGTGTAATTGATTCATGGATTTATGATGTACGTGAAAAATAATGCGTGATGCTGTGCTTGATTTTGAGTTTTGATGATGTTTTGAAAATCTGGAAATTTGGAAGATGATCTTCATCTTCAACCTTGCTGTCCAGTATTTGCTATGAATCTGCTAGGAAATTAGCTACGAAATTAGCTAGGAATTTTCTGGATTAGCTACGAAGTCCATGCCATGCAGCGCCTAGGGTTTGGGCGCCAAAACGTCGTCGTTTTGGCTTGGGGCGCCAAAACCAAATTCAAAAACGCGCCTGGTTCGATTCCAGGCGGTTCCACAATTTCAAAAGCCTTCACATATTTTTCTTTTCCCTCCATGTGTTCATGTACATGTTGCTTCATGATTTTTTTATTTTTTCTTTAACTTCTAAAATTCATAACAAATCAAATAATGATCCAAAAATTCTTTGGTTTTTTGCATTGTGTCACATTTTTTGTCTAGTTTTTTATGAATATTATTTTGCAAATTGTGCATGGCTGTATAATTTTTTGCCCTAGGGTTTGTGTACATGTATCATGTTTTGACATTGCCTTGATATATCATTTTTGAAATGCTCAATTCTTATCCAATGCTCATGAAATTTTACATGTAGAAACTAGACATCTTGCTGGACATTTTGGTGTTGAGTTGGCATTTTTATCAATTGTCATTGCTGAGTTATGATTTTTCTAAGTTAGGTGTGACAATTTGTGTCACACCTTTACTTGTCCAATTTGATTAATGAATTTGCCATGCCAAATGAATTCCAAATGTTCTAATTTTTTATATGGTGCTTGATATGGATGTTGTAAATGCGCATGATTTTTTGTGGAATTTTTGGAATCATTTCTGATTTGATTGGGATTTTTCATTCTGGATGGTCATTTTGGAACTTTTGAAGTGTCTTGATCTTCATGTGATTATGAAATGCTTGTGGTTTATCCTATGGATGTGAATTTTTGCACATTGTTTCTAGACATGTTGAAGTTTATTTTGGCTTTGGTTTGAGGTTTTTACCTTTTACCATTTCTGTTTTAGGCTTGTGCTAAGTTGGTGTAACATTTGGTGTCACATATGAGCTTATTTTGCTTGCCTGGACTTATGCAATTTGATTACCAGGCCGAATTTTGTCCAAATGCTCTAATTTTTTGTGTGAGGATCATGTTGTGTGTTCTGTTTACCCATGAATTTTTCCAGAATTAATTGAATCATTTTTGAATTAATGTGCATTTCTTCATTCTGTTGTCTCAATGTGCTTTCAATTTGCATACCTTGCCATATTTGGTTCATGAAATGAAATTGGTAATTGATATTGATGTGGGATCTTTTGGATGATGTTCTTAATTGATTGAAGTTGGTTCATGTTGAATTTCATGTTCTGTTTTGAATTATTTCTCCATCTTTGACCCTAGGCCTTGACCTAGTGGTTTGTCTCATCTTTGAGCTTTGATTTCAGGTTGAACATCCAGGTTATATGGTTCATGATGCAACCTCACTTGAGCATTTGATGCTTGCTTTTGAACACTAACCTTGTGTGTTTTGTAGGGTTGTTAACTCATTTGAGTTTGACTTGTTGGCTTATGCCTTTGATCATTGGGTTTGACTGTTGATATTCATGTTGTCTGTTTGTCTGTACAGTTGAACTGATTTGTTTGATGTTTCTACAGGTACATAAGTTGCTTAAGTTCAATTTGAACTTGATTTTGCTTGGTTGCTTAACCATATAGGTATAACACTCTGACTTCATGTAGTCTGGAAGACCTATCCTGTTACTTGGGCAGGCACCTGTCTGAAGCCCTCCTTAAGAGGCAATGCTTGTGTATGTTTATTTTTGTGCCAAGCAGGAAAAGTCCTTTGATAAGGCAATTGGCAGATAAAAGAGATGTGTGTAACACCTCAAAATTTGCCCTCTTCTCTTGGGACTAGCATTAACATATTGCATATCATTTTTAGGTCATTAGGCATTTCATATTGCATATCATGTGGATACATTGTGCAAGTCATCCTCACAAGTCTTGTTCAGAAGATAAGGAAGTTAAAGTGCAAGCTAGGGTTTTATTGACTGATCATTGGCCATCTGAGGATTGGGCTGTGAATTAGGGTTTTGTGATTCTCAAAGGATATTGGTCTTCATCTTGATTACAATGATACATCATCATCATCAGGAGTGTTGAAACAGATTCCTTGAGATTAGGGTTTTGACCACTGGTCAGCCCTAATCAGTTGCATTGGGCCAGTCAGGGCATAATCAGGAGATGGGGTCTATGATGGCTATGAGGATCATGCCATGGTTTTATTGAGCTAATTGAGGCTAGGGTATCACTCTTGAGCCATTTCATCAGAGGATTGGAGCTCAGTTGGATCAATGCATTGCCAATTTCATCTATCAGATGAAAAGTCAACTGTGGTCAACTGTACATGATCTGATGGATTTGGAGGTGGAAATGAGTTGGATACACTTCATTCATGTTGGAACAAGTGTTATTTGACATCTCAAAGCTTAAAAATGAAGAAAATCAAGTCAGGACAAAAATTGCCAAAAATAGAAAGTGACTTGTAATAGAAGTTTCCAAAAATGGAAAGTTTTTGACCTCAAAATAAAATGTCCAAGGAAGATTCAAATGAAATTTTGTTCAACATGAAAGTTGTAGATCTTGTCTTCACCTTTCCAAAAAGTCCAAGAACTTGAAAATCCCATGTATGGTTGGAAAATTATGGCTCAGTGAATTTCAAAAATGACCCATAATCAGGAGGCCATAACTTCCACATGGAGTGTCCAAATTGGAAGTTCTTTATATGCACAAACTCCATTTGACATGTACTTTCATGGTGCATAATTGGATTTTCTCAAAATTGGTCAATGCAAAAAGTCAAATTTCAACTGGACAGTTAAATGGACCAGGGGCAAAATTGTCCAACTTGTGAAATAATTGGAATTTTCGAGTGGGGATTTTTGCAACACTTCACAAATGGCATTTGAAACTTGTTGGAATATTCATAACATGCCAAGGCTTCATGGTTTGGAAAATGGCTTTTGAAATGGAATTGGAAAAATGGACAAAGTGCTATCACATGTGGAATTTCCAAAATACTCATCCAATGAGAGTGAACCAAGTTGCAACAGCTCACACATGTCATTTTGAGAGTGTGTGAGCTGTCCATGAGGTGGCAATGAGCTGGCATGGGAAGTTCCAATTTTGCCCTTGTTTGAATTAACCAATTTCACTAATCATTCCATTTGGTTAATTAAACATGGTTAAGTGGTGATTAAGCAATCATATATATTCATAATCATCATCTAATCATAACAGAAATGCACATTTCCCAAAATCAGATCTCAAATTCTTGAGATTCTCTCAAATTCTCAAGAACACATAGAACTTCAATTGACAAGAACTTCCTCAATTCTTGCTCAATCTTCGAAATTCTTGTTGTGTTGATCTTGATTCATCATCATCTACATCTGTTTTTGCATCTCAACATCAAATTCGCACCAAAACTCAACTGTCCAAGTTTGCATCATTCATGGTGAATTGCGATTTGGAGCATTAGGAGCTACTACAGTTGAACCTGAACGCGTCATTCACTTTCCTTATCACACTACTGCATCTGTTTGAGGTTGAATCGCGCGAAGAACAGCAAGAACAACACTGCCATTGCCAGGTTTTCATTTTTTTGAATGTCACGATTTGGTTAATTATTGTATGCGTTTAGTAGAGCTGTTCACGTAGATCATGGTGATGCTTTTAGTTTTAAGAATGGATAACTATAGATCGCGTAATCTTGATTAGAAGTTTCGAACCAAAACCCTAACTCGATCGATTCAGATAATATAGCAACATTTAGGTTAAATCGAGTTCACATTCGTATTCTATGTTAGAAGACCTTTCCAACGGATGTTTGATTGTGCGTTTTGATGATGATTCTGTATTCACGTGTTCTTGGCATTGCTGGACTTGGAAGATGAAGTTCTGGAAATAAAACTGTGTTTGATCCAATTTTTGGTTTGAAAATTCAAATAAGCTGTTTACCGCCCCGCGTGTAACTATTTACAATACTGCCATTAGTGAATCCATTTAATTATATTAATTCTAAAAAATTCTTAAAAAATCATACCAAGCTTTAGAAAATTCACCAAAAATTCATAAAAAATCATAAAAATATGGGGATTTTTGTGTTGACTTCCTTTTTGACTGTAGAATTTTATTGACCTATTGATTGAAGTTTTGCTTGGTAGAAATTGTGTTTGACCTAGGGTTGTTTCACTTGTGTGCATTTTTGATACATTCTACCATATCCATTGTGAAATCCTCATGGTTACAAATAAATTCTTGAAAAGTTTTGTGGTGATTGTAGACTGGTTGATGCTTATTTACATGTAAATTTCATGAATTTTGGATTCCTGGTGATTGAGTTATGAATTTTGGAATCTAGGTGTGACAATTTGTGTCACACCTCATTGTGTCAACTTGCTGGATTTATTTGAATGACCTAGGCTTGTTAGAATGGAATGAAATTTTGCATGGATGTTCATTAACATGTTAAGATGCTATGTGAATTTTTGTGGAATTTTATGTGGCATTTTCAAATTGATTGGTATTTTGCATCTCTGGTGGTTGATTATGCAAGTTCATGTGACACATGTTTGAATATTTGATGTGAAATGCTCATATGGTATTGGATAATCATGAAATTTGGTATGGTTGTGGTAGACACATGGTATGACATCCCTGTTTTGGTCTCATTCATTTCTTTATTGTTTTCATGGACTTATGAATTTTTGAAGTGAATGCATGTGTTGGTGTTGTGATTTGGAGCATGTAATTGTGTCTGTTTTTGTTGATTTTCATTGACATGGTTCCCTTTGCCCAAATGAGCTAAAATTTGACATGCTAGACCTAGGATATGTCCTGTTCAGGTGTAATTTATTTGAGATTTTTTGGAATTGTTTTGATATGGAATTGAATGCAATAGTTCTGTTTGGATGTTTTGTGTTCCATTTGAACTAGTTTGACTTGTTTTATGCATAAAATGAACATGATGAATGATATAAACATGGGACTAATTGTGTTGGCTTTTGTTTGACATTAATTTGACTTTGGTTGGATATCCCTTGCTGTTTCGGAATTTTTCTTGCCTTTGGACCCTAGGCTTGGCCTAGTGGTCTAGTTTCTAACATTTGATTGATTTTTCAGGATGAAAAGGTGCAATGTTTATGGAGAATGATCCAAGTCAATTCAATTGATGTTGTTTGATGTTTGTATACTAACATAACTTTGTTTTGTAGGTTGTGAAGTTTGGGCTTGAGCTCATAACTTGCCTTTGTTGTGCATTAGTTTGTACAGTCTGACTGATTAATACTTGCTGTTTATTTTTGTCTGTCTGAGTACTAACTGTGTTTGACTGTTTCCAGGTACTTTTAGTTGCTCAGTTCCTTGTGAACTTTTGCTTTGCTTTGCTTAAGCAACTTGCATTGAGGTATAACTTCCTAACTTCATGTAGTCTGGAGACCCGGTCTGTTATTTGACCGGGCAAATTGTCTGAAGTCCTCCTTAAGAGGCGATGATTGTGATTGTTTAATATTGTGCCTAAGCAGGTAAAGTCCTTAATCAAGGCAATTGGTGGAAGGTAGGGATATGCAATCTATCCCCCACTATTCAGTTGAGTCTTCTCCTTGCTCCCATTACATGGTTGTAGCATTGAGATCACAAGCCCAAGATCTTGTGCAGTGCACATTGTGTCAGAGTCTCTGAGTATAGAAGGGTTCCCCCATTCTGGACCCATGCTCATTTGTCAGAAGCTCTCCCTGGTCAGGGATAAGAGCTGTGAGGTCTGATCCTCACTTCACCTTTCATCTGCTTCACCTTAGCCTCGTAATGGCAAGGTTAAGAGCAAACACAGCCCGTACAGATGACTTGCTGAGGCAGTCAAACCTATTGTGTGAGCCCACTTGTTTGGTTATAGTGCGTGCTATGTGGATATCTGTTTGAGATGCTTGTTCTCATTTGATGTATGCTTGAATTATTTTGTATGCTTGTATGCTTGCTTCTTTCCTGGATAGGAGTAGTTTGCTTATGCAAGTAGGATAGAAAACTGAACTTAGGGTAACGATGCATGACAACACTAGGCTCGAGTCCAGCTCCCTAGTAGTGTGTCTTCCCCTGGTTTCTGGCTAGTAATTCAGTCCCTTTCAGGGGAACTACATCGCCCTGATCCTCGTTCCAGACGAGGTATGTAGGCAGGTGGTCGTGCGAGACCACTCCGGGCACTTTTTTCTTTTTTGCGTGTGTTTGCTTGTTATCTGATTGTGTGTTTTGGTTCGGATGCCGACGTAAGCCCAGTGATTGGCTGTCGGGCTCCACGTTTGCCGTTTTGTACGTGTTTTGGTTCGGATGCCGACGTAAGCCCAGTGATTGACTGTCGGGCTCCACGTTTGCCGTTTTGTACGTGTTTTGGTTCGGATGCCGACGTAAGCCCAGTGATTGGCTGTCGGGCTCCACGTTTGCCGTTTTGTACGTGTTTTGGTTCGGATGCTGACGTAATTCCATAGAGTGGTTGTCGGGCTCCATGCTTGCTTGTTTGTATGTTTTGTGTTGTTTGGCGTGCGTAAGCCGAACTACAGTGGCTCTGATTCTTGTTCCAGACAAGATATGTAGGCATAAGGTGCGATACCTTATCGAGCCCTTTCTCTTAACCCCACCTGCGTTCCTTGCGTGTGTGTGTGATGTTTAGCAACCTATTCTTTATTTTAGAACGTGGATCCCGTCGAGTACGACGGACGTGAGGGGTGCTAATACCTTCCCCTTGCGTAACCGACTCCCTTACCCTTTCTCTTTGGTCGCGAGACCATTTCCTTTCCAGGTTTCTCTGAGCGTTTCCTTTCCCTATTTTGGGATAAATAACGCGCAGTGGCGGCTCTGTGTGTGTTTTTATTTGAGTCCCGCCGGTTGTTTTTTCGCGGATGCGACAGCTGGCGACTCTGCTGGGGACATACAAGGTGTAGACCTGTGCTGGTCCATCTTCCCCGAGCGAGTCCTTCCTAGCGTTCTAGGATTAGTTTAGGTTGCTTGTTTTGCTGTATTTATTGCATTTATTATTCTAACCTGTGTATATATTTGCATTAATGTTTGCATGCATCATACTATCATTGTTGCCGTCCTCTGTGCAGGTGGTTCCTCTGTTTGGGGTGGGTGTTCTGAGTGGGGCTAAAACCCAGGCCCGAGTATACACCTAGGACTAGCGTGGTCTCGTGTCGCTCACATGTCGGTTGGGCATGATGTTGCGATGTGACATGCCACAAGCCAGACGAGGTTCATCTGAGAAGTGCTCTTCCAGTGGGGTTTTCCACTTTGGTTGGGTTATCTCTTTTGAGCCGTTGACTCTGGTGACCGATCATTTCCCGGATCTTTGGTTCAGACGATCTCAGGAGAGCTACAATGGCACACCCGAAAGGGCAAACCCATTGAGTATCTCTGCCCGATTGTCGAGACTATTATCCGCCTTAGGATGACCTGTTTAGAATTTACCTGTGAGGGGAGGGTGATTCTTTCAGATGCATGTGCAGATGGTGACTTTGATGGTGACTAATTGTTCCGTGGATCAGAGTCATATTTATAAGTCGGATTTATGGTCATTTATTGTCGTGACGCCGGAGTGCTGTCCGTGACTTATCAGTGGGGATCCGTTTATTTCAGGATTCCCCGGGCCGAGATATTTATCAGTGGGGATCCGTTTATTTCAGGATTCCCCGGGCCGATTCAGTGGTTATGGTATCTGATCAGAGTTTGGTGATGATGATGATGATGATGTGTCTGTCTTCCATTTATTTCGGAACCCGTGGGCCAAATTTGTGGTTACTTGTTCTCTCAGATGGTTGTGACCAGTTCAAAGATCAGAGGCTTCTGTACAGTTGATGATCAGATGACTTGGAGGATGGCCCAGTACATTGCATACATCTGCATCATTCTCATTTTGCATTCATCTGCACCAAACCTACGTCTAGCCATATGGGGAGTATTATGGATTGAGAATCTGGTTGAGAGACATCTTGAATTTCAGAATCTGGATGTCAAAATGTTATCTGTCTCGATGAAACCAGGATCAAAAGACAGAATCTTCCTCATATGGATAGACGTTGCATCCATGCATATTAACCTGTTTGCTGTTTTGCAGGAATCATTGCTCGTGCTCGCAGAACTGTACCTTTGCACTCAGCACGCCCTCACAGATACTTCACCAGGCACAAATCCGAAACTGATGGATCTTCCCAACGCCGACATCCTTGAGCTGAAAGAGATGGTGAGGGACTTGGTCAGTGTTGTGCAAGGGCTTGCCTTGGGGCAGAAAGCCATGGCCGAGAGATTAGAAAGGATTGAGGGTTGGATGATTAAGGAAAAAGTTCAGGGAAAGGCTCCGTCATCCGAGGTAACAAATCCCTCTGGCTCTGTGGGAAAGAAATCCCTTGGCAATGGTCAACTTGAGAAGGAAGTTGAATCAGGTGGTGCGCAGACTAAAAGAGGACGCGGTAAAGATCGTTATCACCCTTATGCGGCCACCGTAACCATTCCTGTTGGTGATTCATCTGCACAACAGCGGCAACCACCACCTCAACAGAGGACCCAAAGAGCAGTGGGCCAAATGAGAAGGAGGACGACAGATCGTCATTTCAATAAGCCGCCCGTGACTTATGCCTTTCTGTTTAAAAGGTTGAAGGATGCTGGGTTGGTGCAACCAAGGATATTGGTTCCAGGGAAACCGGATCAGAGGGTTGCCAGTTATGATGAGAATGTCAGGTGTGAGTTCCATGCTGGGGCACCCGGACATCATGTTGAGGATTGCAAAGCTTTTAAGCATGTGATCCAGGACTTGGTGGATTCTAAGGTAATAAATTTTGCACCGACGACAGATGATAGTGCTAACCCCGTGACAAGGCATGGTCCTGTAAAAGTGGAGATGATGTCGAAGGACAAGAAAGGGATAGAGGTGGCTGAGAAGGATCAGTTAAAAATGCCAATGTCTGTGGTCCCAAAACGCCCGACGAAAAATGGAGCTTTCCCTCGTGTTGATGATTGTTGTGCAGCCATCGCTACAAAAGGGTGTGTGGTAATTGGGGAAACGGTCCAGAGAATGATGAAAGTAGAAATGGACGATGTAAGACGTAAAGCACCCAGTCTGGCAGCTGAAACCGTCAGGGTGGAAAATGCCAATGGGATTGAGAAAGAGAAAAAGCCGTCCATTTCTTCTTACAAGCAGGCATTGGAAGTGGTGAGAAATGGAGGGATCCCAGGCTGGGGACAGATCGTAGGCATTGTGGTAAAGGCGGATATGTTTGGGATTGGTTATCATCCAGGTCAAGACTCGTCTGAGCAGAACAGAGGACGTCGTCCGTCGTTCACCTTTGTCAGTGCCGGAATGCTAGATTCAGATCACGCCTATACAGTGGGTAAAGAAACTGACAGTGACTGGGAGATTGATCAATGGATAAAATCGTGTGTACCAGGAAGCTGGAAGGCCTAAACAAGATCATCACTGACACTCGTCCGGAAGAGTAATATTTCTTGTTTTCAGTTTATATGCATGGAAGCCATATGTGTTGCCCGACACGTAATGGTTCATTGTAAGGGCCACCTCATGTTTAAATTTGCATTTCTGCATCATAAATAAATGGATGTTTTTCAGTCAAAAAGCGGTGTTCCCTGTCTTTCATTTATTTTTGCAGTTTTTAAAAACAAATAAAATGGCAATGTTTGTTTTCATTTTTCTTTTTTTGATTTGTCTCGTCCCAAAATTCAAAAATAATTCTCTGGATCTCGTTGATAACAATTTGGTTACACCTCATATGACTTCGACAAACCGAGCAATCATGCCGAAGAAGAAGACGAAGAAGATTGTGATCTGCTGAAATTAGCCAGGTTGTTGAAACAAGAGGAGAGGGTGATTCAGCTGCATGCGGAGCGGATTGAGATTGTTATTCCAAGCACCGCCGAGGTCAGGAAGAAAGAAAGTTAGAGCCGCTTCAGAGGCAAGTCGAGAGCAGAATGGTAGCCTATTGAAAGAGCATGTGGATACCTTCACCTGGTCATGTCAGGATATGCCAGGGTCGGATACTGGTGTCATTATGCACAAGCTACCATGGAAAGGAGACTGTCCTCTAAAGAAGCAGAACGCCAGTGCCTGTATCAGAGAGCCATATTGACTTTGTTTCATGATATAATTCATCATGAAATTGAATGCTACGCTATGACATGATAGCAAAGTCCCAAACAAGAGAGGGGCATCTGGCAGATCTGGCCAAGTTGAGTAGACCGGTTGAGACAATTCAAACTGAGGTTGAATTCAGATAAGTGCACTATCAGAGTGCGGTCCGGTTAGTTGCTGGGGTTCATTGTGAGCGGGAGAGGGGAATTGAGGTTGATCCTGTTTTAAAAAAAAAAAAAAAACAATAAGAATGCCTGAACCAAGGAAAAACAGAAAAAGAGGTTCGTGGTTTCTTAGAAAGATTGAACTACCTGTCATGGTTCACATCTCATCTAACAGCCACGTGCGAACCTATATTCAAGATGTTGAAAAAAAAAAAGATCAAACGGTCAGGTGAAATAATGATTGCCAAGGGGCATTGAAAATAAAAGAAAATTGCAGGAACCTCTGATTCTGATACCTTCCGTGGAAGGAGCGATTGTTAATCTGTGCTTGACGGCCTTCGAGGGGTCTACGAGGTGTATTGGGTCAGCATGACGCGTCTTGTCGAAAAGAGCATGCAATTTACCTTAGCAAAAAGTTTACCGACTGTGAAACAATACATTCACTGTTCGAGAAAACTTGAGGTACTTTGGCATAGGCTGCTCGCCGACTAAGACAGTGTATGCTGGTTCATACCACTTTGTGGATTTCCAAGATGGATCCGATCAAGCATGGGTTTGAGAATCCAACATTGACCGGACGGGTTGTGAAAAGGCGAAAGAATATTGACTGATTTGTGATACTCTCAGAAAGCAATCAAGGGGAGTGTATTGTCTGATTACCTCGCCCAACAACCCGTGGAGGATTATCAATCGATGAAGTTTGAGTTCCCTGATGAGGACATCTTAAGGTGCTCTGATCGAAAGATTGAGAGTAACCGATCCCGGAGGAGGGGCCTGACCCTGAATCCGAACGGATTATGATGTCTGATGGGGAGGTTAGGGTGAATGAGCTTTTGTTTCCCAAATAGCATTTGAATGCGCCGACAATGTGGCAAGTACGAAGCTTGCATACCGGGTACCGAATCTCGGTGCGTACATCTACTGGGGCAACTCCTTTCTCATTGGTATATGGGATGGAAGCGGTATTACCCGTTGAGGTTCAGATTCCCTCTTTGAGAGTCCTGAGGGACGTGCAATTGCAAGAGGCGGAATGTGTAAAGGACCCGGTACGAAGATTTGAGCCTGATAGAGGAGAAGAGGCTAGCAGCCATCTGTCATGGGCAGTTGTACCATCAAAGGATGAAGCGTGCTTTTGACAGAAAGGTGCGACCTCGGGTATATCACGTAGGTGATATGGTGCTGAAAAGGATCCTTCCTCCTCAAAACGATCGAAGGGGCAAATGGACACCGAATTATGAAGGTCCATTCGTGGTCAAGAAGGTGTTTTCTGGCGGAGCCTTGTTGATAACGACCATGGATGGCGAGGATTTTCCATCCCCTGTGAATGCGGACGCAGTTAAAAAATACTTCGTATAATTGACCCGCTGGACGAAAAGAACAAAATAGTCCAGGCAAAAATGGGCATCCCGGCGAACCAAAAACAGAAAGAAAAGGTTCGGGCAAAAATTAGGGATAAAATGAAAAATTGTACACCCGGCAAGTCGAGAACCTGAAAAGGCGACTTGGGGAAAAATGGGTATCCCGGTGGACTGAAAACCCGAAAGGGCGGTCCAGGCAAAAGAGGGATTGAAACGAACAACTGCGTCTAGCATGATCGTTTGCGCTTTGGTTAAAGCATCATGGATAATACCCGGTAGGGATCAGTCGGAATCGTCTTGTTCAGAAGGCAGAAAGCAAGGAGAGTCTGAGGACATATGGGGTGTAACCGAGTTGGAACTCGATGAGATCGCGGGTTTCACATTGCCATTAGGATAGATTTTTCCTTTTGTGCGCAATTACCTCTTTTCAGGAATTGCTTCCTTTGTATTGCTCATTTGAGCCACACTTTTCAATCAATAAAATGCATATTCAGTCAAATAGTTTTGTTTTTGTTTTTCATTACCGCTTTGATTGCAAAAACATCCAGATATTTTTGATAAAGAATCTTGCATTTTAAGACATACAAGTCCCTTCCAATGCATGCTTATAAGATTGAAACTGGAAATCTTATTTGGAAGGTTGAGTGACCCAAGTGTTGAAATCTTGACACGCCTGGGGCACGGTTTTATCTGACGATCTGTTTTGCAGGAACTGTTAGATATTTTCACTCGCTTGCAGGTTGTGATGTGGAAGCTTTGTAACAAATCCCCAGAGAGTTTGCTCAGGAATGAAAGAAATGACGAAGACGTTGAGACGTACGACGATCCTTGATGTTAATCAAGAAGACTCTTCAAAGTCGGAAAATTGAAATTTCTGTATTAATCCCAGGAGTACGTCTCTCGTCGAGCGCGGAGCGACTTGGAATACAAGATGATGGAGCAGAAAAGGTCCAGACGAGTCTGGGAATTCTCAAAAGTGGAGAGTTGATGCGAGATTGGAAGGTAGATACCATGGTTCGACGAGTCGGCGGGTGTTCTGTACCAACTTTTCTCATTTTTCCAGCTAGGTCCCCAAGCAGAATCAGAGGACTAGCTCCCCAGCAGATCCAAAGTCTGTGGACTTCTCCAGCCGAGTTAGGATAGTTATCCCCGGCAGGTTTACAACAACGGTGTTTCCTCAGTAGCCAGGTCTGAAGGTTGCCATCCCCGAGTGGAGCGGGTTTCAATGAAATATATCTCCAGCAGTGTTCATCCTACCAGTGGATTGGACGAGTTTCCGTAACAGACGGATATCTGTATTCCCAGTTGAGTATCCTAGGTGTGGATTGGATGGATTCCCCAGCGGAGTGGCATTCGTTTCCCTAGCAGGGTCAGGATGGTTATCCTCAGCAGGTGTCAGATCGATGCTTCCCCAGTCGCCAGGCCTGAAGGTGGCTGTTTTCCCAGCAGAGTATCTGTGAGCATTTCCCCAGTGAAGTCGTCAGGTATCTGTGAGGTTTTCTCGAAGCAGAGTCGAGATTTATATCCCCATCAAGTCAAAGACTGTATCCCCACAGAGTGTTGGTGGTTCCTATCCCCAGCAGTTTCCCGAGCGGATTGGGTGCAAAGGAGGTTTTTCCCAGCAAGGGTTGCCTATTTCCCAGCAGCAGTGGTTATTCCCCAGCGGGGTGGAGATTGGAGTAATGACAAGTTCCTCAACAGAGCGTCTCGTGCTCCTCAGCAGAGTCCCTTGAGGGGGATGCCTTTTTATACATTCATCATAAAAAATAGCATAGCATATGGCATAGAAAAATAAATAAAAGCGCGTAGCATTTCCATAATTATGGAGCATTACGCAGAAAAAATCAATCATGCATCATATTGCAAGCATAAAGCTAGTCTCAAGCCGTGGTTACCGTTTGAGAAGTGGTTTTTGCCAGACAGTGAAGGTGTTACTCCGAGGAGTTTAGCCGCATGATTTAATCAGCAACGTTCCCCAGTAGTGCGATACTGGAGGAGATTTGTTTTTCCGTCGGACAGAGATGGAAAGGTTACGCGATCAGCGCGATTCGAGCCGTGGTTACAGCTTGAAGTTTGGGTTCACCAATTGGAGGATGTTACTCCGAGGAGTTTAGCATCACGGCGTCAGATCAGCAATGTTCCCCAGTAGTGCGATATTGGAGGAAATGTTTCCGTCGGACATAGATGGAAATAAAATCAGAGGACGTTACGCGATCAGCGCGATTCGAGCCGTGGTTACCGTTTGAGAAGTGGTTTTTGCCAGACAGCGAAGATGTTACTCTGAGGGGTTTAGCATCATGACGTCAGATCAACAATGTTCCCCAGTAGTGCGATATTGGAGGAAATGTTTCCGTCGGACAGAGATGGAAATAAAATCAGAGGACGTTACGCGATCAGCGCGATTCGGGCCGTGGTTACCGCTTGAGGATTGGTTTTGCCGGACAGCGAAGACGATACTCCGAGGAGTTCAGCATTGTGAGTTTGGAACAACAGTATTTCCCAGTCATCAGTAAGTGTCTGGTCGAGCTTGATTGGTGTCCTGTAAAACATCATCATTCGATGTCCAGTAAACGTCGAGTTTCTTCCCAGACATCAGTAAGTGTTTGGTCGGTCATTGTTTGATGCCTGTAAACATCATTGTCTGATGCCTGTAAACATCATTGTTTGATGCCTGTAAACATCATTGTTTGATGCCTGTAAACATCATTGTTTGAGGTCCTGTCAACATCATTGTTTGATGTCCTGTCAACATCATTGTTTGATGCCTGTAAACATCATTGTTTGATGCCTGTAAACATCATAGTTCGATGTCCTGTCAACATCATTGTTTGATGCCTGTAAACATCATTGTTTGATGCCTGTAAACATCATAGTTCGATGTCCTGTCAACATCACTGTTTGATGCCTGTAAACATCATAGTTCGATGTCCTGTCAACATCCTTATTTGATGCCTGTCCATATCATTGTTTGATGCCTGTAAACATCATTGTGTGATGCCTGTAAACATCATAGTTCGATGTCCTGTCAACATCATTGTTTGATGCCTGTCAACATCATTGTCCGATGCCTGTAAACATCGTGTTTTCTCCCAGTCATTGTTTAATGTTTGGTCGAGTTTTCTTTGGTGTCCTGTAAAACATCATCGTTCGATGTCCAGTAAACATCGAGTTTCTTCCGGGTCATCAGTCAGTGTCTGGTTGAAGATGCACCCTTTGATATGTCGCCATCAGAGTGGTGATTGGTGTTATTTCCGACGATTGCCAGCGGAGTTATCACAAGGAAAGAAGATTTCGGGGTTCAAATGCAGTGATCTGGGATCATTTGCGCGAAAGAAAAAATTCGGGGTTCAAGAAAAGCATAAAAAGAAGAAATAATGATAATCCCGAGCGGATGAGTGGTGTTCAGGCCATGGTTATCCCTGTGTTACCATTTATTATGGTATCCAGGTCGACAGTTTCATTTCGGTGATCAGGTCGAGTTTTTTCCGTTCCAGACGGATTCTTTCAAGACTGTGTTCTTCGCCAATTCTGACGGGCGTTGTTAATTATTTTCCCGATCAGAGTGCAAATTGTTCGTCTGTTCTTGGTATTCAATCACTCTTCATCCTGATCATCTGAAAGCCGAGGCTATTCATATCGACAGGTTCACAGTGGATTGAATAGGGGCAGCTGTAACACCTCAAAATTTGCCCTCTTCTCTTGGGACTAGCATTAACATATTGCATATCATTTTTAGGTCATTAGGCATTTCATATTGCATATCATGTGGATACATTGTGCAAGTCATCCTCACAAGTCTTGTTCAGAAGATGAGGAAGTTAAAGTGCAAGCTAGGGTTTTATTGACTGATCATTGGCCATCTGAGGATTGGGCTGTGAATTAGGGTTTTGTGATTCTCAAAGGATATTGGTCTTCATCTTGATTACAATGATACATCATCATCATCATGGTTTGTCATCATCAGGAGTGTTGAAACAGATTCCTTGAGATTAGGGTTTTGACCACTGGTCAGCCCTAATCAGTTGCATTGGGCCAGTCAGGGCATAATCAGGAGATGGGGTCTATGATGGCTATGAGGATCATGCCATGGTTTTATTGAGCTAATTGAGGCTAGGGTATCACTCTTGAGCCATTTCATCAGAGGATTGGAGCTCAGTTGGATCAATGCATTGCCAATTTCATCTATCAGATGAAAAGTCAACTGTGGTCAACTGTACATGATCTGATGGATTTGGAGGTGGAAATGAGTTGGATACAATTCATTCATGTTGGAACAAGTGTTATTTGACATCTCAAAGCTTAAAAATGAAGAAAATCAAGTCAGGACAAAAATTGCCAAAAATAGAAAGTGACTTGTAATAGAAGTTTCCAAAAATGGAAAGTTTTTGACCTCAAAATAAAATGTCCAAGGAAGATTCAAATGAAATTTTGTTCAACATGAAAGTTGTAGATCTTGTCTTCACCTTTCCAAAAAGTCCAAGAACTTGAAAATCCCATGTATGGTTGGAAAATTATGGCTCAGTGAATTTCAAAAATGACCCATAATCAGGAGGCCATAACTTCCACATGGAGTGTCCAAATTGGAAGTTCTTTATATGCACAAACTCCATTTGACATGTACTTTCATGGTGCATAATTGGATTTTCTCAAAATTGGTCAATGCAAAAAGTCAAATTTCAACTGGACAGTTAAATGGACCAGGGGCAAAATTGTCCAACTTGTGAAATAATTGGAATTTTCGAGTGGGGATTTTTGCAACACTTCACAAATGGCATTTGAAACTTGTTGGAATATTCATAACATGCCAAGGCTTCATGGTTTGGAAAATGGCTTTTGAAATGGAATTGGAAAAATGGACAAAGTGCTATCACATGTGGAATTTCCAAAATACTCATCCAATGAGAGTGAACCAAGTTGCAACAGCTCACACATGTCATTTTGAGAGTGTGTGAGCTGTCCATGAGGTGGCAATGAGCTGGCATGGGAAGTTCCAATTTTGCCCTTGTTTGAATTAACCAATTTCACTAATCATTCCATTTGGTTAATTAAACATGGTTAAGTGGTGATTAAGCAATCATATATATTCATAATCATCATCTAATCATAACAGAAATGCACATTTCCCAAAATCAGATCTCAAATTCTTGAGATTCTCTCAAATTCTCAAGAACACATAGAACTTCAATTGACAAGAACTTCCTCAATTCTTGCTCAATCTTCGAAATTCTTGTTGTGTTGATCTTGATTCATCATCATCTACATCTGTTTTTGCATCTCAACATCAAATTCGCACCAAAACTCAACTGTCCAAGTTTGCATCATTCATGGTGAATTGCGATTTGGAGCATTAGGAGCTACTACAGTTGAACCTGAACGCGTCATTCACTTTCCTTATCACACTACTGCATCTGTTTGAGGTTGAATCGCGCGAAGAACAGCAAGAACAACACTGCCATTGCCAGGTTTTCATTTTTTTGAATGTCACGATTTGGTTAATTATTGTATGCGTTTAGTAGAGTTGTTCACGTAGATCATGGTGATGCTTTTAGTTTTAAGAATGGATAACTATAGATCGCGTAATCTTGATTAGAAGTTTCGAACCAAAACCCTAACTCGATCGATTCAGATAATATAGCAACATTTAGGTTAAATCGAGTTCACATTCGTATTCTATGTTAGAAGACCTTTCCAACGGATGTTTGATTGTGCGTTTTGATGATGATTCTGTATTCACGTGTTCTTGGCATTGCTGGACTTGGAAGATGAAGTTCTAGAAATAAAACTGTGTTTGATCCAATTTTTGGTTTGAAAATTCAAATAAGCTGTTTACCGCCCCGCGTGTAACTATTTACAATACTGCCATTAGTGAATCCATTTAATTATATTAATTCTAAAAAATTCTTAAAAAATCATACCAAGCTTTAGAAAATTCACCAAAAATTCATAAAAAATCATAAAAATATGGGGATTTTTGTGTTGACTTCCTTTTTGATTGTAGAATTTTATTGACCTATTGATTGAAGTTGTGCTTGGTAGAAATTGTGTTTGACCTAGGGTTGTTTCACTTGTGTGCATTTTTGATACATTCTACCATATCCATTGTGAAATCCTCATGGTTACAAATAAATTCTTGAAAAGTTTTGTGGTGATTGTAGACTGGTTGATGCTTATTTACATGTAAATTTCATGAATTTTGGATTCCTGGTGATTGAGTTATGAATTTTGGAATCTAGGTGTGACAATTTGTGTCACACCTCATTGTGTCAACTTGCTGGATTTATTTGAATGACCTAGGCTTGTTAGAATGGAATGAAATTTTGCATGGATGTTCATTAACATGTTAAGATGCTATGTGAATTTTTGTGGAATTTTATGTGGCATTTTCAAATTGATTGGTATTTTGCATCTCTGGTGGTTGATTATGCAAGTTCATGTGACACATGTTTGAATATTTGATGTGAAATGCTCATATGGTATTGGATAATCATGAAATTTGGTATGGTTGTGGTAGACACATGGTATGACATCCCTGTTTTGGTCTCATTCATTTCTTTATTGTTTTCATGGACTTATGAATTTTTGAAGTGAATGCATGTGTTGGTGTTGTGATTTGGAGCATGTAATTGTGTCTGTTTTTGTTGATTTTCATTGACATGGTTCCCTTTGCCCAAATGAGCTAAAATTTGACATGCTAGACCTAGGATATGTCCTGTTCAGGTGTAATTTATTTGAGATTTTTTGGAATTGTTTTGATATGGAATTGAATGCAATAGTTCTGTTTGGATGTTTTGTGTTCCATTTGAACTAGTTTGACTTGTTTTATGCATAAAATGAACATGATGAATGATATAAACATGGGACTAATTGTGTTGGCTTTTGTTTGACATTAATTTGACTTTGGTTGGATATCCCTTGCTGTTTCGGAATTTTTCTTGCCTTTGGACCCTAGGCTTGGCCTAGTGGTCTAGTTTCTAACATTTGATTGATTTTTCAGGATGAAAAGGTGCAATGTTTATGGAGAATGATCCAAGTCAATTCAATTGATGTTGTTTGATGTTTGTATACTAACATAACTTTGTTTTGTAGGTTGTGAAGTTTGGGCTTGAGCTCATAGCTTGCCTTTGTTGTGCATTAGTTTGTACAGTCTGACTGATTAATACTTGCTGTTTATTTTTGTCTGTCTGAGTACTAACTGTGTTTGACTGTTTCCAGGTACTTTTAGTTGCTCAGTTCCTTGTGAACTTTTGCTTTGCTTTGCTTAAGCAACTTGCATTGAGGTATAACTTCCTAACTTCATGTAGTCTGGAGACCCGGTCTGTTATTTGACCGGGCAAATTGTCTGAAGTCCTCCTTAAGAGGCGATGATTGTGATTGTTTAATATTGTGCCTAAGCAGGTAAAGTCCTTAATCAAGGCAATTGGTGGAAGGTAGGGATATGCAATCTATCCCCCACTATTCAGTTGAGTCTTCTCCTTGCTCCCATTACATGGTTGTAGCATTGAGATCACAAGCCCAAGATCTTGTGCAGTGCACATTGTGTCAGAGTCTCTGAGTATAGAAGGGTTCCCCATTCTGGACCCATGCTCATTTGTGAGAAGCTCTCCCTGGTCAGGGATAAGAGCTGTGAGGTCTGATCCTCACTTCACCTTTCATCTGCTTCACCTTAGCCTCGTAATGGCAAGGTTAAGAGCAAACACAGCCCGTATAGATGACTTGCTGAGGCAGTCAAACCTATTGTGTGAGCCCACTTGTTTGGTTATAGTGCGTGCTATGTGGATATCTGTTTGAGATGCTTGTTCTCATTTGATGTATGCTTGAATTATTTTGTATGCTTGTATGCTTGCTTCTTTCCTGGATAGGAGTAGTTTGCTTATGCAAGTAGGATAGAAAACTGAACTTAGGGTAACGATGCATGACAACACTAGGCTCGAGTCCAGCTCCCTAGTAGTGTGTCTTTCCCTGGTTTCTGGCTAGTAATTCAGTCCCTTTCGGGGGAACTACATCGCCCTGATCCTTGTTCCAGACGAGGTATGTAGGCAGGTGGTCGTGCGAGACCACTCCGGGCAACCTTTTTCTTTTTTGCGTGCGTTTACTTGTTATCTGATTGTGTTTGTTTGGTTCGGATGCCGACGTAAGTCCAATAATTGGCTGTCGGGCTCCACGTTTGCCCTTTGTGCGTATTTTGGTTCGGATGCCGACGTAATTCCATCGAGTGGTTGTCAGGCTCCATGTTTGCCATCTGTTTGTATGTTGTGTGTTGTTTGGCGTGCGTAAGCTGAACTACAGTGGCTCTGATTCTCATGTCCAGATGAGATATGTAGGCATAGGATGCGATGTCCTATCGAGCTCCTTCTCCTAACCCCACCTGCGTTCCCCGTGTGTGTGTGATGTTTAGAAACCTATTCTTTATTTTAGAACATGGATCCCGTCGAGTACGACGGACGTGAGGGGTGCTAATACCTTCCCCTTGCGTAACCGACTCCCTTACCCTTTCTCTTTGGTCGCGAGACCATTTCATTTCCAGGTTTCTCTGAGCGTTTCCTTTCCCTATTTTGGGATAAATAACGCGCAGTGGCGGCTCTGTGTTGTGTTTTTTATTTGAGCTTCGCCGGTTGTTTTTTCGCGGATGCGACAATGTGCAATCCATCTCCTGCTATTCAGTGTGTCTTCCACTTTGCTCACACACCTTGTGTTGATGCATTGTGGATATTAACCCCAAGATCTTTGTTGAGTCAGTCATATGTGGAGAAGAGTTCCAACTTTCTGAACTCCCACTTTCATTTGTCTGAAGCTCTCCCAGGCCAGGGATAAGAGCTGTGAGGTCTTACCTTCACTTCCCATTTCATCTGCTTCACCCTAACTCTCAATGTTAGGGTTAAGAGCTAACTACACCCGATTCCAGTTGGCTTGTGTTTCACAGCCTAACCATGTGTGAGCCTACTTTGTTTGTATATAGTGTGTGCTAATTGTGTATGTTTGCTTTGCTTGTGCTGTTTAGGATAGCTTGCGGCCTGTGCAAGTTAGATAGAAACCTCAACCTAGGACCATTGAGGATGGCATGATAACTATTAGGCTCGAGTCAGTCTCCCTTTTAGTTGTTATTTCTCGGTCTCTGGTTAGGAGAAAGTTTCTCCCCTGTTAAGGGGAACTACGTTGCCCTGATCCTCATACCAGATGAGGTACGTAGGCAGGAGATCGTGCGAGATCTCTCCGGGCACCCTTTTTTTCTTTTTGTGTGTGTTTGCTTGACAGTTACTAGGCTCGAGTGCCAGACTCCTTAGTAACTTGTTTGTTTGTTACCCTTCTTGTGTGTGTTAGGAGATGGATGTAAGACCAGCGATTGGCATTCCGTATCCTATTGGTGTTTGTTTGTGTGGAGTCGGATGTAAGTCCAGCGATTGGCAGTTGGTTTCCTGTGTGTGTTTGTTGGTTCGGAGTCTGATGTAAGTCCAGCGATTGGCATTCGGTTTCCATGTTTGCCTGTGTGTGTGAAGTCTGACATAAGTCCAGCGATTGGAAGTCGGTTTCTTGTATGTGTTTTGTTTGGCGTGCGTGAGCCGAACTACGGTAGCTCTGATTCTCATTCCAGATGAGATACGTAGGCATAGGATGCGATATCCTAGCGAGCCCGTTCCCCTCTTCTCCCACCTGTGTTGTTTCCAGTGTGTGTGTGTGTGATGTTTGTGAGCAGTTTTAGCAACCTTTCTTCTATTCTTTTGAGCGTGGATCCCGTCGAGTACGACGGATGCGTAGGGGTGCTAATACCTTCCCTTCGCATAATCGACTCCCGATCCCATCTCTCTTTGGTCGCGAGACCATGTCTTTTCCAGGTTTACTTCGAGCGTTTCCTTTCCCTCTTTT
Source organism: Lathyrus oleraceus (assembly GCF_024323335.1). Taxonomy (NCBI): domain Eukaryota; kingdom Viridiplantae; phylum Streptophyta; class Magnoliopsida; order Fabales; family Fabaceae; genus Lathyrus; species Lathyrus oleraceus. The sequence goes on from NC_066580.1 coordinate 369,719,951, forward strand.
GGGATAAATAACGCACGGTGGCGGCTCTGTTTGTTTTGTTTTAGCCCGCCGGTTGTTTTTCGCGGATGCGACAGCTGGCGACTCTGCTGGGGAACCGAAGTTGACCTTTTGCTGGTCCATCTTCCCTAAGCGAGTCTCTCCTAGCGTTCTCTAGGATAGTTTAGGTTGCTTGTGCTGCTATTTATGGCATTTATGATTATTCTGTTGTGTATATATTTGCATAAATATTTGCATGCATCATACTGTCATTGTGCTGTCTTCTGTACAGGTGGTTTCTCTGATTTGGGGTGGGTGTTCTGAGTGGGGCTAAAACCCAGGCCCGAGTATACACCTAGGATTAGTGTGGTCTCACGTTTCCTCACATGTTGGATCAGCATGTTGTTGCGACGTGACATACCACAAGCCGGACGAGGTTCTTTTGAGGGAGCTTTTCCTTTGTGGAGTTTCCACTTTGGTCGAGTTACCTCATCTGAGCTATTGACTTCGGTGACCGTTCTTTCTCGGATCTTTGGTTTAGATGATCTTAAGAGAGCTATAACGGCACACCCGAAAGGGCAAACCCGTTGAGTATCTTTGCCCGATTGTCGAGACTATTATCCGCCTTAGGATGACCTGATTAGAATTCACCTGTGAGGGGAGGGTTGATTCTTACAGATGCATGTTCTGATGGTGACTTTGTTGGTGACTAGTGGTTCAGTTATTGATCAGAGTCCTATTTATAAGTCGGATTTATGTATTTATTTCCGAGACGCCGGAGTTCTGTCCGTGGTATTTATCAGTGGGGATCCGTTTATTTCAGGATTCCCTGGGCTGGTTCAGATGATTGTGTGGTTATCAGATCAGTGAATCTCCGGTGATGATGGTGATGTATCTTTCAGTTCCGTTTATTTCGGAACCCTGAGTGGGATTTGTGGTTACATATTCCTTCAGATGGTGGTGATCAGTTCAGAGGCTATAACTCAGTGCAGTGGATGTTCAGATGACTCGGAGGATGGCACAATGCATTGGATTCATACATTAGCATCATTCACATTTTGCATTTATCTGCATCTAACACATGTTTATCCATATGCAGGGACATTTTTGGTTAAGATCCTGGTTGAGAGACTTCTTCGTTCCAGACATGAGGACCGGCTTGAAGGATGATGTTGTCTACAGTTTCTTCGACCCAGAGATTGGTGTGCTGAGAGATATGATAGCATTGATTACACCCGACCATGTGGGGATGTTCAGGGAGGCATACGGTGGTATCCTGAAGTTGGTTTTCAGGCTCACAGACAGTGATAGGAGCGCCATTCATACTCTTCTCCAGTTCTATGACCCGGGCTTGAGATGTTTCGTGTTCCCGGATTACTTGTTAGGGCCCTTGATGGAGGATTATGCCAGCATCCTGGGTATTCAGATCCGAGATCAGATTCCTTTCTATGTCACTAGGGGGAACCTGATGTTGCTGAGGTTTCTCGTGCTCTTTATTTGAGCCCAGAAGTGACCAAGGGGGGTTTGAAGGAGAAGGGAAAGTTACCTGGTTTTCATCTGAGTTTCTTGGAGGCTAAAGCCAAGGAACATGCTGTTGTGGGTAATTGGAAGACTGTCTGTGCCTTGATTGCTGTGAGCATTTATGGGACCATCTTGTTTCCTAATCAGAAGAGCTTTGTGGACATTAATGCTATCAGGTTATTTATGTAGAGGAATCCTGTTCCTACTCTGGTTGGAGATGTATATTACTCGGTCCATAATCGGAACGAGAAGCGGCGTGGGGGATTGATTCGGTGTTGTGCTCAGCTGTTGTACAAGTGGTTTATGGGGTATTTGCCTTCCAGAGGTGCCTTTGTCGCTCTTGATCCTACTGTCAAGTGGTCAATCAGGTTGATGGGTTTGCGAGCCAAGGACATAACTTGGACTCACAACGGTATGGCTGGACGGGATTTTATTTACAGTTGTGGGAGTCTTCCCAATGTGCCTCTTATAGGAGTTCAGGGTTGCATTAATTATAACCCGACGCTTCTTAGGAGACAATTGGGGTTTGCTATGGAGGTTCCTCCTCTCGAGTGTGAGATTCAGGAGTCTTTCTACTTCCCAGCTGAGGGTAACTTGTTACAGTTGAGGCAAGTGTCTGGGGCATGGCGAAATATTCAGAGGAAGGGTAAGGTTCCTTTTGGCAAGGTTAATAGCAGGTCTCTTCCTCCATTTGATAATTGGCTTCGGAAGAGGATTGAGCTCACACATCTACCATTTCCTGGAGGTGATCCTTGGTGTCCTATGATTGAGGGGCCGCGTTCTTCTGTCAGTATGGAAGAGTTCCTCGAGATGAAGAAAGCCAGAGATCAGCTGCAAGCAGAGAAGACTGAATTGGAGATGAGTGTTGCCAGAATTAAGATGGCCAATCAGGAGATCAAAGGGAGGATGGAAGATCAAGATAAGAAACATGCCATGGAAGCGAAGCGCTTTGAGATAGACACTACCTATTACCGCAAGATCAGCCAAGCATTAGAGTCGTCTACAAAAGAGCACGACATCACCAAAGAGAGGTTGGCTAGAGCCTCGAAGGTCATTGAAGATGAGAAGAGGAGGCAAATCCTTGTGAGGGATCAGAGGGAAGACAGAGTCAGAATCCTCGTCGCCGAATGGGAAGCAAAGCTGAAGACTAAGGAAGCAGAGAATGTGAAGATCATTGCTGAGAGAGATCATTATCTTGCTGAGAGAGATCATTACTTCAGACAGATGAAGATTTGCCAGAAGGAGATAGGGAGATTGCAGCAAGAGAACACTGAGCTCAGGTTTTCTGCGAGGTTTACCAAGATGGTAGATGATGCAGAGCCGTCTGTGGGGCCTTCATCAGTGTAGACTTTTCTCATTTATGTGAATTACCGTCAGGCCTGTTGACAGAATTCACTTGCTTGTATGTTCTTTCTGATTCTGGAGAATTGTATCTGATTTATATCAGTCTGATGTATGAATATTGTACGTGTAGTGCACTTTTGATATGCAATGGTTGTTTTCATTCAGTGAGCGATCTTCAAGCTTTATTTGCTTTCCTGTATGCACTCACATGGCACACACATGGTTGGGTTGTATTTTGCTAAATCATATATCTCTGATCGGTATGATGAAATCAAATGATGAATGTCAGAATATTATTGCAGATTATTATCTGTCTCGATGAAGCCGGGATCGAAAGACAGAGTGTTCCTCATGTGGATAGACATTGCATTCATGCATAATCATAATAACTTGTTTTCTATTTTGCAGGTGTCAGTCTCTAACGTGCTTGATTGTTTCAGGAATCATTGCTCGTGCGCGTAGAGTTGTACCCTTGCACTCAACACGTCCACACCGATATTTCACCAGACGCAATACACCTAGACTGATGAATCTACCCAATACAGATGTTCTCGAGCTGAAGGAGAAGATGAATGAGCTGATTAATATCATGCAAGGGTTTGCTGTGGGCCAGAAAGCACTGGCTGATAAAGTGGAGAAGCTCGAGCGGGCTTCAGCTGCCAACAGTGGTGTCAATCTGGATGGTGTCTCTAACCATGGTCTGGGTGGTTCTAGGGACGGTGGAAAGAGGACAGCTGTGGGTGTAGTGACTAATAATGCCGGTGGATTTGGTGCTGCCACAGGTGGTGGACCCGGTCAGATGGGCAATAATATGAAGGAAAGTTTGTTTCCTCCTTTCTTTGGGGTTGAGGATGATAGAGAGGAGGACCGAGAAGCTGATCAATTCTCCTTGATGAATGAGCCGTTTGGTCAATACGGTGTCCAACCGCCGAATAAGGAGATCCAGCTGCTGGCAGAGAAGATCAAGGCTCTGGAAAGCCATGCTACTCCGGGGTTTGTCAACATGTCTAATATGGGGCTGGTTGAGGGGATTGTGATCCCACAGAAGTTCAAGGCGTCTGCATTTGACAGATACAATGGGAGTTCTTGTCCGGAGACTCACCTTCAGGCCTTCGTCCGCAAGATTTCTGCATATACGATGGATCAGAAGCTGTGGATGTACTTCTTCCAGGACAGTCTGTCCGGAGGGTCCTTGGAATGGTACACCAAGTTGAAGTCTTCTGATATTAAGAGCTGGCAGGATCTTGGAGATGCTTTCTTTAAACAATACCAGTTCAACGCTGACATGGCTCCTAGTCGTACCCAGCTGCAGGGTATGTCTCAGAAGCCTAATGAGGGGTTTAAAGAGTATGTGCAGAGGTGAAGAGAGCTGGCTGCCAGAGTTCAACCTCCGTTGGTGGATAGAGGGATGTCTGACTTGTTTATGGGTACCCTGCAGGGGACCTTTGCTGAGAGGATGGTTGGTTGCCCGGTTACTAACTTTGCTGATATAGTGGTGGCCGGAGAGAGGATTGAAAGTTGGTTGAAGCTGGGGAAAATCCAAGGTGGTAATGCTTCGTCGTCTGGATCGAAGAAGCCCTTTGGAAATGGTCAGAGGAAGAAGGAGGGTGACACCAGCGCTGTGTATACCCAAAGAGGACCGAGTAGGGATCGTTACTACCAGCACACTGCTGCGGTAACCATTCCTGCTGATAATCAGCCTGCACAACAACAGCATCAACAACCGCAGCAGCAACGGTAGCCGTTTCAGCAGAGGCCGCAGAGGGCTGGGTATCAGGTGCGCGGGAGAATGAATGATTGTCAGTTTGATAGGCCGCCTGTGACCTATTCTTTCTTGTTGAAGAAGCTGAAAGATTTGGGGTTGGTACAATTGAGAACTCTGGCTCCTTTGAGACCTGATCAGAGGCCAGCCAGTTTTGATGAGAATGCCAAATGTGAATTTCACTCGGGTACACCTGGACATAACATAGAAAACTGCAAAGCTTTTAAGCATGTGGTTCAGGACTTAGTGGATTCCAAAGCGATCAACTTTGCTCCATCTCCAAATGTGAATGCTAATCCCATGCCTGCACATGGTCAAATGGGGGTGAATGCAATCTCTAAGGAGGATAAAATAGGGCTGTTGAATGTTGATCAGTTGAAGACTCCCTTGGCTGAGGTCAAGAGGTTATTGTTGGGGAATGGGGTCTTCCCGGGCTGTGATGTTTGTTGTGTTGCGTGCACTGTTGCTCCTAGTGGGTGTATATCATTGAGAGAGGCTGTCCAGAGGCTGATGGATGAGGGAAGCCTCAGGTTTGAGAAGGTGGATCTGGGGAAGGAAGATGTCTCCACCATAACTATCTATTTTGACCCGGTTGATTTGTCAACGCTGGCTGATGCGGCTCCAGTTACTATCACGGTACCTGGGCCAATTCCTTATGACAAAGATGATGCCGTGCTGTGGCATTATGGTGGGGAGGTGTACTGTAATGGGGAGAAGTTGGAGGATCAAACTGCAAGTGAAACCACCGTTTCAAAGGTGGATAATGCCGGACCTAGTGGTTTCACTCGTAGTGGGAGGTTGTTTGCTCCGGACACTTTGAGGGGTGGGGAAGGAGAAAAAGAAAAGAAGGAAAAGGCCGAGGCTTTAGCCAGGGCAAGAGGAAAACAAGTAGTGAATGAAGGTACTCCAGTGGTGACACCGGCGCCTGGCGGGTCGGAGAGAGAACTTGATGATGAAGCGGAGGAATTCCTGAGAATCATCAAGAAGTCAGAGTACAAACTTGTTGACCATCTGCAGCAGACCCCGTCCAAGATCTCGATCTTGTCGTTGTTGCTGAGCTCCGAGGGGCATAGAGAGGCTTTGCTGAAAATTCTGAAAAGAGCCTATGTTCCTCAGGAGATAACAATTAACCAGTTGGAGACAGTGGTGTCAAATGTCAATGCCAGTCATGGGTTGGGTTTCACCGATTTGGATTTGACTGTGGATGGGAGGAATCACAACCGGGCTTTACACATTGCTATGGAGTGTAAAGGGGTCGTGCTCTCGCATGTGCTGGTTGATACCGGCTCATCTTTGAATGTGTTACCAAAGAAAGCCCTGGCGAAGCTGGACTATGAAGGTTTGATTTTGACGCCCACTGACCTGATAGTGAGGGCCTTCGACGGTTCGAAGCGGGCTGTGTTCGGTGAAGTGGAGCTCCCGGTGAAGATCGGGCCCGAGGTGTTCAAGTCGGTATTCTACGTCATGGATATTCAGTCGGCATACAGTTGCCTGTTGGGTCGCCCATGGATTCACGCTGCTGGGGCAGTAACTTCGACTTTGCACCAGAAGCTAAAGTATATCTGGGACGGGCAGGTCGTCACCGTTTGTGGAGAGGAAGACATATTTGTCAGCCACCTATCATCGTTCAAATACGTGGAAATGGACGGTGAGATATGGGAGACGCCGAGCCAAGCGTTCAAAACCGTCAGGGTGGAGAATGCTCTCTTTTCCAAAGAAGAGGAGAAGCCGTCCATTTCTTCGTATAAGCAGGCCGCTGAGGTGGTGAAGAGTGGAGAAGCTTCGTGTTGAGGGAAGATGATGGACATCTCCGCCAAGAAAGACAGATTCGGAGTGGGTTATCAGCCGGGTCGAGGCTCGTCAGGACAAGGTAGAGGACGTCGTCCTTCGTTCACATTCACCAGTGCTGGAATGCTGGATCCATATCACATCTGTATGGTGGGTGAAGAAGCTGACAGCGACTGTGAGATGGATCGATGGATAAAGCCGTGCGCGCCAGGGATGGAAGTCCAGAACTGGAGGGCTGAAAAGATCATCACTGTCACTCTGCTCGAAGAGTAATATTTTTCTGTTTTCGATGTTATTTGCATGGAAGCCATACGTTTTGCCCGAAACGTACTGGTTCATTGTAAGGGCCACCTCATGTCATTTTGCAAAATTTGCATCAGTAAATAAAAGGATGTTTTTCAGTTAAAAGTGGTGTTCCCTGTTTTTCATTTATTTTTGCAGTTTAAAAACAAAAATAAAAATAAAAATGGCAATGTTTTCATTTTCTCTTTTCAATTTGTCTCGCTCCGGTTCTAAAGCAATGCATGAATCAACATTCATGCAGATGCGATTTCTCGCCGGATCTCATTGATAACAATCCTGTTACACCCTCGTATGATTTCGACAATCCGATCTATCATGCCGAAGAAGAAGGCGAAGAAGATTGTGAACTGTCGGGGGAATTAGCCAGGTTGTTGAAACAAGAGGAGAAGGTGATTCAGCCGCATGAGGAGCAAGTTGAGATAGTGAATCTGGGTACCGAAGAGGTGAAAAAAGAAGTGAAGATCGGGGCCGCTTTGGAGGCGAGTGTCAAGAGCAGAATGGTAGCATTGTTGAAAGAGTATGTCGACATCTTTGCCTGGTCTTATCAAGATATGCCAGGGTTGGATACCGATATCGTTGTGCACAAGCTACCGTTGAGAGCAGATTGTCCTCCAGTGAAGCAGAAGTTGCGCAGAACTCGACCTGAGATGGCCATGAAAATCAAAGAGGAAGTACAAAAGCAGTGGGATGCTGGTTTCCTAGCTGTCACTAATTATCCACCTTGGGTCGCAAATATTGTGCCAGTACCGAAGAAAGATGGGAAGGTGAGAATGTGTGTGGACTACCGGGATCTGAACAGAGCTAGCCCGAAGGATGATTTTCCATTACCTCACATTGATGTGTTGGTAGATAATACAGCTCAATTCTCGGTGTTTTCCTTCATGGATGGCTTTTCTGGCTATAATCAAATCAAAATGTCACCAGATGATATGGAGAAAACAACGTTCATTACACCATGAGGCACTTTTTGTTATAAGGTGATGCCGTTTGGTCTCAAGAACGCCGGTGCTACTTATCAGAGAGCCATGGTGACTTTGTTTCATGATATGATTCATCATGAAATTGAATGCTATGTTGATGACATGATAGCAAAGTCCCAAACAGAAGAGGGGCATCTGGTAGATCTGGCCAAGTTGTTTGACCGGCTGAGACAATTCAGACTGAGGTTGAATCCGAACAAGTGCACTTTCGGAGTGCGGTCCGGTAAATTGCTGGGGTTCATTGTAAGTGAAAAAGGAATCGAGGTTGATCCTGCTAAAGTAAAAGCAATAAGAGAAATGCCTGAACCGAGAACGGAGAAGGAGGTTCGTGGTTTCTTAGGTAGATTGAACTACATTTCATGGTTCATATCTCATCTAACAGCCACGTGTGAACCGATATTCAAATTGTTGAGAAAAGATCAAACGGTCAGGTGGAATAATGATTGCCAAGCGGCATTTGAAAAGATAAAAGAATATTTGCAGGAACCTCCGATTCTGATGCCTCCTGTGGAGGGACGACCGTTAATCCTGTATTTGACGGTCCTCGAGGGGTCTATGGGGTGTGTATTGGGGCAGCATGACGAGTCTGGTCGAAAAGAGCATGCCATATACTACCTTAGCAAAAAGTTTACCGACTGTGAAACAAGATATTCACTGCTCGAGAAAACTTGCTGTGCTTTGGTCTGGGCTGCTCGCCGACTAAGGCAGTATATGCTGGTTCATACCACTTTATTGATTTCCAAGATGGATCCAATCAAGTACATTTTTGAAAAGCCAGCATTAACCGGACGGGTTGCGAGGTGGCAAATGATTTTGACTGAATATGATATCCAGTATACCTCTCAGAAAGCAATCAAGGGGAGTGTATTGTCTGATTACCTCGCTCAGCAACCCATTGAAGATTATCAACCGATGAAGTTTGAATTCCCTGATGAGGACATCATGTTTCTCAAATCGAAAGATTGCGAGGAACCGATCCCGGAGGAGGGGCCTGACCCTGAATCCGAATGGATTCTGATGTTTGATGGGGCCGTTAACGTGAATGGTAGCGGAGTTGGTGCTGTTTTGGTTACGCCGAAAGGATCCCATATTCCTTTTGCTGCCAGGCTAACATTTGAGTGCACCAACAACATGGCTGAATACGAAGCTTGTATCTTGGGGATTCAAGAGGCGATTGATTTGAGGATCAAGAACCTTGTTATATATGGAGATTCAGCTTTGGTTGTGAATCAAGTTAACGGAAAATGGTATACGCATCAATCTCATTTAGTTCCATATCGGGATTATACGAGGAGATTGTTGACATTTTTCACCAAGGTGAAAATGCATCATGTGCCGAGAGAGGAGAATCCTTTGGCAGATGCTTTGGCTACTCTGGCCGCCTTGATTAAGGTGCAGTGGTGGAATCAGTTCCCCAGTGTTGAGGTGGGACGTCTGGATAGACCGACTTATGTGTTTGCTGTTGACACATCGCCTAATGATGAGAAGCCGTGGTATTATGATATCAAGCGCTATTTGGAAACCCAAGAGTATCCTGAGGGAGCATCCAAGAAAGACCGAAAGACTCTGCGGAGGTTGGCCATGGTGTTCTACTTGAATAAGGATGGGGTTTTGTACAAGGTAATTTCGATTGGGTTTTGCTCAGATGCGTTGATGATAAAGAAGCAAGTCAATTGATGAAAGAGGTTCATGAGGGATCGTTCGGCACACATGCCAGTGGGAATGCAATGGTAAAAAAGCTGCTGAGGACAGGTTATTATTGGATGACAATGGAGGCCCAATGTTTCAATTTCGTGCGGAAGTGTCATAAATGCCAGATTTATGCTGACAAAGTGCACGTGCCTCCAAATCCGTTGAGTTTGATGTCGTCTCCGTGGCCGTTTGCTATGTGGGGCATTGATATGATCGGAGAGATAGAGCCTACGGCTTCGAATGGGCATCGGTTCATATTAGTGGCTATTGATTACTTCACCAAGTGGGTGGAAGCAGCCTCTTATGCAAACGTGACGAAGCAGGTCGTCGCCAGATTCCTGAAGAGAGACATCATTTGCAGATATGAGGTTCCTGAGAGAATCATTACTGATAATGGTTCTAATTTGAACAATAAGATGATGGCGGAACTGTGTCGGGAATTCAAGATCGAGCATCACAATTCTTCTCCTTATCATCCGAAAATGAATGGGGCGGTCGAGGCAGCCAATAAAAATATAAAGAAGATTGTACAGAAGATGATTGTGACCTATAAAGACTGGCATGAGATATTGCCATTTGCATTGCATGGGTATCGAACTTCAGTGCGTACATCTACTGGGGCAACGCCTTTCTCCTTGGTATATGGAATGGAAGTCGTGCTACCGGTTGAGGTTCAAATTCCCTCTTTGAGGGTCCTGATGGACATAAAGTTGCAAGAGGCTGAATGGGTAAGGACCCGGTACGAAGAGTTGAGCCTGATTGAGGAAAAGAGGCTGGCAGCCATTTGTCATGGGCAGTTGTACCAGCAAAGGATGAAGCGTGCTTTCGACCGAAAGGTGCGACCTCGTGTGTATCACGTGGGTGATATGGTGCTGAAAAGGATCCTTCCTCCTCAAAACGATCGAAGGGGCAAGTGGACACCTAATTATGAAGGTCCATTCGTGGTCAAAAAGGTTTTCTCTGGCGGAGCCTTGTTGTTAACGACCATGGATGGCGAAGATTTTCCATCCCCTGTGAATGCGGACGCAGTTAAAAAATACTTCGTATAAAGAGACCCGCTGGACGAAAAGAATAAAATAGTCCAGGCAAAAATGGGCATCCCGGCGAACCAAAACAAGAAATGATAAAAAGGTTCGGGCAAAAATTAGGGATAAAAATGAAAAAATGTACACCCGGCAAGTCGAAAACCTAGAAAGGCGACTTGGGCAAAAAAGGGTATCCCGGTGGACTGAAAACCCGAAAGGGCGGTCCAGGCAAAAGAGGGATTGAAACGAACAACTGCGTCTGGCATGATCGTTTGTACTTTGGATATGACATGGATAAACCCCGGTGGGGATCAATCGGAAACGTCTTGTTCAGAAGGCAGAAAGCGAGGAGAGTCTGAGGACATATGGGGTGTAACCGAGTTGGAACTCGATGAGATCACGGTTTCACATTGCCATTAGGATAGATTTTTCCTTTTATGCGCAATTATCTCTTTTCAGGAATTGCTTCCTTTGTATTCCTCAGTTTGAGCCACACTGTTTCAATCAATAAAATGCATATTCAGTCAAATAAATTTGTTTTTGTTTTCGTTACCGTTCTGATTGCAAGAACATCCAATTGTTTGTGATAAAGAATCTTTGCATTTTAAGACGTACAGGTCCCTTCCAATGCATGTTTATAAGATTGAAAATTTGAAATCTTATTCGGAAGGTTGAGTGACCCAAGTGTTGAATCTCGACACGCCTGGGGCACGGTTTTATCTAACGATCTCTTTTGCAGGTACTGTTAGATGTTTTCATTCACTTGCAGGTTGTGATGTGGAAGCCTTTTGACAAAGGATCCCCGAGGAGTCCGATCAGGGACGAATAAGTGGAGGGAAGGTGAAAAGACGACGGAAGGACGTATGACGATCCCTGGATATTAATCAAGAAGACTCTTCAAAGTCGGAAGATTAGAAAGTTTGTACCAATCTAAGGAGTTCGCTCTCCGTAGAGTACGGAGCAATCGAGGATACAAGGTGATGAATCAGAAAAGTCCAGACGAGTCTGGGAGTTCTCAAAATTGGAAAGCTGACAGTGGATTTAGACGGTGGATACCGTGGTTCGACGAGTCGACGGGTGTTCAGTACCAGATTTTCCTGGTTTTCCCAAGCAGAGTGGGATGGTTACCTCCTCAGCAGATTCAAGGTTTGTGTCTTCCCTAGCAGGGTCGGGATGGTTATCCCCCTAGCGGGTTTGAGATCGGTGTTTCCTCAGCAGCCAGGCCTGAAGGTTGCTATTTCCCAGTGGAGGTATCTATTGGTATTGGTTTCTCCAAGCAGAGTCGGGATTGTTATATCACCAGCAAGTCAAAGACTGTTGTTTTCCCCACAGAGTGAGTTGGTGGTTTTTTCCCCAGCGAAGTCCCCAAGCGGATCGGGTGCAGAGGAGGTTATTCTTGGTAAGGGTGGCCTATTTCCCAGCAGCAGTATTATTCCCCAACAGGGTGGAGATTGAGGTGTTGGCGAGTTCCTCAGCAGAGTGCCTCGAGATCCCTAGGAGAGTCCCTTAAGGGGGATACTTTTCTATGCATTCATCATGTAGATAGGCATAGCATATTGCATAATAAATCGCGTAGCATTTCCATGATTATGGAGCATTACGCTAAAAATATCATGCATCGGCATTTCAAGCATAAGCTAGTCTCAAGTCGTGGTTATTGTTTGAGAGGTGGTTTCGCCAGAAGGTGAATATGTTACTCCGCGGAGTTGTGCACCGTGTTTTTAATTAACAATATTCCCCAGTAGTGCGATATTGGAGGAAGAGTTTCTGTCGGGCGGAGATGGGAATGTTAATCAAAGAAGTTTCGGGGTCCAAAAAGTAAAGAAAAGTAAAGAGAAAGAGATAATCCCCAGCTAAGCGCAAAGTGTTCGTTTGCTAGGGTTGAATAGGAAATAGCCGGTTCGTGGCTTGTTATCCCCAGCATGGGTCGTTGGCACGCGTGCCGTCTCATGTATCACTGTTCCTCTCTGCCGATGCTGAACGGCATGGCCAATTCCGATTTTCATATCGAAGAAGTTTCCGACGATCAGGTCGAAGCACTTACGGCACTCAGGCCAATTTCTGATTTTCAGATCGAAGGAGTTTCCGACAATCAGGTTGACGTACTTGTGGCATTCAGGCCAGTTTCCCGGTGATCAGACCGAGGTGGCACTCAGGCCAATTTCCAATTTCCAGATCGAAGAAGTTTCCGACGTTCAGGTCGAAGAACTTGTGGCACTCAGGCCAGTCTTCCGGTGCTCAGACCGAGGTGGGTATTCAGACCCAAGTTTCCGATGTTCAGATCGAAGAAGCTTCCGAAGTTCAGATCGATGCAGCTTGTGGCATTCAAGCCAATTTTCCGGTATCCGGACCGAAGTGGTGTTCAGACCAAAGTGGCATTCAGGCCAGTTGTTAGGCATTCAGGCCAATCTCCCGGTATTCAGACCGACGTCTATACTCTCATATTCTGATGTTCAATATTCAGAATGATGAGCGGCGCTCAGGCCATGGTTATTCCTGTGTTACCATTTATTTTGGTATCCAGACCAATTTCTGTACGGTATTCAGGCCGACTTTTCTCCGTACCAGACGGACGTTTCTTTTGAGATCACTTCTTTGCCGATTCTGACAGGCAGTGTTAATTATTTCCCATCAGAGTGCAAATTGTTCGTCTGTTCTTGGTATTCAATCACTCTTCACCCTGATCATCTGAAAGCCGAGGCTGTTCATATTGACAAATTCACAGTGGATTGAATAGGGGCAGCTGTAACACCTCAAAATTTGCCCTCCTCTCTTGGCACTAGCTTAGCATATTGCATCTCATTTTGTAGGACATTAGGCATTACATCTTTGCATATCATATGGAAACAATAAGCAAGTCATCCTCCTAGGTCTTTCTCAGAAGGTAGAGAGGTTAAAAGATTCAAGCCTGAGGGTCTCATGAATTGATCACTAGCCATCTGAGGGTTTGTGCTTCAATTGGGGTTTCTTGGTTCCTCAAGGAGATTGATCATCATCTTGGTTGAAGTGGTACATCACCATCATCATGGTCTTATCATCACCAAGAGGTTCATTGTTCCTGACAAGCTTCCTTGGGATTAGGGTTTTGACCTCTGGTCCACCCTAATCAGTTGTATTATGCCAATCAGGGTTTTTCAAGGAGACGAGGTCTTCATTGGGATGGGGATCGTCATATGGTTTTATTGAGCTTTTATAAGCTAGGTTTTCATTTTGGAGCCATTTCATCAAGAGGTTGAGGCTCAAATTCATCTGTGCATGACCAAGTCATCTGTCAACTACAAAAAGTCAACCAAAAGTCAATTGTTGGATTTGGAGGTGGGAAGTGGTTAGAAATGCTTCATTCATGTTCAAACAAGTCTCATTTGACATTTCAGGCATCAACATTGAAGAAAATAAAGTCAGGACAAAACTTTCCAAAAATAGAAAGTGACTTGTAATTTGAAATTGCCAAAAATGGAAAGGTTTTCTCCTCAAGATTACATCATCAAGAAAGCTTCAAATGAATTTTTGTTGAACATGAAAGTTGTATATCTTTATCTCCCATTTCCAAAAAGTCCAAGATCATCAATTTCTCATGTGTGGTTGAAGAGATATGGATCAAACTTGGTCAAGTGAACATGGAACTTCAAACATGCATAACTTTCAAACCAAAAGGCCAAATGGAGTGGTTCTTTTTGCATTGTTCATGTCTTGACATGTACTATCCAAAACATACATCACATGACATGCATTACATTCCCATAAATATTTGAAAATTCAATTAATTTTTGGAGGGAAAAATGAAATTCAAAATTGGTGAATTATTTGCACATGTGACTATCACCATTGGCTTTAAAATAATATTTTGAGTGAAATCAAGGCCAAATTCGTACTGTTCATCCATGCATTTTCATGCATAAGGTGAAAAGTTCAATTTTGCAAAACACCTCAAAACTTAATTAATTTTCATTAGCACTTGGTTTAGGTTAATTAAACATGATTAGTGAGGCATATATAACACAAATCATAACAGAATTCATCACAATTCCCAAGTTTAGATCTAGAATCCCAAAAATCTCAAAATTTTCTCTCACTTTTTTCTCCAAAATTCTTCAAACACAAGCACTTTTTCTTGATTCATTCATCATCCTGAGCTATTATTGAGCATTATTGCACGTGGAAACAGAGGAAATTGTTGCATTCAAGTTCATGTTCAAGAGGTGAAGCTTCCATGGCAAGTGAAGATTGAGCAAGATTCAAGAGCATTTGAGCCTCATATTCATCATCATTCATCTTAAGGAGTATATTGGAGAAGATCTAAAGCATCAAGAACCTTGGAAACGCGTGAATCAAGGGACTGCTCATCAAGAGGTAGGTTTTTCGACCTCTTTAATTCTTCAATTCATTAGGCCTATCATATAGATCTTTTAATGGTGATGAAACTGAGCTTTGAATGGAGTGATTTGGTGTTGAAACGAGTGAGATATGATCATTTGAAGTTTTGATGATAAACTTTATTTCATTCGATCCGTGCATTTGATGATGTTTTTGTGTAATTGATTCATGGATTTATGATGTACGTGAAAAATAATGCGTGATGCTGTGCTTGATTTTGAGTTTTGGTGATGTTTTAAAAATCTGGAAATTTGGAAGATGATCTTCATCTTCAACCTTGCTGTCCAGTATTTGCTACGAATCTGCTAGGAAATTAGCTACGAAATTAGCTAGGAATTTTCTGGATTAGCTACGAAGTCCATGCCATGCAGCGCCTAGGGTTTGGGCGCCAAAACGTCGTCGTTTTGGCTTGGGGCGCCAAAACCAAATTCAAAAACGCGCCTGGTTCGATTCCAGGCGGTTCCACAATTTCAAAAGCCTTCAGATATTTTTCTTTTCCCTCCATGTGTTCATGTACATGTTGCTTCATGATTTTTTTTATTTTTTCTTTAACTTCTAAAATTCATAACAAATCAAATAATGATCCAAAAATTGTTTGGTTTTTTGCATTGTGTCACATTTTTTGTCTAGTTTTTTATGAATATTATTTTGCAAATTGTGCATGGCTGTATAGTTTTTTGCCCTAGGGTTTGTGTACATGTATCATGTTTTGACATTACCTTGATATATCATTTGTGAAATGCTCAATTCTTATCCAATGCTCATGAAATTTTACACGTAGAAACTAGACATCTTGCTGGACATTTTGGTGTTGAGTTGGCATTTTTATCAATTGTCATTGCTGAGTTATGATTTTTCTAAGTTAGGTGAGACAATTTGTGTCACACCTTTGCTTGTCCAATTTGATTAATGAATTTGCCATGCCAAATGAATTCCAAATGTTCTGATTTTTTGTATGGTGCTTGATATGGATGTTGTGAATGCTCATGATTTTTTGTGGAACTTTAGGAATCATTTCTGATTTGATTGGGATTTTTCATTCTGGATGGTCATTTTGGAACTTTTGAAGTGTCTTGATCTTCATGTGATTATGAAATGCTTGTGGTTTATCCTATGGATGTGAATTTTTGCACATTGTTTCTAGACATGTTGAAGTTTATTGTGGCTTTGGTTTGAGGTTTTTACCTTTTACCATTTCTGTTTTAGGCTTGTGCTAAGTTGGTGTAACATTTGGTGTCACATATGAGCTTATTTTGCTTGCCTGGACTTATGCAATTTGATTACCAGGCCTAATTTTGTCCAAATGCTCTAATTTTTTGTGTGAGGATCATGTTGTGTGTTCTGTTTACCCATGAATTTTTCCAAAATTAATTGAATCATTTTTGAATTAATGTGCATTTGTTCATTCTGTTGTCTCAATGTGCTTTCAATTTGCATACCTTGCCATATTTGGTTCATGAAATGAAATTGGTAATTGATATTGATGTGGGATCTTTTGGATGATGTTCTTAATTGATTGAAGTTGGTTCATGTTGAATTTCATGTTCTGTTTTGAATTATTTATCCATCTTTGACCCTAGGCCTTGACCTAGTGGTTTCTCTCATCTTTGAGCTTTGATTTCAGGTTGAACATCCAGGTTATATGGTTCATGATGCAACCTCACTTGAGCATTTGATGCTTGCTTTTGACCACTAACCTTGTGTGTTTTGTAGGGTTGTTAACTCATTTGAGTTTGACTTGTTGGCTTATGCCTTTGATCATTGGGTTTGACTGTTGATATTCATGTTGTCTGTTTGTCTGTACAGTTGAACTGATTTGTTTGATGTTTCTACAGGTACATAAGTTGCTTAAGTTCAATTTGAACTTGCTTTTGCTTGGTTGCTTAACCATATAGGTATAACTCTCTGACTTCATGTAGTCTGGAAGACCTGTCCTGTTACTTGGGCAGGCACCTGTCTGAAGCCCTCCTTAAGAGGCAATGCTTGTGTATGTTTATTTTTGTGCCAAGCAGGAAAAGTCCTTTGATAAGGAAATTGGCAGATAAAAGAGATGTGCAATCCATCTCCTGCTATTCAGTGTGTCTTCCACTTTGCTCACACACCTTGTGTTGATGCATTGTGGATATTAACCCCAAGATCTTTGTTGAGTCAGTCATATGTGGAGAAGAGTTCCAACTTTCTGAACTCCCACTTTCATTTGTCTGAAGCTCTCCCAGGCCAGGGATAAGAGCTGTGAGGTCTTACCCTCACTTCCCATTTCATCTGCTTCACCCTAACTCTCAATGTTAGGGTTAAGAGCTAACTACACCCGATTCCAGTTGGCTTGTGTTTCACAGCCTAACCATGTGTGAGTCCACTTTGTTTGTATATAGTGTGTGCTAATTGTGTATGTTTGCTTTGCTTGTGTTGTTTAGGATAGCTTGCGGCCTGTGCAAGTTAGATAGAAACCTCAACCTAGGACCATTGAGGATGGCATGATAACTATTAGGCTCGAGTCAGTCTCCCTTTTAGTTGTTATTTCTCGGTCTCTGGTTAGGAGAAAGTTTCTCCCCTGTTAAGGGGAACTACGTTGCCCTGATCCTCATACCAGATGAGGTACGTAGGCAGGAGATCGTGCGAGATCTCTCCGGGCACCCTTTTTTTTTCTTTTTGTGTGTGTTTGCTTGACAATTACTAGGCTCGAGTGTCAGACTCCTTAGTAACTTGTTTGTTTGTTACCCTTCTTGTGTGTGTTAGGAGATGGATGTAAGACCAGCGATTGGCATTCCGTATCCTATTGGTGTTTGTTTGTGTGGAGTCTGACGTAAGTCCAGCGATTGGCAGTTGGTTTCCTGTGTGTGTTTGTTGGTTCGGAGTCTGATGTAAGTCCAGCGATTGGCATTCGGTTTCCATGTTTGCCTGTGTGTGTGGAGTCTGACATAAGTCCAGCGATTGGCAGTCGGTTTCTTGTGTGTGTTTTGTTTGGCGTGCGTGAGCCGAACTACGGTAGCTCTGATTCTCATTCCAGATGAGATACGTAGGCATAGGATGCGATATCCTAGCGAGCCCGTTCCCCTCTTCTCCCACCTGTGTTGTTTCCAGTGTGTGTGTGTGATGTTTGTGAGCAGTTTTAGCAACCTTTCTTCTATTCTTTTGAGCGTGGATCCCGTCGAGTACGACGGATGCGTAGGGGTGCTAATACCTTCCCTTCGCATAACCGACTCCCGATCCCATCTCTCTTTGGTCGCGAGACCATGTCTTTTCCAGGTTTACTTCGAGCGTTTCCTTTCCCTCTTTTGGGATAAATAACGCACGGTGGCGGCTCTGTTTGTTTTGTTTTAGCCCGCCGGTTGTTTTTCGCGGATGCGACAACTCTGACTTAGGCCAAGCATTTCATGATCTATATCTATAGATTCTGATAGGCTTCTTCACCCAGGTCCTTCATAAAAAAGCATTTCCCCAACCAAGACTTTACTTGTTGCAGGGTAGGGATATCGATTCCAATGAGTAATAATACATCTACATATAATACCAGGAATACAATCATGCTCCCACTAACCTTCTTGTAGACACAAGGCTCATCTTCATTCTTGATGAATCCATACAGTTTTACTGTTTCATCAAGGCGAAGATTCCATGAGTAGGTCACAGGCTCATCTTGATCCATGAGTAATACATCACCTTGATCAGATATCCATATATCTCAGGTAGGTGACGTATCCTGCCTGACCTACGCTGGTCTTGTTCTACTTTAGCAGGTTGCTCTTACACAACTACTTGTGTTTCCTGCTCTAATTCCTCCATAGGTGTATCGATGCTTTGTGATTCTTGAATTTCTTCAAGCTCTACTTTCCTCCCACTGGTTCCTTTGGAATTAAAATCCTTTTCTAGGAAAACTCCAGTTCGAGCGACAAACACTTTTCCCTCCGAAGGATTGTAGAAGTAATATCCTATTGTTTCTTTAGGATACCCCCACAAATAAGCATTGGTCAGATTTGGGCTTAAGCTTAGTTGAAATTTGTCGTTTCACATAAACTTCGCAACCCCAAATCTTCATGTAAGACATATGTGGTCTCTTACCACTCCATATCTCATATGGTGTCTTTTCAACCTTTTTTGGATGGAACACGGTTAAGTGTGTAAGCTGATGTCAATGGTGTATGTCCTCAAAAGGAGTTTGGAAGATTGGTGTGACTCATCATGGATCAGACCATGTCCAACAGGGTTCGATTTCTTCTCTCATATACACCCTTCCATTGGGATGTTCCAGGAGGAGTAAGTTGGGATAGGATCCCACACTCTTTCAGATGGTCATCAAATTCTAGGATTAAATACTCATCACTTCGATCTGATCGAAGAGTTTTAATATTCTTACCTAGTTGGTTTTAACTCGTTAGGTTTCACCCTTTTGTATTAATGTTATTAATAGGCATTTCAAGATCAAGGACATATAGTCCATTGTTCATTTGTGCAGTAGCATAGAATATATCATTCAAATAAATTGAGCAACAATTGTTCTTTATTATGAATGAAAAACCAAACTTGTCCAAACAAGCAATGGAAATAATATTCCTGCTAATTGCAGGTACATAATAACAGTTCTCTAACTGAATTATTAAACCACCAAGTAAAGTTAATACAAAAGTTCCTACGGCTAAAGCAGCAACCTTTGCTCCATAGCCAACTCGTAGGTCGACTTCACCTTTTGCCAAATCTCTACTCCTTTTTAGTTCCTGCACATTTGTACAAATGTGAGAAATGCATCTAGTATCTAATACCCATGATGCAGAAGTAGATAAATTAATAACAAAAATACCTGAAGTTGAAGTCTCTACTCCATTCTTCTTATCTTCCAGGTACTTTGGGCAGTTCCTCTTCCAGTGTCCGGTCTTACCGCAATGGAAGCAGGTGCCTTCTTTTGCTATGCCTCCACTAGGCTTCAAAGCAGCAGTGGATCTGGGATTGGCAACTTCCTTGCCCTTCCCCTTATCACTTTGCTTAGTGGGCCTTTTGTTCTGTCTCTTTCCATTTCCGATAATCAGAATGGACTTCCCTTTTGACTTCAGATTCTGCTCGACAGTTCTTAACATGGCGAGCAGTTCAGGAAGAGATTTGTCCATATCAATCATATTGAAATTTAGGACAAATTGACTGAAACTATCTGACAACGATTGCAAGATCAAATCAGTTGCAAGTTCCTTTTCGAGGGGAAAACCCAATCTCTCAAGGTTTTCCACATACCCAATCATCTTGAGTACATGGGGACCTACAGGGGCTCCCTCAGCTAACTTGCTTTGAAAAAGGGCTTTTGAAACTTCAAACCTCTCATGCCTTGCTTGCTCTTGATAGAGCAACTTCAGGTGTTCGATCATATCGAACGCTGACATGTTCTCATGTTGCTTTTGCAATTATGAGTTCATGGTAGCTAGCATGAGACAAGCAGTTTCATTGGCATCATCGACATGCTTCTTATAAGCATCTCTTTCTGCCTTAGATGCAGAACTAGGAGGTTCCTCTTCAGGAACAGGTGTCTCAAAGACATACAACTTTTTATCATGTTTGAGGACAATCCTCAGGTTTCGGTGCCAATCCAGGAAATTTGTCCCAGACAATTTTTCCTTATCAAGGATTGATCGCAGGATGTTGTTAGAGGTGTTTGCTGTCATGGTAATCTACATAAGGATTAATGAAAATATAAGTATCATTGACATATTCAATTAGGCCTTTAATTAAATATGCTCCCACTATTTTACTCAAAACAAATGACCCTCATCATTTGATTCGGAAAATCCCGTTGGAAGATTTTCTAGT
This sequence comes from Lathyrus oleraceus, assembly GCF_024323335.1. Taxonomy (NCBI): domain Eukaryota; kingdom Viridiplantae; phylum Streptophyta; class Magnoliopsida; order Fabales; family Fabaceae; genus Lathyrus; species Lathyrus oleraceus. The sequence goes on from NC_066580.1 coordinate 369,740,506, forward strand.
GGGTCGAGATCCATATTTCACTTAGTTCTAAGTCCGCGTAGGCGGATTACACAAAACTAGGTTATTTAGGTAGGAACTCCTTCCAATTGTATCTCATACAACTCTCAAAAATTTCAGTTGGGTGAATAACTCCTTATTCCAATCCATCATATGGATCATTCCCAACTCTTGCTTCTAAACATATATATAATCTTATTATAATTTGTTTACTTAAGTTTGACCCATTGTTTTAACAGTTGGATATTACAATTATCCCATCGCACCTTACTAATATAGAACATGCACCTCGCGTAGGCGAAACCTACATTATTCGATACTAGTCTTGATGAGTGTTAAAACTTGGAAAGCTTAAAACTTAATATTTATTTTGAGGGAATTGCAATTTTTCTGATCTCACCGGCTTGTTTATCATATAAACCGTCTCTCACATGCATCAACATACATTCACATGCATCAACATACATACAAACAAAATGAAACAGTTATGGCCCCTAGCGTAATTGTTCTCCCAAGCCAATGAGAGAACCTAAGCTAACCTACAACGATCTAAGCTTCTCCAAGCAAGATCTTCAAGGTTGTCCTCCTTTGGCACTGACTTCTTTGCTTTCTCCATATCATTACATTACATGAAAGAAACTCGTTTTACATACGAGGGAGTGAGATGAGAAAAGAAGTTACATTTGGAAGATTAAGAGAGAGGCACGACACGCAGGTCGTATTTTAAAAACCCAAAACAAAACAAAGGAAAACTAAGGCCATAACCGATCACCACAAGACAATAATAAACACTTTATTATTATTATTATTATTAATTCCTTTAATTAATTAAAATCAAATTAAATTTCGACGACCGATCACACTACGCAGAGTTAGCTGGGGGTCCGCTGCCCGGACAGCGGGAATGGGTGTTCCACTGCCCGGTCAGCGGACGGTGGTTCCGCTGACCGTTCAGCGGACAGGGGTCAAGGGGGCAGCGCCCCTGCTCGAAAATTTTAATGAACAATTCATTTAAAATTGACGTCGTTTTTCGTATTAACACTTGATACTTCAAAGCACTTTTTCTAGCCGAACGGGTGAATTTTTCCTTGCGTTAACCGGTTAACCATATGCGTTAACCGGTTAACACTCTTTGAAAACTTTTAGAAAATTCTTTTCTGCCTTGCGTTAACCGGTTAACCATATGCGTTACCCGGTTAACACTGTTTGAAAATGTCTTGGAAAACTGTTTTCCGCCTTGCGTTAACCGGTTAACCAAATGCGTTAACCGGTTAACACTGTTTGAAAATCTCAAAAAATTTATTTCGCATTCCGTTAACCGGTTAACCATATGCGTTAACCGGTTAACACTGTTCCAAAAAATGTTTAGAAGGTTGTATTCAGTTTCTCGTTAACCGGTTAACCATACGCGTTAACCGGTTAACACTGTTCGGAAAAGTGTTTAGAACGCACAACTCTTGTGCAGTCAAACCCCAATCGCATAACTCTTTGACAACACAACCCTTGTGCCGTCACTAACCCTGATGCACCAATTTCAGACCGTCAAACACATCTCGATTGTTAATTCAGTATGATTGATCAACACGTCATTGCTTCACCATACTAATGTCGGATCAATAAGCAAACGACCATTGATCGCTCAAAGGAAAACAATCATCGAGGGTTTGAATGAACAAAACGAGAACACTATATCATATATAATGTATTTTGCATCAGGATTACATATATCACATATATGTAACTTGATCGATCTCAATTTAACCTTTGATTCATTCTGTCTTTAATCATATTATTACAGAACAAAAACAAATATCAGATTCATGGTTTCGTAAGTGGCTCTGATACCACTGTAGGAGAATTGCCATCCAAGGCGCAGCGGAATTTAAAAATTTCTCCATTTAGTGATCCTTACGAATGGGCATGATCAGTGATAGAATCGTTACCTCTTGTGGCGATTCAAACCTTTGGTGCAGATCTCTGATAATGATCAAAACCTTTGATACAGATCCACGGGGCGATCACGAACGTTGAACGATGACAATGTCTCTACTCAGTCCACACGAACGGATTCCTTCAATCGTAGTGCTAGCTGTTATGAATGAAGGCTTTGAGTGAGAGAAAGAGGGAAACAAAATTCCAAGTCTCTACTTGAATTTCTGTCTGAGTGAATTGGAGTGACAATGTTTCTACCCAAGGGGTTCTATTTATAGAACCACTTGTGTGGGCTTCAAGCTAAAAAGCCCACTTAAGTGTATTTTGGCCCATATCTTATAATATGCCCAAAATCACTTAAGTATTTGGTACCTTACCATATTTCGTCTCCCACTTAAGTGCACTGTACCTTACGGTGTTCCTTAGTTACTCTATCTCTCATCAATCCGTCCTTTGCGTGTGACCCTATAGGTTTTTGCGGCGTTGGCAATTATATTAAATCACGCATTTAACATAATAAACAGTGAGCGGTATCTAGCAACACATCACTGCTACCCAAGTCACGAAAATGTTATGTGATCTGACAAAACCTCCTGTGATAATAATTATGTGTATAATTACCCCTTTGCCCTTATGTCTATATTGAACACAAGGTATAGACTGTGTCATCCTTGTCCAGTTCAATATTGGGCCCATAGACATTTATCCTGTTACGTAGGATGGGCAAATTCCATCTAGGACACTCATGTCCCTCAGCATGCTTTGTGGAGTACCCATCAACTGTCTTTATGGTTATCCAGTTACGGACAACGTTGGATCAGCAATAAAGCACTCGACTCTACATCTAGGATCCATAGTGGTTTCAGGTCGAAGAGTGGTATACACTATTATCACCATGAGAATAACTTATGACACTTTGCATAACTTTCTATATAGTATTCTCATAGCGGGTCAATCCGGTATAAATATTACTCCTAATATTCATACCTATGTTTAAGACTTGATAACTCTTTATCCATGATCCATGAGATGTGATCATCAGTCTACAAACATAATAGTCTTAATGCTTTAATGTTATCCCACTTCACACTAAAGCTCGACTACGGATACTTTAAGAATAGTGTCCTTATGTTTAATGTGTTCTCATGATTAAGTCACACTTAATACATTTAAACAAACTATCTATTCCAGGGACTTTATTAATCAACCATAATAAAGAAAATGCCTTTAAATAATTCGATACAAGTACCAAAAGTATTGGCCTCTAGGGCTTACACCAACACTCCAATCCCCCACTCTAGCTCAACTTCACACTCGTGCTTTGGCCTCTCAACAGTCATCACAAACTGAACTTGAACCAGAAGTCACGTCTCCACCCCCTGAACAATAAAATCCAACTACATTGGAACAACCTCAAACACCACCACCTGCACAACAACCAAATCCACCTCCTGAACAACCAATCCACTCACCTTCTGAACCTCAACCAAATCCACAATCTGAACAAACAACACCTTCCACCTCTGCTATTCCCACACCACCAACATCCGTTGCCACCATCACTCCAATTCTAAATCTTGATGACACCAATCCACTTTCTCCATCCTCCCCAGCCACTGCCTCTAAACCCAAAATTGCCTTCCCTACCCTAGAAGAAGCAATAATTTTTTTTGCAGAGTCTTCAATAGAGAAGATTAAGTCTCTGACTATCAACTCATGCATCAGTGATGATCCCTCTGCAGTAAGGATCCATTGGAACAGAGTGATCAGTTGGATGACCTCTGAAACCTTCAAACTGAAAGGCCTATCTGAACAAGTCCGTAACGACTTCATCAGAGATGCTGGTATAAGGCTTCAAGCTCGCTTGGCTAGAGAGGCTGAGGAAAAGGTCAAGAAGGAAGCAGAAGAGAAAGCTCGCCTGGAAGAAGAGCAAAGGATCAGAGAAGTTGAAGAAAAGGCTGCTGCTGAAGCTGTTGCTGCTGCGGCTGCTGTTGAGGCTGAGGCAAAAGCAAAAGCAGACGCTGAAGAAGCAACACACATTGCTGAAGAGGAAGCTGTCAAGGCCAGGGCTGATGCTTTGACTCAGGAGGATCAATCCAACTCTGGTTTTACCCCTCTGGTCTTAAAGACTCTTGAGTAATTGCAAAAGGAACAATAAGTAGTTCGAGCCAGGCTGGATCACCAGGATTCTATCAACACCAACATTCAGAACATGTTGACTCAGCTGCTCGAACGGAAGCCTCCGCCCCCAAACCTTAGGCATTTAGGCTATTTGTTTGTTGCTTTTCCTTCTGATGTCTTTTTCTTGCTTTCTGATATATGCTTTCTGTGTTGCCTATCTGTACTTGTTTTTCTCTGCTATATGAATATCCATTTTTATTGCCTATTTATTTCTAAGTCTTTTTGATTATGACAAAAAGGGGGAGAACTAAAAATAGATCTGATGAAAACATATCTAAAACCTCTCAAGGCACTGCAAACATGAATAAATATTGATAACTTATGACGACTAAAGTTATGCAGGAAAATAACTAAGGTACAAAACCAAATCCACACAAGGAAAGTCCGATAAGAACTTCTGTTAAATCTGATGATCTAACTTAGGGGGAGCTCATTCCCTTTATTTGGTTCTAAGATATTCGTACTGTTTCATCATCACTCTGACCTGTTTTGTCATCATAAAAAAAAGGGAGATTGTAAGAACAAATTTAGTTCTACAATGTATCTCTAAGATTTTGATGATAACAAAGGATGAAATAAAAATGGTACCCTAGCGAAATTTTTCTAAGTGTGCAGGACTCTGATCAAAACAATCAGACAGACAATCATCAGATACAGAATCAAGCTCTAAGATACTACTCTGAAGAAACGTAACCATAAGGTTCTGACCCTGATCCAATAGGCGCTAGCAAAACTAAGGAAGTCAGACACTCTAAAATAAAAATGAATCCAGACTCTGAAGAGATACGCTCTAAAGAAGTTGAATAAAGAGAAAATCTGAAGACAGTCAGATACAAGCATCCTCTGAAGTCGCAAGTTGCTAAAAGAAGACTCTGACTAAACTAAAATAAGACTCTGACTAAGATCCGCTCATTCAAGAAAGCTTAACGTTGAAGAAATTCGTTATAGAAAGAAACTATTTCTAGAAGGAAGTTATGACGCGACCAACACTGTTTTGGAAAGAACAAAGAGAGTAATGACCTTAATCACTCTTCAATGACCAAGATTCTGTTATTAACTCACCCAACGGTCTCCTCCTCCTCCTATAAAAAGAGATGGAACTCTTCACAAGAAACACACCTGAGACACACAAGAATACAATTTCTCAATTACCTTCTTTCACTCTCTCACGAGCTGCTGCTCTTACGTGAAGAATTCTTGTTATTATATTCTGTAATTTTTGCTTATTATTAGAAGCACTGTTCATTACAAATCATATCACTACTAAGATAATTCCTCAAGTGCCTCTAGGTAGTCTGAATACTTGAAAAGGATAAGGGATTATTTCTCTTAGACGATTGTTTGTGTAATCTTTCAAGATTAGTGGATTAAGTCCTTTTTGAAGGCGAAACCACCTTTGCAGGGTGGACTGGAGTAACTTTGAATTTCAGGCGGACCAGTATAAAATTCCATGTTGAACTTTTCATTCTGCGTGTGTCTTAGTTCTCAAAATATTTTATTTTCCAAAACAATTCAAACCCCAATTTCTTGAACTTTTCGAGGATTGTTCGGAAAGCTCCAAAACTTTGGAGTCCCTCAACATTTACTGCTATAGATGTCCATGCAAAAATTGGGGTACACATTTTTTGTTTAGGCCAAGTTTTTGTCGCTCTCGCCTCTCGTCCCGTGGTCTATGGCCCACGCGTTTCGGTCGAAAAATCGAGGATTGTTCGGAATGCTCCGAAACTTTGGAGTCCCTCAATATTTATTGCTATAGATGTCCATGCAAAAATTGGGGTGCAAATTCGTTGTGTAGGCCAAGTTTTTGTCGCTCCCACCTCTCGTCCCGAGGCCCATGGCCTATGGCCTATGGCCCACGCATTTCGGTCGAAAAATCAAGAATTGTTTGGAATACTCCGAAACTTTGGATTCCTTCAATATTTATTGAGATAGGTGTCCATGCAAAAATTGGGATGCAAATTCTTTGTGTAGGCCAAGCTTTTGTCACTCCCGCCACTCCTCCCGTGGCCCGTGGCCTATAGCCTATGGACCACGCATTTCGGTCGAAAAATCGAGGATTGTTCGGAATGCTCCGAAATTTTGGAGTCCCTCAACATTTCTTGAGATAGGTGTCCATGTAAAAATTGGGATACAAATTCTTTGTGTAGGCCAAGTTTTTGTCGCTCCCGCCTCTCGTCCCGTGGCCGATGGCCTATGGACCATGCGTTTCGGTCGAAAAATCGAGGATTCTTCGGAATGCTCCGAAACTTTGGAGTCCCTCAATATTTCTTGAGATAAGTGTCCATGCAAAAATTGGGATACAAATTCTTTGTGTAGGCCAAGTTTTTTTCGCCCCCGCCTCTCGTCCCGTGCCCGTGGCTTATGGCCTATGGACCACGCATTTCGGTCGAAAAACCGAGGATTGTTCGAAATGCTCCGAAACTTTGGAGTCTCTCAATATTTATTGGTATAAATGTCCATGCAAAAATTGGGGTACAAATTCGTTGTGTATGACAAGTTTTTGTCGCTCCCGCCTCTCGTCCCGTGGCTCGTGGCCTATGGCCTATGGACCACGCGTTTCGGTCGAAAAACCGAGGATTGTTCAAAATGCTCCGAAACTTTGAAGTCCCTCAAAATTTCTTGAGATAGGTGTCCATGCAAAAATTAGGATACAAATTCTTTGTGTAGGCCAAGTTTTTATCGTTCCCGCCTCTCGTCCCGTGGCCCGTGGCCTATGGCCTATGGACCATGCATTTCGGTCGAAAATTCGAGGATTGATCGGAATGCTCCGAAACTTTGGAGTCCCTCAACATTTCTTGAGATAGGTGTCCAAGCAAAAATTAAGATACAAATTCTTTGTGTAGGCCAAGTTTTTGTCGCTCCCGTCTCTAGTCCCATGCCCGTGGCTTATGGCCTATGGACCACACTTTTCGGTCGAAAAATTGAGGATTGTTCGGAATGATTCGAAACTTTGGAGTCCCTCAACATTTATTGGTATAGATGTCCATGCAAAAAGTGGGGAACAAATTCGTTGTGTAGGCCATGTTTTTGTCGCTCCCGTATCTCGTCCAGTGGCTCGTGGCCTATGGCCTATGGACCACGTCTTTCGGTCGAAAAATCGAGGATTGCTCGGAATGCTCTGAAAATTTGGAGTCCCTTAACATTTATAGATATAGATGCCAATGCAAAATTTGGGGTACAAATTCATTGTATAGGCCACGTTTTTGTCGCTCCCGCCTCTCGTCCCGTGGCCTATGGCCCACGCGTTTCGTTCGAAAAATCGAGGATTGTTCGGAATGCTCCGAAACTTTGGAGTACGTCAACATTTATTGAGATAGGTGTACATGCAAAAATTGGGATACAAATTCTTTGGGTAGGCCAAGTTTTTGTCGCTCCCGCCTCTCGGACTTTGGCCCGTGGTCTATGGCCTATGGACCACGCGTTTCGGTCGAAAAATCGAGGATTGTTCAGAATACTCCAAAACTTTGGAGTCCCTCAAAATTCATTGGTATAGATGTCCGTGCAAAATTGGAGTACAAATTCGTTAAGTAGGCCAAGTTTTTGTCGCTTCCGTCTCTCGTCCCGTGGCCTGTGGCCTATGGCATATAGGCCACGCGTTTCGGTCGAAAAATCGAGGATTGTTCGGAATGCTCTTTGGAGTCCATCAACATTTATTGAGATAGGCGTCCATGCAAAAATTGGAATACAAATTCTTTGTGTAGGCTAAACTTGTGTCGCTCCTGCCTCTCGTCCCGTGGCCTATGGCCTATGGGCCACATGTTTCGGTCGAAAAATCAGGATTGTTCGGAATGCTCTGAAACTTTGGAGTCCCTCAACATTTATTGGTATATATGTCCATGCAAAATTTTGGGTACAAATTCGTTGTGTAGGCCAAGTTTTTGTCGCTCCCGCATCTCGTCCCGTGGTCGATGGCCTATGGACCACGTGATTCGGTCGAAAAATCGAGGATTGTTCGGAATGCTCCGACACTTTGGAGTCCCTCAATATTTCTTGAGATAAGTGTCCATGCAAAAATTGTGATACAAATTCTTTGTGTAGGCCAAGTTTTTTTCGCACCCGCCTCTCGTCCCGTGCCCGTGGCTTATGGCCTATGGACCACGCATTTCGGTCGAAAAATTGAGGATTGCTCGAAATGCTCATAAACTTTGGAGTCTCTCAACATTTATTGGTATAGATGTCCATGCAAAAATTGGGGTACAAATTCGTTGTGTATGACAAGTTTTTATCGCTCCCGCCTCTCGTCCCGTGGCTCGTGGCCTATGGCCTATGGACCACGCGTTTCGGTCGAAAAACCGAGGATTGTTCGGAATACTCCGAAACTTTGAAGTCCCTCAAAATTTCTTGAGATAGGTGTCCATGCAAAAATTAGGATACAAATTCTTTGTTTAGGCCAAGTTTTTGTCGCTCCTGCCTCTCGTCCCGTGGCCCGTGGCCTATGGCCTATGGACCACGCGTTTCGGTCGAAAAATCGAGGATTGGTCGGAATGCTCCGAAATTTTGGAGTCCCTCAACATTTCTTGAGATAGGTGTCCATGTAAAAATTGGGATACAAATTTATTGGGTAGGCCAAGTTTTTGTCGCTCCCGCCTCTCATCCCGTGGCCTATGGACCATGCGTTTCGGTCGAAAAATCGAGGATTGTTCGGAATGCTCCGAAACTTTGGAGTCCCTCAATATTTCTTGAGATAAGTGTCCATGCAAAAATTGGGATACAAATTCTTTGTGTAGGCCAAGTTTTTTTCGCTCCCGCCTCTCGTCCCGTGCCCGTGGCTTATGGCCTATGGACCACGCATTTCGGTCGAAAAATCGAGGATTGTTCGAAATGCTCTGAAACTTTGGAGTCTATCAAAATTTATTGGTATAGATGTCCATGAAAAAATTGGGGTACAAATTCGTTGTGTATGACAAGTTTTTGTCGCTCTCGCCTCTTGTCCCGTGGCTCGTGGCCTATGGCCTATGGACCACGCGTTTCGGTCGAAAAACCGAGGATTGTTCAGAATGCTTCGAAACTTTGAAGTCCCTCAAAATTTCTTGAGATAGGTGTCCATGCAAAAATTAGGATACAAATTCTTTGTGTAGGCCAAGTTTTTATCGTTCCCGCCTCTCGTCCCGTGGTTCGTGGCCTATGGCCTATGGACCATGCATTTCGGTCGAAAATTCGATGATTGATCGGAATGCTCCGAAACCTTGGAGTCCCTCAACATTTCTTGAGATAGGTGTCCAAGCAAAAATTAAGATACAAATTCTTTGTGTAGGCCAAGTTTTTGTCGCTCCCGTCTCTAGTCCCATGCCCGTGGCTTATGGCTTATGGACCACGCTTTTCGGTCGAAAAATTGAGGATTGTTCGGAATGCTTCGAAACTTTGGAGTCCCTCAACATTTATTGGTATAGATGTCCATGCAAAAAGTGGGGAACAAATTCGTTGTGTAGGCCATGTTTTTGTCGCTCCCGCCTCTCGTCCCGTGGCCCGTGGCCTATGGCCTATGGACCACGTCTTTCGGTCGAAAAATCGAGGATTGTTCGGAATGATCTGAAAATTTGAAGTCCCTTAACATTTATAGATATAGATGTCCATGCAAAATTTGGGGTACAAATTCGTTGTATAGGTCAAGTTTTTGCCGCTCCCGCCTCTCGTCCCGTGGCCTATGGCCTATGGCCCACGCGTTTCGTTCGAAAAATCGAGGATTGTTCGGAATGCTCCGAAACTTTGGAGTACGTCAACATTTATTGAGATAGGTGTACATGCAAAAATTGGGATATAAATTCTTTGGGTAGGCCAAGTTTTTGTCGCTCCCGCCTCTCGGACTTAGGCCCGTGGTCTATGGCCTATGGACCACACGTTTCGGTCGAAAAATCGAGGATTGTTCAGAATACTCCAAAACTTTGGAGTCCCTCAAAATTCATTGGTATAGATGTCTGTGCAAAATTGGAGTACAAATTCGTTATGTAGGCCAAGTTTTTGTCGCTTCCGTCTCTCGTCCCGTGGCCTGTGGCCTATGGCATATAGACCACGCGTTTCGGTCGAAAAATCGAGGATTGTTCGGAATGCTCTTTGGAGTCCATCAACATTTATTGAGATAAGCGTCCATGCAAAAATTGGAATACAAATTCTTTGTGTAGGCTAAACTTGTGTCACTCATGCCTCTCGTCCCGTGGCCTATGGCCTATGGACTACACGTTTCGGTCGAAAAATCAGGATTGCTCGGAATGCTCTGAAACTTTGGAGTCCCTCAACATTTATTGGTATATATGTCCATGCAAAATTTTGGGTACAAATTCGGTGTGTAGGCCAAGTTTTTGTCGCTCCCGCCTCTCGTCCCGTGGCCGATGGCCTATGGACCACGTGATTCGGTCGAAAAATCGAGGATTGTTCGGAATGCTCCGAAACTTTGGAGTCCCTCAACATTTCTTGAGATAGGTGTCCATGTAAAAATTGGGATATAAATTCTTTGTGTAGGCCAATATTTTGTCGCTCCCGTCTCTCGTCCCGTGACCTATGGCCTATGGAGCACGCATTTCGTTCGAAAAATCGAGGATTGTTCGGAATGCTCCGAAATTTGGAGTCCCTCAACATTTCTTGAGATAGGTGTCCATGCAAAAATTGGGATACAAATTCTTTGTGTATGCCAAGTTTTTGTTGCTGCCGCCTCTTGTCCCATGGCCCGTCCTGTATGGACGACTAAGTCCGGTCGAAAAATCGAGGATTGTTCAAAATGATCCAAAACTTTGGAGTCCCTCAAAATTTGTTGGGATAATTGTCCATGCAAAAATTTGGATACAAATTCGTTGTGTAGGCCAAGGTTTGGTTGCTCCCACCTCTCGTCCCGTTGCCCGTGGCCTATGGACCACGCGTTTCGTTCGACAAATCGTAGATTATTCGGAATGCTCCGTAACTTCACAGTCCCTCAACATTTGTTGGAATAGACGTCCTTGCAAAAATTGGGATCAAAATTCGTTATGTAGGCCAAAATTTTGTTGATACCGCCTTTCGTATAGTGGCTCGTGGCCTATGGACCACGCGTTTCGGTCGAAAAATCGAGGATTGTTTGGGATGCTCCGAAACTTTACAGTCCCTCAACATTTGTTGGAATAGACGTCCATGTAAAAATTGGGATCAAAATTCGTTGTGTAGGGCAAGATTTTATTGATCCTACTTCTCGTCTCGTGGCCCGTGGCCTATGGACCACGCGTTCGGACGACAAATCGAGGATTATTCGGAATTCCCCAAAACTTTACAGTCCCTCAACATTTGTTGGAATAGATGTCCATGCAAAAATTGGGATCAAAATTCGTTGTGTAGGCCAAGATTCTATTGATCTCGCCTCTCATCCCGTGGCCTTCAGACCATGCATTTCGGTCGACAAATCGAGGATTGTTCGAAATGCTCCGAAAGTTTTCAGTACCTCAACATTTGTTGGAATAGATTCCATGCAAAAATTGGGATCAAAATTCGTTGTGTAGGCCAAGATTTTGTTGATCCCGCCTCTCGTCCCGTGGCACGTGGCCTATAGACCACTCGTTTCGGTCGACAAATCGAGGATTCTTCGAAATGCTCCGACACTTTGCAGTCCCTTTTGTTGGTGTAAGACCCCAATTTTGGGCCCTAAGATCCCTCATGGCCCATATCATATCATATCATGGCCTCAAGGATCATTGCATGCCCTAGTCCCCTCCTAGTGGGTAGATTGCCTTGTGGTTTGTTTCTTGATCACCAAGCATGCCTTGCATTTGTATATCTTTGCTTTTCATATGTTTACTAACCAAAAAGTACAAAAATATTGTCAGTTTAACCTTGTTGCTTGCAGTTGAAGCAGTCATCAGCAATTAGGTCAAAGACAGTCAACAGTCAGTCAAAGCAATGGATGGTGGCCATTCTTGCAGAATTTGGGCACCATGATCAATAATCAAGAGTTCACATGACTTGAGACATCATTTGAAGTCAAGTTCTCAAGGAATTAGGGTTTGGAATTCATCAGAAATACTTCAGTCATCTAAAACCCTAGAAAAGTCAAACTTGGTCAACTGTGGATTTAATCAGTGATTTGATGGATAGAATTGATTTGAAGAAGTTCATTCATGCTCATACAAGCCTCATCTATCATGCCAAACCTCATCATGAAAGAATTTGAAGTAAAATCAGAAATTTCCCAAAATAGAAAGTGGACCTGTAATTTCAACTGCCAAAAATGGAAACTTCTTGATCCTCAGCTTACATCATGATACAAGCTTCAAATGAATTTTTGCCCAACATGAAAGTTGAAGATCTTGTTCTCCCATTTTCAAAAAGTCCAAGAACTCTCAAATCCCATGTGTGGTTGTCAAGATATGATCAATTCAATTTCAAAAATTTGTGAACTTCAAAGAGCCATATCTCATGAACCATAAGGCCAAATTTGATGGGGTTTTTTCCTACAAACCACATTTTTCCTCCTCTTTCCAAAAATATAAATTTCATGAACCAAAACCTTGCCAATCAAAATGGCATTTTTTGACCTATTTCATTTAAAAATCAAGTTTGACCAATAGTTGACTTTTTGATTCTTTGATTTTTTCTCACTTTGGCCAATTGGGATTTGTTTCATATGGTATTTGCAACATGCTCCAAGTCCAAGTTTGTGTTCATGCTATCACCATGCTACCATTTTGACCAAAAGGTGCAAACTTGTTAATTTTGCAATTGGCTTCATTAAGTAAAAGCAAGGTTAGCAATTTATGTACAGACCAAAAACAGCAAGAAGATTGGTCATATGCAGCCTGTACCAAGCCCAATTCGTGCAGCCATATACCTCCATTTACACTTGTGTCAAAATTAGCAATTTTTGCAAATGATCTCATTAAAACAAAACCAGCTTAGCATGTCTTAAACCAACTTTAAACAGACATATTTAAGTTCATTTCTGACATTTTGCAACCCTAGAATCACAGCCACACACGACCAAAAACATCCATTCTCTCATTCTTGCAATTTTTGCACATTTGCATTTTTGCTCAAAATCATCAAAGCACCATGAGCTCTCTTGGATATTTCATGACCTGGACATCATTGTGAGGCCACTCCAAGCTCCATTCCCCTACTGCAAAGCCCCCCCACGTTCTGTTTTTCTCCAAAGCTCAACAATGGCAGATTGTGATTTCGAAGTTTTCAAGCATCATTGAGTTAACTAGCTTCAAGAATCCATCATTTCAAAGCACAAGGGAGATCTGTTTCAAGCTTATACCATCAATACATCACTGTTGCTACAATTTCTTCAAATCAAGTAAGGTTTTCGACCCACTCTTTTCTCAGAATGTTGCCATGCCATGTGTAGTTCTTACCTTGCTGAGTATTGTGCAACTTGAATCACATTAATTGGTTAACTATGCTGTGTTAAATCTGAGTTTTCATTTTGTGTACAAATATGTTTTCCATCGATTTGGTTTGTCTAAGATGATTTAATGAAATTGGATACCATATTTGTGCTGCCTGATGTTTGTTGATGCTATTGCTATGATTAATTTGTTGTTCTGGGCATGTTGAGATTTTCGAGTTCATGAAGCTGATGAATGCTTGCTGTTATTTTTTTGAAACCTTAAGCTGCCCAGAAAATTTCTCATTGCTTGTGTTGTTTTGTTGTTTATGTCATGAAGAACACTGTTAGTTGCCGTGCTGTTGATTGATTCTGTTTGAAGTTGTTTGTTTGATGATGGATATTGTTAATGAACATGATGCCATGGCTGTTGCTAAAACCCTAGGGTTTTTGAACCCAGAATTTTGGACCTTGATTGGTTCGTATACTGTTCCATTGGCCATCAGCCAATGAGAACATTTCGTTCTCCATGCCAAAACACTGCGTTTTGCTTAATGTTGCCAGGAATTACAAATTTGCCACGCTGACCACATGTTTGACTTGTTTGCCATGCTATGTACTCATGTTTGCTACAAATTGTTACACAACTTCAAAAATTCATTTCTCCTTCATTATTCATCCAAAAATCCTGAAATGTTTTGCATAATGATCACATGAATGTCTATTATTTAATCATGATTTTTGTTGAATTTTTGATTGGCTGGATTTTAAATGGTATGAGTTTTCTTGTCATGTATGCTCATTTGATACCTTGTGCCAAAACTTTTGTGAAATAATGATGATGTATCCAATGCCTCTGAAATTTTTTGTGGTGAAACTAGACTCATTCATCTTCATTTTGGTATAAAGTTTGTGGATTTCCCATTTGTGGTTTGTGTGATATGATTTTTTGAAGTTAGAGGTTACATTTGGTGTCACAACATGAATGTGCATTTTCATGAATTTTGTTAACTTGCTTCCTCTCATCCAAATGACCTCAAATTTTGCATGAATGATCTCTTACATGTCTAGTTTGTGTATGAATTTTCCTGGAATTAATCATGCTGTTTCCAATTTGTTTGAGAATTTTCTTCCCTGCCTAGTCAATGGTTGACTTTATGTGATACATGATGCCAAATCCTTTGTGAAATTCTCATACCATATTGTATGATCATGAAATTTCATATGTGCATACTAGACATCTTGAGCTTTGCATTGGTGTTAATCTCATTCATTTCTCATCTGTTTTCAATTTGATATGATTTTTTGAAGTTGACCCATGTTTGTTAACTTTCATTGTGCATGCTTAAATTTGGTTTGACTTCTTGATTTTAATTGACTGCCTTCCTCTCATCCAAATGCATTGAAATTTGACATGCTTGCCATGCTAGATGTTAGGATTGAATGTGATTTATTTGATAATTTTTGAGATTGTTTGGGTTGACTTTTGAATGAGGTCTTGCTGTTGACCTTTTGTATGCTTCTCTTGCCATGCTTTGCATTCTTTTGTGTATGAAATGACATTGATGCATGATTTGATTGTGAATCCAATTGAGATAGCTTCTTAAATGTTTGAACATGAATTGGGTTGACTTTCCTTTGCTGTTTTGACCTTTTCTTTCATCTTTGACCCTAGGCTAGTCCTAGTGGTCTTTTGAGCTTACAATTGAGTTAATGTTTCAGGTTAAGCACCAATGCCTCAAAGATCATTCAAATTTGATTGAGTTGGATTATATATATCATGTGCTAACCCTTGTTTTGTAGGTGTGACTCATATAGTTGAGTCTTGTGCTTTG
This sequence comes from Lathyrus oleraceus, assembly GCF_024323335.1. Lineage (NCBI taxonomy): Eukaryota > Viridiplantae > Streptophyta > Magnoliopsida > Fabales > Fabaceae > Lathyrus > Lathyrus oleraceus. The sequence continues at coordinate 369,755,737 of NC_066580.1, forward strand.
CACATTGGTCCCTCTGCGGTTGACTGTTGTTTATCCATTCCTTTTGTTTTAAACTGTTGAACTGTTTACTAATTGGTTTGACTTTTTCAGGTACTTTAGTTGCTTAAGTTCTTTGAACTTGCTTGCTTTGCTATTTAGCAATTGCTTTTGAGGTATAATTACTTCTTCTTCATGTAGTCTGGAGACCCGGTTTGTTATTTGACCGGGCAAACTGTCTGAAGTCCTCCTTAAGAGGCAATGCCTGTGTGTGTTTAAAATTGTCCCAAGCAGGAAAAGTCCTTCAAGTAAGGCAATTGGTAGATCAAAGGGATAAGTAGCCTATCCCCTACTATTCAGTGTGTCCTCTCCTTGCTCCCATTACATGGTTGAAGCATTGAGATAAAAACCCAAGATCTATCGAGTCAATAATGTGGAAAGAGCTCCATCTTTCTGAGCTCCCACACTTTCTTTGATGCTCTCCCTGATCAGGGATAGAAGCAATGAGGCACACCCCTCATTCTCCTTTTCATCTGCTTCACCTTAGCCTCTCAATGGCAAGGTTAAGAGCGACCTTTACCTACTACAGTGGACTTTCATAGTCAAACCCTCTTGTGTGAGCCCCCTTGTTTGGCTATAGAGTGTGCTGTTTGATATTCATTGGTTGATTGATTGCTTCATATACACATGTTTGCTTGTATGTTATGCATTTATCATCATCAATTGCCATTAGTGCATGATCATATCATTTGTCTGTGTGACTTTTATTATTGTTGTTTGCCCATTGAGGACAATTGTAAGTCCATTGCTTTGGCATTTGCTCCTATGATATGGAAGTGAGTATAAGACCATCACCTTGGCCACTCATCTTATCTTTGCTTGATGCATTTGATTGTATGTGAGGAGGCAACTGTAAGTCCCTGCAAGTTGGCATTTGCTTTCCCATGATCACATGATGCTTTGTTTGTTTGTATGAGAGGATACAACTGTAAGTCCCTGCAAGTTGGCATTTGTATTCCTAGGACCATACTGTGGAGGTTAGAGTAAGCCCAGATAGATTGGCATCTGACGTCCATGTTTTGCTTCTGTTTGTTTATGTGAGGTTGCAATTGTAAGTCCCTGTAAGTTGGCATTTGCTTTCCTGTGATCATGTGTTGCTTCTGTTCTTGTATGTGAGGATCCATTGTAAGTCCCTGTAACGTGGCATTGGATTTCCTAGGACCATACTGTGGAGTTAACCTAAGTCCAGACAGATTGGCAGTTAACTTCCATTTCTCATCTTTGTTTTTCTTTTGAGGAGATTAGTGTAAGTCCATTGAGTGGCATCTGATATCCATTTCTGTTTTAGGAGACTGGTGTAAATCCATCTATTGGTATCCGGTATCCGCTTTTATTTCTTTGCCTGTGGAGATTAGTGTAAGTCCATAGAGTGGCCTCTGATATCCCGTTTTGTTTTAGGAGATTGGTATAAGACCATTGATTGGCATCCGGTATCCGCCTTTCTTTGCTTTGTTTGTCTATTATTATCCATTGCTATTCCAAAGGACACACTTGAATCATCCCCTATATGATCTCAAGAAGTGAACCTTCTAAGAAGTTTTACTATCCATATTCATCCATTCATCCCCATTATGTCCTAGACTTTTTCACACTTTATCTTTCAAACTTGACATAAGTGTTGTGCAAACATCTTCATGTTTTCTAACTAAAAACCTGGACCCCAAGTCCTTGACTTTTTTCAAATTCCATTTTCATAATACTTCTTTCAAATCAATCTTAATCATACTTTGACTTCATTTTTCATAATCACAATCAATTAACTTCACTCATTCACTTGTTTTGGCTTTGTCCATTATTAATCTTTTCATGCATTAGCCATAGGTTTCAATTATCATTGTGGTTGATGTAAATCTTGCCTATCCTTAGTGAGTCGACAGTAAGACTTCCGTACTGAAAACAGGGCTAACCCCTCTAGTACGTCGAAGCTATCCTCGCATGGTGGATGTTGTTTTTGGTCGAGTGTTCTCCCATTGATAATGAAAAGCCTCAGTGCTTGTGTTTAAAACTGAATCCACCAACTTTTGGAAATCTTTTAGCCGAACTACGGCGTTTTGATCCTTACCTTTGATGGAAGGTACGTAGGCAGCGGGTTCATCCGTTCAAACCCAATAACCCAATAAAAAATTGTATATTCTTTTCTCATCATCCCAATCATGTTTGCACAATACTTATGTCATAACAAATAACAATTTAGTACAACGAGTGTGAAAAGGGCTCCCTAGGAGTACCTAGGACGTAGTGGGTGCCTAACACCTTCCCATTGCGTAATTTACCCCTTACCCAGACTCTCTGATCTTTTTATTAGTTTTCTACATGTAAAACTTCTTAGGCTTTTGTTCGCTTTTTAGCCAATCCTTTGGATAAATAAAAGTGCGGTGGCGACTCGAAAATTTCAATGTATCTCTAGCTTATGGTTTAATCGATAAATCATATAGCGACGAATACACCGCTACAGAAAAGTGGCGACTCTGCTGGGGATGTTAATAACATCTCACCAGAATCCTTGGTGGTATTGCCTACTTTTCACCCTTGTTGTGCTATATTGTTATCGGTTATGTGACATATTTTTGTACAATTTGGGATCACTGTATTGATTGTAATGTGTGAATTGCTTGATATACAATTGCTGTTTGCTTTGGTGATCTGTGAGATGAGTTCTGTACCCGAACTCGAGTGCACTCTAGGATAGGAGAATGGCATAGTCTTGTTGACTGGTGTGGAGTATTCCTTAGCCAGTTGACTTGCGAGCCCATTCACTTGGTGGAGGTCATGTTGAACTAATAATGTCACACAAGTTATTTGTGGTTAGGCATTATTCTTTCAATCATGTTCCGCAGAAGCCAAGGACCTTAGTTTACCAAACCCATCTTGGCCTATTTCTTAGGACCGTAGTGCGGAGGTCGTTCAGATGTCAGTTCTGATGCGATTGTTACGCGATACTACACTCATAAGAGTTTCTCTTGAGAATATTCTTGGAATACGAGTATTCGTTCCTCTGATAATATTCGAAAGATGGAACGATGATTATGGGAACCTCTGATAGAACATGTCTGGCAGTTTTAAACCCTAGTACACTCCCTTTGGGTGGTCCTTAACCGAGACTCCATGCTCGTGACTCTCAACAAACCCGTGATTCGTGGTTGAGTCGTTCAAACATTGTTAATATCAATGGATCCCGGATCAGGTGTAAAACCTAAAATCCATCAAAGCGGCTGGTTGATATTAGGAATGTTTGAACCGGTTCACGTACCGTTAATATCAATGGAACTTGGGTGTCGATAAGGTGAAAACCTAAATCCACCAAAATGGATGATTGATATTAGGGATACAATGAGCTTTCCCACGACCTTTGTTTGGTGTGCTTTGCTTGATCCTTGAGTGTGATTGTTGCATTCATGCATTCACGCGTTCATCCGCATTCATGTCATCAGAAAAAAGAAAATTTTCAAGGAACTCAAAGGAGTTTATTTGCAAAAAATTTCAAACATGAAAAAACCGGGAATTTTTTTTTCACCTGATATATCTGATGAGATATTCTCATGTATGATCAAAATGCTTAAATATTTCAAAGTTTGCAAATAAAACCCTCGAGTTCCTTTGAAGTAAAAAACAAGCATGTGCATAAACACTTCATGCATCATTTGCATAAGCAGGTGTTTTGTTCCGGTCTCCCGTCCTGTGGTCTGACCCTGCGATCTTCATTTATTTTGAAGACGCACTTTGCCGGTACTATACCAGAGCCAACTCTGCCAGATTGATGGATCATTTTGAGCTAGAGAATTGTGAACTCGAGGAGGATTTTGCCAGCCTTAGTGCTTTTAATGGATTTATTCCTGTTGATGGATTTATTCCTGTTGATGGATTTATTCCTGGTTAACCGATCCCGGGCTGGCACTGGCTACTGTTCTGGGGCACTTAAGGAGCAAGGTTTGTTTGCGAGTGGAGGATTCATCCATGCTGATCAACCTGAAGAGGAAGCTGCTGCTTTCTTTGAAGAAGATGCAGAAGATCTGAACAATTTCATCATTCCTGGTGGTGTCTGCCACAATTGGGTCGCTGTGGATGTTCCTACGGTCATTCATAAGTCAGCGTGATTTGTTCACTTTGTTCAAAACCCTTCTCCCATGCCAAAAGGAGAAGTGATGACATTGTTGGCAGCATTTAATACAATGATGTTTTCATTCAATTAATGCATTGCTTAAACATTTGTTTTTCCATTTGTTTTCACTTTTTGCTTTTTGCATGAAATCAGTGATCACAAAAAACCCTGAAAAACAAAAAAACAGCATTTTCATCTGCATAATTGATTTGCTTGTCTAAATTCAAAAGCTTTTCATTATCCAGAATCATTATGCAGGGATTTCTAAACCCATTGAACATAATGATCCAACGCCATCTCCCAATCTTGAAGTCCTTGTATCTGAGGTAGAGGAAGATGATGTTGAAGGGGATTCCTGATGAGATTACCCGCCTTCTTGAGCACCAGAGAAGCTCATTCAGCTGTATCATGAGAATCAGCTAAACAGTCAAACTGGGGCATTGCATAATGCAATCAATCAAAAAAAAAAAAAAAAAAAAAAAAAGAAAAAAGAGGGTGAAAAAAAAAATAATCAAAAAAATCAGGAATTTTTTTTTTAAAATTTTTCCAAAGAAAAAAGAAAAAGTATACCCTCAAGTCCCTAGTTGACTGATGCTGAATGGATTCAGAGTCGTTACGACCAATTGAATTTAATCAAAGAGAAGCGTTTAACTGCCATGTGCCATGGTCAGTTATATCAGCAGAGAATGAAGAAAGCATTCGACAAGAAGGTCAAGCCTCGTGTGTTCCGAGAAGGTGACCTTGTGCTCAAGAAAGTCTTGTCTTTCGCGCCCGATTCCAGGGGCAAGTGGACTCCAAACTACGAGGGTCCATATGTTGTTAAGAGAGCCTTTTCAGGCGGTGCTTTGATGCTTACAACAATGGATGGGGAGGATTTCACTCGTCCTGTGAATTCAGATGCAGTCAAGAGATACTTTGCCTAGAAAAAAAAAGTATATGCAAATGAAAAAAACAGAATAGCTCGCTAAGTTGAATACCCGATAGGGCGGCTTAGACAAAAATGAGCGTCTCGGTGGAGAACCCGCAAGGGTAATCCAGGCAAAAATTAGAGACTTGAAAAAAAAGAATATATTTGCATCCCGCTAGATTGAGTACCTCACCCTGGGGCAATCTAGGCAAAAATTAGGGATCAGGCAAGTAACTGCATCCTGACAAGACTTTTTGTTCATCAGTCGTCATTTTGTCAGAAGATTCTCGATTCGTCGTCAACCGAAGCTTCGGATACATCGAGATTCAAATTGGTAGAGAAAGGATCATTATGTTCAATGTAGCCCTCTTCCAATATATATCACTGATTTCAAATTTGTACAAATCTATGGAGTCTTGCCATTTGCAGGCTACCATTCCATCAAATCAATTTGAGCTTTTTATCCAATTATTTGCACTCTTATTTGTTTCAATTCAACAAATGTTTTGCATGTTTTAAATTGATAAAATATCATTGTTTTAAACAAATCAAATTTTTCAAAATTTTTGTTTTAAACAAAGTGAACATTCACAAGATTGAAAGGATACTCAAGAATATCTCAGTGCTCTCCCGAGGGTGGCAGGATTCCCAACAGGTAAGACATTCGTTCATATTCCTGGTTTGGTGGTATCTTCTTTCTTCAGATCTTTGTTGGAGTTGTTCCTCAAACAAAGTTGTTGTTGGGGTTGTTCCCCAGTATAGTCGCAAGCAGAGTGTTGTTGAAGACTTCGTTTTTCTCCAGCAGCAGTTTTCCCCCCAGCATGGATGTTTTATTGTGAAGTTTCGGCGGTTGATGGTTTGTCATCTTGGTACCCCGTCACTTTCTCCAGTGGGTCGCATGCCCCAGACTTTATTTGTCTCCTCAGCAGTCATGAGTATAACTGTTGATTGATATTCTCCTCAGCAGTCATGAGTATAGCCATTGATTGGTACTCCCCTCGGAGTCGCGAGTAGAGTTGTCATTAATATCCCCACCAGAGTTGCAAGTGGAGTTGTTACCGCTTTTCCCCATGCAGTGTGCCAGCAGGATTTGTCTGTTTCCTCAGCACGTTTGTTTTCTTTTGAAGACGTGGTAAGTCAGTGGTTCGATACCCGATACTTTACCCTTTCCCCGACGAAGTCGTCTGTGGAATTGTTGCTATCTCTCCATCAGAGTGCTTATTTCTCTTCAGCAAAGCAGGATTTATTTTCCTACTCAGTGGTTGATTTGGGTTGACATCCCAGTATTGCATCCATCTTCTCCTCAGCTTAGTCTGTAGGATGTTTGTTGTGGCAGTTTTGCCTGTTGATTACTCCTTCAATCCCCAATATGGTCGGATGATGGCTCTAGCCTCCAGTGAACGGATTGATTTCCTGACTGCTTGTGATCCCCAGTAGAGTGGCTTTTCTTGCAGAATCTACTTGTTGTGATCGGTTTGCTATGTATATTCTCCCCAAGTGGAGCGGTTCGTCGCAGAATCTACTTGTTTAATCTGTCCTCCCTCAGTGGCTTGTTCGCAAGAGAGTAGCCGACAATTTTCCCCAGTAGAGTTGCTTATGCAGTTAGATTCTATTTGGATGATATCATTCTCCCTCAGCGGGTTGTTCCCCAGCGGAGTTGTGTGGATTTGCTTCTACAGCAGTTCGTGCTTATGCACCCTTTGTTTCTCAGTTAACACTGGGATCCCTTGCAGATATCTTGACTTCTCTTGTTCCCCTACAGATTCGTCTTGGTGGCTGTTTTGCCCGTTGTGACTTTCTGTACCCTGATGGGGTTGTTTCCTGATATCTCTGATTCTCTGCTTCTTCAGCAGTACTTGCAGATCTTTGCTTTACAGCATGTGGATCTCCGCAGAGTGGCTCTCCAGCTGGTTTTTCCCCTGGAAGTATAATACCGGACGTTTGATTCCCAGACCTGTTTGTGTTAGAATTGTCTGTTTTGTCAGCATTCATCAAACATAAATCACGCATATCCATGCATACTCATTAAACATTCAGATATTCATGTTGCATTTTTCGCCATATATCTTTTGTTTGTCGTGTCTCCTGCAACGGGTGATATAGATCTCTTTACAGATCTCCCCAAGCAGATGTTGGGTGTCTTAAATCTCTCCATATAGAGTCAACCCCATAAGCAGAAAATGTGTCTGTCTTTCCTTCTACAGTTCCCCACTGAGATATATCCTCGTGGATGACGGTTTCTTCCGTTTCCTCCCAACACATATATTGGGATGGATTTTCCTATTTGAGTTACATCCTCATTAGGACGTGTCTTGATTCAGTCCGTCTTTTCGGATCATTCCCGAATTGGCTATTTGTCAAATGTCTTGTGTTTCCCAGCGGGTTGTTCCCCAGCGGAATGTTTTTGGGCCTCTACCCTCATAACCGGTAGTTGTAAGTCCTATCTTTCCTGGCTTTCTTGACAGAATTTGTGGTTATACACCTTTTATTCTCCAGCCAGAGTTTTTGGTTTTCTACCTACTACCCGGTAGTTGTAAATCCTATTTTTCCTGCTCTTCAGCAGTTTGTGGTTTGTTATAAACCCTATTTTGGTTTCCCGTGCGGATTTGTGATTTGTTCTATCCCCACGCGGAGTTTTTGGTCTTCTACCCCGTATTCGGTAGATGTAAACCCTAATTTTGTGGTTATCTTCATTCAATATTTGATGATGATTTTCCTTTGCTTGGATAAGTTGCTCAGATCAGCACTTATATCCCTAGCAAGTCTTTTGTGGATAAATTGCCGTATGCTAGCAATTTTTATCCCCAGCGGGTCCTTTCACCGTTTGCTAGTGATTTGTTCCCCGGATCATTGATTATTCATCAATGCATCCCCAGCTAGTCCCTGTGGATAATTGCCGGATGCTTGCAAATTATCCTCATCAGATCGCCTTTCATTTACCCTTTTGTTGGTAATGTCTGTTGCTCCCTTTGAATGGTCATCATTATATGCCTAGTTTGGTATCCCGATGCCTTTCTTTTCGGTAGATCACCTATTATATACCCAGTAACCGGTATCTCTGGTGTTTCTTACCATGCGAGTTTATTATCTACGTTCTGACGGTAATAGATAATATATCTCATGCGAGTATTCTTATCCACGGTCTGCCGGTAATGGATATTATATCTCATGCACTCTTTGGGTTTGTGTCCCCATTTGAGTAAGATTTGTTTTCCCGTTGTGGATTCGAATGCCCATCCTGTAAGTCGATTTGCTTTTTCAAGCCCTCCTTTCGGATGATGAGTGTTTTGGAAGTGAAAACCAATTCACGATTCCGGATTTTATCCTTAAACAACCCAGTAACCGGTTCAGGATAATATTCCATGCGAGTATATTATTCACGGTCTGCCGGTAATGAATAATATATCTCATGCGCTCTTTAGTCGGAATCCTTTGTTGATTTTCCCCAGCTGAGCAAGATTCGCATTCTTTGTAGAATCGAATATCCATCCTTTAACCAGTTTGCGTTTTGGATGATGAGTGTTTTGGAACACACACCAATTCACGCTTTTTTGTCCATCCTTTTAACAAGTCTGCTGTTCTAGCTTTCTTCAGGGTGATGAGTGTTTTGGAACACACACCAATTCACGTTTTTTGTCCATCCTTTTAACAAGTCTGCTGTTCTAGCTTTCTTCAGGGTGATGAGTGTTTTGGAACACACACCAATTCACGTTTTTTGTCCATCCTTTTAACAAGTCTGCTGTTCTAGCTTTCTTCAGGGTGATGAGTGTTTTGGAACACACACCAATTCACGTTCTTTTTATCCATCCTTTAACCAGTTTGCATTTTGGATGATGAGTGTTTTGGAACACACACCAATTCACGTTCTTTTTATCCATCCTTTAACCAGTTTGCGTTTCGGATGATGAGTGTTTTGGAACACACACCAATTCACGCTTTTTTGCCCATCCTTTAACCAGTTTGCGTTTTGGATGATGAGTGTCTTGGAACACACACCAATTCACGCTTTTTTGTCCATCCTTTTAAACAAGTCTGCTGTTCTAGCTTTCTTTCGGATGATGAGTGTTTTGGAACACACACCAATTCACGTTTTTTGTCCATCCTTTAAACAAGTCTGCTGTTCTAGCTTTCTTCAGGGTGATGAGTGTTTTGGAACACACACCAATTCACGTTTTTTTGTCCATCCTTAAACAAGTCTGCTGTTCTAGCTTTCTTCAGGGTGATGAGTGTTTTGGAACACACACCAATTCACGTTTTTTGTCCATCCTTAAACAAGTCTGCTGTTCTAGCTTTCTTCAGGGTGATGAGTGTTTTGGAACACACACCAATTCACGTTTTTTTGTCCATCCTTAAACAAGTTTGCTTTCGCTCTCTTCAGGATGATGAGTGTTTTGGAACACACACCAATTCACGCTTTGGTCGGTCACCTATTATATACCCAGTAACCGGTATCCTTGGTGTTTCCTTCCTGATTTTTGTTACCCTTATGCCGGTAACATCTCATTTTCTTTGGTGCTTCCTCAGTGAAGTTTTCTGTTGCTTCTCCCCAGGAGTCAGCTTGTGTCTCTCCAATGGATTTATTTTCCTTTGGAATTTTTCTTTTCCCCAGCGTGAGTCCTTCACTCCCCAGTGAGTTCTCCAGTCTGTTTTCTGTTATTTCCCTAATCAAAGTCGTGTTTTGTTCACACTGTGTCAGTTTTGTTTATCCCCAACTAGAGTCTTGTTAGAGTCTTTGTTCCTGGTGAGTGTATTACTCCGATGGATCGTCCTTTCTTCTGTGTGAATCATATTCCCCACAGAATTTGTGTCTTTTACATACATACATTTGCATCATGAGGTCTCTTAGGGACCAAAATTTGTCTCATTACTGTTATTTAAGCCCATTCTACCGCGTCGAGATGAAGATTTCTAAACTTCACTTCTCCGGCTAGAATGACCTTAAATAGGGGCATCTGTAAGACCCCAATTTTGGGCCCTAAGATCCCTCATGGCCCATATCATATCATATCATGGCCTCAAGGATCATTGCATGCCCTAGTCCCCTCCTAGTGGGTAGATTGCCTTGTGGTTTGTTTCTTGATCACCAAGCATGCCTTGCATTTGTATATCTTTGCTTTTCATATGTTTACTAACCAAAAAGTACAAAAATATTGTCAGTTTAACCTTGTTGCTTGCAGTTGAAGCAGTCATCAGCAATTAGGTCAAAGACAGTCAACAGTCAGTCAAAGCAATGGATGGTGGCCATTCTTGCAGAATTTGGGCACCATGATCAATAATCAAGAGTTCACATGACTTGAGACATCATTTGAAGTCAAGTTCTCAAGGAATTAGGGTTTGGAATTCATCAGAAATACTTCAGTCATCTAAAACCCTAGAAAAGTCAAACTTGGTCAACTGTGGATTTAATCAGTGATTTGATGGATAGAATTGATTTGAAGAAGTTCATTCATGCTCATACAAGCCTCATCTATCATGCCAAACCTCATCATGAAAGAATTTGAAGTAAAATCAGAAATTTCCCAAAATAGAAAGTGGACCTGTAATTTCAACTGCCAAAAATGGAAACTTCTTGATCCTCAGCTTACATCATGATACAAGCTTCAAATGAATTTTTGCCCAACATGAAAGTTGAAGATCTTGTTCTCCCATTTTCAAAAAGTCCAAGAACTCTCAAATCCCATGTGTGGTTGTCAAGATATGATCAATTCAATTTCAAAAATTTGTGAACTTCAAAGAGCCATATCTCATGAACCATAAGGCCAAATTTGATGGGGTTTTTTCCTACAAACCACATTTTCCCTCCTCTTTCCAAAAATATAAATTTCATGAACCAAAACCTTGCCAATCAAAATGGCATTTTTTGACCTATTTCATTTAAAAATCAAGTTTGACCAATAGTTGACTTTTTGATTCTTTGATTTTTTCTCACTTTGGCCAATTGGGATTTGTTTCATATGGTATTTGCAACATGCTCCAAGTCCAAGTTTGTGTTCATGCTATCACCATGCTACCATTTTGACCAAAAGGTGCAAACTTGTTAATTTTGCAATTGGCTTCATTAAGTAAAAGCAAGGTTAGCAATTTATGTACAGACCAAAAACAGCAAGAAGATTGGTCATATGCAGCCTGTACCAAGCCCAATTCGTGCAGCCATATACCTCCATTTACACTTGTGTCAAAATTAGCAATTTTTGCAAATGATCTCATTAAAACAAAACCAGCTTAGCATGTCTTAAACCAACTTTAAACAGACATATTTAAGTTCATTTATGACATTTTGCAACCCTAGAATCACAGCCACACACGACCAAAAACATCCATTCTCTCATTCTTGCAATTTTTGCACATTTGCATTTTTGCTCAAAATCATCAAAGCACCATGAGCTCTCTTGGATATTTCATGACCTGGACATCATTGTGAGGCCACTCCAAGCTCCATTCCCCTACTGCAAAGCCCCCCCACGTTCTGTTTTTCTCCAAAGCTCAACAATGGCAGATTGTGATTTCGAAGTTTTCAAGCATCATTGAGTTAACTAGCTTCAAGAATCCATCATTTCAAAGCACAAGGGAGATCTGTTTCAAGCTTATACCATCAATACATCACTGTTGCTACAATTTCTTCAAATCAAGTAAGGTTTTCGACCCACTCTTTTCTCAGAATGTTGCCATGCCATGTGTAGTTCTTACCTTGCTGAGTATTGTGCAACTTGAATCACATTAATTGGTTAACTATGCTGTGTTAAATCTGAGTTTTCATTTTGTGTACAAATATGTTTTCCATCGATTTGGTTTGTCTAAGATGATTTAATGAAATTGGATACCATATTTGTGCTGCCTGATGTTTGTTGATGCTATTGCTATGATTAATTTGTTGTTCTGGGCATGTTGAGATTTTCGAGTTCATGAAGCTGATGAATGCTTGCTGTTATTTTTTTGAAACCTTAAGTTGCCCAGAAAATTTCTCATTGCTTGTGTTGTTTTGTTGTTTATGTCATGAAGAACACTGTTAGTTGCCGTGCTGTTGATTGATTCTGTTTGAAGTTGTTTGTTTGATGATGGATATTGTTAATGAACATGATGCCATGGCTGTTGCTAAAACCCTAGGGTTTTTGAACCCAGAATTTTGGACCTTGATTGGTCCGTATACTGTTCCATTGGCCATCAGCCAATGAGAACATTTCGTTCTCCATGCCAAAACACTGCGTTTTGCTTAATGTTGCCAGGAATTACAAATTTGCCACGCTGACCACATGTTTGACTTGTTTGCCATGCTATGTACTCATGTTTGCTACAAATTGTTACACAACTTCAAAAATTCATTTCTCCTTCATTATTCATCCAAAAATCCTGAAATGTTTTGCATAATGATCACATGAATGTCTATTATTTAATCATGATTTTTGTTGAATTTTTGATTGGCTGGATTTTAAATGGTATGAGTTTTCTTGTCATGTATGCTCATTTGATACCTTGTGCCAAAACTTTTGTGAAATAATGATGATGTATCCAATGCCTCTGAAATTTTTTGTGGTGAAACTAGACTCATTCATCTTCATTTTGGTATAAAGTTTGTGGATTTCCCATTTGTGGTTTGTGTGATATGATTTTTTGAAGTTAGAGGTTACATTTGGTGTCACAACATGAATGTGCATTTTCATGAATTTTGTTAACTTGCTTCCTCTTATCCAAATGACCCCAAATTTTGCATGAATGATCTCTTACATGTCTAGTTTGTGTATGAATTTTCCTGGAATTAATCATGCTGTTTCCAATTTGTTTGAGAATTTTCTTCCCTGCCTAGTCAATGGTTGACTTTATGTGATACATGATGCCAAATCCTTTGTGAAATTCTCATACCATATTGTATGATCATGAAATTTCATATGTGCATACTAGACATCTTGAGCTTTGCATTGGTGTTAATCTCATTCATTTCTCATCTGTTTTCAATTTGATATGATTTTTTGAAGTTGACCCATGTTTGTTGACTTTCATTGTGCATGCTTAAATTTGGTTTGACTTCTTGATTTTAATTGACTGCCTTCCTCTCATCCAAATGCATTGAAATTTGACATGCTTGCCATGCTAGATGTTAGGATTGAATGTGATTTATTTGATAATTTTTGAGATTGTTTGGGTTGACTTTTGAATGAGGTCTTGCTGTTGACCTTTTGTATGCTTCTCTTGTCATGCTTTGCATTCTTTTGTGTATGAAATGACATTGATGCATGATTTGATTGTGAATCCAATTGAGATAGCTTCTTAAATGTTTGAACATGAATTGGGTTGACTTTCCTTTGCTGTTTTGACCTTTTCTTTCATCTTTGACCCTAGGCTAGTCCTAGTGGTCTTTTGAGCTTACAATTGAGTTAATGTTTCAGGTTAAGCACCAATGCCTCAAAGATCATTCAAATTTGATTGAGTTGGATTATATATATCATGTTCTAACCCTTGTTTTGTAGGTGTGACTCATATAGTTGAGTCTTGTGCTTTGCACATTGGTCCCTCTGCGGTTGACTGTTGTTTATCCATTCCTTTTGTTTTAAACTGTTGAACTGTTTACTAATTGGTTTGACTTTTTCAGGTACTTTAGTTGCTTAAGTTCTTTGAACTTGCTTGCTTTGCTATTTAGCAATTGCTTTTGAGGTATAATTACTTCTTCTTCATGTAGTCTGGAGACCCGGTCTGTTATTTGACCGGGCAAACTGTCTGAAGTCCTCCTTAAGAGGCAATGCCTGTGTGTGTTTAAAATTGTCCCAAGCAGGAAAAGTCCTTCAAGTAAGGCAATTGGTAGATCAAAGGGATAAGTAGCCTATCCCCATACTATTCAGTGTGTCCTCTCCTTGCTCCCATTACATGGTTGAAGCATTGAGATAAAAACCCAAGATCTATCGAGTCAATAATGTGGAAAGAGCTCCATCTTTCTGAGCTCCCACACTTTCTTTGATGCTCTCCCTGATCAGGGATAGAAGCAATGAGGCACACCCCTCATTCTCCTTTTCATCTGCTTCACCTTAGCCTCTCAATGGCAAGGTTAAGAGCGACCTTTACCTACTACAGTGGACTTTCATAGTCAAACCCTCTTGTGTGAGCCCCCTTGTTTGGCTATAGAGTGTGCTGTTTGATATTCATTGGTTGATTGATTGCTTCATATACACATGTTTGCTTGTATGTTATGCATTTATCATCATCAATTGCCATTAGTGCATGATCATATCATTTGTCTGTGTGACTTTTATTATTGTTGTTTGCCCATTGAGGACAATTGTAAGTCCATTGCTTTGGCATTTGCTCCTATGATATGGAAGTGAGTATAAGACCATCACCTTGGCCACTCATCTTATCTTTGCTTGATGCATTTGATTGTATGTGAGGAGGCAACTGTAAGTCCCTGCAAGTTGGCATTTGCTTTCCCATGATCACATGATGCTTTGTTTGTTTGTATGAGAGGATACAACTGTAAGTCCCTGCAAGTTGGCATTTGTATTCCTAGGACCATACTGTGGAGGTTAGAGTAAGCCCAAATAGATTGGCATCTGACGTCCATGTTTTGCTTCTGTTTGTTTATGTGAGGTTGCAATTGTAAGTCCCTGTAAGTTGGCATTTGCTTTCCTGTGATCATGTGTTGCTTCTGTTCTTGTATGTGAGGATCCATTGTAAGTCCCTGTAACGTGGCATTGGATTTCCTAGGACCATACTGTGGAGTTAACCTAAGTCCAGACAGATTGGCAGTTAACTTCCATTTCTCATCTTTGTTTTTCTTTTGAGGAGATTAGTGTAAGTCCATTGAGTGGCATCTGATATCCATTTCTGTTTTAGGAGACTGGTGTAAATCCATCTATTGGTATCCGGTATCCGCTTTTATTTCTTTGCCTGTGGAGATTAGTGTAAGTCCATAGAGTGGCCTCTGATATCCCGTTTTGTTTTAGGAGATTGGTATAAGACCATTGATTGGCATCCGGTATCCGCCTTTCTTTGCTTTGTTTGTCTATTATTATCCATTGCTATTCCAAAGGACACACTTGAATCATCCCCTATATGATCTCAAGAAGTGAACCTTCTAAGAAGTTTTACTATCCATATTCATCCATTCATCCCCATTATGTCCTAGACTTTTTCACACTTTATCTTTCAAACTTGACATAAGTGTTGTGCAAACATCTTCATGTTTTCTAACTAAAAACCTGGACCCCAAGTCCTTGACTTTTTTCAAATTCCATTTTCATAATACTTCTTTCAAATCAATCTTAATCATACTTTGACTTCATTTTTCATAATCACAATCAATTAACTTCACTCATTCACTTGTTTTGGCTTTGTCCATTATTAATCTTTTCATGCATTAGCCATAGGTTTCAATTATCATTGTGGTTGATGTAAATCTTGCCTATCCTTAGTGAGTCGACAGTAAGACTTCCGTACTGAAAACAGGGCTAACCCCTCTAGTACGTCGAAGCTATCCTCGCATGGTGGATGTTGTTTTTGGTCGAGTGTTCTCCCATTGATAATGAAAAGCCTCAGTGCTTGTGTTTAAAACTGAATCCACCAACTTTTGGAAATCTTTTAGCCGAACTACGGCGTTTTGATCCTTACCTTTGATGGAAGGTACGTAGGCAGCGGGTTCATCCGTTCAAACCCAATAACCCAATAAAAAATTGTATATTCTTTTCTCATCATCCCAATCATGTTTGCACAATACTTATGTCATAACAAATAACAATTTAGTACAACGAGTGTGAAAAGGGCTCCCTAGGAGTACCTAGGACGTAGTGGGTGCCTAACACCTTTCCATTGCGTAATTTACCCCTTACCCAGACTCTCTGATCTTTTTATTAGTTTTCTACGTGTAAAACTTCTTAGGCTTTTGTTCGCTTTTTAGCCAATCCTTTGGATAAATAAAAGTGCGGTGGCGACTCGAAAATTTCAATGTATCTCTAGCTTATGGTTTAATCGATAAATCATATAGCGACGAATACACCGCTACAGTTGGGATAGACTTTCATGCAAAAATTGTCATCAAAATTCGTTATGTAGGCCAAGATTTTTGTGCTCCCGCCTCTCGTCCCGTGGCCCGTTCCATTTCGACGACTAGTCGTGGTCGAAAGTCGAGGATTATTTGAAATGCTTAGTGTAACACCTCAAAATTTGCCCTCCTCTCTTGGGACTAGGTTAACATATTGCATATCATTTTTAGGTCATTAGGCATTGCATATTGCACATCATGTGGTTACATTGTGCAAGTCATCATCATAAGTCTTGATCAGGAGATGAAGGGGTCATGATGCAAGCTAGGGTTTCATTGGACTGGATCACTAACTATCTGAGGGTGGTGATTCAAATTAGGGTTTCTGGATTCTCAAGGAGATTGGTCTACATCTTGGTTGAAGTGATACATCATCATCATCATGGTCTTGATATCATCCAAGAGGTTCAAGAGATTGATCAGCTACCTTGGGATTAGGGTTTTGACCACTGGTCAACCCTAATCAGTTGTATTGTGCCAATCAGGGCTTGTGAAGGAGGGGGTCTATAATGGACATGGGGATCATTTCATGAATATATTGAGCTTATGGAAGCTAGGGTTTCATCATTGAGCCATTTCATCAGAGAATTGGGGCTCAACTTGATCAGTGCATTGCCAAATTCATCTGTCAGTTGAAAAAGTCAACTGTGGTCAACTGTGCTTGGTTTTATGGATTTGGAGGTGGGAGAGAGTTGGATACACTTCATTCATGTTGAAACAAGTTTCATTTGACATTTCAAACATCAAGAATGAAGGAAATAAAGTCAGACAAAAAAAATTGCCAAAAATAGAAAGTGACTTGTAATGGAAGTTTCCAAAAATGGAAAGTTTTTCACCACAAAATTACATGTCCAAAAAATCTTCAAATGAAATTTTGTTCAACATGAAAGTTGTAGATCTTGCTCTCACCTTTCCAAAAAGTCCAAGAACTTGAATTTCCCATGTATGGTTGACAAGTTATGGTCCATTCATTTTCCAAGAATGCCTAAAATCAAAGTGGCATAACTTTCACATGGAATGTCCAATTTGAGTGATCTTTTTGTGAGAAAACCCCATTTCACATGTACTTTCATGATGCATAATCAAAATTCATCAAAAATGGTCATAGCAAAAAGTCAAATTTCAAGTGGACTATTTAGCATTTTTGGCATGAGATAGTGAATTTGAGAAATACTTGGATTTTTCACACAAGACCACTTCCAACACACTCCAAATGCTAAATGAAATTTGCTCCAACTGTCATGGCACTGTTACATTGGTTAATTGGCAAGGTCATTTTTGAACTTTCACTTAAAGTGGCATTAACACTAATCCAATCCAATTTTGTTAATTATGATTAAGGAAATGGATTAGGCTATGGTATAAGTTACTAATCATAACAGAATTGGTAATGAGATTGCACATTCCAAGAATTGTAACTGCTTTTCCCTCCAATTCTCTCAAATTCTCCAAAACTTCATCAATCATTTCTCAACATTTCTTCACCAAATCTTCATCAATTTGCTTCATTCTTCGTGGATCCATGCTCCAAACGCCTTGAGGAAGAACTGTTTTGCTGAATCCACGACAAAAGCTCCAAGAATTTGGACTGTCCAAAGCTTGCACAACAATGGCAAATGGATGAATCTTGCAATTGAAGCATCCTTGAGCTGAAGAATCTTTTCCTATCATCTTCCTGAACTTCAAGCTTCATCTGTTTTTGCTTTTCACTCCTTGAAACATCAAGATTCGCATCTGCCATCTCCATAAGGTGACTTTTCGAAAATCTCCATTGCTCAAATCATGATATGCGTTTTGTAGATCTTTCATTGTAGATTAACATGATGCTTGTAGTTTTTAATTTGATTGAGTATTGGATGAGAAATCGTGAGTTGAAGTTTGATGTGCGTTTCTTCTTTTGCTCGATCCCGTTCACATGTTTAGAATTAGGTTAAAATAGTTACATATTCGTGATGTGCTACTTGAGACGGTTCTAGTGATATATGGCACGAGCATTTTCATTAAAATTTGTTGTTCTTCATTTCTGGAATTTTTGAAGTTGTTCTTGAGGAAGAACACTTCCAGAAATGCGTTTGATCCAGAATTTCGCATGGCCTTGGTTTGAATTGTGTTTGGCGCGCCTCAGAGCCAATAGGAACGCGCCATGGCTTCTAATTGAAGCGGCGTCGTTTTGGCCTGGCTGTTAAATATTACAAGTTTGCCATTTTCAGGATATTATTTCCATTATTTCATTTTTCTTTTTCATTCTTTATTTCATTTTGTGGCATGATCTTTAGAAAATCATAATTGATTCATTTTTTATCCAAATTGAGTGAGGTTTTTTCACCATGCTCCTTGTAATGTGTAGAATTTAATCATGATTTTTGTGATTTTTGTGCACGTGTGGAAAATTAAAATGCTTAGGGATTGATTCAATGTGTCACATTTGAACATGTCTTACCATATCTTTCATGAAATGATGATGCCTTCAAATAAATTCATGAAATTTTTTGTGCTTATTCTGGACTCTTTGATGGTGATTTTGATAAGTGGTTTGCACTTTTTGGATCCCTGGTTGTTGAGATATGAATTTTTGAATAGAGGTGTGACAATTTGTGTCACACCAAGCTTGATGAATTTCATGATTTTATTTGCCTTGCTTGTGAACATTGAATTGAGCCAATTTTTTGCATGGTTGAACATATGTATGTTGAGATGGCATGTGAATTTTTCTGGATTTATTGATGGCATTTCCTAATTGATTGAGATTTTTCCCTCTGTTTGGTCATTTTGTTGATTCCATGTGACACATGTTACCATTTGATTTGTGAAATTCTGGTTACTGATTGTATGAGTGTGAAATTTGACATGAGTATTGTAGACACATTATAGGTCATTGTGGTTTTGATCCCATTCATTTATCATGTATTTTCACTGATTTATGATTTTTGGAAGTTGATGTTTGTTTGGATACCATGTGTTGGCTTGCTTGAACTTGTCTGAACTTGATGAATTTAATTTCCATACTTCCATTAATCCAAATGAGCTGAAAATTGATATTCTATTCATTGAATGTGTTCTGTTTAGGTTGGAATTTTTATGGAATTTATTGAATTGTTTTGATAGGGATTTGATTGAGATCTTTCTGTTTGGTCATTTGGAGTTGCAAATTGCATGTTTGATACTATTTTGTGCATGAAATGATAATGGTGAATGGTATGAGCATGGGACCAATTGCATTTGCTTCTAAATTGTTTGAATGTGATTTTGGATAATTTTCACTTGCTGTTTTGGATTTTTCATCCCCTTTGGACCCTAGGCTTGGCCTAGTGGTCTAGTTTCTCATGTTTGGTTTGGATTTTCAGGTTGAAATGCAAAAGGCTTAAGGAGGAAAATTCAAGTTAATTAAGTTGACTTGTGAATTGTTTATGACTAACATTGGCTTTGTGTTGTAGGGTTTGATGCTTGAGTTTGAGCTCATGGCTTGCACTTGTGTGCATTAACTTGTGTTTGACTGTACAGATTAACATTTGCTGTTTACTGTTGGTTTGTTTGAGTACTGATGATACTTGATTGATTTCAGGTACATTAAGTCGCTTTAGTTCTTTAAGAACTTGCTTGCTGTTGCTTGGTTTTTAAACCAATTGAGGTAGAATTTCTATTCTCCATGTAGTCTGGAAGACCTGGCCTGTTACTTGGTCAGGCAACTGTCTGAAGTCCTCCTTAAGAGGCGATGTTTGTGATTGTTTACTTTTGTCCCCAAGCAGGTAAAGACCTCTATGAGGCAATTGGCGGAACCCAAGGGATATGCAATCTATCCCCCGCTATTCTGTTGAGTCGTCCATCTGCTCACACCACTGTGTTGACGCATTGGGACATTAACCCAAGATCTTGTACTTTGTACAGTTGTGTCAGAGTCTTGAGCGTAGAAGGGTCCCTCCATTCTGGACCCACGCTCCTTTGTCTGAAGCTCTCCCTGGACAGGGATAAGAGCTGTGAAGTCTAATCTTCACTCACCTTTCATCTGCTTCACCCTGACTCTCAATGTCAGGGTTAAGAGCGAACACTACCCTATACAGATGACTTGCCTCGGCAGTCCACCCTTGTTTGAGCCTCACTTGACTGGATATAGTGTGTGCTATGTGAATGTTTGCTTTATTATGATTGATGCTTGCATGTGTGTTTTGCTTTTCCTGGTTAGGATTAGTTTGCTGTTGAGCAAGTTAGGATAGAAACCACAACATAGGGCAATGATGCATGATAACACTAGGCTCGAGTACAGCTCCCTAGTAGTGTGTCTCCCCTTGGTTTCTGGCTAGAATTTCTTTCCCTTTCAGGGGAACTACGTCGCCCTGATCCTCATACCAGATGAGGTACGTAGGCAGGAGACCGTGCGAGGTCTCTCCGGGCACTTTTCTTTCTTTTTGTGTGTGTGCTTGACGGTTATAGGCTCGAGTTCCCGACTCCCTATTAACTTGTTTGGTTGTTGTGTGCTTGGAAGCTGATGTAAGTCCATCGAGTGGCATTCGGGTTCCAGTGTGCGTGTGTTTGGTTCGGATGCCGATGTAAGTCCAGTGATTGGCGTTCGGGCTCCACGTTTGCCTTTTTGTGTGTGTTTTGGTTCGGATGCTGATGTAAGTCCAGTGGTTGGCATTCAGGCTCCATGTTTGCCTGTGTTTGTGTGTGTCTTGTTTGGCGTGCGTGAGCCGAACTACGACAGCTCTGATTCTCGTTCCAGACGAGATACGTAGGCATAGGACGCGATGTCCTAGCGAGCCCTCTCCTCTTTTACCCCACCTGCGTTGTCTTCGGTGTGTGTGTGTGATGTTTGTTTAGCAACCTATTCTTTCTTTAGAGCGTGGATCCCGTCGAGTACGACGGACGTGAGGGGTGCTAATACCTTCCCCTTGCGTAACCGACTCCCTTACCCTTTCTCTTTGGTCGCGAGACCATGCTTTTCCCAGGTTTACTCTGAGCGTTTCCTTTCCCTTTTTTGGGATAAATAACGCACGGTGGCGGCTCTGTGTTGTTTTGTTTTAGCCCGCCGGTTGTTTTTCGCGGATGCGACACTTAGAAAATTTGGAGTCCCTCAAAATTTATTTCTATATATGTCCATGCAAAAATTGGAGTGCAAATTCGTAGTGTAGGCCAAGTTTTTGTCGCTCCCGCCTCTCGTCCCGTGGCCTATGGCCAATGGCCAACACGTTTCGGTCGAAAAATCGAGGATTGTTCGGAATGCTCCAAAACTTTGGATTCCTACAACATTTATTGAGATAGGTGTCCATGCAAAAATTGGGATATAAATTTTTTGTGTAGGTTGTGTTTTTGTCACTCCCGCCTCTTGTCCGGTGGCTTGTAGCCTATAGCCTATGGACCACGCGTTTCAGTCGAAAAATCGAGGATTGTTCGGAATGCTCTGAAACTTTGGAGCCCCTTAACATTTCTTGAGATAGGTGCCCATGTAAAAATTGGGATACAAATCCTTTGTGTAGGCCAAGTTTTTGTTGCTCCCGCCTCTCGTCCAGTGGCGTATGGCCTATGGACCATGCGTTTCGGTCGAAAAATCGAGAATTGTTCAGAATGCTCTGAAACTTTGGAGTCCTTTAACATTTATAGATATATGTGTCCATGCAAAAATTGGGATACAAATTCTTTGTGTAGGCCAAGTTTTTTTCGGTCCCGCCTCTCGTCTCGTGCCCGTGGCTTATGGCCTATGGACCACGCGTTTCAGTCGAAAAATCAAGGATTATTCGGAATCCTCCAAAACTTTGGAGTCTCTCAACATTTATTGGTATAGATGTCCATGCAAAAATTGGGGTACAAATTTGTTGCGTAGGACAAGTTTTTGTCGCTCCCGCCTCTCGTCCCATGGCCTGTGGTCTATGGCCTATGGACCACGCGTTTTGGTCGAAAAACCGAGGAGTGTTCGGAATGCTCCGAAACTTTGGAGTCCCTCAACATTTATTGAGATAGGTGTCAATGCAAAAATTGGGATGCAAATACTTTGTGTAGGCCACGTTTTTGTCGTTTCCGCCTCTCGTCCCATGGCCCGTGGCCTATGGCCTATGGACTACGCATATCGGTCGAAAATTCGAGAATTATTCGGAATGCTCCGAAACTTTGGAGCCCTCAACATTTCTTGAGATAGGTGTCCATGCAAAAATTGGGATACAAATTCTTTGTTTAGGCCAAGTTTTTGTCGCTATCGCCTCTCGTCCCATGGGTCGTGGCCTATGGCCTATGGACCACGCATTTCGGTCGAAAAATCGAGGATTGTTCGGAATGCTCATAAACTTTGAAGTCCATCAACATTTATTGGTATAGATGTCCATGCAAAAATTGGGGTACAACTTCATTGTATAATCCTAGTTTTTGTCGCTCCCGCCTCTCGTCCCGTGGCCCGTGGCCTATGGCCCATGCGTTTCGGTCGAAAAATCGAGGATTGTTCGGAATGCTCCGAAACTTTGGAGTACCTCAACATTTATTGAGATAGGTGTCAATGCAAAAATTGGGATACAAATTCTTTGTGTAGGCTAAGTATTTGTCGCTCCCGCCTCTCAGCCCGTGGCCCGTGGTCTATGGCCTATGGACCACGCGTTTCGGTCGAAAAATCAAGGATTATTCAGAATGCTCAGAAACTTTGGAGTCCCTAAACATTTATTGTTATAGATGTCCATGCAAAAATTGGGGTACAGATTCGTTGTGAATGCCATGTTTTTGTCGCTCCTGTCTCTCGTTCTATGGCCTGTGGCCTTTGGCCAATGGACCACGTGTTTCGGTCGAAAAATCGAGGATTGTTCGGAATGCTCCGAAACTTTGGAATCCCTCAACATTTATTGAGATAGGTGTCCATGCAAAAATTGGGATACAAATTCTTTGTGTAGGCGAAGTTTTTGTCGCTCCTGCCTCTCGTCCCATGACCTATGGCCTATGGACCACGCGTTTCGGTCTAAAAATCAAGATTGTTCGGAATGCTCTAAAACTTTGGAGTCCCTCAATATTTATTGGTATAGATGTCCATGCAAAATTTTGGGTACAAATTCGTTGTGTAGGCCAAGTTTTTTTCGCTCCCGCCTCTCGTCCCGTTGCATATGGCCTATGGACCACGCGAAAAATCGAGGATTGTTTGGAATGCTCCGAAACTTTGGAGTCCCTCAATTTTTTTTGAGATAGGTGTCCATTTAAAAATTGAGATACAAATTCTTTGTGTAGGCCATGTTTTTGTCGCTCTCGCCTCTCGTCCCGTGGCCTATGGCCTTTGGAGCGCGTGTTTCGGTCGACAAATCGATGATTGTTCGAAATGCTCCGAAATTTGGAGTCCCTCAACATTTCTTGAGATATGTGTTCATGCAAAAATTGAGATACAAATTCTTTGTGTAGGCCAAGTTTTTATCGCTGCCGCCTCTCGTCCTGTGGCCCGTCCCGTATGGACCACTAGGTCCGGTCGAAAAATCGAGGATTGTTCAAAATGCTCAGAAACTTTAGAGTCCCTCAAAATTTGTTGGGATAGGTGTCCATGTAAAAATTGGGATCAAAATTCGTTGTGTAGGGCAAGATTTTGTTGATCCCGCCTCTCGTTTTGTGGCTCGTGGCCTATGGACCACGCGTTTCGATCGACAAATCTAGGATTATTCGGAATTCTCCGAAACTTTACAGTCCCTCAACATTTGTTGGAATAGACGTCCATGTAAAAATTAGGATCAAAATTCGTTGTGTAGGCCAAGATTCTGTTGATCCCGCCTCTCATCCTATGGCCTTTGGACCATGCGTTTCGGTCGACAAATCGAGGATTGTTCAAAATACTCACAAAGTTTTCATTTCCTCAACATTTGTTGGAATAGACGTCCATGCAAAAATTGGGATCAAAATTCGTTGTGTAGGCCAAGATTTTGTTGATCCCGCCTCTCGTCCCGTGGCACGTGGCCTATGGACCACTCGTTTCGGTCGACAAATCGAGGATTCTTTGAAATGCTCCGACACTTTGTAGTCCCTCAACATTTGTTGGGATAGACGTCCATGCAAAAATTAGCATCAAAATTCGTTGTGTAGGCCAAGATTTTTGTGCTCCCGCCTTTCGTCCCGTGGCCCGTTCCGTTTCGACGACTAGTTCCGGTAGAAAGTCGAGGATTATTCGAAATGCTTAGAAAATTTGCAGTCCCTCAACATTTGGTGGAATAGACGTATGGATCACCCGATTCGGTCGAAAAATCGAGGTTGTTCGAAATGCTCCAAAATTTTGCAAGTCCTTTCCATATGTATTGAGGAAAGATCATGCAAAAAAATCGGCTCAAAATTGGTGTTTTCGCTTAGGTTTTCGCTGTTTTCGGTCCGTACAAAGTCGACACTTAGAAAAATCATAAAAAATTTAACTTTTAAATTTTTGCTTAGGGTAGTCTCTTCATCTCCTCCCACTTCTTAAATTTCAAAATCTCTCTCTCTTTTAAAAAAAATTCTTTGCTTGTAATTTCAAATTTAGACATGTTTTAATGATTAGAAACTTTGGCCTTATGCCATTGAGTTTTTTCACAATTTTTCTTAAATAAATCTTGTAAAATAACTTAACTATATTGACTTAAATTTCAAAAGGACAAAAAAGAATTAACAACCCTATTCAAATTTTTGGCCTTTTGTGCCTTTTCATCTAAACTTTTGTTAAAATTAATTCACCAACTCATTTGAAATTTTTACCACGAACTACGAGGTTTTGATCCCTCATTTTATGTTGGTACGTAGGCACGAGACCGAAGGTCTTGTCAAACACAAGAATATAATCAATGAATTCTTTTCTCATCCCCACACTCTTTATTTATCAAACATCATTTATACCCAAAAACATATGCACACAAAAAAGGACTCCCTAGGAGTACCTAGGACACTTTGGGTGCTAACACCTTCCCTCTATGTAACCAACCCCTTACATGTAATTTCTGGCATTTTATTAGTTTTGGTTTGAAAACTTCTTATCTTTGGGTTTTGTTCGTACTTTTCCCTTTTCCTTTAGAAACAATAAAAGCGCGGTGGCGACTCTGGTTTTATTAACGTTAAGCTTATCCATAGCTTGATGGTCATGAATTTACCGCTACAGTTAAATCAACTTTGCGCCTGAGGTTACATGTGTTTTTTATAGTAGTGACACTTCCTCTCTTTCACACTCTTAAGGTTCAAGTAGTTTCATTATCTTGGACATTAATTCATAAAAGAACCTTGTATCTTATAGATCATACTTGAGATACATTTTTATTAGTCACCATCATCAAATTTAAATCACCAGTGATCGTAAATCTTAATTATTCACTTGAGTTATCTTTGGCTTGTATCGGAAGGATAGCATAATCTTACTCAACCACATTATGCATCTTTGACTAACTTTAATAGTTTCTAGAATTTAGGCATTATTATCATCAAAACCACTTCATGTGTTGTTGCCAATTCAGATGTTATCATCATCGAAATGAAGTCATCATGAGAGCTAAGTAGGTTCTTCTTGAATCTTTCTATCCATGAGCTTTTGTTATCATCTTTATTAATCTGCAAGCACATAGTTCCACATTCTCCCCCATTTTAATGATGACAACACATCTTTCAGGGAGGTGGTAAAAGCATTAAAGCAAACACAAGTAGATAAAGTTTAGAATGGTTAAAATCTTTGTCACATGAGTAGAGGGTATACTATTTTTCCCTTGAGAGTATATTTCTACCCTTTTAGCATAATCAAAAAAATAGGTAGAGGTGCTCGATAAAAGGTAAACATACAAGCACATTGTTCACCTAAAAACATTTGTTTAGAAGTCCTATCTACCATTCAATAAACAATTTCTCACTAATGTTCTTACATTACGTTACATTCAATCCCATGTAAATTTTTGGATATTCTGGTATTTAATCGTCTCCTACCCCGAATGTTTAAAAGTCGATGCTATTCATACCTTCAGGCCCGAGAAGATTGAATAGGAGTAACTTTCATACCCTAAAATTTACCCCCCATTCACATTTTTCATCTGGTTCATGGCCCTAATTCATGTGAATACATTCATGCTTAATCAGTTCATTTGCATCAGAATTTTTCAAAGAAGAGGATATGCATCATGGATTCAAGGTGTTGTTATTTTAGGGTTTCCCAAGTCTATCTTAGGGTGTGCTCAACCAAGTCCATAAAATCCTAATCTTTGATATTTGCATCATTAATCCTTGTGTTTTGCATTTAGGGTTGAGAACTAATCAATATCATTTGGTCAACCATGAGAGATTCATGTGCTTGATTAAGTTCCTTTATGGGGTGATCATTGTACTTGGTTATTGCATTTGTTTGATTTGGATTGGGGTTCATTCAAGGCTATTATATCCATTTCTCAAATTGCATGATTCAATGGTACTTCGTTCTAATGCAAAGTTTCCAACTCAAGGTAAGGTTCAAATTCATTATTCAAATCCATTTCAATGGCAAGACAAATGTTTATTTGGGAGTTTGAATTTTTTAGGGAAGCATGTCACTTAGAATATAAGTTTCATTTTACCATTTATGTTCCATTTCAAAAACCATCAATCCATTACACTACATCACAAACCTTTACAAAAATCAAAACCTATATAAAAAAATACAATTTTGACCTAGGTTGACTTTTGGTCAACTATTGACTTTTTGGTCAAACAGTTGACCAAATTCAACTGACTAAATTCTAACAATCATAACCCTAATTCCTATCCTACTTCTCGCACAAGCCATCCCATTTCGTTTGAGTCCTCAAAACCTCCATTTTCTTCTTGATCTTTTGATGTTCACCATGTTCCAAGTGCCTTCAAATGCAAGCCACATGAATAGTCATTTTGTAGGCCTTTGTTAAATCCCCCATGTTGCTAAACATCCTACAAAACCATTCCTAACAAGCATTTCATTCTATTTCAAGCATGACCATTCAACACAAAAACTACCAAAATAGGCCAATGCATTTGTTAGCAACAATGCAAGTTTGAATCAAGCCAAAACCTAACTTCGTTTCAAGATAATATGCAATGTAACTCTAAGGTCCAATACAACATTTCAATCACAAGCCAAAGTATCACGTGATAGCAGCCATGACATATATTCAAGCATTAACATGATCAATCATCATCATACATCACATTTTCAATAAAATCAATAACCAACCAAGTGTCACATGATTAGCATGCATTTACATACATACATCCACAAAATTCATGACACAACAACCATTCATATCAACTTAAACATATTCTCATTCCAAGCATACCATATTGAAGTAAGTACAAAGGCCATTTTCAACATGTCAGTACATAGCAAAACTAACCAATTAAGCATAAAAACGTAGACACAAAATCCTTGCAAATGACCACATACATTCCATGGCAGCTGACCCTACAATTGGATTTCTATTTGACCCAATGAACTGATCATCCTAACATAACAACAATACAACATCCCTGACACATTAAAGTAAACAAACCTTCTTAATAATAACACATATCTTTTTTTTTTATTCTCAACAAATTGATGAAATTTCAATACCATTTCAATCAATAGCAAGCATCATAACTGAATCAACTTCTAACAGATTTAGCACATCACTAACCTAACTTCAATTTTCTAACTCATATAACAGTTAGTTAGCTATTAAAACTAAAAAACTTAACTAACCAATAATAGAAATTCATCTAACTAACAGAACTGCAATATTCTAACAACTAACTTAACAAAAATTTCTATAACAAACCTTCACTCATCACACTAACTAAGGAACTACCTATAACAGATTCTAACCGAAATCTCAACTAACTTTCTAAATTTCTAGGACTAACAGTGTTATCACTCGTCACTGATTTGCACTAACTCAAGTTAATAGAGTTAAGCTCTCAGCGCCGCCAGAGGCGATTTTTGGCGGGCGGAGATTGTGTTTTCGGGCCAAGGTGAAAAGAGTGGAATTATGAACATGTAGTTTGAATCCCCTCTCTTGTGCTTCCGTGTGGGCCTCATGGCCCCTTGGCCCATGTAGGTAGCTTTTTGCACTCGACTTCTCAGGCACACCCCCTGAACTTAAACCAAAGGCCAGTGGGCCTTGCTTGATGGGCTTGCGCCCTGATCACTTTTAGCACCTTTTTTTCAGTTTCATACCACTTCCCCTTTTTCTTATTAGTTTCCTTTCTTTTTTAATATATTTTTTTTTTACTTCATTTTATTTTTGCTTTATACACTTTTAACATATTTTATGCTTTAAAAAATAAAAAGATCATTTTATTTTGCTTGGAAAAATAACAAATGTTTAGTGATTAAATTCCAATTAGTTTTAATTGGATTTTAATTACTCTAAAAAACTTTGAAAATAAAAATGGTTAGAAGTTAATTACTACTTGTATGGTGCCACTTTCCTCTCAACTCCCGAGTATTTTGATTGTTGGTCATGCTTAGTCGGTGGTTAGATGCTTGTCTCCCTCTAAGTATCAACGATTAAACTCGCAAAAAAAATTCATAAACAAAAACTCTTTGGACGAAAAAAGAATGGTTAGGATGCAACTATCCTCTCAACTCCCAAGTACTCAGATTATCGGTCGTACCTAGCTTGTGGTATGATACTTGTCTCCACTCTAAAATCGATCACAACTAATCAAATCCAATTTTTCGCCTTAGGGTATTCAAAACCTTTTCACAAAGGACATGTTACTTCCGTTCAACCGCGGTATGAACGACGCTTAAGCCTCCCATGCGCAAGCACACAAGTCATGTTTAATTGCTAGAATGTGATCCAAGCGCATCCATTTTACCACAAACAAACAAACACTTAAGTCTCCCATTCACGAGCATACAAGCAACACTAACAGTTAGAACGCGAATATTAACACTGTTCACTAAAAACAACCAACACACACTCATTTTCTACTCAAAACTACGGAGCTCTGATTTTCTTATTGTACTATGAGGATACGTAGGCACATGATTACGAGACCTTGGTGAGCACACTAATTTAAAACTTATTTTTCTCCTTAAACCAATAGCAAGTAACTTTTCAGATACCAACACCCATACGCACAAAGAATAAGCAAATTGGTTCCCATTGAGTACAACGGATAATGAGGGATGCTAATACCTTTCCCTTGTATAATCGACTCCCGAATCCGCTATTGGTTGTGACGACCATTCTTTTTAGAGTTTTATTGATATTTTCCCTTTTTTTTAGAATAAATAAAATTCGGTGGCGACTTTGTATTTTTCGTGGCGCGATAATAGGCTACTCTAATTTTAATATTTTGAAGTTTTACATTTGCTCATATCAGACAAGACAAACGTAATGCTAGAGCTATGAAGTGTGTCTTCATTGGTTATCTTGAAGGGGTAAAAGATTATAAATTGTGAAAGATTGATCTTGGAGGATCAAAACTTATCATAAGCAGTGCTGTTTATTTTGATGATACTTGTATGGGGATGAAGTGAAAATACCTAGAGGATAAAGAATTTAAAACTATGGTGGAAAATACTCAGTTTAATGTAGAGGTTCCTACTAGTGACATTAGAGACAAAGAAGTAGTTCAAACTCCCATTTCTAATACTATTAAAGAGAAACATAAAATGTCTCATAATTATCAGTTAATTCATGATAGAGTTAGGAGGAATGTTGTACCATATCAAATGTGCGGTTGTGCTGATCTTATTAGTTATGTTTTAATGTGGCTGAAGGGTTGCAAGAATCATAATTAAAGACCTTTAAAGAAACAATAAAATAAAAGATAGTCAAATACGGTTAATGACGGTAAATGATTAGATAAACTTACTAATGAAGAACCATACTTAGGAGCTTGAAAGATTATATAAGAAACAAAGAGTTGTTGGATACAAGTGGATATTCAAAAAGAAGAAATTTATTATGGGAAATGAAGAACCAATGTTTAAGGTAATACTTGTAGCGAAGGATTTTAGTCAGGTGGAAGGGATTTGATACAATGAAATTCATTTACCTGTGGTAAAACATTATTCTATAAGGGCACTTATGAAAAATTAAAATCAATATAATCTTATGTTAGAACAGATGGATGTCAATACAAAATCCTTATATAGAGACCTTGAAGAGACAATATACATGGAATTACTTGAAGGTTTTGTAGGAGATAAGGCTAAGGTATGCTTGTTGAATAAATCTTTATATGAGTTGAAACAAAGCCAAAGACAGTGGTATCGTCGCTTTGATGAGTTTCTTCTTAAACCTGATTTTTTAAGAAGCAATTATGACAGTTTTGTATACATATTAGAGAGTAGTAAGAAAGCCGTTCTCTACCTCTTTCAGTATGTTGATAATATTTTGATGATACACTCTAACAAGATAGAGATCGGTAAGCTCAAGAAGATGTTGAATGATAGATTTAAGACGAAAGATTTTAGTGAAGCTTAAATAATTGTGGATATGGATATCATGAGAGGTCACAACAATCTTGTTACTTGAATAAAGTTTCATTCACTTGCCAATTATCAAATTTATGATAGTCAAAGTTTCATTCACTTGCCAATTATCAAATTTATCATGAAAGAACAAAATAAATTGACATTCATTTATATTTTATAAAGGATGTGTTAGAATTTGTTGAAAAGTGCCATCACAAGAAAATCATCACATCATTGCCAAGATCAAGGTTCAAGCATTATTTGAATTTGATCAAATTTGTTAAAGAGTGATTAAAACCTTTGAGACTGCAGCAACACGGCCAGTGGTTAAATTGGCATCACCGTGATTTTAAAGTCAAGGTAGATAATTGTTGTAATATGCCTTAAAATCTCATGTGAAGAAGAAAAAAAGCACATTTCGATATTGCCAATTTTTCGGGCTTGTTTGTTGATTTGTTTGTTATTGGGTCATATCTTTAGGCCCATTAAGATTTTTTCAGTTATAAATATGATTCTCTCTTGTTTGTTATTAACATGTGGTGTTTGATAGCATTTTGAAGTTATCAAAGGAATTTGAAAAATACTTTAAACACATTGAATTTGTTTGATTCTTATATTGAGAATTTGAGCGATCGTGAAACATTTGAATATAAAATGTGTGATTCTTATATTGAGAGTTGAAGAGATTGAAAAACACATAGATATAAAATATAATTTGTTTTTAAAAACTTCAAAGATTATTTTTTTTATAACTCATTTTAGAATATAGTGAATTAAAGAACTACTATATTTTCCTCAATCGTAAATTAATTTAATCCAATTGACTAAATATTATTTTAATATCTCGCCTGTCATATTTTATTACTTAAAATCATTTGAATGATTGTCATTGTTCTTAATTTTAGATATCAGTGTTAGAATTTTAGTATGATCAAAATTATTTATACGTATTTTCACAACATATTAAATCTATACGACAATTAGGGTGTTCAAATCTAAACCGATATAAATAAAAACCGCTAATCGATTTTAAAAAACCGAAAACTGCACAAAACTGAAAGTTATTAGATGTGTTTGGAAGATATTTTATAAAAATCGCTCGATTCAGATCGAATTTTAAACTGATGTTTCAAAATCAATCCAAACCGAACTGAATCGCATGTGTATATTTATATACTTATTTATTTTTTATTCGTATGATATATATGTTGTGTTAATTTATTATTAAATGATACTTATTTTTAAAAATACTATTTATTAGTTTGATTTAATTTATTTATTTATATTATTTTAATTTGTTTTTCAATCATAAGAGATCATTGTGATTTTGTAATATTAATTTTTTAATAATAGTGTATGTTGTATATTATATCAAACTTAATATTTATTAAATATAATTTGTAGTTTGGATATCTAAAACAATTGATCCAAATCAAACCGCATGAGATTGGATTGAATCAGATCGAATTTTGTTAATCAATCATCTAAAATCGAACCGTACTACGAGTAAATTTATCTTTGAATGAAAAGATATTTGGCTTTAAAATCGATTCAAACCCCTACCGACAAAGGATTGATAGCTGGAGGAGTTTTCCAAATTGCAAAGGAGTGTAATAAAAAGACTGTTATTATTCCTACTAGTAAAATATTTTAATTGTGAATTCTCAATAACCATGCAGCCAGAGATTTTCAGCTATAATGAAGAAAGACTTGATTTGGCATATTTAATCTAGCTAGTATCTTTCTGATAGGATCTAAAATAGTCTATTCAATTCAATTGATTTGAAGAGTTATTCTGATTTTGACTACAAGTAGTAATTTTTATGTTCTATTTTGTACGGTACGTTGAGTTTTAGTCTGCAAGTGGGAGTGACTAATCCAGATGCCTGACAAACTGGAGAATGGCCTTTTTAACAACTAGGCAACCAACTTGCTCTAAAGCAACTATAAAGTGATAGAAGTGATAGAGTTTAAGAAATCAACTTCAACAACATTGCTCTCATCTAGTCAATTTGACCATGTTTATTCTATTATTATTATAAACAAAAATTTACTTTTACTTTCTTTGAATAAAAGATCTATTTGAAAATATAAAGAACATAGTAACTATATCATAAAACTATCATGCTAAAAAGTACTGATATCTGGTTAATAAATTGGAGATGACTTCGCTTGAAAAAGAGAAGGTTATGCTTTATTTGTAAGCTTGAATATGAAAATATCCGCCTTAATTCTGTAACTTTTGTGTCTGCAATGGTCATTCGTTGGAGCATTCTTTGAAAATGCATAAATCGGACAAAAAAAACAAGAAGACATCGCAACAACATGTTCCTAAAAGGTAAGATTTAATTCAAGAAAATATAGTGGACATAAGAAAATAAGCTGGATTTTGTGTCAGATAACTTGTTGCTCAAGAATAGATTTAACAACTTTATTGACAATAA
The DNA here is from genome assembly GCF_024323335.1 of Lathyrus oleraceus. Lineage (NCBI taxonomy): Eukaryota > Viridiplantae > Streptophyta > Magnoliopsida > Fabales > Fabaceae > Lathyrus > Lathyrus oleraceus. The sequence continues at coordinate 369,788,608 of NC_066580.1, forward strand.
TACAGATAAAAACATATATGTTGAAGCTATAAACACAATTGATAATGGTAAAGACAATAACATTGCAATTGAAGGAACCAATGATTTTGATGTGGATAATAACATTCAATCTCATATTGCAAGAAATCCAAGAATTTCTGGGGCACTAGTACGAGCAAAAATGGTTGAAAAGTCTACTGTTTGAAAGAGAGTAAAACGACCCGAAATCCCAGGAGTTAATCCAAAATCACCTACTCGATTGATAGACATAGCTTTTATAGTTGCCTTATCTGCCTGAAGTCGTGTAAACCAGAAATGAATTAACAAATATGAAGCAAGACCTACTCCCTCCCATCCTAGGAATAATTGAAGAGAGTTATCTCTAGTCACCAAGCCATCTCTTTCGCTTATGGTTGTGTTTTGGTTTAGTATAAGCCTTTGTAGTATTGTGTTGTTTCCCGGTGAGTTTTGTCTCCCTGTAAGGCTCCCTTCAAGTTTCTCTCCAGTAGTATCGGACTTGCAGCTCGTTTGCGCAGAGTGTGTCTCCCGTAGTGTCTTCGTTGCGGAGTCCAAGCATTTCCATTCATATCATAAGCATTGTGCGACATCTTAGGGTTAAAAATCGAGTTTTCTGTATTTAAGTCTCTTCAATCCCATCAATACGGAGATTTCCAATCTTCATATTCTAGATAAAAGAAACTTAAATAGGGGCAGTTGTCATACCCTAATTTTACCCCTAAGATTCCACCTATCATATCATTTGCATTTCAACCAAGATCACACGCATGATATCCTTCTAACCTTCACCTCTTTGGGTTTGCCTTTGTGGGAGATCATCAAACACCATTTGTGTTTTCTTTTACCTTTTTACTTGCTTGCATTCTAACTTTTCTAACCTTATTCAAAATACAAAAATATGTGTTGTTTCCTTTTTCTTATTGTACAAGGTAGGGACTTGCAATCAAAGGATCAAGTTTGGTTTCTAAATTAGGGTTTTGATTCTCAAGGTCAAAGTTTGGTCAATAAGTGGTCCACAAGAGCTTTTACTTCAAGGCATGACCTATAATCTTAGGCCACATTCATTTCAAGCTTCATTCAACATCATTTGATCAAGAGAAGTCCAAGTTTGATGCATGTCTTCAAAGTTGATTCAAGTATGGTTCATGTGTTTATTTACATGCCATCTCCATCCAACTCCCAAGCAATTATCAAGATTATTCATAGGACAATCAAGTTTCCTTCATTTGGTATTCAAGTATTCATCATTGAGCCTTTGGATGCAAGCAATGGTAAGAAATCACAAGTTGGTACATGTTTGGTTGACCTAAAATCAAGTATGGCATGTCACTTGGTCCAAACACCATAACTCTCTCATTTCTCAATACTTTTGAAATCTACTTTGAGCCAAATGTCACATTTGAACTCCTCTACAACTTTGTTTCAAAGATCAAATATCAATTTTGCCTCTAAGTCCATTAATCTTGGAGTTTGCCAAGATGCTCACGTGTGCACAAAAGTAGGCCCAAGACCTGGTCAACCTAATGCTTGGCCTAGAATTGCAGGTCACGACCCCAACTTCCATCCATGCCATTTTAAACTCAAGCGTCCTTTTGATTTAATTCTTTTTGCAGTTGATTATTCACTATGTGGAGATCATTTGGCACAAAGAATATCTCAAAATGCACTAGTGGATTTCATTTGGCCTAAGTTCAAATAGCGTACCATGGACTATGTTTCTTGTGCAAATTCGAGGTCACGAATTCCATATCATGTTCAATTTGGGACCATCCGCGCATATGCAAGCTCTTTGGCAAAGCAAAGTCCATCTGAACAAGTGCAAAACGACTTGGTTTCATCATTAACTCACGCATTTCATGTTCCCTTTCATATGCTTGTCAAATCATCGAAGTTCTGGCCTAATTCACACGAATTTACCTCCATTTCACATGTAACATGATCTCACTTCATTCCTAATAAATAAAGGAAGCATTTTCCTTCGTTTTCAAGCTTGGAAAGCCAAAGAAACTCTTAAACCATTTGAACTTGATACCTCAAAAAACCAGTTAACCATTTTCTCGATTCAAGCTTCTTTAACTTCGAATCTTTTCCCAGAATCACTCATCGACACCTTCTGAAGCTCAGTGAAGCGTTACCGTGGCTTGAAAATCCTTGGAACCTGACTTCCAAATTTACCATTGTTGACCCCTGAAGCTTCAACAGAAAAGGTAGATACGAGTTACATTTCTGAGCAAACAAGTTACCAGTGTGTTCGTCGTGATTCGCTGATCAAAAGCCCTTAACTACCTTGAATTTATTCTTTGTATTTGTCATTTTATTTTACATTGAAGAACTAGGGTTTTTCGTGTTCTTGAGCAAATTCTCTTTGCTCAGAGCCAATCAATGGCTCTGAAGCAAAGAGACATGAACGATGAAGGATGTTGATGCTTAAACGCGTGTTGTTTGAACCTAAAACTCAAGTTCACGAAGTTTACAAAATCAAAGGGAGGTTGAAGATGAAGTTCAAACGCGCGCGCTTTGGTGCCAAAGTTTGAACCCTTCCAATCATTGTCTGACACGCCTGTTAGTCGTTGGTGCGCCCTAATTCAAACATTTTCTTTTTATTTTATTTTATTTTTATATTTCCATTTGCTTTCTGGTTTAATTTTCATTGATTTTCAATTCATTTTCCATCAATGTTTTATACAAAAAATACATAAAAAAATATTTTGCATCTTAAATATTTTTTTCAGAATTTTAAAAATCATTTTAGCATTTATTAATATTTTTGTTTCATTTTCAAATATTTTTGCATACAACTTTTGAGGTCCTTTTATTTGTAATATTTATAACCTCTCGTAATTTTCTCAACCATTTCTTTTATATTTTGGTGTTTTATTTGAATTTTCTCTTTAATTTCCATTTTTAATCAATTTTAAATATATTTTTTATATTTTTGTGCTCCTTGATGTTTGAGCTTGAGTGGTTAACTTGGTTGATTAACGCTTCTACACTTCAAGTCATCTAACAAAAGATAAACCTCATCAAATCTATTTTGTGTGCCTTTGTGCATTTTTTTTTTCCTTTAAGAGCCTTTTTTTTTCAAAGATTGGATATTTGTCTATTCTTGTAGTGATGCAAACTACTATGCTTCTACAATATGTTGAGAAATGATTGACACTTTCCACTTGAATGTTAAGACGTGCTTGTGAGAAAGTCCAAGTAAAAGTTCTCCATATCAAGATGACGCAAATACTTATTTCCTCATACTTATGGGTAGTAAGTTGAGTTTTCCACTCGAATACGATAAAATATCTTTTAAAAATTAAAGTCGATCAATAAACAACCCAACTTTTTTTCATAAACACATATTTGCAAGTGGTTCCTATAGAGTACCATAGATGTGAGGGGTGTTAATATCTTCCTCTTGCATAACCAACCCCCGTCTCCAGTTTTCTCTTTTATTTTATCTTTTTGTGGGTTTTGTTTGACCTTTTTCCCATTCTCTTTGGAAACAATAAAGTTCGGTGGCGACTCTTGCTTTTCTGAGTTAAGTTAATCAATAGCTTAATCTCAAATTTTTCCCGCCGCGACAGTTGTCGACTCTACTTGGGACTCCTCTCTAAGTGGGTTAAGCCTAGCTTGTTTATCTGTGTTTGTGTTATTGCTTTTTGTTTGCTATTTTTTATGGGTGCTTGATGATCTCTTTATGGTGAGATAAGTCCCCTACCCGGACTTGAGTGCACTTAGGCTAGGATGGTGGTATAGTCATGTTGACCTTATTGGCGTTAGCCTTGTTATGTTGGCATGAGAACCCCGCTCATATGAGACCCCTTTGGAGGTACTAATATCTTGCGAGTAATCGTAATGGCGTTATTATGTTCGACCTGGGAGTCCAAGATTCTGAGATACCTTAGAACACTTTAACCCCTCTTGTCATTTAGGATGTAGTGTGGTGACCTTTCCAGCGTAGGTCTGGTCTGGTTGATACACGATACTACACTCAGACGAGGTTCTCTTGAGAATATTATTGGTCTACAAGCAAGTTGTTAAACCAGTAATATCTGAAAGATGGATTTACAACTCTGGGAACTTTTTTAGAACATGGTTACTTTTTGAGACATCCAAAAGTATAGAACATACCCTGCGAGATGGTTGTCACCCTGTCCACCTGACTCCATGCTCGTGAGCCTTTAAACCCCTAATGTTTGTGAATGTGGCATAATCATGCATTCATACATTCATACATTCATGAACATCTTTTTTTATTTAACCTAGTTTTCAAGGAACTTAGGAACTTTATTTTGCAAACATTGTAGGTAATTTGAGAATGGACTCTGGAAGGAGAAACACTCATCAGTTCTGTTTCAAATATCCTGAATTGAAAGAGTTAAGGAAGTTATGATCTTTGGTAGTTTGTCCTTCTAATTTCAAAGACTGGTATGGAAGACTTATGATTGTGTTGAATACTGATTTACAAGACGGAGTTCTGAGCACATTGGTCCAGTTCTATGATTCAACATATAGGTGTTTCACTTTCCCTGATTATCAGCTTGCACCTACTTTGGAGGAGTATTCCTATTACATAGGCTTTCCTGTATCAGATCAGATATCATTCAGTGGTTTAGAGGAGATTCCTAAGGCTCATGTCATTGGAGAGGTTGTGCATTTGAGAAAAGGGAAGATTATTTCTCTTATTAATCAAAATCCTGGCATTTTAAGTAGTAATGATGTTGGTGGTAGTAGTTCCAGTCCTTTGAACTTTAGTTATCATCCGTTTGCTAAGAATCATGTCCTGTACATTTATTTTCCCAAGATTTGACACTGTAATCTGACTGTAGAAAGAAACCTACCCGAGGTTCCTCTCATGCCTAGCACAACCATAAGTCATGTTTTACTAGAGTTGGTGCATGTTTCTAAGTCGTTGCATGAAGTGATTCTTACCTCCCCAACTAGAAAGAACAAGGTGAATGACTTAATCAAAATGATGAATCCCAAAAGAGTTGAAACATCTACATTCTAGGCTCCTGGTCTAAATGAAGGAAATGATGTCAAGAATGATGTGGAAAAGGGTGATAGTGAGATTGAGGATGATGTAGGTGGAAGTGAAGATGACCATGAGTCATTTTCTTATGATGCATATGGAGATTGAAGTTGTTGATTAATGATTTTTTTTGTTTTGATTATTCTGGTGTTCAGCTCCCCTATGTGGGTTTCTTTGATATTTGTTTAATAACCCTTTGGGCATGGTAACGACTCATTTTACCCCATAGTTGGGTTGGTTCCATTTTTTGGTTTTCAGTTCTATTTTGTGTCTCTCTTGAATTGTTTTCTCTATGGATGGTTACTTCAGTACCCCTTTCCCGTTTTGAGACAATAAGGGGGAGACCAATTTATGTGGTTATGTAACACACTTTTTTACTAGCAAGTTTATGCAAGTTCCTTATATCCTCCGAAAGTTTTAGCATCATCTGTAAGTTATGTTTTTTTTTCCGTTGCTTTCTAATAATATTTGAATCATGGCATATATTTTGTTCTCAATATTTTGCTGCACATCTTTCATGTTTGTATTTGTCTAAAAATGGCCAAATGGGGAGATTATTGTTACATTTGATTGGCATAATTTTACAAGCAACATGTGAAACAAGATGCCATGATATTGTGTTGAGACATTAGTCTCTATGAGTTAAATTCAAGAGGTAAGATGTAGATCTCATGTCTAAAGCTAGTATGCGCTAAATAAATCTCATGTCTGATGAAGATTTATTTTCTTTTCTTGTTTGTTTAATTCATGCGCTTTATGGAATATGGAAAATTTTCCAAAAGAACAACTTTCAAGATCTAAAAGGAACAAATCAGATTAATGGAGATTTACCATATCAAAGATTGCAAATCATATTAATGAAGATTAATGTCTCGTGCTTTTTGGATCTGCTTCAGCCGCACGAAATGTGCCAAACCCTAACAGACCATACATCTGGATTCTATTGTTATTTAAGGAGAAGTTCTTCATGTAGAAGACTTAGATCTTTAGACAGCAAACAAGGCATATTTAGTTTTACCGAGTCTTTTGTTTTCATTGTTAGTTTGTGTTGTGAAACTCTATTCGCTAGTGTCATTCCTATATAGAGGTATATAGTCTGTTTTAAGTTGTAATTGGTTTCATCATTCATTTTATACTATAATTATCCAAATACTTGAGAGAGTGCTTGAGAGAAAGTGAGAGGGATCTCATATTCTGAGGGAGTTCTAAATAGAAATTCATGATAGTATTAAGAAAATTGGCTTTGAACTACAAGGGTTCAACTAAGACCAATTTGTACTTTTACTATTAAGAGTGAATTTCTTTTATTGGATTAACGCCCTTCAAACGTATGTGGCTTTACACCAAACTGTATTATCAATTCTTATGTCTTTTTATTTTATTTATAATTTATTTATTACTGCATTAATCATGTAATACACATTGTCAGGTATATCATGTCTTACATAATCTCATCCTTTAAATTAATCATGAATCCAACCATATTCGCCTTGTTTTGAGGTAGGTTAAGGAATGTGGTTTTTGTTGTTCACTCGATGGATTCTTATATGTTAATGGTGGTTAGGGTGGTAATTTGTTTTTAACTACTTTAGCGTTTTTATTCTATTTTTTTTCTGTTGTTTATTCGATTGGTTGTGATTTTTGTTAAAAGATTTTTATGGTATCCTTTATAATTCTCTAAGCATTTTTGTACTTTGAAATTATTTATATTTTTTTTATGATTTTCATCTATTAAATTAATATATTATTTTCTATAAAAAAAAACTCAATATATATTTGTATCATTAAGAATATCAAAATAGCATATTTATGGGTGTAAGTGACTTCTAGTAGATTTAATTTTATTCTTTGTTTTAATTAATTAGCATGTCAAATCAATTTTATTTCTGATTTGGTTGTTCATTATCAGTACGTATGTTACATTTATTAGTATAAAAGTCAATTTATGTATTTTACAAATAAAACTAAAAATAACGATTTTACTTCTCTTAATATAAAAAAAAAGTCAATTAATAATTTTACGAATAAAATCTGAAGAACGATATTCCTTCTCTTAATATAAAAAGTCAATTTACTAATTTTACAAATAAAATATATAGAAAGAATGATACCCCTTTATCCGTCAAAAAAAAGTTATCCAATATTGCATGATAAAACTCAACCAGTCTATATCACATGTAATTTAAATATTAAAATATATAATTGTAATTATTTTAAATAAACTATATAATTTTCTTAATAATCAAAATTTCAACTATTAGAAATAAATAAAATAATAATATTCAATTTAATATTGATTTAGTTGATTGAGATAGAATTTGTAAACAAACAAAAATAAATTTTAATATTTTACTTTATATATAAATGTGACATGTATTATAAAAAGAAAAAAGTAACTTGCTTTATTGACTATATGAATATAGTTCATTAATGTGGTTTAATACAATAAACTAACATAACATTCTCAGATAGTTACTTCATTGTAAATGGTGGACCTGTCCTAGTGTGAACTGGATATATGGATTGTTAAGAATTGTCAATGAGCTCAATGCATATCACTTTCTTAGCTTTTTTGTATTTTAAAGTTAAACTATATAATTTCAGTTTCTAGAGGCATGTGTTGACGCCTATGCTTAGCTAAATATGACGTTTACTCACAACTTTATCAACATATCTCAATAATGCCCCTTGGATTTTTCTTATTATTTTCCAACAAGTTTGAAATGTTTACGCAATATACCAAACAACCGACGTTCATTAAGAAGAATTTCAATAATATAGGGAAGAGAAAGTAAGAATCTATTCATCTTATTCCAAATATAAAGTGTTTTCTTATTTATAATGAAATTATTTGTATATTAAGCAATCTCAAAATAATTAATTCCGATAAACTGTATTTGATTCTGTCGAATTCTGCATGTATAAACATGCTTAACATTGCACAACCTTGGTCATAATGTCTGCAATTTGATTCTCAATTTTGCGGTGTTCTAAGTTCAATTTGCCATTTGTTACTTACTCTATAAGATAATGAAATTTCATCTCAATGTGTTTGCTTCTTCGATGTATTATCGGGTTCTTGGCCAAATTGATAGTTGACATGTTATCAATCTTCATGATAATTGCTCCATGATTCTTACCTACAATCTACTCAATCAGATTCACCATCCATGTTGCTTGACATGCACAAAGAGATGCAACTATGTACTTAGACTCACATGATGACAAAGTTACAATTGGTTCTTTTCTTGAGCTCCAAGCAACTGCTGCACCACCTAGCATAAACACATAACCAGATATGGATTTTCTATCCTCAACATCACTACAAAAACTTGAGTCAGTGTATCCCACAAGTTTTCATTCATTTCCTTCATCTGTTGCAGGAAATAAAATGGCATAATATAATGTTCATTTTAGGTACCTTAGTATCCTCTTGGTGGCTGCAAGGTGAAATACATTTGGTTTTTGCATGAACCTACTCGTTATGCCTACACTATATGCTAGATCAGGCCTTTCGTGACAGAGATATCTCAATGATAAATGATTCTTATGTATTATGTTGGATCAACATTATCTTGATTTGAGTCCTTCATTAATTGCGTTCTTGGTTCAACTGGTTTTGAAGCCGCATTGCAATCTTCCATCTCAAATCTTTTGAGTATCTCATTTTCATATCTCCTTTGATGCATTACCAAGCCTCTACTACTCTTGTAGAATTCAATACCAAGGAAGTATGAGATGTTGCCTTGGTCACACATTTTAAAATCCTTGCTCAAGTCACATTTGAAATCTTTAATCTCTTTCTTGCAGCTCCCAGTTATCAACAGGTCATATACATAGAGGCAAACTATGAGCAGTTCACTTCTCCTTCTTCTAACATATACACCATGCCCAGTTGTGCACTTTACAAAATCCTTCACCCTTAGAAAATGATATATTTTTTTATTCCAAGCTCTTGGAGCTTGTTTGAGTCCATACAGAGCTTTATGCAACTTGTATACCTTGCTTTCTTAGCACTATTTCACCAACCATCTGGTTGTGTTACATAAACTTCTTCATCAAGAGGGTCATTCAAAAAGGCATATTGCAAATACATTTGACACATTGACCAATTGTTTATGTTTACTAGTCCAATAACCAACCTAATTATTTCAATCCTAACAACTGGTGCAAAAGCTTCATTAAAGTCAATTCCTTCTCTCTGATGAAATCCTTTAGCTACAAGTCTTGCTTTATGTATGGTCGCTTCTCCTCTTGTATTCAACTTTACTTTATACACCCATTTCACATAAATTTCCTTCTTACCTTGTGGAAATTCGACTAGTGACTAGGTTTTGTTGACCTATATGGATTTCAGATCCTCCATCATGGCTAGAATCCACTTCGAGTCCTTCAATGCCTCAACTACATTGACTGACTCAATATCTTCATAGAAAACATAGTGTACATGCTCACCTTTATCATTGGCCACATCATCTGATGTGATCACACATTCTTGCAGCCTTGCGCACATGTTTCTTGTCCTTTTAGGTCTTCTTGTGCCTGCTTTAGCCTTGCTTCCTTCTGGTTGGATTTTCCTGTCACCTTCACTAGCTAGTTCAGCACATAGGATTCTTACTGAATTCTTCTTGGTGTTTTCATTCCAATTCCACTCTTTTAGCTCATCTATGCTCACATTGTTGAAAGAGTATATCTTTGGCAAATATTTTTTGTATCGTATCCACAGAGATTGGGTAATATTACCGCCGTTCTATAATTCAAATGTTATAAGTTAAGAAAGTAACAGGGTTGTTTTGTTTGGAGAAATATTTTGTGAGTGAAAGTTAACAAAGACTATTAAGTGGTTTTGGACAATTATAAAAGCTTGGCAAGATTGGAGTTCACTATTTCAAATATCTATGATTCCCTATGATAAATAATTAGATTCAAGATTATTGATGATGTTCAAATATCCTCTCAAAGTCATTTATGTCTAAATGATATCGTGATAGTTACTATATTGATCCTTAGACGATCTCTCCACCTAACTATCAATATAGCAACCTTTAATGTTCAATATCAAAGAATAGTAATGAATAAATCTATCTCTACAACTTATTCACTACTTGAAAATCTGTTTTATGTCTAAACTCGAGTAATCTCTCTCGACAACTACTCAAATCTGGTTTTCAACTTAAAGCAAAAACAGTAATCAATACATCAACAATCTCTATCTCATATATAAATCAAAGTGAATACATAGACAGATGAGAATAGCTACTACCTCCAATCTTGACAAAAGGGAGTTTAGCTCCTCATCACCATTGTTACAAAGCAGAATGTTAAAGAAGAGAAAACTCTGTTTTCTCCCTTACAAAAACTCTCAAGAACAATGTGTAAAAATGATAATCAATGCCCTAGAATAATCTATTTTTCTCTCATAAAAAGGTTGACATTTCCCTAATTGGTCATTCTAATCCAATGTAGAAAAGCAATTCCAAGGCAGACCCAAAATGGCAAAAATAGCTGGCCTTCAAAACAACACTTTTGACCCAAAAATCAGTTTGCTGGATTCGCAGGGTTCGCGGGGCGAACTTTGTTCGCGGGGCGAACTGGTCCTGTCATGCAGTTCGCGGGGCGAACTTTGTTCGCGGGGCGAACTGAAGCTGCCTCAGTTTCCTTGTTTTGCAAGCTTCATCCAAAATCTTCCATATTATGATGCTGCAATCCAAAGCTTTCACATCCAAAAATTCTACAAAACTAACAAATATGTGAAATAACTATTCAAAACAAAATAAATTAAACCTAATTGCATTTATACAAAATAGTGAGAATAAAAGTGTGTAATTACATCAAAACTTGGTAAAAGGGACCAATAAAATGGTATAAAAAGTAGTACTAATTGGTCCCTAACAACTCTCCCCAACTTAGCATTTTGTTTGTCCCTAAACAAAAGTTTCCACCCTTACAATCAAAGCAATGACACAAAAGATTGAAACAAGGATTTACCAAGAACATTCAAATGGTTCAAAAGTGTTTGGCATTTTCTCAATTCACCTATCTCAATTCTAGACAAAATATGAATAAGGGAAATGGTAAAGTGCAAAAATAATTCCAAGGAATTCAAAGCCATATATGTCAAAATTGAATCAAGCTTACACACACATCATAATAATGATGAATAACATGAAGGGTTACTTTCACTCATCCAAGCAATTAAATCAACAACAACTCAAATCATGCGGTTATCACAACAAGTACCAAATCATGTGAAAAATGAGAATCAAGAGGTCTTTCAAAGGTTGTAAAGTGGCTTAGGTTACAAGAAAGGATATGATTAAGACAATTCAACCAAATTGCCTATCCTAAGGGAGCATTCCCAAAGATTCACTCTACACAATTTCCCTTTCTTTGATCCCTACTTTTTCTTTTTCTTTTTCTTTTCAAATCCACACAACCATGAGCATTTCCTTTGCTTTTCTTTTTCTAATTTTTTTTCTATGCTCTATGGTTTCAAGGGTGATTTCTTTTTCTTGTTTCTTTTCATATTTTTACCCTTTCATAGAAACTCACTTTTCCAAGTTTCTAATCAACTTTTCACTTTACTCTCCCCAACTTTAGATTCCAAAACCAAATTCATTCAATAATGCTCCCTACTTAGACATAAGCAAAAGGCAAAATTTTGCAAACAACTCGGTTTGAGGTTTCAACTGATACGAAAGAAATTAGGATTCATTTATTCCACAATTTTCAATTGATTTTACAATGATCAATCAAATGAATCCTAAATTAAGCTCAAAGGGGGTTAACTAAGGATTATTCCTCACAAGGTTAGTTGATTCAAACTTTTTGGTCAAGTGGTTTTTCTCACAAACAATGCCTCTATCATTTTCAAAAATTTCACACAAAAATGGATTGATGCATGATTTAGCATGATAAGAATGAGTTAAAACAATGCTCGGTTTCCCGCTTTTTAGTGTACAATGGAAAGTCTCCTCACAACTGGCTAAGTCCTATTTTGATTCAAAAATGACATATACTTCAATGAATTTATGACATGGAATTTGCACACACCATCAAACTACTCATGTTAAGTCTAGAAAGCGATAAAGTGTACCTTGAAATGCCGACACTAATTCTTATCATCACCACTCGAAGTGTCCTATGCTTCTTTCTTTGCGATCATTTCTCGGTTGCTTAAAGCTTGACTTATGAGTAAGAACAATTAAACAAAAATGTTGGCAAACCAATATTTGATTAAAACACACTTAAATTTCAAAAAGTATTCATGCAATTATCAAGACAAACTCTAAAATTCAACAAACTCCTCAATCTTCCTTCAACTCATCGCCATGGTTTACACCACCTCCAGCACCCCCCCAAAAAAATTGGCTTGCCCTCAGGCCACTTAGCATAATCAACAAAATCCTCTTAGGAAGGGAATGGAGAGGGGAAGTTTTGAAATTTGGAGGTTTGGACGTGGAGTAGCGAGGTTGTTGAAAGAATCTCCTAAGTTCGTGAAAATAGGAATGAAACGAAAATGACATAAAACAAAAGTTTTTTTTTTTTTTTTTTTTTTTTTTTTTTTCAGTTCGCGGGGCGAACTTTGTTCGCGGGGCGAACTGAAGGAAATTTCAAAAAAAATTAGTTCTGCCATTCACTGTTCGCGGGGCGAACTTTGTTCGCGGCGCGAACTGAAGCTGTGAATTCAGTTCGCGGGGCGAACTGTGTTCGCGAGGCGAACGGTAAAAAATAGAACCCAATTTTTTCAAAATTTAACACAGCAGAAACTCACACAGCAGGAAAAAAATGAAAATGTAGACTTACAACGTTGGGTTGCCTCCCAACAAGCGCTTTGTTTAACGTCGTTTAGAGCTCGACGGTCCACTGATTAGCCCGGTTTAAATAGAGACACGACACCCACATCACGATTCACGTCGCCACTATGGTAGACTTTGATTCTTTTACCATTAACAATCCAGCTTTCTTGTGACTCTGGATCCTCGATCACAATGGCTCCATAATTGCGCACCTCTTTGACAACGAACGGTCTTGACCATTTTGACTTCAATTTACCAGGGAATAACTTCAACCTTGATTTGAAAAGCAATACCATTTGTCCGACATGAAACTCCTTGTGACGACCCTTTCCATCATGGAATTTCTCTTCAATTGCATCATTTCGGAGAGAATTATGCTTGTCATTTGGATGCTTCATAGCTTCAAAAAGATTAAAGGTCACCTCTTCGTCTTGCACTCTCACCTTCATCAGTCCATCATCTACGTCAATCATCATCCGGGCTGTTTTCATAAAAGGTCTTCCAAGAATTAGGGGCACATCACGGTCCTCATCCATCTCTACTATTACGAAGTCTACCGGAAATAAGAATTTGTCCACTTTCACTAACATGTCTTTAGCAATTCCGTATGGTGAGGTGGTGGACTTGTCGGCTAGTTGCAGAGTCATCCTTGTCGATTTGATCTCCACATTTCCCAATCTTTTCACAATGGAGAGGGGGATTAAATTTATACTAGAGCCCAAGTCAATCAAACCATTTCCAACGTATGTGCTTCCAATGGTTACCGGTAAAACAACCCGGCCCGGATCGGACTCCTTCCTTGGTAGAGTCTTCTGGATGATGGCGCTACACCGTGCATCAAGAAATATGGTCTCATCTTCCACATGTCGCCTTTTCTTGGTAAGAATGTCCTTCATAAATTTAGCATACCGTGGCATTTGTTCTAATGCATCAGCAAATGGAATGTTGATTTGGAGTTGCTTGAAGATGTCCATGAACCGTGCATAATGCCTAGCATTGTCCTTCTTCGACGGTGCGTGCGGATATGGTAGATGTTGAACTGGAATGACATTCACTCCTTTGTCTCCTTTTTTCTTCTTCCTTGGTTCGATTTCCCTATTCATTTCCGCTTCACACTGTTGTTCCTCCATCAGTTGCTGGTTCTGCTGTTTTCGCGGCGCGAAGCGAGATCGCGACGCGAACTGAGCAGTTTCTGCCACTTTCTCCTTTTCTATTACAACATCCATATCATTCTCTATTGTAATTTCCTCACTTTTTTCACCTGTCAACTCTCTACCACTTCTAGTAAATATTGCTTTGCAGTGCTCCTTCGGATTGGTTTGAGTGTTAGCGGAGAAAGAGGATCCTGCAGTTTGTTCCGACAATTGTTTTGCAAGCTGACCTACTTGATTCTCCAAATTCTTGATTGCTGCCTCAGTGCTCTTCTGATTTGCCATGGAAGCTTGCATGAATTATTGAAGAGTGTCTTCTAGCTTGGAATTTCCTCCTTGCGACTGCTGTCCTTGAGAGTTTGGATGTTGGTAAGGACTTTGCTGCTGAAAATTCTGATTGTTGAACCTTGACGGTTGATAACCTTGATTGTTCCTTTGATAGCCTTGATTTTGATTGTTCACATAGCTTACTTCTTCTAGTGGAGGACAAAAACCAGTAGGGTGATCTCCTTGACATAACTCGCAACATGCTACTTGATGTCGAACTTGAGAACTTTGAATCTCCTTCATTTGCTGTGGAAGCTTGGCCATTTGTTGAGTAAGCAACTCCACTTGTTGAGAGAGTAGCTTGTTTTGAGCAAGAATGGCGTCATTGGTATTTAACTCAAGAACTCCCGGTTTACGTTGTGAAGGACTACGGTCATGTTGACTTTGACGATCATTGAGTGCCATTCGGTCAATAATGACGTTAGCTTCTTCCGCAGTCTTTGACATAAGAGAGCCACCCGCGGTAGCATCCAAGAGTGTTCTGTGAGTTGATTGGAGCCCATTTAGAAAAATATGGATTTGAGTGAGCTCATCAAAACCATGACCCTTGCATTTTCTCAACATTGACTTGAATCTTTCCCAAGCCTCATTTAAAGACTCGTTGCTTCCTTGAGTGAATACCGCAATAGCCGTTTTGGCTTCCATGAATCGGGATTGAGGGAAATATCTTTCTAAGAACTTTTCTTCTAGCAAATTCCAATCCGTCATCACTCTTGCTGCTTGATCGAGGTACCACTCTTTTGCCTTTCCCACTAAGGAGTGTGGGAACATCCTCTTGAATAGTGCCTCTTCACCCGCTTCGTCTATTCCTGTAGAACCCGCAATCTCATAGAATTTGATGAGATGGGTATACGGATCTTCATGGTCCATTCCGGTGAATGGATTTGCATAGAGAAGTTGGAGGATTCCGGTCTTCATCTCTGTATTTCTTCCTCCACGGGCAAATTGAGCATTTCTTCTTGGACTATTAGCGGACATTTCGGTACGATTGTCATCCGCCATGTTTCCTTTACAAGCCTCTACAACCACTTCTTCGATTTGAACAAGTGCGGAAGTAGATGCTTCTTCTCTCCGGTTCCTCTCTTCGGCTAGTTTCCTTCTTCTTCGTGTTTTGCTATTGAGCTTCCGAAGTGTTCTTTCAATTTCAGGATCGAATTGAAGTTGCTCCTCAGTTGCTTTTCCTCGCATGCACTAGAATCTTCAAAACTAACAAACCAAGTGAAACAAAAGAGGGATAACAATAAAAGTAACAAAACTTAAAACAATGAATTATTGCAATGCTTGTAATATCGACACCAATCCCCGGCAACGGCGCCAATTTGTTGAAAGAGTATATCTTTGGCAAATATTTTTTGTATCGTATCCACAGAGATTGGGTAATATTACCGCCATTCTATAATTCAAATGTTATAAGTTAAGAAAGTAACAGGGTTGTTTTGTTTGGAGAAATATTTTGTGAGTGAAAGTTAACAAAGACTATTAAGTGGTTTTGGACAATTATAAAAGCTTGGCAAGATTGGAGTTCACTATTTCAAATATCTATGATTCCCTATGATAAATAATTAGATTCAAGATTATTGATGATGTTCAAATATCCTCTCAAAGTCATTTATGTCTAAATGATATCGTGATAGTTACTATATTGATCCTTAGACGATCTCTCCACCTAACTATCAATATAGCAACCTTTAATGTTCAATATCAAAGAATAGTAATGAATAAATCTATCTCTACAACTTATTCACTACTTGAAAATCTGTTTTATGTCTAAACTCGAGTAATCTCTCTCGACAACTACTCAAATCTGGTTTTCAACTTAAAGCAAAAACAGTAATCAATACATCAACAATCTCTATCTCATATATAAATCAAAGTGAATACATAGACAGATGAGAATAGCTACTACCTCCAATCTTGACAAAAGGGAGTTTAGCTCCTCATCACCATTGTTACAAAGCAGAATGTTAAAGAAGAGAAAACTCTGTTTTCTCCCTTACAAAAACTCTCAAGAACAATGTGTAAAAATGATAATCAATGCCCTAGAATAATCTATTTTTCTCTCATAAAAAGGTTGACATTTCCCTAATTGGTCATTCTAATCCAATGTAGAAAAGCAATTCCAAGGCAGACCCAAAATGGCAAAAACAGCTGGCCTTCAAAACAGCACTTTTGACCCAAAAATCAGTTTGCTGGATTCGCAGGGTTCGCGGGGCGAACTTTGTTCGCGGGGCGAACTGGTCCTGTCATGCAGTTCGCGGGGCGAACTTTGTTCGCGGGGCGAACTGAAGCTGCCTCAGTTTCCTTGTTTTGCAAGCTTCATCCAAAATCTTCCATATTATGATGCTGCAATCCAAAGCTTTCACATCCAAAAATTCTACAAAACTAACAAATATGTGAAATAACTATTCAAAACAAAATAAATTAAACCTAATTGCATTTATACAAAATAGTGAGAATAAAAGTGTGTAATTACATCAAAACTTGGTAAAAGGGACCAATAAAATGGTATAAAAAGTAGTACTAATTGATTTTGTGGCAAATTTATCTCTCCACCATGGATTTGAACTTGGTGAATACCCCAATCACATCACTTTTCTTCTTGATCAGGCAAGCCCACCTTTTTTTACTATAGTCATCTATAAATGTAATAAAATACTTGTTACATCCAATTGAACCTACCTGAAGAGGACCACAAGGGTGGCTTTAAAATTGCTTCTTGCATCTTTGATGAAGATGTTCTTGTGTTGCTTTGCCTGAACACATTCTTTGCACACTTCATTTGGAATATGGATTTCTGGTAGACCTGGACAATGTTCTTTCTCTTCAGGTTACTGATGTCTTTGAAAATTAGGTGACCAAGTTTGTAGTGCCATAGCCATTCATCCTTGCTAGCTGAAGTTTCTAGACACTTGTGTTCCATCACATCAAGATCAATCTTGAAGGTTCTATTTTGAGACATAGGTGTCTTCAATATTATCTTGCCACTTAAGTCAAGTACTCTCATCATCTAGTATCAACACTTTGTAATT
Organism: Lathyrus oleraceus; assembly: GCF_024323335.1. Lineage (NCBI taxonomy): Eukaryota > Viridiplantae > Streptophyta > Magnoliopsida > Fabales > Fabaceae > Lathyrus > Lathyrus oleraceus. Next base: position 369,805,934 of record NC_066580.1, read on the forward strand.
CTTCTCAATTAGCTGGCCTATGTTTAGCATGTTGCTTTTCATGCATGGTATATACAATACATTACAAAATTTTATTGCTTTCCATATATCCTCATGATTAGGACATCACCAATACATTCAGCAACCAGGGTATTGTCATTTGCAAATTTCACCTTGTTCTTCATAGAGGGACCGATGTTTACAAATCAATCTCTTCTTCCAGTTATGTGTGATTAACAACCTGAGTCTAAGTACCATTGATCCTTGAATCTTTCTTCTTCTTTTGTTGTGACCATCAACGATACTTCTTCTTCGTCTTCTTCTTCTTTTTCTTTTTCTTCTTCTTCCTATTTTTCAAGTCTTGCATCACTTTCTTGACTGTCCTTTTTGCATGTATGACACTCATATGCATAGTGACCATACCCTTGACAGTTGTAGCATTGAACATGATTCTTATCAGGTTTTCTTCCACCACCTCTTCCTCTACCTGCAACACCACATTTGTGATTGCTTTGATTTGAGGGTCGTCTCTTATCTAATGAATTTCCTTCTTGTTGGTTACTTATGCAATTTGAATTGTTTTAGCCTATAGATGTTTGATTGGCTGCATTTTGTGTTAAAACACTAACTGGACTCTAATGTCTTGACTGATGTCATGACATGCTTTGTAGATGTTTGATTGGCTGCATGATGTGTTAAAACACTAACTGTAATCCGATGTCTTGACTGATGTCCTGACATACTTGAGTAGTATGTTGCAGGTTTAGCTAATACAGGATTTACTGAATGCCAACCTGAATGTTATGACATTCATTCCTGACAGAAGATACTGACTTATAGGCCAGTTAGTTTTTCTGGTATAGTTCAGTATTTATTACAGCTCAGTATTTCTTTCAGACTGGTTTTTAAGGGAATAACAGGCCTGGCATAAGGCCTACTGTCTGAATGTCAAACTGGATGTTATGACATTCATCATTGACAGCATATACTGAATAATAGGCAGGCTGGTTTTTCTGCTACAGTTCAGTATGTATTTCAGTCTATTTATCAAGGGAATAACAGACCTGGCATAAGGCCCATTGTCTAAATGTCAAACTGGATGTTATGACAGTTATCTCTGTCAGCTGATACTGGAGTATAGACTGATTGGTCTTTTACATTACAACATTTATTACAGTCTGTTTTCAGGAGAATAACAGACCTAACATATGATCTGGACGTCAAACTGAATGTTGTGACATTCGTTCCTGACAGCATATGCTAAAGTGTAGGATGGTTAGTTTTTCTGTTTCAGTATTTTTCTCAGGCTATTTTTCAGGAATCCAACAGCTGAGCTAAAATCCAGGAAACTAACAACTGAGCTACAATTAATGAACCTAACAAATAACCTATTTGTTAGCACCCTAATATGTAGAAATTAGGTTAACTTGCTTAACCTTAATTTTAGGAAATACAAGTACAAGGCCCAAGTGCTGCAATATAAAAGGATGGCAATCCTTCTTTCAGAATTCAGGGGTTTTAGGCGTGAAGCATTCATTGTACCATCATACTTCACTGCTGTATTTTTGTTTGTAACTTGTATTAGGTTTATCTTGTGAGCCAAGCAATTATCACCTAGATGATTGCATTGGACTAGGGTGTTCATTGAGTTGTAAGTGTTGTGTCACTCTAAGCTTTTAAGCGTGAGTGCTGTGTATCTTGATTAAAGCTGTTAAGCACAATCAAGAGTTGTTTGAAGTGTAACTTCACCATTAACTTTAATCTAATTAAAGGTTGTAATCACTGTGGTGATTGAGGGGGAGTGAGTAGGAACTCTGGTCTTAGTTTAAGAATGAAATTGCATTGGGTAGGTATTAAGTGATAGGATTAAACAGTTGGTTTAAGGTCTGAATTAATACTACTAATAGTGGATTTCCTCCCTGGCTTGGTAGCCCCCAGACGTAGGTGTGTTTGTCACCGAACTGGGTAAATAATTACTTATGTTATTTACTGCACTTACAATTTCCTGCTGTATACATTCTTGTCTGCGCAGAATCGGATGTCATAACATCCTGTGTGACATCGATAGTCTCTTAACTAGAATTTCAATTGGTATCAGAGCAGGCACCCTGCCTGTTAATTTCTGGGTGAGATCTAGGGACGTTACTTTCTAGTACCATGGACAAGGATGTAGGATACTCAAATAGACCACCCATGCTGAATGGTTCTAACTATGATGACTGGAAACCTCGTATGATAGCCTTCTTGAGGTCTCTAGATAGCAAGGTCTGGAGAGCTGTCAACAAAGAATGGGAACATCCAACGAAGACAGGTAAAGATGGAATCATTATGCAAATTCCTGAAGAAGAGTGGGACAAGGAGCAAGAGGCATTAGCCCTTGGAAACTCTAAGGCCTTGAATGCACTGTTGAATGGAATAAATAAGAACATCTTCAGACTGGTGCATCACTGTGAGCTGGCTAAAGAAGTTTGGGATACCCTCAAGATAACTCATGAAGGTACCTCCAAGGTGAGGATGTCTAAACTTCAGATGCTGGCCACCAAGTTTAAAAATCTGAGGATGAAAGAGGATGAGACTATTCATGACTTCCACATGAATATTCTTGAAATTGCCAACACTTCTGGTGGCTTAGGAGAGAAAATGGTTGAAGAAAAACTTGTAAGAAAGATTCTCAGATCATTGCCAAAGAGATTTGCCATGAAGGTCACTGCTATAGAAGAGGCTCAGGATATCTGCAATATGAAGGTTGATGAGCTTATTGGTTCTCTCCAAACTTTTGAAATGGGTTTGTGTGAGAATGTTGAAAAGAAGAACAAAAGCATAGCTTTTGTATCAAATACTGAAGAGGATTCAGAAGAAGGAAGTACTGGAGGTGATGGAAGCATATCAGAGGCCATAGCCATGCTTGGGAGACAGTTCAACAAGTTCATAAAGAAGATTGATCAAAAAGGTAGACCAAATGTCAAGAACATTTCGTCTGACATCAGTAGAAGATCAAAATATGAAGAAAAGGTCACCCAAGGCAAGGGAATCCAGTGCCATGGATGTGAAGGTTTTGGTCACATTAGAGCTGAATGCCCTACCTTCCTCAAGATGAAAAAGAAAGGGTTATCTGTCACCTGGTCTGAAGGAGATTCTGAGAGTGAATCTGAAGGAGAATCTGCTAAACATGTCACTGCACTAACTAGTGTCTGTGCCTCTGATGATGACTCAAGTGGAGATGAACTTACCCTTGATGAACTTGTTGCTTCATATAAAGAGCTATGTGTCAAAAGTGCAGAAGTGTGTATCCAAGGAGAAAATCAGAAGAAACTCATCAAGGAGCTGGAAGCTGAGAAACAGAAGCATCTAACAGTCATAGATGGTCTAAATGGTGAGATATCATTGCTGACATCTAAGCTAGAACAAATGACAAAATCCATCAGAATGCTGAATAAAGGAACTGACACTTGGAAGAGATTCTAAAGGTGGGACAGAAGTCATGAACCATGTCTGGTTTAGGCTTTGTTAAGAAATCATCAGCTAAACACAAATGCTCAAAGGCTGAAGTTCAGAAACTCAAGCAGAAGTCACAATCAATGTCTCAACATCAGGGAACCAGGATGAGTAACCATCAGAAGAAGAAATTTCAGAGATGTAGATGTCACTACTGTGGTAGATTTGGTCATATTAAAGCCTTCACACAGCTCTAAGGGCATCTACCAGAGAAGACTGGTACTTTGATAGTGGCTGCTCAAGACATATGACTGGTATGGAGAATCTATTGGTGGATATACAACCTCACACTACCAGTTATGTGACCTTTGGTGATGGTGATAAAGGAAAAATCAAAGGTGTTGGTAAGCTGGACAGTTCTAAAGTTCCAAAACTGAATAATGTGTTGTTAGTAAAAGGACTAACTGCTAATCTCATCAGCATAAGCCAGCTGTGTGATCAAGGTTTCAATGTTCAGTTCACTAAGGAATTATGTGTTATCACAAATGGAGATAATCAGGAAGTTATGAGAGGATCCAGATCCAAAGATAACTGCTATCTATGGGAACCTAAAGTCTCAAACTACTCCTCAATGTGCTCCTCAGCCAAGGAAGAACAGGAGGTGAAGCCGTGGCATAGACGTCTTGGTCATCTTCATTTAAGGGGAATGAAAAAGATCATCTCCAAGGAAGCAGTTAGAGGAATCCCAAAGCTGCTTATTGATGAAGGAAGAGTCTGTGGAGAATGCCAGGTTGGCAAGCAAACCAAGATGTCACATCCTAAGCTGGGACATCCTACAACATCCAAAACTCTGGAACTTTTGCACATGGACTTAATGGGACCTATGCAGGTTGAAAGTCTGGGTGGAAAGAGATATGCCTATGTGGTTGTTTATGACCATTCTAGATACACATGGATAAGCTTCATCAGAGAAAAATCAGATGCATTTGATGTCTTCAAAGATCTGTGCATCAGACTTCAAAGGGAAAAGGATAGTTGTGTTGTCTGAATTAGGAGTGATCATGGGACGAAGTTTAAAAATTCCAAGTTTGATGAGTTCTGCTCATCTGAAGGGATAAGCCATGAGTTTTCCTCTCCTATTACTCCTCAGCAAAATGGGATAGTTGAAAGGAAAAACAGAACTATTCAAGAATCTGCCAGAGTTATGATTCATGCAAAGAAGCTCCATATGCACTTTTGGGCTGAAGCTATGAATACAACTTGCTACGTTCACAATAGAGTTACCTTGAGAAAAGGAACCTCTTCCACTCTGTATGAAATATGGAAAGGCAGAAAACCCACTATGAAGTACTTTCATATCTTTGGAAGCAAATGTTACATTCTCACAGATCGTGAACAGAGAAGGAAAATGGACCCCAAAAGTGATGAGGGTATATTCCTAGGATACTCAACTAATAGCAGAGCCTACAGAGTGTTCAACTCCAGAACCAATGTCCTGATGGAATCCATAAATGTGATTGTGGATGATAAAGAGGAACGAGCCAATGCCATAGAGGATGTTGGAACATTCCTTGAGACTTCAACAGACATACCAGTCAAGACTGAAGAGGTACAGGAAACGTCTCCTGAATGTGAGGTAGATGCATCCAACAAAGTGCCTTCTATCAGAATTCAGAAAGACCACCCTAAGGATCTTATTATAGGGGATCCCAATAGTGGTGTGACTACCAGATCAAGGGAGAACAGCTCACATTCCTGTTTTGTATCCAAGGTTGAACCAAAAAATGTGAAAGAAGCCCTGACTGATGAATATTCGATAAATGCCATGCAAGATGAACTGGAGCAGTTTAAAAGGAATGAAGTTTGGGAGTTAGTTCCACGACCTGAAGGGACTAACATCATTGGTACCAAGTGGATCTATAAGAACAAGTCTGATGAGAAAGGAGTAATCACTAGGAACAAAGCAAGACTAGTGGCACAAGGATATACTCAAGTTGAAGGGGTTGATTTTGATGAGACTTTTGCACCAGTTGCAAGGCTTGAATCAATAAGATTGTTGTTAGGTGTTGCATGCATTCTGAAGTTCAAATTGTCCCAAATGGATATGAAGAGTGCCTTTTTAAATGGCTACTTGAATGAAGAAGTCTATGTGGAACAACCTAAAGGGTTCTGTGATCCTAACCTGCCAAAACATGTGTACAAGTTGAGGAAAGCTTTGTATGGGTTGAAGCAAGCTCCTAGAGCTTGGTATGAAAGGTTGACTAAATTTCTGACCTCTAATGGATACAGAAAAGGAGGGATAGATAAGACCTTGTTTGTGAAGGATGAAGATGGAAAAATCATGATTGCACAAATTTATGTGGATGATATTGTCTTTGGTGGAATGTCAGATAAAATGGTGAAACATTTTGTTAACCAGATGCAATCTGAATTTGAAATGAGTCTGGTTGGGGAATTGACTTATTTTCTTGGACTGCAAGTTAACCAAATGGAGGATTCTATGTTTCTCTCCCAAAGCAAATATGCCAAGAACATAGTTAAGAAGTTTGTCATGGATAATGCTAGTCACAAAAGAACTCATGCACCTACTCATTTAAAATTAACCAAAGATGAAGGAGGTCCCAGTGTTGATAAATGCTTGTATAGAAGCATGATAGGTAGTCTACTATATCTAACTGCCAGTAGACCTGATATTTCCTATGCAGTTGGTGTGTGTGCTAGATACCAAGCAGAACCCAAAGTGAGTCACTTAAATCAAGTCAAGAGAATTCTCAAGTATATCAATGGGACTTGTGACTATGGTATGCTATACTCTCATGGCTCTGAGCCTGTTTTATCTAGGTAGTGTGATGCTGATTGGGCTGGGAGTGCTGATGATAGAAAAAGCACACCAGGAGGATGTTTCTTTTTGGGAAACAATCTCATATCATGGTTCAGCAAGAAACAGAACTGTGTATCACTGTCCACTGCAGAGGCTGAATACATAGCAGCTGGAAGCAGTTGTTCCCAACTGGTATGGATGAAACAGATGCTGACTGAGTATAATGTCTCTCAAAATGTCATGACATTATTCTGTGACAATCTCAGTGCCATCAATATTTCAAAGAATCCCATCCAACACAGCAGGACCAAACATATTGATATTAGACATCACTTCATCAGAGATCTGGTGGAAGACAAAGTGATTACCTTGGAACATGTAGCTACTGAACTACAACTGGATGACATATTCACAAAGGCTTTGGATGCTACTCAGTTTGAAAATTTAAGGGGCAAATTGGGAATATGCCTTTCTGAGGATGTATAGCAACCAAGGATGTTTGGAATGTATTGTTTAATATTTCTAACTATTAAACAATTGAAAGCGTGCTCTGAGTGGTCAACAGATCATAGCTATTTTACTTGCAGCAAGTGTGTTAACAAGGTGTTAAGGGGATATCCCAACATGAGACAGCCTATGTACCTGCTGGAGTTCAAGAACGTGTTCATGCAGGAGTGGTTCAAGATGTCAGACTCAAAGTCATGGCATCTGATTTGGGTGTACCTGCTGTGAAGCAAGAGGGTGTGTCTACTTGATCAAAGTTGTGAAGCAAGATCAAGTGGGTGGTGTCTTGATCAAGGCTGAGAAGCAAGATCAAGAGGAGGTATTCTTGATTGAAACTGTGAAGTAAAATCAAGATTGTGTTTCTGACAAGTGTGTGTAATTTTAAGTGTTGCTTTGGCAACATTTTTGACAAAAAGGGGGAGTAACACCTGTGCCCCAGGACAACAGATTTGCTATGTGCTTGAACAGATATTGAAGATCCTTTAATCCAGAGGTTGTGCTGCAGCTTGATGTTCACCTTCTATGTGTGATGAGTGTGAGTGTGCTTAAGTTTACTATCTGTATGTGTGCTGCTGCTGTTTGAAGTTTTTATTTAACTTCTGTGTGTGCTGTTGTTTGAAGTTTTTATTTAACTTCTGTGTGTGCTGAATGTGTTGCTGTTCTGAGTGTATTAGCTATGTTAATTCTCTGCTAGGATGTGTGTTTTCCGCTGCTGTGAACTCTATTGTGATGCCAAGTTGTTTTAGCCAAAAATTTGCCAAAGGGGGAGTTTGTAGATGTTTGATTGACTGCATTTTGTGTTAAAACACTAACTGGACTCTAATGTCTTGACTGATGTCATGACATGCTTTGTAGATGTTTGATTGGCTGCATGATGTGTTAAAACACTAACTGTAATCCGATGTCTTGACTGATGTCCTGACATACTTGAGTAGTATGCTGCAGGTTTAGCTAATACAGGATTTACTAAATGTCAACCTGAATGTTATGACATTCATTCCTGACAGCAGATACTAACTTATAGGCCAGTTAGTTTTTCTAGTATAGTTCAGTATTTATTACAGCTCAGTATTTCTTTCAGACTGGTTTTCAAGGGAATAACAGACCTGGCATAAGGCCTACTGTCTGAATGTCAAACTGGATGTTATGACATTCATCATTGACAGCATATACTGAATAATAGGCAGGCTGGTTTTTCTGCTACAGTTCAGTATGTATTTCAGTCTGTTTATCAAGGGAATAACAGACCTGGCATAAGGCCCATTGTCTAAATGTCAAACTGGATGTTATGACATTTATCTCTGTCAGCTGATACTGGAGTATAGACTGATTGGTCTTTTACATTACAACATTTATTACAGTCTGTTTTCAGGAGAATAACAGACCTAGCATATGATCTGGACGTCAAACTGAATGTTGTGACATTCGTTCCTGACAGCATATGCTAAAGTGTAGGATGGTTAGTTTTTCTGTTTCAGTATTTTTCTCAGGCTATTTTTCAGGAATCCAACAGCTGAGCTAAAATCCAGGAAACTAACAACTGAGCTACAATTAATGAACCTAACAAATAGCCTATTTGTTAGCACCCTAATATGTGGAAATTAGGTTAACTTGCTTAACCTTAATTTTAGGAAATACAAGTACAAGGCCCAAGTGCTGCAATATAAAAGGATGGCAATCCTTCTTTCAGAATTCAGGGGTTTTAGGCGTGAAGCATTCATTGTACCATCATACTTCACTGCTGTATTTTTGTTTGTATCTTGTATTAGGTTTATCTTGTGAGCCAAGAAATTATCACCTAGATGATTGCATTGGACTAGGGTGTTCATTGAGTTGTAAATGTTGTGTCACTCTAAGCTTTTAAGCGTGAATGCTGTGTATCTTGATTAAAGTTGTTAAGCACAATCAAGAGTTGTTTGAAGTGTAACTTCACCATTAACTTTAATCTAATTAAAGGTTGTAATCACTGTGGTGATTGAGGGGGAGTGAGTAGGAACTCTGGTCTTAGTTTAAGATTGAAATTGCATTGGGTAGGTATTAAGTGATAGGATTAAATAGTTGGTTTAAGGTCTGAATTAATACTACTAATAGTGGATTTCCTCCCTGGCTTGGTAGCCCCCAGACGTAGGTGTGTTTGTCAACGAACTGGGTAAACAATTACTTGTGTTATTTACTGCACTTACAATTTCCTGCTGTATACATTCCTGTCTGCGCAGAATCGGATGTCATAACATCATGTGTGACATCGATAGTCTGTTAACTAGAATTTCATAACCTCATCTATCTTTGTTGGAATTCCATTTTCCGCTGCCTTTCTTTTCTTTTGTTGATTTTGCCTGCAGAGTAACATCACCTTTTGTCTTGCTTGCAAATCTTCCATCTACTCTTTGCTCATGAGATTCAAACGTCCCTTGAAGCTCTTCTTTTGTCATGATTAACATGTCCTTCGATTCTTCTATGGATACAACCACATGATCGAATTTTGGAAGCAATGACCTCAAGAACTTTGTAACTATCAATCTTGATGTCATCACTTCTCTATACATCTTGATTTGATTCACCAGTCTTGTTACCCTAGTGAAGAAATCAACCGCACTTTCATTTTCTTCCATCTGAAGAAACTCATACATTATTTTGTGAGTTTGTAACTTCACTTCTTTCACCTTTATAGTTCCTTTAAAATATTTTTCCAAGATGTCTCATGCTTCATTCAATGAGTCTATATCAGATTCCTTATCAAAATTATTTGGATAAACACATTGATGGATTATAAATAGAGCTTTATAATCTTTCTTCTTCAAATATTTATGTGCATCTCTTTGTTCATCTGTGGCATTTCCATTAATTGGTGTCACTCCATTCTTCACAAGATCCCAAACATCTTGATAGAAGAAGACAACCTTCGTCAACTTACACCAATTATCATAATTCTTGCCATTCAAGATGGGAAGATTTGATGTAAAATGCACGAATGATTGAGAAGTCGTGGCTTAATATGTTCCAAGGACCACAACCAGTGCTCTAGATACTAGATGTTGAAATTAATCTTGATAGAACAAGATCCAACCCTCTCTTGATTGATCTAAGATTCTTATTCTACATTATTCACTTGAATGATTTAACCATATCCTTGGTTGTAAGATGATTCCCTCACACAATGATTTGAAAAAAGAAAATAATTTGAAGTTAAGAGAGAAGATAATATTGAGAGAGTATTGGTTTTGGAAGAGAAAGGAAGAATGTATTGATCTTATTCCAAATACAAGGTGTCTTCCTATTTACAATATGATTAATTGCACAACAAGCAGTCTCAAAATAACTAACTTCGACAAGCTATATTTGACTCTATCGAATACATACAACTTCGACTACTACAAGTTATATTCGACTCTATCGAATACATACAACTTTGATTGTTGAATCATGCATTTACAAACATACTCAACACAAAGAATTTCATATTTAACAATTTGGAGGATGTCTCAAATTTATTTTGCAGTTTTGCAGACATAAACTCACAAAATTTCATCAAGACAAAGAGCGGTAGTGATGACAGTTTTCATCTTCAATTAACTACGTGTGTTAGAACAAATGGACATTCTTTCACAGCCTTCCAAATACCTGATAACATGAAATTATATCACATTTTAGGACTTAATTCAATTAAATTATATTATTATTTACTTTAATTTATTTCATTTTATCAGATATTACGCGGTATTTCCTTTCTATTTATCTCAGGTAGTCTATTTGAAGCAAAAGTAAAAAAAGGAAGAAAAGGAGGTGCAAAAAGAAGTTTTTGGAAACAAATAGCAAAAGCTAAGCCCAGCCCAAAGAAGGCACAGGCGTTGTGCCTGTGACGAGCGTCACAGAGGCTGTGACGAGCGTCATGCTGTATACACTTGTGTGACGAGCGTCACACATGGTGTGACAGACGTCACACCATTCCCCTACATTTTTGCCTTCAGAGACGTTGAGTCCTATTTGCACGCTGAATCCTATTTCCACGCCTATCCCTTCGTTACGTGAAGACCCCTTGACGCGGACTACTTCTGAAGACCGTTACGGAAAGTACCAATATAAATACCAGCTTTGCAAACCCTTCCACGGTTCCACGCTTCCAGACTTTTTCCAGTTTTTGCTTTTTCGCATTTTTCTTTTTCCATCAGCTTAAGCATATTCCTTATAGTACTTCTTTTATAATTTTTATATTGTTTCTTTTGCAATTCTATTTTCTTTTCTAGCACTTAATTAATTTTTCGCACAATAGTTTCTACACCGGAAACTATTGTGTACCTTTTACCGGATCTAACCTTACGTTAGAATCTAGTTTTTTATTCCTTCACTTTATTTTTCTGCCTGATTGAAGAACTCAAGAACAAATCCAACCGGTCTGTGGTGGAATGTTCAAGACTGCTATTTAATTATTCAGGTTCTTTATTTATTTGTTGAATTTATAAATGCTTGTTTTTATTATTAATTTATACTGCTTGCCTGCGATGAATCTGTTTATGCATGCTGATTATTTGGATCTGTTGAGTATGTCTGACTAATTTATTTAGGTATCGGTATGTAAAGTAAGCGGAATGAAGAAATCAAAACTAAGTTGGTTTAGTTAAGTTTAAAATTAAAATCACTCTTTTTACGGTCTCAATTTACAGGTTTAATAACAAAGTTTTTGTACGAAAGTAAAAGACATAAAGAAGTTAAAATCAATAGAGCGAGAGTTTGAGGTTTTGACTGGACAGTGTAAATTGGACATTAATTCTAGATCAGGGCGAGAGCAATTTCTAGAGTTAATTAAATTCTAACCTTTTTCAAAAAGTATTTTTAAAGATTGAATGTGAGGACGAGAGTTAAGCATTTGAATTTAATTATATAACCTAAGTCAACAGAGCGAGAGTTTGAGATAAGGGTGTTTAAACGATTAGTGTTTTCTTAAAAAGAATTTCTACGGATTCTATTGTTTTCAAAAAGTGGTTTTTGACTTAACTATAAGTGACAGCTACGTTAATATAAAATCATAGTTTATTCAACAGAGCGAGAGTTTGAGATAAAACTTTTAATCAATAGCGTCAACTGAAAAGATTTATTTTAAAACCAAGAAACCAATAAAGAATTGATTCCCTAATTACGACGAATTACATACCGATATCCGCTTATTAGATATTAATTTTAAATCTTATTTTAGTTTTAGCTTTTTCCCCCAAAAATCAAAGTATTACCTGCCTTAGCTTTACGAAGTAACCTTAGATAACGGTATATCGATTCATAAGTCCCTGTGGAATCGATATCTTTTAAAACTACGCGATAGAACTGTGCACTTGCAGTTTGTACCCCAATTCGACTCATAAAGTCGAGCGATCAAGTTTTTGCCGCCGTTGCCGGGGACTTTTATTTAGTCGATATCGTAACTCTTCTGTTACGCTGTAGAGACTAAGGCTTTTCTTTTTCTTTTCTTTCTTACGTTGATTTGTATGCCACGCACTCGCTCACAAGGCAAGCCGTTCTACTTACGAATCAATGATATCGAATTATATCTCCAAGTCTTACGACGAATTCGGGAATATCGTGCTGCAAACAATCTACCTCCTGTAGAACTTCCTGATTTCAAAAATATTTTCCCTTCGATACCCGAGATGGCAGAACCAGCTCGTGCTCTTAGAGATTACGCCGCTCCATCGCAAGATGAACCGCATTCAAGTATTGCTCCACCCGCAATCGAAGCAAACAACTTTGAACTCAAACCTTCACTGTTGCAGGCAGTGAAACAGAACCAATTCTCTGGAAATCCTACCGAGGATCCTAATCTTCATTTATCCGTATTTGTCCAATACGCTGATACTGTTAAAGCTAATGGTGTCACTTCAGAGGCAATTCGACTTCGTCTTTTTCCTTTCTCACTAAGAGATAGCTCTAGAAGATGGCTTCAATCTCTTCCTTCCAACTCAGTCACCACATGGAACGAGTTGAAGAAAGTTTTTCTTGCTCGATATTTTCCGCCAAGCAAAACAGCTATGTTAAGAGCCCAAATAAATGGATTTAAACAGAAAGATAACGAGTCTCTTATTGAAGCATGGGAAAGATACAAAGACATGATGAGACTTTGTCCACACCATGGTTTAGAAGACTGGTTAGTAATTCATACATTCTATAATGGTCTCCTGTACAACACGAGGTTAACAATAGATGCCACCGCAGGTGGTGCAATAATGAACAAACCTTATGCTGACGCTTACCAACTTATCGAAAGCATGGCTCAAAACCACTATCAGTGGGGAAGCGAACGAACAATGGTGGAAAAACCTCAAACGAAAACTGGCATGTACGAGATAAGTAACCTTGATCATGTTAATGCAAAAGTGGATGCTCTGGTCCAGAAAATTGAAAGTTTAAATGTATCACCTCCAGCCACCGTAGTTGCCATAACTCAGAATTGCGAAGTCTGTGGAATCCAAGGTCACACTCTTGCAGATTGTCAACTCCTAACAGGAATCCAAGCGGAGCAAGTAAACTATGCTCAAGGAAGCCCCTACTCGCACACCTATAACTCAAATTGGAAGAATCATCCCAATTTTTCATATAAGAGTAATAATGCTCTATACGCACCTGGACAATCTCCAAATCAAGCCCCAGTTATACCTTCGGGATATCAGAAGCCAACCCCATCTACATCTAACAATAACGCCCCTAAGAAATCCAACTTGGAAATCATGATGGAAAACTTTATAGCTTCTCAACAGCAAACCAATAAAGATTTCTTAAACCAGAATGTACACACTGGCGAACAAATTAAACAACTAGCAAGTAAAGTAGATGCCCTGGCTACTCATAACAAAATGCTGGAAACGCAAATATCACAAGTAGCTCAACAACAAGCGCCTACTGCTTCCCCAACTGGTACATTTCCTGGCCAACCCCAACCTAACCCAAGAAGCCACGCTCATGCAATTATACTGAGAAGTGGAACGGAAGTGGAAGGACCGTCTGACCCAAGGATAGAAAACCAAAACTCTAAAAAGTCAACTGAGGAAGAAAGTGAACCTAAGGAAAAGGAAGAGAGTAATAAGGAAACCGTAGAAAAGAAGGAACCTTATGTACCTCCACCACCTTATAAACCACCTATCCCTTACCCCTCAAAGGCTCATTAAAACCAAAGATGCGGGCCAATTTAAAAAATTTGTCGACCTACTAAAACAATTAAACGTCACAATTCCGTTTACAGAAGCTATTACGCAGATGCCCTCATATGCCAAGTTTTTAAAAGAAATTCTTTCTAATAAAAGGAAACTTGAAGATAGCGAAACCGTTACACTCACCGCTGAATGTAGCGCTATAATACAGAATATGCCTCCTAAACTTAAAGACCCAGGTAGTTTCTCTATACCCTGTCACATAGGAAAATTTGTCATTGACAAAGCCTTATGCGATTTAGGAGCCGGTATTAGTGTTATGCCTTTATCCATATGCAAGAGACTTGAAATGGGAGAATTAAGACCAACTAAAATGTCTGTGCAACTAGCAGATCGTTCCGTCAAATACCCTGTAGGAATTCTTGAAAACGTTCCAGTGCGCATAGGTCAATTCTACATTCCAACTGATTTTATAATTATGGATATTAGAGAAGATGAAGTTACACCCATTATACTGGGAAGACCGTTCTTAGCAACTGCCGGTGCAATCATAGACGTAAAACGAGGACGACTCACTTTCGAAGTAGGAGAAGAGAAAATTGAGTTCATTCTTTCCCAATTTTTGAAAGCACCTGCAATAGAAGATACATGTTACTTCATGGATATCATCGATGAATGCATAAAAGAAACGGAGTTAGAAAAAGACAAATCATCTGACTATCTTGTAGAAGACAAACTTAACCAATGTTTAGCAATAACACCGGACCCTATGCAATGCCTTAAGAAACCAACCTTAGACCTGAAAACACTTCCCAAGAATCTGAGATATGAATTCCTAGACTTAGAGCTTGAACGACCAGTGATAGTTAATGCTGACCTAGGAAGACTCGAAACAGAAAAACTCCTGCATATCTTAAGAAAATATCCAACCGCACTAGGTTACAACATCACCGATCTTAAAGGAATAAGTCCTTCTATTTGTATGCACCGCATCATGCTAGAAGAAGACTGTAAAACTTCTAGGGAACACCAGAGGAGACTAAACCCGATCCTGAGTGAGGTAGTGAAGAAGGAAATAACCAAGTTATTAGAGGCAGATATCATATATCCTATATCTGATAGCAAATGGGTTAGTCCTGTACACGTAGTACCAAAGAAAGGAGGTATAACAGTCATTGAAAATGAAAAAGGAGAAACTATAACCAAACGAATCGAATCGGGATGGAGAATGTGCATTGACTATAGGAAACTAAACAAGGCAACCCGAAAAGATCATTTCCCTTTACCATTCATTGACCAGATGTTAGAACGATTAGCAAAACATTCTCATTTCTGCTATCTAGACGGTTACTCAGGTTTCTTTCAAATACCAATTCATCCAGATGACCAAGAAAAGACAACGTTCACGTGCCCTTTTGGTACCTTCGCTTATAGACGAATGCCGTTTGGCTTGTGTAATGCTCCTGCAACTTTCCAAAGGTGCATGATGGCAATATTCGCCGATTTTCTAGAAAACATCATGGAAGTATTTATGGATGACTTTTCCGTATGCGGACAAAGCTTTGAAGAATGTCTTGAAAACCTAGAGAGAGTTCTAGAGCGATGTGTAAAAGTAAACCTAGTACTTAATTGGGAAAAATGCCACTTTATGGTACAAGAAGGAATTGTTTTAGGACACATCATCTCGAACAGAGGAATTGAAGTAGACAAAGCCAAAATAGAGGTAATCGAAAATCTTCAACCCCCGAAAACTGTGAGAGAAGTACGAAGCTTCTTAGGACATGCCGGTTTTTACCGACGATTCATTAAAGACTTCTCTAAAATAACTAAACCGTTGACCGGATTATTGATGAAAGATGCTGAATTCATATTCGACAATAAATGTTTAGAAGCATTTCAAACGCTTAAACAAGCACTGATCTCCGCACCCATAATGCAGACACCAGATTGGAATGAACCATTCGAAATTATGTGTGATGCTAGTGATTACGCTGTAGGTGCTGTTTTAGGACAACGAAAAGATAAAAAGCTTCATGTTATATATTACGCAAGTAGAACTCTAGATGAAGCACAAATGAATTACGCCACAACCGAGAAAGAACTTCTAGCAGTAGTGTTTGCGCTAGATAAATTTCGTTCTTACTTGGTCGGAGCCAAAATAATCATCTACACTGACCACGCTGCTATCAAATACCTCTTAACTAAAAAGGATGCTAAACCTAGACTCCTAAGGTAGATCCTGTTGCTACAAGAGTTCAATTTGGAAATCAAAGACAAGAAAGGAACTGAAAACGTAGTAGCAGATCACCTTTCTAGACTTGAGAACCTTGAACCGGAAAGAACATCAATTAACGATGATTTCTCGTACGATAAGCTTATAGCTACTTTAGAAGAAAATAACGCTGATAAACAGGTAGAAACCACCTTAGCCATATCTGTTACACCATGGTACGCTGACCTCGTCAATTATTTAGCTGCCGGAATAGTCCCACCTACCTTATCCTACCAACAGAAGAAACGATTCTTCTATGACATAAAACATTATTACTGGGATGACCCCTTACTTTTTAAAAGAGGCCCCGATGGTATTTTCCGTCGGTGTATACCCGAAGAAGAGGTAGAAAATATAATCCAACACTGTCACTCCGCTCCTTATGGTGGACACGCAAGTACATCCAAGACCTGCTCTAAAATCCTACAAGCCGGTTTTTATTGGCCAAGTATATGGAAGGATGTACATGCAGCTATTAAGAAATGTGACAGATGTCAACGCACAGGAAACATATCTAGACGTGACGAGATGCCACAAAAGGGCGTTTTGGAAGTAGAGATTTTCGACGTGTGGGGAATAGACATCATGGGACCTTTTCCATCCTCTTTCGGTAACAAATACATACTCGTGGCAGTTGACTACGTATCAAAATGGATTGAAGCTATAGCTTCTCCAACTAACGACACACGAGTAGTAACTAGACTCTTTAAGAATATAATATTTCCAAGGTTTGGTGTCCCAAGAATAGTAGTCAGTGATGGTGGATCGCATTTCATATCCAAAGTACTCGAAAAACTACTGCTTAAGTATGGCGTAAGACATAGAGTAGCGACACCTTACCACCCTCAAACCAGTGGGCAAGTGGAAGTATCTAACAGAGAAATCAAACAGATACTAGAGAAAACAGTCGCCACTTCAAGGAAAGACTGGTCATTGAAATTACCAGAAGCTTTATGGGCTTACCGAACTGCTTACAAAACTCCCATAGGGACAACCCCATTTAAGCTAATTTATGGAAAATCCTGTCACCTCCCGGTAGAATTAGAACATAAAGCCTATTGGGCTATTAAAAATCTAAATTTAAACTATAAAGCCGCCGGTGAAAAGAGAATCCTTGATATAAGCGAATTAGAGGAACTCAGAAGAGACGCTTACGAAAATGCCAGAATCTACAAAGAAAGAACAAAACAATGGCATGACAAGCGCATATCAAGGAAAATCTTAAAACAAGGCGATACAGTCCTTTTATTTAACTCCAGACTAAAGTTATTTCCGGGAAAACTACGATCTAGATGGTCAGGTCCTTTTCAAATCACCAATGTTTTTCCCAGTGGAGTAGTAGAAATTAAAGGCAAATCTATGGAACCATTTACCGTAAACGGGCAACGTCTAAAACATTATCACTATGCAGAAAACAATGAAGATTCGCAAGTCTTGCACTTAGACGAAATGCCTCAAGAAATTATAGATTATAATTGATTGTTTTTATGTCGAGCTTGCGACATTAAACAAAGCGCTTAGTGGGAGACAACCCACAAATATTTTATCATTTTCTTCTATTATCATTTTTTATTTTTATATTTCTTCCTTAATTATTCTTTTAATTTTTGTTTAGTATTCATTCTTAATTTATTTTAATTTATTAAAAACTTTTCTCTTCTTTCGGCATTTGGCCAAATCCTGACTAAAACTCTTGTTTTTCTTTTCTCTAGCTAACACTAACCTGATGGGACATATTGATCGTATGGGTATCAAATTCAGAGGAACAGCTCAGAAACAAAAGTTTGAGGAACTAGCCACGAGAGAGATGCTACCTAGCCTGTATGCTGATGACTGGGCAATGACTGCCCTTGGACTAAGACAAAGTGTCCTGTATTTGCTGAATCAGATAGGGTGGGAAACCGCTCCTATCCGTAGACAATTTGTCACTTACCGGAGACTGACTCTAGAATTCCTTAGTTCTCTGATCTATCTACCCAGCCATGGAAAAGGAATAAGCAGAGGTTTTATCCAGTTCAGAATGTTTAACATGGAGTACCAATTTAATATTCAAGATTTTACCAACCTTTTAGGTTTCCCTACATCCTTTGACACATTCACAGTGAGCCAAGAAGAACTTTCTGAATATAGAGAACTTGAACACTTTTGGGGTAACTTGACTGGAAATGACGATCCCGAGGAACATGAGTTTCTCTCTGGAAACATACATAACCCGGCCTTCCGTTATTTCCATAAGATCCTGACCCACACCTTATTTGGGAAGAAGCCAAACAGTACCACAGTTTCACGTGATGAACTCTTCATCATATTTTGTGCTTCCCAGAACCGTCCAGTAAACGGTGCCACTTTTGTGTTAGCAAATTTAGACCACCTTATCCAAGATGAACGAGCACCAATTCGAATAGGCGGTTTGATAACTATGATAGGTAATGCTATTGGATTACGTCAGCCTATGCTTGACTTAAGCCCTTTTTGTGGGATTACTACTATGAGTATACCCTTCCTCTTCAACACTTTGTTTATAGCAAACCTAGGGTCTGATGAGTTTGAGCTTATAATTGATAACCAAGTTCTTTGCCTATTCACCATGCCCGATCCTAGGACTAGTGTTCACAACCGCAGTAACTGGCTCTACAATCTGAACGAAACCCCCTCTCCTGCTAGATCCACTGAATCTATCCAGGACTATGAGATTTGTGATGACCTGATTCCTTATGCTGAATCAGACCCTCAGACACCCTCTGGCTATTATGATATTGATCCTCCTCCTCAACCTGTTCAGACCGAAGAATCGACAATACCCGACCTTAGACATCATATGCACGGAACTGATTATAACACTGCCATGGAAGCTTTGATGTCAGAACAAGACACCCTCAGAGAAGAGTTCACTAGCTTGAGGCACGAATTTCTGGGATACATGAACAGTATGACAAACCAGTTTCACGAGTTACTATACCGTGTTAACTCCTTTGCTCCTCCGGCCAGAGATCGTGCAGATGGATAGAATTTATTTTTCTTAGTTATTTAGTCTTAAGTTAGATTATTTATTTAATGTTATTTCAAATTATGTTCGTATTTGTTTCTCTTTCGCATTTTTGTTTTTCTCCATTGTTACATTATGATTATTTTATTGAAGCTATTTATTCATTTTATTATGTAATATCTATTATGCTCTCTACTGTTGCTGCCTACATGACTTATTAAAGAACAATATATTTATGCATCATTATGCAAAGTAGAATGACATGCAGGAAAATTAAATAGCAAAATAAAATAATCTGAAGCAAAACAAAATAAATAATAAAAAAATAAATTACCAAGTTATTCTGAAGAACGCTAGCTGAAGCCATGCCAAAAAGACTGTGTGACGAGCGTCACACAATCTATGACGGACGGCATGCCAAGTACTTGTTACGCCCGTCACGCCCCTGTGACGAGCGTAACACCCTTCTAACTAGGTGAACGTTACAGTGCCGTTGGAGACGAACGTTACACCCTTTCACTTTTTACCTTCCCCATTTATTCCCATTAACCCACATTTATTCACTTTTCAACCACCTCCTTTCCAACTTCCAAATTCTTTTCCTATAAATACCCACCAAACCCTCCTCCATTCACCACAAACCACTCTCTAATATCAAATACATTTCTTTTATTTATTACTCCTTTAAATTCATTCATCAGTATGGCGGGAAATCAAAATTTCGGAAATATCATCTTCCGATCCGGAGATGAAAACTATCAAAGGGAGCAATTCGAGCGCTTTCAACAGCGAGGCGTCGTCTCTACCAGGTATCCTGATTCAAATTGTTTACAACAATTAGGATTACTTCAAGGTATCGAGTGGATGCTCCGCCTTGCCGATCTAACCTTTCTATGCACGCATAATCAACCCACTTACCCATCCCTAACCTTAGAATTCTTAAGTTCATACGCGTACAACACTCCCGCCGGTGAGGACGAATTCTTAACCGGTACCGCAATCTTCTGTATGTTCAACACCGAGTACTCCTTAAACCAAAACCAATTGAGTACCATGCTACAATTCCCCACAGAAGGTCAAGTCTACCCCAGAATCCCTCCAAACCTAAACTGGAGCACAGTTGCTGCTTTCGACCTCTTTAGGAAAATATCTGGAGTAGATGCCAACAACTAGGAAGAGCTCCTTGTTTCCCATATACATAACCCAACTATCCGGTACTTTATCCGCATCCTACAAAACACCGTTTTTGGAAGACCGAACAACAGCAAGGTCAACGCAAAGGAACTCTTCTTCCTCGAATGCGTCTTCGAACCGCAGGCTAAGGTAAACGCCGCCTCCTTCTTATTTCATCATATCCGCACCTTATATGCTAGAGGCCGTCAACCTTTTGTAATTGGTGGATTAATAACCACCATAGCACTTGGCTTAAACCTAGGTGTAGCACCTCAAATTTGCACCCTACCTTTTGTACATTCATTTCATATTAGGTCATTAACATAACATGGTCCACTGCATAACATTGCATTGTCCATTTGCCCAAGTGCAAGCCATTCTGACAAATTAGGTCAAACTAGTCAGGAGAATCAGTCAAACAAGCAAGCATGTGCTATTTCCATTTGAACAAAGCCCTATGGTTGATTTATCAAGTTCATATGGTCTAAGGATCATTGTGAAGTGGTTTGGCCAAAGATTGGATGCTCAAAGCTCATCAGTCAAGCTGAATTTCAGCTGGAACCATAGAAGGTCAACTGTGGTCAACTGTGCCTGATTTTATGGATTGGAAGGTGTGAGATGGTTTGAGAGGCCTCATTCATGTCCATATAAGTCTCATTTGACATATCAAAGACCAAGGTTGAAGAATTGGAGGTCAGACAAGAAGTTTCCAAAAATGGCAGGTGACCTGTAATTTCAACTGCCCAAAATGGAAAGTTTTTCTCCCCAAAATTACTTCATCATACAAGCTTCAAATGGAATTTTGCCCAACATGAAAGTTGAATATCTTGATCTCACCATTCCAAAAAGTCCAAGAACTTGAAATTCCCATGTGTGGTTGGCAAGATATGGTCCAGTCATTTTCCAAAAATGCCCAAAATCAAAGTGGCATAACTTTCACATGGAATGGCCAAATTGGATGGTTTTTCTTTGAGCAAACCACATTTGATGTGTACTTTCATAATCCATCATCACATTTTGCCAAAAGCCTTCACATAAAAAGGTCAATTTTCAAGTGCAACAATTCAAAACCAAGGGCAAAATGGTCCAAATCTCAAAATACTTGGAATTTTGACATGGGACTTTTTTCAACACATCACAGATGCCATTTAGAGTTTGGGTGAACCAAGTTTGGACAGAAAAATCAGCTGCATCATGAAAGGGCATATTGGACCAAAGCTTGAAAATGCACTTAACACTAATCATCTCCATTTTGCTAATCATGATTAATTTTGGATTAAGGCATTGGTATATATTGTTAATTGTAACTGTTTTCAATAATCACTAATCATTTCTTCAGATCCAAATAGAAAAATTTCACAATTCTCTCACTTTTTTCCACTTTGAACTTTCACATTTTTTCAAAATTCATCAAGATTCTCTCCATCTTTTGGTGTTTTCTCTTGTTGATCATCTTCTGCAGGTGGTGATTGAGAACTGTTTGCATCAATTGGAGCTCAAATCCATCAAAATCGCAACTGTCCAAGCTTGATCCAATGCACAACAGTTGAAGAATCCTTGGATCTGGAGCAACCTGGAGCTGAATTTTCATCATCAAGCATCATCTTGAGCATCATACTTCGTCTGTTTTCATCATTCCAAGCTTGAAACACGCGAAATCCGGAACTGCACTTCACCAAGGTTGGAAATCGAATCTAACGATTGCTTCAATTATGATAGGGATTTGATAGAGTATTCATTGTAGAGTAGCCTGAAACTTGTATCATGTATTTTCGTTGTGTATTGGCTGAGAAATCTTGGATTAAAGTTTAGATGCAAAAATTTCTTTCAGTCGATTCGCCTTGTGTATGAATTTCTGGACAATATAATGGTGATATCGTTGATGCATATGATTAGACGGTTCCAACGGTGCCTCGTTTGTTCGTTTTGGTTAAGTTTTGCTCTTCGCCATTTCCTGGAAATTTTGTGCTTGTTCATGATGAAGAACCTTGCCAAGAACACGTTTGATCCAATGCCTTTGCCTTCAATTCAAATTATGTGTTTAGCGCCAAGCCGAGCGAATAGAAGCGCGCCATGTCATTTAGTTATACGGCAGCGTTTTGATCCCTGGACGCGTTATTTACGACTTTGCCATTCAGAATTAATAAATTCATTTTCATGTTAAATAAATATTTCAATAATTAACCAAAACTTCAAAAAATCAAAACAAATCCATTTCTAATCCAATTTGAGTGGGACTTTTTTTGTTAGATTCCAAATTTCATCTAGTTTTTTATAGGCATAGTAACTCAAGTTGTGCCTGGAGAATTTTTGACTTTGCCTATTGATCTTGTTCATGTGTATATTTTGTGTATGTTTTACCATTTTTAACATGAAATGATCATGCATTATCCAAATTGAATGAAATTTCACATGCTTGTTCTTGACTCATTGCTGGTGATTTTGATGTGTAGTTTGTGAATTTTGGATTTATGGTTTGCAAGATATGATGTGTTCAAGTTGAGTGTGACAATGTGTGTCACACTAGGTTAGGTCAACTTCATGATTTTATTTGATACGCCTATGCTTTGCCAATTGACCTCAAATTTTGCATGTGATCTCCTCTGTGTGTATAGTTTTGCCATGATTTTTTGTAGGAATTGTTGAGCCATTTCCTATTTGATTGGGATTTTTGCTTTCTGTTTAGACATTTTAGGGTTTTGTTTGAGTGATTGACTTCCATGTCTTATGAAATGCTCATACCATATCATATGAATGTGAAATTTGATGGAGTGATTCATAACATGTTTGAGTTCACTTTGGCTTTGGTCCCATTCATTTCCTAGTTGTTCTCACTGTTTTACATTTGATTGAAGTTGATGCTTATTTTGCTACCATGTGTTGG
This sequence comes from Lathyrus oleraceus, assembly GCF_024323335.1. Lineage (NCBI taxonomy): Eukaryota > Viridiplantae > Streptophyta > Magnoliopsida > Fabales > Fabaceae > Lathyrus > Lathyrus oleraceus. The sequence continues at coordinate 369,829,121 of NC_066580.1, forward strand.
CTTGTTTGGATTTCTGCTGACTTTATGATTTTCATTGACCTACTTCCACATGTCCAAATGCTATGAAATTTGATATGTAGCTCATTGAATGTGTCCTGTTTAGAATGGAATTTTTGTGGAATTTATTGAGCTGTTTTGATATTTTTTTGATGGAAATCATTCTGTTTGCTCATTTATGATTCACATTTGCCTAACTTGATTTAAATTGTGCATGAAATAAATTTAGTGCATAGTTTAGATGTGAGACCAATTGGATTCTCTTTGTAATTGACTTATCTTGATTTTGATCATGTTTCACTTGCTGTTTTGACTTTTCACTTCCTTTTGACCCTAGGCTTGTCCTAGTGGTCTTGTATCTCATGTTTGAATGTGATTTTCAGGTTAAGAAGCAAAATACTTAAGGAGGTGGATTCACATTTGATTGAGTTGTCTCATTTGATATTGTAAACTAACTTGGTTTATGTTGTAGGATGCTTGGCTCCTTTGAGTTGCTTGCACTTTGGTGCATTGGATTGTGTTTGTCTGTGTATAGCTAATTGTGAACCATTTGCTGTTTAGTTCTGTGATTGGTATACTGATGATATTTGATTGATTTCAGGTACATTAGTTGCTAATATTGCTTTGCTTTGCTTGATAAGCAATTTGCACTGAGGTATAACATTCTTGTCTCCATGTAGTCTGGAAGACCTGGCCAGGCACCTGTCTGAAGTCCTCCTTAAGAGGCAATGTTTGTGATTGTTTACTTTTGTCCCCAAGCAGGTAAAGACCTCTATGAGGCAATTGGCGGATATAAGAGATAAGCAATCTATCTCCCGCTCTTCTGTTGAGTCGTCCCTCTTCTCACACCATTGTGTTGATGCATTGGGACACAAACCCAAGATCTTGTACAATGTACAGTTGTGTCAGAGTCTTGAGTGTAGAAGGGTTCCTCCTTTCTGAACCCACGCTCCTTTGTCTGAAGCTCTCCCTGACTAGGGATAAGAGCTGTGAAGTCTCATCTTCACTCTCCTTTCATCAGCTTCACCTTAGCCCCTCAATGGCAAGGTTAAGAGCTAACACTACCCCTGTACAGATGACTTGCTCTTGCAGTCTTACCCTTTGATTGAGCCCCTTCTATGTGCATATAGTGTGTGCTACTTGTGAATGCTTGATTTGCTGTTTACTTGCGTTGAATAGGATAGGCTTGCTTCCTGTGCAAGTTAGCTAGAAACCTTGACTTAGGGACAATCTTGCATGATAACATCTAGGCTCGAGTTAGTCTCCCTAGTTGTATCTCCCTCTGTTATCTGGTTAGGCTAGTCCTGTGTCCCTTCGTAGGGGAACTACGTCGCCCTGATCCTCATACCAGATGAGGTACGTAGGCAGGAGATGAGCAGATCTCTCCGGGCGCCTGTGTCTTTGTTTTGTGTTGTTGTGTGCTTGGAAGCTGATGTAAGTCCATCGAGTGGCATTCGGGTTCCAGTGTGCGTGTGTTTTGGTTCGGATGCTGATGTAAGTCTAGTGATTGGCATTCAGGCTCCACGTTTGCCTCCTTGTGTGTGTTTTTGGTTCGGATGCTGACGTAAGTCCAGTGATTGGCATTCAGGCTCCATGTTTGCCTTTGCCTGTGTTTGTTTGTGTGCGTGTTAGCCGAGCTACGAATGCTCTGATTCTCCTTCGTCCAAAGGAGATACGTATGCATAGGATGCGACATCCTAGCGAGCATGTGTCATTTCCCTGGTTCGAACTACTTAGACTCTGATGTCTATGCCTGATAGACTAAGTAGGCCCAGGATGCGATATCCTGCCGAGTCAGTCTTGTCTGTTTTCTTGTGTCTCTTTCTGCCAGTGTGTGTGTGTGTTTGAACAGTGTTTTAGCAACCATTTTCCTTCCTATTGTGCGTGGATCCCGTCGAGTACGACGGATGCGTAGGGGTGCTAATACCTTCCCTTCGCATAACCGACTCCCGATCCCATTCTCTTTGGTCGCGAGACCATGCTTTTTCCAGGTTTACTCTGAGCGTTTCCTTTCCCTCTTTTGGGATAAATAACGCACGGTGGCGGCTCTGTTGTTCTTGTTTTCCCGCCGGTTTTTCGCGTAATGCGACAGCTGGCGACTCCACTGGGGAACATAGAGAAGTTGACCTGTGCTGGTCCATCTTCCCTAAGCGAGTCTCTCCTAGCGTTCTCTAGGTTAGGGTTTTGGTTGCTATTTGTTGTTAATTATTGTATGCATGATTATTATGTTGTATATATGTGCATATCTGTTTGCATGCATCATACTGTCATTGAGCTGTCTTCTGTGCAGGTGGTTCCTTTGTTTGGGGTGGGTGTTCTGAGTGGGGCTAAAACCCAGGCCCGAGTATACACCTAGGATTAGTGTGGTCTCATGTTGCCTCTTTCGTGTTAGGTCAACATGTGCTTGGCAATGTGATGTACCACAAGCCGGACGAGGTTCATCTGATAGTGCTCTTCCTTTGTGGGGTACTCCACTCTGGTTGAGTTACTTCATTTGAGCTGTTGACTCTGGTAACCGTTCTTTCCCGGATCTTTGATTGAGACGATCTTAAGAGAGCTACAACGGCACACCCGAAAGGGCAAACCCGTTGAGTATCTTTGCCCGATTGTCGAGATCATTATCCGCCTTAGGATGACCTGATTAGAATTTACCTGTGAGGGGAGGGTTAATTCTTACAGATGCATGTTCTGATGGTGACTTTGTTGGTGACTATTGGTTGATCAGAGTCCTATTTATGAGTCGGATTTATGGATCTATTTCTGGACGCCGGAGGTTTGATCCCGGTATTATTCAAAGGGTTCCGTTTATTTCGGATCCCTGGGCTGAATTTGAGGATGCTCAGATGTGGACATGGTTCAGTTGACTTGGGTTCAGATGACTTTGGGTTTCAGATGAAGTTGTGATACCAGAGTTCGAGCCGAAGCTTCGATCCTGTGCTGTGTGACGATCGGCCGACCAGTCTTGGCTCCCTCATTTGCATCATAGCATGTTTATTTTCAAAAAAATATATGTATAATAATGCATGAAAAAAGTTAACCTGCATATACATCACGCACATCATACACATACCATATTGCATAACAGGTGTTCTTGTGCCGACTTCTCACTCTGGTTCCTGTGTCAGGCAGGATAGCTGATCAGCGACCGCACCGGTATTCTACCAGACTTAATCAGCGCAGAAGCATGGATCAGGTTCAGACTGAATTAGCAGAGATGAGGGCGAACATGGCCCAATTCATGACGATGATGCAAGGGGTTGCCCAGGGTCAGGAGGAGCTCCGTGCTTTGGTTCAGAGGCAAGAAACGGTTATTCAGGTGTCTAACCGTGGTTCACCTGTTGCTCCACCTGGTTTTGAAACTGTTAATGTTGCTGCTGCTCCCGCTCATGGCTATGCTACGGGAGAAGAACTCAGGGGAATACGAGTTGATGGTCAGCCTCTTGCTGCAGAGGTTAATGCCGGAGCCACCCGGGTTCCGTTGCATCACCCAGCTCCTCTTGCTGACAGACAAGAAGACATGTTCTCAATGCCGAGTGAGGATGATGGTGACTTTTCCAGAATGGAGGATAGGGATCGTAAGATCGATGCCCTGGCTGAAAAAATAAGGGCGATGGAATGCCAGAACTCTCTCGGGTTCGATGTCACTAATCTGGGGTTGGTTGAAGGTCTGAGAATCCCCCATAAATTCAAAGCGCCTACCTTCGACAAGTACAACGGTACTTCTTGCCCTCGCACTCACGTGCAGGCCTATTACCGGAAGATCTCGGCATATACAGATGACGAGAAAATGTGGATGTACTTTTTCCAAGACAGCCTATCTGGGGCATCTTTGGATTGGTACATGGAGCTCAAACGAGATTCTATCCGATGTTGGAGGGATCTGGGAGAAGCTTTCCTCAGACAATACAAGCACAACATGGATATGGCACCGAGCCGGACTCAGCTGCAGAGTCTGTGTCAGAAAAACAATGAAAGCTTCAAAGAGTACGCCTAGAGGTGGCGTGAACTTGCTGCAAGAGTTCAACCCCCTATGCTGGAGAGGGAGTTGACAGATATGTTTATTGGCACGCTGCAAGGGGTATTCATGGACCGAATGGGGAGTTGCCCATTTGGAAGCTTCTATGATGTTGTAATTTGTGGTGAAAGAACCGAGAGTTTGATCAAGGCTGGGAAGATCAATGATGTGGGTTCCTCTTCATCAAAGAAACCTTTCTCTGGGGCACCTCGTCGTAGATAAGGTGAAACCAATGCTGTTCAGCATCGCCGAGGGCCGAATAGAAACCAGAATCAGTACAGACAGGTTGCTGCAGTGACTATTCCCGCACCTCAACAACGTCAACCTCCGCAACAACCGAGACAACAACAACAACAGCAGCAACGTCCTTATCAGCCGAGGCAGAGGCTGCAGCCTGATAGACGGTTTGATCCGTTGCCCATGACTTATGCTGAGCTATTGCCTGAATTGCTCAGATTGGGTTTTGTGGAGTTGAGAACGATGACTCCACCAACTGTTTTGCCACCTGGGTACGATGCAAATGTCCGGTGCGATTTCCATTCTGGGGCACCAGGGCATAATATTGAAAAGTGCCGGGCTTTTCAGCATAAAGTCCAGGATTTGATCGACTCCAAGGCGATCAACTTCGCCCCCGTGCCAAATGTCGTTAATAATCCCATGCCCGCACATGGTGCTCATAGGGTGAACTGTATCGAAGGGGTCGAATCTGAGGATTTGGTTGTCAATGTCAGTGAGATTCAGACTTCTCTGATGGTGGTTAAGGGCCGTCTGCTGAGTGGTGGTGTGCAACCGGGCTGTGATGAAAACTGTGTGGGCTGTGCAGAGGCCGAGAATGGGTGTGAACTACTGCGGGCTGGTATCCAGGGTTTGATGGATCAAGGCTGTGTTCAGTTTGGTAGGGCTGACAACAGAGATCACGGGGCAGTGTCTACTATCACAATCTTCTTCAAGCCGTCTGAAGGATGGGCGCCTACAACAAGTGGTAATCCAGTTACCATATCTGCACCAGTTGCTACCAACACTCCAACAACAATCATTGCTCCGGTAAGAAGGGCTGTGGACAGTAAAGCTGTGCCTTGGAAGTATGACAATGCTTACCGAAGCAATAGAAGGGCTGAGAACAGGGTCAAGCCTTCGAATCAAGCGCCCGTGACTATTGGTGTGCCTGTCAGTAAAGCTCCTGCGGTTGTGAGTCCAGCTGTGGACAATGTGGGTGGACCAGGAGGCTTCACTCGCAGTGGTCGGCTGTTTGCGCCTCAATCGTTGAGGGATGCCAATGCCGAGGCATCTGCCAGAGCTAAGGGCAAACAGGCCGCAGTTGATGAAACGCCTGCTCAAGCGAATGTGCCTGGTGGCTCATTTGAGAAGGATGTGGAGGAATTCATGCGCATAATCAAGAAGAGCAACTACAAGATTGTAGATCAGCTCAACCAAACTCCCTCCAAAATCTCTATCCTTTCCCTGCTGTTGTGCTCTGAGGCACATAGAGACGCATTGCTGAAGATGTTAAATATGGCGTATGTACCTCAGGAGATTTCGGTTAATCAGCTTGAAGGTGTAATTGCTAATGTGAGTACTCGACACGGCGTGGGGTTCACAGATCTTGATTTGACACCCGAAGGTCGGAATCATAACAAGGCCTTACACATCACTATGGAGTGTAAGGGGGTTGTGCTGTCTCATGTGTTGGTTGACACGGGTTCTTCGTTGAATGTGCTGCCGAAGCAGATATTGAAGAAGATACCTATTGAAGGGGTTGTGCTGACGCCAAGTGACCTGATTGTTCGTGCTTTTGACGGATCCAAACGTTCCGTGTTTGGGGAAGTCACTTTGCCCATGAAGATAGGTCCTGAGGAGTTTGACATTATCTTCTATGTCATGGACATTCAGCCTGCTTACAGTTGTCTTCTGGGGCGTCCATGGATACATGCAGCAGGGGCAGTCTCGTCGACTCTCCATCAGAAGCTCAAATACGTCTGGAACGGTCAGATTGTGACCGTATGCGGTGAAGAGGACATCTTGGTGAGTCATCTGTCCTCGTTCAAGTATGTCGAGGTGGATGGCGAGATCCACGAAACTTTGTGCCAGGCGTTCGAGACGGTGGCTATTGAGAAGGTGGCGTATGCTGAGCAGAGGAAGCCAGGTGCTTCAATTACTTCTTACAAGCAGGCTAAGGAGGTTGTTGACTCTGGTAGAGCTGAAGGCTGGGGCAAGATGGTGGACTTGCCTGTCAAGGAGGACAAGTTTGGCATTGGATATGAGCCTCTCCGAACAGAGCAGGGGGCGGCAGGTCCTAGTACCTTTACCAGCGCAGGGCTTATGAACCACGGTGACGTCTTCGCAGCTGATGTTGAAGACAGTGACAGTGACATTGATCTCGACTGCTGGGTTCGCCCGAGTGCACCAGGGGAAGTGATCAACAATTGGACTGCGGAGGATATAGTCCAAGTTACTCTTCAGACAGAGTAATTTTCTTTTGTTTTTTCATTCGGCACAAAACCCTACGTTCTGCCCAAGACGTAGTGGTTCATTGTAGGGCCACATCATGTTTACAATTTTTATCATGAATAAAGGACGTTTTGCAAACAACTTTGTGATCCTTGTCTTTCTATTTTGTTTTTCACTTTTTCAAAAATAAAAAATGGCAATGTTTTTGTTTTTGTGACTTTATTGAAATCTTTTTCTAAAATAAAACATTAACATGCAGAAGTGATCTTATGGCATCCACTATGAACAAATCTGTTATGGCTCAGTATGATTTCGACAATCCCATCTACCAAGCTGAAGAGGAGAGTGATGAAGACAGTGAACTCCCGAGAGAATTGGCTAGGTTGTTGAAGCAAGAGGAAAGGGTCATCCAACCTCATCAGGAAGAGTTGGAGATTGTTAATCTTGGTACTGAGGACGCCAGAAGAGATATCAAGATCGGGGCTGCTTTGAAACCAGAGGTCAAGAGCAGATTGATTGAGATGCTGAGAGAGTACTGTTAGATGCCCAAAAGTGCTTATTTGAGCTATCATATGTGGGCATCTTTCACTCTTTTTCCTTGCTAAAATTGTCAAAACCACATTTGTTTTACATGGAATGCATTACATTGATAAACAAGCTTGGTGCCTTTGATTTGTGTGTTATTGTGCAGGAAAAAGGCATGAACTAATTGAAAATGAAGAATAAGAAAATTGGCAAAGGAACCAAAAGAATACAAGCATTTCATCAGCCTGCTCGCTAGGCGAGGCTGTGGCGAAGCACTGCTTCGCTAGGCGAGCTCCAGGCGAAAAGCTCCAGTAAATTGTCAAATAAATTCGCCAGGCGAGCTGAAGGCGAAGGTGGTAGCGAGTTCGTTCTGTTTTGGTGAAAAGCGCAGCCAGCACTCACTCGCTAGGCGAAGCTCTAGCGAGTCCCCAGCGAGCATTCCAGTAGCAAAACCTCTCAACCTCGCTGGGGCGAAGGTTGAAGCGTGTCCTTCACTAGGCGAAGGTATGTTCGCTAGGCGAACATGACAGTTCAGCAGACCATGTTTCTCTGGGCGCAGGTGCCTTATGTGCCCATATTAGACCCTCGCTAGGCGAGCCATTCTGCTCGCCTAGCGAGCATGACAGCCCAGCAGTGGTCTATAAGTAGCAGGTGCCACTTTTGAGCACCATACCTCATTTTTACCAACTTTTTCCACTTTTGTACTTTGGAGAGATATTTTACAGCATTGTTAGAAGGGATCTTTTATGCCCTAATTTTCATTTCTCTTCATCTTAGAACCATCTTCTACAAAAAGAAGGTGGATTCCCATCCAACTTCGATTATCCGACTTGGATGTTGATCAACCTTCTTTCCTTACTTGCCGACCAAGCTACCATGAAAATGAGTAGCTAAGTCATCCATTTGTCAAGGTTAGATGTAGGTGATTACTAGCTTTGTGTGTAAATGTAAGGATCCTCATATGTAAACTCTTTAATGGTAAATATATGATGAAAACTTTGTTTCTATTTAAAACTCTTTGTGTTGGTTTATGATCGAGAGATGTTTACCGACTCTTGACCTAGGTTTTCATCCAAACTTGTTTGTTAGCTAGAGATAGTAATGAATGATTTTGTTCACCATAAGGTTGAACCAAAAAGTTGTCATTTTGATAGATTGTGTTCGAGAGAAACAATGGATCAAAATGGCAAAACTCACAATGTGTGTTCGAGAGAAACATATTGAGAGGACTTTGTGAAATTATTTATCATCTAAAGGAGTTTATAAGATTGTTGACCGAGCAAATACATGCAAAGTGATCATTGAAACCTAACTTTGACAATATTTCTCATTTAATCAAACCATAACTTTTACCGCAATTTATTACTTTTTATGCAAGATAACTTGATTAAAACCAAAACCCTATTGTTACATTGAGCTACGATTAATACAACCATCGAACGGCGGTGATATCTTACAATCCCTGTGGATACGATAACAAAAACCCGACACGAAATATACTTTCAACAAAATGGCGCCGTTGCCGGGGATTGTAAATTGATATTGCGAGCATCGCAATGGTTGTTTAAGTTTTAGCTTGTTAATTTTTGACTTGTGCTTGTAATTTGTTTGGTTTAGTGTGCAGCTTACGTTTTATGCGAGGGCAAATCCCTGTGGACGAACTTCTTTTTGATCCTGAGATCGAGAGAACCGCAAGGAGGCTCAATAGCAAAACGAGACGTAGGAGGCAACAGGCTAGACAACGCCAAGAGCAAGGAGAAAGTTCTTCAACCACAAATCCACCACCATTCATACCAAACATGGAGCCACAACCACCACCACCTATTTCTACTCCATGCATCAACAGTCCAAGGAACACCGCTCAGTTTTCCAACCACACCGGAAGGCAAGTTGAGATGAAAACGGGAACTCTAAATCTATTATATGGAAGTCCATTCACCGGAATGGACCATGAAGACCCATTTGCTTTTCTCACAAAATTTTATGAGATAGCATTGGTTGCCGGAGTGGATCAGGCTCAGGAGCTTCCGTTGTTCAGACGATTATTTCCCCACGCTTTGCTCGGTAAAGCAAAGGATTGGTACCTAGATCAAACACCAGCCGTAATGACAGACTGGAACGTGTTAGAGGAGAAATTCATCGAAAGATTTTTCTCCCATAACCGATTCATGGAATCCAAGACGGCCATCTCGGTGTTTTCACAAGGAACTAGTGAATCATTAAATGAAGCGTGGGAGAGATTCAAGTCCATGCTTAGGAAATGTAAAGGGCATGGATTTGATAAATTGACTCAACTCCATATCTTCAGAAATGGACTTCAACCAAACTGCAAGACGTTGTTGGATGCCACCTCGGGTGGCTCGTTGATGTCAAAAAGTGCCGAAGAAGCCACAAACATTATCAATCGAATGGCTTTAAATGATCTGCAGAGTCAAAGTCGTGGAAATTCTTTGAAGAAGGCGGGAGTGCTTGAGCTAGGGACGAATGATGCCATCCTTGCCCAAAACAAGCTCATCTCACAACAAGTGGAACTCTTAACGCAACAAATAAAAGAGTTAAGAGAACCGTCAAAATCTAAACAAATAGCTTGTTGTGAACTTTGTAAAGGTGAACATGACACCGGATTTTGTCCACCTCCCGATTTTGACGAAGTAAACTACATGGCCAATTAACGGGACTATCAACCGAGACAACAACAACAACAACCTTATCAACCGCACCCTCAAAATCAACAACAACAATTCCAAGGGAACCAAGGGTTCCAACCTAGGAGTAACTATTACCATAACCAAGGTTATGGAGGTGGTTCTTCTAGCCGTCAAAACCCTCCACAAAATCCGTATCAATCTCCACAACCGCCGGTCGTCAATTCTAAATTGGAAGAAACATTGACGCAATTCATGCAAATGTCAATGGCCAATCAAAAGAGCAATGACGCGGCCATAAAAAATCTCGAAACTCAAGTTGGGCAACTTGCCAAGCAACTCGCGGAACAACAAACCGGTCCTTCCTTTTTGGCAAACACGCAAACAAATCCTAAGGAGCATTGTAAGGCGATTATGACGAAAAGTGGGAGGGAGTTGGGTAGTGAGAATGAAAAAAGAGTTGAGAGTGGTCAAAGAGAGAAAGAGAAAGAAATTGAGGAGGAAATAGTGGAGGAAAATGTTGATGGTGAAGTAGGAGTGTGGAGTGATGGTGAAGAAGTTGAAAAGAATCAAAATAATGGTGAAGTTGAAAAAGAAACAGGTGTGGAGATGGGGAAAAACACAAGTGATGAGGTAATGAGGGAGGTAGTGAAAAAGCCTAGATGGAAGAGTGCTAGAATTGCAAAGGGAAAGGAGGTAGTGAGCGCTACTCCTATCCAAAACCTTCCTTATCCTCATGCTCCTTCCAAAAGGGAGAATGAACGGCATTACGCCCGGTTCATGGATATTTTTAAACAGTTGCAAATCAACATTCCGTTTGCCGAAGCCTTGGAACAAATGCCCAAGTATGCCAAATTCATGAAGGACATACTAACCAAAAAGCGGAGGTATACGGAACCGGAGACCATCGTCCTTGATGCGAGCTGTAGTGCCATTATTCAAAGGACGCTTCCTAAGAAAGAGGTTGATCCGGGAAGAGTTACATTGCCGGTTAAAATTGGTGACGTGTATGTCGGGAAGGGACTTCTTGACTTGGGGTCGAGCATTAATCTTATACCTTTGTCAATTATCAAGAGGCTTGGCAACATTGAGATTAAGTCCATCCGAATGACGTTGCAATTGGCGGATAAATCGACAACCCATCCTCATGGCGTAGCCCAAGATGTTTTGGTGAAGGTCGACAAATTCTTTTTCCCGGTCGATTTTATTGTTATTGATATGGAGGAAGATGATGATGCTCCGCTCATCTTGGGCCGACCATTCATGAAGACCGCGAGAATGATGATAGATGTTGATGACGGGTTAATGAAGGTGCGAGTTCAAAATGAGGAAGTCACATTTGATCTATTCGAGGCGATGAAGCATTCAAAAGATAGAAATGATAGCTTTCGCATCGATGTGATTGAAGACGCTATTATGGAGGTTTCAAAGCATATTCATGAGATATCTCCTATGGAGTTAGCTCTTGACGACTCATTGGAGGTTTTCACTGTTGAAGAAGAGCTAGCTCTTGAGGAATGCTTAAAGGAACTTGATAGTTTAGACAACCTACAACCATTGGAAGTAGAGGAAGAAAACTTGAAGAAGGAGGTCATTGACGAAAAAGCGCCAATTGAATTAAAAGTGTTACCTTCGACTTTGAAGTATGTGTTTCTAGATGAGACCGAGGCAAAACCGGTCATCATAAGCAACCTTTTGACAAAAGAAGAAGAAGCCCGTCTAATCATTGTGCTAAAAACCAATCAAGAAGCTATGGGTTGGACTCTTTCCGATCTAAAAGGAATTAGTCCATCCTATTGTATGCACAAGATTTTGATGGAGGAGGATTTTAAGCCGGTGGCTCAACCACAACGCCGCTTAAATCCTACAATGAAGGAGGTTGTAAGAAAGGAAGTTGTGAAGCTATTGGATGCGGGAATGATTTACCCGATCTCGGATAGTCCGTGGGTTAGTCCCGTGCACGTGGTTCCGAAGAAGGGTGGAATGACCGTAATCCGAAATGACAAGGACGAATTGATCCCTACCAAAGTTGCAACGGGGTGGAGAATGTGTATAGATTATAGACGGTTGAATACCGCGACTCGTAAGGACCATTTCCCACTCCCATTTATGGATCAAATGCTTGAAAGACTATCGGGCCAACAATACTATTGTTTTTTGGACGGCTACTCCGGGTACAACCAAATTGCGGTTGACCCGGTTGATCATGAGAAGACGGCTTTCACGTGTCCGTTTGGAGTGTTCGCATACAGAAAAATGCCCTTTGGGCTGTGCAATGCATCGGCGACCTTCCAACGATGTGTCCAAGCCATTTTTGCCGATCTGATAGAGAAAACAATGGAAGTCTTCATGGATGACTTCTCGGTATTTGGTGGGACGTTTAGTCTATGCTTGGAAAATTTGAAGACGGTGTTGGAAAGATGTGTGAAGACCAATTTGGTGCTTAATTGGGAGAAATGTCACTTCATGGTGACCGAGGGGATCGTGCTAGGCCACAAAGTCTCTAGAAGGGGGCTTGAAGTGGATAGAGCTAAGGTTGAAGTAATTGAAAAATTACCCCCTCCGGTGAATGTGAAGGGCATCCGTAGCTTTTTGGGGCACGCGGGGTTCTACCGGCGCTTTATCAAGGACTTCTCAAAGGTGGCTAAGCCTTTGAGCAATTTGCTCGCCAAGGACCAGGTATTTCTCTTCATCGAAGATTGTTTGCAAGCTTTTGAGGTTTTAAAAGAAAAATTGGTTACCGCTCCAATAATAGTCGCTCCCGATTGGAATAAAATTTTTGAACTAATGTGTGACGCGAGTGACTATGCTGTTGGAGCGGTACTTGGCCAAAGAAAAGACAAAACTTTTCATGCGATACATTATGCGAGTAAGGTTCTTAACGAGGCTCAAATAAATTATGCCACAACGGAAAAAGAACTACTTGCAATAGTGTATGCGCTAGAAAAGTTTAGGTCTTATCTTATAGGGTCTAAAGTCGTTGTGTACACCGACCACGCGGCGATTAAATATCTGCTAACCAAGCCGGATTCGAAGCAAAGGCTCATCCGTTGGATCCTCTTGTTACAAGAATTCGATGTAGAAATCAAAGACAAGAAGGGGTCGGAAAACTTGGTAGCGGATCATTTATCCCGATTAGTGAACGTGGAGGTTACCGCGTCTGAAAAAGAAATCCGGGATGAATTTCCTGATGAAAAACTGTTTAAGGTTCAAGTTAGGCCGTGGTTTGCAGACTTTGCGAACCACAAGGCTAGTGGTTTTGTGCCTGCCGACCTAACTTCGAACCAAAAAAGGAAGTTCCTTTCGGATGCGAAGTATTATGTTTGGGATGACCCATACTTGTTTAAGTTGGGTAGTGATAACCTATTAAGGAGATGCGTAACTGGTGATGAAGCCCAGAGCATCCTTTGGCATTGTCACAACTCGCCTTATGGCGGACATTATAATGGGGTTAGAACGGCAACTAAAATTCTTCAATCGGGATTTTATTGGCCAACTATTTTCAAAGACGCACATACCCATGCGCAAAGTTGTGACAATTGCCAAAGAAGCGGTGGGATAGGTAAGAGAGATGAGATGCCTCTCCAAAATATCCAAGAAGTGGAAGTATTTGATTGTTGGGGCATAGATTTTGTAGGACCTTTCCCACCCTCTTATGGGAATGAGTACATGCTTGTCGCTGTCGATTATGTCTCTAAGTGGGTTGAGGCGATTGCCTCACCTCGGGCGGATGCCAAAACGGTGATAAATTTTTTGAAGAAAAACATATTCTCCCGTTTCGGAACCCCCCGAGTGTTGATAAGTGACGGAGGGTCACACTTTTGTAATGCACCTTTGGAAACTATTTTAAAACATTACGGTGTATCGCATAGGGTGACAACTCCGTATCACCCTCAAGCTAACGGGCAAGCTGAGGTCTCTAATCGAGAGATTAAGAGAATCCTCGAAAAAACCGTGTCTAATTCAAAAAAGGAGTGGTCCCAAAAATTGGACGAAGCATTATGGGCCTAACGTACGGCCTTTAAAGCTCCAATTGGCCTAACTCCCTTTCAATTGGTATTTGGTAAAACTTGCCATTTGCCGGTTGAATTGGAGCACAAGGCCTTGTGGGCCCTAAAGTTTTTAAATTTTGAACATGAGTTGGCCGGTAACAAAAGGAAAGTGCAACTACTGGAGTTGGAGGAGATGCGCAATGCCGCATATCACTCAAGTTGGTTGTACAAGGAAAAGGCAAAGAAGTATCACGACAAGAAGCTCCGTAACAAAGAATTTGTGCCCGGACAATTGGTCCTATTGTTCAACTCCCGGTTGAAATTGTTTCCCGGGAAGTTAAAATCAAAATGGTCCGGGCCATTTCGGGTGAAAGAGGTGAAGGAGTACGGGGCTATTGTCATTGAAGACATAGACAAGAAAGATAGTTGGACCGTGAATGGCCAACGATTAAAAGTGTATCTCGGCGGTCATGTGGATCGCGAGAGTTGTGCTCTATCGCTCGATGCTCCTCTGTGAGCATCGCACCGTCGAGCTTAGCCGACGTTAAACAAGCGCTTGTTGGGAGGCACCCCAACATTGTAAGTATTTACTGTTTTTGTGTTGTGTTGTGTTGGGTTACCTTGTGATAAAACTGTTCTGGATGAACTTGCAAGTGCTGCATTTGAAAAGAAAAAAAAACACTTGCTGTCATGCTCGCTTGCAGCTCGCTAGGCGAGGCAGTAGCGAGCAGGTTCGCTAGCTGCTCGCTAGGCGAGACAGCAGCGAGCGCTGCAGGACAGTTTTCTATTTAAATCTCAGCAGGGCCATTTTGCCCAAAACTTATAAAAAAAATTCTGAACGGCTTTGCTGAGGAATTTGTGCTAAGCTTCTCAAACTCTCTCATCTGCATCTCTATCACCAACACTTGCTCTATTCGATCATTTGCAAACTCTACGCTCTTCACATTTCCGAATCCGTGTAACTAAGGTTTGCCCTACTACATTTTTCTTTTTGTTTGAACTCTAAATTTCAATTTGAATGGCAAATAGGATGAGTGTGGTATGGGAAACATTGAGGTTGCATGTGGTATTTTGGAGTTTGCAATTTTTGGAAATTTAGGTTTTCGAATTGGGGATTTATTTTTATTTTAGGTTTTGCATGCAATTAGGTAATCCCCAATAGCATAGAACGATTATTTGCTTGAGAAATCATTAGGTTCTGATGTTGGAACCCTTTGAGTAAGGGTTTTGGGGGAAAATCTCTGAACATGCTGAAAAACCCAAAAACCCGTAAGGTTCGCTAGCACTCGCTAGGCGAACCTGGGGCGAGCATTCGCTGCCACTTCGCTAGGCGAAGCAGCAGCGAGCAAGGCAGTCTTTTAAATTATGCTTTGATGGCTAATCTGTTTGTTTGATGTGTGTTGTTTCTTTGTATATTTTGCAGATGGAGTCAATGTCTGGAGCGGCTAAGAAAAGAAAGGGAGCAACTACTTCCCGGACCGTGCCTATTCAATTCGATCACGACAAGTTTGTCGGTCCAAAACAGGCTGCACGGTACATTTCTCTAGAAAAGCGAAAAATACTTCCAGAGAAGCGATTTCTGATCAACCCACAGGGCACTTACAGAAATTTTGCCGGGTTGATTGACGCGAAGAAGTGGGATAGGTTGATAGATCCCTTAGAGCATTACGACATAGCTACAGTGCGTGAGTTTTATGCTAACGCACTACCCGACGACGACGAGCCCTTTACTTGGGTATCTAGAGTTGTCGGGCGTCCAATTCCATTTGACCGGGATGCTATCAACCGAATCCTTGGGGAACCGCTCCAGCTGGGAGCTGAAGAGAGAGACCAATACCACATTGACCTAAGGCTTCACCGAGATGTTCCTGCCATTACTGCCGCCCTGCTTTTACCTGGGAAATCTGTTGAGCCGAACCCATCTGGGGTTCCAATGAGGTATCACCGGGAGGACATGACTCCCATGGCTCAGCTGATACTGCTCTTGGTTTTGACCAACATCCAGCCTAAATCCCACACCTCTACTGTGCCGATCCCAGTGGCACATTTGGTCCATTCCATCCTCACCAATGTCGAGATCGATGTGGCGAGGATCATCGCAAATGAGCTGAAGTCCGTGGTCGAGAGCGGGCTTAAGTCGGGGGCTCGTGTTAATTGTCCCCTAGCTTTCCCGTGTTTGATCATGAGTTTATGCGTTCAGGCAAGGGTGAGACTTCCGTCTCGTGGGCAGGTAAGGATCCCGTCACCTATCGATGACCGGTATGTGGCTAAATATTGTCGACCGAAGACTACCAGTGGCAGTGCAGCTGCAGGAAGTACCCGGACTTCTGATGGTCCTGGTACTTCTACTCCTAGACTTGATCCGTATGTCCAAGCTGTGTGCAACTACAGTTTGGAATGGATGGCGGCATCCTAGAGAGCCATGTTGGATATGCACGACTCTATGCAGCGTTTGCAGCTGCAAGGAAGTGGTGCTCATGCTTTGATGACGCGGGAGCAGTTTCTGCTCAACGCCAACTGGCCCGTGGACACGCCAGTGTATAGTGAGGGGGTGGGCGTTGATGCTGATGATGATGATGTTGATGATGAGGCTACCGGTTCTGATGCCGGTAGCGAGGAGGAGTCCTGAGCCCTTAGTGGGTTAAGTTTTTGTATTTTTTCAGCTTTTATGTCATTTCTATTTGTATTTTCGAATTTTGTATCTTGATTTTGGTGTTGTACTATTGGGGTGTTTTGTCCCCCATGAACAAATTTATATTTTCAGTTAATGTTAATTATTTATGTTTTTAATTTTGTGTGTTTAATAAATTTTTAGTTGATTGAGTGGCAAACCCTTCTAGATTGGTTGCTCCTCAAGAAGTACCCAATGAAGGTGCATCCGAGCTTGGATGGCAATGATAAGAATAAACAAGTGAATGAAGCTAAGGTACATGGTTACCTTCGGCTAGAATTTTAGAATGAATTAGGAACTTTACTCTTTTTGGTAAATTGAATATTGTCTTTTTGCAACATAATTGAATGAATGTTTCATCTAGAACTTAAAACCACAAATTGTGAGGAAACCTCCATTGTACACTTAAATGCTGGATTCTAATAAGTTTTGTTGATTCATGAGATTCATGCTTTGTCTTTTATTATTGTGAAATTGTGGAAGCAATTAGAAATGATCAAGGCACTTGTTTTCTTTTGAGCACAACTACATCCAAAAACAACTTACCTGTGAGCAGAGAGAGTATTTGTTAACCCCTTTGAGCTTAAACAGTTGAATCTCGGCTTGAAATAAAACGAGATCTCAAAAATCTTTTTTTTACAACCCGGAAAATCTTGATTATTGTTCTTTTGCCGTAAAAAGTTAAGAGCATTCACTTAGGGTGTGGAAGAAATAAGTTGGGGAGAACGAAAAAGAATTGGTAAGTACCACAACTCTTGAAAAAGAAAAGAAAAACCGAGCAAGCATGAAAAAAAAATATAGAAAAGAAACATCTGTTTTGTATATTTGATGTGAAAGAAAAGAACAAAAATAGAAAGAATGAAAATGAATGCTTGCTTGGAAGAAAAATAGTGAAAAATAAAAATTGAGTTGTGGAATATGTGTTGTGAAGGTTACAAATAAGAAACAAATGAAACAAAGTCGAGTAGTGTGAATAATATTGTGAATGTCTCTTTTGCATCGGCACTTTCGTTTCAATGGCCTTAGAAATGTTCCTTGTTTGTTAACCTAGCCAAGCTGCACCCTAAAAGCCCTTAGTGATCTTTATGCTTCCACAGTACCATTTATAATTGTTAGACATTGTATGAATCTATTTGTTTTCTTCATTGTTTGTTAGAGAGTGAGATTATTCCCGCGGTTGCAAACGCGTAAAATCTTCATTCCTTATTCGAAGAGGAGAGATAGGATGATTCATTCAGAATAGTATTGTTGTAGATAGATAAATATTTTGCTTTGCTATTTAAGTTTTAGTTCTTATGTATTATTTTATTCGAACCGTTGGAAACTTGTATTTGCTGATTTCGCTTGTGTTTGAGCCGTTTATCCAACTTCGGAGAAACCAGTTTCTTAAAGCAAATCCTCTTGTCCTTCAAGAGGCATACTTTGCTTGAGGACAAGCAAGAATCTAGTTGGGGAGAGTTGTTAGATGCCCAAAAGTGCTTATTTGAGCTATCATATGTGGGCATCTTTCACTCTTTTTCCTTGCTAAAATTGTCAAAACCACATTTGTTTTACATGGAATGCATTACATTGATAAACAAGCTTGGTGCCTTTGATTTGTGTGTTATTGTGCAGGAAAAAGGCATGAACTAATTGAAAATGAAGACACAAGAAAATTGGCAAAGGAACCAAAAGAATACAAGCATTTCATCAGCCTGCTCGCTAGGCGAGGCTGTGGCGAAGCACTGCTTCGCTAGGCGAGCTCCAGGCGAAAAGCTCCAGTAAATTGTCAAATAAATTCGCCAGGCGAGCTGAAGGCGAAGGTGGTAGCGAGTTCGTTCTGTTTTGGTGAAAAGCGCAGCCAGCACTCACTCGCTAGGCGAAGCTCTAGCGAGTCCCCAACGAGCATTCCAGTAGAAAAACCTCTCAACCTCGCTGGGGCGAAGGTTGAAGCGTGTCCTTCGCTAGGCGAAGGTATGTTCGCTAGGCGAACATGACAGTTCAGCAGACCATGTTTCTCTGGGCGCAGGTGCCTTATGTGCCCATATTAGACCCTCGCTAGGCGAGCCATTCTGCTCGCCTAGCGAGCATGACAGCCCAGCAGTGGTCTATAAGTAGCAGGTGCCACTTTTGAGCACCATACCTCATTTTTACCAACTTTTTCCACTTTTGTACTTTGGAGAGATATTTTACAGCATTGTTAGAAGGGATCTTTTATGCCCTAATTTTCATTTCTCTTCATCTTAGAACCATCTTCTACAAAAAGAAGGTGGATTCCCATCCAACTTCGATTATCCGACTTGGATGTTGATCAACCTTCTTTCCTTACTTGCCGACCAAGCTACCATGAAAATGAGTAGCTAAGTCATCCATTTGTCAAGGTTAGATGTAGGTGATTACTAGCTTTGTGTGTAAATGTAAGGATCCTCATATGTAAACTCTTTAATGGTAAATATATGATGAAAACTTTGTTTCTATTTAAAACTCTTTGTGTTGGTTTATGATCGAGAGATGTTTACCGACTCTTGACCTAGGTTTTCATCCAAACTTGTTTCTTAGCTAGAGATAGTAATGAATGATTTTGTTCACCATAAGGTTGAACCAAAAAGTTGTCATTTTGATAGATTGTGTTCGAGAGAAACAATGGATCAAAATGGCAAAACTCACAATGTGTGTTCGAGAGAAACATATTGAGAGGACTTTGTGAAATTATTTATCATCTAAAGGAGTTTATAAGATTGTTGACCGAGCAAATACATGCAAAGTGATCATTGAAACCTAACTTTGACAATATTTCTCATTTAATCAAACCATAACTTTTACCGCAATTTATTACTTTTTATGCAAGATAACTTGATTAAAACCAAAACCCTATTGTTACATTGAGCTACGATTAATACAACCATCGAACGGCGGTGATATCTTACAATCCCTGTGGATACGATAACAAAAACCCGACACGAAATATACTTTCAACAAGTACATGGAGATATTCGCCTGGTCTTATCAAGATATGCCTGGGCTGAATACTGATATTGTGGTTCATAGACTACCTCTCAGAAATGATTGTCCTTCGGTCAAGCAGAAGCTTCGTAGAACAAGTCCTGATATGGCAATAAAAATCAAGGAAGAGGTTCAGAAGCAGTTCGATGCTGGTTTCTTGTCAGTAACCACTTACCCACCGTGGGTGGCCAACATCGTTCCTGTGCCGAAGAAGGATGGCAAAGTCAGAATGTGTGTCGACTACCGGGATTTGAACAGGGCGAGTCCGAAAGATGATTTCCCATTACCTCACATTGACGTATTGGTTGATAGTACGGCTCAATCCTCGGTATTCTCTTTCATGGATGGTTTCTCGGGCTATAATCAGATCAAGATGGCGGCAGAGGACATGGAAAAGACGACATTCATTACACCTTGGGGCACATTCTGCTACAAAGTGATGCCATTTGGGCTGAAGAATGCCGGTGCTACCTATCAGAGGGCAATGACGACTCTCTTTCATGACATGATGCACAAAGAGATTAAAGTGTACGTGGATGATATGATAGCGAAGTCGCAGACAGAAGAGGAGCACCTGGTTAATTTGCAGAAGCTGTTTGACAGATTGGTCAAGTTCAAACTGAGGCTGGATCCGAACAAGTGTACGTTTGGGGTGAGATCAGGGAAGCTGTTAGGCTTCATTGTCAGTGAGAAAGGGATTGAGGTTGACCCAGCAAAAGCCAAAGCTATTCAGGAGATGCCTGAACCGAAAACGGAAAAGCAGGTTCGTGGGTTTTTAGGGAGATTGAACTACATTGCAAGGTTTGTATCTCACCTAACTGCCACGTGTGAACCAATATTCAAATTGCTTAGAAAGAATCAGGCAATCAAGTGGAATGATGATTGTCAGAAAGCTTTTGACAAGATTAAAGAGTATTTACAGAAACCTCCAATCCTGATTCCTCCAGTTCCAGGGAGACCACTGATAATGTACCTGTCAGTCACCGAGAATTCAATGGGGTGTGTATTGGGACAGCAAGACGAGTCTGGTCGAAAAGAGCATGCCATATACTACCTTAGCAAAAAGTTTACCGACTGTGAAATCAAATATTCACAGCTTGAGAAAACTTATTGTGCTTTGGCCTGGGCTGCTCGCCGACTGAGGCAGTATATGTTGAACCATACTACCTTGTTGATTTCTAAAATGGATCCAGTGAAGTACATCTTTGAGAAGCCAGCTCTCACCGGACGTGTTGCCCGTTGGCAGATGATCTTAACTGAGTATGATATCCAGTACACGTCGCAGAAGGCTATCAAAGGTAGTGTATTGTCAGACTATCTCGCCGAGCAACCGATCGACGACTATCAGCCGATGATGTTTGAATTCCCTGATGAAGACATCATGTATCTTAAGATGAAAGATTGTGAAGAGCCTCTTGTCGAGGAAAGACCTGATCCTGATGACAAGTGGACATTGATGTTTGATGGGGCTGTTAATGTAAATGGTAACGGTGTTGGTGCAGTGTTGATCAATCCGAAAGGTGCTCATATACCTTTTTCTGCCAGATTGACTTTTGATGTCACCAACAACGAAGCTGAGTATGAGGCTTGTATCATGGGAATAGAGGAAGCCATTGATCTGAGGATCAAAACGCTTGACATCTTTGGAGATTCCGCTCTGGTGATCAATTAGGTCAATGGAGATTGGAACACGAACCAGCCGCATTTGATTCCTTATAGAGATTACACCAAAAGAATACTGACGTTCTTCAAGAAGGTGAAGTTGTATCACGTCCCCCGGGATGAGAATCAGATGGCTGATGCTTTGGCTACTTTATCGTCCATGATAAAGGTTCATTGGTGGAATCATGTGCCACATGTTGCGGTGAATCGACTCGAGAGGCCTGCATATGTGTTTGCAGCCGAGTCTGTTGCGATTGATGAGAAGCCGTGGTATTATGATATCAAGAACTTCCTCAAGACTCAAGAGTATCCTGAAGGCGCGTCGAAGAATGATAAGAAAACCCTGAGAAGGCTAGCTGGAAGCTTTTATTTGAATCAGGATGACGTGTTGTACAAGAGGAACTTTGACCTGGTCTTGCTCAGATGCGTGGATAGACACGAAGCAGACATGTTGATGCAAGAAGTGCACGAGGGTTCGTTTGGTACCCATGTTGGTGGTCATGCAATGTCGAAGAAACTGTTGAGAGCCGGTTATTACTGGATGACTATGGAATCCGATTGCTTCAAGTATGCTCGGAAGTGCCATAAGTGTCAAATTTATGCTGATAAGGTGCATGTACCACCAAGCCCGTTGAATGTCATGAACTCGCCTTGGCCGTTTGCCATGTGGGGCATTGATATGATTGGGAAGATTGAGCCTACTGCTTCGAATGGACATCGCTTCATCCTGGTTGCGATTGATTACTTCACCAAGTGGGTGGAAGCAGCTTCCTATGCTAACGTTACCAAACAAGTGGTTGCCCGGTTCATCAAGAAAGAGATCATCTGTCGTTATGGAGTCCCTGAGAGAATCATCACTGACAATGGTTCAAATCTCAACAACAAGATGATGCAAGAACTTTGCAGAGACTTCAAGATTGAACATCACAATTCTTCTCCTTACAGACCAAAGATGAATGGTGCGGTAGAGGCGGCGAATAAGAATATCAAGAAGATTGTGCAGAAGATGGTCGTTACGTACAAGGATTGGCATGAGATGCTACCCTTCGCTTTGCATGGGTATCGTACTTCAGTGCGTACGTCGACCGGGGCAACCCCCTACTCCCTTGTGTATGGTATGGAAGCAGTCCTACCAGTTGAAGTGGAGATCTCTTCTCTGAGGGTATTATTGGATGTCAAGCTGGACGAAGCCGAGTGGATTCGTACAAGGTTTAATGAGTTGAGCCTTATCGAGGAGAGACGGCTAGCAGCTGTATGCCATGGGCAGTTGTATCAGAGAAGGATGAAGCGAGCCTTTGATCAGAAGGTGCGTCCTCGGACATTTCAGACTGGCGATTTAGTTCTGAAGAGGATCCTTCCTCCCGGTACAGATAACAGGGGCAAGTGGACTCCTAATTACGAAGGTCCGTATGTTGTGAAGAAGGTCTTCTCCGGTGGAGCCTTGATGCTTACAACAATGGATGGTGAAGATTTTCCGTCCCCTGTTAACTCAGATGTAGTCAAAAAATACTTCGCATAAATTGACCCGCTGGACAAAAAGAATAAAAGAGTCCAGGCAAAAAAAGGGCATCCCGGCGAACCAAAAGAAACAGAAAAAAAAGGTTCGGGCAAAAGTTAGGGATAAAAAATGAAAAGAATTTGTACACCCGGTAAGTCGAAAACCCGCAAGGGCGGCTTAGGCAAAAATGGGTATCCCGGTGGATTGAAAACCCGAAAGGGCGATCCAGCCAAAAGAGGGATTAGAGCGAAGGCTACAGTCTGAGTTATCTGTACTTCATCGCGCTTCGTCAGCTGCCATCTCGAAAGATGTGATCGGTCCAGTCATTCTTCTCAGAAAGCAAGGGAGTTGGGAGGAGAACTGATGATCTGTGAGTTATAACAGAATTGGGAAATAGTGGATGCCGTATTCACATTGCCATTAGGATAGTTTATTTTCCTTTTGTGCGCAATTACCTCTTTCTAGGAATTGCTTCCCAATGTATTTGCCTTTTCAGGCACATTTTCAATCAATAAAAGTCGTATTCAGATAAATAGCTCTCTTGTTTTTATTTTTACTGTTTTGTTTGCGAAAACGTCCGAATTTTTGATAAACATTGCATATAATAAAACATGAAGGCTGAACAATAACTTGCAGAAGGATAAAACATTTGAAAATCATTTTGAATGTTGAGGATACTTGAGTATATCTTGTCCATATACCCCTGGGGCATTGTGTTTTTCTGTATTGCAGGTCGACTTCTATGAGCTTTTCCCCAGCAGGTCCTTCTCAGAGCAAGTTTGATATCCGTCAGAGTTGGGTTCCTTTGCAGAGGTGTCTGTGGATGGTACCTTCTTTCCTCAGCAGATTTAAAGATTGCCTATCCTTGGCAGGCCGGTGTTTGCAGATTTCCTCAGCTAAGATCCCCGCTGAGTGCTTGGAAGATGTTATCCCCCAGGAGGGTTTCCCCAGCGGAGTTTGTCATGAAGATGTTGTTTCCCAGCAGTCGGGTTTGTGATGTTGGTATCCCCAGCGTGGCCGTAAGTGCTTCTCCCCAGCAGGGTTATGGAAATTTATCTCCAGCGTGATAGGATGTGTTGTTATCCCCACCAGAGTTGTTCTCCTCATCAAGAAGGTGTGGGTTTTTCCTCAGCAAGTCCCCGAGTGGAGCGGGTTTTAATGAAATATTTCTCCAGCAGAATTATCCCACCGGTGGATTGGGCGAGTTCCCGTAGCAGAGTTGCATCCCCAGCTGAGGTTGTTCCACCTTGTGGATTGTGTGGGTCGTCCCCAGTGGAGTAGCAGTTATTCCCCGTAGCAGAGTGCGGCCTACTTGAGGTTTGGTGGAATCTTCTCCAGCGAAGTCGCTTTATCATTCCCTGGTAAAGATGTCTTGTTACTCCCTGGCGAGTATCCCGAAGAGTTGCCTGATTTACTTCCTCAGCGGAGTATTGTTTGCCTCCCGAGCAGAGTCCCCGAGTGGATTTGCATTGTGAAGGATGTTCCCTAGTGGAGTTTATTTTGTCCTGTCAACAGTTTTGTTCTCTCCAGCATGAGTGAGAAGTCGGTGCTTTCTCCGCAAGGTATTCCCCAATAAGAGTCTCCCCGTAGAGTATTCTTCAAGCAGAGTCTCCCCGCGGAGTTGGAGTATCTGATCAGTTTGGCTCCTTAGCCAGTGTTGCATTTTGCATGTAGTAATCATTGCATCCTCAAAAATGCGTATCATTTCCATTCGATATGGAGCATTACGCCATAGAAAAATTCAAACATATGCATTCATGTGTTCGAAACCTTCAAACCGTATCCCCGACAGTGGCGGATTTTTGTTCAACCTGTACGGCACATTTGCTACAGTTGCTCCTAATGACGTTCAGGATTAATCCCCCCAGAGGTTTACTTCCTCATCCGTTGGTGAAAGGAAAGCCTGCTTCTCCCCAGTGAGATCCCCTGCAAGTGTGTAGCCTTGCCCAGGCATGTAGATGTCAGTATCCCGTCAGCACCCGCGTGTGTTGTTTCTTTGGTGTCGGTAAACACCATCTTTCGGTGATTTCCAGTCATGCGTAGTGTCTGGTCTTCTTTGGTGTCGGTAAACACCATCTTTCGGTGATTTCCAGTCATGCGTAGTGTCTGGTCTTCTTTGGTGTCGGTAAACACCATCTTTCGGTGATTTCCAGTCATGCGTAGTGTCTGGTCTTCTTTGGTGTCGGTAAACACCATCTTTCGGTGATTTCCAGTCATGCGTAGTGTCTGGTCTTCTTTGGTGTCGGTAAACATCATCTTTCGATGTGCGTAACGTCGTCCCTTCCCTAGTGAAGTTTCCTCCTCTCCGTTGGTGTCGATAAACGTCGAGTTTTTCCTATGCGTCTGCTGGCGTATAGTTGATATCTTTCCCCACAGGGTCGTCCCCAGAAGAATCCTCCTCTCCGTTGGTGTCGATAAACGTCGAGTTTTTCCTAGTCGTCCGATGACGTCTAGTTGCTTATCCCTCACAGATCATTCATTAATGACTGTTGATTCCCCTCAGATCCTCCTCTCCGTTGGTGTCGATAAACGTCGAGTTTTTCCTATTCGTCTTATGACGTCTAGCTGTACCTTTCCCCATGCGAATTTACCTCTCCGTTGGTTTCGATAAACGTTGAGTTTTTCTCATTCGTCCGATGACGTCTGATTGTATACCCTATTCCCAGTCATTCATTAATGTCTGGTTGATTTCCCAGCCAGAATCCCCAGTAGACGTCCTATTTGGTGTCCGGTTGTGGTCTCCCTTTCGTCCGTTGGCGTCTGGTTGAGTTTTCTCCTTCTCCGTTGGTGTCGATAAACGTCGAGCGTCTCCCTTTCGTCCGATGACGTCTGGTCGAGTCTTCCCAGTTCATCCGTCGTCCGTTGATGTCTGATCTCCTTCTCCGTTGGTGTCGATAAACGTCGAGCGTCTCCCTTTCGTCCGATGACGTCTGGTCGAGTCTTCCCATTCATCCGATGATGTCTGGCTACCTCTCCGTTGGTTTCGGTAAACGTCGAGTTTTTCCCATTACGTCCGCTGACGTATGGTTGTATCCTTTCCTGGTTATCCCCAATAGAGCTGATTCACCTCTCCGTTGGTCTTGGTAAACGTTGAGTTTTTCCTAGTTGTCCGCTGGCATCTGGTTGAGATTTCTGTTCCCATTCATCGTGTGGCGATGTCTGGATGTGGTTGTGCCTCCGAAAAAAAAACAATAACAAAAACAAGAAAAGAAATTCCCAACAGTGTGCAAATTTCTACGGTTCTTGGTATTCAATCCCTGTTTACCCTGAAGGTCTGACAGCCGTTGCTCTCATCCGTTCGGGTTCCCAGTTGATTGAATAGGGGCAGCTGTAGCACCTCAAATTTTCACCCTACCTTTTGTACATTCATTTCATATTAGTTCATTAACATAACATGGTCCACTGCATAACATTGCATTGTCCATTTGCCCAAGTGCAAGCCATTCTGACAAATTAGGTCAAACTAGTCAGGAGAATCAGTCAAACAAGCAAGCATGTGCTATTTCCATTGAAACAAAGCCCTATGGTTGATTTATCAAGTTCATATGGTCTAAGGATCATTGTGAAGTGGTTTGGCCAAAGATTGGATGCTCAAAGCTCATCAGTCAAGCTGAATTTCAGCTGGAACCATAGAAGGTCAACTGTGGTCAAATGTGGTCAACTGTGCCTGGTTTTATGGATTGGAAGGTGTGAGATGGTTTGAGAGGCCTCATTCATGTCCATATAAGTCTCATTTGACATATCAAAGACCAAGGTTGAAGAATTGGAGGTCAGACAAGAAGTTTCCAAAAATGGCAGGTGACCTGTAATTTCAACTGCCCAAAATGGAAAGTTTTTCTCCCCAAAATTACTTCATCATACAAGCTTCAAATGGAATTTTTCCCAACATGAAAGTTGAAGATCTTGATCTCACCATTCCAAAAAGTCCAAGAACTTGAAATTCCCATGTGTGGTTGGCAAGATATGGTCCAGTCATTTTCCAAAAATGCCCAAAATCAAAGTGGCATAACTTTCACATGGAATGGCCAAATTGGATGGTTTTTCTTTGAGCAAACCACATTTGATGTGTACTTTCATAATCCATCATCACATTTTGCCAAAAGCCTTCACATAAAAAGGTCAATTTTCAAGTGCAACAATTCAAAACCAAGGGCAAAATGGTCCAAATCTCAAAATACTTGGAATTTTGACATGGGACTTTTTTCAACACATCACAGATGCCATTTAGAGTTTGGGTGAACCAAGTTTGGACAGAAAAATCAGCTGCATCATGAAAGGGCATATTGGACCAAAGCTTGAAAATGCACTTAACACTAATCATCTCCATTTTGCTAATCATGATTAATTTTGGATTAAGGCATTGGTATATATTGTTAATTGTAACTGTTTTCAATAATCACTAATCATTTCTTCAGATCCAAACAGAAAAATTTCACAATTCTCTCACTTTTTTCCACTTTGAACTTTCACATTTTTTCAAAATTCATCAAGATTCTCTCCATCTTTTGGTGTTTTCTCTTGTTGATCATCTTCTGCAGGTGGTGATTGAGAACTGTTTGCATCAATTGGAGCTCAAATCCATCAAAATCGCAACTGTCCAAGCTTGATCTAATGCACAACAGTTGAAGAATCCTTGAAGAATACTTCGTCTGTTTTCATCATTCCAAGCTTGAAACACGCGAAATCCGGAACTGCACTTCACCAAGGTTGGAAATCGAATCTAACGATTGCTTCAATTATGATAGGGATTTGATAGAGTATTCATTGTAGAGTAGCCTGAAACTTGTATCATGTATTTTCGTTGTGTATTGGCTGAGAAATCTTGGATTAAAGTTTAGATGCAAAAATTTCTTTCAGTCGATTCGCCTTGTGTATGAATTTCTGGACAATATAATGGTGATATCGTTGATGCATATGATTAGACGGTTCCAACGGTGCCTCGTTTGTTCGTTTTGGTTAAGTTTTGTTCTTCGCCATTTCCTGGAAATTTTGTGCTTATTCATGATGAAGAACCTTGCCAAGAACACGTTTGATCCAATGCCTTTGCCTTCAATTCAAATTATGTGTTTAGCGCCAAGCCGAGCGAATAGAAGCGCGCCATGTCATTTAGTTATATGGCAGCGTTTTGATCCCTGGACGCGTTATTTACGACTTTGCCATTCAGAATTAATAAATTCATTTTCATGTTAAATAAATATTTCAATAATTAACCAAAACTTCAAAAAATCAAAACAAATCCATTTCTAATCCAATTTGAGTGGGACTTTTTTTGTTAGATTCCAAATTTCATCTAGTTTTTTATAGGCATAGTAACTCAAGTTGTGCCTGGAGAATTTTTGACTTTGCCTATTGATCTTGTTCATGTGTATATTTTGTGTATGTTTTACCATTTTTAACATGAAATGATCATGCATTATCCAAATTGAATGAAATTTCACATGCTTGTTCTTGACTCATTGCTGGTGATTTTGATGTGTAGTTTGTGAATTTTGGATTTATGGTTTGCAAGATATGATGTGTTCAAGTTGAGTGTGACAATGTGTGTCACACTAGGTTAGGTCAACTTCATGATTTTATTTGATACGCCTATGCTTTGACAATTGACCTCAAATTTTGCATGTGATCTCCTATGTATGTCTAGTTTTGCCATGATTTTTTGTAGGAATTGTTGAGCCATTTCCTATTTGATTGGGATTTTTGCTTGCTGTTTAGACATTTTAGGGTTTTGTTTGAGTGATTGACTTCCATGTCTTGTGAAATGCTCATACCATATCATATGAATGTGAAATTTGATGGAGTGATTCATAACATGTTTGAGTTCACTTTGGCTTTGGTCCCATTCATTTCCTAGTTGTTCTCACTGTTTTACATTTGATTGAAGTTTATGCTTATTTTGCTACCATGTGTTGGCTTGTTTGGATTTCTGCTGACTTTATGATTTTCATTGACCTACTTCCACATGTCCAAATGCTATGAAATTTGATATGTAGCTCATTGAATGTGTCCTGTTTAGAATGGAATTTTTGTGGAATTTATTGAGCTGTTTTGATATTTTTTTGATGGAAATCATTCTGTTTGCTCATTTATGATTCACATTTGCCTAGCTTGATTTAAATTGTGCATGAAATAAATTTAGTGCATAGTTTAGATGTGAGACCAATTGGATTCTCTTTGTAATTGACTTATATTGATTTTGATCATGTTTCACTTGCTGTTTTGACTTTTCACTTCCTTTTGACCCTAGGCTTGTCCTAGTGGTCTTGTATCTCATGTTTGAATGTGATTTTCAGGTTAAGAAGCAAAATACTTAAGGAGGTGGATTCACATTTGATTGAGTTGTCTCATTTGATATTGTAAACTAACTTGGTTTATGTTGTAGGATGCTTGGCTCCTTTGAGTTGCTTGCACTTTGGTGCATTGGATTGTGTTTGTCTGTGTATAGCTAATTGTGAACCGTTTGCTGTTTAGTTCTGTGATTGGTATACTGATGATATTTGATTGATTTCAGGTACATTAGTTGCTAATATTGCTTTGCTTTGCTTGATAAGAAATTTGCACTGAGGTATAACATTCTTGTCTCCATGTAGTCTGGAAGACCTGGCCTGTTACTTGGCCAGGCACCTGTCTGAAGTCCTCCTTAAGAGGCAATGTTTGTGATTGTTTACTTTTGTCCCCAAGCAGGTAAAGACCTCTATGAGGCAATTGGCGGATATAAGAGATAAGCAATCTATCTCCCGCTCTTCTGTTGAGTTGTCCCTCTGCTCACACCATTGTGTTGATGCATTGGGACACAAACCCAAGATCTTGTACAATGTATAGTTGTGTCAGAGTCTTGAGTGTAGAAGGGTTCCTCCTTTCTGAACCCACGCTCCTTTGTCTGAAGCTCTCCCTGACCAGGGATAAGAGCTGTGAAGTCTCATCTTCACTCTCCTTTCATCAGCTTCACCTTAGCCCCTCAATGGCAAGGTTAAGAGCTAACACTACCCCTGTACAGATGACTTGCTCTTGCAGTCTTACCCTTTGATTGATCCCCTTCTGTGTGCATATAGTGTGTGCTACTTGTGAATGCTTGATTTGCTGTTTACTTGCGTTGAATAGGATAGACTTGCTTCCTGTGCAAGTTAGCTAGAAACCTTGACTTAGGGACAATCTTGCATGATAACATCTAGGCTCGAGTTAGTCTCCCTAGTTGTATCTCCCTCTGTTGTCTGGTTAGGCTAGTCCTGTGTCCCTTCGTAGGGGAACTACGTCGCCCTGATCCTCATACCAGATAAGGTACGTAGGCAGGAGATGAGCAGATCT
Source organism: Lathyrus oleraceus (assembly GCF_024323335.1). Taxonomy (NCBI): domain Eukaryota; kingdom Viridiplantae; phylum Streptophyta; class Magnoliopsida; order Fabales; family Fabaceae; genus Lathyrus; species Lathyrus oleraceus. The sequence goes on from NC_066580.1 coordinate 369,858,858, forward strand.
CTCCGGGCGCCTGTGTCTTTGTTTTGTGTTGTTGTATGCTTGGAAGCTGATGTAAGTCCATCGAGTGGCATTCGGGTTCCAGTGTGCGTGTGTTTTGGTTCGGATGCTGATGTAAGTCCATTGATTGGCATTCAGGCTCCACGTTTGCCTCCTTGTGTGTGTTTTTGGTTCGGATGCTGACGTAAGTCCAGTGATTGGCATTCAGGCTCCATGTTTGCCTTTGCCTGTGTTTGTTTGTGTGCGTGTTAGCCGAGCTACGAATGCTCTGATTCTCCTTCGTCCAAAGGAGATACGTATGCATAGGATGCGACATCCTAGCGAGCATGTGTCGTTTCCCCGGTTCGAACTACTTAGACTCTGATGTCTATGCCTGATAGACTAAGTAGGCCCAAGATGCGATATCTTGCCGAGTCAGTCTTGTCTGTTTTCTTGTGTCTCTTTCAGCCAGTGTGTATGTGTGTTTGAACAGTGTTTTAGCAACCATTTTCCTTCCTATTGTGCGTGGATCCCGTCGAGTACGACAGATGCGTAGGGGTGCTAATACCTTCCCTTCGCATAACCGACTCCCGATCCCATTCTTTTTGGTCGCGAGACCATGCTTTTTCCAGGTTTACTCTGAGCGTTTCCTTTCCCTCTTTTGGGATAAATAACGCACGGTGGCGGCTCTGTTGTTCTTGTTTTCCCGCCGGTTTTTCGCGTAATGCGACACTAGGGGACCGACTCCAAACTTTAGAATCTTTACCTCCCCTATTTATGGATATAGGCTACTGTCGGTCCAGCCGCCTAATAAAGAACCGAGTAGGCGGAAAATATTACCTTATGGTGAATAACCAGGCCGTCCCAAGCGTTGTTCTCCCCAACATTTCCCTAACAGATGTCACCAATCCCAACCGCCACCTCTATGATCTGAATGCTCCCGAAGCTACCGAGCCTTCACATACAAACCCGTCTGCAGACGAGTTCGAAGAAATGGAGCAAGGTGATAACGCTCCTGAACAACAATCAGTCCCGCTCAACCCTTCCGATACTGCAGCTGGCCCATCCTCCCGACGTCGTCGACGAAGAAGACCTGCAACCAACGACGACATCATGGATGCTATTGATGGTATGCAAGCACAGAATCTCGAAATGATGCAAATGATGCGCCAAATGCAACAACAGCAGGAAGAGAGGAATACCATAACCGATCAGCGATTCACTGAGTTGTTTAGCAGGTTCGACAACTTAGACTTACGTCAGCGATCACCAGGCCCAAGAACAAGAGGCGGAAGGCAACCTTAACTTTTCTTTTTCCTTTCTTTTTTGTATTTCATTTCTTTTCCTTCAAACATTGAGGACAATGTTTTATTCAAGTATGGGGGAGAAAACCATGTTCTTTCTATCCTCCATTTTCCTTTTCAAGTATGTATCTTTCTTTTCATTGTTATTTCCCTTATAAAATAAATAAATTATTATAATATAGATTTATTTTAAGTTAAGTCCCTAGCGTGAAAACTTTCTATTATCTATTCCCCTCAAATTTTCATGAGCCATAATAACAGAAATTTAACACACCCAGTAAGTATAAAGGTTGCTTATTTTATAAAACTTGAGTGAAATCAAGACAAAAATTATTACCATAACAACGCTCTAAGAACCTCAACATGTCAGATCAGAATGAGTACCTATTATACCAATCCCTTGAACTTTTAGTTTCATAGTAACCCCGAGTAGTTTATACGAGAAGTCAACACCATCTTAATAGCAAACTACGTGGAGAGCCGATGAATATAAGTGAATGATTCCCAAAGTAACATAAAAAAATATATATACATATCAGGAAATGCACTAATTAAGTTAGGTGATCCTTACCAGATCATTTAATCTAAAGGTTGCAGATCATACAAAAGCATAATATGAGAGATCCATTATGAGTTGGTTCAGCAGGTATCTGGTAGGGCGGACTACGGTCCGATCCCCCGCAATTTGCAATGGACTGAATAACGAAGTTATCCGACTTATGTACCAGAACTTCTAGCAAAAAAAAGGGATCAGAATCACTAACCGGTTACTCCACTATGTGCGCGAAAAGATAAAGGGCTTAATGTGATTTCGCTAGAATGAAAACGGGTGAAATAAGAGTAAAGGAACTAGGACAGCTATAATGGCATTACTTGAACTGGTTTTCATAAGGTGAGGTTATCTGAGGTTGTGACGGTGGTTGTTGATGTCAAGATTAAACTCAAGTTACTTCTAAACAAGGTTTACATGCAACCTAGTACGAATTGATGTGTGTTTTGAAATTTCATCTTGCTAAAATTTTTAAAACAAGTTCTATACTGTATTTTGCTTGAGGACAAGCAAAGATCTAAGTATGTGGGAGTTTGATAACATGAAATTATATCACATTTTAGGACTTAATTCAATTAAATTATATTATTATTTACTTTAATTTATTTCATTTTATCAGATATTACGCGGTATTTCCTTTCTATTTATCTCAGGTAGTCTATTTGAAGCAAAAGTAAAAAAAGGAAGAAAAGGAGGTGCAAAAAGAAGTTTTTGGAAACAAATAGCAAAAGCCAAGCCCAGCCCAAAGAAGGCACAGGCGTTGTGCCTGTGACGAGCGTCACAGAGGCTGTGACGAGCGTCACAGAGGCTGTGACGAGCGTCATGCTGTATACACTTGTGTGACGAGCGTCACACATGGTGTGACGGACGTCACACCATTCCCCTACATTTTTGCCTTCAGAGACGTTGAGTCTTATTTGCACGCTGAATCCTATTTCCACGCCTATCCCTTCGTTACGTGAAGACTCCTTGACGCGGACTACTTCTGAAGACCGTTACGGAAAGTACCAATATAAATACCAGCTTTGCAAACCCTTCCATGGTTCCACGCTTCCAGACTTTTTCCAGTTTTCGCTTTTTCGCATTTTTCTTTTTCCAGCAGCTTAAGCATATTCCTTATAGTACTTCTTTTATAATTTTTATATTGTTTCTTTTGCAATTCTATTTTCTTTTCTAGCACTTAATTAATTTTTCGCACAATAGTTCCTACACCGGAAACTATTGTGTACCTTTTACCGGATCTAACCTTACGTTAGAATCTAGTTTTTTATTCCTTCGCTTTATTTTTCTGCCTGATTGAAGAACTCAAGAACAAATCCAACCAGTCTGTGGTGGAGTGTTCAAGACTGCTATTTAATTATTCAGGTTCTTTATTTATTTGTTGAATTTATATATGCTTGTTTTTATTATTAATTTATACTGCTTGCCTGCGATGAATCTGTTTATGCATGCTGATTATTTGGATCTGTTGAGTATGTCTGGCTAATTTATTTAGGTATCAGTATGTAAAGTAAGCGGAATGAAGAAATCAAAACTAAGTTGGTTTAGTTAAGTTTAAAATTAAAATCACTCATTTTACGGTCTCAATTTATAGGTTTAATAACAAAGTTTTTGTACGAAAGTAAAAGATATAAAGAAGTTAAAATCAATAGAGCGAGAGTTTGAGGTTTTGACTGGACAGTGTAAATTGGACATTAATTCTAGATCAAGGCGAGAGCAATTTCTAGAGTTAATTAAATTCTAACCTTTTTCAAAAAGTATTTTTAAAGATTGAATGTGAGGACGAAAGTTAAGCATTTGAATTTAATTATATAACCTAAGTCAACAGAGCGAGAGTTTGAGATAAGGGTGTTTAAACGATTAGTGTTTTCTTAAAAAGAGTTTCTACGGATTCTATTGTTTTCAACAAGTGGTTTTTGACTTAACTATAAGTGACAGCTACGTTAATATAAAATCATAGTTTATTCAACAGAGCGAGAGTTTGAGATAAAACTTTTAATCAATAGCGTCAACTGAAAAGATTTATTTTAAAACCAAGAAACCAATAAAGAATTGATTCCCTAATTACGACGAATTACATACCGATATCCGCTTATTAGATATTAATTTTAAATCTTATTTTAGTTTTAGCTTTTTCCCCCAAAAATCAAAGTATTACCTGCCTTAGCTTTACGAAGTAACCTTAGATAACGGTATATCGATTCATAAGTCCCTGTGGGATCGATATCTTTTAAAACTACGCGATAGAACTGTGCACTTGCAGTTTGTACCCCAATTCGACTCATAAAGTCGAGCGATCAATACCATGATCCATATCTTTGATGAAAAGCTTCGTATTTTCTTTTGACAAACTATACCCTTATCCATTAAAGGATGAATGTTTATTTAATGGATATCTCAAAGTATTTTCCTCTTGGTATAGTTAGTCTTTAACATGAGTTAGACTCTGATGCCACTTGTTGGACAAATGATTTCAAGGACAAGAGAAGGGGGAAAGTTGAACTGTACTATTTAAAATTCATGATTAATTTAAATGTTTTATTACTTAAAACAACAATTTGTGTTAGTATAGAAAAAGCAGGGATCAAAGTAGTGGAAAGAAATAAAAAAATAATTTAAATGACATAAATTAAAGAGATAGTGTTAGAAATATGGCACCGAGATTTATACAAGTTTGACTGAATGTTGGCTTACTCTTGTCCTCGAGAGACCTTCTTAAGATTTTGACTAATAATTTGAGCTCTTATAGGTTTTGCCCATGGACCCTTGATACACGTGAATAAAGAGATATTAAACTGGCCTATCCTCCAAACTAAACATGAGCTTTTCCACGGGCTGAACTCACGAACCAAGTAGGGATTTTACCGGCTAATCTTAATATCTAAACATAACTTTTACCTGACTGAGTTCTAGAACCAAACAAATATTTTATTGGTTTATCTCAAGAACCAAACACGAACTTTCAAGAGAATCACACTTTTGAAATAAATAATGGCACGACACCAACACAATAGTTTCCTCGCAAGTAGTTCTCACTCACAAGACATAAGGCAAATTAGTAGAATAATCGATTAGGCCAATCGATTATTGACCCCCCAATAATCAACCATAAATGAAAAGTTTTGATATTTAACCATTACCAATCATTAAGAGACTGTCCCAATCGATTTTAGAATAAAATAAGAAAAAAAATAACCAATTAGGTAATTAGATCTAATCGATTATTTAGTTGGAAGAGTCTTCTAATCAATCAGACACTCCCTTAATCAGTTAGTTAGGCCTTAAAAATAATTTTAGGTGATTTCATAAAATGAAGAGAGGAATTAAAATATTTAGGGGTGTGTGTGAGTTGCTTTAGTATCTTATGAGTTACTCTCCTACTTTCACATGAGTCTAGTAACTCAGACAGACATGACCAAGCGAGCTTTCACACTTCCTCTCTTTCACAACTCTGAAGCTTTAAAGTTCATTTGCCTGATACAACAATCATATAAACACTTCATTGGAACCTTGAATATTCTACTGGCTTGAAATATCTTCAATTCAATCACCATTGTTAAGGAGTTGGAAAACGTCACCATCGATTTCAATAAGCATCATCGTTGTTGTCATCAAAAGACTAATATAGTCAACAACATCAGGATTATTAGCTATATACCTGTAATCACATGGATCTACAAAGTTGACAGAGGTCTATCCCAACACCTCATAGGGTAACACACGAATAAAATACTAATAATGATGGCGGTTCGATAAGGCATATCATCAACAATATCACATGAGGATTCTAATGAAATAGAGAATGCAACTTGACTATAAATTCTTCGATTAATATGTATATACATTCAATCCCTACTTGGAAATTTAACTTCCCTCAAAATCCCATATATCACATTCTTGGTGAAATACTAAGAAATAGTTATTCTCTACGAGAATGACCCCATAGTAATTGATGTCCATATCTTCAACAAGGATGTTAGGACACTATTGATTGGATGTGCTAATTCACCTGATATCCTATACTGATAAGAATTTGAAAGGCTACAACTCACCCCTGAGAAACACCAGCCACATATATGTAATTTTATTGTATTATCGGATGAGCAAGTCCAAGTGAACGGATGCATCACTCTCAATGATATTTTCAGCATTGACAAAAACACCAAGAACATTATGGTTTGTAATATGGTGGGACACTCCTCATTCTCATCTTACAACATCGTAATAGGTTGATCTACTTTGATTGCATTAGGATGGTTAGTAACAACTTTATACCCACCTGATAATGGTGAGGTGAGGTAGTTAAAGAAAATTAAGAGGTCTGGAGGAGGTGTTACCAAGACAACATGGGAATCAAGCAAGGAAACAACAAAAATATAAACTCTTACAAAATTATTATTATTATTTACCTAAAAATACTATTATTTTAATAAATATGTAAGATTTGTTCGTCCTATTTTGATACCACGGGTGAGTATTACACATAGAAATATTAATACATTACACATTTACTTTTCATGTAGGTCATATTTATATTAAAATAAACCAAATATCTTAGTAATTATACTCATTTATTAATGGTTGAAGGTTTCCATATAATTTTACCCATGAATCTAATAAAGTAATATTGTTTTGCATAAATAAGAAAGTTGATGAAGTAATTTTACCCATGAATCTAATAAAGTAATATTGTTTTGCATAAATAAGTCGCCCTAGGATCTAAAACGAATATGGTCTTTATACGAGGAGTTGATTACCTTAGTACCACCGAATATTTTCTATTTTATAGAAAATATTCGGTGGTACTAAGGTAATCAACTCCTCGTGTAAAGACCATATTCGTTTTAGATCCTAGGGCGACTTACACCACTATCATTATAAGAATAAATTATGACACATAAATAACACACGATATAGTATTCTATCAGTGTCTCATATTTAAGTCAGACGCACCTAATGTTACATTAAACAAATTACTATATTAAGGATTTTATTACTTTAAAAACAAACATCAATATTGTAACCGTTGAATGGTATCTAGAAACACATAATTTCTTCTTCAAGTGACGAGTATGTCATATGATATTATCAAATCTTTATGTTATAATGATCATGTGTATAATTACCATTTCCCCTTATATCTATATTGAAAATAAGGAATATAACGTGTTAGCATTATATAGCTTAATAATATCATCTTTGATACCTGAGTGTACTTAGTAACAATAAATAATCTCAATAATTTATATTGACTCATTTGGCCGTACTCGACCAAGGGCCGTGGATATTTCTCCTGCTATGTAGAAGAAGAAAATTCCATTGAGATCACACATGTTCCTCTATCTCACTCGTAGACAATTAGAATCCAGGAAATATCTTTGATCTCGATGTCGTCGGCGGTGCTGAAGGTCAGAATGAATGCTTGACTTGTTGGAACCGCGGAACATATCATACAAATGAATAAGGTTGAACGAGATTGATATGTAATGGATTGTTCACGATGACTTGATCCTTACCACTTTGAGGATGAGGTGTGGATCTCTTGTGACTTTAGTAGCAGCAGTTGCTTCGCGTAAAGTAGCAAAGTGAATGGATCTAGATCTTGGTATGTTGAAAGATCTAGAGGTTAGAGATTCGGAAAGTTGAAAATCATAGTTGATATGTTAATTGCGTAGATCGAAAACAGAGGATTTATGGTTTGATATAAGGAAATCAAATTCGCTAGTTTGGAAGCTTCGATTTGGTGAATCAAGAAATGAGTATTTAATAGTGAAAAACATGAGAATAAGATGTTAATTCCCATATACGACACCATTGTTCTGCTAGGGAATCATAATTAGTTAGAGGTTGGAGGTTGCGAGATGAAACAATGGGTCGAGCTTCTGATGGTGAGAGAGAGGTTGACCTGCAAAGTTAGTGTAACACCCAATTTTTAGTAAATTATTTTACTTTAATTTAATTATAATTTTTCCGTATTTATTCCATTTAATTTGTATGGGCGATTAAATAAATATGGGTGAGAGAAAGGGTGTGTGACCTGATATTATAATAGAGTTTGTGGGTAATTAGAGATTGATAGAATAATTTAGAATTTATTTTATTAATTAAAATAATGATTCAATTATTTTATTTAAATAAAATAAATAAATTAAAGAGAAAATAGGCGAGTAGAGGAATTAAGGGCAATATTGGACTTATGATGAGTAACTGAGGGCAAAGTAGGTATTATGGAAAAATATTAAGGTTAAGATGAGGATAGTCTAATGAGGGAACTAAACTTTTAGATAATTATGAGGGAATAGAGTTTACAGTACGTATTTTAGGAGAAAAGAGACAACAATAACAATTGGGAAGAGCAAAGCTTAGAGAAGATAAATCACCATTGTTGAGGAGTTTATAGTACTGGCTGGAAATTCAAGGTAAGGGTGAGAATTTGGTTCAATAATAGGGGTACGATGAAGGGTAGAGTGGAGGGACACTTAACCTCGTATAGAGTTTGATCTTCCTTTGAGTTATGATGAATGTTGATGAAAATTTAATGATAATTATATTTTTCTATGTCATGATGTGAATTGCAATTTGGTGTGTTGACATGTTGTTATTGTGTTCTTGAAACTAATGGAATTCATGATTGTATTTGTTAAAATGTTTAATTTGATGATAGATCGATGAGTATGTGATGAGTTATAGTGGTAAATTGGTCTACTGTGTTAGTAACTCGTAAATAAGTTATCTTGGTGTTAGGGATTTGTTACCTTAGAATTGTCAAAGTTACTACTTGAGTAACTCTGATTTGTTTTAGAGTTGTATTGGTATGCCTTGATGTTAAGGGTTACTATCCTATTGATGGTCTGATACAAGTAATAATAATAATGAGTTACTCTATTGATGATTTTTTAGAGTTATGAGGATTTTGTGAAATTAGATGTTGGTTGATAGGTTTAGTATAACAATAGGTAATTGACCTATAATAATAGATTTTAAAATAAGCTATTTTAACATGTTAGGGGATGTTTAGGATATGTCTAAGTTGAAAAAATGAGTTTAAGAGTGAAATTCCCGTAAGGAAATCGCATGAGAGTATTGATCAACTTGTTTCGGGCATATCTTGAGTTTCATAAGTTCGTTTGAGGTCCTTTCAGTTATGTTTGAAAGCTAACGCGATAATCTTTATGTCTAAGTGGATAAATTGGGTCTAGGGGTGCTACAACATTATCAGTTTTCTGGTTTCTATACCTTAAACGTTAGCGATTTCGGTCATGTGTTGGTAAGCTTTTTTCAAGAATAATTGGAGTCTTGTGAGTCCGTTTTAGATGCGGTATGTTGCGCTGAAAAGAGAGTTCAATGATCTTTTCAACTGGGAAATTTCATAATTTTCTCATAAGTATATAACTTTTAACGCCATTTTTAAGTCAGATAAAAAATTATGCCCAATGAGAGTATCCGTTCTTGTGGTTTGATTAAACGGAACCAATTGGGGTATTAAGTCCTGAAATAAAAATCATATTCTTAAAATAGACTCTCTAAACTTTCTAGAACATATTCATTTGCTTGGTTACGACTCCGTTTGGTATTTTAAATCATTATTTGAATATGATTGTGTTGATTGTGTAAGTGATGATATCGATATGCTACCGTATGAGTATGAATTGATGTATTATACGTGATGAGTGTAATTGATGTATTGTGGTGTATTGTTAAAGATGAGTTGCATGTATGTTAATTAATAATTTTATTTAGTTGAATTACTATATGTGCTTGAAATGAGTTACTCTGTTGAGTATGGTGATCGATGTGGTTATAGTGATACTATTTGTGTTATTGCAATTATTGATGTGATTATGAGATGAATTGGTGTACTTATAATGATAACATATTGAGTTGAGATGTGTAGTTTCTATGTGAAACTATCCTGTTGATATTGTATAGGAAATTATGCGGTTGATATGATACCGTTTGTGTTGTTGAGTTGTTGTGATGATGCATACATTCATTCATGTATCACGAGTTGCAGTTATTGTGAAATAGGCCATTATAGGTTTTGATATTGGTGACCGATAATTGTTCTAAGCTTAATGTTGTGGCTTGGAGCTCGGTGTGGGGATTAGGGTTTGCTGAGTGAATCCCATGGGTTTATAGTTGATTAGGACCCGGTTCGTAATTGGAACCATTGTTGAGATCGATACCGCATGCATATGAGTCTATTGATGTTGTTGAGAGTCACATTTGCATATTGATTGTGTATTATTATGAAATGGATGAAACTTGAATACATGTGTTGTGCTGCATAGTGGATTATGTTTGAACTATATTGTATTTAATCTACTCTGATTGTTTATGCATCGTTAAATTATTTAAATGCATTTCTCACTCCTTATGTTTGAATGGTGCCTTTACATGGGAATCATGCAGATACTCAAGAGTAGCATTGCTGAAGTAAGTAGAAGATAGCTCTTGGAGTTACTTATTTAGTTTATCGCTTTGATTAGTGGTGACTTTTTCTGATCATGTAACATCAGGTTGAGGGATAAACACTTGAATTGATTCTTATGTCGTTTATGTTTGAATTCGAGAGTATTTATGTTGTTGAGATTTTCCAAGTTGTTTTGAGTTGACTGTTATGAACTCCTTTTACTTATGATATAAAGTTAACGTTTATGATAATAAATATTATGAGTTGCAATATTGTTGATTAATTTTTTTATTAATGATTCTGCTATGATGACATCTTAAACATCAGATGAGTTGGATATCGTGTAAACATCCCAAGTACAGATCATATGAGTTGAATGTCGTGTAAACATCCCAAGTACAAATGTGTGTATAAAACTATTCTATTGTAACCCGTGTTATGGAATAGGTTATGTTTTTTATGCGAGTAACACCCTATGTGATTGTAATTTCTAATAAAATTATATGTTAAAATTGTATGCGAGGTTTAGGGTGTTACATAGTGGTATCAGAGCAGGTCGGTCTGTTCGACCAGATTGTTTAATTATGTTATTCCCTAGAATGTGAAATGTGTGTGAAAACACTTCTGATGCTTGTTTTGTTTTCCATTTGCAGGTTAGAAATGAAACAAGTGGGGGAAAAGCGTCGTCTTCTCTTGGATGTTACAATTGTAGAGAGCTTTGACATCATGTTGTTGCATGTGAGAGTGTAGTGTTGGCTAGTTCAACTGTTTTGAGAATGTTGTGATTTTCCTGAACCCGAAGAGAGGTCGGATTCGAGGATGGTGTCGGTTAGCAAATTGTGTGATACTTGAAGGAAGACGGCCAAGTGTTCTCATTGTTTGCTTCCTTGTGAGGGGGAAATATGATGTTTTGGCTAGAGATGAACCTGTGGTGTGTTAAGTATCCTAGCGTGTTTCCTAAGTATGTGTACGGTTTGTATCTTGTTGGAACAAGTTGACGTTATTATTGGAATGAACCGGTTGGAAATAAACCAAATGGTTACCATATGTCTTGATAAGTTGGTGCAGTGTGTCGCCGATTGCAAGAGCTTAGGCGATGTCTAAGTTATGTTATTCTCGACACTAAAGATGCTGTTTATTCAAGATTCTTGTCTGCCGCTTAAGTTGGGATGTCTTTAGGGAAAACGACCAGGTATTATTGATGTCCGCTTCTTGAAAAGTAGAGAGCAATGTGACAACTAGTTTTATGCCAGCTGTGTGTGATTACTGATGTTTTCATGAAGATATTTGCGACTTGCCTCCAGAGCGTGAATATGAGTTCGGTGGGGGTGAAAAATTGACATTTGTATCAGCTAAGCAAGTGAGAGAGTCTGTGAAGGATAGGGTGCAAGTGTTTGTGATGTTAGCTTCGTTGGAAGCCATATGCAATGGAGTAGTTCATGATCTTTCTGTAGTGTGTGAGTTTCTGAAAGTGTTTCCTGAAGACATCAGTGATTTCTCGCTAGAGTGCAAAATGGAGTTTTCTATAGACCTAGAACCTGGTACTAGTCTGATGGCGATGGCTCCTTATAGGATATCTTCTTCAGAGATGAGTGAATTGAAGAAACAATTGGAAGATCTGCTTGAGGAGAAGTTTGTTCGTCCAAGTGTTTTACCGTGGAGTGCACCGGTGCTATTAGTGAAGAAGAATGATGGTAGTATGAAGCTATATACGGAACATCAGAGAATTGTATTGCAGACATTGAAAGATAACCAATTGTAAGCAAAGTTTTCCAAGTGTGAGTTCTTGTTATGAGAAGTGAGTTTCCTTGATCATGTGATATCTAGTGGTGGTATAGTTGTGGATCTGTCGATGATAGATACTGTGTTACAATGGGAGACTTTGAAGTCTGTCACTGAGATTAGAAGTTTTCTTGGATTGACTGGTTACTACAGGAAGTTCATTGAAGGTTTTCCGAAGTTAAATTGTCATTGACTCAGTTGACTTGAAAGGGTCAAGCCTATGTTTGGGATGTGCATTGTGAAGAGAGTTTCCAAGAACTCAAGAAGAAGTCAATGTCTGTCTAGTTTTGATTTTGCTGAATTCAAGTGAGTACTTTATTATATTTTGTGATGCTTCGAAGATGGGTCTGGGAGGTGTGTTGATGAAGAATGGACAAGTTGTGGCTTATGCTTAGAAGCAATTGAGAGTTCATGAAAGGAATTATCCTACGCATGGTCTTGAGTTGGCAACAATGGTGTTCATGTTAAATATTTGGAGGCACTACCTGTTTGGCTCCAAATTTGAAGTGTTCAGTGACCAGAAGAGTTTGAAATATGTATTTGATCAAAATCGTTGAATATGAAGCAGAGGAGATGGCTTGAACTACTGAAGGATTGAGATTTTTATTTGAGTTACCATCCGGGTAAAGCTAATGTTGTAGCTGATGTGATGAGTAGGAAGTCCTTACACATGTTGATGCTTATGGTTTGAGAGTTAGAACTGATTGAGAAATTCAGAGATATGAGTTTAGTGTGTGAAGAAACTCCTAGCATTGTGAAGTTGGATATGTTGAAGCTGACGACTAGTATCCTTGAAGAGATCAGAGAGGGTCAGAGATCTAATTTTAATTTTATAGATCATCTCATGTTAATCCATCGAATAAGGGTGGCGCCTTAAGAATTTATGAGAATGGTGTGATGAGATTCAGAGGTAGAGTTTGTGTTCCTGATGTACCCGAGCTTAAGAAGAGTATTCTTGAGAAGGGTCATAGAAGTGGATTGAGTATTCATCCTGGCGCTACGAAGATGTATCAAGATTTAAAGGGGTTGTTTTGGTGGCCAAGAATGAAGGGAGATGCTACTGAGTTTGTGCATTCGTGTTTTACTTACCAGAAGTCAAAGATTGAAAATCAGAAGCCGTTAGGTCCGATGCAACCGCTGAATATTGTAGAGTGGAAATGGGATATCATTTCTATGAACTTTGTGAGGCTACGTGGTATACCTTCGAGTATTGTGCCGGACAGGGATTCGAGATTTGCATCAAGATTCTAGGAGAGTTTGCAATTTACGTTTGGAACTAAGCTGAAGTTGAGTTCCACTTGTCATCCGCAGATAGATGGTCAGACTAAGAGGACTATTCAGTCGCTAGAAGACTTGTTAAAGGCTTGTGTACTTGAACAAAGAGGTGCTTGGGATAGCTTTTATCATTGATTGAGTTTACATACAACCACAATTTCCATTCAAGTATTGGAATGACATTGTTTGAGGCATTGTATGGTATGAGGTATATGACGCCTTTTTGTTGGTATGGTTCAGGAGATAGTGTTGTGATTGGACCTATAATTGTTCAATATACCATAAATAAGATCAAAGTGATTCAGGAGAAGATGAAAGCTTCTTAGAGTCTCCAAAAGAGTTATCATGATATACGAAGGAAGGGACTTGATTTCCAAGGGGAGACCATGTGTTTTTGAGAGTTACTCTGGTAATCGGTGTTTGTTGAGCTTTAAAGTCTCGAATCTCACGCTGTGTTTTGTTGGTCCTTACCAGATTATGCATAGGATATGGGAGGTGGCCTATCGGATTGCCTTGCCACCGCCACTTGCTAAACTTCATAGTGTGTTTCATGTATCTCAGTTAAGGAGATACATTCCAGATTCGTCTCATGTGGTCCAAGTGGATGATATGTAAGTAAGAGATAACCTGACTGTTGAGGCATCACCCATGCAGATAAAGGATCAGGAAGTGAAACAGTTGCGTGATAAAGAGATTACTTTGGTGAATGTATCTTGGGGAGGACCAGGTGGTGGAAACGTGAATTGGTAGCTTGAGGGCCAGATGATAGAGGTTTACCCGACCCTGTTGCATAATAAATTTTCGAGGGCGGAAATTATTTTAGTGGGGGAGAGTTGTAATGCCCCATTTTTAGTAAATTATTTTACTTTAATTTAATTATAATTTTTACGTATTTATTTTATTTAATTTGTGTGGACAATTAAATAAATGTGGGTGAGAGGAAGGGTGTGTGGCCTGATACTATAATAGAGTGTGGGGGTAATTAGAGATTGATAGAATAGTTTAGAATTTATTTTATTAATTAAAATAATGATTCAGTTATATGATTTAAATTAAATAAATTAATTAAAGAGAAAACATGCAAGTAGAGGAATTAAGGGAAATATTGGACTTATGATGAGTAACTAAGGGCAAGGTGGGGATTATAAAAAAATATTAAGGTTAAGATGAGGATAGTTTAATGACGGAACTAGGTTTTTAGAGAATTGTGAGGGAATAGAGTTTACAGTACGTATTTTGGCAGAAAAGAGGAAACACGAGAAATTGGGAAGGGAAAAACTTAGAGAGGAAAAATCACCATTGTTGAGGAGTTTATAGTGCTTGCTGGAAATCTAAGGTAAGGGTGGGAATTTGGTTTAATAATACGGGTATGATGAAGGGTATAGTGGATGGACACTTAACCTCATATAGAGTTTGTTGTTCCTCTGAGTTATGATGAATGTTGATGAAAATTTAATGATAATTCTGTTTTTATATGCCAAGATGTGAATTGCAATTTGATGTGTTGACATGTTGTTGTTGTGTTCTTGAAATCAATGGAATTCATGATTGTATTTGTTAAATTGTTTGATTTGATGAGTATGTGATGAGTTATAGTGGTAAATTGGCCTACTGTGTTAGCAACTCGTAAATAAACTATCTTGGTGTTAGGGATTTTTTATCTTAGAGTTGTCAAAGTTACTACTTGAGTAACTCTGTTTTGTTTTAGAGTTGTGTTGGTATGCCTTGATGTTAAGGGTTATTACCCTGTTGATGGTCTGACACAAGTAATAATAATGAGTTACTCTATTGATGATTTTTTTAGAGTTATGAGGATTTTTTGAAATAAGTTGTTGATTGATAGGTTTAAAGTGAAATAACAGTAGGTAATTGACCTATAGTAATAGATTTTCAAAATAAACTTATTTGACATGTTAGGGGATGTTTAAGATAGGTCTAAGTTGAAAAAAATGAGTTTAAGAGTGAAATTGCCGTAAGGAAATCGCAGGAAAACACATGAGAGTATTGATCGACTTGTTTCTGGCATATCTTGAGCTCCGTAAGTCCGTATGTTAGGGGATGTAGAACGAGATCCATATTTAACAGAGTGTTCACGATGACTTGATTCTTACAACTTTGAGGAGGATGCGGTGGATCTCTTGTGGATTTAGCAGCAGCGACTGCTTCACATAAAGCAGTAGAGCGGATAATTCTAGATCTTGCTATTGTAGGAAGATTTGGAGGTTAGAGATTCAGAAAGTTGAAAATCAGAGTTGATCTGTTACTCGAGTAGATTGAAAATAAATGATATGTGGTTCGATATCATGAAATCCAATTCTCTAGGTTGAGAAGCTTCGATTTGGTGCATCGAGAAACGAGTATTCAATCATGGAAAATGCGAGAATCGGATGTTAATTCCCACAGAAGGCACCAATGTTCTGCTAGGGAACCAAAATTGGTCAGAGGTTGGAGGTGCGAGATGCAACAATGCATCAAGCTTCCAATGGCGAGAGAGAGGTTGACCTGAGAAGTTAGCAAACACTCAAGTCAATATATGAACAAGATTAGTAAATGAAGTTTGAATTTGAATCGTACTTAAAAAATGGTGCGACTCTCCTTTATATAATAGAGTGGTTATAACAACCCGCTTATCATCAAACGTAGAATGCGAAAAACTGCTGAATGGATCCTGAATTTGAATAACTTGCAGACTAGCCCAAGATAACACTCATACCTTATGATTGCCTTAGTGAACCATTGTCTTCTCTGAACCGCGATCATCGAACCTTTTGACAGACCTGAACAAGAGTGAAACAACTTTGTCCATTAACTATATGAACCCATGCATAGAAAAGTTGACGTCTAAAACAAATTATTTAATATACTAAATAGAAGTTTACGTTTTTGAAAAGTACTACCTCCGCTTTTTTTTAATTATATTATGTCACTTAAAAGAATTAAAAAAAAATGAATCAAATGTAAATTATTTTTATAATATTAATAAATAAATAATTAATATTATTATTTCTATTATAATCTTAAAAATTTATTATTAATTCTTCTTTTCATTATTTATATTTATTTCTTTTATATCATTAACAAAAACAAATTTTGCAAAATACTTTATAATTTATCTTTTTCATACATCAATAACTCCATTTCTTAATACTTGTTAATATTATAGAATTGACAAACCAATTTCAATAGAAAAACATGACTAATAGTAGACATTAAACATTATCTTTTTCTTAAATGATAGTATTAATTGAAGGAAGTATCTTGGAAGTCAATCTCAAATAAAATTTAACAACATCCTTTTCCAATAAGCATTATTAAAAACAAAAACCTTTCATAGCAAGTGCAAGTTTACCTAAAAGAAAAGTAAAACCATCACGCACCAATATCTTTCCAAAGAATAACTAGGACAAAATATATTCTTAAACCTTATGCGAACTTGACCAATGATTAATCTCTCAAATGTCACTAATCTTTCTTGCTAAAACTAAACTAGTAATAAACGACATTTTAAGTTCTAGCAAGAAAAAATGACTCTACTTTCTTAGACAAACCCATATGCGGCATCCATTTAAAGAATCATAACTTTTGTGACTACAAAGAGTTCAACGCGTTCACTCCAAGTAAATTGCACAAAAAAAAGCCTAAACAGCACAAAAAGACATGTAAGGGTATTTTAGGTATTTCCCGTGGGTATCCACCAACGTTGACGAATCAGTCATAACGACAAAACAGTGTTTCCACGTGTTCACGCGCGACGCGCTTTATACATCTTTTGTTTCAATCTTTCTATTATTACTAATTTATCATACGCGAATCCGAAAACATGTGTTCCTTTCACATGACCTGTTACTACTAAATTTCTTGTTCTTCAACCCAAAGTTTTGTTCCTTTTTCTTCCACCACACAAAATTTTCGGAAATTTCAATCCTAAAAAGTAACTTATTTTTCTTCTATTCTCTCTCTCTCTCTGCTGTGTTGTGTACTTATAAACCGTTGAAGAGAAGCTCAGAAAAGTGACTCGTGTTTGTTGAGAATTGTGACACAGAAACTAATGGGTAACTGTCTTGATTCTTCTGCTAAAGTTGATGCAGCTCAAAGTTCTAGATCCACTTCTGGTAACTCATAACTAACTATCACGTTCCTTTCTTAATAAAACTAATGATTTTTTGGAGTCTTTGTTATTGTTGATTTTCTTGTCTTGGTTTTGTTCTTCTTTGGCACCAGGAATTTCGAAAACTACTCCTTCTAGTTTAACAATTCCATCATACAGTGACAAAAGCAATTCCTCTAGTCTTCTTCCAACACCGAGGTCTGAGGGGGAAATCTTGTCTTCTCCTAATCTTAAAGCTTTTTCATTCAATGAGCTAAAGAATGCTACGAGGAATTTTCGTCCCGATAGTCTTCTGGGTGAAGGAGGATTCGGTCATGTTTATAAGGGATGGATAGATGAACAGACTTATACGGCTGCGAAACCTGGATCGGGTATGGTTGTTGCTGTGAAAAGACTTAAGCCGGAAGGTTTTCAAGGTCATAAAGAATGGTTGGTAAGTGTTTGTATGCTTTACTTCATCGAAAATTTGAATTCTCTGTTATTAGTAAATTAACACATATTTATTGTACTTACAATCAGTGCGGTCGCGGTCTTGATTTATTTGCTCCAAACTACTGACTGTTTGGACGGTAAGATATTCCACACAGTTAGTAGTTTGTAGCAGATAAATCAAGATCGGAAGACTATTTCCCCTCCTTTTCTCTACATGATAATGAATTTTAGTTAATGAAACATTAATCTATTTGCAGACTGAGGTTAACTATTTAGGACAACTGCATCATCCTAATCTGGTTAAATTAATTGGATACTGCTTGGAGGGAGACAACAGGCTTTTGGTATATGAGTTTATGCCTAAAGGGAGCTTAGAAAACCATTTGTTTAGAAGTAAGTTTCCATAATCGCTAAATGTTTCTTCCTTTCTTAACTAACATGTTTAAAAAATTGAAATTTTAGTTTGTTGTTTTCTAAGTTTGATTTGTGCTCTTGTAATTTGACAGGAGGACCACAACCACTGTCTTGGCCGGTGAGAATGAAAGTGGCTATTGGTGCTGCAAGAGGACTCTCTTTTCTTCACAATGCCAAATCACAAGTTATATACCGCGATTTCAAAGCTTCTAACATCCTTTTGGACGCGGTAAGATCATTGAGAATATGTAATCTTATTTATAACTTTCGTATTTTTGTAAATTTCTTACTCATCATGCATTTGGATTGCAGGAGTTTAATTCGAAACTATCCGATTTTGGCTTGGCTAAAGCGGGTCCTACCGGTGATAGAACTCATGTGTCTACTCAAGTTGTGGGTACTCAAGGATATGCAGCACCTGAATATGTTGCAACTGGTATACTTTTGCTTTATTAGTACTTAGTTCTTAGTTGGTGTCAATAGGCATGAGGGTGCAAGTCGGGCTGATGCACAAAATCCAAATTTTGTCACAGTTAAACCGTACTTAAATAGGGTTCATAAAATCTTTGTCACTGTTACGTCAAATGCAGTTAAGTAGGACTTCTAATTGTTCATACACTAAAGCATTGATCATTGTATTTATAGGTCGGCTGACGGCTAAGAGTGATGTATACAGCTTTGGAGTTGTTTTGCTCGAACTTCTATCAGGAAGACGCGCGGTGGACAAAACAATAGCCGGCGTGGACCAGAATCTAGTAGACTGGGCAAAACCATATTTAGGCGATAAGCGAAGACTATTCCGAATCATGGATTCAAAATTAGAAGGCCAATATCCGCAAAAAGGAGCATTCATGGCTGCTACACTTGCTCTACAATGCCTTAACAGAGAAGCTAAAGCAAGGCCTCCAATGATAGATGTTTTAGCAACTCTTGAACAGATAGAAGCTCCTAAACAAGCAGCCCGGATTTCACTATCCGAACAGCAAAGAGTTCATGCTCCGGTGAGAAGGTCTCCTGCGCGAAACCGAACACCTTTAAATGTAACTCCTACTGCATCGCCACTGCCATCTGTTCGGCAATCTCCTCGCGCGCATTAGTTGCCGCATGAGGAATGTTCTGTATGTAAATTTGTTATTTTTAGAGGTTGTGTTTTTGACAAGCATGTTTTGTGAGCTGTGGCATATCTTTTCAATTTGCGCCTACATCATAAACACATCATTATATACCAATCCAACCACAAATCATCATTCCATAATTTTTTCAATCACAAGCAACAATTTGTTTGGACTATAATGAACGTTTGCTTTTGCTGCGACGTGTCTTCAGTCACGTCCTTAAAGAAGAGGCTATGATCGCAATTGAAAGAGATAATATGGTCGCAACCAAGGGAGAATCAGGAGGATCTACATTTTATGCTCCAAATCAAAATATGATAAAGGGAAGAGATGGAAAAAAGTCAAGATGTGATCATTGTTTGTTGTAAGATTGGTCACACTAAGACACAACCTAAAGCTCATTACACATGTTAGTGAAGGCCAAAAAAAGGCGATATAAACGGCGCAGAGGTGTGTGTTGCATGGTTCGCATGTGATACATCGTGACTCTTTTGATGTGTTGTGCACAGATAAAAATGGATCTTGGACAATGTGCATCTCACACCACATGACTCCTCTCTTATCCTTAATGAAACGGGTAACCAAGATTTAAAAACCCTTCTACATCACTCTTATAATAAAGCCGAGAATTCTTTTGATATTGTACATTATGATTTATAGGTGAGATATAAAAGTGTTAGTAATTAAATAGATGATAGTTGATATAAGATCCTTTTAAAAAGTTGTTTATAAAGAAGACTATGAAATTGATTTCTTGGATGATGATTTACAAAGTACCAATTGTTTGTTTATAGACTCAAATCACCAACCTCTCAGGGATGGTGAATGTTTCCACATTATTTTAGTTTTTATAGAATTTTCATGAAAGATTAGTATCGTGATAGTTCTAGGCTTTTTTATCGTTTTCATCACATTATATTTATTATATTTAAGAATAATCTAGAAATTTGTAGCAATTTCAACCTTCTCCTTAATGCAAATTTTCTGTGACTCCAAGTGTAGCTAGCAGCTCTTCAAATCTTGGTCTTGACAACGCCTTCGTGAATATGTCTGCAATTTGATCTCATGTTCGGCAGTAGTCGAGTTTGATATCTTTAGTTGTTTCACCTTCTCTGATAAAGTGATACTTGATTGCTATGTGTTTTGTTCTGCTGTGACTATGGGTGTGCATGGATCATAAACCAAACCAAATTGAATCATATATATGGTTCGCTTTGGATCTTAAAACCATTTTCATAAAACCAATTTATTTTCTTAAAACCGGTTTATAAGTGGATCAGTTCGGTTTTAAACAAAAAAAAAAATATTTAAAAAAACAACCGTTTTAAATCAATTTCTTTAAAACCAATTTTTTATTTTCTTAAAAAAATCAATTTCAAAACCAATTTTATAAAAAAAAACAGTTTTTAAAACTATATTTTTAAAAAAGCAATTTTATATCAAAAATAATTTTATTTTATTTTAACTAACTTTTTTATTTTCACTAATTATAAAACTATTTTATATATATAAAATATTTATTTTAAAAAATTACTTTAAATTTGACTTTTATAATCACCACAAATAATATCTTGATTAAAAACAATCCCAAAGTATGATGTGTTACATAAAAACGGTCATAAAATAAAATAATTATGAATCATATCTCTATAAATCATAATTATTCATAAAATAAATAATTCATCAAAAAAATTGTTCAAACTTCTAAAATCTATCATAATTGTTTATAAACAAATTTTATGAGGTTTTAAAATATTTCTTTTTTAAATTTAAAAAACATAAAAAAACAATCTTTTTTAGAAAAAAATAAATAACAAACATTCAGAAAAAAGAAAAAAAATTGAAAATAATAAAATTATATTCTGAAAAAAAAAATTATTCCAAAAAGTAAAAATAACTGAAAAAATTTATTTTAAAAAAATGGAAATCGTAAATAATTTTTTTTTGAAAATAAAATAATAATTTATTTTAAAACATTTTTTTACTGAAAAAATACAAAATATTTTTGATAAAAAAATCTTTTTTATTTAGAAGAAAATAATAATTTTATTTGAAAAAAAAATCAAATATAATTTTTTTGAAAAAAAAATCCAAATATAATTTTTTTCGTGAAAAGAAAAAAAAGTTCTGAATTTTATTTTTAAAATAATTTTTTATAAAATTTAAAAAAATATAAAATATAAAATTGATTTATAATGTGATAAAACATAAAAACAGATAAATATAAAAATTTTACGTATAGTAAAATTTGGATACCCCAATAACAAAACCAAATTTTTGTAATGGTTAACGGTTTATATTTGGATAACTAAATGGATGCCCAAATTTTTATTTTAGCATTTGGTTTGGTTTTTTAAAAGTAGAACAATTTGGATACCAATTTGATTATGATTAACCGTTTTTTTTTGCACACCCCTAGCTGTGACGCACTGGATTCTTTGCCATTGCAATTGCTGATTTGTTGTCGCAATTGATTGTAGTAGGCTTATCTTGTTATTCTCTCATGTCTTCAAGTATACGTCGGAGCCATATAGCTTGACTTGTTTCTTCAACAGTTGTTGCGTACTCTGCTTCTATTGTTGATTGTGCAACTGTAGCTTACTTCTTTGACGCCCAATGTCGCAACGCGAAAAACAACCGGCGGAAAAAATACAGGTTTATAGAGCCGCCACCGACGCTATTCATCCTATTGTAGCACCTCAAATTTGCACCTGTCATTATACATACATTTTCATATTAGGTCATAACATATTATGGTCCATTGCATAGCATTTGCATTGTCCCTCAGTTGCCTCAAGAGCAAGCAATCAAGAATTAGGTCAAACTAATCTCCTGATCAGTCAACCAAGCAAGCAAAGGAATTTCTCATTGAATCAAGGCCTTGGGGTTTGTCCAACAAGTTCACATGACTTGGAGGCCTATTTGAAGTATTGTGGTCAAGGGTTGAAGGCTCAGAAGTCAGCAGCTCATACACAGGCAGTCAAAAACCCTAAAAAAGTCAACTGTCAGTCAAAGCAGTGGATGGTGGTTATTCTTGTGGAATTTGGGCACCATGATCAATAATCAAGAGTTCATACAACTTGGGACATCATTTGAAGTCAAGTCCTCAAGGAATTAGGGTTTGGAAGTCATCAGTCAATGCATAATCAGTCAGAAACCCTAAAAGTCAACTGTTGGTCAACTGTCCATTTAATCAGTGATTGGATGATTGGAATTGGTTTGTGAGAGTTCATTCATGGCCAAATAGTCATCATATGTCATGCCAAACACCATCATGGAAGAATTTGAAGCCAAATCATGAATTTTCCCAAAATGGAAACTGGGCCTGTAACTGAAACCTGCCATAAATGGAAAGTCTTGATCCTCAAACTTACATCTTGATACAAGCCTCAAATGAATTTTTTCCCAACATGAAAGTTGAAGATCTTGTTCTCCCATTTCCAAAAAGTCCTAGAACTCTTAATTCCCATGTGTGGTTGGCAAGTTATGATCGAGTCGATTTCAGAAAATCTTGAACTTCAAAGGGCCATATCTCCCAAACCGTTTGGCCAATTTTGGTGGGGTTTTTTCCTACAAGTCACATTTGATCCCCTCTTTCCAAAAATATAAATTTCATGAGCCAAAACTTCACCAATCAAAATGGCATTTTTTGACCTATTTCATTTAAATGCAAGTTTGACCAAGAGTTGACTTTTTGATATAAACCTTTTTCTACCATTTGGCTAATTGGGAAAGCTCAGAAATGTCATTTAGAATGTGTTTGCAAAGTCAAAATATGCAGTACATGAAGCCATTGCTTGGTTGCTTGAATTGTAAGAAAGGTACAAATTCCCCATACTTGTCCATGCTTCCACAACCATGCCTTGTACTAGCATCATTATGCAGCAATTTTTCTGTCATGGTGAGCCTCATTATGCAGCCAAATAACCAACAAGTACATATGGCCTTACTAGTTTACTTGAACATTGGCAAAAGGACATGTTTACAACAAATCCAATTCATGAACCATACTTGTACCACATCACATTGCAGATTTTTTGCCCATGATTTTCTGTCAAAACCAAACAGTAACAGCATGGCTTTCCATCTCTTTTTCCTGTCATGAGTAACATATTGCAGCAAAAAAACCCAGAGAGACTGCATTCATTTTCACTTAGCATTTCCCTCCACAAAATTGGAAGATCCTGTTAAGAATAGAGGCAACAGCAAACATCATACAGGAGCATGATTTCCTGCTACTGTAAACAGAAGTAGCAGCCACATAGAACCAACCAACCTCACTGAAGAAAAAAGATCACATCTTAGCATTTTTCTAAAAGAGAGCAGAGGCAGTCCCAAACAGCAGCAACATCCCACAGCAGACTTGAGCAACAAAACCAGCAAGACCAAGAGCTTCACTCATCCATTGACTTGGCTTGGCATTTCTATTTTTCAATCAAAAACTGCACTTTCCTGTCATGATGAACCCTGCTAGCTGCAAGAGAACCAACATAACTTGACATTCTCTCAAGCCTCACTCTTAGCATTTGACCAAACCTTGTCCAGCATACCACAAAGAACCTTCACTTATTTTTCCAACCAAAACCCTTGCTTTGCATTTTCTTTTGCTGTCAAAAAGCATCAAAGATACAACACAAACTAAGGTAGCTTGACCAACCACTTCCATCATATTTTTCTGCCATGAAAAACCAGTAGCATTCTCAAACCTCACCCTTGCTATCTGCTTTGCCTAT
Source organism: Lathyrus oleraceus (assembly GCF_024323335.1). Lineage (NCBI taxonomy): Eukaryota > Viridiplantae > Streptophyta > Magnoliopsida > Fabales > Fabaceae > Lathyrus > Lathyrus oleraceus. The sequence continues at coordinate 369,882,960 of NC_066580.1, forward strand.
TCAGAAAAAAACCTGCCTTGCCAATACAACCACCTTACACTCATTACCACAAAACCCTTGGCATTTTTTCTCTTAAAAAACCTGTCATAACACTGCAGCAAAAAATCCTGGATTGACCTGGCCCTCACTTGGCTATTTCTCTGTCAAAAGACACAAAAAACTAAGCCTTGCTATGCATTTCTGTTTTGCTGTCAAGAAGAATTCCCAAGAACCAAAACCATGAAAAACAAAAGACTTCACTCCAACTGCACTAACCCTGCTATTTTGCATCCCACATCTTCTGTCCAAAACCAAAGCTCCAAACCCAACCTTGCCTTGCCTTGCATTCATTAAAAAATCTGCAACCAACAAGCACATAACACAACAGCAAAGAGGCCATTGTTCACACTCCTCTCAAAACCTCATCCTTGCTTGCTTGGCATGGATCATTGACTGTCATAACAAAACAAACAAAAGCACCTAAACCTAACTTGCCATGCCATTTGCATTTGGTCTGTCAAAAAGCATCAAAGTGACAAACCTGCCACAAGCCAGTCCAACCCTACATTGCATCTTCAAAAACCTGCTATTTTGCATCTCATCTTCTTCTGACCAAAACAAAGGAGCACCAAAAACCCTGCCTTGCATAAGCAATAGGAAGGAGCAGATTGGTTCATAACATCCAAGTTTGAGACCATTTCATCAATCTACACAAGTTTGAGCCAAGGCCAACTTCACCAATCATCATCTGGGACCCTAAGGTGCAGCTGTTGCACTTCAATAACATCCAAAAGCATCTGTGCACAATTGCCCTTCAAAAATAGGTATGGATTCGACCCTCTCCTTTTGTCAAATTGATACATGATTTTGAAAGATCTTTCAATGCTGAGTTTAGTGATGCTTTCACTTTTTGGAATGGTTGCTTATTCATGAAGATATGATGAGATAAAGTTTGATGCTTGAAAATGTTTCCTTTGATTTCTTGTCGTGTAGTTCAAATTAATGAAAATAGGGTTTGGATTGTTGTTGTATGTTGTTTGATGATTACAATGGTATGCTCAATTGACATTTTTGGGAAGAATTGAGAAATCATGATTTTTGAGCATAAACCCTAATCCCAATTTGCCCAGATTGTCCCCATTTTCGTGTGCATGGCCATTTCTCCCTCCAGCCAATCAAAACATTTCAAATCCTGGCCCTAAACGATCGTGTTTTGATTAGTGGGTCAAAATATTACCAAAATGCCATTCTTCCATTATTATTTCAATTAATTTCTTCAATAATGTCACCCATCTTACAAAAATCATAACTTGCTCATTTTTTATCCAAATTCAATGGGATTTTTTGTGTTGTGTTCATCATGATCTCTACTTTTTTATCATTATTTTTCCAGAATTTTTGGATGAGTGGTTTTTAATTGGCCTTAGGGTTTGTGACATGTGACCAAATTTTGTACACTTTGCCAAATCAAGTGTGAAATGATGAGAATGTATCCAATGGCTCCCAAATTTTTTGTGCTTAAACTAGACACATTCATGGTGATTTTGGTATCAAGTTTGTGAATTTATCATTTGTGGTTTGTGAGATATGATTTTTTGAATTAGGGTGTGACAATTTGTGTCACACCATTGATGACCAACTTCATGATTTTCATTGCCATGCTGCTTGACCTCCAAATGGATTGAAATTTTGCATGAGCCTACTCTTGTATGTCTAGTTTACATGTGAATTTTCCTGGATTTAATTGAACTATTTTCTATTTGTTTGAGATTTTTCTTCCCTGCCTAGTCAATTGTTGACTTTGTGTGACACATGCTCCCATTTCATTTGTGAAATTCTCATACTTTATTAGATGGACATGAAATTTTTCATGAGATAACTAGACATCCTCATCTTTGCCATGGCTTTAGTCCCATTCATTTATCATACACCATTTCTGATTTATGATTTTTCTAAATTGATGCATGTTTGGTTGACTTCTTTGAGCATGTTCAAAATTGCTTTGACTTTCTGATTTTCATTGACTGCCTTCCACTTGTCCAAATGGGATGAAATTTGACATGCTTACCATGCTATGTGTTAGGATTGATCATGATTTATTTGGTGATTTTTGGAAATGTTTAGGATTGCTTTTGAGTTAAGTCTTGCTGTTGACTTCTATGAGCTTCTAAATGCCATGTCTTGACTTCTTTTGTTCATGAAATGATGATGATGATTGATATGAATGTGAACCCGATTGGTTTTGTTTCTTGAATGTTTAAACTTGACTTTGATTGGATATCCCTTGCTGTCTTGACTTTCTCATTCACTTTTGACCCTAGGCTTGCCCTAGTGGTCCTGCTACTCACCTTTGAGTTTGTGTTTTCAGGTTGACCATCAAATGGCCATTGAGACCAATTCTTTTGATTGAGCTTGCTTAGATACCATTGTCTAACTTGTTTGTTTTGTAGGTGGCTTGGCTCACATGCCATAAGCCTTGTGCCTTGCACATCCATGTGCCTCCAATTAACTGTTGGTGTCTGTTTCTGTTTGTTTTGTTTGAAGTTGCATACTAACATCTGCTTGACTGTTTCAGGTGCTTTAGTTGCTTAGTTCCTTGTGAACTTTTTGCTTTGCTTTGCTTGTATAAGCAATTTGCATTGAGGTATGTCTCTTTTACTCCATGTAGTCTGGAAGACCTGGCCTGTTACTTGGCCAGGCAACTGTCTGAAGTCCTCCTTAAGAGGCAATGTTTGTGAGTGTTTACTTTTGTCCTTGCATAGAGTCAAAGTCCTCCTAAGTGAAGAGGCAATTGGTGGAAGGTAGGGATATGCAATCTATCCCCCACTATTCAGTGTGTCATCTGCTTTGCGCACACCACTGTGTTGATGCATTACAGATACAAACCCAAGATCTTGTGCAATTGCACAGTTGAGTCAGTTTCAAATGTGTAGAAGGGTTCCCCCTTTCTGGACCCACACATTCTTGTCAAATGCTCTCCCTGGCCAGGGATAGAAGCAATGAGGCACACCCCTCATCACCTTTCATCTGCTTCACCTTAGTCTCTCAATGGCAAGGTTAAGAGCAACACTCACCCCATTCCAGAGGTTTGTTTGTCGAGGTTGATATGACCCCTTGACTAAAACCTAACCCTTGTTTGAGCCACTTGTTTGTGTATAGCGTGTGCTATCTGTGCTTGTAGGATTGTTTGACTTGCTTCCTGTGCAAGTTAGGATTAGTTTAGACTTGCTTCCTGTGCAAGTTAGGTTTTGCTTGGCTTGCTTCCTGTGCAAGTTAAGTGTGTGTGGCTTGCTTCCTGTGTGAGCCATGCTTAGGATAGGTTGGCCCTCGTGCCATTTAGCTAGAAACCTTGACTTAGGGTTGATTTTTGCATGACAACATCTAGGCTCGAGTCGTAGTCTCCCTAGAGTTGTGTCTCCCTCTGTTATCTGGTTAGGCTAGTCCTTTATCCCTGCGTAGGGGAACTACATCGCCCTGATCTTCATACCAGATGAAGTATGTAGGCAGGAGATTGAGCTGATCTCTCCGGGCGCCCTTTTTCTTTTTGTGTGAGTTGTTTGACAGTTGCTAGGCTCGAGTGCCTGACTCCTTAGCAATTTGTTGTCCTTTTGTTTGAGTGTGTGCTTGAAAGTTATAGGCTCGAGTCCCCGACTCCCTATCAACTTGTTGTGTTGTTGTGTGCTTGGAAGCCGATGTAAGTCCATCGAGTGGCATTTGGGTTCCAGTGTGCGTGTGTTTGGTTCGGATGCTGATGTAAGTCCAGTGATTGGCAGTCGGGCTCCATGTTTGCCCTCTTGTGTGTGTTTGGTTCGGATGCTGATGTAAGTCCAGTGATTGGCATTCAGGCTCCACGTTTGCCTGTGTCTTGTTTGTTTGTGTGCGTGTCAGCCGAGCTACGAATGCTCTGATTCTTCTCTCGTCCGAGAAGATACGTATGCATAGGATGCGATATCCTAGCGAGCATGTGTCGTTTCCCCAGTCCGAACTACTTCGACTCTGATGTCTATGCTTGATAGACTAAGTAGGCCCAGGATGCGATATCCTGCCGAGTCAGTTTCCGTCAGTTTCTTTTGTCTCTTTCAGCCAGTGTGTGTGTGAATGTTTGAGCAGTGTTTAGCAACCAATTTCCCTTCCTTTTGTGCGTGGATCCCGTAGAGTACTACGGATGCGTAGGGGTGCTAATACCTTCCCTTCGCATAACCGACTCCCGAACCCATTCTCTTTGGTCGCGAGACCATGTTCTTTCCTAGGTTTACTCTGAGCGTTTCCTTTCCCTCTTTTGGGATAAATAACGCACGGTGGCGGCTCTGTTGTTTCTTATTTTCCCGCCGGTTTTTCGCGCGATGCGACAGCTGGCGACTCTGCTGGGGACATAGAGAAGTTGACCTATGCTGGTCCATCTTCCCTGAGCGAGTCTCTCCTAGCGCTCTCTAGGTTAGGATTTTGGTTGCTGTTTGCTGTTGTATTTATTGCATTCATTGTATATATGTACATTTACTGTTTACATTTATTATGTGCATTAATGTTTGCATCCATTCATTATCATCTGCTGGTTGTCTGTTTTTCTCTGTGTGGGGGGGAGTCAGTTGAGGTAAAAGGTCCAATACCCAGACCATGAGTGAGAATCTAGGATGATTAGGAATAGAGTGATTCATGGGAAGCGGGTGGTATGGCGCCACTTAGCGGAACATTGATATCACGAGCAGTTCAGACCCTGGTGGGATATTATCAGTGCATACATCGGGTGTGCACAGGATGATATTCTGCGAAAGGTTATTTATGCTGCGTTTCTTTCGACCTTACCCTAGCCTAGACGACACCCGTGAGTGGGGAAGGGTTTGATCATTTTAACAAGTACAGTTGGTGACTCCTGGTACTGATGGTGACTACGAGTTATATTTCTGGACGCCGGAGGTTTGACCCTGGTATTAATCAAGAGGGTTCCGTTTATTTCGGATCCCTGGGCTGAATCTGTGGGTGCTCACTCAGATGGTGGCTCAGTTCTTCAGGCTTGGGTTCAGATGCCAGCTCCTCAGATGACTTTGGGGTTTCAGATGGTTCCTCAGATGCCAGTTCCTGCCAGTCTTGGCTCCATCATTTGCATCATAGCATGTTTATTTTCCAAAAAAATAGTAATGCATGAAAAAAGTTAACTCGCATACGCATATCCTTTATCAGGATCATTCATGACAAAATAGTACCCATATCATGCATATCATGCATATCACACATATCATGCACATAACATCCTTGCATTGCAGACGTGTTTGGGAGAGACTTCTCACTTCGGTTCTTGACTGAGAGGGGATTGCTGACCGCCGACCGCATCGTTACTCAACCAGACTCAATCAACAGAGGAGTATGGATCAGGTTCAGACAGAGTTGGCTGAGATGAGGGCTAACATGGCCCAGTTCATAACAACGATGCAAGGAGTTGTTCAGGGGCAAGAGGAGCTGCGTGCCTTAGCCCAGAGACTGGAAGCCGTGATTCCACCAGTCCGCCGTACTCCACCAGTGAGTGTACCCGTTCGTGAGAATGCTGCTGTCACTATTCTCGTCAATGATTATGCCATGGGTGATGAATTGAGGGGGATCAGAATCAGTGAACAGCCTCTTGCTGCAGAGACTGTTAATGTCAGAGCAACCCGCGCACCGGTTCGCTATCCTGGCTCTTCAAGTTCTTCCGGTTCTAAGAAGCCATACTCTGGGGCACCCAAAAGGGGAGAGAGTGAAACAAATGCTGTGCACCGACGGAGGAGCGCAGACAGAGGACAGTATCGGCAAGTCGCTGCTGTGACTATTCCAGCAACTCAACCTCAACAACAGCAGAGAAGGTCAACTCAGCAATATCGGCATCAACAACATCGTCCTCAGCAGCAGGCTTCCCAGCCTCACAATGGTAATCAAGCCAGTACGAGTAATGAGAGGAAGAAGATCATTTTGATCCAATCCCCATGTCCTACGCCGAGCTCTGTCCCTCGTTGATAGAGCGGAACTTGATTACTCCCAGAGACCCGCCGGCTATACCCGTCAACCCTCGATGGTGGTATAGGCCTGATCAGCATTGTGTGTATCACTCAGGTGCTCTTGGTCATGATGTGGATAGTTGTTTCCAGCTGAAGATGAAGGTTCAAGACCTTGTCAGATCAGGTATTCCGAACTGTGGAGACTTGGGTCCCCGTGATAATCAAGCTTGAAGATAACAAGTCCTGGGCTGGCGCCGACTTTGTCTTCAGAAGGGTTGTTCAGAAAACAGAAGCTGCTGATGCAAAGGATACTGACAGTTGTCATCCTCGGTGGAATCTATCACAATTGGGTCACTGTGGGCTTTCCTACAGTTGTTCATAAGTCTTTGTAATAAACACTTTGTTTAAAAGCCCTTCTCCCATGCCAAAAGGAGAAGTGATGACATTGTTGGCAACATTTTGTGCAATGATATTTTCATTCAAATAATTCATGTTAAACATTTGTTTTTCCAATTGTTTTCCCTTTTTGCTTTTTGCATGAAATTGGTGATCACAAAAAACCTAAAAACAAGAATAAAAGCAATCTTTTCATCTGCATAACGATTGTCTTGTTTGTTTCAAAAAAGCTTTTCATATCAAAATCTTTATGCAGGTTGTTTCTCAAACCCATTGAACATAATGATCGGACGTCATCTCCCAATTTTAAATTCCCTGTATTCGAAGCGGACGAAGATGATGTTGAAGGGATTCCTGACGAGATTTCCCGACTTCTTGAGCAAGAAAAGAAGATCACTCAGCTGCACCTCGAGAATCAGCAGAACAGCCAACTGGGGCATTATCAAAAAAAAAAAAGAAAAAGAAAAAAAACAAAAGAGAAATAGCTCCCTCAAAGTCCCAAGTTGGCTGATGCTGAATTCAATCGAAAAGAAGAGATCAACTGCCATGTGTCATGGTCAGTCATATCAGCAGAGAGTAAAGAAAGCATTCGACAAGAAGATCAAGCCTCGTGTGTTCCGAGGGACCCTGTGCTCAAGAAAGTCTTGTCTTTCGTGCCCGATTCCAGGGGCAAGTGAACCCCAAGCTATGAAAGTCCATGTGTTGTCAAGAGAGCCTTTTCAGGCAGTGCTTTAACACTTACATCAATGGATGGAAAAGTTCACTCGTCCTGTGAATTCTGATGCAGTCAAGAAATACTTCGCCTAAAACAAAAACAAAAAGCAAAAGCTCACTAAGTCGAACACCCCAAAGGGCGACTTAAGCAAAAAGGAGCGTCTCGGTGGATTGAAAACCCGAAAGGGCGATCCAGGCAAAAGTTAGAGACATTGAAAAAAGAATTTGCATCCCGCTAGATTGGACACCTCACACTGGGGCAATCTAGGCAAAAATTAGGGATTTGGCAAGTAACTGCATCGACAAGACTATGCTCTATATCTGTCATCCGTCAGGGATTCTCGATTCATCGTCGACTGAAGCTTTGAATACATCGAAAATTCAGAATGGTAGAGGAAAGGTCATTATGTTCAATGTAGCCCTCTCCAATATATATCACCGATTTCAAACTTGTACAGATCTATGGAGTCTCGCCCTTTGCAGACTACCATTCCATCACATTAATTCGAGCTTTTATCCAATTATTTGCATTCTTATTTGCTTCAACTCAACAAAAGTTTTGCATGTTTTAATTGATAAAGTATCATTGCTTTTCAAAATAAGCAAATTTTCAAAAAAAATTGTTCTTAAACAAAGTGAACATTCACAATGATGGAAGGATACTTAGGAGACCCACAGTGCTCTCCCGGGGGTGGTATGATTACCAACAGGTAAGACAATTGTTCGTATCTCGAGCATGACTGTATCTCTGTCCTGCAGAACCTCGTATGGTCTCTCCTCAGTGAATTTGCACGACGCAGTGTTGTTTGAAGTTGTTCATCTTCATGTTCCCGACAGTACAGATTCTTCCTCCAAATCCCCGTTAGCACTTATTGTGGGGCATCCCCAGTAGAGTGCTGTTTGAGCCCTATCGTGGGGCATCCCCAGCAAGTTTGCTGTTTCGGACATTATTGTGGGGCAGCTCCCCTAGCAGAGTGTTTACTGAAGACTTCAACTTTCGCCTCTCCAGCAGAGTAGTCTTCCTCTCTCCCCCAACGTGGGTGTTTTTCTTTGAAGATTCAGTATTTGGTAGATCAATATCCCAGTACTATAGCATTCCCTCAGATAGATCCCTCAGCGGAGTGGTTCGCGTAAGGAGCTTTATCAACGCTTTTGTACTTCTCATCAGAGATCTGGTCGCTTCTCGGTATCTCTGATTTTCAGCACAAGTTGTTGTGGCGCATCCGCCTGTATGTTGAACTTTGTTCTCCGGTTGCGACTGACGATCCCTCCGGAAGCCTCTTGTGGCTCTTCCTCCCATGCAGAATGAGGACTTTGGTTTTCTCTCCGGATGGTTGATTCCCGGACCGTTGGTTGGAGCATGTCTGTTTGTCAGCATTCATCATACGTTTTAGGTAGAATGCATACATGCATAATCATAGCATTTGGATACTCATGTTGCAGCTGTCGCCGGGTATCTGTTGATTGTTGCCTCCTGCTATTTGGTGATACAGATCTCTCCAGTAGATTTTCCTAGCAGATATGGGTGTGTCTGATCTCTCCATGTAGAGCCAACCCCTTAAGCAGAAAGTGTCTATCCTTTCCTGCCATTTCCCCACTGAGATACATCCTCGTGGATGACGGTTGCTTCCGTTCCCTCCCTAATGGGATGGGTTTTCCCTATTGAGTTCTTTCCTCATTAGGATGAGTCTTGATTCAGTCTGCCTTTTTGGATCGATCCTAAATTGGCTTCTTGTTGACTATCTCTTGTGCTGCCCTGGGGCATAAATGAATAGTCGCTCGCTAACCGGCACTCATTCATTTCATCCTCAGCGGAATTTGTTGGCCTCTACCTACGAACTGGTAGTTGTAAGTCCTATCTTTGTGGTTTTCTACCTACTAGTTGGTAGTTGTAAAATCCCACTTTCATCCCCTTGTTGGAGTTAACCCTTTGTGCTCATCCCATCGATGACTGGCTACTTTTCCGTGGTTTTCTGCCTACAAACCGGTAGATGTAATCCCCTCCTTGCAGTTATCAGTATCCGGTTTGCGGTGTTGATATTCTTTTCCCCTCTGGATGCTTGTCTTGATCAAGCAGTATTGTCCCCATTGGGTCTTCCCCCTCTTTTTGGATACTTGCTCCGAGTAAGCAACTTTATCCTCTTTTGATTGGTCATCTTTGCATACCTAGTCCTGGTACCGATGCCTTTCTTTTCGGTCGATTTATCCATTTAACAACCTGCAACCCGGTTATGGATAATTTTCCATGCGAGTGTATTATCTACGTTTCGACGGCTATAGATAATATATCTCGTGCACTCTTTGGTCAATCTTTCGATTGTTATCCCCGAGTGGAGCGGGTCTCATGAAATACATCTCCAGCAGTGATTCTCCTACATATGGGTTGGTTGGGTCGTCCCTAATGGAGTAGCATTTATTTCTCCAGCAGAGTTCATCCTACCAGTGGATTGGACGAGTTTCTGTAGTAGACTGATATCTACATCCCCAGCTAAGTTGATTCTACCTATGGACTGCATGGGTTATCCCCAGCGGATTAACAGATTTTTCTCCAAGCAGAGTTTACCATTCCCCAAGCAGAATTCCCCGCAGAGTATTTCCCCAAAAGGAATCTCCCCACAGAGTCAGAGTATCTGATCATTTCGGCTCCCTAGCCAGGGTTCATTTGCATTTTGCATGTAGTAATCATTGCATCCTCAAATTGCGTAGCATTCCCATTCAATATGGAGCATTACGCCATAGAAAAATTCAAACATATGCATTCATGTGTTAACTTCACCAGACCGTATCCCCGGCAGAGGCGAATCATTTTCTTTCAACATCAGCACAGCAAGTCTGCTACAGTTGCTCTTGACAGCATTCAGGATTGATATCCCCATAGAGATTTATTTCCTCACCCGATGGCGACAGAAAGTTTGTTTCTCCCCAGTGAGACCCCCAGCAAATGATCAGCCTTGCCTTGACATATTTAAGATGTCGTTCTTGTGATACCGGTAAGTGTCATGCCAACACCCGCGTGTGTTTTTATTTGGTGTCGGTAAACACCATTGTTTCGGTGTCTGTAAACATCGGATATTTTATCCAGTCATCAGTAAATGTCTGGTCATTATTTTTGGTGTCGGTAAACACCATTGTTTCGGTGTCTGTAAACATCGAGTATTCTCTCCAGTCATCGGTAAATGTCTGGTCATCATTTTTGGTGTCGGTAAACGCCATTGTTTCGGTGTCGGTAAACATCGAGTTCTCCCCAGTCATCAGTAAATGTCTGGTCATCATTTTTGGTGTCGGTAAACACCATTGTTTCGGTGTCTGTAAACATCGAGTCTCACTCCAGTCATCGGTAAATGTCTGGTCATTTTTTGATGTCAGTAAACATCATCTTTCGATGTCGGTAAACATCGAGTTTTTCCCCATTCATCGGTAAATGTCTGGTCATTTTTTTTGATGTCAGTAAACATCATCTTTCGATGTCGGTAAACATCGAGTCTTTTCCTCAGTCATCGGTAAATGTCTGATAATCCCCAGCTAGAAATCCCCAGTAGAGTCATCTGTAAATGTCCTACCTGGTTTTCAGTTGCAAATATTTGTTTTCCCTAATTAATTTCTCATCCCAGTCATCGGTAAATGTCTGGTCATTTTTTGATGTCGGTAAACATCATCTTTCGATGTCGGTAAACATCGAGTCTCATCCCAGTCATCGGTAAATGTCTGGTCATTTCTTTTGATGTCGGTAAACATCATCTTTCGATGTCGGTAAACATCGAGTCTCATCCCAGTCATCGGTAAATGTCTGGTCAATAAAATCAAAATCCCCAGAAGTCGTCGGTAAACGTCTTGTCTGGTATCACCACGAAGATTTTGTTTCTCCCCAAGTGGAGACGCCATCGATAAATGGCCCCGTTTTCTTCGATATCGGTAAATATCGAATTCCCAGTTGCAGCATGCCATCGGTAAATGGTCTTGCTAGGGTTGACATCGGTAAATGTCGAGTTTCTTTAAAGCCACCATCGGTAAATGGTCTGGCTTCCTTTCTACATCAAATCTGTTTCCCAGCAGCCATCGGTAAATGGTCTGGCTGAAGTTGATATCGGTAAATATCAAGTTCTAACCATCGGTAAATGGTTTTGCTTTTCAGAAATCTGTTTCCCAGCAGCCATCGGTAAATGGTCTGGCTGAAGTTGATATCGGTAAATATCAAGTTCTAACCATCGGTAAATGGTTTTGCTTTTCAGAAATCTGTTTCCCAGCAGCCATCGGTAAATGGTCTGGCTGAAGTTGATATCGGTAAATATCAAGTTCTAACCATCGGTAAATGGTTTTGCTCATCAAAATCTGTTTCCCAGCAGCCATCGGTAAATGGTCGTGCTGAAGTTGATATCGGTAAATATCAAGGTCCCAGTTTTAACCATCGGTAAATGGTTTTGCTTTTCAGAAGTTTGTTTTCCCCAGCCGCCATCGGTAAATGGTCGTGCTGAAGTTGATATCGGTAAATATCAAGTTTCCAGTTCTCCAACCATCGGTAAATGGTTTTGCTTTTCTGAAGCTGTCATGCAGTTTGTCATCGGTAAATGACGTGGTTCTTTTGTGTCATATCCAGTACTGTGCAAATTCTACGGTTCTTTGGTATTCAATCCCTGTTTACCCTGAAAGTCTGACAGCCGTTGCTCTCATCCATTCGGGTTCCCAGCTGATTGAATAGGGGCAGCTGTAGCACCTCAAATTTGCACCTGTCATTATACATACATTTTCATATTAGGTCATAACATATTATGGTCCATTGCATAGCATTTGCATTGTCCCTCAGTTGCCTCAAGAGCAAGCAATCAAGAATTAGGTCAAACTAATCTCCTGATCAGTCAACCAAGCAAGCAAAGGAATTTCTCATTGAATCAAGGCCTTGGGGTTTATCCAACAAGTTCACATGACTTGGAGGCCTATTTGAAGTATTGTGGTCAAGGGTTGAAGGCTCAGAAGTCAGCAGCTCATACACAGGCAGTCAAAAACCCTAAAAAAGTCAACTGTCAGTCAAAGCAGTGGATGGTGGTTATTCTTGTGGAATTTGGGCACCATGATCAATAATCAAGAGTTCATACAACTTGGGACATCATTTGAAGTCAAGTCCTCAAGGAATTAGGGTTTGGAAGTCATCAGTCAATGCATAATCAGTCAGAAACCCTAAAAGTCAACTGTTGGTCAACTGTCCATTTAATCAGTGATTGGATGATTGGAATTGGTTTGTGAGAGTTCATTCATGGCCAAATAGTCATCATATGTCATGCCAAACACCATCATGGAAGAATTTGAAGCCAGATCATGAATTTTCCCAAAATGGAAACTGGGCCTGTAACTGAAACCTGCCATAAATGGAAAGTCTTGATCCTCAAACTTACATCTTGATACAAGCCTCAAATGAATTTTTGCCCAACATGAAAGTTGAAGATCTTGTTCTCCCATTTCCAAAAAGTCCTAGAACTCTTAATTCCCATGTGTGGTTGGCAAGTTATGATCGAGTCGATTTCAGAAAATCTTGAACTTCAAAGGGCCATATCTCCCAAACCGTTTGGCCAATTTTGGTGGGGTTTTTTCCTACAAGTCACATTTGATCCCCTCTTTCCAAAAATATAAATTTCATGAGCCAAAACTTCACCAATCAAAATGGCATTTTTTGACCTATTTCATTTAAATGCAAGTTTGACCAAGAGTTGACTTTTTGATATAAACCTTTTTCTACCATTTGGCTAATTGGGAAAGCTCAGAAATGTCATTTAGAATGTGTTTGCAAAGTCAAAATATGCAGTACATGAAGCCATTGCTTGGTTGCTTGAATTGTAAGAAAGGTACAAATTCCCCATACTTGTCCATGCTTCCACAACCATGCCTTGTACTAGCATCATTATGCAGCAATTTTTCTGTCATGGTGAGCCTCATTATGCAGCCAAATAACCAACAAGTACATATGGCCTTACTAGTTTACTTGAACATTGGCAAAAGGACATGTTTACAACAAATCCAATTCATGAACCATACTTGTACCACATCACATTGCAGATTTTTTGCCCATGATTTTCTGTCAAAACCAAACAGTAACAGCATGGCTTTCCATCTCTTTTTCCTGTCATGAGTAACATATTGCAGCAAAAAAACCCAGAGAGACTGCATTCATTTTCACTTGGCATTTCCCTCCACAAAATTGGAAGATCCTGTTAAGAATAGAGGCAACAGCAAACAGCATACAGGAGCATGATTTCCTGCTACTGTAAACAGAAGTAGCAGCCACATAGAACCAACCAACCTCACTGAAGAAAAAAGATCACATCTTAGCATTTTTCTAAAAGAGAGCAGAGGCAGTCCCAAATAGCAGCAACATCCCACAGCAGACTTGAGCAACAAAACCAGCAAGACCAAGAGCTTCACTCATCCATTGACTTGGCTTGGCATTTCTATTTTTCAATCAAAAACTGCACTTTCCTGTCATGATGAACCCTGCTAGCTGCAAGAGAACCAACATAACTTGACATTCTCTCAAGCCTCACTCTTAGCATTTGACCAAACCTTGTCCAGCATACCACAAAGAACCTTCACTTATTTTTCCAACCAAAACCCTTGCTTTGCATTTTCTTTTGCTGTCAAAAAGCATCAAAGATACAACACAAACTAAGGTAGCTTGACCAACCACTTCCATCATATTTTTCTGCCATGAAAAACCAGTAGCATTCTCAAACCTCACCCTTGCTATCTGCTTTGCCTATTCAGAAAAAAACCTGCCTTGCCAATACAACCACCTTACACTCATTACCACAAAACCCTTGGCATTTTTTCTCTTAAAAAACCTGTCATAACACTGCAGCAAAAAATCCTGGATTGACCTGGCCCTCACTTGGCTATTTCTCTGTCAAAAGACACAAAAAACTAAGCCTTGCTATGCATTTCTGTTTTGCTGTCAAGAAGAATTCCCAAGAACCAAAACCATGAAAAACAAAAGACTTCACTCCAACTGCACTAACCCTGCTATTTTGCATCCCACATCTTCTGTCCAAAACCAAAGCTCCAAACCCAACCTTGCCTTGCCTTGCATTCATTAAAAAATCTGCAACCAACAAGCACATAACACAACAGCAAAGAGGCCATTGTTCACACTCCTCTCAAAACCTCATCCTTGCTTGCTTGGCATGGATCATTGACTGTCATAACAAAACAAACAAAAGCACCTAAACCTAACTTGCCATGCCATTTGCATTTGGTCTGTCAAAAAGCATCAAAGTGACAAACCTGCCACAAGCCAGTCCAACCCTACATTGCATCTTCAAAAACCTGCTATTTTGCATCTCATCTTCTTCTGACCAAAACAAAGGAGCACCAAAAACCCTGCCTTGCATAAGCAATAGGAAGGAGCAGATTGGTTCATAACATCCAAGTTTGAGACCATTTCATCAATCTACACAAGTTTGAGCCAAGGCCAACTTCACCAATCATCATCTGGGACCCTAAGGTGCAGCTGTTGCACTTCAATAACATCCAAAAGCATCTGTGCACAATTGCCCTTCAAAAATAGGTATGGATTCGACCCTCTCCTTTTGTCAAATTGATACATGATTTTGAAAGATCTTTCAATGCTGAGTTTAGTGATGCTTTCACTTTTTGGAATGGTTGCTTATTCATGAAGATATGATGAGATAAAGTTTGATGCTTGAAAATGTTTCCTTTGATTTCTTGTCGTGTAGTTCAAATTAATGAAAATAGGGTTTGGATTGTTGTTGTATGTTGTTTGATGATTACAATGGTATGCTCAATTGACATTTTTGGGAAGAATTGAGAAATCATGATTTTTGAGCATAAACCCTAATCCCAATTTGCCCAGATTGTCCCCATTTTCGTGTGCATGGCCATTTCTCCCTCCAGCCAATCAAAACATTTCAAATCCTGGCCCTAAACGACCGTGTTTTGATTAGTGGGTCAAAATATTACCAAAATGCCATTCTTCCATTATTATTTCAATTAATTTCTTCAATAATGTCACCCATCTTACAAAAATCATAACTTGCTCATTTTTTATCCAAATTCAATGGGATTTTTTGTGTTGTGTTCATCATGATCTCTACTTTTTTATCATTATTTTTCCAGAATTTTTGGATGAGTGGTTTTTAATTGGCCTTAGGGTTTGTGACATGTGACCAAATTTTGTACACTTTGCCAAATCAAGTGTGAAATGATGAGAATGTATCCAATGGCTCCCAAATTTTTTGTGCTTAAACTAGACACATTCATGGTGATTTTGGTATCAAGTTTGTGAATTTATCATTTGTGGTTTGTGAGATATGATTTTTTGAATTAGGGTGTGACAATTTGTGTCACACCATTGATGACCAACTTCATGATTTTCATTGCCATGCTGCTTGACCTCCAAATGGATTGAAATTTTGCATGAGCCTACTCTTGTATGTCTAGTTTACATGTGAATTTTCCTGGATTTAATTGAACTATTTTCTATTTGTTTGAGATTTTTCTTCCCTGCCTAGTCAATTGTTGACTTTGTGTGACACATGCTCCCATTTCATTTGTGAAATTCTCATACTTTATTAGATGGACATGAAATTTTTCATGAGATAACTAGACATCCTCATCTTTGCCATGGCTTTAGTCCCATTCATTTATCATACACCATTTCTGATTTATGATTTTTCTAAATTGATGCATGTTTGGTTGACTTCTTTGAGCATGTTCAAAATTGCTTTGACTTTCTGATTTTCATTGACTGCCTTCCACTTGTCCAAATGGGATGAAATTTGACATGCTTACCATGCTATGTGTTAGGATTGATCATGATTTATTTGGTGATTTTTGGAAATGTTTAGGATTGCTTTTGAGTTAAGTCTTGCTGTTGACTTCTATGAGCTTCTAAATGCCATGTCTTGACTTCTTTTGTTCATGAAATGATGATGATGATTGATATGAATGTGAACCCGATTGGTTTTGTTTCTTGAATGTTTAAACTTGACTTTGATTGGATATCCCTTGCTGTCTTGACTTTCTCATTCACTTTTGACCCTAGGCTTGCCCTAGTGGTCCTGCTACTCACCTTTGAGTTTGTGTTTTCAGGTTGACCATCAAATGGCCATTGAGACCAATTCTTTTGATTGAGCTTGCTTAGATACCATTGTCTAACTTGTTTGTTTTGTAGGTGGCTTGGCTCACATGCCATAAGCCTTGTGCCTTGCACATCCATGTGCCTCCAATTAACTGTTGGTGTCTGTTTCTGTTTGTTTTGTTTGAAGTTGCATACTAACATCTGCTTGACTGTTTCAGGTGCTTTAGTTGCTTAGTTCCTTGTGAACTTTTTGCTTTGCTTTGCTTGTATAAGCAATTTGCATTGAGGTATGTCTCTTTTACTCCATGTAGTCTGGAAGACCTGGCCTGTTACTTGGCCAGGCAACTGTCTGAAGTCCTCCTTAAGAGGCAATGTTTGTGAGTGTTTACTTTTGTCCTTGCATAGAGTCAAAGTCCTCCTAAGTGAAGAGGCAATTGGTGGAAGGTAGGGATATGCAATCTATCCCCCACTATTCAGTGTGTCATCTGCTTTGCGCACACCACTGTGTTGATGCATTACAGATACAAACCCAAGATCTTGTGCAATTGCACAGTTGAGTCAGTTTCAAATGTGTAGAAGGGTTCCCCCTTTCTGGACCCACACATTCTTGTCAAATGCTCTCCCTGGCCAGGGATAGAAGCAATGAGGCACACCCCTCATCACCTTTCATCTGCTTCACCTTAGTCTCTCAATGGCAAGGTTAAGAGCAACACTCACCCCATTCCAGAGGTTTGTTTGTCGAGGTTGATATGACCCCTTGACTAAAACCTAACCCTTGTTTGAGCCACTTGTTTGTGTATAGCGTGTGCTATCTGTGCTTGTAGGATTGTTTGACTTGCTTCCTGTGCAAGTTAGGATTAGTTTAGACTTGCTTCCTGTGCAAGTTAGGTTTTGCTTGGCTTGCTTCCTGTGCAAGTTAAGTGTGTGTGGCTTGCTTCCTGTGTGAGCCATGCTTAGGATAGGTTGGCCCTCGTGCCATTTAGCTAGAAACCTTGACTTAGGGTTGATTTTTGCATGACAACATCTAGGCTCGAGTCGTAGTCTCCCTAGAGTTGTGTCTCCCTCTGTTATCTGGTTAGGCTAGTCCTTTATCCCTGCGTAGGGGAACTACATCGCCCTGATCTTCATACCAGATGAAGTATGTAGGCAGGAGATTGAGCTGATCTCTCCGGGCGCCCTTTTTCTTTTTGTGTGAGTTGTTTGACAGTTGCTAGGCTCGAGTGCCTGACTCCTTAGCAATTTGTTGTCCTTTTGTTTGAGTGTGTGCTTGACAGTTATAGGCTCGAGTCCCCGACTCCCTATCAACTTGTTGTGTTGTTGTGTGCTTGGAAGCCGATGTAAGTCCATCGAGTGGCATTTGGGTTCCAGTGTGCGTGTGTTTGGTTCGGATGCTGATGTAAGTCCAGTGATTGGCAGTCGGGCTCCATGTTTGCCCTCTTGTGTGTGTTTGGTTCGGATGCTGATGTAAGTCCAGTGATTGGCATTCAGGCTCCACGTTTGCCTGTGTCTTGTTTGTTTGTGTGCGTGTCAGCCGAGCTACGAATGCTCTGATTCTTCTCTCGTCCGAGAAGATACGTATGCATAGGATGCGATATCCTAGCGAGCATGTGTCGTTTCCCCAGTCCGAACTACTTCGACTCTGATGTCTATGCTTGATAGACTAAGTAGGCCCAGGATGCGATATCCTGCCGAGTCAGTTTCCGTCAGTTTCTTTTGTCTCTTTCAGCCAGTGTGTGTGTGAATGTTTGAGCAGTGTTTAGCAACCAATTTCCCTTCCTTTTGTGCGTGGATCCCGTAGAGTACTACGGATGCGTAGGGGTGCTAATACCTTCCCTTCGCATAACCGACTCCCGAACCCATTCTCTTTGGTCGCGAGACCATGTTCTTTCCTAGGTTTACTCTGAGCGTTTCCTTTCCCTCTTTTGGGATAAATAACGCACGGTGGCGGCTCTGTTGTTTCTTATTTTCCCGCCGGTTTTTCGCGCGATGCGACACCTATGACGGAAGGGAAGCGCAGGACTAACCTAAGAAGGGGAAAGGAACGGTCTTACTGTAAGGGAAAACTATCATACAACATACAATCATAGGTTTCGATGATGACAAATGACCACCATGGATGAATCGGCATTGTCGATTCCACTTCTACAAAACAAATGCAACATATCACCTATCATATCCTTTTCTATGCTCATCTAAAACGGCTATATTTCATACAACATATGTGGATAAAATGTGATCATGACAAAATGCATGAAAACCACAAAATATGAATTTTTGCAGATTTGCAGGGTTTGAGTCGACCGCAAGGGTCAGCGCATGAACCACGGGTCAGCGCATAGCATAGTGCTGTTGGTCACTGGTCAGCGCATGGAAGCTTGAGTCGACCACAGGTCGACGCATAGCATAGTGCAGTTGGTCACGGGTTAGCGCATGGAGACTTGAGTCGACCACAGGGTCGGCGCATGAAGCATTCATTTTCCCACGGGTCAGCGCACGCCGACCTATGGTCGACGCATACTGATATTGCAGGCCATGCATCGACGCATAGACCTGTTATGGTCGACCGCTCGTGCGCAAACTCAGTTTTTTGTGTATTTCCCACTCTGTTTGAAAAGCTGTTAAGTTTGGTTGGTAAGTTGGTTACTATATATAGAAGTTTAGTTACTTGTATCAACCAACATTTGTCAAATTGATTCAAGTGTTCAAAGAAACAAGAAAAAGTGAAATAGGTGTCCAAGATTCATCATCTTCATCTTCAACATCTCACAACACATCAACTACACACAACCATTTTTGAAGTGCTTTGTGATTGGTTAAAGGTGATAAGGTTCGAAGCCGAGATTGGGGAATCCGGTTCGGGTTGAAGCTTGTGACAAGTTTTTTCTTGAATAAAATCGTTAGGGTTTTGTCCTCCAAGACTGGTTTGTGTTTGGGGGTTTTTGGACGAATTTCTTCATCAAGTTTCAGCTGAGCGAAGGTGATTGAGAAGAGGAAGTCTTCATCAGTCTAGTAGCGGATTCAGTGATATTGAAGGGAAGAATTCGGGTTTGATTTATTGTAGCTGAGATCATCCGGGCCGAGGGTTTGAAGAACGGAGGGTTGTTCAACAAAGGGGCTGGAATCGGAGGTCTATCAACAACAATCGAAGGACTTGATTCATCTTGAATCAAGGAACAAGGAGTGAAAGCAACATTCAACGTCTTGAAGATTCTGTTGTATATTTGCTTTGCAATCCTTGTATAAACAGTTAAATTCAACAGATGATATCTATTAAATCATCTCAATTCTAGTTTTAGAATTGAGGGCAGACGTACCCCAAAGCGAGGACGATGGGGGAACTGCCTCATCAAATCTTTGCCTTCTCTAATTTTCTGCATATTTGTTTTTAGCTTAAAAAAAAATTAAGTGAATTTTTGTTTAAGCACTTTTATCAAACCTTGATATTAATTGAGTAAGAGGTTAAAACTCTGTTTTTGAATCCAAAGTACAATAGGATATTGTACTAGATTAATTGGAATCACTTACTCAACATAAATATCACTTGGAGTGTTTTTGCACACCAAGTGTTTGATAATTTGCCTAAACCAAAATTATTTTAGTTGTGTATCTAGTTTGGTTTGCTCTTTGAATCATTGGAACTAGGAATCCTAGCTAGTGAAACAAATCTTTGATTGTGTGACGAGTGTAGTGATTCGTATTTTACATTATCACTAATCCATAGGCTTGACGCATATCCGGGTTTCCAATAACAGTTCGTTTTAGACTATATTTTCCGCGGCCGCTTCCGCACTTAAAACAAATTTTCAAAACCAAATTTTTAATTGATAGCGCCGACTCAAATTTTAATTGGGATCTATTCAACCCCCCCCCCCCCCCCTCCTAGATCCGTGCCATAGTCTAACAAGTGGTATCATGAGCTCCGGTTCACTCCGTGCTTCAAAATATAACTTTGATAGAAAATGGCTAACGAACCTAAAGGGGCTTATAATAGAGCTCCCGTTTTCAATGGTGAAAATTATAGTTATTGGAAAGACTGTATGCGGGTGCACATAAATTCCATAGATAGAAAAATATGGAACGTTATTCTCAATGGTCCAATTGAAATAACCATGACCAATGAGAATAATGAATTAATGCCTAAGCCCGAAGCACAATGGACCGATGATGATGAAAATAAATACAATTATGATTGGAAAGCCAAAAATATCCTAATCTCCTCATTAGGTGTAGATGAATACTATCGTGTATCCCATTGTCCTACTGCTAAGGTCATGTGGGATTCACTACAAATTGCCCATGAGGGGACGAACGATGTTAAGTTGGCAAGAATCAACACACTAACACAAGAGTTTGATCTCTTTTTCATGGAGCAAGGGGAAACCATTGCTGACATGCAAAAGAGATTTACTCATCTTATCAATCGATTACATTCACTAGGTAGGCCGGTTTCCAATGACGTTGCTACTAATAAGATCTTGGGATGTCTTAACAGGGAATGGCAGCCGAAAGTGACCGCCATCAAAGAAGCAAATGATCTTACCATATTAGACTTGACAACATTATTTGGCAAACTACAAGAGCATGAACAAGTACTCTTGAGCCTGGAACAACGCGAAAAGAAAGAAAAGAAGGACAAAGCAAAAGTGAGTGAAAAGAAATCCATAGCTCTTAAGACTTCCTCCCCGAAGTCTCAAGCAAAAGAGCAAAGTGATTATTCCTCGAGCGACGAAGAAGAAGAGGACAAGAGCGAAGATATGGGGCTGTTCGTTAAACGTTACAATCGTTACGTGAGAAAGAACGACATCCAACATTCCGAGAAGAACTTGGTAAACTTCCAGAAACAATCAAGGTACTCTAAAAATGATGACTCAAAAGGTAGAATGACTAGAGGGTCGTGCTACACTTGTGGGAAGACCGGTCATTACAAACCGGACTGTCCGATGAACAAGAAGACAAAGGAAAAGGAATCATACAAATCACACAAGAAATCATCAAAGCCAAGGAGAGCATACATAGCTTGGGAAAGCGATAGCGACTCCTCCGATGATGAAAGTTCTAGTGATGAAGATGAAGCTGCAAACCTATGCCTATCTGCTCATCAAAAGAACAAAAAGAAACAGGTACGACATGCTAAATATGAAAAATCCTCTAGTATGTCTCATCATGAATTGCAAACTGCTTTTGATGCTTTACACTGTGAAGCGAAAGAGGCCTTTAAAAGGCTTGCCTCAAATAACCAAATTTTTACCCATTTGGAACAAAAGATTCGAGAATCCGAAAAGAAACTTGAGGCACTCAAAGCTTCTATAGTAGAAAGCACAAAAACAAGTTGTGAGGACCTTAGAAGTAGGATGATTAACGTTGGGTGTGATACTTGTTATATTTGGCAAGGTGAAGTAAGAAACCTAAAGGCCAAACTTGACAAGGCCCTTGAGCCCAAGATTACCTTTGCAATCGATAAATCAAACTTTTGAAAAAGTATGGTTAACCCATATCAAAAATATAAATATGTTGTAAAGGATGAAGATAGTAAAGGTAATCAAAATGTTAATTTCTCTTGTCTTTATTGTTGCAAGAAAGGCCACTCCATTGCTAAATGCAGGTTTAGGAGATTCTTAGTTCCTAAAGGCATTTATCAATGGTTTCCCAAATGCAACCATTTCGTTACTCACCATTCAGGACCCAATAAGCCATTGGGTACCTTCTCGTGTTAATTGCATTTCCATAGGTACAATGCCTCGAGACCACCGAAAGAAGATGGGTTCTCGACAGTGGATGCTCAAGGCACATGTCAGGAGACATATCACTCTTCATTGACTTCGTGGCTAAGAAGAAAGGATATGTAACCTATGGTGACAACAACCGTGGAGCAATACTAGGTAAAGGTAGTGTAGGTAACCCTTCTTCCACTACTATTTCTGATGTATTGCTTGTCGAAGGTCTTAAACACAATCTACTTAGCATCAGTCAATTATGTGACAAAGGATACAATGTATCGTTTTCAAAAGATTGTTGCAAAATTATACATAATGATGATAAGAAGAATATGTTTAATGGCCTGCGAGTGAATAATGTCTATATGTTAGACTTGAACGAAGTATCGTTAACAAGTGACAAATGCCTTGTAACAAGGAGTGAAGATTCATGGTTATGGCATAGGCGTTTAGCACATGTTAACTTTGACTTACTAAACAAAGTAGTCTCAAAAGATCTAGTCCTAGGTCTCCCCAAAATAAAGTTCACCAAGGATCACCTTTGTGATGCTTGTCAAAAAGGGAAGCAAACGAGGATCTCATTTAAATCCAAAAATATCGTTTCAACAACGAAACCTCTCGAACTTCTTCATATGGACTTATTTGGGTCGTCTAGGATTAAAAGTCTAGGAGGAAATTATTACGGTTTCGTAATAGTGGACGATTTTTCTAGATTTTGTTGGACTATCTTTTTAGTAAGCAAGAGCGATACGTTCGCCGCCTTTGAAAGGTTTGCTAAACTTTCCCAAAATAAATTAAATACAAACATTGTTTCAATTAGAAGCGACCATGGGGGTGGGTTCGAAAACCATTTATTTGAAGAATATTGCGGTAACCATGGTATCGATCATAACTTCTCCGCTCTACGTACTCCTCAACAAAATGGGGTTGTGGAGCGTAAAAATCGAATTTTGGAAGAATTGGGAAGAACAATGATTAACGAAAGTGGTCTACCGAAATATTTTTGGGCCGACGCCATTAGTACGGCGTGTTATGTTTTGAATAGGGTGCTCATTCGCCCCATTCTAAATAAAACACCGTATGAGCTTTTAAAAGGGCGAAAGCCAAATGTTTCTCACTTACATGTTTTCGGTTGCAAATGTTTTGTATTAAATAATGGAAAGGAAAACTTGGGCAAATTCGATTCCAAGGCCGACGAAGGTATCTTCCTCGGATACTCTCAATCGAGTAAAGCATATAGAATATATAATAAATGATTACTTGCTGTGGAAGAGTTTGTACATGTCACTTTTGATGAATCCTATCCGAGAAATGTCGGAAAGGGTAGTGTTGTTCATGGTGCAGGTACATCTACAGAAGACATACTCAAAGGTGGCGAGCCGGGGATTGATCAACCCGACAAAGTCAAAGTTGAGGAGGATAAAGATGTACACCATGAGGAAACCGAGGTAGCTCATCCGCCATCAAACGATGATCTCCCTCAAGCTTGGAAGTCTCCCAAAGACCATCCAATTGACAACATTCTCGGAGATATCTCAAAGGGTGTTACAACTCGATCGAAGCTAAGTAATTTTTGTTATCACTACGCTTTCGTTTCACAAATGGAACCTAAAAACCCTAAAGAAGCCCTACTCGATGAACACTGGTTTTTGTCAATGCAGGAGGAACTAAATCAGTTCACTAGAAATGAGGTTTGGGACCTTGTCCCTCCTCCGCGAGATCATCGAGTAATCGGCACCCGATGGGTGTTTAGGAACAAGTTGGATGAAAACGGGGTAATAACCCGTAACAAGGCGCGTTTAGTCGCGCAAGGGTATAACCAAGAGGAAGGCATCGACTATGAGGAAACTTATGTGCCGATTGCCCGACTCGAGGCTATACGCCTTCTCCTTGCCTTCGCTTGTGCGAAAGACTTTAAACTATTCCAAATGGATGTTAAGAGTGCATTCATTAACGGTCACATAAATGAAGAGGTTTACGTTGCACAACCTCCGGGTTTTGAATCTCATGAGTATCCTGATCATGTTTATAAACTAAAAAGGGCTTTATATGGTCTCAAACAAGCTCCTAGAGCTTGGTATGAGCGACTAAGTAAATTTTTACTCGATCAAGGTTATTCAAGAGGAAAGGTTGACACAACTCTTTTCATTAAACGTCAAGGAAAGCACTTGATATTAGTACAAATTTATGTAGACGATATTATATTTGGGTCTACTAACATGAATCTCGTGAGAGAGTTTTCAGATCTTATGCAGGGTGAATTCGAGATGAGTATGATGGGGGAGCTCACGTACTTTCTCGGTTTGCAAATTAAACAACTCAAAGAAGGAACATTCGTGAGTCAAACAAAGTATTGTTTGGACCTTATCAAGAGATTTGACATGGCAAAAGCCAAGGCCATTGACACCCCCATGCCAACATGTACAAACTTGAACAAAGATGAAAGCGGTAAGGATGTAGAGGTAAAACGATATAAAGGTATGATTGGATCACTTCTCTATCTTACTGCTTCTCGTCTCGACATTATGTTTAGCGTGTGTATGTGCGTAAGATATCAATCATGTCCCAAGGAATCCCATCTAAAAGCTGTCAAACGAATACTTCGATACCTATCCGGTACTCCGAAGTATGGACTATGGTATTCCAAAGGTAATGATTGCTCATTGGTAGGTTTCTCCGATTCCGATTTTGCCGGTTGCAAATCGGATAGGAAAAGCACCAGTGGCACTTGTCACTTACTTTCAAATTCCTTGGTCAGTTGGCATAGCAAGAAACAAGTTTCAGTTACTTTGTCAACCGCCGAAGCGGAATACGTTGCCGCCGGTAGTTGTTGTGCTCAAATCCTATGGATTAAGCAACAACGATTGGATTTTAACCTCAAACTCGAACGTATTCCCATTTTCTGTGACAATACAAGTGCCATTAACCTTACCAAAAATCCTGTGTTGCATTCTCGCACCAAACATATCGAAATTCGACACCACTTTCTTCGGGATCATGTAGAGAAAGGTGATGTTGTATTTGAACATGTTAATACTGAAAATCAACCAGCGGACATTTTCACAAAGCCGCTAGCTACTGAGCCTTTCTTTCATATTCGCCGAGAACTTGGTATTCCCGACATTTCTGAACGGGCGTTATAAATTGCCTGCTTTACCTTATTTCATTTAATACCATAATCTTGTACTTCGAACAAGTTAATGTTGTTGCAAGCACAATCATATTGTTCATCAAGTCATTCCGGAATAGAGGTGATATTGTTCCTTCTCTCTCTCCCAAACTTCATAGTTAATACTACATGATAATATTGTACATATATGTATCGTTTCTTATGACTTAACTGTTTGGATGTTTAAATGTTGTGTGGCATTCTAATTATGTATCAAACATGTGAGCATATAAGCATAACAGTGAAAATTGCAAAATTTGCCTGTATGAGTCGACCATAACAGGGCAATGGTCGACGCACATCTTACAAATTTTCCTGTTTTCAAAAATCAAACAGTATGCGTCGATGCATGCAGAGGTATGGTCGACGCATCGCTCGAAAATTCAGTTTTTCTCTGCAGAAAACCTTCAAACTTCCCATGCATTTACATTCAAACTCTCATTAAGTGTGCATTTACATTTCAAACTTCCCACTACATTGTGAGTTGCATCTAGCTAGTGTCTATTGTCTCTTGGCCTCTCCTCTTCCCAAAACCCTAAATCCTCATCTACAAAAAGGGAAACCTCCTTCTTGCAAAATCATTCTCAAGAACCTTCACCAAGCTTCACTCTCTACCCACACACAAAGCTTCAAAATCATTTCAAATGGCTTCCTCATCCCGCAGACCTACCGGTAAGAGATCACGGGAATCATCCTCTGCCTCTCTACCCATTACCGCTGTATCGCTAGTTCCACCGGCTATCATCGATTCCTTCAACAAAGATATCAGTAAAAGAGGAGTTGTGAGGAAGCATGCATTCTACAAACTCACAGCAGAACGCATGCATCTCGTCGAAATCATATCTCTGCTACAGTATCATGGCATTGTCAAATTCCTGGAATGCAATGCCAAATATAGCGAAGACCTGGTCCGTGTGTTCTACGCCTGCCTTCATGACAAATTTCGTGGGCAAAAGTTTCACTCCAGGATCGGCACAACAAAGGTATCCTTTAAGTCTGCAGTTTGGAATAAATTTTTTGACATGACTGTGGCTGCTGATGAAAATCCTCTCGCTGAGGTAACTGACTCTCACCAAATAGAAGGTTATGAGTTTAAGAGCGCGTTGAACGACATGCTGAAACGACCCTACCCGGAACACATTGTTAACAGTGATGCGTTCCCACGAACTGTCACTACCGTCAAACTGAAAATCGGAGAGCGCATTCTCCAGTGGATTGTGTCACGCATCCTGCGACCTAAGAAGGGTGGTCTTTCCCGAGTTGAACAGGCTGAGGTTCATCTCATATACATTCTGAAAAATCAGCGCAAAATCAACTGGCCCTACTACATTGCTAGCAGGATTTTCAGTTTACGTGACTCCGGACGAGGAACGACTCTTGCCTACGGATCTTTTATTCAAGAGGTTCTTATTGCAGCCGACGTTGATTATCCGTCCTTCCCGTATACCTCCATTTCATCAGACAAAGAATTCAGCCCAAAAACTCTGTCTATGATGGGATATTTTTGGTGTGATGAGTGGAGAATCTACAAATTTGTTCGCAGAGGGTATGTTCCTACGACTGTTGAAGAAGATGATGAAAGTGATGAAAGTGAAGAAGAAGACGAAGAGGAAAATGAAGAAGAGGGAGCAGGACAAGCCTTTGAGCAGCATGGTGGAGATGATAATCCTCCACAAGTTGACACTCACGACTACACAAACTCCACTTAGGTTCAGAATTCACATTCAACTGAAGAAGATGCCCCCAACCAGGGTGGCTGGGGTGAATGGCAACATACGGGCTAGTCAACACAACGCCAATTCTACCAGCCGTATTAATATGGTGATGAAGAATCCCATCAGTCTCCTCCGCAGCACGCAAACTCTTCCGAACTGTTGGATATGATGCGAAATATGCAGCTGGCTCAACAATCCTTCATGCAAACTCAGGATGAGCGCTATGCTCATATTAGCAGCCAACTTCAAGCCCAAAATGAGAGACTCGATAACCTCTCTACAAGCATGAATGAACGGTATGCAGCATTTACCGAAACGTTTGAACGCCAGGAGCGGTCGGTCGATGTGGGCATCAAGTATCTAGGTGGTGTTGCTGACCAAATATCGTCTTTGGCAGACCCCTACAGAAACCCGGATATCTGTTACCATCGAGGACGAGACCATTAGGACATAGAACTACATATGCATCTGTATTTTTTGTTGTTTGACTGAATTATTTTTCTGCTGTGCTCGTTTGTGCAAATTAAATTTAATGATTATCTTCCTTTATTTTGTTCAGTAATGATATTTGGTGTGATATTGTTATCTGATATTGTTATCTCCTGTTAAATTTCATGTTACGTTGACTACTCGTTCCTTTTCTCTTTTTGATGTTGTCAAAGGGGGAGAAGACCATATGTACCAAAGCCAAGCCAAGATGATATTCACAACAGTTTGTTAGACAGTCTTAGATTACAAAAGAAAGGGGGAGTGTGTAAATATTGCATGTTGTTTTTCTCTTTGGCTTTACACAGGTTGTCATCATCAAAAAGGGGGAGTATGTAAGGGCAAACTGTCATACAACATACAATCATAGGTTTCGATGATGACAAATGACCACCATGGATGAATCGGCATTGTCGATTCCACTTCTACAAAACAAATGCAACATATCACCTATCATATCCTTTTCTATGCTCATCTAAAATGGCTATATTTCATACAACATATGTGGATAAAATGTGATCATGACAAAATGCATGAAAACCACAAAATATGAATTTTTGCAGATTTGCAGGGTTTGAGTCGACCGCAAGGGTCAGCGCATGAACCACGGGTCAGCGCATAGCATAGTGCTGTTGGTCACTAGTCAGCGCATGAAAGCTTGAGTCGACCACAGGTCGGCGCATAGCATAGTGCAGTTGGTCACGGGTCAGCGCATGGAGACTTGAGTCGACCACAGGGTCGGCGCATGAAGCCTTCATTTTCCCACGGGTCAGCGCACGTCGACCTATGGTCGACGCATACTGATATTGCAGGCCATGCATCGACGCATAGACCTGTTATGGTCGACCGCTCGTGCGCAAACTCAGTTTTTTGTGTATTTCCCACTCTGTTTGAAAAGCTGTTAAGTTTGGTTGGTAAGTTGGTTACTATATATAGAAGTTTAGTTACTTGTATCAACCAACATTTGTCAAATTGATTCAAGTGTTCAAAGAAACAAGAAAAAGTGAAATAGGTATCCAAGATTCATCATCTTCATCTTCAACATCTCACAACACATCAACTACACACAACCATTTTTGAAGTGCTTTGTGATTGGTTAAAGGTGATAAGGTTCGAAGTCGAGATTGGGGAATCCGGTTCGGGTTGAAGCTTGTGACAGGTTTTTTCTTGAATAAAATCGTTAGGGTTTTGTCCTCCAAGACTGGTTTGTGTTTGGGGGTTTTGGGACGAATTTCTTCATCAAGATTCAGCTGAGCGAAGGTGATTGAGAAGAGGAAGTCTTCATCAGTCTAGTAGCGGATTCAGTGATATTGAAGGGAAGAATTCGGGTTCGATTTGTTGTAGCTGAGATCAGCCGGGCCGAGGGTTTGAAGAACGGAGGGTTGTTCAACAAAGGGGATGGAATCGGAGGTCTATCAACACCAATCGAAGGACTTGATTCATCTTGAATTAAGGAACAAGGAGTGAAAACAACATTCAACGTCTTGAAGATTCTGTTGTATATTTGCTTTACAATCCTTGTATAAACGGTTAACTTCAACAGGTGATATCTATTAAATCATCTCAATTCTAGTTTTAGAATTGAGGGCAGACGTACCCCGAAGCGGGGACGACGGGGGAACTGCCTCATCAAATCTTTGCCTTCTCTAATTTTCTGCATATTTGTTTTTAGCTTAAAAAAAAATTAAGTGAATTTTTGTTTAAGCACTTTTACCAAACCTTGATATTAATTGAGTAAGAGGTTAAAACTCTATTTTTGAATCCAAAGTACAATAGGATATTGTACTAGATTAATTGGAATCACTTACTCAATATAAATATCACTTGGAGTGTTTTTGCACACCAAGTGTTTGATAATTTGCCTAAACCAAAATTATCTTAGTTGTGTATCTAGTTTGGTTTGCGCTTTGAATCATTGGAACTAGGAATCCTAGCTAGTGAAACAAATCTTTGATTTTGTGACGAGTGTAGTGATTCGTATTTTACATTATCACTAATCCATAGGCTTGACGCATATCCGGTTTTCCAATAACAGTTCGTTTTAGACTATATTTTCCTCGGCCGCTTCCGCACTTAAAACAAATTTTCAAAACCAATTTTTTAATTGATAGCGCCGACTCAAATTTTAATTGGGATCTATTCAACCCCCCCCCCCTTCTAGATTTGTGCCATAGTCTAACACTTACGACCAGAGATTGCAAGGTACGGGAGACGGTTACGCAAGGGGAAGGTATTAGCACCCCTCACGTCCGCCGTACTCGACGGGATCCACGCTCAAAAGAATAGGAAAAGGTTGCTAAAAAACTGCTCAAAGAGAATGCACACACTAGAATAATAAAACAGGTGAAAGAAGATGGAGGAAGTGGACTCGGCAGGATGTCGCATCCTGGGCCTACGTAGTTTGTCAGAAACAAACATCAGAGTCAACATAGTTTGGGGAAATGGGGAACATGCTCGCTAGGACATCGCGTCCTATGCCTACGTATCTTCTCTATCCAGAGAAGAATCAGAGCACTCGTAGCTCGGCTAACGCACGCCGAAAAAAAACACCAAAAAGAGACACTGAGACGTCAAAGAAACACTCAAAAGGAAACAGAATGCCAATACATGGACTTATATCCGACTCCAAACAAACAACACAAATAAGGAAATAGAATGCCAATACATGGACTTACATCCAACTCCAAACAATAGCACACGCTAACCAGATAACACCAAAGAAAAAGGTTATCAGATTGACAAACTAATAGGGAGTCTGGAACTCGAGCCTAATAGTTGTCACACAAACACAAAGAGACGCTGAAACGTCAAAAGAAACAAAAAGGTTGAAAAAGAAAAAAGGCGCCCGGAGAGATCTCGCTCGATCTCCTGCCTACGTATCTCATCTGGTATGAGAATCAGGGCGACGTAGTTCCCCTTAACAGGGGAGAAACTCTCTCCTAACCAGAGACCAGGGAAGCAAACAAACTAAAAGGGAGACTAACTCGAGCCTAATAGTTGTCATGCAAACAAATCCCTAGGTTGAGGTCTCTAATCATGCATCTAACTCACACAGGAAGCAAGTCAGTTCAAACAGCCAATAAACATCAACACAATTGAACAAGCATCACACTATATATACAAACAAGAGGCTCAGACAAATGGTTGGGCTTTAGTCAAGAGGGGTCATATCAACCTCGACAAACAAGCCAAAACTGTAGGGGTATGCTGAAGCTCTTAACCACTAACATTGAGAGTTAGGGTGAAGCTGATGAAATATGGTAATGAGGATGAGACCTCATGCTCTTAACCCTGGCTTGGGTGAGCTTGAATCAAAGAAAGCGTGGGGATCCAGAAAGAGGGACCCTATTCCACTTGACTGACCCTATACAAGATCTTGGGTACATTGTTCAAGAGCATCAGCACGTAGTGCGAGCATAATGAACGACTCACTGAATAACAGGGGATTGATTGCTAATCCCTTCTATCTATCAATTGCCTCTTCACTTAGGAGGACTTATCAAGTAACATGCCTCACTTGGAGGTCTTTGGCACAAATGTAAACAATCACAATCAGAGCCTCTTAAGGAGGACTTCGGCCAAATGCCTGTCAAAAAGACGACAAGACTTCCAGACTACATGGAGAACAAGAATAGCTACCTAAGTGGTGTATCAACCACACTCCAAAGCAAAGCTCAAGCAAGAGCTAGCAACTAATGTACCTGTACAAAAGCTAACCAGTTAGTATCTCAGACAACCAATCAGAAAACAGACAAAGAAACCATTCAATTGTACATAATGCAAGTCATAAGTGCAAGCACTCAAGTGAGTTCATCACATCAATTGACCTACAAGACAACAAGAGTTAGTAATCAAAGGTATTGGCATCTCACAAAGTGAAACCAAACTAACCATTAGTGCCAAATGCTCAAACCTGAAACACAAAGCACAATTAGTATGTGTACAAACCACTAGTACAAAGACTAGGTTCAAAAGCAAGTCAAATGACCAAAACAGAATTCAATATTTTGCACAAAGCATATTCAATCAATCAAGAAAAAGTCCTCAAAATGACCAATGCCAATTCATAAAGCAAATGCTTCAAACAATTCATGTCATGCAAAGGTAAACAATGTGCACAAAGTTGGACATCCAAATTAGAAAATCCAAATCAAAACAGAAACACAAGCAATGACATTGAATTTTTTTTATGTGAACTCATCATGTCATGAACAAACAATGTGCAAAAAATTAGATCCAGAAGAGCTCAAATGGTATATGACCAAAATGCACAAATGCAACATCAAAAATATGACACAAATTGTCACACTACATGTTCATGTGTCCAAAACAGTGATGGCATATGATAAAAATTCCAAATCAAAGCTCAAAAATCAAATCACATGTGAGGATCAAGCATGCAAAATTTCAGATCAATTGGATTAACCATGAGCATTTCACAATGTAGCATATCAATTTGGCACCATGTTCAATCAAAAATTCCAAACTAAAAATCCAGAATCAAACAATTCATGAAATAAATGCTAAAAAAACTAGAGATCAAAACAAGAATGTGGAAAGAAATTGGGATCAATTTGAAGCGTTTTTTAATTTTTAATGATTTTTTAAAGTTGAACAAATAATTTGAAGCATTAAAATGAAATATGGAGGGAAAAATATTATTTGAATAAAATCAGAAATGATCAAGGCCAAGTTCGAACACACGCACCAAGGATCAAAATGAGAATTTAATTTAAATTCAAAAAAATGCACAAGCGGAGAATCGAACGCACGCAACAACAGGCAGGAAATGAGGATCCAAATTAAATTCACAAACATGCACAAACCAAGTATCGAACGCGCGCCTGGACGGTTAGAAGCGCTCATGAAGCGCAGCGTTTCATTTATGCGTGGCGCACACATAAGCAAGTCAAGCGAACACATGGCAAGTCAAGGCAACGAGGTCCAATAGAAATGACATGCAAGCGACACAGTCAGACGCCACGCCAGCCAAGCCCTAGGAACAAAACCAGACGTCGGAACAGTAGTTCCGATCGTCTTCCCCGGTGGAAATCCGGCGGAGGTTCACAATTTTTTTCCAGAAATTGATGAATCTTATATGGTTGGAAAAGTCTTTCAACGAGGATCATGAATATCACCTTAAAACTACCTAAAACCTCATGAATCGAACGAATCGAGCAAAAACATATTGAACATAAAAACTTCAAGTTCACATAGCATACTCGTTTTTCAACCAAACTCAAAAATAATTATATCAGTGTGCTCAGTGCAACAGGATCTACACAACCATGGCAAGAAATTGGCAAAATAAGAGGATCGAATTTCACCTACCTGAAATTGCAGTGATCCAAACTCGTGTCCTCAGGTATCCACAAGCTCCAGATCTTCTTCCTCAACCTTGCCTTGAAGCTTTGAACAAGAATCAATGCTTGAATCAACTCGAATCTTCCTCAATTTCAGAAATCCATCTTCATGTTCATGCACTTGATCTGCTCCAAATTGAACTGAATTCTTCAAACCAAGGGTGGATTCTTACTCAATGATGCATGATAAGCACGAATATGCAGAGAAAATTTATGTTTGTGTGAAGAAATGCAAGAATCAAAGAGAGAGAAAAATGGAGGGAAAATGAAAATTCTAGATCTGAAAAGTTAGTTCTGAGCAAAATTAGTTAGGGTTTGGCTTTTATATGGTTCACTAATGATGCTGTTAATCCAAATTAGGCTTGATTAATCTTGATTAAGGAAATGTGAGGTGTAGTGCAAAAATGGCAAGTGTGCTTAGCATGTACATGCTGCACGTGAACAGTACATGCAATGGCTTCAAATTCACTTAAAATCAGCCAATGGTCATGATGGAATGGTTAAATTGCTTGTAGCTTAAGCCAAATTTGAAATATGGGATTTCCCTCCAAAATGCACATGTGTGAACAAATGGTCATATGAGCTTCTTCCATGCATGGCAAGGCTTGATTTGGAAAGTATTGGTCACAAGGAGTATTTTGCAAAAAGAATGGACCAAATTGGAGTTCTGAATCAAAAGTTATGTCACTTTGAACTTCCATGCATACTTTGTGATCATTTGGCCATAACTTCTCAACCAATCATTACATGATCATGAAATAGGACTTTTTGAAAAGGGGAGAGAAAGATATTCAACTTTCATGTTCACCAAAAATCCATTTGAAGCTTATTTGATGTTGATAAGTCAAGTTGAATGTGGACCAGAAACTTGCCATTTTTGGAAACTTTCAATTACAGGTCACTTTCCATTTTTGGAAACTTTTGCCATGACTTCAAAATCTTCAAGATAGATATTTGAAATGATGAATAGGCCTCTTTTGAACATGAATGAGGTGTTAAAAATCATCTCCCCACCTCATAGCCCTCAATTGACTACACAGTTGACTGTATAGGTCCTTAGATGACCTTGACATGCCCTGATCAGCTTGAACCTCCACCACTTGGGGAAATGGCTCAGAAATGAAACCCTAGCTCAGACAAGCCCAATATAATGATCATGTGATCCTCTTCATCAACAAATACCTTATTTCTTTGAGAAACCCTAGTTGAAAGAATGTCATTGATTAGGGTTGACCAGAGGTCAAAACCCAAATCCAAAGGAACTTGAGAATGAATCATGAAACCCTTGATGATGATAGAACCATGATGATGGTAATATACCCTTGCAAACAAGATAATTCTCAAGACCTTTGAAGGATTAGAAAACCCTAACTGCAGTGCAAACCCTCAGATGGTTGATCATCCATTCATAGAGACCCTCAGGCTTGAATCATGTAACTTCTCCATCTTCTGAAAAGACTTTGGAGGATGATCTTCTTATTTTCATATGATATGCAAAATGCAATGCCTAATGTCCTAAAGCATGAAATGCAATATGTGAAACTAGTTCCAAGAAGAGGAGGGCAAATTTTGAGGTGTTACACCCAAGAGAAAATTCTTGACCCTAGTGAGAAAGCATAGCCAACGGTGATCTTCATGTTCCGCCTGTTGAGAACAAAAATAGGTGTTGCTTACCGAGAAGGTACCCTTCAAACACTTCATTGTTCTCTTTTATGCTTGGAAGATCTCTCATCATGTTCTTCTCATGTAACAACTTCAAGGAATGTGTGTTGAAGTGGCCAAATCTTCGATGCCAGAAACATGAGTCATAAACTTGTACCTTCACGATAATGTTAGTTGTATATTTAAAATATAGCGGGAAGCTTCTATTTCTCTTATCCATCTTCACTTGAGCTATCTCGACCCGTTTACTTTTGTTGTCTAAGATTTTACATACACCTCAGTCAAAGTAAGTGTGTAGTCTCTCTCCATCATTTGGCCAATGCTTAGAAGATTTTCTTTTAGACTGAAAACTAGTAAGCATCATGGATGAGTCGCGTACCTTTATCTGTCTCCACCATAACAATGCCTTTTCCTTTTGATTCAACCACACTGTCATTTCTCATTCGAACTTTGACTTTGACAAACTCGTCAATGCTTTTGAAAATAGTCTCATCCTTGACCATATGATTGTTGCATCCACTATTCAAGTACCAACTTCCTCATTTTTCATTGATTGAGTCTTGAGGGGCATAAAACATACATTTTTCTTGATCATGATCCTCTACGATATTAGCTTGATGCCTATTTTTGTTGCAGCAATTTTTCTCGACGTGCCTGAACTTCTTGCAATGGTTGTATTGTGGCATATTACAGTATCAATAATTTTTATTGTGTGGCCTAGTATTTTGCATATATTGCATGGAGGATTTTTATCTAACTTGTTCTCTAGGAAATTTCTAGAAACTTCCCTTCTTCCGGAAGTTTTTCCATAATTTTTCTGTCCTCCATTTTCTTTATTTCAGAGATAAAATTTGAGCTTCGACTAGAAGGAATTTTAAAGTGTATCTTATTTATTCCTATGCAGTCATTGCTCATATGCTTCAAGAGAGCTAACTAGTTCTGTCATTGATAGAGTGGACAAATCTTTGGGTTGCTCAACCATTTTCATGATTGGGTCAAACTTTGGGGGCATAGTAATTACAATCTTTTCAACAATTTTCTTATCAAGAATATCCTCCCCAAAAACTCTCATTTGATTAATTATTTCTTTAATTTTATAATAGTAATCTGTATCTATCTCAAACTTCTTCATCCTCAATAGTCCAAATATATTCTTAGAGATTGAAGTTTAATGGCACGTACCTTGTTGCTTCTGAAATTTTGTTCCTTAGGGGACAAATGTCGAACACGATGCTCCGACAATAGGTTCAACAAGATACACCAGAACCACTACAATAATAATTTCTAGATGATGGAGCAGAAAAATAATAATCAACACAGTCAATTGTTGATCCAGTTCGTTGAAACTACACCTACGTCTAGGGGCTGAGTCCACAATCCAAGAAAGGAAAATCACTTATTAGTAGTTTAGTACAATTAATCTTACAAGCAACAACAAACCCTATGTTATCCAATGCCTCTTCCTAACACTACCCGATCAATTTCTGTTTAGAGCCTCCCCTTAAACATAAGAACCTACACACTTTATTCTCTGCCACACAACCAGTAATAGGGGAAAACAACCACTAAACCCTAATGTAGAGGTAAATTTTTTGAGATTAAGCTATTGATTAACCTTACTCATAAATCAAGAGTCGTCGTCGCACTTTTATTATTTCCAAAGGAAAGGGAAAAAGAACGAACAAAACCCAAAGAAGTTTTAAAACAAAACTAATAAAAAGAGATAAGGGCCTATGGGTTGGTTATTCAAAGGGAAGGTATTAGCACCCTAAACATCTATAGTACTCTATAAGAACCTCTTTGAAAATGTGTGCATTTTGGCTTTAAAATGATGTTGTTTGCAAAAGATCGGGGAGATGAGAAAATAAATATTTTTATCATTTTTGTGTTTGCCAAGACTTCCTGAGTCTCATGCCTACATACCAACAAAGTGCAACGGAGGATCAAAACTTTGTAGTTCATGGTAAAAATAACAAAGATGTTTGTTTTGATTCATTTTTAATGAAAAAACATTTTGTCATTTTAAGGAGAATATTCAACTAGTCACCCACAAGTATATGAACTTTACATCATCATAGAGAAGGGCTCAAACTTGGATGAAGATCAACAAGTGTGCCACTAGCTCTCTTAGGTGGAAAAGAATTATCATCAATACTATGGGGATAGGATAATTATATCTCAACTATGGAAATGACTCATGTCTAAACTTTGAGAAAAAAGTTTTAAAAGAAAAAAAAAGTGCACAAAGGGCACAAAATAATTTGAGTGAGTTATGTATATTTTTGAAGTCTTTTGAAATTTGTTTGAATATGCTTAAGATTTATTAGCATTTATTTAAGAAAATATTTTGAAAATCACTTGATAAAAGTCAAGATTTTATTGAGAAAGTGACTCAAGTTTGAAAACAAGAAGGTTTTTGAAAAAGGGAGAAGATTTTGAAAATTAAAGAAGGGGAGGAGACAGAGAGACTATCCTAGAACATACAGTAAAAGCTAGAGAGGAAAGATCTAACCAATAAATAAAAAGTTTTATGACATAAGTCAAGCAAGAATTCCCTCCTTTGGATTAAGCCTAAAGCAAGCAAGATAAGCAAAGAATAATCTATGTATGAGATGAAACCATAGTAACCAAGCCATGTCTTCAAAAGAAGCCCAAAGTCAAAGGTACTAGATGAATCCCAATATCTTAAATCACAAAACTCCCAAGAAAGGGTCAAGGTCCTAGTTCTAAGTCCATAACTCCACAACAATGCTAATGATAGTAGCCTCAAGTCCATGAATTAAGAGAACCAATTTTTTAGGGGTATTCCCTTTATTAATGTCTTCAAAAGAAAAATAAGTCCAAATGGACAAAGGAGAAAGAATATAAACATAAACAAAGGTCCAAGTGGACAAAAATAAAATATGAGATGAGATGCTTGTTAAGGGCCAATTTGTGTAAATAATCCATAGTATTTTATGGCCCTTTTCACATAATCTTAGTGGAATTTCTTGTTAGCACCTTAGTTTTAAGTGTAAATATGTAGTTTTTAACATTATCATGTAAATAGATTTTGTTTGATCATTGTGGTGCAAATTTGTAGGTTTCAAAGCCTATTGGAAGCATGAGAAACATAAAGGCACCAAGTAAGACCCAAAGTTTCAAAATTGAAGTTTCCAAGTTTTTGAAAGAAGGCTAAGCGCGGTCCTAGCGCGCTTAGAAAGCGAGGGACAGGAAGAAATTGGGAAATTTGCACTAGGAGAGCGCTTAGCACGAATCAAGGCGATTTAAGTTATTTTTGTTGATCGCGCTAAGCACGCTCTGATGGGGCTTAGCGCGATTTCAAATTTTGGCCCATGTTATATATAGTTTTGGCTAGATATTTTGGATCATTATTCACACCAACTTTCTTCTAAATGCATTTTTAGATCAAAAATCATCAAAAACTCAGAATCAAGATTTTGAAGCATCAGTCTTCGTGTTTTCGACGTTGATGCTTGTGAATCTCTTCTTGTTACTTATTAAAGAAGCTACCATGGTTATGGGTAGCTAAACCTTCTTATATTAAGATTAGATGTAATATCACTTACCTTGTATGTATTTCTTATCATCAATGTAGATGATAATCTTTGCTTTTATTGAATATTTGTGGTTTAAAACATTGTTGAGAAAGATATTTTAAGTCTTGACCTAAGTTTATCATTTATCAAAGACCAAATCTAGACATGGAAGTGGAATTTTATATTCATTTTGTATCGAATCATTAATGTTATTTGTATTGTTTAATAGGTTGAGACATCATCGATTGAACAATAAGGTATAACTCGCAATACTGTCTTAGACATAAGGGGTACAGATGAGTGATATATGATTATGTTGATTATAAATGAAGTTCACATGCTTGATTAATTGAATACATACAAAATAGGTTTATGAACTCTAGTCTTGATATGTCTTTTAAAACGTTAAATCTTTCTAAACTTTTATCATTGCTACAAAATCTTATGAATGTTACTTTCACCAACCCAAAAAAAAGTCATTCGAAACCCTTGCTTAAGACATAGTAAACTGTAGAACAATGGTAATATCTCATCAATCCTTGTGGAGACGATAAAACAAATACTCACCGAAAATTAGAAATAAATAAAATGGCATCATTTTCGGGGATTGTTATTATGATATTGCAAGTATTGCAATAGTTTATCCTATTTTAATTTTTTTTATTATCTCTTATGTCATTTCTTATCTCTTGTGTTTTTTAATTTGATTGGTTAGATTTTCATAGTTCTAGTTATGCGAGGAAGTGTACTCGCAAACCAACTTTTTTTTTATCCTGAGATTGAAAGAACTGCTCGTAGACTTGATAGTAAAACAAGAAAGAGAAGACAACTAGCTAAGGAAAAGAGAGAACATGAAGGAAATTTAGCTGGTACTTCATCAACAAATCCTGTGTCTACACCGGTCATGGAAGAACCACCTCCTCCTCCAGAACTTCCTAGAGGTCCTTGTACAAATAGCCTGAGGAGAATTGCTCAGTTTTCTAAAATTGCAAACAATGGAAGACACGCAGAAATGAAGACTGGGATACTTCAACTTTTGTATGCAAATCCCTTCACAAGGATTGATCATGAAGACCCTTACACTCACCTTACCAAATCCTATGAGATTGTCGGTGCAATCGGAGCTCCAGGAGCGAAAGAAGAGCAAGTTTTCAAGAGACTATTCCCACATTCTTTGATTGGAAAAACAAAAGAATGGTATCTTGATCAACCTACTCAAACAATGATCGATTGGAATGTGTTAGAGGATAAATTTCTTGAGAGATTCTTTCCACACAATAGGTTAATGAAAGCAAATACTTCAATTGAGGTTTTTTATAAGGTGCAAGTGAATCCCTTAATGAAGCTTGGGAGCGGTTCAAGTTAATGTTAAGGAAATGTCAAGGTCATGGTTTTGATGAACTTACTCAAATCCACATATTTCGCCATGGACTTCAACCACAACCTAAAACTCTATTGGATGCTACCGCAGATGGTTCTTTGATGTCAAAGAGTGCAGAAGAAGCAATAGCCGTTATTGAGAGAATGGCACTCAACGATCATCAAGGCCAACACAATCGAGGTACGACACAAATGAAACCGTGAATAATTGAATTGGGAACAAATGATGCAATTCTAGCTCAAAACAAATTATTATATAAACAAGTGGAGTTACTCACATAACAAATGTCGAAGCTCCCACAATAAATCAAAGAGATGCAAGAGCTTCATAACAACCATTAACAAGTTGCTTATTGTGAATTGCAAAGGAGATCATCCTACCGGTTATTGTCCTCCGGTGGGAGAGGAAGTGAATTATATGGGAAATCCAACTCAAAACCAAGGTTATCAACAAGATTGGAGACAAGAGGCTAGAACGTCAAACCGTCAAAATCCTTATCAAAACTACACTCAACCTCCACAACCTCAAGGTGGAAATTCAAAGATAGAAGAAAATCTCACCCAATTCATGAAAATGTCAATGGCTAACTAGAAGAGTACCGATGCGGCCATTAAAAATCTTGAGATTCAAGTTGGTTAATTGTCTAAGCAATTAGCCGATCAACACAAATCAACTTTTTCCGCCAACACTCAAGACAACCCGAAGGAGAATTGTAAGTCTATTCTAACTCATAGTGGAAAATATTTGACATGGGCATTGGTGATGAAGTGGAGGAAGAGGAAATTGTAGTAGAAAAGGAGAAGAAAAGATATGAGATTGAAGTAGAAAAAAATGTTGAGGGAGAATTAGTTGAAAAAGAGAAAAGTGAGAAAGAAGAAGTGGAAAAGAAAATTAGTGAGGAAAAGAAGAAAAAGAATAAAAAGGGGAGAGAAAAGTTGAATAATATTCCAATTCAAAATTTTCCATATCCTCATGCTCCTTCCAAGAAGGACAATGCTAGGCACTATGCTCGATTCTTGGATATATTTAGTCAGTTACAAATTAATATTCCATTTTCCGAGGCCCTTGAGCAAATGCTTACATATGAAAACTTTATAAAGGATATCTTTACAAAAAATAGAAGATATACAGATCAAGAAACAATCACTTTTGATGCTAGTTATAGCGCAATCATTCAAAGGACTCTACCGCGGAAAGAAAGCGATCTGGGAAGGGTTACATTATCGATCACAATAGGAAATGTCTACATTGGAAAAGGTTTGATTGATTTGGGCTCTAGCATCAACTTGATTCTGTTATCCGTTGTGAAGAGGTTATGAAGCATTGAGTTGAAAACAACAAGGATGACATTGCAATTGGCCGACAAGTCTATAACCCATCCTCATGGAGTCGCGAAAGATGTGTTATTAAAAGTGGATAAAGTCTTGTTCCCAATTGACTTTGTTGTTATTGACATGGAGGAAGACGATGATGCACCATTGATTCTTGGTCGACCTTTCATGAAGACCGCTAGAATGATGATTGACATCGATGATGGTCTAATGAAGGTGAGAGTTCAAGATGAAGAGGTTTGTTTCAATCTCTTCGAAGCCATGAAACATTCAAAGGATAAAAGTGATTATTTCCGAATTGATGCAACTGATGGGGCTATAATGGAAGTAAAAAGGCAAGTTCATGTGTTTACTCCCCTTGAAAAATCTCTTACCAATATGCTCAAAGTTATCAATGAGGATGAAGTAAAAGAAATTGAAGAATGTCTAAGAGAGCTTGAGGCACTGGAAGAAATTCCTCCATTGGAAGCAAAAGTTGAAAATTTGAGAGAAGAACCAAAGATAGAAGAGTCAAAAATTGAATTGAAGATATTACCTTCACACTTGAAATATGTATTTCTTGAAGAAGATGGGCATAAACCAGTGATAATAAGAAACACGTTATCCAAGAATGAAGAAGAAAAATTGATTGATGCCTTGAAAAAAAATCAAAGTGCATTGGGTTGGACTCTTTCCGATTTAAAAGGAATAAGTCCATCTTATTGTATGCACAAAATATTGATGGAGGAGGATTTCAAACCGTTAGCCCAACCTCAACGTCACTTGAATCCTACCATGAAAGAGGTGGTGAGGAAGGAAGTGGTGAAGATGTTGAAAGCATAAATGATTTATCCAATTTCAAATAGTGCATGAGTTAGTCTTGTTCAAGTGCTACCTAAAAAGGGTGGAGTGACAATGATTCAAAATGAAAAGAACGAATTGATTCCTACTAGAATCGGGATGAGTTGGAGAATGTGTATTAATTACCATAGGCTCAATCAAGCTACAAGAAAAGATCACTTACCTTTACCTTTCATGGATCAAATGCTCGAGAGATTGTCCGTTCAAGAATTTTATTGCTTTTTGGATGGATATTCGGGTTACAATCAAACCATAGTCAATCCGGAAGACCACGAGAAAACTGTTTTTACATGCCCATTTGGTATCCTTGCCTATCGAAGAATGTATTTTGGGTTATGTAATGCACCGACATCCTTCCAACGGTGTATGCAAGCTATTTTTTTTGACTTGATCGAGGAATGCATCGAAGTGTTTATGGATGATTTCTTTGTATTTGGTTCTCCATTTGATCTATGTTTGAGGAATTTGGATACTGTGTTAGGAAGATGTGTGGAAACCAACTTGGTTCTCAATTGGGAAAAATGCAATTTCATGGTTACAAAAGGTATTATGCTCGGCCATAAATTCTCTTCTAAAGGCCTTGAAGTTGATCAAGCCAAAGTTGAAGTCATTGAAAAGTTACCACCACCATCGAACGTGAAGGAGATTAAAAGTTTCTTAGGTCATGCAGGTTTTTATCGAAAAATCATCAAAGACTTTTCCAAGATTGCAAAGCCTTTAAGAAGCTTTCTTAATAAAGATAAGTCTTTTATTTTCGATAATGCTTGTTTGATTGCTTTTAATGATTTGAAAGAAAAATTAATTACCGCACCCATAATCATGGCGCCCGATTGGAAACAGGATTTTTAATTAATGTGTGACGCGAGTGATTATGTTGTTGGTGCGGTACTTGATCAAAGAAAAACAAAAACACTTCATGTCATATACTATGCAAGTAAAATCTTGAACGAAGCTCAAATAAATTATGCAACAACGAAAAAAGAGCTTCTTGCAATAGTGTATGCAGGGGTGTTCATGGTTTGGATTTTTCACTATCCAAACCATATTCACATAATAACCAATATAATGGATTGAATTTAGAATCATTTTTTAAAACCGGTTTAAGAAAAACATAACTGGTTTCATAACCAATTTTTAAACAATTAACCAGATTGTTCAAAATTTATAGTACACTCAATTAGCAAATTGTTAAGGTGAAAATAAATTGGTTAAAAATTATTTGATTAAACTTGTTCTATTTAAAAGTTTAACGACAAAACAAATCAAACTTTATAGAAGTTATAGAGACATGTTTGTTCCCAGTTAAAAAAAAATCATTTTAATTATATATATTTTAAAAACTGATTTGTATAAAAAATATTTATAGAAAGTAGAAAATATTATGAAATTCAATTGGTATAAATTAAAAAATAATTTTGATTTAGTAATCTAGATATTTATTGTTAGAAATTAGTTATTATCAGTGTAAAAAGTTTTATATTGTTTTCATTATTTTATAGATGGTTAAAATAAACGTCAAACTTCTCATAACATGCAACATTTATAATTAATTGACCCTATAAAATCTTTTTATACCATATGTACATTTCAATTAAATTCTTATTGTTAAAAATTTAACATAATAAATATTATATTTAAAAATTATATTTTATTAAATCATTACTAAAAGCTGGAACACGTTTGTAAAATTAATTAAAACTATATTCTTATCAAATCTTATTTAAATCAATTTTGTATACTTAAAATCTCTTTTAATTTTTTATCACATATAAGTAATTGACCCTAAACCATCTACATGGACGAAGTTGTTGCATCATCCAAATTAAATTTCATAATGCTTTTTTTTTATTAAATTTGTCAATTACCTGTGACAAAAAAAACAATGAAACATCTATTAATAATTTATTTTAAATGTAATTATAAATGCCATGTTTATATTGGAAGTTATTGATCGGAAATTGCAATTAAAATCAATTTACATCAAAGTTGTGATGTTAAAATGAAATGAGTCGGTAAAAATTTGGTTATGGATAACTTTTTTAAACTGGTTAAAAAACCAAATTAAAATTTAAAATTTAAAATGGATGCAATTGTAATACCCCGTATTTCTTTAAATACTCAAATTTCTATTAGTTGAGATGAACTGAGTTCCTATGTGCTCTAAAAGTTATCAGTTAGGATAAATAGAGTGAATAGTGGATTCAGATTGACATAACTAATATTATTCGGAACTGACCTTTTATTAATTGAGACATTTTGATAACACTAATAATGGGTTAATTGCTCTAGTAGAACAAATATTAAAAGTGTAGTATCACTTGGGATAT
Organism: Lathyrus oleraceus; assembly: GCF_024323335.1. Lineage (NCBI taxonomy): Eukaryota > Viridiplantae > Streptophyta > Magnoliopsida > Fabales > Fabaceae > Lathyrus > Lathyrus oleraceus. Next base: position 369,926,624 of record NC_066580.1, read on the forward strand.
TTGTTACTACTAGTAACCTTTTCTAACCACATATTTCTAGTGGCAAATGGTGGCCACATGTTTATATCTTACACCTACCAACCTTGTACCACTCCATTTTCTCAATGTATCAGAAATGCTAGTGGAGAGAAGAGGAAGCAAGCTAGTGGAGAGAAGAAGGAGGAGGAAAAGCTTTGAATCCATCATCATCACTTCACCACCATCTCATCTCACCATCTTCTTCAACCTCCTCTTCCATTTCCTAAGGTGTATTCTAGGTAGAACTTTAGATTTAGAAGTTAGGGTTGATAAATCATGGAATTGATAGTAAGATAAATCATATTATGATGAGTTTCTCCATGAATCATGTGAATCTTCATTGATGATGCTTCTTTGTGTGTTCTTGTAGTTGTTGGATTCTTGTGATATAATGACGTGGTTGTTGCTTTGAAAGTGTTGTTGATATGTTTTTATGATTATGTCAAGATATTGGTTTCTAGAAATGAAACAATATTATGCAGGTTGAAAACTATGTTGTTGTGCAGAAGAAATTTTGATTTATGAAGGAACCAATCGATTGGTTCTGGAGCCTTTTCCAGACCAATCAATTGAATGGAGTTTCTTTGTTATGGAAAGTGAAAAATGTTTGGGGCCAATCGATTGGTCCTTAGTAACAAACGATTGTACTAACTTTCTATTTTGAAGAAAACGAAAAATTTGGCAGGACCAATCGATTGACAGTGGGCTCCAATCGATTGCACAAACTTACTAACTTTGAAAAACTGGAAATTGTTCAGCTGTCAATCAATTGACACTCAGGATCAATCGATTGATCCTCTGCATTCTTTAAAAAACAGAAATGTGAGATAAACCAATCGATTGGGCTTCCCAAACCAATCGATTGGCTCATGCCTAAAACCTCAGATCTCATTTCTTTAATGTTTCTAAATGCATTTCATCAATTATTAATCACTTGTTACGTTATACTTGTATTGAATCAATGTTGAATGTGAGAATTGCATGTTGAATCTAGTGAATTAACCTAGTGATCATTCTTAGGCCATAAGTTAGACTTATATGGTGTACATCCCTATTTGAGATGCTTAGATGAGTAAGCAATGGGATGTGATTCCAATGCTTCGTGCCTCAATTGGGTTTGAGCCCTAACCATGGCGGACATGGGGGATAGGTGGACACAAAAGTGGGTTAGAGGCCCATACGGTGAAAGATACCCGTCGCAACCTGAAAAATGGAATGCGAAAAAAACACAACCGGCGAAAGAAAAAGACAGAAGAGTCGCCACCGTGCGTTATTCATCCCAAAGGAGGGAAAGGAAACGCTCGAAGTAAACCTGAAAAAGGAAAGGACAAGACGGGGTATCGCAACCAAATCTTGGGTTCGGGAGTCGGTTATGCGAAGGGAAGGTATTAGCACCCCTACGCATCCGTAGTACTCTACGGGATCCACTTTTGTAGTTTTCGTCTAAAGGGTGTGGGTTTATCTTGTGCTGTTTGCCAAAAAAAAGGGGTTAAATGAAAATGACTCGCGCGGATGTCGCATCCACTGCATACGTATCTCATCTGAATATGAGAATCAGAGTCTTCGTAGCTCGGCTGACCTATGGGTTGGGGGGATGTGTGCTCGCTAAGACATCGCAGCTTATGCCTACGTATCTCATCTGGCCTGAGAATCAGAGCAAAACGTAGTTCGGCCAACTATGGGGTTATGGATTGGGTTTTGGAAGAACGACGTTACTACGCAATCTACCGGATGCTCGACCTTTGGAGACTTACTCACCTGTAGTAGAAGGAGTAAACGTGTGTTATGGAGAAGAAAAATCAATGAAGGGTTAGGGTTTGGGATGCTCAAGGGCAAAAAGGCAGTCCTTGACGAAGGAACCGCGCTACCTGCAGGGATATGAATACAAAACACAAAACATGTATCTCAAAGTAAAATGCCACCAAGGGGCTCAAACGTTGCCTCCTATCGAGGTCTTCCAGCTAGGAAAGCAGTAAAATGCGGGAAAAATGTAAAAGTACCACGCGGATAAAGATCCGAAATAACAGCAATTAGAGGAATGGGAAACCCTGAGATCCTTCCAAGCTAATGCCATCAAAGAAAAGTGAGTCAGTACAGGTAATCGGAATGAAACTCCAGGGGTTATCCCACAAATAAAGTGGGAAACCACGCAAGTTATCTCTGCAAAAGTCATGTGAGCCCTCACAAAAATTCAACAAAAGGGTTAGTGAAACATCATAAGCATTTTTTTCATGAATAACAGTATGGTTTCAGAAACCTCAAACCCTGTGGCATACACTCAAAAATTAAACGGTTAAACATTCAAGACATTGTTTATACATTCATATACATATTAAACCCATGGGCAAAGGTAATGGGAATAATGGCAAACCTGATTGGAGAGCTTGATTGAAATTGAGTTGCACCCGTGAGGTTTACAAAACAATCTTCAGGGTTTATGTGAGGCAGAGGTGATTCTGTGTAGTTGAGTTCCCTTCGGGGTTTGGAGGCTGCTCTGAACTCCGTTAGGTCTTCTCTCACTATCTTTTTCCTCAGGGTTTTGTTCCAAGGAAACCTCAGAGTATTTTGCTTCTCTTCCTTCTTCTCCTCTTCTGTGTGGCTTTTGTTTCAATGAAACTCTAGTATTTATAGGCTAATATTGGTAGCTTAGTGGGCTTTTGAGAAAGGTCTAAGTCCAAAATTTTTTATTATATTTTTTTTATTTAATTATTTCTTTAATTAATTAATTAATTAAATTTTTTTTTTCTTTTTTTTTTTTTTTTTTTTTTCGTTTTTTTTTTTGGATCTAATTCTGATTGACATGATGAAATGCAATATGAAATGCTAAATGAATGCATGAATGAGGAGGGCAAATTTTGGGGTGTTACAGCTGCCCCTATTCAATCATCAGCTAAACCGAGTAGGATGAAAGCGAACAACTTATCAGACAAACGGGGTGAGCTGTGATTGAATACCAAAGATAGACCGAAAATTTGCGCTCCGAGAACACCACAAAAACGCGGAAATACACCGCGCTGTTTATTTTCCTTCCGATCCTCTGGCTTAATCTAGAGTTTCGATCCTCTGGCTGAACCTGGAGTGTCGATCCTCTGGCTGAACCTATACTCAATTTAGTCCTCTGGTTGGATATTAATTTTGATCCTCGGGCTGGATACGATTTTGATCTTCTGGCTAGATACGATTTTGATCTTCTGGCTAGATCTTCTTCGATCTTCTGGCTAGATCTTCTTCGATCTTCTGGCTAGATCTCCTCCGTTTCGATTCTCTGGCTGAATCTATTTCCTTTGATTCTCTGGCTGAATCTACTTCGATCTTCTGGCTAGATCTGAATTGTTTCGATTCTCTGGCTGAATCTATTTCCGGTCTTCGGGCTAGACCTGACTTCGATCTTCTGGCTAGATCTTCTTCGATCTTCTGGCTAGATCTCCTTTGTTTCGATTCTCTGGCTGAATCTATTTCGATCTTCTGGCTAGATCTGGATTGTTTTGATGATAAATTCCCATCATTAGGATCCCGCATCTGAGGCATGCGCTGGTTGACCCTCTTTTGAAATCTACACCCAACCTTCATATTAGATATGCAGCTTCGAGCATATTCCACTTTTGGGCTTCGTACATATTCTTCGGGCTAGAACATGTTGTAACGACTCCTCAATTAGACTTGGGCTTGCTGGGGAAATAAAGCTTGTAGGCGACTTCACTGGGGAATCTTCAAATTGAGCCTCAGGCTGACTCTTGAGAAAACGATTCTCAGGCTGAATCTTCAAAAATGACCCTCATGCTGGATCACGGGAAAACGATTCTCAGGCTGAATCTTAAAAAGTGACCCTCATGCTGGATCACGGGAAAACAATTCTCAGGCTGAATCTTCAAAATGACCCTTAGGCTGGATCACTCACACTTGATCCTCTGGCTGGATCTCATGACCTTGGTTGTAAAGTAATTCTTCAGTCTGCTTGGAAGAACCTGTTTATCAGCTTATGTGTATGCTTGATATGATATGCATGCAAATGCAAATGCTATGCATGGTGTAAAAAGAAATCTGCTTGGGGAAGTAAACTCCGGTAGGGAACAGATCGCTGTATCAATCCTTGAATGCTATGTGGGGAATGATCCGTCTGCCGGGACCAATGAGCCACCAAAAATAAATTGGCTGCTTGAAAAGTTGACCTTGCGGGGGGAGTATCAACTATGGAAACTTTTCTCGGCGAGGCTCTGTGAGGAGAGTCTGTGGGGAAAACACTTCCTGGGGAAATGTCGTAGGAAACGACCTTTGCTGGGGATATGAACTTGCTAATCGTCCTCAAGCTGGGGATTTAGAACAAATCTGTTAGAAATAATCTGCTGGGGAATGAGATGAACACTGGGAACGCCACCCTCTCATCTGTTGGTTTTGCAACCACTCCGCTGTTGCTAGGAAGATACAGTCTGACACTGTCAACTCCGCTAGGGATATATAGTCTGGATACTGTCAACTCTACTGGGGATAGACAGTCTGGATACTGTCAACTCTGTTGGGGAACATGCTCTGCTGAGGAGAGACTTTGTCAACCGTTTGGGGATGAGGATTCATGACTTGGCATCCGGTTCCTGTGACCTGCAACCAAAAATACACGTATGCCTCGGGGGAATTACTCGGTTTGAATTCACCGTTCGGGATTAAGCACATTCAAAACAATTTTAAATGTTTTCCTGTGCAAATCATCTGCAAAAGCCACCATTATGTTCATATGCAATATGTTTTATCAAAAATTCGGACATTTTTGCAAACAAACTGATAAATGAAAAATAAAGAGGCTCTTTAACTGAATTATTCGACTCTTACTGGGGAGAAAATTTGTGCCAGGAATAGGCGAGGGTATCAGGAAGCTGATCCCTGAAAAGAGGTGATCACTATAAAAAAAAAGAACTATCCTAATGGCAATGTGGAAACGGGGTCCCACTGAGTTTCGACTCTGCTATGGCTCGTATGCCCTCAAGAAGCTCTGCTCATCTTGCTTTCTGAAGTGGATGATTAGTCGATCTTTAACCTTCGAAGATTGCCGGATTGAATGAAACGGGGATATAACACTGATGAACTCAGATCATAGTCATTCGCTTATTCCCTAACTTTTGCCTGGATCGCCCCCTTTTCGGGTTTTCAATCCACCGGGATACCCATTTTTGCCTGAGCCGCCCTTTTGGGTTTTCGACTCACCGGGTGTACTCTTTTTTTTATATATCCCTAATTTTTGCCCGAACCTCTTTATTCTTTATTTTGGTTCGTCGGGATGCCCCTTTTTTGCCTGGACTATTCTTTTTACTGTCCAGCGGGTCTATTTTATGCGAAGTATTTTTAACTGCGTCTGAGTTAATAGGGGACAGGAATCCTTCGCCATCCAAGGTTGTTAGCATCAAAGCTCCGCCATAGAAAATCCTTTTAACCACGTATGGACCCTCATAGTTCGGTGTCCATTTGCCCCTGTGATCTGTGTTGGGAGGAAGAATTCTTTTGAGTACCAATTCACCGACTTGATACCCCCGAGGGCGCACTTTCTGACCAAATGCTTTCTTCATTCGTCTCTGACCGAGATACGTCAATTCTGGGTACGTAGTTCCAGCATAGCACCATTTCCCGTTGGTTTGATTGATGACCAAAGCTGAATCCCCGTATACATCCAGGGTTTTAATCTGTATATTGACGGCTTCCTCAAGTCTTAGGATACAAGCTTCGTATTCGGCTTCATTGTTGGTGCATGGAAAAGTTATTCTGGCACCAAATGGCATATGAACCCCCTTCCGGTGTGATCAACACTACACCAACTCTGCGACCATTGATGTGGACCGCCCCATCAAACATCATAACCCATTTGGATTCAGGGTCAGGCCCCTCCTCCGAGAGTGGTTCCTCTCAATCTTTCGATTTGAGAAACATGATGTCCTCATCAGGAAAGTCAAACCTCATAGGTTGGTAATCATCAATCGGTTGCTCTGCAAGATAGTCTGACAAGACACTTGCCTTGATGGCTTTTTGTGAAGTGTATTGGATGTCATACTTTGTCAGTATCATTTGTCACCTAGTAACCTTTCCGGTAAGTGCTGGCTTTTCAAAAATATACTTGACTGAATCCATTTTTGATATCAATAGAGTCGTGTGAGTCAACATATACTGTCTTAGTCGGCGAGCAGCCCATGCCAAAGCGCGGCAAGTTTTCTCGAGCAATGAGTATCTTTGTTCACAGTCGGTAAACTTTTGCTAAGGTAGTATATTGCATGCTCTTTTCGACCTGACTCGTCATGCTGACCGAGCACACAACTCATTGACCTTTCTAACACAGTCAAGTACATGATCAACGGTCTTTCCTCTCGGCCTGTAGACTGGCCCAGATCTTGATCTCTTTCTTGTCGTCTTCGGTACCAACGTTGATGGTCTCAACCACCTCCTGATAAGGTGTAATAGCTTGGTCCTCCTGTTTCAACAATCTGGCTAACCCTTCAGGCAAATCACAATCTTCCTCAGCCCCTTCTTCGGCTTGATAGATAGGATTGTCGAAGTCATACTTGGCCATAGCAGTGTCGTTAGCAGTGAGATCCGAGTGGTCGGCTCTGCATGATGGAGGATCATGCTTTACCTTAGAATGAGAGATTTTTTTTGGAAAGAAAGAAAAAACGAAAAAAGAAACATTGCCATTTTTTTTTGTAAAAAGTAAAAAAAACTGAAAGAAAGAGAACACAAAATTGTTTGCAAAAGCCGTCCTTTATTGATGATAAAAATAATTGCGAAACGTAACTAAATGGATGGCCCTACAAATGAGTCATTACACCTTGGGCAAAGTGTAAGACTTTATTATGCATGTAATAAAGGAAAACAATAAAAATCACTCTTTCAGCAGAGTAACCCGGACGGTTTTTTCAGACGACCAATTGTCGAGCTTTTCTCCCGGGACACACGGGCGAATCCAGCTATCTAAGTCACAGTCGCTGTCAGCCTTGTCTTCATCTGCAGCATTGACGACGTGGGGAGAAACCAAACCCCCGCTGGAGAAAGTACCGGCTTCATTCTTCTGAGATCCCGGAGCATACCCCAATCCAAACTTGTCTTCTTTGATGACTGGCTCCACAAATTTGCCCCAGCCTTGGGCATTACCAGCTTAAACCACTTCGACAGCATTAATCCCCTGCCCGCCGTGAGCCGGCATCGGGTTCTGGATAACATTAGGCACCGGAGCAAAATTGATAGCCTGGGCATCTCTCAGATCTTGTACCTTTAACTGGAGAGCCTTGCAATTATCTGTAGTATGGCCAGGTGCGTTGGAGTGAAAAGCACATATGGCGTTGACATCATAACCTCTAGGCAAATTATTGGGATCGATTGGTGGGGCCAGAGTTCTCAATGTAACCAGATTCATGTCAATCAGCTTGGGAAGTAATACTGAATAAGGCATTGGGATTGGCTCGATGACCCGGTCCGTCTGCCTTGGACGTTGTTGATAATGTCTCAGCTGACCCGGATTACCTGCTTGTTGTTGATTGTTGTACCTGGGTTGTTGTTGCGGATGATATTGCGGTTGAGGAACAGGTGTTGGAATAGTGACTGCGGCCACTTGATCTTGATAATAATTAGGGCGTCCTCTACTCCTGCCTCTGCCGGCATACACAACGCTTGTCTCGCCTTCTTTTCTTCGCTGACCGTTACCAGCAAACGGTCTCTTGGGACCTGATGAGTTGGAAGCACTATTGTCTTGAATTCGGCCCATCTTCAACAGACTCTCGATTCTTTCTCCAGCAATTACTATCTCTGCAAAGCTGATTGACGGGCAAGCAGCCAATCTCTCAATATAATTGCCTTGAAGAGTGTTCATGAACATGTCCGCCATCTCCCTTTCAGACATAGGGGGTTGGACGGACGCAAAAATCTGTCTCCAACGTTGAGCATATTCTCTAAAGGTTTCCTTGGCAGTCTGAGACATACCTTGCAACAAGGTCCGATTTGGAGCCATGTCCAAGTTGTATTGATATTGCTTGACAAAAGCCTCTGCCAAGTCTTTCCAGCTCTTGATGGTAGTACGAGACAAATGAGAATACCATTCACGAGAAGCTCCAGTTAGACTGTCTTCAAAATAGTACATCCACAACTTTTCATCTTCCGTGTGAGCTCCCAACCTTCCCAGATAAGATTGGAGATGAGTGCGTGGGCAAGAAGCCCCGTTGTATTTCTCAAAAGTAGGGGGTTTGAACTTGTGAGGAATCCTTACTCCCTGAACCAGACCAAGATTTGTGACATCAAAGCCTAAGGAATTTTGAGACTCCAAAGATTTGAGCTTCTCAGCAAGCTCATCCATACGGCGAGTAGTCTCGGGGGCCTCGTCGTGCAAAGAAAATTGATCACACTGATAATCTTCAGTAGCGGGGTGCCCGTTAATCTGAATTCCTTGATTCACATTGTACCTTCCGCCAATATCATTTCCAACATTCCCTGTGTTGCCAACATTACCCGGGTTTCCATCAGCATTTGCGTTACCCGCGTTACTAGTGTTCACAGGGTTATCAGCGTTCCCAGGGTTACCAGGGTTTCCCTCAACATTTGGTATCTCCACCTCCGGATCGTGTCTCGGTTGCTCAACCAATTCCCTCAGCTTTTCTTGGCCTGCTGCCATACCAGTCATCAATGTCATGAACTGATCCATCCTTTCACGCATATCAGTTAGCTCTTTCTGTACTTGGTCCATCGCTAGTCATGGACGGTTTTCCTTTGTCGGGTATCTGTGAACTCGCTTGGGACCAATAACTGCCTGATACAGGGAACAAACATTAGACACTGCGGTGACACCTGCAAAACAGACAAGGGTTAATATGCATGGTATGCGATGCACTGCTTGTTCAGTTTTAAGGCACCCCCGTTTTGAAAGGGAATACCCTGCAAATGAATAAGCATGAGATGTTAGATGCAAATATGCAGATGATGTTATGCAATGCAAAGGCATGTCAATCAGAATTGATGGACCCGCTTGAACATCTGTCAGGTTGCACTGTCTGGAGAGAAATTAAGAGCACACCAAACAAAGGTCATGGGATGGATCATGTTATCCTTAATATCAACCACCCATTTTGGTGGATTATGGTTTACACCTTATCAACACCCGAGTTTCATTGATATTAAGGATACCTGATCGGATTAACCATGAATCAAGGGTTTGTTGCAAGTCACGAGCATGGAGTTTAGGTTAAGAACCACCCAAAAGGAGTGTACTAAGGTTTAAACCTGCCAAACATGTTCTACAAAAGGTTCCCATAGTCATAATCCCATCTTTCGGATATTATCAGAGGAACGACTACTCGTATTCCAACAATATTCTCAAGAGAGACTCTTATGAGTGTAGTATCGCGTAACAATCATATCAAATCTTACATTTGAACGACTTTCGCACTACGTCCTACGAATAGGCCAAGATGGGTTAGGTAAACTAAGGTCCTTGGCTTCTTAGGTCTATATTGGAACAAGTAATGTCTAACCACAACTTACTTGTGTGACATCATTGATCTCAACATGACCTCCACCAAGTGAATGGGCTTGCAAGTCAACTCGCTAAGGAATAACTCCACACAAGTCGACAGGACTATGCCATTCTCCTATCCTCAGTGCACTCGAGTTCGGGTATAGAACTCATCTCACAAAGATCACCAAGCAGCCAGCCAACAGAAACAGCAATGATATATACACAATGCAATAAGGTAAAGCAGGTAAATAAATAACTGCACAAAAGCATGAACACCCAATAAACAAACAAACTACAAAAGCTAGGAGGGACTCGCTTAGGGCAGATGGACCAGCAAGAGGTCAACTTCTTAGGGTCCCCAGCAGAGTCGCCAGCTGTCGCAACCTGAAAAATGGAATGCGAAAAAAACACAACCGGCGAAAGAAAAAGACAGAAGAGTCGCCACCGTGCGTTATTCATCCCAAAGGAGGGAAAGGAAACGCTCGAAGTAAACCTGAAAAAGGAAAGGACAAGACGGGGTCTCGCAACCAAATCTTGGGTTCGGGAGTCGGTTATGCGAAGGGAAGGTATTAGCACCCCTACGCATCCGTAGTACTCTACGGGATCCACTTTTGTAGTTTTCGTCTAAAGGGTGTGGGTTTATCTTGTGCTGTTTGCCCAAAAAAAGGGGTTAAATGAAAATGACTCGCGCGGATGTCGCATCCACTGCATACGTATCTCATCTGAATATGAGAATCAGAGTCTTCGTAGCTCGGCTGACCTATGGGTTGGGGGGATGTGTGCTCGCTAAGACATCGCGTCTTATGCCTACGTATCTCATCTGGCCTGAGAATCAGAGCAAAACGTAGTTCGGCCAACTATGGGGTTATGGATTGGGTTTTGGAAGAACGACGTTACTACGCAATCTACCGGATGCTCGACCTTTGGAGACTTACTCACCTGTAGTAGAAGGAGTAAACGTGTGTTATGGAGAAGAAAAATCAATGAAGGGTTAGGGTTTGGGATGCTCAAGGGCAAAAAGGCAGTCCTTGACGAAGGAACCGCGCTACCTGCAGGGATATGAATACAAAACACAAAACATGTATCTCAAAGTAAAATGCCACCAAGGGGCTCAAACGTTGCCTCCTATCGAGGTCTTCCAGCTAGGAAAGCAGTAAAATGCGGGAAAAATGTAAAAGTACCACGTGGATAAAGATCCGAAGTAACAACAATTAGAGGAATGGGAAACCCTGAGATCCTTCCAAGCTAATGCCATCAAAGAAAAGTGAGTCAGTACAGGTAATCGGAATGAAACTCAAGGGGTTATCCCACAAATAAAGTGGGAAACCACGCAAGTTATCTCTGCAAAAGTCATGTGAGCCCTCACAAAAATTCAACAAAAGGGTTAGTGAAACATCATAAGCATTTTTTTCATGAATAACAGTATGGTTTCAGAAACCTCAAACCCTGTGGCATACACTCAAAAATTAAACGGTTAAACATTCAAGGCATTGTTTATACATTCATATACATATTAAACCCATGGGCAAAGGTAATGAGAATAATGGCAAACCTGATTGGAGAGCTTGATTGAAATTGAGTTGCACCCGTGAGGTTTACAAAACAATCTTCAGGGTTTATGTGAGGCAGAGGTGATTCTGTGTAGTTGAGTTCCCTTCGGGGTTTGGAGGCTGCTCTGAACTCCGTTAGGTCTTCTCTCACTATCTTTTTCCTCAGGGTTTTGTTCCAAGGAAACCTCAGAGTATTTTGCTTCTCTTCCTTCTTCTCCTCTTCTGTGTGGCTTTTGTTTCAATGAAACTCTAGTATTTATAGGCTAATATTGGTAGCTTAGTGGGCTTTTGAGAAAGGTCCAAGTCCAAAATTTTTTATTATATTTTATTTATTTAATTATTTATTTTATTAATTAATTAATTAATTTTTTTTTATTTTTTTTTCGTTTTTTATTTTCGTTTTTTTTTATTTTTTTTGGATCTAATTCTGATTGACATGATGAAATGCAATATGAAATGCTAAATGAATGCATGAATGAGGAGGGCAAATTTTGGGGTGTTACAATACCCTAAGTGGGTTAGAGTCCCATACGGGTGACGGTCGCTTGGATTGAGTTTGGAACTCATAGAGGAACCGATATCCACCGCGAAATTCGAATCATACGAGCATGCATGAACTGAGCTTGCCCTAGACGTAGGTCCTCTTAGGGATTAATGTTTCGTGAATCTAAATAGTGACTTATTTTGAGTTTTGAGAACTCAGGAGCATGTTCCCATACATTGCGAGAATTTTCCCCATCACTTACGTTTTCTTTCCCTTGTTGACTTAAGTTGGATATTGATTAGAAAACCCTTTAGAGCCGAGTGGACCCATAAGATAGGGAACCCATTGGGATTATTATCTCACCCCATGTTGTTGATTATTTTTCAAGTAGTTCTGATAAGGCGAAGGGTAAGGACAAGATAGAGTGATGTCTTGCTTACCTGATGTTTTGGATGACTTCTCCGCTGTGTAGATATTTTTGAGATCATTCTACAATGATCTAGTTCCTAGTTTTATTTTGGGCACCTTTGTGTATATTTTGTGCCATGTAGTGTTTTCTTTTGGGCATGTAATATGTACACTGTTGCCACTAGGCGCTTATGTATTTCAGTACCAGTATTACACTATATATAATATGTGTTCTAGACATATATTATATATGGATGTTACAACAATAATAACCATATATTACATATTCTGGTTTTTTCAATATGGTTTGGATATGGTTATGGATTGGTTTCTCAAAACTGAATATTTTGCACAGTCCTAAGTGTATGCATTAGAGAAATTTAGGTCCTACCTCATTGGTTCGAAAGTTGTGGTGTACACTGACCATGCGGCGATAAAGTATTTGCTAACCAAACCTGACTCAAATCAGAGGCTTATTCGATGGATCCTTTTGTTTGAAGAATTTGATTTAGAAATTTGTGACAAAAAGGAGTCGGAGAATTTGGTGGCCGATCACTTATCCCGTTTGGTCAATGTTTAGGTGACTAAGCAAGAAATTGAGGTAAAAGAAGAGTTTATGAATGAAAAATTATTCATGCTACAAGTTAGAACATGGTTATCCGACTTTTAAAATCACAAAGAAACCGGGTTGATACCGGAGGATCTAACTTGGAACCAGAAAAAGAAGTTCCTATCTGATGCAAAACACTATGTGTGAGATGAACCTTATTTGTTTAATATTGGTGCTGATAATATTTTGAGAATGTGTGTTTCAAAAGATGAGTCTAGAAGTATTCTTTGGCATTCTCACAACTCACCTTATGGTGTGCACTATAATGGTTTAAGAACAACAACAAAAGTCCTTTAATCGGGTTTTTATTGGCCTTCTTTGTTTACAGATGCACATGTGCATGCTAAAAGTTGTGGAAATTGTTAAAGGGTTTGAGGAATTGGAAAATGAAATGAAATGCCCTTACAAAGTTTGTTAGAAGTTGAAGTATTTGATTGTTGGAGCATATACTTTGTTGGCTCATTTCCTCCATCCTTTTCTAATGAGTATGTTCTAGTGGCGGTGGACTATGTAACACCCTTCTAAAAGACCCCAATAATTAATTAAAACAACAATATATAAATCAGAGTAGATATGCAATTTTAGGGTGTCACACTTGACACTTCACACCAATCACCGAATAACTTGTCATGCTCATTTATTAATCAAAATAAAACATTGCACAATTCGCAGCGGATAGAAATCTAACAACATTCGAACCATGTAACACATTACATGTAAAATTGTTCAACAACCAACAATCAAAACAAAGTAAAACATCCCGTCCCGATGTTACATAGACCAGAGCATGACCCACTAAGGAACTACACTAGACTCCAAGCACTAGCTTCTACTCAATCACTGCTCGTTACCTGAAACATAGTTGTAAGGGTGAGTTCCTCAATCGATATAATAAGCATTATAAAATATCATGTAATGTTAAGTAAATTAACACATTCATCACCCTAATCATATCACACATTCAGCAACGGCAACATCAACTCATAATCATTCTCAACACAACCACAAACCACACGTATAATATTGGAATACATCCATTCATATTATACGCCAAACATACATTATGAAATGAGACTCCATGCATGCGGTACCGACTATTCGTGAACACATAGTTCAACCTCACCGATCAAACCCAGATACGGCTACCAAGCTCACTAGTCCCACTCATTTGAGACCTAGTGACTCTCTCACTAATTCCTCACCATGGGAATTAGCTACCACCATAAAGGCCATGCTATGCACGCTAAATCACCTAGCATGCAAACATCAACAACAATCCACAATGGACATATGCTCACACTCTAAGCCATAAACAACTCACTAATTCCTCACCATGGGAATTAGCTACCACCATAAAGGCCATGTTATACACGCTAAATCACCTAGCATGCAACATCAACAACAATCCACAATTGCATACATAATAGATATATCCACAGCATTATGCATACCATCATACATCATCAGCATATTTATCACAAAATCATATCATGCCAAATAATAAATCACAGTATTAGCACACTCTACTAATACCTATACTGCTCAAAACAACGGGAAATGATCCCTACTATATCATACATCAGCTAAATTACATCACTCAGCTGAAACGACCAAAACTGCACAACAACAGCTCAGAAAAAAAATCAAACTTCTGCCCATACGCGTATGCACCATGCCCATACGCGTATGGCACATTTCCTAGCCAAGCCCATACGCGTATGGCCTGTCTCATACGCGTATGCTACGCGTACCACTTCTCCCATACGCGTACCAACAGAGACAAAACTACGTTAAAACATTATCTTCTTCATTCATACGCGTATGGCCTCACCCCATACGCGTACCAGGCCATCTCATACGCGTATGGCCTAGTGTCATACGCGTATGACCAGAAACCAAAGTTCCAGATCTGCTATGGGTTTTTCTCTGCTACGAGATTTCTCAAATCCAACCTCCCACTGTCCAATTTTTATACAACATTCGTTCATATTATCTAACACAGATGATACCCATTCAATTTCACAATTTCTAACCTTATTACATCTAATTCCTACGAATTTTCTTCAATTATAACCCATATCATTCATCCATAAGTTTACAAATTGCAGCATTCATCATCCTGATTAGAGTCAATTCAATGGCTTATTACTACCCATTACATGTTAACCCATAATACCCATTAAACGACGATAAACCCCCCTTACCTGAGTTAATCCGGCAAATCCTTCTTTGACCTTCAACAATCGTGAATTCTCCTCTTGAGCCCTAGCCTCTTCTTCTCCCTTTCTCAGTTTCTTCTCTGTTTCACGTGTAAAACCTTTTTACCAAATGGGACTCTTTACTGATTCCAACTTTTTATTCCAATAATAATAATCCAATAATATTCCAATTATTTAATTAAATTAATAAATATACTAATAATAATATATATGAATGGTTTATCTTTTATTTTGAAAAATAATACCCTCTCATTCATATTATCATCATAATATACTATTAAACTTAAATTAAATAATTATCATATTTTATCGGGGTGTTACAGACTACGTATCCAAATGGGTTGAAGTGATTGCTTCACAAAAAGCCGACGATAAAATGGTGATCAAGTTTTTAAAGAAAATATATTCTCCCGTTTCAGTACTCCTAAAGTGTTGGTAAATGATGGAGGATCACACTTTTGCAATTTGCAACTTGAAAAAGCCCTGGAGCATTTTGGTGTAAAACACAAAGTGATGACACCGTACCATCCGCAAGCAAATGGTCTTGCCGAGGTATCCAATAAAGAGATTAAGAAAATCTTGGAAAAGACTGTGTCTAATTCTAGAAAAGATTGGTCTCTAAAACTTGATGACGCATTGTGGGCGTATCGTATCGCTTACAAAGCTCGAATAGGCCTAACCCCGTTCCAAATTGTTTACGGTAAGTCTTGTCATCTCCTGGTTGAATTGGAACATTAGGCCGATGAAGAAACAATTCAATTTTGTTCTAGAAAAGATCGGCCACATGGAGGTTGAGTCGACAACTGTCATATAAAGCCATGGGGAAAACAAAATGGAAGTTAGAGCATTGTTCTTTCACTTAGTCTTCCTAGGGAATAGGAAGTAATTATAGAGAACCTGCATGCACGACCGTGACATATGCATTGATAGAAAAGTTAGTCATAATGACTGACAACAAGAAGTGACATGGCACAATATGTGAACAACGATGAAGTAGTTACAAACAATGACACTTTTCTCCCTTCAGATGTGGGTCGACAATGACATTTTTTGGGGGGCATCTTTTACACTTGGATTTTCAGTGACTAGAAAGCCAACAAAGAATGTCAATGAAAATACGTTTACTGAATAGACATTAATGAAACGTCTTTAACAGAAGCTTTAATGGTGAGTCGTTGATAGGCTAACAACGAGGGCTCGACTGAGCAATCGACACAACGAGATATAGTTTGGAGGAATCTCATGGGTAAATCCCCAAGACCCAGATCGCTGGGGAAACATGTCCATAATCTCGAGAAGGAGAATCGACAAGATCCCTCATTCCACCAAAAGAGGACCACTCGACTAAACAACATGGTATAAAAGGCTTAATAATTTTATAAGTCTCAAAGCTTTGATAGGTATCGTCGATAATATGTTAGAGCAGTTATGCTCGAAATACCGTGAATAAGTGGAAAATCAGTTTCCACTCAATGTAGGTTACAAGCAGATAACGTCTTGGAGGATATGTAAGTACACTAGTGGGAACCTGAAGGACTGAACATGGAGCAAATGCCAGAGATCCCCTAGTGGTCATAACCGCCATTGACGGTTACCTTATAAATAGAATAAATAGAAGACTCATACATGGGATCGAGGGTCACAAATTTTTATACATACTCTCCATACCCCTGGAGTAGTTGAGTCAAAGAGCGAACCAGTTGAGTGAGAAACATGTATGCATTTGCGTCCACCCTTTTTTCTTAGTATTTTTTCCTCCTTAAACGGAACATGTAGTTTTTTTTTGTTTTATTAAATGTTATTTGCATTTCACCTTATTATTTATCACAACTTGACTTCATTTAAATTTTTTGTTGCGCTACATTCAATTCACACGCAAATATATTCACACAAATTATTTGCACAATTTGCTTTAGAGATTTTTCGAGTTAATCTCGTAGACTTTCAAACTCGTAATTGTTTACCAAAAACACTAGTAAACACCAATTCCTGTGTTATTTATATTATGCATTTATTATGTCTCCTACATATTCTACTTGTCATACACATTGCTCCAACATTGTGTCTTTCATATAGTTATTCATATAATTGAGTCTCAATGATAGCATTATTGTGTTGAGATTAAAACAGTCCATGTGGAAAAGAACTTAATATTTATCAGTTGGAGGTGATTTAGTACACTTGCTAAATTATTCATTATCATCATTGCATCAAAAAGAAAATATAATGAATATTAGATAGAAGAAATAGCCTGATCGCAAAACTCCTATAGAAAACCTAACTTATGTAAGTACTCATCAATTGTCTTTTCAGAATCATCGCGATAGTCAAGTTCCACCATACCCCAAAAACTAATAGTGGCGAATTATTCCAAGACCTCCATGATTTCCCTCTTTGTGATAGTTAAATAATCATGATTTAAGCCATTTATGGCCACAAGGTCGTCGATCTATTATAGAGGAAAGCGAGACTCGCCATCGTACCTGAATATTACCATGGAAGTGCTATCTCCCCTGCTAACCCTCACGAACTTGTTTGTATAATTCTGGAAGTTATTTGAGTGAGGGGTGAAGAGGACCCTTCCTAAAAAGACGCCTTAGATCACCCAGTTTCATCTGGACGCCTTCTTAGTTCCAAAGAAAGAGAATAAAACACCTATAGTATGGGTGAGCTTCAAGCGACCACATATAATCTTGAATGCCCTAATGAAAGCCCACCCGCTAGGGGATATATGAGGAGGGGAAACATTCATTGTAGTAAGCACCTCAAACTAAAAAAAAAGTAAACGAAATCAACACTTCCAATTCATGAATAATATGGAGGTGTAAGTAAAAAAAAGTTGTGTAATTAGATTACAAAGGCGACCATGTTAACTCGTTCTTCCTTAAAACATGGCTCTAGGATCACATGTGTCTCATCTCCCGAACCTGAAAGGTTTATGTCCTTGTGATATGAATCCACTTTTTCTTGGGGTTTTGTAGACAATCTTGTTGTATTTAACTCTGAAGCATTTTGATTATCTAAACGCCATCAGTGGTCCTGATTTTCTTGGGAAATAATAGGCGAAAAGGGGGTCGCTTTCATTACTAGAATCAAAGTCACTTTCTTAACTTCCAAACTCCCTTATTTAAAAAAAAAATTATAATCAACTATCCTGTTAGACCGCCTAGCATTTTTCATACAATACATCAACATTTCTATACACTACCTACCAGTAGATGGCTCAAGTACATTATCACTCTTGTCTAAATCCTTATAATATCCATTAATAGAAAATGAAAAGAATGAAGTGAAAAGGAAAATTTTAGTACATGCGCTTAGGGGACGAGGATGAAAGAAGTAGTTGATCTTATAAAAATCCAAGAAGTTTTTGTTTAGAAAATATAGAAAATATGGAGATACTATGAAGATGAAAAGAGTCAGAATCCCATTATTATAAAGTCAATTACATAGGTCTTATAAGTTATCATTGCCCTAATATAGGTATGCGCCAATAGACGGAGAATTGAAGCATCTACGACTCAGTATTTACACATGCATATAATCAATGACTCACAATAATTGTGTCTTCCTCAAAAAAGAGATAACATACCTAAGCAATAAAATCCGCACATGCTTCCCCAAGCAACACTTGAGGGACTCGTCCCAAGAAATACTTAAGGGAATCACCCCCAAAAAGTGCTTAAGGGATTCACCGCAAGTAACGCTTTAGGGACTCTTCCCTAGAAATGGTTGAGGAAATCTTCCCCAGGAAATTCTTGAGGGACTTTCCCTCGTACAACGCTTTAGGGAATTGGCGCAAGTAGTACTTGAGATAGTCATTACGATGGGCTATAGAAACCATTGCACATGTAAATTAATCATTTCACCTTTCTCAGGCTTCATGCTTGAGGTAATTTGGACCGAGATAACTTTATTGGGTCTGAAAAGAAGCATCTCAAATGCATGGAAAGAATAAGGCAGACGTTACCACGGGTCACCCATTTATCACTTGGGCTGCCCGACCTGGACCCGTGATTACCACCTGATCTATCACACCCACACATGGCAGACGGAATGCTCAGGAGAACGTTAGTTAAATGAAGGAAAATGTTCCTTCTATTTAGGAAGAAAAACCGATCCTTCACTACCCCTACACACTCAACGGAAAAGCAGAAGAAGATTATTTCCTCCTTATTGTTCGTCCTTAAGAAACCATATATTAATATCTCAACTCTAAAGATTGAGAAATTCATTCACTAATCTCGTATAATCAAAACATCGTCACCCTTTTGCAACCACTCATATAAGAAGGGTCATGATCCTCGCGTTCATTGTATTTGTCAAATACATAATTTATATATATATATATATATATATATATATATATATATATATATATATATATATATATATATATATATATATATATATATATATATATATATATATATATATATATATATATATATATATATATATATATATTTTTTTTTTTTGAACTTGATAAATACTTTCATAGAAACACATATCTATATTTTTAGAAACAACTAATAAGAGGAGAATTTTTTTTTAATTTATTTTTTAATTAGAATATTGGGATGGTTGTGATTATGAAGAGGAGAATTTTTATTTTATTTTATGATTAATAAAAAATTATGATTGATTGTTTGTAAGAGACATGTTCGTATATATGCAAGTAATTTTCATTCCACTTGGATTAGATTATATGTTGAAATAAGTTGGAATATAGGTTCATACGATAAAGATTGAAAATGATCCATTAGCATGTATAGATTTATTATTCCAAATGTGAGGAGAAGTAGCATGTCGAGTAAATTTTAACGAGTCAACGTTATTCTGTTGAAATCTCAATTTTCCCACAATTGTGACCAAATTCATCTAGCTAGAAAATATCTATTGAAGAAGGTGTGGTTATAAAGAAATATTGTGTTACGGTATATTACTAAGCAACTGAATAATGTTTTTACAATGCGAATATTTTCATATCACACATATTAATCTTGTTGCCAAACATCCTGACTATATTCATTATTCAGTATGGTACCAACTAAATTTATGCATGACCTCACAAAGATTCAGTTCTCTTTTTGTGTTTTCAACACACTCTCTCTACAGTTATATATAGACCACTTGCCGTTCATTGTTTAACAAAGACAACAAGCTACTGAACTATGTCTACTATCTGTTGATTTTCTCTTGGCGTTTCTCCGAATGCTTCATAGAATATACAATTAGTTATTAGAAGTTGATGATAGTTGTTGTTCAATGAAGTGTTTGGGGGAACTCTTGGAGTTGAATCAACACTGAATCAGCACTGAATACCTCCAGAGTACACCAAATTCATTTCCTTCCCAAGATTGAATATTGTGATCAAAGGTTCTACTCTTTTTTTCTTACATTGAATAAGGTCTTACAGAATTCGTCTTTAGCTTGTATTTGATTATTGAATTACCAGTCTTACCTTTTATAATTTTTCTGTACATTCATTTATATCTCACAATTGCATCGGTTGGATTTTGCATTGCTGAAACAAAATAACTCAATAAAGTCCATTTGTAAAAAAAATAATTAGGACTAAAGGTGTTTTTGCCTCCTCCATTCAGGTGAGTTCTGATTTTTCCCTATAATATTTTATTATGCGATTTTACCTTTATAATATCAAAATTTTGATTTTGCACTCAGTGTAGAATTAGATAATGGCGTGGCAGAGATAGATAGGAGAATTCACAGAACAAAAATAGAACTCGTCCATCGGATAAGGTGTTTGACTGGTTTGATACCTCATGTGCGAAGAAGGCCGGGAATGGTATGAAGACTAGGTTCTAGCATGATGTTTGGGCTGAGACTAGTCTTTTGTGCATTTCTTTTGAGATGCTCTTTCTGATCTCTGAGTAGAAGTCTTAGTTGGTGGATTCGTTGGGTGTTTGGAAATGTGATTTTTGAGTTTGGAGATTCAGATGGAGACAGTCTTTTCGAGTCTGGGAGGAGGAGTTATTTGAGGCTTTTCTTGCTCTTATCACATGTATAATTAGACATGATAGGGTGGATTCTTGGGTTTGGAAGCCGAACCGACTCATGGATTTTTAGTTGGTTCTGCTTATGGTAGCCTGATGGCTCTCGAAATGGTCAGGGAAAATAGGTCTTAGAGGGTGGTGAAAGGATTGTATAGGGTTTGGAAGAGTTGCGCGCCATCTAAAGTTGTGGTGCTCTCTTGACAACTTATTCAAAATAGGTTGTCGACTAGGAAGAATCTTTTAAAGCATCAAATCATGTCAGGTTCTAGTGTTGGGGGTGTGATGTGTGTGTTGGGCATGTGTAGACATCACATCATCTCTTTGTTTTGTGTGAGGTAGCTTCTTCTATTTGGTATATAATTTTTCAATGGGCAGGGTAATCGAGGTCTTTTCGTTGCTCGATCTTTGGGATTTTTAAGTTGTTCCATGGTTTTGGGTATGAGAAACATGTGTCTTAGGCCTAATTTTGATTTGACATTTTGTTGTTTGGACTATTTGAAAATTGTTGAACAAAGTTATTTTTTGCAGGGAAAGTTTGATGGTTAATCATTAGATTTACATGATAATTAGCTTGATGTGAAGCGAATCCATGTCCATACTATGGGTTTCATCATTTCTATGGTTTATTGAGAGCGTGACCGGCTCAAGTGGCTAGGCATTTAGGGGTGTGTTGGGTGGCGACCCGCCCTCATTTTGTTTTGTACAGGTGGGAATGTCTACCTTCTTCCAGCTTACTCTCTCCGGAGGTCCGTGAGCTAGGAGATTTAGGATAGTCTTGGCAATGTTTTGAGTCAATTTGTGTTTTTTTTGGGACGTTTGTGGCATTTTATTTTTTTATTTTTTTGGATACCTCTCTGGATTCTAATTAGAGGTTGGTTGTTGTTCCTGAGTATTTTTGGTGTTGTTTATGAATATTCTAGAATTTTTATCTAAATAATCCAGTTTTTCAATTTTTTTTCCAAAATAACTCACATTTTAGATAATTTCCGAAACTACCCCACTTTCAAAAAACAATGTCAAAGCATTGGTGTCAGAACAATTGACAACTGCCCTTTATTTTAACGAGGAGGCGCCAATTGGATTGACTTCTCTTCCAAGTGCTGCCAATCCAATTGGCGCTTATGTGTTAGGTTTAAGAGGTGACACCAATTGGTTTGACACATATGTGTGTTGTGTAAACTTTAGTATAAATAGAGGTGTGGTGTGATTTATTATATTGCAAACATGGTTCGTCTTTGTCGCCGCAATGTGAAAGTGATTTATTTGAGAGACAGGTCTCCGATGGAGATGCTCTTCTGGAATATCTGTAGTTTCGAGCAACTACAGAGGGAGTTAATTCGTTGGTTAGACAGAGACATACCTGAAGGCGAAAAAATTATATGTATTGAGAGACATGATACCGTGCGTGGGTAGGTGCGAGTTAAAAATTATAAGGATGCGAGGGAAATGATGTTTGGACCAAATGATATCAGTTTGATTGTTGTAATGAGTTAGAAATATTGTGTTTAAATATTGTGGTTAAGTATTTCTATATGTTTTGCTATCTGTTGTATGTGTTGTTTATTTAGACCTGTCACCAATGTTCGTTTTGTGATATCTGGTTTCTTGTTGGAAAGTGTTATTATTTTTAAGTGTGTTTAAGTTGGGGTGATGTTTGTTGTTAACATTGTTGTAACAAAATGTTATTAATATATCAAAATCAAAGGTTACAAAAATTGAATTGAGGTACTAAATTATGATGCAGAGGTTTCTCATAGAGTCAGACAATTTTTCCGATTGTGTCCGGGTTGACAACATATACTACATAATCTTATCATTTTATCAACCATATCCATTTGTGTTCTAATAGACGTGCTGTTTGGTAGTTCTTTTTTCTTTCTTCTCATCTCATCGTTGTGCCAAACTATGTCCCCTTTATATAGAGGCCTATATTCCTCCATTGCTAGCACTGTGAAGCTTTTGTTGTAGATATTCATGACATTAATAGCCTTGTAAACATCAGATAGATGGATGTAAGCGTCCTGGAGATTATGGACGCATGCCGCAATGACATGGGAGCAAGGTATACAGAAGGCTTGGAACTTTCCACAGTCGCACTAACTTGTGTTTAGTCTGACGACATTGGATAAATTTTGCCTCCTCTTATTATGGTCCAATATTTCCTGTACACTGAAAGTTTTTCTACGGCGGTCAAAGATTGTAACTGCGTGTGTGCTAACTTTGATAGTTTCCTCTTTCATCACTTTCATGCAGCATTCACTGAATAATTGACCCGACATTGACACTCCACTCCATCTTTTATCTCTGGTTGCGAAGGCTATGCCATCCTAAAATAGGTTGTTCTCCCTAATATGGTTATTGGTAGATTTCTAATTTCTTTGAGGACGTCGTTCATGCATTCCACGAGGTTTGTTGTCAAGTGGCCCCATCGACATCCTCCATCAAATACCCTTGTCCACTGCTTCAATGGTATGTTATCCAACCACCTTCCTGCATCTGCATTTGAAATCTAATTTTGTCACAATAGTGTTGAAATGACGGTTGAGTTATTGCATACCCTGCATTCAACACTTTTTTGTGAATGTTCTTGTCTTTGATTGCACACATGAAGTTTTGTGCGATATATCTAATGAAATAGACATGGGTAGAAAGATGATTATGCCATCCGTTATCATGGATATTGTAAGCACTCTCAATCGCAGCATGTCTATCTGAAATCAAACAGAGATTGGCTTGTGTAGCGACATGTGTTCTGAGATGACTAAGAAAGAAACCCCAACCACTAGTGGTTTCACCTTCAACCAGAGTAAAGGCAATGGGAAAGACATTATTCTTTTCGTCTTGTGCTATAACCATAAGCAAGATGCCCTTGTATTTTCCGTATAACCATGTTCCATCAATTTTAATAATAGGTTTGCAGACTGCGATACCTTTTATGCATAGTTTAAACGCCCAAAAGAGTCGGTAAAATATTCTATTTCCACCAACACAAGTTCCATCTGGCATAAATGTTGGTAATGTCTCCATAATTGTAATTTTCCCCGGTTCGTATGTCTTAAGTTCCCATAAAAACAGTGGCAATTCTTTGTATGAATCCTCTAAGTTGTCGAATACCTGTTCAACAAACTTTGTCCTTGCAATCTACGCTTTCTTGCAATTCTTTGTATAATTATATCATGTGACGATATGAGATATTATTATTCTGACCTTCACTGACAGGTCCTTGTTAACAAGCCGAAAAGTGTCTTGACATATAAATTCAACGCTTAATTTTCGGTGATCCTGTACAATATTAGTGGCAGTGCAACTGTGTGGTGGGTCTATATAAGCTATCTACCAAGAATTACTTCTCTTCTTGTGAGACGTAGCCAGCCGAAACTTGCAAAGAACGTTATAACATTCAATGACGTCCCTTCTCGAATAAGTGTGTTTCACATTGAAATCAACAGAGTTATCCATGTGAAATTTTTTGATAGCTCCCACACATTATCCGTTAGTCCGGAACATGTCTCCCACTTTTAACTCACCCTCTGACCGCATATACGGGTTGTAAAAACTATCGTTGGATGTGTCATCGTCATGCAAGTCCATGTTTGTCATATGTTGAGGCGGACATTATACATGACATGGAGGTAATGGTGCTCGATGATCGTCATCTTCAGTGTTGTTATTCAACATATGATTGACCTGTGTCTTGTTTTCTTCTTCTTCATCATCAACAACGTCAACTTCCGCTTTGACATCGACTTCATCTGAGTCTTCTGCTTCAAATTCATCAGATTCAACTTGATCAGTTATCTGAGATTATTAGATGGTATAGTTTGTTGGAGATTAATATATAACTCAATAGAGTTGAAACCATGATGTTCGTGAATAAAAACATATATTTAACACCTTCATCGTCTCACACCTTTAGCGGGAAAAATTTACATTGATTGTTTTCGAAATAAATTGGATTCTTGTATGTGATTTGTGAAATATGACAAGATCCTAGATAGGTTTCTATTTGTTTTTTCCATTGCAAGAAATTTGAATTTCTCTTGATTGTAAATCAAACAGTTTCCGTGTTTCGAAAACTAAACCCCTATACATCAGAGTCATATGTCTCACCATTTCAGTGAGCATTGATAATATATTTGGGTGCAGATGACATAGTATGATAATGAAGTTGTGTCGGTTTGACAATGAAGTTGTGTTGGTTTGAGTAAGAGTATGAACTTGTGTTGGTTTGAGTTAGAGTAAGAGCATTAATAGAACGTGACAAGACCATGCATCGAAGAGTAAGGCACAAAAGTGTATTATTTTAGGATACTATGAACTCTCTAAGGGTTATATAGTATATAACACAAAAATAATAATTATTGAGGAATCAATTCATGTTAGATTTGATGACAAGCCTGACCCAGAAAAGTCAAAGCTAGTTGAGAAGTTTGTAGATTTGAAGATCACTTTTTCAGGATATGAAGGTAAATAATCAGAAGCCAGGGAATCTGAGACTAAATACTCTTAAACTATTCAACCGGAAGTTGTTGAAGTTCACACCCCTTTGAGGAAGCACAAACAAAGATCCTCACACTCTGAAGAATATATTATGGGAGATAAAATTAAACCAGTCAGAACCATATCTGCATTTAAACCTTCTGAAGAGACGCTTCTGGGTTTGGTGTCACTCATAGAACCTACATTTGTTGATGAAGAACTTCTAGAAACTTAGTGGATTATGGAAATGCAAGAAGAATTGAACCAATTCTCCAAAAATGATGTGTGGACTCTTATGCCTAGACCCAAAGAAACTCATGTCATTAGGACAAACTGGTATTCAGAAATAAGCTGAATGAAAAATGAGATATGGTAAGGAACAAGGTCAGACTAATTGCGCAAGGCTATAGTCAGCAATATGGGATTTACTATACTTAGACCTTTGCACCAGTTGTTAGGTTAGAGTCTATTCGTCTTTTAATTTCTTTTGTTGTTAATCATAACATCATGTTGCATCAGATGGATTTTAAGAGTGCATTTCTGAATGGTTACATAACTGAATAAGTGTATGTGGACCAATCTCCTGGCTTTGAAAATCATAAAAACCTAGATTTCATCTTTAAACTTAAGAAATCTTTGTATGGTCTGAAACAAGCTCCTAGAGCATGGTATGAAAGAGCAAACAGTTTTCTTTTAGAAAATGATTTTACCAGAGGAAAGGTTGATACAACTTTGTTCTGTAAAACATTAAAAAATGATATTCTTGTTGTTTAAGTTTATGTGGATGATATCATATTTAGTTATGCTAATGCAACTTAGTGTAAGGAATTTTCTATGTCAATGCAGGCAGGGTTTGAGACGAGTCTAACGGGAGAACTCAAGTTCTTTCTAGGTATCCAGATTAATCAAAGTCCAGAAGGAACATATATCCATCAGAGCAAATATACCAAAGAACTTCTGAAAAAGTTTGATATTTCAGAATGCAAGATAACAAAAACTCATATGCATCCTACATGTATTCTTGAGAAGGATGAGGTAAGCGCAAAGGTAGAGTAAAATGTATACAGAGGTATAATAGGTTCTCTCTTATACATAACTGCTTCTAGACCTAGAATTTTATTTAGTTTCTGTTTATGTGCTCGCTTCCAATTAGATCTTAGAGAATTCCACTTAACAATTGTTAAGAGGATCTTTAGGTATCTGAAAGGTACTATTAACCTAGGCTTGTGTTATAGAAAATCAAAAGAGTACAAGTTAGTAGGCTATTACGATGTTGATTGCGCTGGAGATAGAATTGAAATAAAAAGCACTTCTTGAAGCTGTCAGTTTCTATAAGATAAATTAATCTCATGGTCCAACAAGAGACAATCAACCATAACACTATCAACAACAGAAGCTGAATGCATTACAGCTTCTGGGTGCAACGCTCAGATGCTCTGGATGAAAAGTCGGCTAGAAGACTTTCAGATATATGAGAGTAATAACATTCCTATTATTTGTGATAATATCTATGTTATTTGTTTATCTAAGAATCCAATTTTACATTCTAGAGCTAAACATATTGAGATTAATCATCACTTTATTTGTAACTTTGTTCAGAAGGGAATTTGAAATTTAAAATATATTGATACAGACCATCAATGGGTTGATATCTTTATAAAACCCCTTGCTGAAGATATATTTGTTTACATTATGAAGAATTTGAAAATGAATTTATGTCCAGAATGAAAAAGATGATTATCTAATAATGTTTAATTTCTCAGAATGATTTAATGAGACTCTGAGATTTATTGACTCTGAACATTGAGTCTTCTGAAGTGAGAAGGTTTCATGATTTCAAAAGTTTCCATTCAGAACCTCTTTATTTAACGTTATATCTTCTGGATACTGAACAATTGCTACATTAATTAGATGCACTCAGTATTAACTAGTGGATTAGTTTTAAAGACAACTATCTTAGAAACTGAAACACTTCTAATGACTAAGTGTCACATTGGGTGAAAAGATTTATTGAGAATAAGTAAAAACTCTCTACGCCCTCCCCCTTGTCAAAATTATTGCATTGTTCAAGATTTTGTCATGATTGCAAAACCTTTATAAAACCCATTTCACTCTCATTTCACACACTTACGCTACTCATATCCTACACTTTCTCTCTTTCAAACCAAAACTCTCTCTGCAGCCCTGAAACCTTGTTCATCACCACAACAAGCTCAACAACAACAATCTCAATAACAAGCTCAACAACAACAACAAGCTACTCAAGAACATCAATCCACTCAACAACAAGATCAAATGAGAGAAGGAATTCAAGAACTCATTTTTTCTACTCACATGTTATGCAGTTAGAAGATCTATGTGAACTACTTATCGAATTTAAAAACCTTAAAGTAAATGGGTTTGATCTCACTGAAGGAGTTAAGTCTCAAGGTTGGGAAGGATTTTTTATCATCTCAAAGGACCTGTTTTCCCTGAGTTAGTGAAGCAGTTTTAGATCTTTGCTAAAAACTACAAATATTCAAATTACCTCTTTTGTGTTAGGGCACAAGATCACAATTTTTGAGAAGTCAATTGATAAACTTCTCAATCATGATGGTTATGGGAATAGGTGCTTTAAAATGTCTGCCAAGAAGGCCAAGATGGATGAAATTTTTCTGAAGTTATTTTCCATAATGGAAAGAACTCCTCCAATCCCAAGAATCTGCACAATCATCCAAGGGTTTGGTTCAAGATTCTTCTGGGTTATATTCATCACAAACCCTCAACAAACTCTTTTGATTACATCAAGAATGTTCATAAACACATGTTGTACTATATCTCATCTGAAGTTAAGATGATTTTTCCTTCTATATTTGTAAGACCCCAATTTTGGGCCCTAAGATCCCTCATGGCCCATATCATTCATATCATAACCTCAAGGATCATTGCATGCCTTTGTCCCCTTCTGGTGGGTTAGATTGCCTTGTAGGTTTGTTTCTTGATCACCAAGCATACTTTGCATTCGTATATTATTGCTTTTCATATGTTTATCATTCAAAAAGTACAAAAATATTGTCAGTCTAACCTTATTGCTTGCAGTTGAAGCAATCATCAGCAATTAGGTCAAAGTCAGTCATTGATCAGTCAAAGCAGTGGATGGTGGCCATTCTTGCAGAATTTGGACATCATGATCATTAATCAAAAGTTCATACATCCTGAGACATCATTTAAAGTCAAGTTCTCAAGGAATTAGGGTTTGGAATTCATCAGAAGTGGTCCAGTCGTCCAAAACCCTAGAAAAAGTCAAACTTGGTCAACAGTTGATTTAATCAAGATTTGATGGATAGAATTGATTTGAAGGAGTTCATTCATGCTTGTATAAGCCTCATATATCATGTCAAACCTCATCATGGAAGAAAATCAAGTCAATCAGAAAATTTTCCAGAAATAGAAAGTGGACCTGTAATTTCAACTGCCAAAAATGGAAACTTCTTGATCTTAAACTTGCATCATGATACAAGCTTCAAATGAATTTTTGCCCAACATGAAAGTTGAAGATCTTGTCTTCCCATTTTCAAAAAGTCCAAGAACTCTCAAATCCCATGTGTGGTTGTCAAGATATGATCAAATCATTTTCATCAATTTTTGAACTTCAACAGGCCATATCTCTCAAACCATAAGGCCAAATTTGGTGGGGTTTTTTCCTACAAACCACATTTTTCATCCTCTTTCCAAAAATATAAATTTCATGACCTAAAACCTCACCATTCAAAATGGCATTTTTGGACCTTTTGCATTTAAATTCAAAGTTTGACCAAACTTTGACTTTTTGAGTTTTTGACTTTTTCTTGATTTGGTCAATTGGGAAATGTTCCATATCACATTTGTGATTTGTTCCAAGCCATAAACCATCATCATACCACCTTTACACCACCATTTGGGATTAAAAGGCAAATTTGGCAAAATGTGCAAAAGGTGTGAAAAGAGAAAAACCAGTACAGCAGCTCTGCAGCACACATAAGACAGCAATTAGCAAGGCCACTAGCAGCCTGTACCCAGCCCAAACGTGCAGTCCAACACACCCTCCATTTCACTTGTTCCTCAATTAGCAAAAATGCAAAATGCTCCACTTTGACAAAACCTGATTAGTACATGATTTAGCAAGGCTAAACAGAGAATATAAGGACCATTCTGAGCATTTGGCAACCCTAGTTTTTCAGCCTACCACACAGAAAAAACACATATTCTCTCATTTGCATTTTGGCTCAAGTGAACTTTTCTGCCAAAACCCTTGAAAACCCTCGAATAACCTTGATTCCTCCATCATCTAAACATCATTTGGGATTGTTTTGCACATCATTTCTCAACTGTAACCCTCTTTCAAGCTCTGCATCTTCAAAGGACCTTTAATGGCAAGATGAGATTTGAAGAGCTCCAAGTATTCTCGAGCTAGAAAAGCTTCAGCATCCATCACTACAAAGCATAAGCATCACCTGTTTGCACCTAAATCATCCAATACACCACTGTTTCAACAATTTCTTCGAAACCAAGTAAGTTATCGACCTCCCTCATATGCCTTGCTATGTTATGTTTATGAAAGGTCTTGGTATGCTAGTTTCAATGCATTTTGTTTCGAATGAAATGGTTGTAACATGAGGGAGAAATCTGAACTTTCATTTCTATGTCCAAAGGCATTTTTTATCGAATTGGGGTAATCATGATGAATTGAAGAAAATGGATGTTATCTTATGCTTGTATTTGTGTTGTTGAAGCTTTTGGTATGCTTATTATAGTTTCCTGGAAGTTTTGATTATGATGGATTGTTGGTAATGATACCCTGTTGCTCATGCTGTTTGTCTGCCCAGAATTCCCATGGTCGTGTTGGTTCTGTTGTTAGCTAAATGTTGTTTAATAATGATACTTCATGGCCATGCTTTATCATTGTTGCTTCTGTTATGTTGGTTCTGTTATGTACTGTTGTGTGGTTTAGTTGAATCATGTTTTGTTTGATGCTTGGTTGAAATCATGTTTGTGGATTACATAAAATGCCTTGCTGTGTGAAACCTACCCTGCACCAGATTTTTCCATGATCATGCTTGTGTATTGCTGAATGATGTGATGTTGTTGGTTTGCTTGCTATGAGAACATGATACCAAGGCCTTGCTGTTGTGATTGCTTGCCCAAATTTTATGTGATGATGTTGTTGAACCCTGCTTGCTATAACATGTTGTCCATGTGCTATTGTTGGATTTTATTGTAACTGCTTGATGATGAGTGCACTGTTGTACTGAACCAAACATCATGTCCAGAAAATCCAATGTGAAATATTTTATGTGCTGTTGTATGCTGTTGTTCATGTTTTGTGTTATAATGATGATGCCATGATGCTATACCATGCTAATAAAACCCTGCTGCTATTTTGCCATCTTAATATGCCTAGGTTTTCATGCTTATGTTGTGTGGTTTGGTTGAATCATTTTTGTTTGATGTGGCTGAATATGATGAGTGCTGCTGTTATTTGAACCAAATACTTTGTCAAGAAAATTTCGTGAAGTATGCTTATGCTGTGTTGGTTGGTAATGCATGATGGTTGTATGTTTGTTCGAATCATGTTGGTTTGATATTGTTGTTGCTTGCTTGAAGACACCAAACCATGCTGTTAATACCATGCTGTTGTTTGGTCTGCTGTTTGAATGATGATGATATCATGCTGCTATAACCTGCCCTGTCCAGATTTGTTTTCATGATTAATAGTTGCTTGGTTGTTGATTGATGCTTGATTAACAATGAATTTGCCCTGCTGCTGTTATGCTTGAACCCATGAAAACACATGTTTTGCTGCTATATCCTGTTGGTTGCTTGTTTTTGTTTATGATGATAACATGATAATGATGTTTGTTGCTGCTGTTATTTAAACCAATTACCTTGTCCATAATTATACCATGCTGTTGTTTATTTGGTTTGGTTGATAAGTAATGATGAATGTGTGATTGGTGATGAACCATGTTGCTGCTACTGCTGAACCTTACTGCAGTTTAGAAACCCTCATCGAATTGCATTTGGTATGTTATTGTTAGGTTGCAGTATGGACTTTACTTAAATGCCATGCTATTGTATCATGTTATTTGATCTGTTGATGAATTTGATGAGCATGTGCTAGTAAAACCCTGCTACTGTTATTTGAACCAACATCATGACCAGAAGATCCGTGTGAAACATAATGAATGCTGTTGTTTTTGATGATTACATGTTAATGATGGATATGCTCTGCTGCTGTTTCAAACTTTCCTAGAAGTCCACTTGGTTTATGTTTTGTGTATTGGTGCCATGATGTTACATAGGTACATATGCCCTGCTGTTATGTGTTTTGCTCGAAACCTGTCAGATGATGATGCTTGCTTTTGTTTTGCAACTGTATTTCTTTGTCCAGAAAATTCCCATAGTTATGTGTGTTTTGCTGACTGATTAATGATGCTTCATGGCCATGGTTATGTGTTAATGTGGTTGTTCATGTGGATGATGAATATGCCAATGCTGCTGTTTGAAATTTCCTGAACATTGCTCATAAAATCCACATGTTGGTATTTGTTGTGTTTGGTCATGAATGTTGGTTTGTTGTATGATCAATGTTTTACATGCTGCTGCTTATTTGATGATGAACATGATGATGATGATATCATGCTGCTGTTTTGCAAAACTTACCATGTTCAGAATTTTCTCATGATTGTTTTGGTCCATTGCTGTTGTGATAAAAGTGATGAATGCTGTTGTTTCTCAAATCATAGAACCATGCTGTTTAGGTACTGTTATGTGATTTGCTTGTTTCGATCGTTGTTCGATGATTAAGATCATGAGAAGATGATGCTGTTGTGTGGTGTGTTTGTTTTTGTTTCATGATGATGATAACATTGAGAATGCCTTGGCCTTGCTGTGTTAGAAACCCCTAGGGTTTTAGAAAATTCAAAAATGCAAGTTGGTTGGCCATGTTACTGTTTTATTGGCGGAGAGCCAATCAAAACATTTCGTTTTGTAAGGCCAAAACGCAGCACTTCAATAAGTGACTGCAGAATTACACTTGTGCCACTGCTTTGACTTTGGTTTGACCATTTGTTATGCCTTTT
This sequence comes from Lathyrus oleraceus, assembly GCF_024323335.1. NCBI lineage: Eukaryota > Viridiplantae > Streptophyta > Magnoliopsida > Fabales > Fabaceae > Lathyrus > Lathyrus oleraceus. The sequence goes on from NC_066580.1 coordinate 369,958,984, forward strand.
GCTCATGCTTGCACCAATTTATCATCCAACTTCCATAATTTATTTCTCTTTCACATTTCATCCAAAAATCTTGAATTTTTTTCCACATGTTCACAAGATGTCTGCTATTTTATGGTGAATTTTAATTAATTTTCCATTGGCTGGTTTTTAATTGATAATTATTCTCTTGACATGTATGCCAAAATGATACATTGTGCCATTCCTTTTGTGAAATTCTCATGTTGCATTCAATGAGTTTGAAATTTTTTGTGGTGAAACTAGACACCTTGACCTTCATTTCCATATAAAGTTTGTGCATTCATCATTTGTGGATTGATAGTTATGATTTTTTGAAGTTGTGTGTTGCATTTGGTGCTATACCATGATCATGCATTTTCACAATTTTTGTTCACACACTTCCCTACATCCAAATGACTCCAAATTTTGCATGAATGATCCTTTACATGTCTAATTGATGTATGAATTTTCTTGGAATTAATCATGCTGTCTTCCATTTGATTGAGAATTTTCTTCCATATGTGGTCATTTGTTGACTTTTTGTGCTATGCATTGCCAAATCTTTTGTGAAATTCTCAAATCTTATTGTATGACCATGAAATTTCATATGTGATAACTAGACATCTCAAGCTTTGCATTGGTGTAAATCTCATTCATTTCTCTTCTGTTTTCAAATTGATATGATTTTTGAAGTTGACCCATGCTTGTTGACTTTCACCATGCTTACTTGAATTTGATTTGAATTCATGATTTTATTTGACTGCCTTCCTCTCATCCAAATGCATTGAAATTTTACATGTATACCATGTTAGATGTTAGGATTGAGTGTGATTTATTTCATAATTTTTGAGATTGTTTGAGTTGACTTTTGAATGAGGTCTTTGCTGTTGACTTTTGTATGCTTCTCTTGCCATGCTTTGCATCCTTTTGCATATGAAATGACCATGATGCATGATATAATTATGAATCCAATTGGGAATGCTTCTTGAATGTTTAGACTTGGTTTGGGTTGACTTTTCCTTGCTGCCTTGACTTTTTCTTTCATCTTTGACCCTAGGCTAGTCCTAGTGGTCTTCTAAGCTTACAATTGAGCTGTTTGTTTCAGGTTGAGCACCAATGCCCCAAAGACCTTTCAATTTTGATTGAGTTGGTTTGTTTATCATGTGCTAACATTTGTTTTGCAGGTGACTCATATGCTTGAGTCTTTGTGCCTTGCACAATTGGTCCCTCTGTGGTTGACTTTGGGTTTATTTCCTTTGATTTTGACTGTTGACTTGTTTGCTAATAAGTTTGACTTTTTCAGGTACTTTAGTTGCCTAAGTTCTTTGAACTTGATTGCTTGCTTTGCTTTTTAGCATTTGCTTTGAGGTATAATTACTTCTTCTTCATGTAGTCTGGAGACCCGGTCTGTTATTTGACCGGGCAAACTGTCTGAAGTCCTCCTTAAGAGGCAATGCCTGTGTTTGTTTAAATTTGTCCTAAGCAGGAAAAGTCCTTCAAGTAAGGCAATTGGTGGAAGGTAGGGATAAGCAATCTATCCCCCACTATTCAGTGTGTCCTCTCTTTGCTCCCATTACATGGTTGAAGCATTGAGATAAAACCCAAGATCTAATCGAGTCAATAATGTGGAGAGAGTTCCTACTTTCTGAACTCCCACACTTTCTTTGATGCTCTCTCTGATATGAGATAGAAGCAATGAGGCACACCCCTCATCTCCTTTTCATCTGCTTCACCTGAGCCCCTCAATGGCCAGGTTAAGAGCGACCTTTACCCATTACAGTGGACTTTTAAAGTCAAACCCTCTTGTGTGAGCCCCCATTGTTTGGCTATAGAGTGTGTTGTTTGCTATTCATTGCTTGATTGTTTGCTTCATGTGCACTTGTTTGCCTGTATGCTATGCATTTATCATCATCATCAATTGCCATTAGTGCATGATCATCTCATTTGTTTTGTGATGTTATCATTATTGTTTGCCCATTGAGGACAACTGTAAGTCCATTGCTTTGGCATTTGCTCCTATGACATGGAAGTGAGTATAAGACCATCACTTTGGCCACTCATCTTATCTCTGCTCATTGCTTTGTTTAGTTGTATGTGAGGATACAACTGTAAGTCCCTGCAAGTTGGCGTTTGTTATCCTAGGATCATACTGTGGATGTTAGAGTAAGCCCAGACAGATTGGCATCTTACATCCATGTTTTGCTTTTGTTTGTCTATGTGAGGATACAGTTATAAGTCCCTGCAAGTTGGCATCTGTTTTCCTGTGATCATAATTTGATCTGTTTGATTTGTATGTGAGGTTGCAGTTATAAGTCCCTGTAAGCTGGCATCTGCTTTCCTGTGATCATAGTTTGTTTATCTGTTTGTATGAGAGGTTGCAATTATAAGTCCCTGTAAGTTGGCATTTGCATACCTGTGATCATATTGTTGCTTTTGTTCTTGTATGTGAGGATCCATTATAAGTCCCAGTGATGTGGCATTGGATTTCCTATGAGCATACTGTGGAGTTAACCTAAGTCCAGGCAGATTGGCAGTTGACTTCCATATTTCATCTTTGTTTTTCTTTTGAGGAGATTGGTGTAAGTCCATTGAGTGGCATCTGATATCCATTTCTGTTTTAGGAGACTGGTGTAAATCCATCTATTGGTATCCGGTATCCGCTTTTTATTTCTTTGCCTGTGGAGATTAGTGTAAGACCATCGAGTGGCATCTGACATCCCATTCTGTTTTAGGAGATTGGTATAAGACCATTGATTGGCATCCGATATCCGCTTTTGCTTGCTTTGTTTGTTTGTTATTATTAATGGCTATTCCAAAGGACACACTTGAATCATCTCCCATATGATTTCAAGAAGTGAACCTTCTAAGAAGTTTTACTTTCCATCTTCATCCATTCATCATTCATTATGTCCTAGACTTTTTCACACTCTATCTTTTCAAACTTGACATAAGTGTTGTGCAAACATCTTCATGTTTTCTAACTAAAAACCTGGACCCCAAGTCCTTGACTTTTTTCAAAACTCCATTTCATAATACTTATCTGAATCAATCTTAATCATACTTTGACCTCATTTTCATAATCATAATCAGTAATTTCACTCATTCACTTGTTTTGGCTTTGTCCATTAATCTTTTCATGCATTAGCCATAGGCTTCAATTATCTTTGTGGTTGATGTAAATCTTGCCTATCCTTAGTGAGTCGACAGTAAGACTTCCGTACTTCAAACAGGGCTAACCCCTCTAGTACGTCGAAGCTATCCTCGCATGGTGGATGTTGTTTTTGGTCGAGTGTTCTCCCATTGATAATGAAAAGCCTCAGTGCTTGTGTTTAAAACTGAATCCACCAACTTTTGGAAATCTTTTAGCCGAACTACGGCGTTCTGATCCTTACCTTTGATGGAAGGTACGTAGGCAACGGGTTCATCCGTTCGAACCCAATACCCAATAATAATAAAACTTGTATATTCTTTTCTCACCATCCCAATCATGTTTGCACAATATTTTTGTCATAACAAATAACAATCTTTTACAACAAGTGTGAAAAGGGCTCCCTAGGAGTACCTAGGACGTAGTGGGTGCCTAACACCTTCCCATTGCGTAATTTACCCCTTACCCAGAATCTCTGATCTTTTTATTAGTTTTCTACGTGTAAAACTTCTTAGGCTTTTGTTCGCTTTTTAGCCAATCCTTTGGATAAATAAAAGTGCGGTGGCGACTCGAAATTTCAATGTATCTCCTAGCTTATGATTTAATCGATAGATCATATAGCGACGAATACACCGCTACAGAAAAGTGGCGACTCTGCTGGGGAAATCTCACCAGAATCCCTGGTGGTATTGCCTACTTTTCACCATTGTTGTATGATATTTATCATTTATTTGTGACATATTTTTGTACAATTTGGGATCACTGTATTGATTGTAATGTGTGAATTGCTTGATATACATTTGCTGTTTGCTTTGGTGATCTGTGAGATGAGTTCTATACCCGAACTCGAGTGCACTCTAGGATAGGAGAATGGCATAGTCTTGTTGACTGGTGTGGAGTAGTCCTTAGCCAGTTGACTTGCGAGCCCATTCACTTGGTGGAGGTCATGTTGAACTAATAATGTCACACAAGTTATTTGTGGTTAGGCATTATTCTTTCAATCATGTTCCGCAGAAGCCAAGGACCTTAGTTTACCAAACCCATCTTGGCCTATTTTTAGGACCGTAGTGCGGAGGTCGTTCAGATGTCAGTTCTGATACGATTGTTACGCGATACTACACTCATAAGAGTTTCTCTTGAGAATATTCTTGGAATACGAGTATTCGTTCCTCCGATAATATTCGAAAGATGGAACGATGATTATGGGAACCTCTGATAGAACATGTCTGGCAGGTTTAAACCCTAGTACACTCCCTTTGGGTGGTTCTTAACCGAGACTCCATGCTCGTGACTCTCAACAAACCCGTGATTCGTGGTTGAGTCGTTCAAACATTGTTAATATCAATGGATCCCGGATCAGGTGTAAAACCTAAAATCCACCAAAGCGGCTGGTTGATATTAAGAATGTTAGAACCGGTTCATGTACCGTTAATATCAATGGAACTTGGGTGTCGATAAGGTGAAAACCTAAATCCACCAAAATGGATGATTGATATTAGGGATACACAGAGCTTTCCCACGACCTTTGTTTGGTGTGCTTTGCTTGATCCTTGAGTGTGTTTGTTGCATTCATGCATTCACGCATTCATCCGCATTCATGTCATCAAAAGAGAAAATTTTCAAGGAACTTAAAGGGTTATTTGCGAAATTTTCAGACATGGAAAGACCGAAAAGGCATACAAAGAAGTACAGCTTTAAGCAGCCTGATGTAAAAGAGTTAAGGAATCTGACATCATATGTACTAGATCCCTTGGGTTTCAAGGCTCGCTATGGGAAGCTTCTGCCGCTGTTGACTACTCAAGTGGATGAGGGATTGATGAGCACCCTTGCTCAGTTCTATGATCCGCTCTATCATTGCTTCTTATTTCCGGACTTCCAGTTGCTGCCAACTTTGGAAGAATACTCTCACCTTATTGGGATTCCTATTCTGGATCAAGTGCCGTTCAGTGGCTTAGAGAGTATTCCATCTGCTCGAGAGATTTCCAGCCTGTTGCACATAGATGAAGATCTGATTAGAGCTAATCTGACTACCAAAGGCGGAATTCAAGGTTTTCCTTCCGAGTTCCTCATTGCCCAAGCTACCTTTTATGGGAAGGCCATGAGTGAGGATGCCTTTGAGGCTCTATTCGTGTTGCTCATCTATGGATTGGTGCTCTTTCCCAACTTTGACAAGTTCGTCGACATGAACGCCATTAGGATCTTTTCAGTCCTTAATCCAGTTCCGACCTTGTTGGGTGATGCATATGTCTCCATACATCTGAGGAATATGAAGAATGGAGGAGTCATTGTCTGCTGTTTACCCCTGCTGTACAAGTGGTTTATTTCGCACTTGCCGCAGACAGTTGCTTTCCAGGAGAACAAGGGATGTCTACGGTGGTCTCAGAGACTTATGTCTCTCACCAATGATGATATCACCTGGTATGATCGCGTGTATGATACCGTCCAGATCATTAATTCTTGTGGTGAATTCCCCAATGTGCCTCTTCTTGGTACATGTGGTGGGATTACCTACAACCCTACGCTTGCACGTCGTCAGCTTGGGTTCCCCCTAAAGGATAAACCCCATAACATTCTGTTAGAAGGTGTGTTCTTTCAGGAGGGTAAAGATCCCCAAGGCCTGAAAGCCAGATTTGTCCGCACTTGGCGCAATATTCGCATGAAGGGTAGGAATGAATTGGGTCCAAAGAACTGCATTGCTTTGGAGCCATATACCTCTTGGGTCAGACAGAGGGCTGCTACCTACCTGATGCCATATGATCATCCGAGACCTACACTGTTGGATGTGGCTGGGCCTTCAACCCTCCCTACCCAACGTGTAGAGGAGTTGAGAGAAGAAGACCTTTCGCGTGCCTGGATCCGCGAGAGAGAGGAATTGCTGCAGCAGCTCAAGGAGAAGGATGATATGATTGAATTTCTCGAGCACCGAGTGATCGACGATCCGAACGACGCTTGGACTTCTCTGCTTCCTCAGTCTTCCAAATTCTGGAAAAGGAAGTATGATCAACTTGCAAAGGAGAAAGCTGATATGGAGGCTGCCTATGAGAGAGAGATCAAGAAGTTGTACACTTCTCGTCTTCCAGCATCCCGAGCTAATAGGGATCCATAGGATGTTATTTACCTTTTCTCTTAGTAATATTTAAAAGAGTGATGTACTTCTTTGTCTTGATATGTTGAATGAAATATTTTCCATGAAAATCAAAATGTTTAAAATTCAAAATATTGCAAATAATACCCTAAGGGTTCCTTGAAAACAAAGCATTTGCACGAGCATTTCATGCATCATTCTTGCATAAACAGGTACCCATTTTTCTGGTCTTCCGGTTCTAACCATCTGTTCTTCATTTATTTTGAAGACAAGCTGACTCACCGGTATTATACGCGAGTCAACTCTGCAAGGATTATGGAGCAATTGGAACAAGAGAATCAGACTTTGAGGGATGAAGTCGCCAGACTTGGCGCTCTGATGGAACAACTTCTGGCCGCCCAGAATCAGCCTGCTCCTCAGCCAGCAACTCCCGTTCAGCGGACGGTCATTTCTGAAGTGGCTACTTCGTCGGTGCCTGTTAGTGCCCAGCAGCCAAATGCCATGCCTCCCGGTTTTCCTTGGGGGATGCCTCCCGGCTTCATGCCTGATCTGCCAGCTCCAACATTTGCACAAATGCCGGCATCTAGCCCGGTCCCTATACCAGTACCTCCTGTCGTGCATACCATGCCTAGGGTAGACGACACCATTTATCACTCTGAAGCGTCTGAGGGCTCAGATGTACATGAGAAAATGGATGCAATGAACGATCAATTCCTTGAGCTGAGAAAGGAATTGAGAACTCTCAGAGGCAAAGATCTCTTCGGCAAGTCAGCGGCCGAACTTTGTCTAGTTCCCGGTGTGAAGATACCAGTTAAATTCAAAGTCCCAGACTTTGAGAAATATAAAGGGAACACTTGTCCTTTGGCACACTTAGTCATGTATGCCAGAAAGATGTCTACGCAGACAGACAACGATCAACTCTTGATCCACTATTTTCAAGACAGTTTGTCTGGTGCTGCCCTCCGTTGGTACATGAGCCTGGACAGTGCCAACATCCGCTCTTTCAATGATCTTGGCGAAGCTTTCGTCAAGCAATACAAATATAATGTTGACATGGCGCCTGACAGAGATCAACTCAGGTCTATGTCACAAAAGGACAAAGAGTCGTTCAAGGAGTACGCCCAGAGATGGCGTGAGCTGGCAGCTCAAATCACTCCACCGTTAGAAGAGAAAGAGATGACCAAGATCTTTCTAAAGACTCTTGGGTCATTTTACTATGAGAGAATGGTGGCCAGCGCTCCCTCTGATTTCACCGAGATGGTGAACATGGGGATGCGTCTTGAAGAAGGCGTTCGCGAAGGACGATTAACTAAAGATGATGGTTCTTCCTCTAAGCGATATGGAGCGTTTAAGAGGAAAGAAGGAGAAGCGCATGCTGTGCAGTCTCAGCCAAAGCATAGAAGACCCTCTGTTCAGAGGAAGCCTGCACATCGTGCCGGACATCAGCATCAGGTGGCTAGTGTAGCGCCTGTATTCAAGGATAATGCTCAACAATATCAGCATCAGCAGCAATATCCACAACCGCAATATCAACAGCAACAGCAGCGTCCACAACAACAGGCCTACCAACCTCGTGGAAGTACAACCAACCAAGCAAACATGAACTATGATAGGAAGAAGGTCAGCTTCGACCCTATTCCGATGACATATACAGAGCTTTATCCCTCCTTGTTGGAGAGGAAATTGGTTTCTCCCAGAGATCCTCCTGCTATTCCTGCCAACCCGCAATGGTGGTACAAACCAGACCAGCATTGTGCCTACCATTCCGGTGCTCCGGGCCACAACGTTGAGAACTGTTTCCCGCTGAAGAGTAAGGTTCAAGATCTTATGAGAAGCGGAGTTCTGAGTTTTGAAGACTCAAACCCGAACGTCACCAGGAACCCATTGCCTTCGCATGGGAAGTCTGTGAATATGATCCAGGAAGACCTTGGGAAGTACAAGGTTAAATACATCAGCCATATCCGGCAGTCATTGGTTGGATTACATAAGATGCTGTGTCAGCACAGCTATTTGAAGCATAACCATGACCAGTGTCGCGTCTGTTCTATTAACCGCTTGGGTTGTGATCAGGTTCGCTGTGAACTTCAGAAATTGTTGAATGAAGGTACCATTGAGATTCTCCAGAATCGCAATGTTGATGTTGTTGAGCCCGAAGTGAGTGTCATCTCCCCGGTGTTCAAGCTTCCAGAGCCCGTTGTTATTCGTTACAATAGCAACAAGCCGAAGGCTTCCCCTTCTTTGATTATCAAACCGGCAGGCCCTGTGCCTTATTCATCTGATAAAGCTGTACCTTTCAGATATGATCCTGTTGCTGTCCAGGATGGGGTTGAGGTACCTCTGCCGTCTACTTCTGTGACCACTATCGCTGATGTTAGTGGGTTGACCCGCAGTGGTCGTGTATTTTCCGCACCTGCCAAAGCTCCTGCTGTTTCTTCTGAATCTGTTGAGCGCCCTGTAGGGAACGCTGTGAATGTTCAGAATCCGGCACTTGCTGTTGCCCAGCCTTCCTCCTCTGTACAAAAGACTCCTGTTTCTTCAGTTGGCCCAAGCGGCATTGTTGATGAAGAATCTGATGAGATGCTGAGGCTCATCAGAAAGAGTGAGTACAATATTGTAGACCAGCTTCTACACACGCCCTCCAAGATTTCTATTCTTTCTCTATTGCTGAATTCAGAACCCCATAGGGAATCTCTTCAGAAAGTTTTGGACCTGGCGTACGTTGATCATGACGTCACCCTGGAACAATTTGATAGCATCGTTGCAAACATTACCGCTTGCAACACCTTGAGCTTTTGTGACGCTGATCTCCCTGAGGAGGGAAGAGACCACAACATGGCTTTACATATCTCTATGACCTGCAAATCTGATGCAATGTCCAATGTACTGGTGGACACTGGATCATCTCTGAATGTATTGCCGAAATCCACACTCTCTCGTCTGTCATATCAAGGTCCTCCTATGAGGCAGAGTGGGGTTGTTGTAAAAGCTTTTGATGGGTCGCGTAAGACCGTGATTGGGGAAGTTGATCTCCCAATCAAGATTGGACCAAGTGATTTCCAGATCACTTTTCAAGTAATGGATATCCACCCATCATACAGCTGTCTCTTGGGCAGACCATGGATTCACGAGGCTGGCGCCGTGACATCCACCCTACACCAAAAGTTGAAGTTTGTGAAAAATAAGAAATTGGTTGTAGTAGGGGGAGAAAAGGCTCTCCTGGTCAGTAATCTGTCTTCCTTCTCGTACATTGATGCAGAGGATGAAGTTGGAACTCAGTTTCAAGCTTTATCTATTGATAAACCAATCGAGAAGAAATCTCCTTCATTCACTTCCTACCGTGATGCGAAGCTGGCCATTGAATGTGGTGCAGTCGCTGGATTAGGGAAAGTGCTTGAACTTGAAGATAATCGATCCCGGGCTGGCATTGGCTATGGTTCTGGGGCATGCAACGAGCAAGGTCTGTTCACCAGTGGAGGTTTCATCCATGCTGATCAACCTGTAGAAGAGGAAGCTGCTGCTATCATTGAAGAAGAAGATGCAGAAGATCTGAACAATTTTGTTATTCCTGGTGGTGTCTGCCACAATTGGGTCGCTGTGGATGTTCCTACGGTTATCCATAGATCAGAGTAATTGTTCATTTTGTTTAAAACCCTTCTCCCATGCCAAAAGGAGAAGTGATGACATTGTTGGCAAAGCATATATACAATGATGTTTTCATTCAATTTTTGCATTATCAAAACATTTGTTTTTCCTTTGTTTTCACTTTTTGCTTTTCTTTATGAAATCAGTGATCACAAAAAACTATAAAAACAAAAATAAAAGCTATCAAAGCAACATTTTTCATCTGCATAATGATTTGCTTGCTTAAATTCTGAAGTTTTTCTTAACCAAAATCATTATGCAGGTTGATCCTAAAACCCATTGAACATAATGATCCAACGCCATCTCCCAATTTTGAATTCCCTGTATTTGAGGCGGAGGAAGATGACGTCGAAGAGATTCCTGATGAGATCACCCGTCTCCTTGAGCACGAAGAGAAGATCATTCAGCCGCATCTCGAAGACTTGGAAACAGTCAACTTGGGATCTGAAGATTGTGAGCGCCTGGTGAAGATTGGGGCACTTCTTGAAGGGTCTGTTAAGGAAGATTTGATCAGTTTGCTACGAGAATATTCAGATATCTTTGCTTGGTCCTATGAAGACATGCCGGGTTTAGATACAGATATTGTGCAACATTTCCTGCCTTTGAAGCCTGAGTGCGTGCCCGTGAAGCAGAAGCTCAGAAGAACTCATCCAGATATGGCAGTGAAGATCAAAGAGGAAGTTCAGAAGCAAATTGATGCGGGGTTTCTGGTGACTTCGACATATCCTCAGTGGGTGGCCAATATTGTGCCTGTTCCTAAGAAGGACGGAAAAGTCCGTATGTGCGTTGATTACAGAGATTTGAATAAAGCTAGTCCAAAAGATGATTTTCCTCTACCACACATTGACATGTTGGTAGACAATACAGCTAAATTCAAAGTCTTTTCCTTTATGGACGGATTTTCCGGATATAATCAAATCAAGATGGCACCAGAGGATATGGAGAAGACAACATTCATCACACCTTGGGGAACATTCTGTTATCGAGTGATGCCCTTCGGTTTGAAGAACGCCGGAGCCACGTATCAACGAGCTATGACTACCTTGTTTCATGACATGATGCACAAGGAGATAGAAGTCTATGTTGATGATATGATTGCTAAGTCCCGAACGGAAGGTGAGCATATTGAGCATTTGTTGAAGCTTTTTCAGCGTTTGAGAAAGTTCCAGCTTCGTCTGAATCCGAACAAATGTACTTTTGGAGTCCGTTCCGGAAAGTTGTTGGGTTTCGTGGTAAGTGAAAGAGGTATTGAGGTTGATCCTGCCAAGGTCAAAGCAATACAAGAGATGCCTGCACCCAAAACTGAGAAGCAAGTTCGAGGTTTTCTTGGCCGCTTGAACTACATTTCCAGATTTATATCCCACATGACTGCCACATGTGCGCCGATATTCAAGCTCCTCCGGAAAGATCAGTCTCATGATTGGACCGAGGATTGCCAGAAAGCTTTCGACAGTATCAAAGATTATCTGTCTGAACCTCCGATTTTGTCTCCGCCTGTGGAAGGAAGACCTCTGATTATGTACTTAACAGTTCTTGAAGACTCAATGGGTTGTGTACTCGGTCAACAAGATGAATCAGGGAAGAAGGAGTTTGCTATCTACTACCTCAGTAAGAAGTTCACTGATTGTGAGTCTCGGTACTCTACGCTTGAGAAGACGTGCTGTGCTTTAGCTTGGGCAGCTAAGCGTTTGCGCCAGTACATGATAAATCATACAACTTGGTTGATATCCAGAATGGATCCAATTAAGTATATCTTCGAGAAGCCTGCTTTAACCGGGAGGATTGCCCGTTGGCAGATGCTGTTGTCTGAATATGATATTGAGTATCGAGCTCAGAAAGCTATCAAAGGTAGTATCTTGGCTGACCATCTAGCGCACCAGCCGATTGAAGATCATCAGTCTGTTCAGTATGACTTCCCTGACGAGGAAATTCTGTATTTGAAGATGAAAGATTGCGATGAGCCTACACTTGATGAAGGTCCAGAACCTGGTTCCAGATGGACGATGGTGTTTGATGGCGCTGTTAATCAATATGGAAATGGAATTGGGGCAGTAATTGTTAATCCCCAGGGTTCGCACATTCCGTTTACAGCAAGGCTAACCTTCAAATGCACGAATAACATGGCGGAGTATGAAGCCTGTATAATGGGACTTGAAGAATGCATTGACTTAAGGATCAAGTATCTTGATGTCTATGGTGATTCAGCTTTGGTTGTCAATCAGATCAAAGGCGAATGGGAAACGAATCAACCAGGTCTCATCCCATACAGAGATTATGCAAGAAGAATTTCAACTTTCTTTACAGAAGTTGAATTTTATCATATTCCTCGAGAGGATAATCGGATGGCAGACGCCCTTGCTACGCTTGCTTCTATGATAGTTGTCAGATGGTGGAATGATGTCCCCAATATTACTGTGATGCGCTTGGATAGACCCGCTCACATATTTGCAATTGAAGACGTGAAAGATGATAAGCCTTGGTATTTTGATATCAAGAATTTCCTCCAGAACCAGGTTTACCCGCCTGGGGCATCTGTGAAAGATAGGAAAACTTTGAGAAGGTTGTCAGGCAGTTTCTACCTCAGTGGAGAAGTGCTGTATAAGAGAAATTTTGATATGGTTTTGCTCAGATGCGTGGATAGACACGAAGCAAACCTATTGATGACTGAGGTCCATGAAGGTTCATTTGGTACTCATTCCAATGGACATGCCATGGCTAAGAAGATGTTGAGAGCAGGCTACTATTGGCTGACAATGGAGTCTGACTGTTGCAAGTATGTGAAGAGATGTCACAAGTGTCAAATTTATGCGGATAAGATTCATATTCCTCCGACACTCCTGAATGTGATTTCATCACCATGGCCTTTCTCTATGTGGGGAATCGACATGATCGGTATGATTGAGCCGAAAGCGTCCAATGGACATCGATTTATTCTCGTAGCAATTGATTACTTCACCAAATGGGTTGAAGCCGCTTCGTACGCGAATGTAACCAGGCAGGTGGTTGTGAAGTTTATCAAGAACCAGCTGATTTGCCGTTATGGTGTGCCAGAGAGGATCATTACTGATAATGGATCCAATCTGAACAACAAGATGATGGATGAGTTGTGCGCTGAATTTAAGATTGCACACCATAATTCCTCTCCTTACAGACCTAAGATGAATGGGGCTGTTGAAGCTGCTAACAAGAACATCAAGAGAATTATCCAGAAGATGACTGTTACGTACAAAGATTGGCATGAGATGCTGCCATTTGCTTTGCATGGATATCGTACGTCTGTACGCACTTCAACAGGGGCAACCCCTTTCTCTCTTGTTTATGGCATGGAAGCCGTTCTCCCAGTAGAGGTGGAGATCCCATCAATGCGAGTCTTGATGGAAGCCAAGTTGACTGATGCTGAATGGATTCAGAGTCGTTACGACCAGTTGAATTTGATTGAAGAGAAGCGATTGACTGCCATGTGTCATGGTCAGCTATATCAGCAAAGAATGAAGAAAGCATTCGACAAGAAGGTTAAGCCTCGTGTGTTCCGAGAAGGTGACCTTGTGCTCAAGAAAGTTTTGTCTTTCGCGCCCGATTCCAGGGGCAAGTGGACTCCAAACTACGAGGGTCCATATGTTGTTAAGAGAGCCTTTTCAGGCGGAGCTTTGATGCTTACAACAATGGATGGGGAGGATTTCACTCGTCCTGTGAATTCAGATGCAGTCAAGAGATACTTTGCCTAAAAAAAAAAAAAAAAAAAAAAAAAAAAAAAAGGGGGGGTATATGCAAATGAAAAAGGAATGAAAAAACAGAATTGCTCGCTAAGTTGAAAACCCGAAAGGGCGGCTTAGGCAAAAATGAGCGTCTCGGTGGAGAACCCGCAAGGGTAATCCAGGCAAAAATTAGAGACTTGAAAAAAGAATATATTTGCATCCCGCTAGATTGAGTACCTCACTCTGGGGCAATCTAGGCAAAAATTAGGGATTTTGGCAAGTAACTGCATCCTGACAAGACTTTCTGGTTCATCAGTCGTCATTTCGTCAGAAGATTCTCGACTCGTCGTCAACCGAAGCTTCGGATACATCGAGATTCAAATTGGTAGAGAAAGGATCATTATGTTCAATGTAGCCCTCTTCCAATATATATCACTGATTTCAAATTTGTACAGATCTATGGAGTCTTGCCATTTGCAGACTACCATTCTATCAAATCAATTCGAGCTTTTTATCCAATTTATTTGCGCTCTTATTTGTTTCAACTCAACAAATGTTTTGCATGTTTTAAATTGATAAAAATGTCATTGTTTTAAACAAATCAAATTTTTCAAAATTTTTGTTTTTAAACAAAGTGAACATTCACAAGATTGAAAGGATACTCAAGAATATCTCAGTGCTCTCCCGAGGGTGGCATGATTTCCAACAGGTAAGACATTGGTTCATATTCCTGGTTTGGTGGTATCTTCTTTCTTCAGATCTTTGTCGAGGTTGTTCCTCAAACAATGTTGTTGTTGGGGTTGTTCCCCAGTATAGTCGCAAGTGATTTGTTGTTGAAGACTTCGATTTCTCCAGCAGCAGTTCCCCCAGCATGGGTGTTTTCTTGTGAAGTTTCGGCGGTTGATGGTTTGTCATCTTGGTGCCCCGTCACTTTCTCCAGTGGGTCGTCTGCCCCAGACTTTATTTGTCTCCTCAGCACAGTCATGAGTATAACTGATTGATCGATACTCCCCTCTGAGTCGCGAGTAGAGCTGTTATTATTCCCACCAGGGTTGCAAGTGGATTTGTTACCTCTTTTCCCCATGCGGTGTGCCAGCAGGATTTGTCTGTTTCCTCAGCACGATAGTTTTCTTTTGAAGACTCGGTAAGTCAGTGGTTTGATACCCGGCACTTTACCCTTTCCCCGGCGAAGTCGTCTGCGGAATTATTGCTATCTCTCCATCAGAGTTATTCTCTCCAGCAGAGCAGGATTTATTTTCCTACTCAGCAGTTTTGATTTGGGTTGACATCCCAGTATTCGCAACCATCTTTTCCTCAGCTTAGTCTGCAGAATGTTTGTTGTGGCAGTTTCGCCTGTTGAACACTCCTTCATCCCCAGTATGGTTGGATGATGGCTTTAGCCTCCAGTGAACGGATTTGATTTCTTGACTGTTTGTGATCTCCAGTAGAGTGGCTTATATTGCAGAATCTACTCGTTGTGATCAATTTGCTGTATATTCTCCCCGAGTGGAGTTGGTTCGTTGCAGAATATATTTGTTTGATTTGTCCTCCCTCAGTGGTTTGTTCCCCAAGAGAGTAGCCGACAGTTTTCCCCAATAGAGTTGCTTATGCAGTTGGATTCTATTTGGATGATATCATTCTCTCTCAGTGGGTTGTTCCCCAGCGGAGTTATGTGGACTTGCCTCTACAGCAGTTTGTGCTTGTGTAACGCACCCTTTGTTTCTCAGTTGACACTGGGATCCCTTGCAGATATCTTGGGTTTTCTCTTGTTCCCCTACAGATTCGTCTTGGTGGCCGTTTCGCCCGTTGTGACTTTCTGTACCCTGATCGGGTTGTGTCCTGATATCTCTGATTCTCTGCTTCTTCAGCAGTACTTGCAGATCTTTGCTTTACAGCATAAGGATCTCCGCAGATTGGCTTTCCAGCTGGTTTTTTCCCCTGGAAGTATATTACCGGACGTTTGGTTCTTGAACCTGTTTGTGTTAGAATTGTCTGTTTTGTCAGCATTCATCAAACATAAATCACGCATATTCATGCATATTCATAAACATTGAGATATTCATGTTGCATTTCTCGCCATGTATCCTTTTGTTTGTCGTGTCTCCTGCTATGGTGATATAGATCTCTTTACAGATCTCCCCAAGCAGATGGTGGGTGTTTAAAATCTCTCCATATAGAGTCAACCCCATAAGCAGAAAATGTCTGTCTTTCCTTCTGCAGTTCCCCACTGAGATATATCCTCGTGGATGACGGTTTCTTCCGTTTCCTCCCAACACATATATTGGGACGGATTTTCCTATTTGAGTTACATCCTCATTAGGACGTGTCTTTTATTCAGTCTGTCTTTTCGGATCATTCCCGAATTGATTATTTGTCAGATATCTTGTACTTCCCAGTGGGTTGTTCCCCAGCGGAATGTCTTTGGGCCTCTGCCTATAAACCAGCAGTTGTAAGTCCTATCTTTCCTGGCTTTCTTAACAGAATTTGTGGTTATACACCTTTTATTCTCCAGCCAGAGTTTTCGGTTTTCTACCTACTACCCGGTAGTTGTAAAATCCTATTTTCCTGCTCTTCAGCAGTTTGTGGCTTGTTATAACCTTATTTTGGTTTCCCGTGCGGATTTGTGATTTGTTCTATCCCTGTAAGACCCCAATTTTGGGCCCTAAGATCCCTCATGGCCCATATCATTCATATCATAACCTCAAGGATCATTGCATGTCTTTGTCCCCTCCTAGTGGATAGATTTGCCTTGTGGGTTTGTTTCTTGATCACCAAGCATACTTTGCATTTGTATATCTTTGCTTTCATATGTTTATCATTCAAAAAGTACAAAAATATTGTCTGTTTAACCTTGTTGCTTGCAGTTGAAGCAATCATCAGCAATTAGGTCAAAGTCAGTCATTGATCAGTCAAAGCAATGGATGGTGGCCATTCTTGCAGAATTTGGGCACCATGACCAATAATCACAAGTTCATACATCTTGAGACATCATTTGAAATCAATTTCTCAAGGAATTAGGGTTTGGAATTCATCAGAAGAAGTTCAATCAGTCCAAAACCCTAGAAAAGTCAAACTTGGTCAACAGTAGATTTAATCAAGATTTGATGGATGGAATTGATTTGAAGAAGTTCATTCAGGCTTGTATAAGTCTCATCTATCATGTTCAACCTCATCATGGAAGAAAATCAAGTCAAATCAGAAATTTTCCAGAAATAGAAAGTGGACCTGTAATTTCAACTGCCAAAAATGGAAACTTCTTGATCTTAAACTTACATCATGATACAAGCTTCAAATGAATTTTTGCCCAACATGAAAGTTGAAGATCTTGTCTTCCCATTTTCAAAAAGTCCAAGAACTCTCAAATCCCATGTGTGGTTGTCAAGATATGATCAAATCATTTTCATCAATTTTTGAACTTCAACAAGCCATAACTCTCAAACCATAAGGCCAAATTTGGTGGGGTTTTTTCCTACACATCACATTTTTCATCCTCTTTCCAAAAATATATATTTCATGACCTAAAACCTTGCCAATCAAAATGGCATTTTTGGACCAATTCCTTTAAAATTCAAAGTTTGACCAAACTTTGACTTTTTGATTTATGGACTTTTTCATCATTTTGCTAATTGGGAAATGTTTTAAACCATATTTGGAACTTGCTCAAAGCTTAAAACCATCATCATACCATCATTCCATCATCATTTTGGATAAAAATTCAAAATTGGCAAAAGGTGCAAATAGAAGTACATAAGGCAAAACCAGTACAACATGCTGCAGCATTCCATGTATAACCAAAAACAGCAAATATACTGTCCTTTTTGCAGCCTGTACCCAGCCCAATTCGTGTACAGTTCACACCTCCCATACTCACTTATGCATAATTAGCAAAATGGCAAATGGTGCATTTTAAACTAAACCAGTTTGCAGCATGGATTAACAACATTAAACAGGTCATATAAAGTCATATTTCTGTCAATTCCACAACCCTAGAGCAGCCACACGAAACAGAAAAACACATCATTCTCCCATTGTGCATTTTGGCAAGAAAGAAATTTCTGAGAAAACCCTCCAAACCCTAAAGCCTCTCTTGCTTCCTTCACTCTTTAGACAATCTTTGGAAGCCATTTTGGACCTTATCCCTCAACTGTAAGCAGAGAAAGTTCATTGTTATTTGGCAAGCTCTTTCATGGCAGAAGCTGGTACAAGTTAGCTCGCGCCTCCTGGATCTAAAACAGCTTCATTTTCCTTCATTTCAAGACTAAAGGGACCTCTGTTGTGAGCCAAAGAAGCCAAACACCACTGCAGCTCGTTTTTCTTCCAAAACAAGTAAGTGCTCGACCCTCCCTTTTCATCAAACCATGCTATGCCATGCCTAATCCTTGCCATGATGAGTCTATTGCAACTTATGTCATGCTAAATGTTTGATTCTGTTGAGAGAAAATTGGATTTCATTCTTTTTGTGCAAATGAACTTTTGGTCGATTTGCATTGCTGGGGTTGATTTAATGAATTTGAACTTGATATTCTTGTTGGTGGATGTTTAATGATGATGTTAGTATGTGTGATTTTGTTTTCTGAACATCTTGAATTTTCAAGCTCATGATGATGATGAGTACTGCTGTTGCATAATCCATGGTTCTGTCCGTAAATTCAAGTGAGGTGTGTTTGTTTGTTGCTAAATGTTGTGACCTGAACACTAATGCCATGTTATTGTTTGACTTTGTTTGAAAGTTGTTGATTGAATGATTGAACACATGATGTTTGATGTTGTTAGAACCACGAAGACAATGAACTATGCTGATTGTGTGTGTTGCTGTTGTGATGCTACAAGTGCTAATGCTATGTCATTTATGTGTTGTTGCTCAAAACTTGTTTGGTTTGATGGTGATGAAACATGAACTTGATGTTTAGCTTGCTAAAGCCTGCTGCTGTTTTGAACATTGCCCTAAGATCTATGTGAAACATTTTGATGCTATTGTTGTTTGTATTTACTGCATGATGACAGTACCTCCTTGCCATGACTAGTTGTTTCTGTTGGGTTCCAAGTGAATACATGATGATGAACATTGCTGTTGACTGCTTGCAATTACCATGCTGTTGTTTGGATGCCATTTGCACATTGATAATACCATGCTGTTACCATTGAAATGTTGGTTTGATGATTACATGATGATGTTGAATACACTATGTTGCTGTGTGGTTTGAAAAAAAAACTCTCAGATTAATTTCTAGAAGTGCCTGCTGTTGTGTACTGTTGTTTGTTTTGATTACACGAGCCATTATCCTTTGCCATGCTAATGCCTGATGCTGTTATGCTTAGCCCATGCCATGCTCAAAAGTCCACATGGTTTGTGCTCTCTTGTTTGTGTTGGCTGCCATTTGTCTGTTGGTATATAAAGCTTGTCTTTGATAATTGTTAGCAACATGAAGATAGTGCCCTGCTATAAGACCCTAAGCTGTCCTGAAAACCCTTGTGAAACATGCTATACATGATGATGAATATTGACTGCTACTGTCTGTTTTAATTTCATGAGCCAATACCATGTTGATTGTATGCTGATCAAATTTTGTTTGGATATGGATGAACATGAGCTGCCATGATCATTAAACCTTGCTGCTGTTTGAAAATACCATGAACCATTGCTGCTAAATCCATACTGTTGTTCATGTGCTATTGATTTTGATGATGAATCTGGTTGATGAATGCATGATATTGCTGTTATGTTTGAGCTGTTCATAAATCTTCATGTCCATGTTGTTTTGCTGTTATGCTATGAAGAATGATGAAGGTTGCTGCTGCTGTCATGTTGAACGCTGTTGTTTAGTTGCTGCATGATGATTGATGAATACATGAATGCCATAATGCTGTTTGTGTTGGTCGAACCATGATATGTGATGTTGTTGAATCCATGAACCATTGCCAAACCCTAGTTCATGTACATGAAAGCCCAGATTTTCGTTTGCTGTTGGCCAAGTTCACTGTTCCATTGGCAACAGCCAATAGGAACATTTCCCGTGTCCCTCCAAAACTGCAGCGTTTTGATTAATGAAAAAATATTTACTCAATTGCCACTGTTGACTTGTGTTGACCACTTATGCCATGCATTTTTGTTCACATTTCACCCAATTAATCATCAAACTTCAACAATTATTTTCTAATTCATTTTTCATCCAAAAATTATGATTCTTTTTCCATCATGTTCATGATTGAGTCTAGTTTTTAATTGTGATTTTTAATGATTTTTCCATTGGCTGGATTTTTTATGATAATTATTTTCTTCACATGTATGCCAAAATGATACATTGAGCCATTCTTATTGTGAAATTTTCATGTTGCATCCATTGCCTTTGAAATTTTTTGTGGTAAAACTAGACACATTGATCTTCATTTCCATATAAAGTTTGTGGATTTCTCATTTGTGGTTTGATAGATATGAATTTTTGAATTAGGGTGTGACAATTTGTGTCACACCAATGATATGCAAATGTATGATTTTTGTTCACATGCTTCCTCTTATCCAAATCACTTGAAATTTTGCATGAATGATCCCTGGTATGTCTAATTGATGTGTGATTTTTCTTGGAATTAATCTTGCTGTTTTCCATTTGATTGAGAATTTTCTTCCATATGTGGTCATTTGTTGACTGTTTGTGCTATGTCTTGCCAAACCTTTTGTGAAATTCTCAAATCTTATTGTATGATCATGAAATTTCATATGTGATAACTAGACATCTCAAGCTTTGCATTGGTGTAAATCTCATTCATTTCTCTTCTGTTTTCAAATTGATATGATTTTTTGAAGTTGACCCATGCTTGTTGACTTTCACCATGCTTGCTTGAATTTGATTTGACTTCATGAATTTCATTGACTGCCTTCCTCTCATCCAAATGCCATGAAATTTTGCATGTATACCATGTTAGATGTTAGGATTGAGTGTGATTTATTTCATAATTTTTGGGATTGTTTGAGTTGACTTTTGAATGAAGTCTTTGCTGTTGACTTTTGTATGCTTCTCTTGCCATGCTTTGCATTCATTTGTGTATGAAATGACCATGATGCATGATATAAGTTTGAATCCAATTGTGTTTGCTTCCTACATGATTGCATTTGACTTTGATCGAACATTGCTTGCTGCCTTGACCTTTTTCTTTCATCTTTGACCCTAGGCTAGTCCTAGTGGTCTTGTAAGCTTACAATTGAGCTGTTGTTTCAGGTTGAGCACCCATGCTTTAAGGATCACTCCAATGGGCTTGATTTGAATTGTTTATATTGTGCTAACACTTGTTTTGTAGGTGACTCATATGCTTGAGTCTTTGTGCCTTGCACAATGGGTCCTTCTGTGTGACCATTGGTTCATTTTCTTTTGCTTTTGATTGTTGACCTGTTTACTAATGAGTTTGACTTTTGCAGGTGCTTTAGTTGCCTAAGTTCTTTGAACTTGATTGCTTGCTTTGCTTTATAGCATTTGCTTTGAGGTATAAATACTTCTTCTTCATGTAGTCTGGAGACCCGGTCTGTTATTTGACCGGGCAAACTGTCTGAAGTCCTCCTTAAGAGGCAATGCCTGTGTTTGTTTATATTTTGTCCTAAGCAGGAAAAGTCCTTCAAGTAAGGCAATTGGTGGAAGGTAGGGATAAGTAATCTATCCCCCACTATTCAGTGTGTCCTCTCTTTGCTCCCAGTACCTGGTTGAAGCAATGAGATAAATACCCAAGATCTAATCGAGTCAATAATGTGGAGAGAGTTCCTACTTTCTGAACTCCCACACTTTCTTTGATGCTCTCTCTGATTTGAGATTGAAGCAATGAGGCACACCCCTCATCTCCTATTCATCTGCTTCACCTGAGTCCCTCAATGGCCAGGTTAAGAGCGACCTTTACCTATTACAGTGGACTGTTAAAGTCAAACCCTCTTGTGTGAGCCCCCACTGTTTGGCTATAGAGTGTGTTGTTTGCTATTCATTGATTGATTGATTGCTTCACGTGCACTTGTTTGCCTGTATGCTATGCATTTGTCATCATCATCAATTGCCATTAATGCATGATCATCTCATTTATCTTTGTGATGCTATCATTGTTGTTTGCCCATGGAGGACAATTGTAAGTCCATTGCTTTGGCATTTGCTCCTGTGATATGGAAGGATAGAGTGTAAGACCTCATTGGTCACTCATATCTTCTGTGTATCTGTGTGTATGTGAGGATACAGTTATAAGTCCCTGTAAGTGGGCATCTGTTATCCTGTGATCATAATTTGATCTGTTTGATTTGTATGTGAGGTTGCAGTTATAAGTCCCTGTAAGTTGGCATCTGCTTTCCAGTGATCATAATTGGTTTTATTTGTTTGTATGAGAGGTTGCAATTATAAGTCCCTGTAAGTTGGCATTTGCATTCCTGTGATCATATTGTTTCTTTTGTTCGTGTATGTGAGGATCTATTGTAAGTCCCAGTGATGTGGCATTGGATTTCCTGTGAGCATACTGTGGAGTTAACCTAAGCCCAGATAGATTGGCAGTTAACTTCCCTGTTTCATTTTTGTTTTCTTTTGAGGAGATCGGTGTAAGTCCATTGAGTGGCATCTGATATCCTGTTCTGTTTTAGGAGACTGGTATAAATCCATTTATTGGTATCCGGTATCCGCTTTTTATTTCTTTGCCTGTGGAGATTAGTGTAAGACCATTGAGTGGCTTCTGATATCCCATTTTGTTTTAGGAGATTGGTATAAGACCATTGATTGGCATCCGATATCCGTCTTTCTTTGTTTGTTTATTATTATTAATTGCTATTCCAAAGGACACACTTGAATCATCTGCTATATGATTCCAAGAAGTGAACCTTCTAAGAAGTTTTACTATCCATCCTTCATCCATTCATCATTCATTACGTCTTAGAACCTTTTCACACTTTATCTTTCAAACTTGACATAAGTGTCGTGCAAACATCTTCATGTTTTCTAACTAAAAACCTGGACTCAAGTCCTTGACTTTTTCAAACTCCATTTCATAATACTTACCTGAATTAATCCTAATCATACCTTGACCTCATTTTCATAATCATAATCAGTAATTCCACTCATTCACTTGTTTTGGCTTTGTCCATTAATCTTTTCATACATGAGCTATAGGTTTGATTTATCTTAGTGGTTGATGTTAATCTCACCTTCTGTCTTTAGTGATTGAATTGTAAGTCTTCCTCGCCTATTATAGGGTTAACCCCTCTCTGGCCAGTTGAAGCTGTTCTCACATGGTGGACGTTGTTGTTTGTATAAGGTTGAGTTTTCTCCCGTGGATAACGTAAGACCTAGGGTTTGTGTTTAAAATTGAACCTAACCCACTTTTGGAAGTCTTTTAGCCGAACTACGGCGTTCTGATCCTTACCTTTGATGGAAGGTACGTAGGCAACGGGTTCATCCGTTCGAACCCAATACCCAATAATAATAAAATTGTATATTCTTTTCTCATCATCCCAATCATGTTTGCACAATCTTTATGTCATAACAAATAATAATTTTTACAACAAGTGTGAAAAGGGCTCCCTAGGAGTACCTAGGACGTAGTGGGTGCCTAACACCTTCCCATTGCGTAATTTACCCCTTACCCAGAATCTCTGATCTTTTTATTAGTTTTCTACGTGTAAAACTTCTTAGGCTTTTGTTCGCTTTTTAGCCAATCCTTTGGATAAATAAAAGTGCGGTGGCGACTCGAAATTTTCATGTATCTCATAGCTTATGATTCAATCGATAGATCATATAGCGACGAATACACCGCTACAGAAAAGTGGCGACTCTGCTGGGGAAATCTCACCATCATCCCTGGTTGTATTGCCTACTTTTCACCCTTGTTGCGCTATATTATTATTGTTTATCTGGCATATTTTTGTACAATTTGGGATGAATGTATTGATTGTAATGTGTGAATTGCTTGATATACATTTGCTGTGTGCTTTGGTGATCTGTGAGATGAGTTCTGTACCCGAACTCGAGTGCTCTCTAGGATAGGAGAATGGCATAGTCTTGTCGACTGGTGTGGAGTAGTCCTTAGCCAGTTGACTTGCGAGCCCATTCACTTGGTGGAGGTCATGTTGAACTAATAATGTCACACAAGTTATTTGTGGTTAGGCATTATTCTTTCAATCATGTTCCGCAGAAGCCAAGGACCTTAGTTTACCAAACCCATCTTGGCCTATTTTTAGGACCGTAGTGCGGAGGTCGTTCAGATGTCAGTTCTGATACGATTGTTACGCGATACTACACTCATAAGAGTTTCTCTTGAGAATATTCTGGAATACGAGTATTCGTTCCTCCGATAATATTCGAAAGATGGAACGATGATTATGGGAACCTCTGATAGAACATGTCTGGCAGGTTTAAACCCTAGTACACTCCCTTTGGGTGGTTCTTAACCGAGACTCCATGCTCGTGACTCTCAACAAACCCGTGATTCGTGGTTGAGTCGTTCAAGCATTGTTAATATCAATGGATCCCGGATCAGGTGTAAAACCTAAAATCCACCAAAGCGGCTGGTTGATATTAAGAATGTCTGAACCGGTTCATGTACCGTTAATATCAATGGAACTTGGGTGTCGATAGGGTGAAAACCTAAATCCACCAAAATGGATGATTGATATTAGGGATACATAGAGCTTTCCCACGACCTTTGTTTGGTGTGCTTTGATTGATCCTTGGGTGTGTTTGTTGCATTCATGCATTCACGCATCCATCCGCATTCATGTCATCAAAAAAGAAATTTTCAAGGAACTTAAAGGGTTATTTGCAAAATTTTCAGACATGGAAAGACCGAAAAGGCATACAAAGAAGTACAGCTTTAAGCAGCCTGATGTAAAAGAGTTAAGGAATCTGACATCATATGTATTAGATCCCTTGGGTTTCAAGGCTCGATATGGGAAGCTTCTGCCGTTGCTGACTACTCAAGTGGATGAGGGATTGATGAGCACTCTTGCTCAGTTCTATGATCCGCTCTATCATTGCTTCTTATTCCCGGACTTCCAGCTGTTGCCGACTTTGGAAGAATACTCTCACCTTATTGGGATTCCTATTCTGGATCAAGTGCCGTTCAGTGGCTTAGAGAGTATTCCATCTGCTCGAGAGATTTCTAGCCTGTTGCACATAGATGAAGATCTGATTAGAGCTAATCTGACTACCAAAGGCGGAATTCAGGGTTTTCCTTCCGAGTTCCTTATTGCCCAAGCTACCTTTTATGGGAAGGCCATGAGTGAGGATGCCTTTGAGGCTCTATTTGTATTGCTTATCTATGGATTGGTGCTGTTTCCCAACTTCGACAAGTTCGTCGACATGAATGCCATTAGGATCTTTTCAGTTCTTAATCCAGTTCCGACCTTGTTGGGTGATGCATATGTCTCCATGCATCTGAGGAATATGAAGAATGGAGGAGTCATTGTCTGCTGTTTACCCCTGCTGTACAAGTGGTTTATTTCGCACTTGCCGCAGACAGTTGCTTTTAAGGAGAACAAGGGATGTCTACGTTGGTCTCAGAGACTCATGTCTCTCACCAATGATGATATCACCTGGTATGATCGCGTGTATGATACCGTCCAGATCATTAATTCTTGTGGTGAATTCCCCAATGTGCCTCTTCTTGGTACATGTGGTGGGATTACCTACAACCCTACGCTTGCACGTCGTCAGCTTGGGTTCCCCCTAAAGGATAAACCCCATAACATTCTGTTAGAAGGTGTGTTCTTTCAGGAGGGTAAAGATCCCCAAGGCCTGAAAGCCAGATTCGTCCGCGCTTGGCGCAATATTCGCATAAAGAGTAGGAATGAATTGGGTCCGAAGAACTGCATTGCTTTGGAGCCCTATACCTCTTGGGTCAGACAGAGGGCTGCTACCTACCTGATGCCATATGATCATCCAAGACCTACACTGTTGGATGTGGCTGGGCCTTCAACCCTCCCTACCCAACGTGTAGAGGAGTTGAGAGAAGAAGACCTTTCGCGTGCCTGGATCCGCGAGAGAGAGGAATTGCTGCAGCAGCTCAAGGAGAAGGATGATATGATTGAATTTCTCGAGCACCGAGTGATCGATGATCCGAACGACACTTGGACTTCTCTGCTTCCTCAGTCATCCAAGTTCTGGAAAAGGAAGTATGATCAACTTGCAAAGGAGAAAGCTGATATGGAGGCCGCCTATGAGAGAGAGATCAAGAAGTTGTACACTTCTCGTCTTCCAGCATCCCGAGCTAATAGGGATCCATAGGATGTCATTTACCTTTTCTCTTTGTAATAGATTAAAAGAATGCTGTACTTCTTTGACCTAATATTTTGAATGAAAATATTTTCCATGAGCAATCAAAATGTTTAAATATTCGAAATATTGCAAATGTACCCTAAGGATTCCTTGAAAATCAAAACATTTGCACAAGCATTTCATGCATCATTCTTGCATAAACAGGTACCCATCTTTTTCTGGTCTTCCGGTTCTAACTCCTGTTCTTCATTTATTTTGAAGACAAGCTGACTCACCGGTATTATACAAGGGTCAACTCTGCAAGGATTATGGAGCAGTTGGAACAAGAGAACCAGAGTCTGAGAGATGAAGTTGCCAGACTTGGCGCTCTGATGGAACAACTTCTGGCCGCCCAGAATCAGCCAGCTCCTCAACCAGCAACTCCGGTTCAGCGGACCGTTATATCTGAGATAGCTACTACATCGGTGCCTGTTAGTGCCCAGCAGCCAAATGCCATGCCTCCCGGTTTTCCTTGGGGGATGCCTCCTGGCTTCATGCCTGATCGGCCAGCTCCTACATTCGCTCAAATGCCGGCATCTAGCCCGGTCCCTATACCAGTACCTCCTGTCGTGCATACCATGCCGAGGGTAGACGACACCATTTATCACTCTGAAGGGTCTGAGGGCTCAGATGTACATGAGAAAATGGATGCAATGAACGATCAATTCCTCGAGCTGAGAAAGGAATTGAGAACTCTTAGAGGCAAAGATCTCTTCGGCAAGTCAGCAGCCGAACTTTGTCTAGTTCCCGGTGTGAAAATACCAGTCAAATTCAAGGTCCCAGACTTTGAGAAGTATAAAGGGAACACTTGTCCTTTGGCACACTTAGTCATGTATGCCAGGAAGATGTCCACGCAGACCGACAACGATCAACTCTTGATCCACTACTTCCAAGACAGTTTGTCTGGTGCTGCTCTCCGTTGGTATATGAGTCTGGACAGTGCCAACATCCGCTCTTTCAATGATCTTGGCGAAGCTTTCGTCAAGCAATATAAATACAACGTTGACATGGCGCCTGACAGAGATCAACTCAGGTCTATGTCACAAAAGGACAAGGAGTCGTTCAAGGAGTACGCCCAGAGATGGCGTGAGCTGGCAGCTCAAATCACTCCACCATTAGAAGAGAAAGAGATGACCAAGATCTTTCTGAAGACTCTTGGGTCATTTTACTATGAGAGAATGGTGGCCAGCGCTCCCTCTGATTTCACCGAGATGGTGAACATGGGGATGCGTCTTGAAGAAGGTGTCCGCGAGGGACGATTAGCAAAAGATGATGGTTCTTCCTCTAAACGGTATGGAGCGTTTAAGAGGAAAGAAGGTGAAGCGCATGCCGTGCAATCTCAGCCGAAGCATAGAAGACCCTCTGTTCAGAGGAAGCCTGCACATCATTCCAGACATCAGCATCAGGTGGCTAGTGTGGCACCTGTATTCAAGGATAATGCTCAGCAGTATCAGCATCAGCAGCAATATCCACAACCGCAATATCAACAGCAACAGCAACGTCCACAGCAACAGGCTTACCAGCCTCGTGGAAGTACAACCAACCAAGCGAATGCGAATTATGATAGGAAGAAGGTCAGCTTCGACCCGATTCCGATGACATATACAGAGCTTTATCCCTCCTTGTTGGAGAGGAAGTTGGTTTCGCCTAGGGATCCTCCTGCTATTCCTGCAAATCCGCAATGGTGGTACAAACCAGACCAGCATTGTGTCTACCATTCCGGTGCTCCGGGCCACAATGTAGAGAACTGTTTCCCGCTGAAGAATAAGGTTCAAGACCTTATGAGAAGTGGAATTCTGAGTTTTGAAGACTCAAACCCTAATGTTACCAGGAACCCATTGCCTTCGCATGGGAAGTCTGTCAATATGATCCAGGAAGACCTTGGGAAATACAAAGTGAAATATGTCAGCCATATCCGGCAGTCATTGGTTGGATTACATAAGATGCTGTGTCAGCACAGTTATTTGGAGCATAACCATGACCAGTGCCGTGTCTGTTCTGTTAATCGCTTGGGTTGCGATCAGGTTCGCCGAGAACTGCAAACGCTGTTGAATGAAGGTACCATTGAGATTCTCCAGAATCGCAATGTGGATGTAGTTGAGCCCGAAGTGAGTGTCATCTCCCCGGTGTTCAAATTGCCAGAGCCCGTTGTTATTCGGTATAATAGCAACAAGCCTAAAGCTTCGCCTTCTCTGATTATCAAGCCAGCCGGCCCTGTGCCCTATTCATCTGATAAAGCCGTACCTTTCCGGTACAATCCTGTTGCTGTCCAGGATGGGGTCGAGGTACCTTTGCCTTCTACTTCCGTGACCACTATCGCTGATGTTAGTGGATTGACCCGCAGTGGTCGTGTCTTTTCTGCGCCTGCTAAGGCTGTTGCTTCTGAATCTGTTGAGCGTCCTGTGGGGACTGCTGTGAATGTTCAGAATCCGGCACTTGATGTTGCCAAACCCTCCTCGTCTGTACAAAAGACTCCTGTTTCTTCAGATGGCCCGAGTGGCATTGTTGATGAAGAATCTGATGAGATGCTGAGGCTCATCAGAAAGAGTGAGTACAATATTGTAGACCAACTTCTACACACGCCTTCCAAGATTTCCATTCTTTCTTTGTTGCTGAATTCAGAGCCTCATAGGGAGTCTCTGCAGAAAGTCTTGGACCTGGCATATGTCGATCATGACGTCACCCTGGAACATTTGATAGCATCGTTGCAAACATTACCGCTTGCAACACTCTAAGCTTTTGTGACGCTGATCTCCCGGAGGAGGGAAGAGACCACAACATGGCTTTACATATCTCAATGAATTGCAAATCTGATGCAATGTCCAATGTACTGGTGGACACTGGATCGTCCCTTAATGTATTGCCAAAATCCACACTCTCACGATTGTCATATCAAGGTCCTCCTATGAGGCAGAGTGGGGTTGTTGTTAAAGCTTTTGATGGGTCGCGCAAGACCGTGATTGGGGAAGTGGACCTCCCGATCAAGATTGGACCAAGTGATTTCCAGATCACTTTTCAAGTAATGGATATTCACCCATCATACAGCTGTCTCTTGGGCAGACCATGGATTCACGAGGCTGGCGCCGTGACATCCACCCTACACCAAAAGTTGAAGTTTGTGAAAAACAAGAAATTGGTTGTAGTAGGGGGAGAAAAGGCTCTCCTGGTCAGTAATTTATCTTCTTTCTCGTACATTGATGCAGAGGATGAAGTTGGAACTCAGTTCCAAGCTTTATCTATTGATAAACCAATCGAGAAGAAGTCTCCTTCATTCACTTCCTACCGTGATGCTAAGCTGGCCATTGAATGTGGTGCAGTCGCTGGATTAGGAAAAGTGCTTGAACTTGAAGATAACCGATCCCGGGCTGGCATTGGCTTTGGTTCTGGGGCATTCAATGAGCAAGGTCTGTTCACCAGTGGAGGATTCATCCATGCTGATCAACCTGCAGAAGAGGAAGCGCTGCTATCATTGAAGAAGAAGATGCAGAAGATTTGAACAATTTTGTTATTCCTGGTGGTGTCTGCCACAATTGGGTCGCTGTGGATGTTCCTACAGTTATCCATAGATCAGAGTAATTGTTCATTTTGTTTAAAACCC
The DNA here is from genome assembly GCF_024323335.1 of Lathyrus oleraceus. Lineage (NCBI taxonomy): Eukaryota > Viridiplantae > Streptophyta > Magnoliopsida > Fabales > Fabaceae > Lathyrus > Lathyrus oleraceus. Next base: position 369,988,412 of record NC_066580.1, read on the forward strand.
TTCTCCCATGCCAAAAGGAGAAGTGATGACATTGTTGGCAAAGCATATATACAATGATATTTTCATTCAATTTTTACATTGTCAAAACATTTGTTTTTCCTTTGTTTTCACTTTTTGCTTTTCTTTATGAAATCAGTGATCACAAAAAACCATAAAAACAAAAATAAAAGCTGTAAAAGCAACATCCCTTCATCTGCATAATGATTTATTTGCTTAAAATTATGAAGTTTTTCTTAACCAAAATCATTATGCAGGTTGATCCTAAAACCCATTGAACATAATGATCCAACGCCATCTCCCAATTTTGAATTCCCTGTATTTGAGGCAGAGGAAGATGATGTTGAAGAGATTCCTGATGAGATCACCCGTCTCCTTGAGCACGAAGAGAAGATCATTCAGCCGCATCTCGAAGACTTGGAAACAGTCAACTTGGGATCTGAAGATTGTGAGCGCCTGGTGAAGATTGGGGCACTTCTTGAAGGGTCTGTTAAGGAAGATTTGATCAGCTTGCTACGAGAATATTCAGATATCTTTGCTTGGTCCTATGAAGACATGCCGGGTTTAGATACAGATATTGTGCAACATTTCCTGCCTTTGAAGCCTGAGTGCGTGCCTGTAAAGCAGAAGCTCAGAAGAACTCATCCAGATATGGCAGTGAAGATCAAAGAGGAAGTTCAGAAGCAAATTGATGCGGGGTTTCTGGTGACTTCAACATATCCTCTATGGGTGGCCAATATTGTGCCTGTTCCTAAGAAGGACGGAAAAGTCCGTATGTGCGTTGATTACAGAGATTTGAATAAAGCTAGCCCAAAAGACGATTTTCCTCTACCACACATTGACATGTTGGTAGACAATACAGCTAAATTCAAAGTCTTTTCCTTTATGGACGGATTTTCCGGATATAATCAAATCAAGATGGCACCAGAGGATATGGAGAAGACAACATTCATCACACCTTGGGGAACATTCTGTTATCGAGTGATGCCCTTCGGTTTGAAGAACGCCGGAGCCACGTATCAACGAGCTATGACTACCTTGTTTCATGATATGATGCACAAGGAGATAGAAGTCTATGTTGATGATATGATTGCTAAGTCCCGAACGGAAGTTGAGCATATTGAGCATTTGTTGAAGCTTTTCCAGCGTTTGAGGAAGTTCAAACTTCGTCTGAATCCGAACAAATGTACTTTTGGAGTCCGTTCCGGAAAGTTGTTGGGTTTTGTGGTAAGTGAAAGAGGTATTGAGGTTGATCCTGCAAAGGTCAAAGCAATACAAGAGATGCCCGCACCCAAAACTGAGAAGCAAGTCCGAGGTTTTCTTGGCCGCTTGAACTACATTTCCAGATTTATATCCCACATGACTGCCACATGTGCGCCGATATTCAAGCTCCTCCGGAAAGATCAGTCTCATGATTGGACCGAGGATTGCCAGAAAGCTTTCGACAGTATCAAAGATTATCTGTCTGAACCTCCGATTTTGTCTCCGCCAGTGGAAGGAAGACCTCTGATTATGTACTTAACAGTTCTTGAAGACTCGATGGGTTGTGTACTCGGTCAACAAGATGAATCAGGGAAGAAGGAGTTTGCTATCTACTACCTCAGTAAGAAGTTTACTGATTGTGAGTCTCGGTACTCTATGCTTGAGAAGACGTGCTGTGCTTTAGCTTGGGCAGCTAAGCGTTTGCGCCAGTACATGATAAATCATACAACTTGGTTGATATCCAGAATGGATCCAATTAAGTATATCTTCGAGAAGCCTGCTTTAACTGGGAGGATTGCCCGTTGGCAGATGTTGTTATCTGAGTATGATATCGAGTATCGAGCTCAGAAAGCTATCAAAGGTAGTATCTTGGCTGACCACCTAGCGCACCAGCCAATTGAAGATCATCAGTCTGTTCAGTATGACTTCCCTGACGAGGAAATTCTGTATTTGAAGATGAAAGATTGTGATGAGCCTACACTTGATGAAGGTCCAGAACCTGGTTCCAGATGGACGATGGTGTTTGATGGCGCTGTTAATCAATATGGAAATGGAATTGGGGCAGTAATTGTTAATCCCCAGGGAGCGCACATTCCATTTACAGCAAGGCTAACTTTCAAATGCACGAATAATATGGCGGAGTATGAAGCCTGTATTATGGGACTTGAAGAATGCATTGACTTAAGGATCAAATATCTTGATGTCTATGGTGATTCAGCTTTGGTTGTCAATCAGATCAAAGGTGAATGGGAGACAAATCAACCAGGTCTCATTCCGTACAGAGATTATGCAAGGAGAATTTCAACTTTCTTCACAGAAGTTGAATTTTATCATATTCCTCGAGAGGATAATCGGATGGCAGATGCCCTTGCTACACTTGCTTCCATGATTGTTGTCAGATGGTGGAATGATGTCCCCAATATTACTGTGATGCGCTTGGACAGACCCGCTCACATATTTGCAATTGAAGAAGTGAAAGATGACAAGCCTTGGTACTTTGATATCAAGAATTTCCTCCAGAACCAGGTCTACCCGCCTGGGGCATCTGTGAAAGATAGGAAAACTTTGAGAAGGTTGTCAGGCAGTTTCTACCTCAGTGGTGAAGTGCTGTATAAGAGAAATTTTGATATGGTTTTGCTCAGATGCGTGGATAGACACGAAGCAAACCTATTGATGACTGAGGTCCATGAGGGTTCATTTGGTACTCATTCCAATGGACATGCCATGGCTAAGAAGATGTTGAGAGCAGGCTACTATTGGCTGACAATGGAGTCTGACTGTTGCAAGTATGTGAAGAAATGTCACAAGTGTCAAATTTATGCGGATAAGATTCATATTCCTCCGACACTTCTGAATGTGATCTCGTCACCATGGCCTTTCTCTATGTGGGGAATTGACATGATCGGTATGATTGAGCCGAAAGCGTCCAATGGACATCGTTTTATTCTCGTAGCAATTGACTACTTCACTAAATGGGTTGAAGCCGCGTCGTACGCGAACGTAACCAGACAGGTGGTTGTGAAGTTTATCAAGAACCAGCTGATTTGCCGTTATGGTGTGCCAGAAAGGATCATTACTGATAATGGATCCAATCTGAATAACAAGATGATGGATGAGTTGTGCGCTGAATTCAAGATTGCACACCATAATTCCTCTCCTTACAGACCTAAGATGAATGGGGCTGTTGAAGCTGCTAACAAAATATCAAGAGGATTATCCAGAAGATGACTGTCACCTACAAAGATTGGCATGAGATGCTGCCATTTGCTTTGCATGGATATCGTACGTCTGTACGCACTTCAACAGGGGCAACCCCTTTCTCTCTTGTTTATGGCATGGAAGCCGTTCTCCCAGTAGAGGTGGAGATCCCATCAATGCGAGTCTTGATGGAAGCCAAGTTGACTGATGCTGAATGGATTCAGAGTCGTTATGACCAGTTGAATCTGATTGAAGAGAAGCGTTTAACTGCCATGTGTCATGGTCAGTTATATCAACAGAGAATGAAGAAAGCATTCGACAAGAAGGTCAAGCCTCGCGTGTTCCGAGAAGGTGACCTCGTGCTCAAGAAAGTTTTGTCTTTCGCGCCCGATTCCAGGGGCAAGTGGACTCCAAACTACGAGGGTCCATATGTTGTTAAGAGAGCCTTTTCAGGCGGAGCTTTGATGCTCACAACAATGGATGGGGAGGATTTCACTCGTCCTGTGAATTCAGATGCAGTTAAGAGATACTTTGCCTAATAAAAAAAAGTATGTGCAAATGAAAAAAGTGAAAAAAAAAAAAAAACAGAATTGCTCGCTAAGTTGAAAACCCGAAAGGGCGGCTTAGGCAAAAATGAGCGTCTCGGTGGAGAACCCGCAAGGGTAATTCAGGCAAAAATTAGAGATTTGAAAATAAATATATTTGCATCCCGCTAGATTGAGTACCTCACTCTGGGGCAATCTAGGCAAAAATTAGGGATTTGGCAAGTAACTGCATCATGACAAGACTTTCTGGTTCATCAGTCGTCATTTCGTCAGAAGATTCTCGATTCGTCGTCAACTGAAGCTTCGGATACATCGAGATTCAAATTGGTAGAGAAAGGATCATTATGTTCAATGTAGCCCTCTTCCAATATATATCACTGATTTCAAATTTGTACAGATCTATGGAGTCTTGCCATTTGCAGACTACCATTCCATCAAATCAATTTGAGCTTTTTATCCAATTATTTGCACTCTTATTTGTTTCAATTCAACAAATGTTTTGCATGTTTTTAATTGATAAAATGTCATTGTTTAAAATCAAATTTTTCAAAATTTTTGTTTTAAACAAAGTGAACATTCACAAGATTGAAAGGATACTCAAGAATATCTCAGTGCTCTCCCGAGGGTGGCACGATTCCCAACAGGTAATACATTTGTTCATATTCCTAGTTTAGTGGTATCTTCTTTCTTCAGATCTTTGTTGGGGTTGTTCCTCAAACAGAGTTGTTGTTGGGGCTGTTCCCCAGTACAGTTGCAAGAGTGTTGTTGAAGACTTCGTTCTCTCCAGCAGCAGTTTTTCCCCCAGCATGGGCGTTTTCTTATGAAGTTTCGGTGGTTGATGTTTTATCATCTTGGTGCCCCGTCACTTTATCCAGTGGGTCGTATGCCCCAGACTTTATTTGTCTCCTCAGCAGTCATGAGTATAACTGATTGATTGATACTCCCCTCGGAGTCGCGAGCAGAGCTGTTATTAACATCCCCACCAGGGTTGCAAGTGGAGTTGTTACCGCTTTTCCCCATGCAGTGTGCCAGTAGGAATTGTCTGTTTCCTCAGCACGATTGTTGTCTTTTTGAAGACTCGGTAAGTCAGTGGTTTGATACCCAGTACTTTACCTTCTCCCCGGCGAAGTCGTCTGTGGATTTGTTGCTATCTCTCCATCAGAGTTTTTCTCTTCAGCAGAGCAGGATTTATTTTCCTACTCAGTGGTTGTTTGGGTTGACATCCCAGTATTGCAATCATCTTTTCCTCAGCTTAGTCTGCAGAATGTTTGTTGTGGCAGTTTCGCCTGTTGATTACTCCCTTCAATCCCCGTATAGTCGGATGATGGCTTTTGCCTCCAGTGAACGGATTGATTTCCTGACTGTTTGTGATCCCCAGTAGAGTGGCTTGTATTGCAGAATCTACTCGTTGTGATCAGTTTGCTGTGTATTCTCCCCTAGTGGAGTGGTCCGTTGCAGAATATATTTGTTTGATCTGTCCTCCCTCAGTGGTTTGTTCCCAAGAGAGTAGCCGACGGTTTTCCCCAATAGAGTTGCTTATGCAGTTAGATTCTATTTGGATGATATCATTCTCCCTCAGTGGGTTGTTCCCCAGTGGAGTTGTGTGGAGTTGCTTCTACAGCAGTTCGTGCTCGTGCAATGCACTGGTTGTTTCTCAGTTGACACTGGGATCCCCTGCAGATACTTTGGGATTTCTCTTGTTCCCCTACAGATTCGTCTTGGTGGCTGTTTTGCCCGTTGTGACTTTCTGTACCCTGATTGGGTTGTTTCCTAATATCTCTGATCCTCTGTTTCTTCAGCAGTACCCGCAGATCTTTGCTTTACCGCACGTAGATCTCTGCGGATTGGCTCTCCAGCTGGTTTTTTCCCCTGGAAGTATAATACCGGACGTTTGTTCCTGAACCTGTTTGTGTTAGAATTGTCTGTTTTGTCAGCATTCATCAAACATCAATCACGCATATTCATGCATATTCATAAACATTTAGATATTCATGTTGCATTTCTTGCCATATATCTTTTGTTTGTCGTGTCTCCTGCTTTGGTGATATAGATCTCTTTACAGATCTCCCCAAGCAGATGTCGGGTGTTTAAAATCTCTCCATATAGAGTCAACCCCATAAGCAGAAAATGTTGTCTTTCCTTCTGCAGTTCCCCACTGAGATATATCCTCGTGGATGACGGTTTCTTCCGTTTCCTCCCAACGCATATATTGGGATGGATTTTCCTATTTGAGTTATATCCTCATTAGGATGTGTCTTCATTCAGTCTGTCTTTTCGGATCATTCCCGAATCGGCTACTTGTCAGATATCTTGTGATTCCCAGTGGGTTGTTCCCCAGCGGAATGTTTTTGGGCCTCTGCCTACAAACAGGTAGTTATAAGTCCTACTTTTCCTGGCTTTCTTAACAGAATTTGTGGTTATACACCTTTTATTCTCCAGCCAGAGTTTTTGGTTTTCTACCTCATACCCGGTAGTTGTAAATCCTATTTTTCCTGCTCTTCAGCAGTTTGTGGTTTGTTATAAACCTTATTTTTTGGTTTCCCGTGCGGATTTGTGATTTGTTATATCCCCACGCGGAGTTTTGGTCTTCTACCCCGTATTCGGTAGATGTAAACCCTAATTTTTGTGGTTATCTTCATCCAAAATGTTTGATGATGATTTTCCTTGGCTTGTATAAGTTGCTCAGATCAGCACTTATATTTTCAGCAAGTTTTTTTTGTGGATAATTGCCGTATGCTAGCAATTTTATCCCCAGTGGGTCTTTTCACCGTATGCTAGTGATTTGTTCCCCGGATCATTGTTTGTTTACCAATATATCCCCGGCTAGTCTTCTGTCGATAATTGCCGGATGCTTGCAATTTATCCTCAGCAGTTCGCCTTTCATTTACCCTTTTGTTGGTAATGTCTGTTGCTCCTTTTGATTGGTTATCATTATATACCTATTTTGGTATCCCGATGCCTTTCTGTTCGGTTGATTTATCCTTTATTAACCCAGTAACTGGTTGTGGATAATCTTCCATGCGAGTATATTATTCACGGTCTGCCGGTAATGAATAATATATCTCATGCACTCTTCAGTCGAAGCCTTTTGTGTTTCCCCAGTCGAGTAAGATTCGTTATTTCCCTTTGTGGAGTCGAATATTTCTTTGTTGTTGGATAATTGCCGGATGCTTGCAATTTATCCTTTGAGTTGTCTTTCGTTTACCCGTATGCTTGGTATCGATTGTCTCTCTTTTTGGTTAGTCACCTATTATATACCCAGTAACCGGTATCTCTGGTGTCTTTTCCTTTCGAGTGTATTATTCACGGTCTGCCGGTAATGAATAATATATCTCATGCGCTCTTTAGTTGGAATCCTTTGTTGATTTTCCCCAACTGAGCAAGATTCGTATTCTTTGTAGAATCGAGTATCCATCCTTTAACCAGTTTGTGTTTCGGATGATGAGTGTTTTGGAAGTGAAATCCAATTCACGCTTTGGTTGGTCACCTATTATATACCCAGTAACCGGTATCCTTGGTGTTCCTTCCTGAGTCTGTTACCCGTATGCCTGGTAACATCTCATTTCTTTGTTACTTCCCCAGTGGAACTTTGTATTGCTTCTCTCCAGGAGTCAGCTTGTGTTTCTCCAATGGATTTATTTTCCTTTGGAATTCTTTTTCCAGTGTGAGTCCTTCACTCCCCAGTGAGTTCCTCCTGTCTGTTTTCTATTTCCCTAATCAGAGTCGTGTTTTGTTCACGTTATGTCAGTTTTATCTTCCCCAGTTTGGAGTCGTGTTTTGTTCACGCATTTCCTTTTCTTTTATTATCCCCATAGAGTCTTATTAGAGTCTCCGTTCCTGGTGAGTGTATTGCTCCGATGGATCGTCTTTTCTTCTGTGTGAATCATATTCCCCACAGAATTTGTGTCTTTTGTATGCATACATCTGCATCATGAGGTCTCTTAGGGACCAAAATTTGTCTCATTACTGTTATTTAAGCCCATTCTACCGCGTCGAGATGAAGATTTCTAAACTTCACTTCTCCGGCTAGAATGACCTTAAATAGGGGCATCTGTAAGACCCCAATTTTGGGCCCTAAGATCCCTCATGGCCCATATCATTCATATCATAACCTCAAGGATCATTGCATGTCTTTGTCCCCTCCTAGTGGATAGATTTGCCTTGTGGGTTTGTTTCTTGATCACCAAGCATACTTTGCATTTGTATATCTTTGCTTTCATATGTTTATCATTCAAAAAGTACAAAAATATTGTCTGTTTAACCTTGTTGCTTGCAGTTGAAGCAATCATCAGCAATTAGGTCAAAGTCAGTCATTGATCAGTCAAAGCAATGGATGGTGGCCATTCTTGCAGAATTTGGGCACCATGACCAATAATCACAAGTTCATACATCTTGAGACATCATTTGAAATCAATTTCTCAAGGAATTAGGGTTTGGAATTCATCAGAAGAAGTTCAATCAGTCCAAAACCCTAGAAAAGTCAAACTTGGTCAACAGTAGATTTAATCAAGATTTGATGGATGGAATTGATTTGAAGAAGTTCATTCAGGCTTGTATAAGTCTCATCTATCATGTTCAACCTCATCATGGAAGAAAATCAAGTCAAATCAGAAATTTTCCAGAAATAGAAAGTGGACCTGTAATTTCAACTGCCAAAAATGGAAACTTCTTGATCTTAAACTTACATCATGATACAAGCTTCAAATGAATTTTTGCCCAACATGAAAGTTGAAGATCTTGTCTTCCCATTTTCAAAAAGTCCAAGAACTCTCAAATCCCATGTGTGGTTGTCAAGATATGATCAAATCATTTTCATCAATTTTTGAACTTCAACAAGCCATAACTCTCAAACCATAAGGCCAAATTTGGTGGGGTTTTTTCCTACACATCACATTTTTCATCCTCTTTCCAAAAATATATATTTCATGACCTAAAACCTTGCCAATCAAAATGGCATTTTTGGACCAATTCCTTTAAAATTCAAAGTTTGACCAAACTTTGACTTTTTGATTTATGGACTTTTTCATCATTTTGCTAATTGGGAAATGTTTTAAACCATATTTGGAACTTGCTCAAAGCTTAAAACCATCATCATACCATCATTCCATCATCATTTTGGATAAAAATTCAAAATTGGCAAAAGGTGCAAATAGAAGTACATAAGGCAAAACCAGTACAACATGCTGCAGCATTCCATGTATAACCAAAAACAGCAAATATACTGTCCTTTTTGCAGCCTGTACCCAGCCCAATTCGTGTACAGTTCACACCTCCCATACTCACTTATGCATAATTAGCAAAATGGCAAATGGTGCATTTTAAACTAAACCAGTTTGCAGCATGGATTAACAACATTAAACAGGTCATATAAAGTCATATTTCTGTCAATTCCACAACCCTAGAGCAGCCACACGAAACAGAAAAACACATCATTCTCCCATTGTGCATTTTGGCAAGAAAGAAATTTCTGAGAAAACCCTCCAAACCCTAAAGCCTCTCTTGCTTCCTTCACTCTTTAGACAATCTTTGGAAGCCATTTTGGACCTTATCCCTCAACTGTAAGCAGAGAAAGTTCATTGTTATTTGGCAAGCTCTTTCATGGCAGAAGCTGGTACAAGTTAGCTCGCGCCTCCTGGATCTAAAACAGCTTCATTTTCCTTCATTTCAAGACTAAAGGGACCTCTGTTGTGAGCCAAAGAAGCCAAACACCACTGCAGCTCGTTTTTCTTCCAAAACAAGTAAGTGCTCGACCCTCCCTTTTCATCAAACCATGCTATGCCATGCCTAATCCTTGCCATGATGAGTCTATTGCAACTTATGTCATGCTAAATGTTTGATTCTGTTGAGAGAAAATTGGATTTCATTCTTTTTGTGCAAATGAACTTTTGGTCGATTTGCATTGCTGGGGTTGATTTAATGAATTTGAACTTGATATTCTTGTTGGTGGATGTTTAATGATGATGTTAGTATGTGTGATTTTGTTTTCTGAACATCTTGAATTTTCAAGCTCATGATGATGATGAGTACTGCTGTTGCATAATCCATGGTTCTGTCCGTAAATTCAAGTGAGGTGTGTTTGTTTGTTGCTAAATGTTGTGACCTGAACACTAATGCCATGTTATTGTTTGACTTTGTTTGAAAGTTGTTGATTGAATGATTGAACACATGATGTTTGATGTTGTTAGAACCACGAAGACAATGAACTATGCTGATTGTGTGTGTTGCTGTTGTGATGCTACAAGTGCTAATGCTATGTCATTTATGTGTTGTTGCTCAAAACTTGTTTGGTTTGATGGTGATGAAACATGAACTTGATGTTTAGCTTGCTAAAGCCTGCTGCTGTTTTGAACATTGCCCTAAGATCTATGTGAAACATTTTGATGCTATTGTTGTTTGTATTTACTGCATGATGACAGTACCTCCTTGCCATGACTAGTTGTTTCTGTTGGGTTCCAAGTGAATACATGATGATGAACATTGCTGTTGACTGCTTGCAATTACCATGCTGTGTTTGGATGCCATTTGCACATTGATAATACCATGCTGTTACCATTGAAATGTTGGTTTGATGATTACATGATGATGTTGAATACACTATGTTGCTGTGTGGTTTGAAAAAAAAACTCTCAGATTAATTTCTAGAAGTGCCTGCTGTTGTGTACTGTTGTTTGTTTTGATTACACGAGCCATTATCCTTTGCCATGCTAATGCCTGATGCTGTTATGCTTAGCCCATGCCATGCTCAAAAGTCCACATGGTTTGTGCTCTCTTGTTTGTGTTGGCTGCCATTTGTCTGTTGGTATATAAAGCTTGTCTTTGATAATTGTTAGCAACATGAAGATAGTGCCCTGCTATAAGACCCTAAGCTGTCCTGAAAACCCTTGTGAAACATGCTATACATGATGATGAATATTGACTGCTACTGTCTGTTTTAATTTCATGAGCCAATACCATGTTGATTGTATGCTGATCAAATTTTGTTTGGATATGGATGAACATGAGCTGCCATGATCATTAAACCTTGCTGCTGTTTGAAAATACCATGAACCATTGCTGCTAAATCCATACTGTTGTTCATGTGCTATTGATTTTGATGATGAATCTGGTTGATGAATGCATGATATTGCTGTTATGTTTGAGCTGTTCATAAATCTTCATGTCCATGTTGTTTTGCTGTTATGCTATGAAGAATGATGAAGGTTGCTGCTGCTGTCATGTTGAACGCTGTTGTTTAGTTGCTGCATGATGATTGATGAATACATGAATGCCATAATGCTGTTTGTGTTGGTCGAACCATGATATGTGATGTTGTTGAATCCATGAACCATTGCCAAACCCTAGTTCATGTACATGAAAGCCCAGATTTTCGTTTGCTGTTGGCCAAGTTCACTGTTCCATTGGCAACAGCCAATAGGAACATTTCCCGTGTCCCTCCAAAACTGCAGCGTTTTGATTAATGAAAAAATATTTACTCAATTGCCACTGTTGACTTGTGTTGACCACTTATGCCATGCATTTTTGTTCACATTTCACCCAATTAATCATCAAACTTCAACAATTATTTTCTAATTCATTTTTCATCCAAAAATTATGATTCTTTTTCCATCATGTTCATGATTGAGTCTAGTTTTTAATTGTGATTTTTAATGATTTTTCCATTGGCTGGATTTTTTATGATAATTATTTTCTTCACATGTATGCCAAAATGATACATTGAGCCATTCTTATTGTGAAATTTTCATGTTGCATCCATTGCCTTTGAAATTTTTTGTGGTAAAACTAGACACATTGATCTTCATTTCCATATAAAGTTTGTGGATTTCTCATTTGTGGTTTGATAGATATGAATTTTTGAATTAGGGTGTGACAATTTGTGTCACACCAATGATATGCAAATGTATGATTTTTGTTCACATGCTTCCTCTTATCCAAATCACTTGAAATTTTGCATGAATGATCCCTGGTATGTCTAATTGATGTGTGATTTTTCTTGGAATTAATCTTGCTGTTTTCCATTTGATTGAGAATTTTCTTCCATATGTGGTCATTTGTTGACTGTTTGTGCTATGTCTTGCCAAACCTTTTGTGAAATTCTCAAATCTTATTGTATGATCATGAAATTTCATATGTGATAACTAGACATCTCAAGCTTTGCATTGGTGTAAATCTCATTCATTTCTCTTCTGTTTTCAAATTGATATGATTTTTTGAAGTTGACCCATGCTTGTTGACTTTCACCATGCTTGCTTGAATTTGATTTGACTTCATGAATTTCATTGACTGCCTTCCTCTCATCCAAATGCCATGAAATTTTGCATGTATACCATGTTAGATGTTAGGATTGAGTGTGATTTATTTCATAATTTTTGGGATTGTTTGAGTTGACTTTTGAATGAAGTCTTTGCTGTTGACTTTTGTATGCTTCTCTTGCCATGCTTTGCATTCATTTGTGTATGAAATGACCATGATGCATGATATAAGTTTGAATCCAATTGTGTTTGCTTCCTACATGATTGCATTTGACTTTGATCGAACATTGCTTGCTGCCTTGACCTTTTTCTTTCATCTTTGACCCTAGGCTAGTCCTAGTGGTCTTGTAAGCTTACAATTGAGCTGTTGTTTCAGGTTGAGCACCCATGCTTTAAGGATCACTCCAATGGGCTTGATTTGAATTGTTTATATTGTGCTAACACTTGTTTTGTAGGTGACTCATATGCTTGAGTCTTTGTGCCTTGCACAATGGGTCCTTCTGTGTGACCATTGGTTCATTTTCTTTTGCTTTTGATTGTTGACCTGTTTACTAATGAGTTTGACTTTTGCAGGTGCTTTAGTTGCCTAAGTTCTTTGAACTTGATTGCTTGCTTTGCTTTATAGCATTTGCTTTGAGGTATAAATACTTCTTCTTCATGTAGTCTGGAGACCCGGTCTGTTATTTGACCGGGCAAACTGTCTGAAGTCCTCCTTAAGAGGCAATGCCTGTGTTTGTTTATATTTTGTCCTAAGCAGGAAAAGTCCTTCAAGTAAGGCAATTGGTGGAAGGTAGGGATAAGTAATCTATCCCCCACTATTCAGTGTGTCCTCTCTTTGCTCCCAGTACCTGGTTGAAGCAATGAGATAAATACCCAAGATCTAATCGAGTCAATAATGTGGAGAGAGTTCCTACTTTCTGAACTCCCACACTTTCTTTGATGCTCTCTCTGATTTGAGATTGAAGCAATGAGGCACACCCCTCATCTCCTATTCATCTGCTTCACCTGAGTCCCTCAATGGCCAGGTTAAGAGCGACCTTTACCTATTACAGTGGACTGTTAAAGTCAAACCCTCTTGTGTGAGCCCCCACTGTTTGGCTATAGAGTGTGTTGTTTGCTATTCATTGATTGATTGATTGCTTCACGTGCACTTGTTTGCCTGTATGCTATGCATTTGTCATCATCATCAATTGCCATTAATGCATGATCATCTCATTTATCTTTGTGATGCTATCATTGTTGTTTGCCCATGGAGGACAATTGTAAGTCCATTGCTTTGGCATTTGCTCCTGTGATATGGAAGGATAGAGTGTAAGACCTCATTGGTCACTCATATCTTCTGTGTATCTGTGTGTATGTGAGGATACAGTTATAAGTCCCTGTAAGTGGGCATCTGTTATCCTGTGATCATAATTTGATCTGTTTGATTTGTATGTGAGGTTGCAGTTATAAGTCCCTGTAAGTTGGCATCTGCTTTCCAGTGATCATAATTGGTTTTATTTGTTTGTATGAGAGGTTGCAATTATAAGTCCCTGTAAGTTGGCATTTGCATTCCTGTGATCATATTGTTTCTTTTGTTCGTGTATGTGAGGATCTATTGTAAGTCCCAGTGATGTGGCATTGGATTTCCTGTGAGCATACTGTGGAGTTAACCTAAGCCCAGATAGATTGGCAGTTAACTTCCCTGTTTCATTTTTGTTTTCTTTTGAGGAGATCGGTGTAAGTCCATTGAGTGGCATCTGATATCCTGTTCTGTTTTAGGAGACTGGTATAAATCCATTTATTGGTATCCGGTATCCGCTTTTTATTTCTTTGCCTGTGGAGATTAGTGTAAGACCATTGAGTGGCTTCTGATATCCCATTTTGTTTTAGGAGATTGGTATAAGACCATTGATTGGCATCCGATATCCGTCTTTCTTTGTTTGTTTATTATTATTAATTGCTATTCCAAAGGACACACTTGAATCATCTGCTATATGATTCCAAGAAGTGAACCTTCTAAGAAGTTTTACTATCCATCCTTCATCCATTCATCATTCATTACGTCTTAGAACCTTTTCACACTTTATCTTTCAAACTTGACATAAGTGTCGTGCAAACATCTTCATGTTTTCTAACTAAAAACCTGGACTCAAGTCCTTGACTTTTTCAAACTCCATTTCATAATACTTACCTGAATTAATCCTAATCATACCTTGACCTCATTTTCATAATCATAATCAGTAATTCCACTCATTCACTTGTTTTGGCTTTGTCCATTAATCTTTTCATACATGAGCTATAGGTTTGATTTATCTTAGTGGTTGATGTTAATCTCACCTTCTGTCTTTAGTGATTGAATTGTAAGTCTTCCTCGCCTATTATAGGGTTAACCCCTCTCTGGCCAGTTGAAGCTGTTCTCACATGGTGGACGTTGTTGTTTGTATAAGGTTGAGTTTTCTCCCGTGGATAACGTAAGACCTAGGGTTTGTGTTTAAAATTGAACCTAACCCACTTTTGGAAGTCTTTTAGCCGAACTACGGCGTTCTGATCCTTACCTTTGATGGAAGGTACGTAGGCAACGGGTTCATCCGTTCGAACCCAATACCCAATAATAATAAAATTGTATATTCTTTTCTCATCATCCCAATCATGTTTGCACAATCTTTATGTCATAACAAATAATAATTTTTACAACAAGTGTGAAAAGGGCTCCCTAGGAGTACCTAGGACGTAGTGGGTGCCTAACACCTTCCCATTGCGTAATTTACCCCTTACCCAGAATCTCTGATCTTTTTATTAGTTTTCTACGTGTAAAACTTCTTAGGCTTTTGTTCGCTTTTTAGCCAATCCTTTGGATAAATAAAAGTGCGGTGGCGACTCGAAATTTTCATGTATCTCATAGCTTATGATTCAATCGATAGATCATATAGCGACGAATACACCGCTACAATCCCCACGCGGAGTTTTTGGTCTTCTACCCCGTATTCGGTAGATGTAAACCCTAATTTTGTGGTTATCTTCATCTAGTCTTTGATGTTGATTTTCCTTTGCTTGTATAAGTTGCTCAGGTCAGCACTTATATCTCTAGCAAGTCTTTTGTGGATAATTGCCGTATGCTAGCAATTTTATCCCAGTGGGTCTTTTCACCGTATGCTAGTGATTTGTTCCCTGGATCATTGGTTGTTTACCAGTGCATCCCCAGCTAGTCTTCTTTGGGAATTGCCGGATGCTTGCAATTTATCCTCAGCAGTTCGCCTTTCATTTACCCTTTTGTCGGTAATGTCTGCTGCTCCTTTTGATTAGTCATCATGATATACCTATTCTGGTATCCCGATGCCTTTCTTTTCGGATTTTATCCTACAAACAACCTACAACACGGTTAAGGATAATCTTCCATGCGAGGTTATTATTCACGTTTTGACGGCTATGAATAATATATCTCATGCGCTCTTTGGTTGGAATCCTTTGTTGATTTTCCCCAACTGAGCAAGATTCGTATTCTTTGTAGAATCGAATAGCCATCCTTTAACCAATTCGTGTTTTGGATGATGAGTGTTTTGGAACACACACCAATTCACGTCTTCGGATCTTATCCTATAAACAACCCAGTAACCGGTTCAGGATAATTTTCCTTTCGAGTATATTATTCACGTTTTGACGGCTATGAATAATATGTCTCATGCGCTCTTCGGTTGAAATCCTTTGTTGATCTTCCCCAGTCGAGTAAGATTCGCATTCCTTGTGAAATCGAATGTCCATCCTATAAACAAGTCTGCTGTTCTAGCTTTCTTCAGGATGATGAGTGTTTTGGAAGTGAAAACCAATTCACGATTTCGGATTTTATCCTATAAACAACCTACAACCCGGTTCAGGATAATCTTCCTTTGTGAGTATTCTATCCACGTTTTGACGGTAATGGATATTATATCTCGTTCACTCTTGGGTCAATCTTTTGTTGTTTTCCCCTCAGAGTAAGATTTGTTTTCCTTGTGGAATCGAATATCCATCCTTTAACCAATTCGTGTTTTGGATGATGAGTGTTTTGGAACACAAACCAATTCACGATTTCGGATTTTATCCTACAAACAACCTACCACCCGGTTCAGGATAACTTTCCATGCGAGTACATTATTCACGTTTTGACGGCTATGAATAATATATCTCATGCACTCTTTTGTCGAACACTCTGTTTGTTTCCCCAATTGAGTAAGATTTGCATTCTTTACAGAATCAAATGTCCATCCTATAAACAAGTTTGCTGTTCTAGCTTTCTTCAGGATGATGAGTGTTTTGGAACACACACCAATTCACGTCTTTGGTCGGTCACCTATTATATGCCCAGTAACCGGTATCCTTGGTGTTCCCTCCTTTCTGCTCCCTATTATGACCTCGGTCCCCCTGTGGAGTCAGATTTTCCTGAGTTTGTTACCAGTATGCCTGGTAACGTCTCATTTGCTTTGTTGCTTCCCCAGTGGAACTTTTTGTTGCTTCTCCCCAGGAGTCAGCTTGTGTCTCTCCAATGGATTTATTTTCCATTTGGAAATCTTTTCCCCAGTGTGAGTTCTTCACTCCCCAGTGAGTTCTCCAGTCTGTCTTCTGTTATTTTCTAATCAGAGTCGTGTCTTGTTCACGTTATGTCAGACTTATATTCCCCAGTTTGGAGTCGTGTCTTGTTCACGCATTTCTTTTTCTTTTATTATCCTCATAGAGTCTTGTTAGAGTCTCTGTTCCTGGTGAGTGTACTACTCCGATGGATCGTCTTTTCTTCTGTGTGAATCATATTCCCCACAGAATTGTTTGTCTTTTGCATGCATACATTTGCATCATGAGGTCTCTTAGGGACCAAAATTTGTCTCATTACTGTTATTTAAGCCCATTCTACCGCGTCGAGTTGAAGATTTCTAAACTTCACTTCCCCGGCTAGAATGACCTTAAATAGGGGCATCTGTAAGACCCCAATTTTGGGCCCTAAGATCCCTCATGGCCCATATCATTCATATCATAACCTCAAGGATCATTGCATGCCTTTGTCCCCTTCTGGTGGGTTAGATTGCCTTGTAGGTTTGTTTCTTGATCACCAAGCATACTTTGCATTCGTATATTATTGCTTTTCATATGTTTATCATTCAAAAAGTACAAAAATATTGTCAGTCTAACCTTGTTGCTTGCAGTTGAAGCAATCATCAGCAATTAGGTCAAAGTCAGTCATTGATCAGTCAAAGCAGTGGATGGTGGCCATTCTTGCAGAATTTGGACATCATGATCATTAATCAAAAGTTCATACATCCTGAGACATCATTTAAAGTCAAGTTCTCAAGGAATTAGGGTTTGGAATTCATCAGAAGTGGTCCAGTCGTCCAAAACCCTAGAAAAAGTCAAACTTGGTCAACAGTTGATTTAATCAAGATTTGATGGATAGAATTGATTTGAAGGAGTTCATTCATGCTTGTATAAGCCTCATATATCATGTCAAACCTCATCATGGAAGAAAATCAAGTCAATCAGAAAATTTTCCAGAAATAGAAAGTGGACCTGTAATTTCAACTGCCAAAAATGGAAACTTCTTGATCTTAAACTTGCATCATGATACAAGCTTCAAATGAATTTTTGCCCAACATGAAAGTTGAAGATCTTGTCTTCCCATTTTCAAAAAGTCCAAGAACTCTCAAATCCCATGTGTGGTTGTCAAGATATGATCAAATCATTTTCATCAATTTTTGAACTTCAACAGGCCATATCTCTCAAACCATAAGGCCAAATTTGGTGGGGTTTTTTCCTACAAACCACATTTTTCATCCTCTTTCCAAAAATATAAATTTCATGACCTAAAACCTCACCATTCAAAATGGCATTTTTGGACCTTTTGCATTTAAATTCAAAGTTTGACCAAACTTTGACTTTTTGAGTTTTTGACTTTTTCTTGATTTGGTCAATTGGGAAATGTTCCATATCACATTTGTGATTTGTTCCAAGCCATAAACCATCATCATACCACCTTTACACCACCATTTGGGATTAAAAGGCAAATTTGGCAAAATGTGCAAAAGGTGTGAAAAGAGAAAAACCAGTACAGCAGCTCTGCAGCACACATAAGACAGCAATTAGCAAGGCCACTAGCAGCCTGTACCCAGCCCAAACGTGCAGTCCAACACACCCTCCATTTCACTTGTTCCTCAATTAGCAAAAATGCAAAATGCTCCACTTTGACAAAACCTGATTAGTACATGATTTAGCAAGGCTAAACAGAGAATATAAGGACCATTCTGAGCATTTGGCAACCCTAGTTTTTCAGCCTACCACACAGAAAAAACACATATTCTCTCATTTGCATTTTGGCTCAAGTGAACTTTTCTGCCAAAACCCTTGAAAACCCTCGAATAACCTTGATTCCTCCATCATCTAAACATCATTTGGGATTGTTTTGCACATCATTTCTCAACTGTAACCCTCTTTCAAGCTCTGCATCTTCAAAGGACCTTTAATGGCAAGATGAGATTTGAAGAGCTCCAAGTATTCTCGAGCTAGAAAAGCTTCAGCATCCATCACTACAAAGCATAAGCATCACCTGTTTGCACCTAAATCATCCAATACACCACTGTTTCAACAATTTCTTCGAAACCAAGTAAGTTATCGACCTCCCTCATATGCCTTGCTATGTTATGTTTATGAAAGGTCTTGGTATGCTAGTTTCAATGCATTTTGTTTCGAATGAAATGGTTGTAACATGAGGGAGAAATCTGAACTTTCATTTCTATGTCCAAAGGCATTTTTTATCGAATTGGGGTAATCATGATGAATTGAAGAAAATGGATGTTATCTTATGCTTGTATTTGTGTTGTTGAAGCTTTTGGTATGCTTATTATAGTTTCCTGGAAGTTTTGATTATGATGGATTGTTGGTAATGATACCCTGTTGCTCATGCTGTTTGTCTGCCCAGAATTCCCATGGTCGTGTTGGTTCTGTTGTTAGCTAAATGTTGTTTAATAATGATACTTCATGGCCATGCTTTATCATTGTTGCTTCTGTTATGTTGGTTCTGTTATGTACTGTTGTGTGGTTTAGTTGAATCATGTTTTGTTTGATGCTTGGTTGAAATCATGTTTGTGGATTACATAAAATGCCTTGCTGTGTGAAACCTACCCTGCACCAGATTTTTCCATGATCATGCTTGTGTATTGCTGAATGATGTGATGTTGTTGGTTTGCTTGCTATGAGAACATGATACCAAGGCCTTGCTGTTGTGATTGCTTGCCCAAATTTTATGTGATGATGTTGTTGAACCCTGCTTGCTATAACATGTTGTCCATGTGCTATTGTTGGATTTTATTGTAACTGCTTGATGATGAGTGCACTGTTGTACTGAACCAAACATCATGTCCAGAAAATCCAATGTGAAATATTTTATGTGCTGTTGTATGCTGTTGTTCATGTTTTGTGTTATAATGATGATGCCATGATGCTATACCATGCTAATAAAACCCTGCTGCTATTTTGCCATCTTAATATGCCTAGGTTTTCATGCTTATGTTGTGTGGTTTGGTTGAATCATTTTTGTTTGATGTGGCTGAATATGATGAGTGCTGCTGTTATTTGAACCAAATACTTTGTCAAGAAAATTTCGTGAAGTATGCTTATGCTGTGTTGGTTGGTAATGCATGATGGTTGTATGTTTGTTCGAATCATGTTGGTTTGATATTGTTGTTGCTTGCTTGAAGACACCAAACCATGCTGTTAATACCATGCTGTTGTTTGGTCTGCTGTTTGAATGATGATGATATCATGCTGCTATAACCTGCCCTGTCCAGATTTGTTTTCATGATTAATAGTTGCTTGGTTGTTGATTGATGCTTGATTAACAATGAATTTGCCCTGCTGCTGTTATGCTTGAACCCATGAAAACACATGTTTTGCTGCTATATCCTGTTGGTTGCTTGTTTTTGTTTATGATGATAACATGATAATGATGTTTGTTGCTGCTGTTATTTAAACCAATTACCTTGTCCATAATTATACCATGCTGTTGTTTATTTGGTTTGGTTGATAAGTAATGATGAATGTGTGATTGGTGATGAACCATGTTGCTGCTACTGCTGAACCTTACTGCAGTTTAGAAAACCCTCATCGAATTGCATTTGGTATGTTATTGTTAGGTTGCAGTATGGACTTTACTTAAATGCCATGCTATTGTATCATGTTATTTGATCTGTTGATGAATTTGATGAGCATGTGCTAGTAAAACCCTGCTACTGTTATTTGAACCAACATCATGACCAGAAGATCCGTGTGAAACATAATGAATGCTGTTGTTTTTGATGATTACATGTTAATGATGGATATGCTCTGCTGCTGTTTCAAACTTTCCTAGAAGTCCACTTGGTTTATGTTTTGTGTATTGGTGCCATGATGTTACATAGGTACATATGCCCTGCTGTTATGTGTTTTGCTCGAAACCTGTCAGATGATGATGCTTGCTTTTGTTTTGCAACTGTATTTCTTTGTCCAGAAAATTCCCATAGTTATGTGTGTTTTGCTGACTGATTAATGATGCTTCATGGCCATGGTTATGTGTTAATGTGGTTGTTCATGTGGATGATGAATATGCCAATGCTGCTGTTTGAAATTTCCTGAACATTGCTCATAAAATCCACATGTTGGTATTTGTTGTGTTTGGTCATGAATGTTGGTTTGTTGTATGATCAATGTTTTACATGCTGCTGCTTATTTGATGATGAACATGATGATGATGATGATATCATGCTGCTGTTTTGCAAAACTTACCATGTTCAGAATTTTCTCATGATTGTTTTGGTCCATTGCTGTTGTGATAAAAGTGATGAATGCTGTTGTTTCTCAAATCATAGAACCATGCTGTTTAGGTACTGTTATGTGATTTGCTTGTTTCGATCGTTGTTCGATGATTAAGATCATGAGAAGATGATGCTGTTGTGTGGTGTGTTTGTTTTTGTTTCATGATGATGATAACATTGAGAATGCCTTGGCCTTGCTGTGTTAGAAACCCCTAGGGTTTTAGAAAATTCAAAAATGCAAGTTGGTTGGCCATGTTACTGTTTTATTGGCTGAGAGCCAATCAAAACATTTCGTTTTGTAAGGCCAAAACGCAGCACTTCAATAAGTGACTGCAGAATTACACTTGTGCCACTGCTTTGACTTTGGTTTGACCATTTGTTATGCCTTTTGCTCATGCTTGCACCAATTTATCATCCAACTTCCATAATTTATTTCTCTTTCACATTTCATCCAAAAATCTTGAATTTTTTTCCACATGTTCACAAGATGTCTGCTATTTTATGGTGAATTTTAATTAATTTTCCATTGGCTGGTTTTTAATTGATAATTATTCTCTTGACATGTATGCCAAAATGATACATTGTGCCATTCCTTTTGTGAAATTCTCATGTTGCATTCAATGAGTTTGAAATTTTTTGTGGTGAAACTAGACACCTTGACCTTCATTTCCATATAAAGTTTGTGCATTCATCATTTGTGGATTGATAGTTATGATTTTTTGAAGTTGTGTGTTGCATTTGGTGCTATACCATGATCATGCATTTTCACAATTTTTGTTCACACACTTCCCTACATCCAAATGACTCCAAATTTTGCATGAATGATCCTTTACATGTCTAATTGATGTATGAATTTTCTTGGAATTAATCATGCTGTCTTCCATTTGATTGAGAATTTTCTTCCATATGTGGTCATTTGTTGACTTTTTGTGCTATGCATTGCCAAATCTTTTGTGAAATTCTCAAATCTTATTGTATGACCATGAAATTTCATATGTGATAACTAGACATCTCAAGCTTTGCATTGGTGTAAATCTCATTCATTTCTCTTCTGTTTTCAAATTGATATGATTTTTGAAGTTGACCCATGCTTGTTGACTTTCACCATGCTTACTTGAATTTGATTTGAATTCATGATTTTATTTGACTGCCTTCCTCTCATCCAAATGCATTGAAATTTTACATGTATACCATGTTAGATGTTAGGATTGAGTGTGATTTATTTCATAATTTTTGAGATTGTTTGAGTTGACTTTTGAATGAGGTCTTTGCTGTTGACTTTTGTATGCTTCTCTTGCCATGCTTTGCATCCTTTTGCATATGAAATGACCATGATGCATGATATAATTATGAATCCAATTGGGAATGCTTCTTGAATGTTTAGACTTGGTTTGGGTTGACTTTTCCTTGCTGCCTTGACTTTTTCTTTCATCTTTGACCCTAGGCTAGTCCTAGTGGTCTTCTAAGCTTACAATTGAGCTGTTTGTTTCAGGTTGAGCACCAATGCCCCAAAGACCTTTCAATTTTGATTGAGTTGGTTTGTTTATCATGTGCTAACATTTGTTTTGCAGGTGACTCATATGCTTGAGTCTTTGTGCCTTGCACAATTGGTCCCTCTGTGGTTGACTTTGGGTTTATTTCCTTTGATTTTGACTGTTGACTTGTTTGCTAATAAGTTTGACTTTTTCAGGTACTTTAGTTGCCTAAGTTCTTTGAACTTGATTGCTTGCTTTGCTTTTTAGCATTTGCTTTGAGGTATAATTACTTCTTCTTCATGTAGTCTGGAGACCCGGTCTGTTATTTGACCGGGCAAACTGTCTGAAGTCCTCCTTAAGAGGCAATGCCTGTGTTTGTTTAAATTTGTCCTAAGCAGGAAAAGTCCTTCAAGTAAGGCAATTGGTGGAAGGTAGGGATAAGCAATCTATCCCCCACTATTCAGTGTGTCCTCTCTTTGCTCCCATTACATGGTTGAAGCATTGAGATAAAACCCAAGATCTAATCGAGTCAATAATGTGGAGAGAGTTCCTACTTTCTGAACTCCCACACTTTCTTTGATGCTCTCTCTGATATGAGATAGAAGCAATGAGGCACACCCCTCATCTCCTTTTCATCTGCTTCACCTGAGCCCCTCAATGGCCAGGTTAAGAGCGACCTTTACCCATTACAGTGGACTTTTAAAGTCAAACCCTCTTGTGTGAGCCCCCATTGTTTGGCTATAGAGTGTGTTGTTTGCTATTCATTGCTTGATTGTTTGCTTCATGTGCACTTGTTTGCCTGTATGCTATGCATTTATCATCATCATCAATTGCCATTAGTGCATGATCATCTCATTTGTTTTGTGATGTTATCATTATTGTTTGCCCATTGAGGACAACTGTAAGTCCATTGCTTTGGCATTTGCTCCTATGACATGGAAGTGAGTATAAGACCATCACTTTGGCCACTCATCTTATCTCTGCTCATTGCTTTGTTTAGTTGTATGTGAGGATACAACTGTAAGTCCCTGCAAGTTGGCGTTTGTTATCCTAGGATCATACTGTGGATGTTAGAGTAAGCCCAGACAGATTGGCATCTTACATCCATGTTTTGCTTTTGTTTGTCTATGTGAGGATACAGTTATAAGTCCCTGCAAGTTGGCATCTGTTTTCCTGTGATCATAATTTGATCTGTTTGATTTGTATGTGAGGTTGCAGTTATAAGTCCCTGTAAGCTGGCATCTGCTTTCCTGTGATCATAGTTTGTTTATCTGTTTGTATGAGAGGTTGCAATTATAAGTCCCTGTAAGTTGGCATTTGCATACCTGTGATCATATTGTTGCTTTTGTTCTTGTATGTGAGGATCCATTATAAGTCCCAGTGATGTGGCATTGGATTTCCTATGAGCATACTGTGGAGTTAACCTAAGTCCAGGCAGATTGGCAGTTGACTTCCATATTTCATCTTTGTTTTTCTTTTGAGGAGATTGGTGTAAGTCCATTGAGTGGCATCTGATATCCATTTCTGTTTTAGGAGACTGGTGTAAATCCATCTATTGGTATCCGGTATCCGCTTTTTATTTCTTTGCCTGTGGAGATTAGTGTAAGACCATCGAGTGGCATCTGACATCCCATTCTGTTTTAGGAGATTGGTATAAGACCATTGATTGGCATCCGATATCCGCTTTTGCTTGCTTTGTTTGTTTGTTATTATTAATGGCTATTCCAAAGGACACACTTGAATCATCTCCCATATGATTTCAAGAAGTGAACCTTCTAAGAAGTTTTACTTTCCATCTTCATCCATTCATCATTCATTATGTCCTAGACTTTTTCACACTCTATCTTTTCAAACTTGACATAAGTGTTGTGCAAACATCTTCATGTTTTCTAACTAAAAACCTGGACCCCAAGTCCTTGACTTTTTTCAAAACTCCATTTCATAATACTTATCTGAATCAATCTTAATCATACTTTGACCTCATTTTCATAATCATAATCAGTAATTTCACTCATTCACTTGTTTTGGCTTTGTCCATTAATCTTTTCATGCATTAGCCATAGGCTTCAATTATCTTTGTGGTTGATGTAAATCTTGCCTATCCTTAGTGAGTCGACAGTAAGACTTCCGTACTTCAAACAGGGCTAACCCCTCTAGTACGTCGAAGCTATCCTCGCATGGTGGATGTTGTTTTTGGTCGAGTGTTCTCCCATTGATAATGAAAAGCCTCAGTGCTTGTGTTTAAAACTGAATCCACCAACTTTTGGAAATCTTTTAGCCGAACTACGGTGTTCTGATCCTTACCTTTGATGGAAGGTACGTAGGCAACGGGTTCATCCGTTCGAACCCAATACCCAATAATAATAAAACTTGTATATTCTTTTCTCACCATCCCAATCATGTTTGCACAATATTTTTGTCATAACAAATAACAATCTTTTACAACAAGTGTGAAAAGGGCTCCCTAGGAGTACCTAGGACGTAGTGGGTTCCTAACACCTTCCCATTGCGTAATTTACCCCTTACCCAGAATCTCTGATCTTTTTATTAGTTTTCTACGTGTAAAACTTCTTAGGCTTTTGTTCGCTTTTTAGCCAATCCTTTGGATAAATAAAAGTGCGGTGGCGACTCGAAAACTTCAATGTATCTCTTAGCTTATGATTTAATCGATAGATCATATAGCGACGAATACACCGCTACAATATTATTTAAGTATTTGAGGGAGCTGGTCAGGGAAATAAGAGATGGATCCCCAAAGCCCTGAAAATGGATACCCCTGGGAAGATTAATTTCATATACTCTTTTTGAGAGAAAGTTGGTTCAAACAATGATGGAAGTAGGTTTGACAAAAGAAGTTGAATTTGACATTGGAAAGACTTGCAATGGAAGGAATCTAAAGAATATGTCATTGATCACTACTGTCATTGACCCTTCACAATTTCTGGATAAGAAGATAGTTGCTTCTAGAAGAATTCCAATTGATGACTATCCAATCTTCACCAAGGAAGATCCCATAGAACTTCTGGAATCTTACATCGTTGATTGTCTCACCACTGGTCTCACTCAAGTAGCTTACTCATTTGATGAACTTCCAGGTCATGCTCAGACGTCTACTCTCTCAAGAGAAAGAGGAAGTCCAAGTTAACTGGTGATGGAACTTCTGGAATAGCCAAGCCCCCAACCAAGATTGCCAGAACTTATGATATCTTTAGGAACATAATGGGACCATAAGCAAAAGCTGCTGGTTCTAGGAATGCTATGTATGCATTTTCTACTTCATCTACTCCTCTCCAACCAATTCCAACATCATCACTTTCAATTCCTTTTGGAACCATTTCAACTCCAATCCAAAAACAATCAATTGTATCTATAACAATCACCAACCCTATACCCATTGTATATGATAAAATCATTACTCCTATATCTACCATATTTTCAATAATCACTACTTCTGTACCAATAACATCGGAAACTAGTGTGACCAATCCACTAATACCACAAACACTTCTCTCACAAATTTTAAATCCAAATGAAAACACCACATATGAACAACCCCCCACTATAGCAACTGAACAACCATCTGAACCACCAACACAACCACCAACTTCTGAAACTGTTCCAACTAACCCTTACCCAAACCAACTATAAGACTCTTCTTTTGATACAATCCTTTACACCCCCCTTTCTTTCACACTCACCATCCCTGAAGCTCGTGCCTTTCCATAAGACACACCAACACCACCAACTCCACCCTCTCAACCTAACCAAATAGATGAACCAATCATTGATACATTCATGGATTGCCTCATAAATAATAAACCTTCTACCCCTGACTCATTGACAAAACCCTCCCCATCTCCTCTGACACTGAAAAAGAACTTGAACCTAAATCCGAACTTGTCACCGACCCTAACGAAATAGATAATTTAGTTAGGCAGTTTTAGGAAGAAGCAGATGAGTATCTTCACTCTGTGATGCAAAAATGCATAGGTTGTGTCAATCCTGCTCAGAGTGACTCTGCTTGGTCTAAGTTTAAAAGATGGATGAACTCTCGTTCCTGTGAGTTAAAGGAACTCAGCTACAAGGCTGATGAGAAATGGTTTCATAATAATCTATCTTGAGTCATAAAGTCGTTTGTGGAGATGTTTACTCCAAAGCCTCCTCCTACTCCTGAAATTAAAGTTATGGTTGAAGCTGAAGCTGAAACTGATACATAATCTCCTGCCAATCCTCCTTCAGAAACTGAGCTTGCAACTACTTTTGGGACTAAGCTAGTAGAAGAAGTTGAACCCATTCCTTTGGTGTTGAAGACACTTCAAGAGTTGAAGCGTGAAAATGAAGTTGTTAGGACTCTCTTGGACAAGAAAGATAACATGTTTAAGGAACAGGCTCAGACTAACACTAAAATTAAAGGGATGCTTCAAGATATTTTATCTAGATTGCCACCCTCTTCTTAGGAACCTACTTTTATAAACTTGTTGCCTTCTTGTTATTATGTTTAAGTCTTTATCTTTTTGCTTCTGTATCTTTATCTGTAATCACTTTGAAGGAAATGATATTTCTTTTGTGTTTATACTTTGTCTTTATCTTTTTGATTGATAACAAATAGGGAGAAGGGTGGACATGCTTTTGATATAATTATTTCCCTTCTGAATCCCAAATATTTGATTTTGATACTTCTATATTTTCTGACTCTGATAACTAATCTGGGAACTTTGAATAAGTTCACCATTATTGTTAACTTTTTCAATCAAGCTACAAGGTTATTCAAAAGTTAAAACCTTTCAGAAGTTCCAAAACTTCATAGTCAGAAGACGTTAATCAGGCTTATATGGGTTAACCAGACCTATATTGATTTTAAATCAAGTTCTGACTCAAGATAGTTTCCAACCAGGTCTTGACATAAGAAACTGTGAATTTCTAATCAAGTTCTGATACAAGTGTAAATTAGATTCTAAAGTAAGACACATTGCTGATAATCAGACTTTCTGATACATGAAGCCAAAGTTAGTTCTAAATAAATTTCAACCAAGCTTCTTTGTTCAGGGAAGTTTTTTCTTTCATGCGGATTAAAATATTTTATATGTTAAAACTATTTTAAGTTTTAGACTCAAAAGGGTCTTGCAACCCTAACTCTGAAGTTTCAAGTTGAAAAATAATTTTAATAGTAGAAAATTCAGGGGAAACTTACAAACCTCACTCTGATGCTTTTATGCGATTAAACCAAGTAAAAAAATTTCATCAAAATTTATGGTTTTGTCATCATCAAAAAATAGGAGATTGTAAGAACAAGTTTTGGTTACGCATCTAGCCTTATGTTTTGATGATAGCAATTCATGGAATCTTAGAGAAAATTTTTGTTCCCTAATCATTTTGTTAAGTGCGCAAATACTAGATACCGGTTCTGAATCTGAATGAATGACACATGGTGTCATTAGATTTTGAACCTAGTGCAATGTGACTCTAAGATATGTGGTTTACAAGATAATCAAGCTCTGAATTGTATACTCAACGCTTCTAATTTCTACTCATCCAAAGCGTTGTTACTCTGAAGCTTCTGACGTTGATATTCTCTGACGCTTTGTGCTCAAACAACTTTGAACCGTGTCACCAGACTCTGAAGACTAGGTTCTGATGATTTAGATCAAGACTCGAAAGACCAAGTTTCTGAAGATTCTCTCAACCATACTCTTACTCTTTTCTTATGCATGCTTCATCAACTATCTATCATAAGCTTCTGAATATTGAAGATAAAATCAAAAGGTTTTACGTGAGAAAAATAGTACACAGTACAAAATCAAATATTCCTCCACTACATTAAATTTGTGGGCTAAGAATTATACTATTGTGTCATTTTGTCTCCATTTTCATAAGTCGTTATGCAAGGATACAACTACATTTTGGTATTTCAATTCTACCCTTCAATGGATCTCTTCATTGCCTATATAAAGAAGACTTGGAATAATGGAAAGGTGTTACGCTCTAAGAGATTATAATATTCAATGCACTTTTTTAAATATTTGAGAGAAAATAAACACACACAAGAACTTTTGTTCATACTCTTCATAGAATATATTTTGTATGATATACTTGTTATTCATTTATGTATTATACTTTTTTAGAAGCATTTTGTAAACACACTTGGTATCTCAATCTGTTTGAGTGTATTTCTTTGAGTGACTAGGATTTAGTCAGTATTACTAAAGAAGACATTGACAATGGTCTTTGTGTTGTAATCAAATTTGATTATAGTGGATTAAGTCTTTGTTGATAAGGAAAAATCACTTTGGCGGATGAACTAGAGGTAGCTTAGTTAACGGTGAATCAGGATAAAAATAATTGTTTCATTATTTTTATTTTTGGTTTTCTATTTGTTGTGTTGGGTAGTAAAAGTTTTTTTTAGAAACCTAATTCAAACTCCCCCCGTGTTTCTCGTCATCATCACCATCTTCTCTCAAGTTTTGAATTCATATCTTTGTAGTGGTGACTAACTGCATAGCATTAGGTATATTTTGAGATTTCTGTTGCAAATCTTGACACAAACGATATGTAATTTTCATATGTTTTTTCATCATGTACAAAATTAATGTGAACTCAAATGATTTAATAAACTTATAAGCAGCACTTGCATCCCCACGTATAACTCCCCAAAAATACACAAATAATCACTTACATTTTTCAAACAATAAATCACACCTAAATCTAATAAAATCAAGTTAAATCAAGAATATAAGGTGGAAAAAAAAACAGCCCAACACCAAATAATCTTTGACAGTGGAAAAAAGGCACTATATTCTACTGAAACTTTCTTAAAAAACATAGAAATTCAACAATCCAACTAAATATGTTGTACCGTGAATAAAGTCGTCGAAGCCGCCATCAAAACCGTTGTCGAAACTGTTATCGAATTTAAAATCATGAACACAAATGTTGTCGCCGTTGAACTTATGAACAAAAGCTACCACCGCGGTGCGCTACAGTCTCCGGAAGTAATGTGTAAGTGTGGCGGTGGCTTGGTTAGTGAGTGTGGCAAAAGAAAGAGATAAAAAGTTTTTTTTTACACTTTTACAAGTGAAAGTGTTAAGCTGAAACAACGTTGAAAAAACAAAATTGTGACCACTATTATCGCTTAGCATATATAGATTATTATTCGAAAAGCTAAAGAAATCAATGACCAATATTATTTATTCTCTTGCAATCTCATTTTTTCCACAATTCTGACCAAATTCATATCATCAGTGTGGTACAAATTAACACTATGCATCACTACAGAAAGATTCATTTCTCTTTTTGTCTTCTCAACACTCTCTTTACAGTTATATATAGAACAGTTGCCATTCATTGTTTAACCAAGACAACAAGCTAGTGAACTATATGTCTAGATGAGTAACTATTTGTTGATTTTCTCTTGGCGTTTCTCCGAATGCTTCATAGAATAGACAATTAGTTATTAGAAGTTGATGATAGTTGTTGTTCAATGAAGTGTTTGGGGGAACTCTTGGAGTTGAATCAACACTGCAAATACAGAATACACCAAATTCATTTCTTTCTCAACGCTCAATATAGTGATCAAAGGTTATATTCTCTTTTCTTACATTGAACAATATATAGGTTCTTACTGAAATCATCTTAATTAGTTTGTATTAGGTAATTGATTTACTAGCCTCACCTTTTATAATTTTTGTGTACATTCTATTATATCTCACACTTGCTTTTGCTAGTTGAAACTAAACAAATCAATAAAGTCCATTTGTAAAACCAAAAATACTTAAAGTTAGGGTTAAAGGTAAATATTTCATAGTTTGATTGATGCTTGATTGTTTGAAATGTGTCCATGAATAAAAGAAAATTACATCCAATAGTATAGTATTTAAGAGTCATTTGTTATTGACTCTACAATTAAAAAATGAGTATTTTGATTTGGATTTTTAATATAAATTTGAAAGTTCAAAACTTATTCTTTTTGTCATTACCGTGACATTTGAGTTTAAACACTTTATCATTTCACATTATCATTTCACACTGTGATTATTGAGTTAAAAAACTTAAATGCTAAATATTTTAGTTTCAAATATAATTAATTATTGAGGCAAAATCAATTCTACTTTAGTCTTGGGGTGATGGTTATTCCAAAAGATAAACCATTCTTTAGTGTATATATGCATAGAAGTTGGACATCCAAAAACCATTAAGTTGTCAAGATCAAAAGGATTATTTATCCATACCTTCTATGCAACCTGAAGCTCGTAGTGACCTAAAATAACACGCCATGTTAATTGCTTCTGCCTATAAACCTTTTGATAGTTCAATGTTTTACAAATGACATCTTGCCCTTTTAGTTCATTCTCTTTGCCATGCCATTTTGTTAGGGTGTCTTACTAACTAAGAAATATCTTTGAATGTCGCGTTCGTCACAAAACCTCTTGAAATTTGAATCAATGTAATATGCGCCATTATGTGACCGCAAATACTTGATTTTTTTTTTGCCTATTAGATTCTCTACTAATGCCTTCTAGAACTTGAATTTGGTAAAGACTTTATACTCTTGCTTCAATAAATACATCTAAACCTTGCGAGAAAAATTATATGTGAAAGTAACAAAATACTTGAAAGCACCCATGGAAACCTATTTTGTAGGCCTCCACACATTTGAATGCACATAGTCTAAATTTCCCTTTGTTTATGCTTTTGAGTCTTGAACCAAACACGTCGCCGTTTTCCAAGTACACAATACTTGTAAAATCCATCTTGCAACTAAGAATATCCTTCAATGGATTTCTCTTATGAAGTGTCATCATCCCATGCTCACCGATATTACATAGACACATATGCATCAGTTTAGTTGCATCATTATCAGACTCAACTGATGCAACATCACCTACAATAGTGTTTCCCGATATTTTGTAGATATTACCCCCCGTCCTCCTTTCTATCATCACAATCATTGCATCACTTGTAACCTTCATAATGTCCTTATCTACATCAAATGTGTAGGAGAAACTATTTTCCTCTAGAGTACCTAGGAAAATCAACTTCTTCCTCAAATCAAGAATATATCTAACATTTATAAAGGTTCGCACACCATCAATATCCACGAAAATTTTAATTTGTTTCACTCTAGTGATAGAACATGCTTTTTGATCACCTAGATAAATAAATCCAAAATTACTTGACTTAAATGTAGTGAATCATTCCCGGTGTGGCGTCATGTGGTAAGAATAACTAGAGTCCATAATCTAAACATCTACGCACTTATAAGATGAAACACACAATATATTTGTTTCACTTTAAGAATCATCAATTTGAACCCTATTTGCAAGAACTGATGAGCCCTGCTTTCTTTTTGGACATTCCTTGTTCCACTGTCCAATCTTTTTGCGACTATAACATTAAGCTATTTTTTTATTCATGGATTTCACTACTATAAATTATACATTTATAATAAAGCTTTTATCTCGACCAACCAAAAACCGAGGTATATGTTCTGGGAGCGTCATGTTTACATCTTAAAAAAATATATATATACAACTCATACCATTGTTTAGTAAGAACTATATTTCTAGTTAGTATGTTTCTATGGTCTGAATCATTTTGGAAGAAGTTATGTGTGATGTGGCTTTAAATTTCACTTTGGTGTCTCTGTTATATGTTGCTATTTTTCTTAATTCATACAGGCATGGACGATTCAACAAACACCTCTCATACAACCTTTTCTACAACCTCTGTTAATACAAAAAGTAAAAGAAAAACTAGAGGTGCCACTATGTTGACCAATGTGACAAAAGGCCACGAAAGCGATGTTTGCTTCCAGATTAATTTTGATGTGAGAACCAGTAAGGCTTATGGTGAACATGTTGATGATTTTAGGACGTGACAGTACAAGGTAGAAGCAAAGTGAGTATTTTGATAGATAATTGGCATGATGTTGACGATGATTTGAAAGATAACATATGGGCCGATATTACGGTATTTATTATGGATTTTGTGATATTTTTATAAGTATAGATGACCATTTATATTGTTAGTTTAATACTAATATCAACTCCATTTTGTAAACATAGGAAGCCTTTATTGTTCTATAGGATAGTGTGCTGAAAAATAAATGACTTGGATATGCTGGTGGGTGTTGAAGGGGCTTTGAGATATAACTCACACATGATTATATTAAATATCCATGTGATAACTTAGAGCCTCCATACGTGACATATACACTTATTGATAATAAAGTCTTATAGGTTTTTTAAAGTCTCACACCACTCCTGATTTCTTGACTAAGAGCCAAAAAGGAAAGGAGAAAAGAGCTATAAATATCTATCCACATGGATTATTTCGTGGAGGATATGATAAACTCGAACTTAAAATGATTAATGAAAAAAGAAAATAAAGGGAACTAGTGTTGAGATATCCTTCTAGAAGCCTTGATCGCAGTCCATCTTCACCATCACACCATGATAAATGGAATATGGCACATCAAAGACTAGGTGGTGAGTTAACATCAGAGGCTATACACAAACTCGCTAAAAAGTTTGTTAGTAGATAATTTTTTACACGTTTCTTGCTTTAGTTAGTTCAACTTGGTAAAGATGAACTTTTATATGCATTGTAGCATGTACTGGTTGAACAATTCAAAGTTGGTATTTTCTTTCCACAAGATCGTTGTGACATCTTGGTAAAAGCGATTGGAACTGAGGAGCATGGTGGATATGTATGTGGACTTGGAATAGGCATCAAATTGAATTTATATTTTGGATCATCACAATCAATTAACGAAGTAAACCGTAAAAGAGAAATTGAAGATATAGTTGTTGAAAAGATGGAGGAGGTATTAGAAAAGAAGCGAGAGAAGTGGACTCATGAGGCGATAGAGGAGTGGACCCAAGAGGAACACGAGAGAGTGCATCTAGAGGAGTGGGAAAAGATGTTGCAGGAGGAGTGAGGGAGGATGTTGCATGAGGTGAGAGAGAGAGGGTCCAGGAGGAGAGAGATACATTAGCTGAGGAGGAGCACGAGAAGTTGTTCGACGAAGTATGGGAAACTGTACCCGTAATGTGATTGAGGTATAAGTATAATTTAACAAAATTGGGTTGCATGTTATTGTTATTGTTTGTGTATTTTAGTTTTTGTATTTTTTTCTGTTGTTTTTATGATGCAACAATTTCTTTGAATAGTTAAGCAAATCAATATATTAGAAAAAAAGGTAACTGAAATAATACAAGCACAAGACGTGCAAAGGAACAAAAAACAACAACAACAACAACAACCATCCTAAACAGCTACAAACAATGATAAGTAACCAACCACTGCCAAGGCCATAGGCGACTACAAACCAAAACCGCACATGCCCCAACCACAACAAACACGAAGAAACACCAACCAAACCAAAAACTAGAGAAATGAAGACAAATAGCTCTAAGACATCATACAAAACCCCCTAGGAGAGAGAAAGCTGCAAAGAGGAAAACACCGAAACCTACAAGAATACATATAAGGACAGATGGCCACCTAGCCCACCCCTAAAAATGCGAGTGGGTCACACTCCCATTCTACCAACGAAAAACCTACACCATGAGTATGACCATGAACCCACTAACAAGCTAAACCAATAATTTGATTCATCTAGTGATTGACTGACTTTTTTTCCTGGAAAAAAATAACTTTATTCCTCAATTTCCAAATTACCCCGACTATTGTATGCCAGATCATAACCAAACCTAACTAGGACTTCTTCCCCAAACTAAAACCATGAATAACCTCAAAAACCTCTAAGATCAAAAATGGAAGAGGGATAGGCATATCCACCCACCTAAACACAAAATACCAAAGGGAGGTGACTTCCATACATTGGACAAACAAATGATTTACTAACTCCCAATGACCTGAACAAACCTCACAACCCATCCTATAAATAGCTTAAACAATATGGAACATATATAGATTTTTCCTGGTCGGCAATTGAAATCAATGGGTATACTTAACTACCCTATTTCATATCAGTTGAACATAGTGAGAGATAGTTTTTATTCCCCGCAACACCATATTGAGACCACGCCACCTCATCTAGATGACACTCGAGACTATCAAAGATGATAAAGGAGATTTCAAACATCCGTGAGTTTACATTAAAACATGAAATATAACAAGCTTTTATACTTCCTAAGAGTTGTGTTGTAGAATTTTTGAAGGCAGATGATTGGATGGACATAACCGTACTGCATATGTAGTGCTCGTAAGCATAATTTTTACCGTGATTTCAATTTATATTCATTGTTCTCATACTTTAACATAAAGTTTTGACTTTTGCATTAAATTTTAATTACGTTCATACATGAGATGTTTGTGGAAAGGAAATTAAAAATATTATTTCTTAGATCCACTGAAAATTCAATCTCAAGATATGATAGCAAACACTATCAAGATGTATATAGAAAATAAATTGGTTGGTGAGAATAAAGCATGTTACGCGAGACCGTTTTACCATGCGTAAGTATATATTCATTTGTGTTTCCTTTTATAAATCAATTTTATGCACATTCTTAATTATTCTGAATGTTTATGTAGTTCGCATTGGGAACTAGTTATTATATGTTCAAAGTAAAATATTGTAGTTATGTTATGCTCGATACATTATAAGCTTACGAAAAAGATGCATGACGTTTTGAGCAGGTAAGTGTTATTATTTGTAATATTCAAATTCTACCTTTGGTTTTGAGTTTTTTTTATTCATGTTTAATTTTTACCTACATGTCAAGCTATAGATGGGTACAATTTTGTGAAACGTAAGCTACAATTTTGTGAAACGTAACTCATTTCAACAATGGTTGCAAAAGATATACTATCACGGTTGACCAACCGTTGTGAGTTAGGGTGTGGTTGTAAGTATGTTTTTTTCCACCACGGGCGAGTGACCGTTGTGGTAAACTAGGTAGTGCACTATATATCACAACGGTTAGAATAAACAACTATTGTGCAATATATATAAAGATCATGGATTTGAAACCTAGTAACTGTGTGATATCTAATTAATTGGCATGTTATCTATTACAATATTCTTATTAATAACCGTGGTGACATACTTATTTTTTATTTTATTTTATTTTTCCATATATGATAAACCTGTATTTTTTTGTATTTGTATTTTATACATATATTAACTAAATATTTTTTACATCAAAGCCAAAAATGTGTGCATATATCATCAAGTCAGAGGTTTTCTCAGTCGTTCGAACTATATCTCAAGATTTATATCGCATATGACTTCTACATGTGCGCCTGTTTTCAAGCTTCTTCAGAAGATCAGTCTTGTGATTGGACCGAAGATTTCCAGAAAGCTTTTGATAGTATCAAAGAGTATCTGCTTGAGCCTCCGATTCTGTCTCCACCTGTTGAAGGAAGACCATTGATCATGTATTTAAATGTGCTTGATGAACGTATGGGTTGTGTTCTTGGTCAGCAAGATGAATCTGAAAAGAAAGATTATGCAATTTACTACCTTAGTAAAAAGTTCACCGACTGTGAGACTCGGTATTCTATGCTTGAGAAGAAATGTTGCACATTGGATTGGGCTGCTAAGCGTCTGCGCCTGTATATGTTGAATCATACTACTTGGTTGATATCCAAAATGGATCCAATCAAGTACATCTTTGAGAAACCTGCTTTAACGGGGAGAATTGCCCGTTGGTAGATGTTGTTATTTGAGTATGATATTGAATACCGATCTCAACAAGCAATTAAAGGTAGTGTCTTGGTTGACCATTTGGCTCACCAACCGATTGAAAATTATCAGTCAGTACAATATGATTTTCCCGATGAAGAGATTTTGTACTTGAAGATGAAAGATTGTGATGAACCATTGCATGAAAAAGGGCCAAAACCTGGTTCCCGTTGGGGCATGGTATTTGATGAAGCTGTTAGTTCGTATGGTAATGGCATTGGGGCAATGATCATTACTCCTCAAGGAACTCATTTTCCGTTTACAGTTAGATTGACCTTCAAGTGTACAAACAATATGGATGAGTATGAAGCTTTCATTATGGGGCTTGAAGAAGCCATTTATCTCAGAATAAAGTTTCTTGACGTCTATGGAGATTCATCTTTGGTTGTGAATTAGATCAAAGGTGAATGGGAGACGAATCAACCCGGTGTAATACCATATAGAGACTATGCGAGAAGGATTTCAACTTTTTTTACAAAAGTTGAGTTTCATCATATCCCTCGAGATGAAAATCGGATGACAGCTCTTGCAACGTTGACTTCAATGATTGTGGTGAAACTTTTGAATGAAGTTTCCAATTTGACTGTTATGCATTTTGATAGGCTACCTCATGTATTTGCTGTTGAAGAAGTCAAAGATGAAAAGACATGGTATTTTGATATCAAATATTTCCTCCAAAGTCAGAGTTACCCGCCTAGGGCATCTTTGAAAGATAAGAAGACTTTGAGGAGATTAGCTGACAACTTCTACCTGAATGGTGATGTGCTTTATAAGAGAAACTTCGATATTGTCGTACCCCAAAATTTGCCTGTTAATTTTTATGATAAATTGATTCATGCATGACATTCATTTCACATTTGCATTCATTCATTAGCATACATTCTCATATAAATTATAAATTTTAATTTATTTATTATGTGATACAGATATAAAAAAATAATAATAATTTTGGTTATCTGTATGATATAAATAAATTTTATATATACATAAATAAAATAGTTTTAATTTAATGATAAATAAAAATATATTTGAATTTTAATTGTATAATTAAAATTTTAAATAAAATTTATTTGTTAAAGCTCATTAAATTATAATAACTATTTTTTATAATTTAGTGACTCATGTTCCATTTATTCATTATTGATAAATAGTATTTATTTAGTAATTCACGTTTTTACTTAATAAAATTTATTTATAAGAGTAACATTTTTTTTAAAAGCCAATAAATTATAAAATAATTTTGGTTGATATAAGTAAGAATAATTTTGATTTTTTTTTAAATGCAAAATGTTAGAGCTAACTCTCCTAAATTATATGGTGAGATCCTAAAATATAGGAAGGGATCCAAATATTTAGCAAAGTTAAACCCTAATCCACACCATTATAAATACTTCATATGGTTGCAGCGAAAAAGGAAAAAAAAAAGGGAAAAAAGAGGAGAGATACAGTAGAAGAAGATACGCAAGGCAAGACAGAAGCAAGAAGATTCACGGGCAGGGAAAAGAGAAGCAACCATAAAGCACTCATAGCCTGAATAAGAACAACACACATACAGTGAGCAAGCTAGAAGAATCAAATCCCCAGTAAGTGTTCATTATGGAATTTGCATCCAGCATGATTACCTTGCAATACTCCTTAATTCATGCATGAATAATATTGGTTTAATATATATTGAGATGATGTATTCATGGTTTGGTGGATGTTGATATTGCTTTATTCAAGTATGCATCTGTTCTTGATATGTCATAGCATGTTGGAGAAATTCTGTTTGCATGATTAAAAAATTATATCTGTCATTTAATTATTATCATATGAGTGTTGTTTCTAGCATGATTATGTTTATTTCACATGCTGTTATTACATAATAATGATGATGATGATATAATGGTGATAATATAAATCCTTGATTGTCTTTAACATGTATGTGTAAGGTTTGTTTTATCATTATCACTTGCAGTAAAGAGAACTAATACATGAGTAAAATAATATAAGCTTCTTGATTTGTGCATGGCTAGTTTTATTATTGCATGATGATTACATATGATCTTATTTTATGTGTGTGGTTTGATATAAGATGAAGTTACAGGTTTGTTGTATTCACATGAAAGAAACAACATGAGAAAAAATAAAGTAGCTTGCCGTAAGAGAGAAAGTTGTAACATGCACGGTGGTGTTGTGTCAAAAATGGAAAAAATCCATGTAAAATTAATATATATTTTAATGAAGGCGAATAAATAATGAATGGACCAACGTGACTTGTTGGTAGCTCTCCCTTTACTACAACATAGAGGTCTTGGGTTCGAGTCCCTAGGACCTATTTTTTAGGTTCGAGTCCCTAGGACCTATTTTTTAGCTTTTCAGTTTTTTTACTATGTTTACTCCCTTTCCACTATAATTAATTCACCACTATTTTTCTATTATTAAAAGAAAATCCATTAATTAATTTTCTAATTAATATATTATATTAGTTATTTAAACTAGGATATAATTCAATCTAGTTTATTAATTAAATTTTCATATATCACTTAATTAATTAAAATAGGCTATTTTGAATAATAAAAATCTAATTATATTTTTTTTCTTTTTTCTTTTAAATTTTCTATCAATTTAGTCTAAGTTTTTCCATAAATTCATAATAAAAAAAAGTTTCTATTATTATAGAATAAAAATATTTTTTTTTATTTCTTTATTTTTAGTTTAATTAGGTTTTATTATTTTGTATGCCGTTAATTAAGATTTAGATATTTTATATCCCCTTTTAAATTATGTACCCCCATCCCGAAGTCATGTAATAGCGTAGTCTTATTTTTCGCACTTTAATTTTTCCATACTGTGAATATAACTGTCTAGATGTATGCTAATAGGATTGCATGGAAAGATAAATAATCGAACTTAGATAATATAATTCAAGATAATATATCTGAATCCGATCATTTCCACACTTGCACCTCTAGGGTAACCCTCTCTTTGTTGCCTTACGATATTACGGTCATGTCTCGCGAATGTGGGGATACCCTTAGCAAAGACCCTTTCGATTAAATCATCATCATCCCTAAACAGATAAGTCATAGTCCCTTCGATCAAAAGGTCAATGTCCCTATAAGATAAATCATAGTCCCTCAAACGTTGCCTTCGAATATATGACCTTGTCCCTCGAACGTTGCCTTCGAATATATGACTTTGTCCCTCGATGACCCTTCGTTGTAGCCTACGATTAAATGATGATCTTCGAATGCTAAGGTATCCTTACCAATGTTGCCTTCAATGACCAATCGACGACCCCGCGATGTCCCTTTACATCCAAAGGATAAGACTA
Organism: Lathyrus oleraceus; assembly: GCF_024323335.1. Taxonomy (NCBI): domain Eukaryota; kingdom Viridiplantae; phylum Streptophyta; class Magnoliopsida; order Fabales; family Fabaceae; genus Lathyrus; species Lathyrus oleraceus. The sequence goes on from NC_066580.1 coordinate 370,027,674, forward strand.
CTTACTTCTCAATAGTAAGGACAGTTTTACCCTCCTAAGGATAGGAAATACCTATAAAGACTTTGGTTAGGTATAACTCTTAAATGCTTGCTCACAGCTTAAAATACTTTTCACAGCTCACACTTTTCAAAACATCTTTTAGAAAATCACCACTTGGTATACATTCGCACCAGAATCATCGCCGAGTTATATTTTTCTAAACATCTTTCAAAATCAAACGAGATAAACACTTTTTATACATTCGTACAAGAGTCATTACAAAGTTAAACTCTCATTTCAAAATATTTTCTAAACACACCACATTTCTCAAACACTTTCTCAAACAATTAAGAGCCCATGGATAACCACGGATACAAAGGATGCTAACACCTTCCCTTTGTATAATGTACCTCCCGAACTCAAAATCTAATCAAGGTTTTTCCTGCTCTTTTCCGCCTTTCCTTATTGGATAAAAGAAAAGTCGGTGGCGACTCTTGCTATCTGCAACATTGCTTTTCAAAGCAAAAACACAAAGTCAGTTCACCGTATCATAGATATGTTTTTTCTCAGATGCATGGATAGACACGAAGAAGACCTGTTGATGACTGAAGTCCATGAAGGTTCCTTTGGTACCCATTCCAATGGACATGCTATGGAAAAGAAGATGTTGAGAGCAGGTTACTATTGGCTGACAATGGAATCTAAATGTTGCAAGTTTGTGAAGAAATGTCACAAGTGTCAAATTTATGCAGATAAGATTCATGTTCCTCCGACACTGTTGAACGTCATTTCCTCTCCATGTGGGGAATTGGTATGGTCGGTATGATTGAGCCAAAAGCTTCGAATGTACATCGTTTCATTCTGGTGGCTATTGATTTCTTCATAAAATGGGTTGAAGCGGCATCGTATGCAAATGTGACCAAGCAAGTTATTGTAAGGTTTATCAAGAATCAGATTATATGCAGTTATGGTGTGCCAAGCAAGATCATTACTAATAATGGGTCTAACTTGAACAATAATATGGTGGAAGCTTTTTGCAAAGACTTCAAGATTGCACATAATAATTCTTCTCCCTACATACAAAAGATGAATGGGGTTATTGAAGCTGCGAATAAGAACATCAAGAAGATCATTCAGAAGATGGTTGTAACATACAAAGATTGGCATGAGATGCTCCCGTTTGCTTTGCATGGGTACCGTACATCCATACGCACTTCAACAGGGGCAACCTTTTTCTCTCTTGTTTATGGTATGGAAGTTGTGCTCCCCGTGGAGGTTGAGATCTCGTCACTGCGTATGCTAATGGAAGCCAAGTTGACAGAAGTTGAATGGTGCCAGACCAGATATGATCAATTAAATTTGAGTTAAGAGAAGAGATTGACTGCCATGTGTCGTGGTCAATTATATCAGCAAAGGATGAAGAAAGCTTTTGATAAGAAGGTCAAGCCTCGTGTGTTTCGAGAAGGTGACCTCGTGCTCAAGAAGATTCTATCTTTCAAACCTGATATCAGGGGCAAATGGACTCTTAATTATGAAGGCCCATATGTTGTTAAGAGAGCCTTTTCAGGTGGTGCTTTGATTCTTACAACTATGGATGGTGAAGATTTCATTCGTCCTGTGAATGCTGATACAGTCAAGAAATACTTCACCTAAAAATTAAAGAACAAATCGCTAAGTTGAAAACTCGAAAGGGCGGCTTAGGAAAAAATGAGTGTCTCGGTGGATTGAAAATCCGAAAGGGCAATCCAGGAAAACATTAGAGACATAAAATAAAAAATTTATCCCGGTAGATTGAGTACTCCACCATGGGGAAATCTACGCAAAAATTAGGGATTATGGCAAGTAACTGTGTCTGGCTGGTCCCAATCTTTGAATAGTTTTGAGCAAGTTATTTGGTTCTGATTCACCATTCTCAACTGAAGACCAACACAATGGATGTTGAAGTTGGTAGGGAGAGTAGTGATCATTGTATTCAATGTAGCCCTTTTCCATGTAAATTACCATTTTCAAACTTTGTAAAAATCTATGGAGTTTCGTCATTTACGGACTTCCGTTCTATTAAATAAAGTTGAGCTTTTACCCAATGGATTCTATTCTTATTTACTTCTACTAAATATAGTTGAATTTTTATGATGATAATTTTGAAATAAATTAATCGATAATTGTTTTTCTTGAAATAATAAAAACAATGACTTTAAGAGTAATCGATTTCAGTAAGGAATGACAACAACAATCTGAGAACAGGTAAGTCTCGAAGTGTGAAGCATTGTTGGTTTTCCTCGAGCAGTCCTTTTGGGTAACTTTTTTCCTCCCCAACAGTTCTTCATTTATCCCCAACTTGGTTTATGAGATTCTCCCAGAATATTTCATCATCCCTAGTAGGGCCGGTGAGTCTCATCTCTGGTAGAGTCGAGATGATGATCGGTCCCCGTTGCAAATGCATATTCCCCAGCTGAGATCCGGTTATCTTTTCCTTGGAGTTGGTTTATTTTGCAATTTCCAAGAAGAAACCAATGAATATTGAGGAATGTGATGGTCTTGGTCATAACATCCTTAACATTTTTCTTAAATCCCCGTGTAGAGTTTTACCTCTTGTATTCCCCGACGGAGTTCATCTTCTGATATGAAGGTCCCTCGTTTCCGACAGTATTGGATTCTGAGTAGTATTTAATTTTTGTCCCCTGCAAGGTTGTCTCCCATTCTAATATGGTGTTGACCTAAAATTCCCCGCAGTGTTGACAATTTGGACCCTCAGCAGATCCTTTTTCTATCCTCGGCGTGTTTGGTTAAGCATTCTTCAGCAGTACTATCCCCATAGAGTTTGTCGTGATTGATGGAATCATGTTCTCCATTACTTTCCCAGCCAGAACTAATTTATTCAGAGCTAGATGATTCATTTTCATCCCTAGCATGTTCTCCAGTTGATGTTTCCATCTTGTTGGGATTAGCCAAGTGTTGCAGCAGTAATTCAAATCTTTGTTATTTGTATCCTTTGTGTTGTTTTGTCAGCATAATCATAATCATATACATACATATTCATGCATAAAACACAACATCAAATATTTCATTATGCATTTTATCGCATTTTATTTGTTTATTCTGATTCCTGCTTCGGTAATATCATTTACCTGTGCAGATTTGGTGTGTCTATCCTCCTTCAATTGTAGAGTGTCATCCCCTTAATCAGAAAGAATTTAACCTTTCTCATTCCCCACTGAGTTATTTCCTCGTGGATGATTATCATTTAAGTTTCCTCCCCAGTTAATTATCTGGACGGAACCACTCCCATTGAGTTATATCCTCATTGGGTGGAGTCCTTGTTTGACCGTTTCTTTCTAGTTATTACATAGATAAATATTTTGGTCCCCTGAGAGTTTATTACCTAGTAACTAGTAATATCCTTCTCAACTTTGAGTACATTACTTTTTCCCAATACCCGGTAAAATGTAATCTATTTCCTTTGTTTTCCCCATCGGATTCGTTTTCACGTTTCCCCAGGTAGTCTATCCTTGATATGTTCATCCTAACCGGTGATGAATATTCTTCCTTTTATGGTTTTCTACCCAGTAAAAGGTAATTGTAATCCCTATTGTATTCCCCAGAGAGTCCATCCTTGATATGTTCACTTTAATCGATGATGGATTTTCTCTCCCTTTTTGGTATTCTATCCAGTAACTGATAGATATAATTCCTATTTTCCCCCTCAAAGTTTATCCCTGATATGTTCACTTTAACCAGTGACAGATTTTCTCTATTTGTGGTCTTCTGCCTAGTAACTGGTAGTTGTAATTCCTACTTTCCCTCGCTGAGTCTATCCTTGATACATTCATCCTAACCGATGTCGGATATTCTCTCTTTGTTATTCTACCCAGTAACTGGTAGATATAATTCCTATTTTCCCCGAGAGTCTATCCTTGATATGTTTACCCTAACCGGTAACAGATATTCTTCCTTATTCCAGGCAGTCTATCCTTGATATGTTCATCCTAATCGATGACAGATATTCTTCCTTTGAGTCTATCCTTAATATGTTCACTTTAACCAGTGACGAATACTCTCTCTTTGGTCTTCTACCCAGTAACCGGTAGTTGTAAATCCTATTTGAGTTCTCTCCCCAGTAGGTTATTCTTACCCAGTAACTGGTAATGAATACACCTTTTTCCTCAGTGAGTCAACCTTGATATGTTTACCCTAACCAGTAACGGATGTCCCTCTGTCAGAGTATATTATCTTTCTACCTAGTAATCGGAAATAGATAACAGATCTCTGGTGCTCCAATGTTGAAGTTCATTCTTCCCTAGTTGAGTTTGGGTGCGTATTTTCTCAGTGGAATCGCCATCCCCTGTTTGGTTTGAACATTTTAATTTTGTTCTGATCTATTCCTATCCCTTATAGATTTCCCTTATCCCCGGATCGAGTCCTTCCATTTATTTATTTTCATGGAAATTACCCTCGTGTCTCCAGCAGTTTTAAGTCATAGCCTGGCCTATACATACATTTTATCCCCCCAGAGTCTTTGTCTCCCCAGTGAGTTTTCCTTACGGAATGCAGTTTGCTCATGTGCAGTGGCGGAGCCAGATAAAAAAAATTGGGATAGCCGCTGTAACACCTCAAAATTTGCCCTCCTCTCTTGGGACTAAGCTTAACATTGTGCATGCATTTTTAGGTCATTAGGCATTGCATATTGCATATCATGTGGTTACATTGTGCAAGCTATCCTCTCAAGTCTTGATCAGAAGATGAGGAAGTCAAAGTGCAAGCCTAGGGTTTATTGATTGATCATGGGCCATCTGAGGATTGGACCGTGAATTAGGGTTTCATGATTCTCAATGGATGGTGGTCTTCATCTTGATTGCAATGATACATCATCATCATCATGGTTATCATCAAGTGTTGAAGCAGGATTCCTTGAGATTAGGGTTTTGACCATTGGTCAACCCTAATCAATTGCATTGGGCCAATCAGGGCATGATCAGAAGATGGGGTTTATGATGGCTATGGGGTTCATAATATGATTTTATTGTGATTATTGAGGCTAGGGTTTCATCCTTGAGCCATTTCAGTTGGAGATTGGAGCTCAGATTGATCTATGCATTGCCAAATTCATCTATCAGATGAAAAAGTCAACTGTGGTCAACTGTACATGATTTGATGGATTTGGAGGTGAAAATGAGTTGGATACACTTCATTCATGTTGGAACAAGTGTTATATGACATCTCAAAGCTTAAGGATGAAGAAAATCAAGTCAGGACAAAAACTGCAAAAAATAGAAAGTGACATGTAATTGAAGTTTCCAAAAATGGAAAGTTTTGGACCTCAAGACCACGTGTCCAAGGAAGCTTCAAATGAAAAATTGTTCAACATGAAAGTTGTAGGTCTTGTTCTCACCTTTCCAAAAAGTCCAAGAACTTGAAAATCCCATGTATGGTTGGAAAATTATGGCTTAGTGAAATTCAAAAATGACCCATAATCAGGAGGCCATAATTTCCACATGGTTTGTCCAAATTGCAAGTTCTTTATATGCACAAACTCCATTTGACATGTACTTTCATGGTGCATAATTGGATTTCTTCAAAAGTGGCCAATGCAAAAAGTCAAATTTCAACTGGACAGTTAAAATGGACCAGGGGCAAAATTGTCCAACTTGTGAAATAATTGGAATTTTTGAGTGGGGATTTTTGCTACACCTCATAAATGGCATTTGAAACCTGTTGGAATCATCATTTCATGGCTAAGGCTTGTGGTTTGGAATTTGACTTGTAGAATGAAAGTGCAAAAATTGGACAAAGTGCAATTACATAGTGAAAATGAGAATGGCATATCCAATGAAGGTGAAACAAGTGGCAACAGCTCACACAGGGCATTTGAAAGTTGTGTGAGCTGTCAAGGAGGTGGCAATGAGCTGGCATGTGAAATTCCAATTTTGCCCTTACTTGAAATTAACCATTTTCACTAACAAATGCAATTTGGTTAATTAGCATGGTTAATCATGGTTTAAGCACACATATATATTTCTAATCACACAATAATCATAACAGAATAACACACTTCCCAAAATCAGATCTCAAAACTCTTCATTCTCTCAAAATTTCTTCAAGAACACAAAACCAAAAATTCATCAAACTTCTTCAATTTTTGCTCAATTTGCGAAATTCTTTTTGCATTGATCTTGCCTCATCATCTTCTACATCTGTTTTTGCACCTCATCCTCAATCAAGCTTCCAAACACGACTGTTCATGCAAGCATCATTCATGGCATTTGAAGATTTCATGCATTAGGAGCTACTACAGTGGAACCTGAGCACATCATTCAATTCCTTGGAGCTCCTAGTTGAACTGTTTGTGGAGAAAACGCACGAATTCCATCAGTTTCATCACTGCAATTTCCAGGTGTGTAAAATTCGAACATCACGATTTGGTTAATTACTGTATGCGTTTGGTAGAGCTTTTCACGTAGATCGTAGTGATGCTTTTGGTTTTAGAAATGATGAACTGTAGAGGATGCAATCTTGTTTGAAAGTTTTGATGTGAAACCCTAACATGATCGATTTAGGAAATAGAGGAATATTTAGGTTAAATCGAGTTGATATTCAAGATCCTCGTGTTGAGACGGTTTCAACGAGTGCTCATTTGCTCGTTTTGGTGGAGATTTCATGTTCTTCGAGTTCATAGGATTTCTGGAAATTGTTGGATGAAAACGATGATGAACAAGCCTTTTGATCTGAAATTTCGTTTAAATTTTCAAATCAGGCGTTTCCCGCTCCCGCCTCACATAATTACAATTGTGCCACTGGAAATTTTAATTAATTTATTTAATTCATAAAAAATGTTAAAAAATTCATAACACCTTAAAAAATTCATAAAAAATCAGAAAAATGTGGAAATTTTTGTGTTGACTTTGTTGTTGACTGTAGGATTTATTTGATTCATTTTTGAAGGTTGTGCATGGTAGGAATTTTGTTTGACTTAGGTTTGTTTCACATGTGTTACATTTTGATACCTTGTACCATATCCATTGTGAAATTCTCATGCTCACAAATAAATGCTTGAAAATTTTTGTGGTGATTGTAGACTGGTTGATGATGATTTACATGTACATTTTGTGAATTTTTGATTCCTGGTGATTGAGTTATGAATTTTGGAACTTAGGTGTGACAACTTGTGTCACACCTCATTATGTCAACTTGCTGGATTTATTTGAGTGACTTAGACTTGGTGAAATGATGTGAAATTTTACATGGAGATTCATTAACATGTTAAGATGCTATGTGAAATTTTGTGGAATTTTATGTGGCATTTTCAATTTGATTGCTATTTTTCATCTCTGTTGGTTAAATGTGCAAGCTTGTGTGACATGTGTTTGAAATATCCTTGTGAAATGCTCATATGGTGTTGAATGCTTATGAAATTTGGTATGATAGTTGTAGACACATGATGTGACATCCCTGTTTTGGTCTCACTCATTTCTTTACTGTTTTCATTGAGTTATGAATTTTTTGAAGTGAATGCATATGTTGATGTTGTGATTTGGAGCATGTAATTGTGTCTGTTTTTGTTGATTTTCATTGACATGGTTCCCTTTGCCCAATTAAGCTGAAATTTGGTGTGCCATACCTGGATTAGGTCCTGTTTAGGTGTAATTTATTTGAGATTTTTTGGATTTGTTTTGATATGGATTTGAATGTAATAGTTCTGTTTGCATGTTTGGTGCTTCATTTGAACTAGTTTGTCTTGTTTTGTGCTTAAAATAAATATAATGAATGATATGGACATGGGACTAAGTGTGTTGGCTTTTGTTTGATATTAATTTGAGTTGGGTTGGTGAATACCTTGCTCTTTAGGAATTTTTCTTGCCTTTGGACCCTAGGCTTGGCCTAGTGGTCTTGTTGCTAATGTTTGCTTGATTTTTCAGGATCAATAGCACAATGCTCATAAAGAATGAACCAAGTTGATTGAAATGATGTTGTTTGATGTTTGTACACTAACATAACATTGTTTTGTAGGTTGTGAAGCTTGGGCTTGAGCTCATAGCTTGCCTTTGTGTGCCTTGGCTTGCATAGTTTGACTGATTAACTTGTTGTTTTCTGATTGGTTGTCTGAGTTATTAACTGGTTAGCTTTTGTACAGGTACCTTTAGTCGCTCTAGTTCTTTTAAGAACTTGCTTGGTAGCCGCTGCTCGGTTGTGTAAACCGCTTGAGGTAGGTCCTCTTGACTTCATGTAGTCTGGAGACCCGGCTGTTACCGGGCCGGGCAAATGTCTGAAGTCCTCCTTAAGAGGCAATGATTGTGGTTGTTTATTTTTCGTGCCAAGCAGGTGAAAGTCCTTTAAATAAGGCAATTGGTGGAAGGTAGGGGTATGCAGTCTACCCCCCACTATTCTGTGAGTCTTCTCCTTGCTCCCATTACATGGTTGTAGCATTGAGATTACAAGCCCAAGATCCGTGCAGTGCACATTATGTCAGAGTCTCTGAGTATAGAAGGGTTCCCCCATTCTGGACCCATGCTCATTTGTCAGAAGCTCTCCCTGGTTAGGGATAAGAGCTGTGAGGTCTGATCCTCACTTCATCCTTTCATCTGCTTCACCTTAGCCTCGTAATGGCAAGGTTAAGAGCAAACACAGCCCGTACAGACGACTTGCTGAGGCAGTTAAACCTATTGTGTGAGCCACTTGTTTGGTTATAGTGCGTGCTATGTGGATATCTGTTTGAGATGCTTGTTCTCATTGGATGTATGCTTGAATTATTCTGTATGCTTGTGTGCTTGCTTCTTTCCTGGATAGGAGTAGTTTGCTTATGCAAGTAGGATAGAAAACCGAACTTAGGGTAAACTGTGCATGACAACATCTAGGCTCGAGTCGTAGTCTCCCTAGTGTTGTGTCTCCCTGGTTTCTGGCTAGTAATGCAGTCCCTTTCAGGGGAACTACATCGCCCTGATCCTCGTTCCAGACGAGGTATGTAGGCAGCAGACTGCGCGAGGTCTCTCCGGGCACCCTTTTCTTTTTTGCGTGTGTTTTGTTTGGCAGCTATCAGGCTCGAGTTCCCGACTCCCTGTTAGTCTGTGTGTGATGTTTCTTCTGACGTCTCAACCTCTCTTCTGGCTTGCTTGTTGACTTGTAGGCTCGAGTTCCCGACTCCCTACTAGCTTGTATGTTTTTTTCTTTCCCTTTCAGGGGAACTACATCGCCATGATCCTTGTTCCAGACAAGGTATGTAGGCAGGTGGTCGTGCGAGACCACTCCGGGCAACCTTTTTCTTTTTTTGCGTGTGTTTAATTGTTATCTGACTGTGTTTTGGTTCGGATGCCGACGTAAGCCCAGTGATTGGCAGTCGGGCTCCACGTTTGCCGTTTTGTGCGTGTTTTGGTTCGGATGCCGACGTAATTCCATCCAGTGGTTGTCGGGCTCCATGTTTGCCATTTGTTTGTATGTTTTGTGTTGTTGGGCGTGCGTAAGCCGAACTACAGTGGCTCTTATTCTTGTTCCGGACAAGATATGTAGGCATAGGATGCGACGTCCTATCGAGCTCCCTTCTCTTAACCCCACCTGCGTTCCCCTGTGTGTGTGTGATGTTTAGCAACCTTTTCTTATTTTAGAACGTGGATCTCGTCGAGTACGACGGACGTGAGGGGTGCTAATACCTTCCCCTCGCGTAACCGACTCCCTTACCCTTTCTCTTTGGTCGCGACACCATGTTCTTTCCAGGTTTCTCTGAGCGTTTCCTTTCCCTATCTTGGGATAAATAACGCGCAGTGGCGGCTCTGTGTGTGTTTTGTTTTGAGCTTCGCCGGTTGATTTTTCGCAGGATGCGACAGCTGGCGACTCTGCTGGGGACTCACAAGGTGTAGACCTGTGCTGGTCCATCTTCCCTAAGCGAGTCCTTCCTAGCGTTCTAGGATGGTTTAGGTTGCTTGTGTTATTTGATTTATTGCATTTATTATTATTCTAACAGTGTATATATTTGCATAAGTATTTGCATGCATCATACTATCATGTTGTTGCCGTCCTCTGTGCAGGTGGTTCCCTCTGTTTGGGGTGGGTGTTCTGAGTGGGGCTAAAACCCAGGCCCGAGTATACACCTAGGATTAGTGTGGGTCTCACGTTCCTCATTTGCTAAATCAGCATAATGTTGCAACGTGACATACCACAAGCCGGACGAGGTTCATCTGATAGTGCTTTCCGTTGTGGAATATTCCACTTTGGTTGAGTTACGTCATTTGAGCTATTGACTCTGGTGACCGATCATTTCCCGGATCTTTGGTTTAGACGATCTTAAGGGAGCTACAATGGCACACCCGAAAGGGCAAACCCATTGAGTATCTCTGCCCGATTGTCGAGACTATTATCCGCCTTAGGATAACCTGTTTAGAATTTACCTGTGAGGGGAGGGTGATTCTTTCAAATGCATGTTCAGATGGTGACTCAGATGGTGACTTTTGTTCCGTGGGTCCTATTTATAAGTCGGATTTATGGTCATTTATTGCCGAGACGCCGGAGTGCTGTCCGTGATATTTATCAGTGGGGATCTGTTTATTTCAGGATTCCCCGGGCCGATTCAGAGATTGTGTGATGGGTCTGCTCAGAAACTGATGATGATGATGATGATGTATCTGTCTTCCGTTTATTTCGGAACCCGTGGGTCAGATTTGTGGTTACACATTCCTCAGATGGTTATGATCAGTTCAGAAACCAGGCTTCAGCGCAGATGATCAGATGACTTGGAGGATGGCAATGCATTGCATTCATACATCTGCATCATTTTGCATTCATCTGCATCAAACCTACGTCTGGCCATATGGGGAGTATGATGGATTGAGAATCTGGTTGAGAGACATCTTGAATTTCAGAATGTGGATGTCAAAATATTGTCTGTCTCGATGAAATCAGAATCAAAGGACAGAAGCTTCCTCATATGGATAGACGTTGCATTCATGCATATTAACCTGTTTGCTGTTTTGCAGGAATCATTGCTCGTGCTCGCAGAACCATACCTTTGCACTCAACCCGACCTCACAGATACTTCACCAGGCGCAACACTCCTCGACTGATGGATCTCCCAAGTACTGATCTCCTTGAGCTGAAGGACAAGATGACTGAGCTGATCAACATCATGCAGGGTTTTGCAGTTGATCAGAAAGCTTTGGCTGACAAAGTTGGAAAGCTCGAGCGGGCTTCAGCTGCTAACAGTGTTGTTAATCTGGATGGAGTCTCCAACCAGGGGCTGGGGTCTCGTGACGGCGGAAAGAGGACAACCATCGGTGTGGTGAATAATACTGGTGCTGGTGGCCAACCGGGGCAGAATCTGAAGGATAATTTTGTGCCTCCATTCTATGGCTTCGATGAGGATAGGGAGGAGGACCGAGAAGCTGATCAACTCTCCATGCACAATGAGCCATTCGGTCAATATGGTGCTCAGCCACAGAGCAAAGAAATTCAGTTACTGGCAGAGAAGGTAAGGGCTCTGGAAAGCCATGCTACTCCGGGATTTGTCAACATGTCCAACATGGGGCTGGTCGAGGGGATTGTGATCCCACAGAAATTCAAAGCGCCTGCATTTGACAAGTATAATGGGAGTTCTTGCCCAGAGACTCACCTTCAAGCTTTCGTCCGCAAGATCTCTGCGTACACTACAGATCAAAAGCTTTGGATGTACTTCTTCCAAGACAGTCTGTCTGGAGGATCCTTGGAATGGTATACCAAGCTGAAATCTGCTGACATCAAGAGTTGGCAAGATCTTGGAGATGCGTTCTTTAAACAGTATCAGTTCAACGCTGATATGGCCCCGAGTCGTACCCAGCTGCAGGGTATGTCTCAGAAGTCAAGTGAAGGGTTTAAAGAATATGCTCAGAGATGGAGGGAGTTGGCTGCCAGAGTTCAACCTCCGCTGGTGGATAGAGAGATGTCTGATCTCTTCATGGGCACCCTGCAGGGGGTTTTTGCTGAAAGAATGGTGGGTTGTCCTGTCACGAACTTTGCAGACATTGTGGTGGCTGGGGAGAGAATTGAAAGTTGGCTGAAAATGGGGAAGATTCAAGGTAATGCTTCGTCATCAGCATCGAAGAAGCCCTTCGGAAATGGCCAAAGGAAGAATGACGGAGAATCCAGTGCTGTGTATGCCCAGAGAGGATACGGTGGGGATCGTTACTACCAGCACACTGCTGCTGTAACCATCCCTGCTGGTAATCAGTCGGTACGACAGCAACGTCAGCCACCTCAACAGAGAGCCGGGTACCAGGTGAGAGGAAAAGGGGTTGATCGCCATTTTGACAGGCCACCCGTGACATATGCTGTTCTGTTCAAAAAGTTGATGGATCTTGGGTTGGTTCAGCCGAGGGCGATGGTTCCGATGAGAACAGATCAGAGGCCTCCTAACTATGATGAGAACGCCCAGTGTGAATTTCATTCTGGAACACCGGGGCATAACATTGAGGGCTGTAGAGCATTCAAGAATGTTGTCCAGGACCTGGTGGATTCAAAAGCAATCAACTTTGCTCCATCTCCCAACGTTAATGCCAATCCCATGCCGGCGCATGGTCAAGCGATGGTGAGCGCAGTTGCTGAAGATTCGGGTCACGCCTATACGGTGGGTAAAGAAGCTGACAGTGACTGCAAGTTTGATGGTTGGATAAGGCCGTGCGTACCAGGAAGCTGGAAGGCTTGAAAAGATCAGCACTGTCACTCGTCCGGAAGAGTAATGATTTCTGTTTCGACTTTATCTGCATGAAAGCCATACGTTTTGCCCGAAACGTACTGGTTCATTGTAAGGGCCACCTCATGTTTAAATTTGCATTTTCTGCATCATAAATAAATGGATGTTTTTCAGTCAAAAAGCGGTGTTCCCTGTTTTTCATTTATTTTTGCTGTTTAAAAACAAATAAAAATGGCAATGTTTGTTTTCATTTCACCTTTTTGATTTGTCTCGTTCCGAATTCAAAAATAATTCTCCGGATCTCGTTGATAACAATTTGGTTACACCTCATATGACTTCGACAAACCGATCTATCTTGCCGAAGAAGAAGGCGAAGAAGATTGTGATCTGCTGGAATTAGCCAGGTTGTTGAAACAAGAGGAGAAGGTGATTCAGCCGCTTGAGGAGCGAGTTGAGATTGTTATTCCAAGCACCGTCGAGGTCAGGAAGGAAAGGAAAATTGGAGCCGCTGCAGAGGCGAGTTGAGAGCAGAATGGTAGCCCTGTTGAAAGAGCACGTGGATGCCTTCACCTGGTCGTGTCAGGATATGCCAGGATCGGGCACCGATATCGTTGTGCACAAGCTACCATGGAGAGAAGACTGTCCTCTAGAGAAGCGGAACGCCGGTGCTACTTGTCAGAAAGTCATGGTGACTTTGTTTCATGATATGATTCGTCATGAAATCAAATGCTATGACATGGTAGCAAAGTCCCAAACAGGAGAGGGGCATCTGGCAGACCGGGGCAAGTCGTTTGACCGGTTGAGACAATTCAAACTGAGGTTGAATTCAAGCGAGTGCACTATCAGAGTGCGATCCGGTAAGCTGTTGGGGTTCATCGTAAGGGAGGAATCGAGGTTCATCCTGCAAAAAAAAAAAAAAAAAAAAAAAATGAGAAACGCCTGAACCGAGAAAGAAAAAGAGAGGTTCATGGTTTCCTAGATAGATTGAACTACCTGTCATGGTTCACATCTCATCTAACAGCCACGTGTGAACCTATATTCAAGATGTTGAAAAAAAGATCAAACGGTCAGGTGAAATAATGATTGCCAAGGGGCATTGAAGAATAAAAAAGAATAAGTTGCAGGAACCTCTGATTCTGATACCTCCTGTGGAAGGAGCAATTGTTAATCTGTACTTGACGGCCTTCGAGGGGTCTACGAGGTGTATTGGGTCAGCATGACGCGTCTTGTCGAAAAGAGCATGCAATTCACCTTAGCAAAAAGTTTACCGACTGTGAAACAGTACATTCACTGTTCGAGAAAACTTGATGTACTTTGGCATAGGCTGCTCGCCGACTGAGACAGTATATGCTGGTTCATACCACTTTGTGGATTTCCAAGATGGATCCGATCAAGTATGGGTTTGAGAAGCCAACATTGACCGGACGGGTTGCAAGAGTGCAAAATAATGTTGACTGATTTGTGATACTCTCAAAAAGCAATCAAGGGGTGTATTGCCTGATTACATCTCTCAGCAACCCGTGGAGGATGATCAACCGATGGAGTTTGAGTTCCCTGATGAGGACATCTCGAGGTGCTCTGATCGAAAGATTGAGAGTGACCGATCCCGGAGGAGGGGCCTGACCCTGAATCCGAACGGATTCTGATGTCTGATGGGGAGGTTAAGGTGAATGAGCTTTTGTTGCCCGGATAACGTTTGAATGCACCGACGGTGTGATTGGGTAGGAAACTGGTATCCTGGGTATCGAACGTCGGTGCGTACATCTACTGGGGCAACTCCTTTCTCATTGGTATATGGATTGGAGGCGGTATTACCTGTTGAGGTTCAGATTCCCTCTTTGAGAGTCCTGATGGACGTGAAGTTGCAAGAGGCTGAATGGGTAAGGACCCGGTACGAAGAGTTGAGCCTGATAGAAGAAAAGAGGCTGGCGGCCATCTGTCATGGGCAGTTATATCAGCAAAGAATGAAGCGTGCTTTTGACAAGAAGGTGCGACCTCGGGTATATCACGTGGGTGATATGGTGCTGAAAAGGATCCTTCCTCCTCAAAACGATCGAAGGGGCAAATGGACACCGAATTATGAAGGTCCATTCGTGGTCAAGAAGGTTTTCTCTGGAGGAGCCTTGTTGTTGACGACCATGGATGGCGAGGATTTTCCATCCCCTGTGAATGCGGACGCAGTTAAAAAATACTTCGTATAAATTGACCCGCTGGACGAAAAGAACAAAATAGTCCAGGCAAAAATGGGCATCCCGGCGAACCAAAAACAGAAAAAAGGTTCGGGCAAAAATTAGGGAAAAAATGAAAAATTGTACACCCGGCAAGTCGAAAACCTGAAAAGGCGACTTGGGCAAAAAGGGGTATCCCGGTGGACTGAAAACCCGAGAGGGCGGTCCAGGCAAAAGAGGGATTGAAACGAACAACTGCGTCTGGCATGATCGTTTGCGCTTTGGTTAAAGCATCATGGATAATACCCGGTAGGGATCAGTCGGAATCGTCTTGTTCAGAAGGCAGAAGCACAGAGAGTCTGAGGACATATGGGGTGTAACCGAGTTGGAACTCGATGAGATCACGGGTTTCACATTGCCATTAGGATAGATTTTTCCTTTTGAGCGCAATTACCTCTTTTCAGGAATTGCTTCCTTTTGTATTGCTCATTTGAGCCACACTTTTCCAATCAATAAAATGCATATTCAGTCAAATAATTTTGTTTTTGTTTTTCATTACCGCTTTGATTGCAAAAACATCCAGATATTTTTGATAAAGAATTTTGCATTTTTAGACATACAGGTCCCTTCCGATGCATGTTTATAAGATTGAGAGCTTGAAATCTTATTTGGAAGGTTGAGTGACCCAAGTGTTGAAATCTTGACGCGCCTGGGGCACGGTTTTATCTAACGATCTGTTTTGCAGGAACTGTTAGATAGTTTCACTCACTTGCAGGTTGTGGTGTGGAAGCTTTGAAACAAATCCCCAGAGAGTTCGCTCGGGAACGAATGAATATGAAGGAATGAAAACGACGAAGTGACGTTGAGACGTACGACGATCCTTGATAATAATCAAGAAGACTCTTCAAAGTCGGAAGGTTTGAAAGTTTGTAGAAATTCCCCGCAGAGTCCGCTCAGGGACGAGTGCATGAAGAAAGGACGGAGAGACGACGAGACGTCCGACGACCCTTGAAATTAATCAAGAAGACTCTTCAAAGTCGGAAAATTGAAATTTCTGTATAAATCCCAGGAGTACGTTTCTGTCGAGCATGGAGCGACTTGGAATACAAGATGATGGAGCAGAAAAGGTCCAGATGAGTCTGGGAGTTCTCGAAAGTGGAAGGCTGATACGAGATTGGGAGGTGGATACTGTGGTTCGATGCGTCGACGGGTGTTTTGTACCGACTTTTCTCATTTCCCTAACTATATCCCCGAGCAGAATCGGAGGATTAACTCCCCAGCAGATTCAAGGTCTGTGGTTCCCAGCCGAGTCAAGATGGTTATATCCGGCAGGTTCAAAACGGTGTTTCCTCAGCAGCCAGGCCAGAAGGTTGCTACTCCCCGAGTGGAGCGGGTTTCAAAGAAATATATCTCCAGCAAGTCCCCGAGTGGAGCGGGTTTCAATGAAATATATCTCCAGCAGTGTTCATCCTACCAGTGGATTGGACAAGTTCCCGTAGCGGACGGATTTTGGCATCCCCAGCTGAGTTGATTCTACCTATGGATTGCATGGGTTGTCCCCAGCGGAGTAGTATGCATTCCCCAGCAGGTTTTAAATCAATGTTTCCCCAGTCGACAGGCCTGGAGATTGTTATTTCCCCAGCGGAGTATCTGTGAGCTTTCCCCAGTGAAGTCGTCAGGTATCTGTGAGGGTTTCCCGAAGTAGAGTAGGGATCAATATCCCTAGCAAGTCGAGATTGGTGTATCCCCACAGAGTGTTGGTGATGCTTATCCCCAGCAGTTTCCCGAGTGGATTGGGTGCAAAGGAGGTTCTTCTCAGCAAGGGTTGCCTATTTCCCAGCAACAGTGATTCCCCAGCAGGGTGGAATCGGAGCATTGATGAGTTCCTCAGCAGAGTGTCTCGTATTCCCCAGAAGAGTCCCTTGAGGGGGATATTTCTTTTTTTGCATTCATCATGTAGAATAAGCATAGCATGTTGCATAGAAAAATAATAAATCGCGTAGCATTTCCATAATTATGGAGCATTACGCAGAAAAAGATCATGCATCATTGTTGCAAGCATAGAGCTAGTCTCAAGCCGTGGTTACCGTTTGAGAAGTGGTTGTGTCAGACAGTGAAGGTGTTACTCCGAAGAGTTTAGCCTCATGATTGGATCAGAGATGTACCCCAGTAGTGCGATACTGGAGGAAGCTTTTCCGTCTGGCCGAGATGGGAATGAAGATTGGAGAATGTTACGCGATCAGCGCGATTCGAGCCGTGGTTACCGCTTGAGGATTGGTTTTGCCGGACAATGAAGACGATACTCCGAGGAGTTCAGCATTGTGAGTTTGGAACAACAGTATTTCCCAGTCATCAGTAAGTGTCTGGTCGAGCTTTCTTTGGTGTCAGTAAACATCATCATTCGATGTCCAGTAAACGTCGAGTTATTTCCCAGTCATTGTTTAATGTCTGGTCGGTCATTGTTTGATGTCCTGTCAACATCATTGTTTGATGTCCTGTCAACATCCTTGTTTGATGTCCTGTCAACATCCTTGTTTGATGTCCTGTCAATATCCTTGTTTGATGTCCTGTCAACATCCTTGTTTGATGTCCTGTCAACATCATTGTTTGATGTCCTGTCAACATCCTTGTTTGATGTCCTGTCAACATCCTTGTTTGATGTCCTGTCAACATCCTTGTTTGATGTCCTGTCAACATCATTGTTCGATGTCCTGTCAACATCATTGTTCGATGTCATGTCAACATCATTGTTCGATGTCCTGTAAACATCATCGTTCGATGTCCAGTAAACGTCGAGTTTTCTCCCAGTCATTGTTTAATGTTCTGGTCGAGTTTTCTTTGGTGTCAGTCAACATCATCGTTCGATGTCCAGTAAACGTCGAGTTTCTTCCCAGTCATCAGTCAGTGTCTGGTTGAAGGTGGTACTCTGAGGAGTTTGGTATCATAACGTCAGATCAGCAATGTTCCCTAGTAGTGCGATACTGGAGGAAATTTTTCCGTCGGGCGGAGATGGAAATGAAATCAAAGGACGTTACGCGATCAACGCGATTCCGGGGTTCAAATGGAGAAAAGGAAATGTGGAGGCATTTTCTGGAGAGCGGGGTTCATATGGAGATTGGAGTCGAAGATCATATCCAGGATGCAGTCCTTAGGATTATCTTCTGTTCATGTGTTACCTTAGACTCGGGCTGAGGCCAATGGAGGTCGTTACGGGTGTCTTCGGAAGAAGAGATGCACATGTTACCTTCCTTTTGTGAAGGTGTACCCTCTGATATGTCGCCCTCAGAGTGGTGTTTGGTGTTATTTCCGGCGTTGCCAGCGGAATTATCACGAGAGATTGGAGAACGGGGTTCAAATGGAGAAAAGGAAATGTAGAGACATTTTCTGGAGATGGGGTTCAAATGGAGAAAGGGAGATGTTGCGGAATTTTCTGGAGAACGGGGTTCATATTGGCGATCGCGGGTTATCGTCAGGCGACTGGGGTCCAAATCGGAGAATGGGGTCCATTTATTTTGGCAAACAGGAGAATGGGGTTCAAATGCAGAGATCCGGGGGTCGTTTGCGCAGAGAAAATTTTGGGGTTCAAGAAAATGAAAAAAAGAGCAGAGAAAAATTTCGGGGTTCAAGAAAAAGGAAAAAAGAAGAGAGAATAATGATCCCGAGTGGATGTGTGGTGTTCAGGCCATAGTTATCCCTGTGTTACCATTTATTTTGGTATCCAGGTCGACGTTTTTCGAGTTTGTTTCTTCGCCGATGCTGACAGGCGTTGTTAATTATCATCCCATCAAAGTGCAAATTGTTCGTCTGTTCTTGGTATTCAATCACTATTCATCCTGATCATCCGAAAGCCGAGGCTATTCGTATCGACAGGTTCACAGTGGATTGAATAGGGGCAGCTGTAACACCTCAAAATTTGCCCTCCTCTCTTGGGACTAAGCTTAACATTGTGCATGCATTTTTAGGTCATTAGGCATTGCATATTACATATCATGTGGTTACATTGTGCAAGCTATCCTCTCAAGTCTTGATCAGAAGATGAGGAAGTCAAAGTGCAAGCCTAGGGTTTATTGATTGATCATGGGCCATCTGAGGATTGGACCGTGAATTAGGGTTTCATGATTCTCAATGGATGGTGGTCTTCATCTTGATTGCAATGATACATCATCATCATCATGGTTATCATCAAGTGTTGAAGCAGGATTCCTTGAGATTAGGGTTTTGACCATTGGTCAACCCTAATCAATTGCATTGGGCCAATCAGGGCATGATCAGAAGATGGGGTTTATGATGGCTATGGGGTTCATAATATGATTTTATTGTGATTATTGAGGCTAGGGTTTCATCCTTGAGCCATTTCAGTTGGAGATTGGAGCTCAGATTGATCTATGCATTGCCAAATTCATCTATCAGATGAAAAAGTCAACTGTGGTCAACTGTACATGATTTGATGGATTTGGAGGTGAAAATGAGTTGGATACACTTCATTCATGTTGGAACAAGTGTTATATGACATCTCAAAGCTTAAGGATGAAGAAAATCAAGTCAGGACAAAAACTGCAAAAAATAGAAAGTGACCTGTAATTGAAGTTTCCAAAAATGGAAAGTTTTGGACCTCAAGACCACGTGTCCAAGGAAGCTTCAAATGAATAATTGTTCAACATGAAAGTTGTAGGTCTTGTTCTCACCTTTCCAAAAAGTCCAAGAACTTGAAAATCCCATGTATGGTTGGAAAATTATGGCTTAGTGAAATTCAAAAATGACCCATAATCAGGAGACCATAATTTCCACATGGTTTGTCCAAATTGCAAGTTCTTTATATGCACAAACTCCATTTGACATGTACTTTCATGGTGCATAATTGGATTTCTTCAAAAGTGGCCAATGCAAAAAGTCAAATTTCAACTGGACAGTTAAAATGGACCAGGGGCAAAATTGTCCAACTTGTGAAATAATTGGAATTTTTGAGTGGGGATTTTTGCTACACCTCATAAATGGCATTTGAAACCTGTTGGAATCATCATTTCATGGCTAAGGCTTGTGGTTTGGAATTTGACTTGTAGAATGAAAGTGCAAAAATTGGACAAAGTGCAATTACATAGTGAAAATGAGAATGGCATATCCAATGAAGGTGAAACAAGTGGCAACAGCTCACACAGGGCATTTGAAAGTTGTGTGAGCTGTCAAGGAGGTGGAAATGAGCTGGCATGTGAAATTCCAATTTTGCCCTTACTTGAAATTAACCATTTTCACTAACAAATGCAATTTGGTTAATTAGCATGGTTAATCATGGTTTAAGCACACATATATATTTCTAATCACACAATAATCATAACAGAATAACACACTTCCCAAAATCAGATCTCAAAACTCTTCATTCTCTCAAAATTTCTTCAAGAACACAAAACCAAAAATTCATCAAACTTCTTCAATTTTTGATCAATTTGCGAAATTCTTTTTGCATTGATCTTGCCTCATCATCTTCTACATCTGTTTTTGCACCTCATCCTCAATCAAGCTTCCAAACACGACTGTTCATGCAAGCATCATTCATGGCATTTGAAGATTTCATGCATTAGGAGCTACTACAGTGGAACCTGAGCACATCATTCAATTCCTTGGAGCTCCTAGTTGAACTGTTTGTGGAGAAAACGCACGAATTCCATCAGTTTCATCACTGCAATTTCCAGGTGTGTAAAATTCGAACATCACGATTTGGTTAATTACTGTATGCGTTTGGTAGAGCTTTTCACGTAGATCGTAGTGATGCTTTTGGTTTTAGAAATGATGAACTGTAGAGGATGCAATCTTGTTTGAAAGTTTTGATGTGAAACCCTAACATGATCGATTTAGGAAATAGAGGAATATTTAGGTTAAATCGAGTTGATATTCAAGATCCTCGTGTTGAGACGGTTTCAACGAGTGCTCATTTGCTCGTTTTGGTGGAGATTTCATGTTCTTCGAGTTCATAGGATTTCTGGAAATTGTTGGATGAAAACGATGATGAACAAGCCTTTTGATCTGAAATTTCGTTTAAATTTTCAAATCAGGCGTTTCCCGCTCCCGCCTCACATAATTACAATTGTGCCACTGGAAATTTTAATTAATTTATTTAATTCATAAAAAATGTTAAAAAATTCATAACACCTTAAAAAATTCATAAAAAATCATAAAAAATCAGAAAAATGTGGAAATTTTTGTGTTGACTTTGTTGTTGACTGTAGGATTTATTTGATTCATTTTTGAAGGTTGTGCATGGTAGGAATTTTGTTTGACTTAGGTTTGTTTCACATGTGTTACATTTTGATACCTTGTACCATATCCATTGTGAAATTCTCATGCTCACAAATAAATGCTTGAAAATTTTTGTGGTGATTGTAGACTGGTTGATGATGATTTACATGTACATTTTGTGAATTTTTGATTCCTGGTGATTGAGTTATGAATTTTGGAACTTAGGTGTGACAACTTGTGTCACACCTCATTATGTCAACTTGCTGGATTTATTTGAGTGACTTAGACTTGGTGAAATGATGTGAAATTTTACATGGAGATTCATTAACATGTTAAGATGCTATGTGAATTTTTGTGGAATTTTATGTGGCATTTTCAATTTGATTGCTATTTTTCATCTCTGTTGGTTAAATGTGCAAGCTTGTGTGACATGTGTTTGAAATATCCTTGTGAAATGCTCATATGGTGTTGAATGCTTATGAAATTTGGTATGATAGTTGTAGACACATGATGTGACATCCCTGTTTTGGTCTCACTCATTTCTTTACTGTTTTCATTGAGTTATGAATTTTTTGAAGTGAATGCATATGTTGATGTTGTGATTTGGAGCATGTAATTGTGTCTGTTTTTGTTGATTTTCATTGACATGGTTCCCTTTGCCCAATTAAGCTGAAATTTGGTGTGCCATACCTGGATTAGGTCCTGTTTAGGTGTAATTTATTTGAGATTTTTTGGATTTGTTTTGATATGGATTTGAATGTAATAGTTCTGTTTGCATGTTTGGTGCTTCATTTGAACTAGTTTGTCTTGTTTTGTGCTTAAAATAAATATAATGAATGATATGGACATGGGACTAAGTGTGTTGGCTTTTGTTTGATATTAATTTGAGTTGGGTTGGTGAATACCTTGCTGTTTAGGAATTTTTCTTGCCTTTGGACCCTAGGCTTGGCCTAGTGGTCTTGTTGCTAATGTTTGCTTGATTTTTCAGGATCAATAGCATAATGCTCATAAAGAATGAACCAAGTTGATTGAAATGATGTTGTTTGATGTTTGTACACTAACATAACATTGTTTTGTAGGTTGTGAAGCTTGGGCTTGAGCTCATAGCTTGCCTTTGTGTGCCTTGGCTTGCATAGTTTGACTGATTAACTTGTTGTTTTCTGATTGGTTGTCTGAGTTATTAACTGGTTAGCTTTTGTACAGGTACCTTTAGTCGCTCTAGTTCTTTTAAGAACTTGCTTGGTAGCCGCTGCTCGGTTGTGTAAACCGCTTGAGGTAGGTCCTCTTGACTTCATGTAGTCTGGAGACCCGGCTGTTACCGGGCCGGGCAAATGTCTGAAGTCCTCCTTAAGAGGCAATGATTGTGGTTGTTTATTTTTCGTGCCAAGCAGGTGAAAGTCCTTTAAATAAGGCAATTGGTGGAAGGTAGGGGTATGCAGTCTACCCCCAACTATTCTGTGAGTCTTCTCCTTGCTCCCATTACATGGTTGTAGCATTGAGATTACAAGCCCAAGATCCGTGCAGTGCACATTATGTCAGAGTCTCTGAGTATAGAAGGGTTCCCCCATTCTGGACCCATGCTCATTTGTCAGAAGCTCTCCCTGGTTAGGGATAAGAGCTGTGAGGTCTGATCCTCACTTCATCCTTTCATCTGCTTCACCTTAGCCTCGTAATGGCAAGGTTAAGAGCAAACACAGCCCGTACAGACGACTTGCTGAGGCAGTTAAACCTATTGTGTGAGCCACTTGTTTGGTTATAGTGCGTGCTATGTGGATATCTGTTTGAGATGCTTGTTCTCATTGGATGTATGCTTGAATTATTCTGTATGCTTGTGTGCTTGCTTCTTTCCTGGATAGGAGTAGTTTGCTTATGCAAGTAGGATAGAAAACCGAACTTAGGGTAAACTGTGCATGACAACATCTAGGCTCGAGTCGTAGTCTCCCTAGTGTTGTCTCTCCCTGGTTTCTGGCTAGTAATGCAGTCCCTTTCAGGGGAACTACATCGCCCTGATCCTCGTTCCAGACGAGGTATGTAGGCAGGAGACTGCGCGAGGTCTCTCCGGGCACCCTTTTCTTTTTTGCGTGTGTTTTGTTTGGCAACTATCAGGCTCGAGTTCCCGACTCCCTGTTAGTCTGTGTGTGCTGTTTCTTCTGACGTCTCAGCGTCTCTTCTGGCTTGCTTGTTGACTTGTAGGCTCGAGTTCCCGACTCCCTACTAGCTTATATGTTTTTTTCTTTCCCTTTCAGGGGAACTACATCGCCATGATCCTTGTTCCAGACAAGGTATGTAGGCAGGTGGTCGTGCGAGACCACTCCGGGCAACCTTTTTCTTTTTTTGCGTGTGTTTAATTGTTATCTGACTGTGTTTTGGTTCGGATGCCGACGTAAGCCCAGTGATTGGCAGTCGGGCTCCACGTTTGCCGTTTTGTGCGTGTTTTGGTTCGGATGCCGACGTAATTCCATCCAGTGGTTGTCGGGCTCCATGTTTGCCATTTGTTTGTATGTTTTGTGTTGTTGGGCGTGCGTAAGCCGAACTACAGTGGCTCTGATTCTTGTTCCAGACAAGATATGTAGGCATAGGATGTGACGTCCTATCGAGCTCCCTTCTCTTAACCCCACCTGCGTTCCCCTGTGTGTGTGTGATGTTTAGCAACCTTTTCTTATTTTAGAACGTGGATCCCGTCGAGTACGACGGACGTGAGGGGTGCTAATACCTTCCCCTCGCGTAACCGACTCCCTTACCCTTTCTCTTTGGTCGCGAGACCATGTTCTTTCCAGGTTTCTCTGAGCGTTTCCTTTCCCTATCTTGGGATAAATAACGCGCAGTGGCGGCTCTGTGTGTGTTTTGTTTTGAGCTTCGCCGGTTGATTTTTCGCAGGATGCGACAGCCGCTAACATAAAATAAAGATTATAAATAAAATGTAAATAGTATTTTAAATAAAACATTAAAGTTAAAATAAATACAATGTTAATTACTAAAAATTTAAATTACATGACTTAAAACTACCTTAAAGTAATGCTTTACGCGTTTCGAGTGACTTAAAATCGTCAATAATTGACTCCGAACTAATGCTTGCACTAATCTCCCTTTCAATATATAATGTCATGCTATCTCCAAGAAACCCATCATCCATCTTGTTTCTCAACTTAGTCTTAATAATTTTCATTGCTGAAAAAGACCTCTCAGTTGTGGCCGTAGAAACGGGAAGAGTCATGATAAGACGAAGTAGTCTATCAATCAAGAAGTAAGTTTCAGCCTGTCCAGATGCAACCAAACATGAACATAGTTCTCGAATAGTTGATAAATTATTCAAGTTTGATGCTTGACGAGCAACAAATAGAAAATGTTGGAGTTGGAATTGCAAATTATTCTTCTCTTGATCAATAAAATCCATAGGATAATATTTTTCAACTAAAGAACAAATAGTATCAATGCTAAAAGCTTTATATCCATCCTTAGGAGATAAAGAACAAGAAAGAGTTAACAAATCCATTGCCTGCTCACTGAATCTGCTATTCAACTCTTGTAACTGTTTGTCAATGGTAGTGAAAAAGATTTCAACTTTAAAGTAATGTTGAATTGTGACTTGATTCTCTTCAAGATGGGAGCGTCCAAATCTTGTTGTTGAATGAACATCATTAAGATCAGGAATCTCAATACCATGCTTTTCACAAAAAGATACCACTTTAGTAAACAATATATCCCAACCATTTTCTCTAAAACCTTGAATAAGATGTTTTGTTGAACGAACCAAGTTCATAACATTAACTACATCTTGATTTTTGTAGTAAGGCTTGACAAAGCATATCTGTTATTCTCATGATTTATTTCATCAAGTGCAAAATAAATATAAAATCAAATGCCTTCAAGTAATTGTAACAACTATCTGCATCCCCACGTGTAGCATAACTCCCTCTATCTTTTGCAATTTTTTTAAAACTAAACAAGTTGCTTCATACATGTTTATCAAGCTAGAAATTGAATTGTAATGTGATCCCCAACGAGTATCTCCAGCTCGTTTCAATGTACCAACTTGATTTGCACCTTTACTAGTTACAATCTCATCAATCTCTAACAAATAAGCAATTTCTTCTAATTGGGAAGCTTGTAACTCATCATGACGCTTTGTAGAAGAACAAACAACATTCACAACAAAGATCAGCTTCTCAAAAAATTTATGAACAGGTTTGACTTCTCTTGATGATGTAACTAATGCAAGTTGCAATCGATGAGCAAAACAATGAACATAGTATGCATAAGGACAATCCTTCATAAAGAGGGCTTGTAAACCATTCCATTCTCCTCTCATATTGCTAGCACCATCATACCCTTGGCCATGAATGTTAGAAACGTCAAGGTTATGTCGAGAAAGTATATCACATATTGCTTCCTTAAGAGTTAAAGATGTGGTGTCTTTAACATGTGCCACATCAAAAAATCTCTCTTGTATTAAACCAACTTTATCAACAAATCTTAATACAAGAGCCATTTGTTCCTTTTTTGACTCATCACGAGCTTCATCAACAACGATACAAAATTTGGAATCACCAATTTCCTCACGAATACTCTTTTTCACCCTACTAGAAAGAATTTGCAAGAGCTCCTTTTGAATTTGATGTGAAGTATACTTGCAACTTTGTGGAGCATTTTCCAACACAACTTTTGCAACTTCATCATTGTAGGATGCTAAAAGTTTCAATAACTCAAGAAAGTTACCTTGATTTCTTGATTTGCTACTTTCGTCGTGACCCCTAAAAGCACAAGCTTGTAGTGTTAACCAACGAACAGTGTCAATTGAAGTCTTGAGTCGTAACCGATTATTCATTCTTTGACTTGAACTTTGCACTTGAATAACATTTCTAATATGACCATCTTGATTCAACAAGTCTTGACAAGCTTTCATTGCATTGTTGTGTGGTGAGCAAGGATCCTTCTCTATGTGTTTAAGAAAGGAACAATGTTTTCCATTCCTAACTTTCTTCCAATTTCTAAAACCCATAGAAATAAAGACAAGTGATCCAGGACGTCCACTTAGTTTTTTGCTAAAAAGGTAACATGGTAAGCAATATGCGGCATCTTCAGATGGTGAATATTCTAACCATGATGGAAATATGCTAAACCAAGTATGTCGAAACCTTCTCAGATGATCCTCGTTACCGGACAAAGGATTGTTTTCTAAATGAATTTGATATGGACCCCATTTTAGATAAGCTCTTCGTATTGCATCCACTTGATTTGGTGGATATTGCCAAATCGGAGGACGCTTTCCAGGATCGTGTTCCAAAGAATTTTCAAAACCATGATGCTCTTCAATTGTTAGATTCTCAAGAACTATTTCAGATTCGGATGTCGGGATTATAATTTCTTCATCTCTCTCTTCTCTTTCAATTTCACATGCTTTCCTTTTGAAAAAAGAATCAATTTTCCTATTATTCATCTTTACTCTTCCTATAATATCATATCAGATCCAAAAATCAATTTAGAGAACATAAAAATTAAAAGAGAAAAAAATTAATAAACTTAATTAATCAACTTTAATCCGTTTTCATATACCGGTAACTTCAATATTAGAAATTAGCAGCAACAATGATTAAATAAACTTTATTACAGTCTATAACTATATTTGTAAATTACAGTGTTATGAATTGGCTTAATAAACCTCATATAGATTATTTTAACACATCAAGAAATAAGAACCCTAAAAATCTCAAAAACACAAATCAAGCAATCACTTTAATTTGTTACTTTTTATAAAAGAAGAATGAATAAATTTTTTTACCTGTTAGACGTTGATCACTTTAATCTGTTTCGATTCCGGTGCCGGTAGCAAACCCATATGAGAAAGAAAGGAAAGATAGGAGCTTTTTAGCTTATCTGTATTTTAACCTAACTTTGAATGAAAAAGAAAAAATAAAAATTAATTTTAATTTAAAATAAGGATGTTTTATTAATTTAATATATATGAATTAAAAAAATAAAAAGTTGAGGGGTGGCCGTGGCCTTCCCACATCCCCCCTCAGTTCCGCCACTGCTCATGTGGACTTTCAGTCTCTCCGGATTCTTCTCCATTTGTGGCAATATATTCCCGACAAAGATTGTTTTAACATTCATATCATATGCATCATGAGGTCTCTTAGGGACCAAAATTTGTTTCTATATGTTGTTATTTAAGTCCATTCACATACTGAGTTGATAAAAATATTTTAACCTTCAAATCCTCAGTTAGAATGTCCTTAAGTAGGGGCATCTGTAAGACCCAAATTTTGATCCTAAGATCCCTCATGCTATTTCCTCATTTACATTGGCTTTGGGATCATACCTTGGCATCCTCCTTACCCCTCATTCATTGGGTTTGCATTGGTTGATATCACCAAGCACATTTAATTGTATCATACTTTTTTTATCATTATTTACTAACCAAAATACCAAAAATATGTCTATGTATAACGTTGTTTCTTTTGTATGTAGTGTGTTCATCCACCAATGCCTCATCAAGCTCACATCTAGGTTTTGAGACTCTCAAAGCAAGGAGATAAATCAAGAGATATTTCATATTGGCTCTAGACACCATATATGGGTCCTCATGATCTTCATTTATCATTTTGATCAAGAAATCATCAAGAGTTTGAAGCTTGTTTGCCTTGGAAGCCCTAATTCATCTAGGTATCTTGTGTGACTTCCTCAACAAGTTTCTTCAACATTTGATAAAATATTTTAGTGGATACTTCATTATACATACACCTATGCATATATGATCCTGAATGAGTCCAAAAGATCAAGATAAATTCAAGTTTGCAAGTTGGTTCATGGTGGTTGACCAAAGATAGTCAACTATTCAAAACTGGGGTTCCATAAACCCTATCTCCTACAATGTTTGTCATATGAAACTGATTCCAAGAGCAAAGTTACTCCTTGTGACATTACAAACAACTTTCATGTTGAGTTCAAGAGTTATACTTGCTTGTAAAGTCATTTTTTAAGGTGAAAAATTATAGGTCATTTTGTCTGTGCCTTAGTTAGGAGGTCAATTTCCTAAGACCATGACTTGCTCAATTTTTATGCGATGAAGGCCATCCAAGTTTCATGATCAATTTCAAGATGTACTCTTAAACTTTTATTATTTGAGAAACTTCAAATTCAACTTGAAAGGGCATGTGACAAGAGGAAACATTATAGGTCATTTTGGGTCATTACCATTGAACAAGCAATTTTCCTCAACTTCTAAAATGCATAACTCCTCCAAGACAAAGACAAATGAGCTCAAATTTGTTAGCAAATTTAATAGGTTTGAAATAGATACAACTTTTATGAAGGAACGTTTTCCATTTTAAGCTCATAGCAAAAGTTATTCAAGGTGGAAAAAGTGAACATTTGACTTGGTACTTAGAAAAATTTCAATTATGTTTGATTTTCCAAACTTCCACCTCAAAATTCATCATGATACAAGCTTAAAATGGAAAGGTCTTCAACATGAAAGTTGTTCTACTTGATCTCACCTTTCCAAAAAGTACAATATCACTTTATTTGGCCAAGGTTTGAATGAATTTTGCATGGCTTTTCTTCAAGGTTCCATTTGGATGAATCTCATGACCACTTCTCAATTTAAAATGCATGGCTTCATGTTACACTTTCAGCATCACTCATGATCATCTTTGGACCTTTTAACATCACTTCATGGGCCTATCACACTCCCATGCAAGCATGCACATGAGAATTGCTATTTTTGGCATTTGAATGGAAGTGTGTGGTAATCAATTGCCAAGCCTCTAAATACATTGCCTCATGCTCAGAATTATGGACACCTTGCCCAAGCTTTGCTACTACAACATTCACTTCACCATTAGAGGATAAACTTGAAGGTTTTTAATTGAAAATCGAGTTTCAATTTTACTTCTATTTTGAAGTTGAAACTCCAAGAATCCAAGCCATTTGAGCTCTGAATTCATCTCCTACAATCAAGTGGAAGCAAGCCCAAGCAAATTTAGATCAATATCGAGCCTCATCATTGCAAATAGAAGGTGAAATTTGCCAAACTTTCTCTCTTCGATTCTCTCTCAATTCTTCACCGTTCTCTTTGATTTTTTGGTTGGCTGAAGTCCTACCAATGTAGGAAACAAGATTGAGTTTCTTTGAGGTTAAATCGAAGCAACTCAGATCATGAACCTCAAATTGCAAATCCATGTATCTTTCAATATACTTGGAATTGGAAGAAATGGAGGTCAGATTCGTGCTCCTGAGCATTTTTCCTTCAAAAATATGTACTCATTTTTCATTTTCCATTTGGTTCATGGTGGACCAGTCCGGTGAGTTCCACTGGAGAAGATGACTGGAGCTAGGGCTCTGGTGGTGTGTTGGCTTTACTCAGACCATCTGATCATGGTTCCATGTTTTAATCAGGACCCTTGCGTTTGCATACCACGCGTGTACACGTGTTGACTGAGGTCTTGGATGGAAGCGCACACTTGGCCATTTGATCTTCCACCTCAATTAATTAGGGAGATCTGATGGCCCTTGTTTTTTTGAATTTCTTTTTGTTTTCTGATTTTTTATTTAATCCCTTTATTTTGTTTAATTCATATTAATTTCATTTTTAATCCAAAAACTATGGGACTTTCACCAAAAATCTTTAAATATTTTTCTCTGAATTAAAATTACTTTTGGATTAATTTTGATATTTTTAATGAATTAAATATTTTTGTGCATATTTTTAATTGTTTAAAATACTTCTTACTTTTCAAAAACAGTGAAATTTTTTATTTGAGGTCCTTTGACCTTGTTTGACCTAGGATAAATCCATTGGCCATTTATTTGGTGTTTTGAAGGATTTTAGGTTTTGACCAAATTAAAATGCATTTTAGTTCATTTTTAAATTGATTTTTAATTGATTAAATGTTTAAAAATATTGTTGAGCCATTTTTATGGTCTTGTGATGCTTGACTTTCTATTTGGGCCTTGTTCATTGTAGATTTGACTTTTGTTGGATCAAAACAATTGGATTTAGGGGATTGATGAAATGTATATTTCATCTCCCAAAATGAATGGATGGTTTTGATTTGATGAAAGTCCTCCCATGATAAATTTGTGTTTATATCTTCCCCTCCCTCTTCATCTTCATCCATATTCTTTTCCATTCCCTCATTTGACCAATGAAATCTCTAATGTCTAAAGGCTAATTGATTCATCAATCACCTTGCGTCAGATGAATCAATACAAGTATGACAGAGATACGTCAATCCCTATTGACTTTTCTTTTAGTGTGTGGTATGTTTTAGGAGTTTGGTTCTTCATACCAAATCTCTAACATGCATTAACACCTATATTTTTATTGCCCGACCTCAGATAGTTGTGACTTCTACATAAGTCCAACTACGATTGCTTAACATAGAGCTAAATTTGACCCTCAAGGCATAGCATTCTAGTAAGTGAGATTGTAAGTCTCTCATTCTTCATGGTATTGTATGGAGACTTGATCTTTTATCCTTTCATGGGAGCTAGTGGCGTACTTGTTGAATTATCCAAGTTGGAGCCCTTCTCATGGAAGATGTCTTGGTTTAAGGATTCATACTTGTGAATGAATGATTGAGTGTTCTCCAAAGAATGACTTAATTAATTAAAATCACCATTAACACTTGACTAACTTTTGACTAACATTTAACTAACTCTTGTTGACATTGCTTTACTTTCAAGTCATTTACTATTATGCAATTTAAATTTTAGTCATTTATCATTCATTGCCATTTACGTTCCATATTATTTGTTTATGTTTATGTCATTTTACTTTGCTCATTTGAGCCATATCTTGTGATTGTATATATATTATTTGTGTGTTTTGGTTTTGTTTGTGGTCTTAGGACCTTAAAATACCTAATAACAAGAAAAACCCTAAAAAAACATTTGGTGGACTGTTAAACTTGATTTGAACTTTTGGACTTAGGATTAGGCAACATTCCCTGTGCAAAAAGGACTTGACCAATGCCAACATTTTGAGACTGAGCTTTTATGAATTGTGCCTTCATCTAATCCAAGCCTTGAGAATTGCTTGGGTTTCATCTGCTACTCTGTCTTTGTGCTTAATTTTTATGTTGATCTTGTGTCTGATGTTTTGTTCTAAGTTGATCAAGGAATATTTCATCTGATACATGAAAAGACTGCTAGCTATTGGAATGCTTGCTTGGATATGGCTATCTTTATTTGATGCCTTGATCTTCATGAGGTATGGATAATGTTCATTGGTTATTGATCATTGTTTGATTAAAGTCCAAAGGAAAATGGGTTTCTATATAACATTCTTGTATGTTGGATTGCATCCCATTGGTCAGATCTTTTCAACTCTTAACTTTTAAGTTTGTGCTTAAGATAAACTCTTCATCTCCTCCCACTTCTTAAATTTAAAAAATCTCTCCTCCTTTTCGAAAACTTTCTTTGCTCGTAATTTCAAACCTAAACTTTGTTTTAATAATTAGAACTGGCTTTATGCCATTGAATTTTCAAACTTTTTCTTAAATCAAATTTATAAATAAACTTAATCATATTGATTTAAAATTTCAAAAGACAAAAGAACTAACAACTCCATTCAAAGTTTTGGCCCTTTGTGCTTTTTTTATTAAACTTTCGTTAAAAGGAATTCACCAACTTATTTGAAATTTTTACCATGAATTACGGGGTTTTGATCCCTCATTTTTTATGTTGGTACTTAGGCATAAGACCGAAGGTCTTGTCAAACACAAAATATAATCAATGAATTCTTTTCTCACCCCCACACATTATTTTTCTCAAACATCTTTTATACCAAACACATATGCACACATAAAAAAGGGCTCCCTAGGAGTACCTATGACACTTTGGATGCTAACAACTTCCCTCTGTGTAACCAACCCCCTTACCTGTAATCTCCGACATTTTATTAGTTTTGATTTGAAAACTTCTTATCTTTAGATTTTGTTCGTACTTTTCCTTTTTCCTTTGGAAACAATGAAACAGCGGTGGCGACTCTGATTTTATTGATGTCAAGTTTATCCATAGCTTGATGATCATGAATTTACCGCTACAATACTTTATGTAGTAGTGTATATTATTTATGCTTTGTGTGTATTAATTAGTAACCATATTCATATTATTTGTAGTCACAAAACCAACATGATAGCTTTTCGTGTGGATACTATGTTATGAGACATACGTTAGATATTGTGTCCGAAGGCATTATGAATTCATGAGTTAAGGTATTAAATTTATCCATTAACATGTAATTTATTGATATTTGTTAAGTTAATGTTGTTGTTGCTAGCTTATCATAATTTAAATTTTGTTCAAATTATAGGCATTTACCAATGAAGCACCATTTTGACAAGAGAATGTAAATGACATCTGATCACGTTGGGTTGGTGTCTTTCTATCTTATTATGAATTTCAACAACACTAATTTTTCTTGGTTGTTTTAAGCATTGTATAGAGGTTTTGTTATTATAGGTTCAAATATGTATACGTTCAAATATTTATAGGTTCTCTTGATAGAAGTTTTGTGTATTTCAAATGTTGTTATAGGTTTTATAAGCATTATATGATTCTGTTTTCAAATATGTATTGGTTCTCTTGGTGGTATATCATTTTGGACATGTGTACATTTAGTTTTCTAAATAATGTAAATTTGGAATTCTGTGTTTATGTTCGATATAAAATAAAATGGTCTGATTCTGTCACAAAATTTGTAGTTTATGTGTAAAAAAATACAGGTAAGTCAAAATGAGATTTAAAACAAAGTATAAATGACAAAAAATATATTATATCCCTCGGTTATTACATCAAACCGACGTAAATATTGACATTTTCCCCTCTGTTATTAACGAAAAATGAGAGGTATGTGACACATACTACATTATTTTGAAAATAAAAAAATATTGTTGTTAGGGATCAAACTAATGGTCATTTAAAGTATTCCTTCGATTATCCAAAAACCGATGTGTAAAGTGGCAATTTTTCATGTTGCCCTTTGTTACATTGGTTGTGTAACCAGGATAAAATCCTATTTGCGCCCGAGGCAAAACGTTTTTTTTAGTAGTGTTTAGACCTCTTTTGTAAATATTTTTTAGCCAACAGATCCTTAATCCTTCTTTGTTATAATATAAAATTACATGTCCCTTTGAACATCGTTACTTCGAATTTTGAAAAAGGGTTAATAACCATCTGATTCTAATTGTTATAAATACAACCAATATAAAAGATTAAGGAGAAACGCAAATAAAAAACAATGAACACAGTTGATCCTAATTAACGTATTTTGACCAATGATATTTACCTCTACGATTATTGAGTAATTATAGGTCTTTTGATTATATTAGGGTTCACTTTAGGACAATAACCTTGAATCTCCGATACATCTTTGTTATCTAACCACAACAAACTGTCGCGTCTAAGATCCGTTTGAAGTTTTCATTTAATATGAAGAAAAAACAAAGTACACTCATTCTTTACCGCTATATGACTTCAAACTACAGAGAGAGAAAATGAGAGAGCGGGAGGAGAGAGAAAATAAAAAATTAGGGTTGGGAAAGAAAAATTTGGGGGTTTCTTCTCATGCTGATGCAACAGGGGAGAAATTGGAAGAGGGAGAATGGACTCCGGTTAATCGAAGAAAGGGCGGAGTCAATAACAAACGTTGGGATAATGTGAGGATGGGTTTTGGGAGGAGGGGAGAAATCACTTCTTTCTTCTTTTCTTCAATTCCTGATTCATACAAGGCTAGAGATCTTCATGAAGTTTTTTCCAGGTTCGGTGAGGTTGACGAAGTTGTCATTCCGTTGAAGAAAGATATACGAGGAAAACGTTATGGGTTCGTGAGGTTTTTCAATGTAATTGATTCAAGAAGGCTGGCGTGCATATTGGATAATATCTTTGTTGAGAATGTCAAATTGCAGGTCAATATTCCTAGGTTCTCCAGGACTTCGAAATCTTTTGATTCTATTCGTAATCAGAATCGAGTTAGTAGGATTGGCTGGGTGGAGAAGTCGCGTGATGGGGGAGGTGAGCAGCGGAATGGTTTATCTACGCGATTTGTCGACTCTTTTGCTAAAGTGGTGATAGGAGGGAACAAGGAAGTGATTATGGCTGCGGTGGTGAGGAATAATGAAGTGGGCTCTGAAGAGTTGTTAGGAGATATTGGGAAGGTGATAGGTTGTAACGAGGCGACTGTTGTTACTAAGGTTGTGAAGTGTTTTGATGCGGTGAAGAGGGCTGATGCTGCTGAGGGAGTGATGAAATCTGATGCTGGGAAGGATACTGTTAGTTGTTTGGAAGCTTTGGATTACTATACTGATGTGGATAGGGATAACCCAAAGTTACTAAAGGCGTATGTTGGATTGGTCCGAATGTCGGGGATGGCGTATTCGATGCAGAAAATTGTTCAGTCTGAAGGCTATTTTGACTTTTCCATCAAACCGTTAGGGCCTAATTTGTGTATCTTTGAAGATGTGGAGGAGGGTGCGGTAGAGGTTTTTGTTGATGAAGGACATAATTGGTGGAGAAAATGGTTCACGTCAATTGATAGATGGAAACCCGGGCATGTGGATGAAGAACGATTGATGTGGGTTCGATGCTTAGGTATTCCGTGTCACGCTTGGACGGTGGAATTTTTTGGTGTCTTTGTGGGTTTGTTTGGGTCTTTTGTGCGGGCTGATTTCAATACAGCTTCGAGGAAGGTGTTGGATTCGGCGAGATTGCTGGTTCGAACTAGAAGCAAAAGGTGGTTTAACGAATTGGTTAAAGTGAAGATCAATGGGCTGGTTTTTGACATTAGTGTGGTGGAAGAGGTGGGAAGGGTTGTTAGTGATACTGTTGAAACAGGTACAATTAATTCTGCGAATGAGGAGTTGCCGGAGGGTGAATTTGATTCAGATGCTGAGGGTTCAGATAATCATCATATGTTCGAGGAAGATGAATTGATTTTGCGAGAAAATTTTGAGCAACCTTTCGGACACAGGCCTGCTGTTCGTTCAGAGACTGGTGCGTTTTCTGGTGAAGTGCATATGCAGAGGCGGACTGCTGTTCGGGATGGAGGATCATCGCTGGATTCGGTTGCGAAGAAGAGTGGAGGTGATGGGAACTATTCGAAGGATAGTACTGGCATCCGGTCAGGGACGGCTACACATTCTGTTGGAGGTGTTGGTCGTTGTCATGATTATTTGTTTTCACAGGTTGGAGGGAAGGCGCTGGATTCAGGGACGAAGGATTGTGGTAGCTTTGGTTACGGTTCGAAGGTTGATGCGGATACGGTAGTCAAAGAATCTGAGCATATGGTTTCATTATCTTCGGAGTCAGCAGGGTCCTGTGTGCGGGTTCCTTTAGGGAGCAGTAGTTTGGTGGTTGGAGTTAATGGAATTGTGGGTGATTCGGCAGAACATGAGTTTGGTGAATCTCTTTCGACGGCGGTTGATGTGGTAACAGGTGGGAGGGCTGCTGTGGGGAGATGTGAAAAAGTGGTTCAGGGTGTGGATTTTTCCCGGTCTGGTGGACAGTTGCTGGACAGTGAGGCGACACTGTCTGGGACGGTAATAGGGTTGAAATTATTGGTTGGTGGGCAGAGGTTGAGAAATTCAAAGGTTAGCAGGAAGGAGAGTGCTTTGTCTGTATGGAGCAGTGGTTACAGAGGCAGTTATAATGATGGTTCAGAGACTCTTTCTGAGTTGCCTGTTTCTAGATTGAGGTTGAATAGCATTAAAATTGCTTGCGGTAAGAACGAGGGGGTTGGTCAGTATCGTTCTTCTTTTGAATCGGTGGAGGATAGTGTTAGTGTGGAACCGGTAGATGCTGATGAGGTTAATAGTGGTGTGGCGCGTAATATTTGGCATAGAGCAAAATGTTTGGGGTTGACGGGAGGAGGGCCTGAAAGGTTGCAAATTGAAGCTATTAACGTGAGGGAGTTAGCCGATAAGTGCGTGGTTAATTCGGTGGATGCAAAATCAAATCACTTTAAATGATTATTGCGTCGTATAACATTCGTGGGTGTGGATGCAAAGCTAAATTGCGTTCTTTGAGAAAATTAATTTGTGATTCTAAGGAAGATGTGTGTTTTATTCAAGAAACCAAGATTCATGCTATTGATGTTATTTCTTTGGATTCGTTTTGGAATGATTCTATAGCGGAGTGGAGTTCTAAATGGGCAGTGGGTAGATCTGGAGGTATTTTAACATTGTGGAAGAAAAACTCTTTTGCTCTGGTGGCTAGTTTTATTGGGGAAGGGTTTCTTGGTATTCATGTGTTGTGGTCTGGTATTAATCTTTTTTTGGTTAATGTCTATTCTTCCTGTTTTATTGAGAAGAAGAGGGTCTTTTGGGCGAGGCTTGTTGAGTTTAAATCAAAATTTCCAGAAGGGTTGTGGTGTGTTGGTGGTGATTTTAATATTGTCCGGGTTAAAGCGGAGAGGAAGGGTATTTCGAATAACTTTAATATACAAGAGGCGGAGGACTTTGAGGGTTTTATTAGTTCGATGAATCTGGTGGATGTTCCATTGATTAATAAGAGGTTTACTTGGTACAATTTGGATGGGAGTGCTTGTAGTAGGTTGGATAGATTTCTCATTTCTGAGAAATTATTTGACTTGTGGGGTGTGGGAGGGATTGTGGCGGGGGATAGGTCTATCTCAGACCATTGTCCTATTTGGTTAAATTGCAATTTTGTGGATTGGGGCCCGAAACCGTTTAAGTTTTTTAAAGGGTGGTGTGAGCATGATGATTTCATTCCTTTGGTGAGTGATATTTGGATTAATACTAGTAGGAGAGGGAAGGCGAGCTTTATTTTGAAAGAAAAATTGTTGGCGGTAAAATCAAAATTGAAGAGTTGGAATAAAGAGGTCTTCGGGTTGCTTGACTTGAATGTGGAAAAAGCGGTGGGTGCACTTAACTCGTTGGATTTGGTGGTAGCGGATTTAGCGGAGGATGGCATTGTTGATTCTTTGAGGAGTAATAGAGAGATGGCTACGAAAGAGGTGTGGAATTCTATACTTTTGCGCGATAACTTTTTGCACCAAAAAGCTAGGTGTAATTGGATTCGTCTTGGGGATTCTAACTCCAAATTCTTTCATTCTGTTATGAAGGGGAGATTTAGGAGAAATAATATTGTCTCTTTGGTTACTTCAAGAGGTCGGTTGGAAGGTGTGGAGGAGATTAAAAGTGAGATCTTTAATCATTTTAAAAGCCGTTTTACGGAACCGATGGAGGATAGACCGACTCTGGATGGGCTTAATTTTAATGTTCTTAGTGTGGAAGATAGAGATTTGTTGGAAGCCCCATTCCAAGTGGACGAAATTAAAGAGATTGTGTGGTTAAGTGATTGTGATAAGAGTCCGGGCCCGGACGGTTTTCCGATTGGTTTTTTGAAAAAGTGTTGGAATTTTGTGAAGGAGGACGTGGTTAATTTTGTTCAAGAGTTTTATGTGCGTGGTGTTCTCCCTCGATCCGCGACGGCATCTTTTCTTGCTCTTATTCCTAAAGTTGATTGTCCGATAAGCATTGATGAGTATCGTCCTATTTTTTTAGTGGGTTGCTTATATCGGTTAATATCAAAAATTCTGGCGGCTAGGTTGAGATTGGTGATTGGTAAACTTGTGTCGCCTTTTCAAACGGCATTCATTGAAGGGAGACAATTATTTGATGGGGTGGTGGTGCTTAATGAGATATTAGATTTTGCGAAAAGGAAGCGTAGGAAATGTATTGTGTTGAAAGTTGATTTTGAGAAAGCCTATGATTGTGTTTCATGGGGTTTCCTTAAATTTATGCTTAGAAAAATGGGTTTTGGTGAGGTATGGATGAAGTGGATGGAAGGTACGATTTTTTCTAGCTCAGTATCAATTTTAGTTAACGGTAGCCCAACTTTGGAATTTAATACATCTAGAGGGTTACGTCAAGGAGATCCTCTTTCTCCTTTTCTTTTTCTTTTGGTGGGAGAAGGTTTGGCGGGTATGATGAGGAAAGCGGTTTCGTTGGGATCGTTCAAAGGCTTTGTGGTTTCGGAGGATATTCATTTTGAGATGCTCCAATTTGCAGATGATACGGTGTTAGTGTGTGATGGATCTAAGGAAAACTTATGGTGTATCAAAACTTTATTGAGGGGTTTTGAATTGGTGTCGGGATTGTGTATTAACTTAAAGAAAAGTAAGTTGTATGCTGTGCATGTGGAGGATTTTATTTTGGAATCGGCGTCTTCTTTTTTAGCTTGTAAGTTGGAAAAGATTCCTTTTACTTTTCTTGGTATCCCTATTGGAGGTAACCATAGACGTAGACTTTTTTGGTCTATGATGCTTTCTAAGATGAAGAAGCGATTGAGTGGTTGGTGAGGGAAACAACTATCTCTTGGAGGTAAGGTTACTTTACTTAATTCGGTGATTAACAATCTGCCTATCTTTTTACTTTCTTTCTTTAAGGCTCCTAAGTGTGTTTTGGAGGATATTATCAAAATTCAAAGGAATTTCTTATGGGGGGATGGTGGTGGAAGTAGAAAAATGTGTTGGGTTAGTTGGGATAAAATTTGTCTGAAAACGGAGGAAGGAGGTTTAGGTGTTAAGCATGTGGAGTGGTTTAATTTGTCTTTGATGAGTAAATGGGGTTGGCGTTTTCTTAATGATAAGCATGCGATTTGGTTTAATTTACTTCAATTTCGATATGGTAGTGGATTGCAATCTCTTTGTGATGTGGTGTCAAAGCCGGTTTTGTCTAATTACTCTTTATGGTGGAGAGATATTCGGTTAGTTTGTGGTACTCCTTTTGGCGGTCATGATTGGTTTTGTGACTCAATTTCTTGTAAATTGGGAAGAGGCAATTCTTTTCTTGCTTGGAAGCATTGTTGGTTGGGAAATATTTCTCTTAAACTTCTTTTTCCTCGGTTATTTGAGGTTTGTTCTTTTCCTAATGCTCTTGTGATTAATTGTGGTTTATGGGAGAATGAGGGTTGGAGTTGGAAGATGGGTGTTGATTCTAACTTATTAGTAGGTGAATTATTGGAGGATTGGAAGGAGTTAACAGAGATCTTAAAGGATGTAAAATCGTGTTTGAATGAGGATGATAAATTAATTTGGTGGAGAGATGTGGAGGGCTTTTCGGTTAGGAATGCTTTTAAACGTTTGTACTCATTGAATGCGGTTAATCATATTGGTAGTGAGTTTAGACGTTGTGAACTTAAAAGATTATGGAAAACTATTATTCCGTGTAAAGTCAAGTTGTTTGGGTGGAGATGGATCTTGGGAGCCTTACCGACGAGAAAAGAACTTTCGCATAGAGGTGTGATTTTAGGTGTGGAGGGTTCTTTTTGTCCCTTATGAGAGTTAGAAGAGGAATTTGTTGGTCACCTTTTTCTTAAGTGTTGTAAAGTTAAAACCATTTGGAAGGATGTGTTCTCATGGTTTGGAGTGGTTTTTGATGATATATTGGATTTATCGGATATTGGTACTATTGTTACCGGAGAAGATGTGCTGTTATTTTTGTCTAATTCTTTGGATGGAAAAGTGAAGTCGTCTTTATTCGCGTTTATTTGGTCTTTGGTTTGTTGGAGCATTTGGAATGCGAGAAATAATTTGGTTTTTAAACATTCCATTTGGAATGTGGTAGAGATTTTATTGATTATTAAATCTGTTGGGTGGGATTGGATTTCTATTTTGTCTAAGGGGAGTATAGATATTAATAGAGAATTATGGTTTGATAATCCTGCAAGTTTCATTGGATTGTAACTTTTCCCTTTGTATTGGGTTGCACCCCTTGTGCGTATTAATACAATTGCTTATAAAAAAAAAAACTAATGCTTTTTAAACATTGATCTTTGTGAAACGACCGAAGCTAACTCATCTAAACTTCCATTTTATATTTATTTAAAAATCTGCAAAGTAGGATCATAAAGCGCCAGACATGGAAAAGGGTAGAAACTTTCTGGCAAAACAGTATCCGAAGTTAATTTTTCCATATCTTTTAATGACTCAATTTTTCACATAAGCAATAATAAAATATATATGGATTCTGCTTATGCTTTTATGTATATGTTCAAAAATAAATTGGAGTAAGGTTCACACAGAAAAATAATTGATATAGATCCCTTCGCATATATAGATTATTATTCGAAAAGCTAAAGATGTCCATG
Organism: Lathyrus oleraceus; assembly: GCF_024323335.1. NCBI lineage: Eukaryota > Viridiplantae > Streptophyta > Magnoliopsida > Fabales > Fabaceae > Lathyrus > Lathyrus oleraceus. The sequence goes on from NC_066580.1 coordinate 370,067,811, forward strand.
ACCAATGTTCTTTATTCTCTTGCAATCTCATTTTTCCCACAATTCTGACCAAATTCATATCACAAATTAATCATCTTTCCAAACATCCTCACTATATTCATTCTTCATTGTGGTACACTCGATTTATTCATGTCGTCACAAACATTCATTTCTCTATTTTTCTTCTCAACACACTCTCTCTATAGTTATATATAGGGCACTTGTCATTCATAGTTTAACCAAGACAACAAGCTAGTGAACTATATGTCTAGATGAGTAACTATTTGTTGATTTTCTCTTGGCGTTTCTCCGAATGCTTCATACAATAGACAATTAGCTATTCGAAGTTAAGGATAGTTGTTGTTCAATGAAGTGTTTGGGGGAACTCTTGGAGTTGAATCAACACTGCAAATACAGAATACACCAAATTCATTTCTTTCTCAACGCTGAATATAGTGATCAAAGGTTATACTCTCTTTTCTTACATTGAACAATATATAGTATCTTACTGAAATCATCTTAGCTTGTACAATAATATTATTCTTACACTATATTTTACATCCAATATTTATATTAAATACTATTCATCATATTTAATATTTTATTATTATTTTTTAAATAATAATATTTATAAAAAGATATTTTTATAAAAAATTATTTTTTAACACAAATACAAAATTTATCATTAATCAATTTTATTATTATATTAATCATACAAATATATATTATTAACTAAAATTTTATACTTAAAATTTTTAACCAATTTTCCTACTTCATTAAACAATAAAATATCTAATGTTAACCAAATTATGACATTAAAATATCAATTATAATAATCAGTCTTTATATTCTATTAATCAAATTCTGATATTAAATTATAAAATATAGCAAATAAAATTGATTAATTAAGTGTAAAGACTGATTATTAGACTTCGTATTTAATGTCAAAATTTCGTTAAAATTTATAATGTATTGATTAATGAAGTAGTAAATTTGATTAATAAATTATAAATAAAATATATGATTAATAACATATATTTTTATGGTTCATATATTAATAAAATTGATTAATGATAAATTTTATATTTATATTAAAAAAATAATTTTTTATAAATATTAGTTTTTTATTTTGAAAAAAAATAATATTCATCGTATAATACGGTAAAAAAAAGTTTGGTTTAAATATTGGACGTAGAAGTTGGTGTAAAAATAATATTATTCTAATTTGTATCAGGTAGTTGACTTATTAATATTACCTTTTATAATTTTTATGTACATTCTATTATATACCACACTTGCGTTTAAGAGATTTTGCAATGTTGAAACTATATAACTCAATAAATTCCACATGTAAAACCAAATATAATTAAAATAGAGTTGACGGTACTTATTTCATAGTTTGATGCTTGATTGTTTGAAATGTCCATGAATAAAAGAAAATTACATGGATTTGTATGGTATTTAACTGTCATTTGTTATTGAGTCTACAAATAAAATATGGGTATCTTAATTTGAAATTCTAATTTAAGTTTGAAAAATCCAAATTTATTCTTTTTGTCATTACTTAAACATTTGAGCTAAACACTTTATTATCCCGTGGTGTGATTATCGAGACATGTTTTTTCATATATCATCAGAATTTGTACTAATTTTTTATAATTTTACTAGTTATTTTTTTTATATAAAATGGGAAACATTATTTGGTTGCCAGAGCGATTTTGACCTTCAAAATTTTATATATTTTCGTTGTTAACTACGTAACAAACCTATGACTTGAATATAACAAACCTATGACTTGAATATTAATTCAATCCACCTTGCTTGGAATCAGGAAGAAATTTATTATATTTAATGTATGCTTGGTTTGGTGGCAAAAATAATTGAATTTAAATAATTGGTTCTATAAATTTGATTTTAATTAAAAGTAAATTTAATGTAAGGTGATTTATATTTAAATAATTTTATATAAATTTAAGTTGAGTTGTAAAATTCAATTTAAAATTACGTTTAAATTTAAAAACTATAAATTTTAGTTTCAAATATAATAATAATAAAGGAAAAATTAATTCTACTTTAATATTTGAGTGGAGGTTTTTGGGATGATGAATATTCCAAAAGAAAAAACAAACATAACCTTAGTGTTGGGTGGTGGTTATTGATGGACTAAATTCTACAAGTGTATGAATGTGGTCAAATAATAATATTTAATAAGTTCATATTTACCGTTATAATTTCGACTTAACATTTGCTTAACATTAACAAATGGGATATGTAGAACATATAATTTGGTAGATATCAAAAAAAAATTATTGAATATCAAACAGTAACAATAGGGGAATAGGAGATTTTAAAACACAATCAGGCCGCTTTCGTGATTCTGTTTAATCGCTTATTTATTTTTTGCATTAAAATTCGAAACCCCTCTCTATACTAGTTTTTACCTATTGCACACATTTTGTCTTGTTTAAAGACAGTTCTTATGGATTCAATCTTTTTTATTACTACGATATTATCACTACACTTGTTGAAAAATCATCACTCACCATTATATGTAAGCAATATCTTTTTTACCATACTATCATTTGTGCTAACATCAAACACCTCCTATGTTTACACAATACAATTACTATTATTACTAAAAAAAAATATTATATATACTTGCAAAATAAATCATAAAATTCAAATAAGTACTGTAATATCGGTCCCTATACTGTTTTTCAAATCACCGTCAACGTTGTGGCAACTATCTATCGAAATAATTATTTTACTTCTATCATGTAATGCAATGTAACCCATAAAAGTCTTCATCATTTTCACCATAAGCCACGTCGGTTGCAACATCAACTGTAACTGGATAGCGAATACCCTTTATGCGGGATATTTTCACCTTGGTATATATCGTGGAACCTCTAATTTATCTTTTACGTTTTGTATTAACATAAGTTGCAGCAGATATTGTGAGGGAGGTGCTTGTCGAATCGGTCATGACTATCTAAAAAAAGAAACAACATGTAGAAACATACTAACTATCATCATTTCAATGATAAACAACACATAGAAATATATTACCTAACACGTAGAAACATACTAACTAACACATAGAAATAACACGTAGAAATATCATTTCAGTGATCAAAATGGAAAAACAAATGATCAAGAGAAACTAAAGTCATTTGAGTGATATAAACAATTTCAGTGATCAAAATGGAAAAATAAATGATCAAGATAAACTAAAGTCATTTCAGTGATATAAACCTATTGTTGAAAGAAGAAAAAACATGTAAAAGAAGAACAATTGTACCTCAAATGTGGTGACTTTTGATGTTCGAGTGTTGATGAATGCCAACTGTTGGAAGATTTTTGAGGAGAGTTACGATGAAAATCGCATAGGTTTTGCGAAGAGAATGACGATATGAAGTTAGAGTGTTGGTAGGTAATGAGAAGTTAGAGTATAGTTTTTTGAAGTATCTCATAAAAAGAGAAATCACGTCGATTTTCCAAAAAAAAATGATGTGTGTGTTTTAATTAAAAATATAAAAAAAAATCTCATAGCGTCATATTCTCGGAATACATTTAAAATATCTATCATGTGTAACGGTTTCTTATTTTTATTATAATAATTATTAATAATAAAAAACCAATTTTAATGTGGTCCATAATTTTGAGATTTTTGTTCTGAAAAGGGTATGATTTATTTTGGTTTTAATGTAAATTGATATGACCATTTAATTGGGTGGTAATGAGTTTTAATGGCTTTAAATTCTTGATAGTAGAATCAAGCCTATAAATAGTCTTTGGTCCCCAAAGCTTTCTCTCATCACAAAAGAAATACATCATCTATATTAAGAGAGCAAGAGCTTGGAAGAATCAAAGACAGTGTACTCACAACACTACAACAATGGCTGAAGGTAAAACGTCTAATTCTATTTCCGCATATTGTTTTATTGATCTTTTGTTATCATGAACATAGGATCAATATATATATTATTCTAACATTTGGTATCAGAGCCTCTACTGCCTCTGCCTTATTTTTGAATGGTTCTTCCATATTCGGTATTTTTTTGTGATTTAATTTTGAGTTTTGAATTTTAGAATATTATGTTTCAAAACATATCAAAAGATTAAATAATTTACTTTCTAAATTTATTTTTTCTGACCATTTGTCTTTAGGAAGAAGAAAGGCTTGTAATGGAACAGCGTGAGAGTGCATTACTGACAAGCACTCGCGGGAAGAACAAAGCTTTTAAAACTGACAAGTCACAAGCCAATCAGAAAGGGAAATTCAAAATACCACCGCAAGGTGATATCGAGAAAGAAGCAAAATGTTACTTCTGTAAAAAGGGAGGACACATGAAGAAGGAATGCCCTGGATTCAAAGAATGGCTTGAGAAGAAAGGTAATTTATTCTCATTTGTTTGTTATGAATCTAATATGACTGATGTTAATATTAACACCTGGTGGATTGATTCTGGATCAAGAATCCATATAACAAATTCCTTACAGGGTATGCAAAACCTAAGGAAGCCAGTGGGAAGTGAGCGGACTATCCTATCAGGAAGCAGGATGGGCTCACATGTGGAAGCTATTGGAACTTGCAATTTAATTTTGAATAATGATTTTGTTTTGAAATTAGAAAGGACCTTTTATGTACCAAGTTTCTCACGAAACTTGATTTCAGTTTCTAGACTTGTACCTTTTGGATATTCTTTTAATTTTAAAGACACCTTGTTTGAATTATTTTATAATTCGGAATGTGTTGGGAATGGTATATTGTCTGATGGTCTTTATCGTATTAATTTACAAATCGAATCCATTTATAGTTCAATGCATGTTCAAACTGGCACTAAGCGATGTAATATTAATGAGAATTCTTCTATGTTATGGCATCGGAGATTAGGACATATCTCCATAGAGAGAATTAAAAGGTTAGTAAAAGATGGGGTACTTAATACTCTAGATTTTGCTGACTTTGAAACTTGTGTTGACTGCATTAAGGGAAAGCAGACCAACATGTCTAAGAAAGGTGCCAATAGAAGTTCAAGTATATTAGAAATAATTCATATAGACATATGCTGTCCTGATATGGATGCACATGGTCAGAAATATTTCATCACTTTCATAGATGATTACTCACGATATATGAATATTTATTTGCTTAACAATAAATATGAAGCATTGGATGCCTTCAAAGTCTTTAAGGTTGAAGTTGAGAACCAGTGTGGAAAACAAATAAAGATAGTGAGATCAGATCGGGGTGGTGAATACTATAATAGATACACTGAGAGTGGACAAGCACCTGATCCATTTGCTAAGTTTCTTCAACAACATGGGATTGTTGCCCAATACACCATGCCCGGTTCTCTGAACCAAAATGGTGTTGCAGAAAGAAGAAACCGAACATTATTGAACATGGTGCGGAGTATGCTTAGCAACTCTAATCTTCCTAAATCATTATGAAATGATGCACTAAAGACGGTTGTGTATATTCTAAACCGGGTTCCATCCAAGGCTGTCCCAAAGACACCATTTGAGTTATTTAAAGGATGGAAGCCGGGTTTACGACATATGCGCGTTTGGGGATGTCCGTCTGAGGTGAGGATTTATAACCCACAAGAAAAGAAACTAGATCCGAGGACCATTAATGGGTATTTTATTGGATATGCCGAAAGGTCTAAAGGTTATATATTTTATTGTCCATCTCATAAAACTAGGATTGTGGAGTCAAGAAATGCAAAGTTTCTTGAAAATCATTTGACTAGCGGGAGCGATCAAATCAAAAATTCAATTTCTGTGCATGATCATATAGAGTATGAACCTTCCACTTCAAGTAATAGATTGGTTACTATTTAAAACATCCCTCAAGTTCAAATGGATGTTGATCAACCAATCATCGAGACTCCACAAGCTACTGATGATCCAGTAAATCAAGTTGGTCATCAAGATGATGAACAATTAGTTGAACACCAAGATCCACAAGAAAATGTTGATCAAACATTAAGAAGATCTACTAGGACAAGAAAATCAGCTATTCCTAATGATTACATTGTGTATCTATAAGAATCTGACTATAATGTTGGAGCTGAGAATGATCCTGAGAGCTTTAGACAAGCCATGAGTTGCAAAGAGTCAAATTTGTGGTATGATGCCATGAATGATGAAATGAATTCCATGAAAAACAACGACGTATGGGATCTTGTAGAGTTACCTGATGGGGCAAAGGCCATTGGTTGTAAATGGGTCTTTAAAACCAAGAAAGATTCATTAGGCAACATTGAGAGATACAAGGCCAAACTCGTTGCTAAGGGATTTACTCAAAAGGAGGGAATCGATTACACTGATAATTTTTCTCCTGTATCTAAGAAAGATTCTCTTCGTGTCATCTTGGAATTAGTTGCACATTTTGACCTTGAGTTGCATCAAATGGATGTGAAAACAACCTTTCTTAATGGTGATTTAGAGGAGGAGGCTTATATGAAACAACCTGAAGGTTTCTCTTCTAATAGTGGTGAGCATTTGGTTTGCAAGCTTAAGAGATCCATATATGGTTTAAAACAAGCCTCTCGTAAATGGTATCTTAAATTCCATGAAACGATATCTTCATTTGGGTTTATTGAAAACCCCATGGATCAATGTATATACCAGAAGGTTAGTGGGAGTAAAATTTGTTTTCTGATTTTGTATGTGGATGACATACTACTTGCAACCAATGATAAAGGTTTTCTACATGAGGTGAAACAATTCCTCTCTAAAAACTTTGATATGAAGGATATGGGTGAGGCATCTTATGTCATTGGCATTAAGATCCACAGAGATAGACTTCGAGGAATTTTGGGTCTATCATAAGAAACCTACATCAATAAAGTTTTAGAGAGATTTAGAATGAAAGATTGTTCACCAAGTGTTGCACCCATTGTCAAGGGCGATAGATTTAATTTGAATCAATGCCCTAAGAATGATTTTGAGCGGGAACAAATGAAGAACATTCCATATGCTTCTGTTATTGGAAGTCTTATGTATGCTCAAGTATGCACAAGGCCCGACATTGCATTTGCTGTTGGAATCTTAGGAAGATATCAGAGTAATCCAGGTATGGATCACTGGAAAGTTGTAAAGAATGTATTGAGATATTTTAAAGGAACAAAAGATTACATGCTAATGTATAGGCAGACGAACAATCTGGATGTGATCGGCTATTTAGACTCCGACTTTGCTGGTTGTGTTGATTCTCGTAAATCAACATCAGGGTATATTTTTATGATGGCTAATGGAGCTATTTCATGGAGAAGTACTAAGCAAACCTTGGTTTCTAATTCTACTATGGAAGTCGAGTTTGTCTCCTGTTTTGAGGCTACTTCTCATGGTGTATGACTTAAGAGTTTTATTTCTGGGCTTAGAATCATGGATTCTATTTCTAAACCTCTGAAGATTTTTTGCGATAATCCGGCAGCTGTCTTTATGGCTAAGAACAATAAAAGTGGAAGTCGAAGCAAGCACACCGACATAAAGTATTTAGCCATTAGAGAAAGAGTTAAAGATAAAATAGTAGTTATTAATCACATTAGTGCTGATTTAATGATCGCTGATCCTTTGACTAAGGGCATGCCACCAATAAAATTTAAGGATCATGTAGAGAACATGGGACTTGGGTCCTCCTTATGATTGTATACATACAGTTTATTAATAAAACTCTTATATTGTGATGTTTTCTCATTTTCATGCGCACATCAGTTTGAGAAAATATGTTACATCTGGACCAAGAGTAAACATTGGTTTATTCATCAAGTTAGTTACCACATTACATATGTATACTTGAAAATAGACATGTTGTAATACATAAATGAGACTACTCGCTTTAAGAGGGACTATCTCTATGATTCACATATTTATTTCTTGAGTAAGTTTTCCATGACTCATTTATGCCAATAATCAGTTCTATGGACCAAATGGGAGAATGTAACGGTTTCTTATTTTTATTATAATAATTATTAATAATAAAAAACCAATTTTAATGTTCTCCATAGTTTTGGGATTTTGGTTCTGAAAAGGGTATGATTTATTTTGGTTTTAATGTAAATTGATATGACCATTTAATTGGGTGGTAATGAGTTTTAATGGCTTTAAATTCTTGATGGTAGAATCAAGCCTATAAATAGTCTTTGGTCCCCAAAGCTTTCTCTCATCACAAAAGAAATACATCATCTGTATTGAGAGAGCAAGAGCTTGGAAGAATCAAAGGCAGTGCACTCACAACACTGCAACAATGGCTGGAGGTAAAACCTATAATTCTATTTTTGCATATTGTTTTATTGATCTTATTGTTCTTTTGTTATCAGGAACATATGATCAATATATATATTATTCTAACATCGTGTCGATCTTTTAGAAAAACCGAGGGATTTGAATATATAAAATAAAAAATTAAAAAGGATTTTTGAAAATTTGATTTGAAAATATTAATGCAAAATATATTATGGCTAAGTTGGACCATCTAACCGAGATTAATATTAATAAGAAATGAAAAAAAATAACAAAGAAAAAAAGGGAAGGTTAAAAGGCCTCAACTGAAAAAGAAAAAAAAATCATTGAGAAAAAACAAAAAATGTAGTAATTGAGATTCAAAGCGAGCTCCTTTATAACTATATTCCCTCGTTTTCTAAAAACACCAAGGAAATAGTGTTAGTGTAAGCCCTAGAGGCCAATACTTTTGGTACTTGTATCAAATTATTTATTAATAATAAAAGGCTTTTTCTTTATTACGTTTGTTTAATAAAGTCCCTAGAATAACTAGTCCGTTTAATGTATAAAGTGTGACTTGATCATGAGATCACATTAAACATAAGGACACTATTCTTAAAGTATCTATAGTCGAGCTTTATTGTGAAGTGGGATAACATTAAAGCATTAAGACTATTATGTATATAGACTGATGATCACATCTCATGGATCATGGATAAGGAGTTATCAAGTCTTAAACATAGGTATGAATATTAAGAGTAATATTTATACTGGATTGACCCGCTATGAGAATACTATACAGAATGTTATGCAAAGTGTCATAAGTTATTCTCATGGTGATAATGGTGTATACCACCCTTCGACCTGAAACCACTATGGACCCTAGATGTAGAGTCGAGTGCTTTATTGCTGATCAAACGTTGTCCGTAACTGGATAACCATAAAGACAGTTGATGGGTACTCCACGAAGCATGCTGAGGGACATGAGTGACCTAGACGGAATTTGTCCATCCTGCATAACAAGATAAATGTCTATGGGCCCAATATTGAACTGGACAAGGATGACACGATCTATGCCTTGTGTTCAATATAGACATACGGGAAAAAGGGTAATTATACGCATAAGTATTATCACAGAAGGATTTGTCAGATCACATGACATTTTCGTGTCTTGGGTAGCAGTGATGTGTTGCTAGATACCGCTCACTGTTTATTATGTTAAATACGTGATTTAATATAATTGTCAATGTCGCGAAAACCTACAGGGTCACACACAAAGGACGGATTGATGAGAGATAGAGTAACTAAGGAACACTGTAAGGTACAGTGTACTTAAGTGAATTGTAGAACATCGTAAGGTACGGTGTACTTAAGTAGAATACGAAATATGGTAAGGTACCATGTGTAGCACCTCAAATTTGCACCTATCATTGTACATACATTCTCATATTAGGTCATAACATAACATGGTCCACTGCATAACATTGCATTGTCCTATTTGCCTCAAGTGCAAGATCATCAAGAGAATTAGGTCAAACTGGTCAGGAGATCAGTCAGTCAAGCAAGCAAGTGCATTTCTCAAGGAGCCAAGGCCCTAGGGTTGGTCCAACATGTTCACATGACTTGGGGATCCATTTGAAGTGTTTAGGTCAAGGATTGGATGTTCAGAAGTCATCAGTCAATGCACAGTCAGTCAGAAACCCTAAAAAGTCAAACTTGGTCAACTGTGTCTGATTTTATGGTTTTGATGGTTGGATTTGGTTTGAGAGGTCTCATTCATGTCCAAATAGGCCTCATATATCATGTCAAACACCATCATGGAAGAATTTGAAGCCATATCAGAAATTTCCAAAAATAGAAACTGGACCTGTAACTGAAACTTGCCAAAAATGGAAAGTCTTGATCCTCAAACTTACATCATGATACAAGCTTCAAATGAATTTTTTCCCAACATGAAAGTTGAAGATCTTGTTCTCCCATTTCCAAAAAGTCCAAGAACACTTAATTCCCATGTATGGTTGGCAAGTTATGATCAAATCATTGTCAAGAATTTTTGAACTTCAAAAGGCCATATCTCTCAAACCATTTGGCCAAATTTGGTGAGGTTTTTTCCAACAAGTCACATTTGACCTCCTCTTTCCAAAAATGTAACTTTCATGCACCAAAACTTTATGGATCAAAATGGCACTTTTGAACCTACATGGATTATTTTCAAGTGAGGTGAAAAATTGAACTTTCCAAATAATCATTCCCAACCATTTCTACCATCCAAACATGTTCTGAAATGTTATTTGAGACTTGTTGGAAGCCCATTTTCATGCAGTACACACACCCATCACCTACTTGCTTGAAAATTGGAAAAAAGTACACTTTTCACCAACTCTACTCCACATTTTCATGAACCATGATTAGCATTCCACTTAGCAACATCAAACATCATATATATTCAACATATTCTCTCTGAAACCCTAGCAGCAGCCACTCAAAACCAACAGAAAACTCATCTCTCTAAAAAATCCATTTTTCTTACCATTTCCAAAATCTGTCAAAAAACTCCAAAGGCCACGAGCAAGCTTTGTTGATTCACCATCTAAACCGTATTGTGAACCTATTTCAACCACTATTCCTCAGCTGTAAGCAAGGATTGGCTACTGTCAGCTTAAAGCTCCTTCCATGGCAGCTTTTGTTTGGAGCTCGAATCCAGGTTGTTAAGCCAAAGTTACTTGTCCATTCATCATCTAAAGTATCAAGAGGCATCTGTTTCAACCATTTGTAACCAAACAATTCCAAACCAACTCAGTTCTTCAAATCTGGTAAGGAATTCGAATCTCTCATTTTCCAAAACCATGTTATGCATTATGTAGATCTTTCCACGCTGGTTGTATTGTGCTTTGAATCGTGAAAAACCATTGAGAAATGAGAGAGAACGAGGGTTTTGAAGTTTTGTATCCATGATTAGATTCATTCGATTTGTGCTTGATTCGTTGTTGTTTAATGAATTAATGGTTGTTTGTTGATGAGTGATGTTGGATATACACGATGCATTGCTTGTTTTTCCATTTCTGCAACCTTTCATTTTTTTCTGGAAAATCGTGTGAAGGTGGTGATGAACCTCGTGCTGTTCTTGGTTGCTGGAGAATTTCCTGCGGATTCTCCTGCAACCTTCATAGCTGGCTGCGCATTTTGCTGCGGATTTCTGGATTAGGGTTTGCATGAACCGCGTCCCTGTTCCATTTGAAACCGACCAATAGAAACATTTCCTCTTCTTGGCCAAAACGACCGCGTCTCAATTAGTGACTTGGTTAATTACAAAAATGCCATGGCCGTGGCACATGACCCATTGAATATGTTGTTTTTTTCATTTTAATTTCATTTTTGATCACCAAACTTTGAAAAATCATATCTCTATCATGTTTGATCCAATTTTAATGGGATTTTTTGCATTAGCTTCATCATGATCTCTATTATTTTGTCACATTTTTTCCAGAATTTTTTGGTGGATGGTTTTTAATTGGTATAAGGGTTTGTGACATGTATGCATATTTTGTACACTTTGCCAAAACATTTGTGAAATGGTGATACTTTATCCAATGGCTCCCAAGTTTTTTGTGCTCAAACTAGACACATTCATGGTGATTTTGGTATAGAGTTTGTGAATTTATCTTATCTGGATTGTGAGTTATGATTTTTTGAATTAGGGTGTGACAATTTGTGTCACACCATTGATGTGCAACTTGCTGATTTTTGATACCATGCTTCTTGACCTCCAATTGATCTGAATTTTTGCATGAACCTACTCTTGTATGTCTAGTTCGTATGTGATTTTTTGTGGAATTGTTTGTGCCATTTTCCATTTGTTTGAGATTTTCTCCTCTGTTTGACTAAAATGTTGACCTTATGTGATGCATGTTGCCATTTCATTTGTGAAATTCTCATACTTTATTAGATGGACATGAAATTTTACATGAGATAACTAGACATCCTCATCTTTATCATGGTTTTAGTCCCATTCATTTCTCATTTGCCATCACTGATTTATGATTTATTCAAGTTGATGCATGTTTGGTTGACTTCTTTGAGCATGTTTAAACTTGCCTTGCCTTTCTGATTTTCATTGACTATCTTCTACTTGTCCAAATGAGCTGAAATTTGACATGCATACCATGCTATGGGTTGTGATTGACCATGATTTATTTGATGATTTTTGGAAATGTTTAAGATTGCTTTTGATTCAAGTCTTGCTGTTGACTTCTATGAGCTTCTGAATGCCATGCTTTGACTTCTTTTGCTTATGAAATGATGATGATGCATGAAACCAATTGGGTTTGCTTCCTAAATGTTTGAATTTGATCTTGATTGGACATTGCTTGCTTTTTTGACTTTCTCATTCATTTTTGACCCTAGGCTTGTCCTAGTGGTCCTATTGCTCATGTTTGAATTCATTGTTTCAGGTTAAGCCACAAATGCTTCAATGAGACCAATACAAATTGATTGAGTGTGCTTGTTTATCATGACTAACATGCTTGTTTTGTAGGTTGCTTGGCTCACATGCCTTGAACCTTGTGCATTTCATATTTATCTGCTTGTGCTGACTGTTAACCTTTGTTTCATTCTGATTTAACTTTGACTTGTATACTAACTGTGCTTGACTGATTTCAGGTACTTTAGTTGCTTTTAGTTCCTTGTGAACTTTGATTTGCTTTGCTTGATAAGCAATTTGCATTGAGGTATACCTTTCCATCTTCATGTAGTCTGGAAGACCTGGCCCGTTACTTGGCCAGGCAACTGTCTGAAGTCCTCCTTAAGAAGCAATGTTTGTGACTGTTTACATTTGTCCTTGTATAGAGTCAAAGACCTCCTAAGTGAAGAGGCATTGGCAGACCCAAGGGATAAGCAACCTATCCCCTGCTATTCTGTGTGTCATCTGCTTTGCTCACACCACTGTGTTGATGCATTGCAGATACAAACCCAAGATCTTGTACAATTGTACAGTTGAGTCAGCTTCAAATGTGTAGAAGGGTTCCCACTTTCTGAACCCACACATTCTTGTCTTAAGCTCTCCCAGGCCAGGGATAAGAGCTGTGAAGTCTTATCTTCACTCACCTTTCATCTGCTTCACCTTAGCCCCTCAATGGCAAGGTTAAGAGCTAACACTACCCAGTTCCAGAGGTTTGTTTGTTGAGGTTGATACGACCCCTCGACTAAAACCTAACCCTTGTTTGAGCCCCTTGCTTGTGTATAGTGTGTGCTACCTGTGCTTGTGTGTTTGTTTGACTTGCTTCCTGTGCAAGTTAGGGTTAGTTTAGACTTGCTTCCTGTGCAAGTTAGGTTTTGCTTGGCTTGCTTCCTGTGCAAGTTAAGTGTGTGTGTGGCTTGCTTCCTGTGCAAGTCATGATTAGGATAGGCTGGCTCCCTGTGCCAGTTAGCTAGAAACCTTAACTTAGGGATGATTTTGCATGATAACATCTAGGCTCGAGTCGTAGTCTCCCTAGTTGTGTCTCCCTCTGTTATCTGGTTAGGCTAGTCCTGTATCCCTCCGTAGGGGAACTACGTCGCCCTGATCCTCATACCAGATGAGGTACGTAGGCAGGAGATGAGCTGATCTCTCCGGGCGCCTGTGTCTTTGTTTTGTCTTGTTGTGTGCTTGGAAGCTGATGTAAGTCCATCGAGTGGCATTTGGGTTCCAGTGTGGGTTCGTTTGGTTCGGATGCTGATGTAAGTCCAGTGATTGGCATTCAGGCTCCACGTTTGCCTCCTTGTGTGTGTTTTTGGTTCGGATGCTGATATAAGTCCAGTGATTGGCATTCAGGCTCCAAGTTTGCCTTTGCCTGTGTTTGTTTGTGTGCGTGTTAGCCGAGCTACGAATGCTCTGATTCTCCTTTGTCCAAAGGAGATACGTATGCATAGGATGCGACATCCTAGCGAGCATGTGTCGTTTCCCCAGTCCGAACTACTTTGACTCTGATGTCTGTAGCACCTCAAATTTGCACCCTACCGTTGTTTAAATTCATTTCATATTAGGTCATAGCATTAACAATGTCCACTGCATAACATTGCATTGTCCATTTGCCCAAGAGCAAGCTCAATTGATGGATTGGGTCAGACTGATCAGGAGAATCAGTCAATCAAGCAAGGGAGTGCCATTTTCATTGGGACAAGTCCCTAGGGTTGATTTATCAAGCTCATATGGTCCAAGGATCATTTTGAAGTGGTTTGGCCAAAGGATGGATGCTCAGAAGTCACCAGTCATTGTTCAGTCAACCAGAGACCCTAGAAAGTCAACTGTGGTCAACTGTGCCCGATTTTATGGATTGGAAGGTGGGAAATGGTTTGAAAGGCCTCATTCATGTCCATATGAGTCTCATTTGACATATCAAAGACCAAGGTTGAAGATTTGGAGGTCAGACAGAAAGTTTCCAAAAATAGCAGGTGACCTGTAATTTCAGCTGCCCAAAATGGAAAGTTTTTCCCCTCAAGATAGCTTCATCATACAAGCTTCAAATGGAGATTTGTCCAACATGAAAGTTGAGGATCTTGATATCACCATTCCAAAAAGTCCAAGAACTTGAAAATCCCATGTGTGGTTTGCAAGATATGGTCAGATGAATTTCAGAAAAGACCCGTAATCAGAAGGGCATAACTCCCATATGGTTTGTCCAAATTGCAAGTTCTTTATATGCACAAACTCCACTTGATATGTACTTCCATGGTGCATAATTGGATTTCTTTGAAAATGCTTCATGCAAAAGGCCATTTTTGAAGTGAAACAATTAAAAGTGAGGGGCAAAATGGTCCAAAATGCAAAATATGAGGAATTTGGACATGAAACCAATTCTATCAGCTTCCAAATGATATTTGCAACTTGTTCAAAGTGAGAAATTGCTGCTGCAATGCTTCTAACCATTCCAAGGGCATAAGAGCCAAATGCATCATAAGCTTAATTTTGCTAATCTCATTTTTCACTAATTGGGATTAAACTTGGATTAAGAGATTCATATATATACTTAATCTCTAACAGAATTGCACTGGTTAATCATTGTTCACAAATCTAACAGAAAATCTACAAAGAAATTCTCTGATTCTTCTCTCATTTCTCTCCCACTTTCATAACAGATTTTTGGATTTTCATCAAAATCTCATCGATCTTCATGTGTTTTGGCTGGTGAATTCACAACTTGCAGGTATTGATGAAGCTCTGTTGGTGAAGAACGAAGCGAAATCGTGACCGATTCAAGCTGCTGCGAAACCTGCTTCTTCAATGGCGGTCGACGGTTCTTGATGATTCGTGCCTCCCTGAGCTAAAAGAACATCACTACTGCACATCTTGATCAACATACTTGATCTGTTTCACTGAATTGGGACTCAATACATCCGGAATCCATCACTGCTCATCAAGAAGGTCAAGTTTCGATTATCACCATTCGCTAAATTGTGTTGTGGATATTGTAGATTGTAGCTCATAGATCATGTATCAATTTGTGGATTGTATTTTCATTGAGAATTGGTTGCGTAATTCGCGATTGAAGTTTCGTCGCCATAACCTATTTCGTTCGATTCGTCGCATACATTAATTTCTGGATAAAATCGATTGCATATCTGTGTTCCTGAGATCATGCCGGTTCGATCGGTATATCGCTTATGGATTTCCATTGAAGTTGGATCAAAACCTAATCTGCAGGCGAAGAACACGAAGAACAGATGATGGACTCCAATTTTCTGGAAATTTTGTGAGCTTCGATCCGCTTCCGCTGTGTTTTCAAGTTGGACTCGTGTTTTCCATCGCCAGAACCAATCCAGCGGCGCCACCTCATCTAAACGGAACGCAGCGTTTTGGCTGTGGAGTTAATAATTACGATAATGCCATTCGTCCCAAATTAATTAATTAAACCATATTAAAACCTAAATAATTATGAAATAAATATTTAAAAACTTCAAAAATCATAAAACACTCAATATTAACCCAAATAAATCCAGACTTTTTTTGTTAATCTCCATTTTTAATCTAGTTTTTTTTAGAATAAAAAATAAAAATTATGCTTGGTAGGAAATTTAATTGCCATAGAGATATCCACAATGTATGCAATATTCACATGTCTCACCATTTTAATCATAAAATCACCATGCCTAATCCAAATGGAATGAAATTTTAGGTGTAGATTCTTAGCACTCTTCTGGAATTTTTGGTATATGATTTGTATTTTTTGGACCTCTGGTCTTTTAGATATGATTTATTGAACTTGAGTATGGAAACATGTGACACAATATGATATGTTGAGTTCCCTGGTTTTTTTGCCATGCTTCCATTAGGCCTATGGCCTTGATTTTTTGCATGTAGCACCTTTGACATGTTAACATTCACTAGGATTTTTCGTGGATTTTTATAATCCATTTCTTAATTGATTAGGATTTTTGAGTGCTGCCTAGCATTTTAGGGCTTTACTTGTGTAACCTTTTGTATATATGTTGCCATATCCTCATACCTTACCCTATGATAATGAAAATTGGTAGAGTGTTTCTTAACACATTAAGCTACAAATTGGCTTTGGTCCCATCCATTTACCATTTAATGCCACTGTTTACCATGTGATTGAAGTTAGCATACATTTTGTAGCTTCATTTGATTGTGTTTTTGCATGCCTTGTCATGTTGAATTAATTCCCATAGTTCCACTAGGCCAAATTGTATGAAAATTGACATGTAGCTTGTTGAATGTCCTCTGTTTAGGATATAATTTTTGTGGAATTTTCCATGCTGTTTTGATATTTTTTTTGGATGTGATCTTGCTGGTTGCTCATATGTGGTTTACATTTGCTTCCTTTGCCTTACATGTTGCATAAATTGAAATAGGTGTATAGTTTGGATATGGGACCAATTGGAGTCCCTTTGTAATTGAAATATCTTGGTTTTGATTATGATTGGCTTGCTGTTTTAAGATTTTTCCCTCCTTTGGACCCTAGGCTTGGCCTAGTGGTCTAGTTACTTATGTTTGAGCTTGACTTTGACTTTTCAGGTTAAAAAGCTAATGCCTTAAGGAGGTTGATACATGATTGAGTTGAATTCATTTGACTAATTGTTTGTTTTGTAGGGCTTGGTTCACTTGACCTTTGTGCTAGGCACATGATGTACATCATTGTTTGATTGTTGATTGATTCTTAATGTTGTTGTTTTGTTTATGTCGGGATGCTGATTCTGTTTGACTGTTTCCAGGTACCCCTAGTTGCTCAGTTCTCTTAAGAACTTGCATTGCTTTGCTTATAAGCAATTGGCATTGAGGTATAGAACCTTCTTCTTCATGTAGTCTGGAGACCCGGCTGTTATTTGGCCGGGCAAACTGTCTGAAGTCCTCCTTAAGAGGCAATGCTTGTGTATGTTTATATTTGTCCCAAGCAGGAAAAGTCCTCATTTGAGGCAATTGGTGGAAGGTAGGGATAAGCAATCTATCCCCCACTATTCTGTGAGTCTTCTCCTTGCTCCCATTACATGGTTATAGCATTGAGACCCAAACCCAAGATCTATCGAGTCCAATTGGGGAAAGAGTTCCATCTTTCTGAACTCCCCCACATTCTTATTTTTACATGCTCTCTCGGACCTGAGATAGAAGCAATGAGGCACACCCCTCATCACCTTTCATCTAGCTTCACCTTAGCCCCTCAATGGCAAGGTTAAGAGCTAACCTGACCCCGATACAGAGGCTTGTTTGTTGAGGTTGATATGACCCCTCGACTAAAGCCTAGCCTTGATGTTTGAGCCCCTTGTTGGTGTGTTTACTTCATGCTGTATATGTTTGTGGGATGTGATTGTATCCCCTAGGTTTGCTAGACTCCGCGTAGTCTCGTTTGCATGACAATTAAGGTAGCACGGTTCCTTCGTATAGGACTTCCTTTCTTGCTTGAGCTTTCCTAAAACACAAACAAACATCATCCCCTCTTAAGGATACGTCAACTCCTTCTACTACAGGTGAGTAAGTCTCCCAAGGTCGAGCATCAGGTAGATTGCGTAGTGACGTCGTCTACTTAAAAAAACACAAACCAACAGGAATAGTTTGGCCGAACTACGGCAACTCTGATTCTCATGTTCAGATGAGATACGTAGGCACGAGACGCGATGTCTTGCCGAGTTTGACTAACAACTAACAACTAATCCTTGCTTGTTTTCGCCCTCGTTGCGATCTTTTCTCTCGCCCTCGTTGCGATTGAGACCTTCCCTTTCTCTTGCCCTGGTTGCAATCGAGACCCTTCTTCTTGTTGTGTGCTTGGAAGCTGATGTAAGTCCATCGAGTGGCATTCGGGTTCCAGTGTGCGTGTATTTGGTTCGGATGCTGATATAAGTCCAGTGATTGGCATTCAGGCTCCTCGTTTGCCTCCTTGTGTATGTTTTTGGTTCGGATGCTGATGTAAGCCCAGTGATTGGCATTCAGGCTCCACGTTTGCCTTTGCCTGTATTTGTTTGTGTGCGTGTCAGCCGAGCTACGGATGCTCTGATTCTCCTTCGTCCAAAGGAGATACGTATGCATAGGATGCGACATCCTAGCGAGCATGTGTCGTTTCCCCAGTCCGAACTACTTTGACTCTGATGTCTATGCTTGATAGACTAAGTAGGCCCAGGATACGATGTCCTGCCGAGTCAGTCTTGCTTGTTTTCTTGTGTCTCTTTCAGCCGGTGTAGATGTTTATTTGAGCAGTGTTTTAGCAACCATCTTCCTTCCTATTGTGCGTGGATCCCGTCGAGTACGACGGATGCGTAGGGGTGCTAATACCTTCCCTTCGCATAACCGACTCCCGATCCCATTCTCTTTGGTCGCGAGACCACGTCTTTTCCCAGGTTTACTCTGAGCGTTTCCTTTCCCTCTTTTGGGATAAATAACGCACGGTGGCGGCTCTGTTGTTCTTGTTTTCCCGCCGGTTTTTCGCGTAATGCGACAATGTCTATGCTTGATAGACTAAGTAGGCCCAGGACGCGATGTCCTGCCGAGTCAGTCTTGTTTGTTTTCCTGTGTCTCTTTCAGCCAGTGTGTGTGTGTGTGAGCAGTGTTTTAGCAACCATTTTCCTTCCTTTTGTGCGTGGATCCCGTCGAGTACGACGGATGCGTAGGGGTGCTAATACCTTCCCTTCGCATAACCGACTCCCGAACCCATCCTCTTTGGTCGCGAGACCATGTCTTTTCCCAGGTTTACTCTGAGCGTTTCCTTTCCCTCTTTTGGGATAAATAACGCACGGTGGCGGCTCTGTTGTTTCTTCTTTTCCCGCCGGTTTTTCGCGTAATGCGACAGCTGGCGACTCTGCTGGGGACCCATAGAGAAGTTGACCTGTGCTGGTCCATCTTCCCTAAGCGAGTCTCTCCTAGCGCTCTCTAGGTTAGGGCTTTGGTTGCTATTGGCTGTTATTTATTGCATTCATTTGTATATATTTGCATTTACTGTTTGCATTTATTGTTTGCATTAATGTTTGCATTCACATTCATCTGTTCACCTGGCTGGTTGTCTGTTTCTCTCTGTTGGGGTGGGAGTTACATGAGGTAAAAGGCCCAATACCCAGGCCATGAGTGAAATCTAGGATACTTAGGAATAAAGTGATTCATGGGAAGCGGGTGGTATTGCGCCACTTAGCGGAACATTGATATCACGAGCAGTTCAGACCCTGGTGGGATATTATCGTTACATACTTCGGGTGTGTATATGATGATATTCTGCGAAAGGTTATTTATGTTGCGTTTCTCTCGACCTTACCCTGGCCTAGATGACACCCGTGAGTGGGGAGGGAATGAACATTATTACAGGTACAGGTACCAGTTGGTGACTTGTTGGTGACTTGTTGGTGACTTGTGATCCTGTTGGTGACTATTGGTTCAGAAGTTTGGGGTCTCATATGACTTTGGGTTTCAGATGAATTTGTGGTTCCGAGTTCAAGCCGAAGCTTTGATCCTGTGTTCCGAGAGACACAGCCAACCAGTCCAGTCTGCATCATTTGCATCATAGCATATTTATTTTTCAAAAGAAACGCAATAAAAAAGGATACAAAAAAAGGAAAAAAAAAAAAGAAAAGAAAAAAACCTAATCCCTGCATGCATATCATTTCTCAGGTACATTCCAGAGCTTGTTCACTGATAGAGATGGCAACAGTCCCAGAGTTGAAGCGGAAGACTTGTTCCTACAGCTTTCACCGTGAACCTTTGACGTCTCTGATTGAGTTGAGCAACCTTATGACCAGTGGTAACCAGAAGGGGTTTGTTGACCAGTATGGAGATATTCTGACACTGTTGAAGATGGTAGTCGATCCGGTGCCATTGCAGACTCTTCTACAGTTCTACGACCCAGAGCTTCATTGTTTCACCTTTCAAGATTATCAGTTGGCGCCTACTCTTGAGGAGTACTCCATTCTGCTGAGCGTCCCGGTCCGGTATCAGGGTCCTTTCTTGGATGTGCCCAAGGAGGTTGATTTCAGAGTTATTGCCAGAGCTCTCCATTTGGGTATCAAGGAAGTCAGCGATAGTTGGAAGTCCAGTGGGGATGTTGTAGGATTTCCTTTGAAGTTTCTGTTGAGGGTAGCTAGAGAAGAAGCAGAGAAGGGAAGTTGGGAAGCCTTTCATGCTCAGTTGGCCGTCATGATCTATGGGATCGTCCTGTTTCCGAGTATGCCCAATTTTGTTGGCTATGCTGCAGTCAGTATTTTCATTGGAGGAAATCCAGTTCCTACTCTATTGGCTGACACTTACTATGCTATTCACAGTAGGCATGGTAAGGGTGGGGCTATCAGGTGTTGTCTCCCGCTTTTGCTCAGATGGTTCTTGTCTCTTCTGCCAGTCAGTGGACCTTTTGTGGATGCTCAGAGCACGCATAAGTGGACTCAGAGGGTTATGTCTCTTACTTCCTATGATATCAGATGGCAATCTTACCGGATGGATGTGCGTAACGTCGTTATGAGCTGTGGAGGATTCCGTAATGTGCCACTCATAGGGACTAGGGGTTGCATCAATTACAACCCGGTTCTTTCTCTCCGCCAGTTGGGGTTTGTGATGAAGGGAAGACCGCTAGAGGCTGAGGTAGCTGAAAGTGTGTATTTTGAGAAGCAGAGTGACCCGGCCAGATTGGAGCAGATAGGGAGAGCTTGGAAGTCTATTGGTGTGAAGGATGGATCTGTCTTAGGGAAGAAGTTTGCCGTTGCTATGCCCGATTACACTGATTGGGTCAAGGAGAGAGTAGAAACTTTGTTGTTACCCTACGATAGGATGGAGCCGTTGCAGGAGCAACCACCTTTGATCCTTGCTGAGAGTGTGCCTGCGGAGCACTACAAGCAAGCCTTGATGGAGAATCGCCGTTTGAGAGAGAAGGAGCAAGATACCCAGATGGAGCTGTACAAGGCCAAAGCTGATAGGTTGAACTTGGCTCATCAACTCAGAGGAGTGCGAGAAGAAGATGCTAGCAGACTGAGAAGCAAGAAGAGATCCTACGAGGAGATGGAGAGCATGTTAGATGCAGAACACCGGGAGTGCTTGAGGCTGCAGAGAGTTGAGGCCAGCTATCAGAAGAAGATCAGAGACTTGGAGAAGCAACTCAGAGATAAAGACATCCAGTTGAAGAAGGAAGTAGACTTGAGACAGGCATCAGAGAACCACCTTGGAGGAGAAGTGGTAGAGCTTAGACGACAACTGAAGGAGAAGATCACTTTTTTGCCAGAATGTTCAGAATGTGACCTGTTGATAGACCAGTGTCAGTACTTGAAGACTCTCATTCCGGGAGGCCGTTTGTCTTAGCTTGTATCTTTGATATGTATGTTGAGAATCACCTCCAGGCTTGTTGGATGGGATTCATTGTTGTACTCCGATTGTTTGGATTTTCTTTGTCGACTTTGTTGTATGATCCTGTTACTCATATAGATGAGGTTGTTGGTTTCACCTTGTACTCATCACTCTTGTGTATGTTGTTTCTGTGCTTCTATGTTGTTCTTGCTGCAGGTTGCCATCTTTTGAGGATGACTCAGGCTCTTTGAATGCCTGAGGAATGAACATATCATGTGCATCATACGCATCATTAGCACCATACTCATATCATTTTGCATAACAGGTGTTCTTGGCCGTGACTTCTCACTCTGGTTCCTGATTTAGGCAGGATAGCTGATCAACGTCCGCACCGCTACTCAACAAGACTGAATCAACAGAGAGGTATGGATCAAGTTCAAGCAGAGTTGGCTGAGATGAAGGCTAACATGGCCCAGTTTATGAATATGATGCAAGGGGTTGCACAAGGTCAGGAAGAGCTTCGAGCCATGGTTCAGAGACAAGAGGCTGCAATTCCACCGATCAACCATGCTCCGCCAGAGGGAGGCCCGGTCAATGATAATAATGTTGCCGCTGCTGTACCCATCAACAACTATGCTACAGGTGATGAGTTGGGGGGAATTCGAATCAACGGTCAACCTATTGCTCCAGATGCCGCTAATGCCAGAACAGTCCGTGCCCCGGCCCGTAATCCTGTTCCGATTGTTGACAGACAAGAGGATATGTTCACTCTGCTCAGTGAAGACGAAGACGTTCTGGGAAGGGTTGATGAGAGGGATCGTAAAGTTGATGCCCTTGCTGAGAAAATTAGAGCTATGGAATGTCAGAATTCTCTCGGTTTTGATGTTACCAATATGGGGTTGGTGGAAGGTTTGAGAATCCCTTACAAGTTCAAAGCACCGTCCTTCGATAAATACAACGGTACTTCTTGCCCTCGCACCCATGTGCAGGCTTATTATCGAAAAATCTCTGCGTATACCGATGATGAAAAGATGTGGATGTATTTTTTCCAAGATAGTCTATCTGGGGCTTCTTTGGACTGGTACATGGAATTAAAGAGAGATTCGATCCGATGCTGGAGGGATCTGGGTGAGGCCTTTTTGAGGCAATACAAACACAACATGGACATGGCGCCTAGCCGGACTCAGCTGCAGAGTCTATGTCAGAAATCCGGAGAGAGCTTCAAGGAGTACGCCCAGAGGTGGCGTGAACTGGCTGCTAGAGTTCAACCCCCTATGCTGGAGAGGGAGTTGACAGACATGTTTATCGGTACTCTTCAGGGTGTGTTTATGGACCGGATGGGGAGTTGCCCATTCGGTAGTTTTTCTGATGTTGTCATTTGTGGAGAGAGGACTGAGAGCTTGATTAAAACTGGGAAGATCCAAGATGCTGGTTCCTCTTCTTCTAAGAAGCCATTTGCTGGGGCACCCCGTCGAAGAGAGGGTGAAACTAATGCTGTTCAACACCGCAGAGATCAGAACAGAAGTGAATACCGTCAAGTTACTGCAGTAACCATTCCGACACCTCAACCTCGTCAACAACAACAACAAAGAGTTCAACAACCGCAACAACAACAGCAACGTCCGTATCAGCCCAGACAAAGGATGCCTGATCGACGTTTTGATTCGCTACCCATGTCGTACGCCGAACTGCTGCCCGAACTACTCAGGTTGGGGATGGTTGAGTTGCATACAATGGCTCCGCCTACAGTATTGCCTCCTGGGTACGACGCCAACGTCCGTTGTGACTTTCACTCTGGGGCACCAGGGCATCATACTGAGAAGTGTCGGGCTCTCCAGCACAAGGTCCAAGATTTGATCGATGCCAAGACGATCAACTTCGCACCAGTGCCTAACGTCGTAAACAACCCTATGCCTCAGCATGGTGGGCATAGAGTGAACAATATTGAGGGGAAAGAAGCTGAAGATCTGGTTGTTAATGTTGATGATGTTCAGACTTCTCTGCTAGTTGTGAAGGGCCGTCTGCTGAATGGGGGTGTCTACTCGGGTTGTGATGAGGATTGTTTGGGCTGTGCAGAATCTGAGAATGGTTGCGACCAGTTAAGGGCCGGTATCCAGGGTATGATGGATGAGGGTTGTTTGCAATTCAGTAGGGCTGTAAAAGATCGTGGGACAGTGTCAACTATCACCATTTACTTTAAACCGTCTGAAGGGCGTGGACAAAGGGTCGTTAGTGCACCTGCGGCAAATGGTACCCCAGTTACCATTTCCGTGCCTGTAACCGTCAGTGCTCCAACTACTATCGCCGCGTCTGGAAGAAGGGCTGTTGAGAATAGTAGAGTCGTGCCGTGGAAGTATGATAATGCTCACCGCAGTTACAGAAGGGTTGAAAGTCAGACGAGACCAGTGAATCAAACTCCAGTGACAATTGGTTTACCGAATAGAGTTCCTGCAACTGTTGGTCCGGCTGTGGATAATGTAGGGGGTCCAGGAGGTTTTACCAGAAGCGGTCGTCTGTTTGCACCGCAGCCTTTGAGGGACAATAATGTTGAGGCTCTCGCCAAAGCAAAGGGTAAGCAAGCTGTGGTTGAGGAAGAACCTGTCCAGAAGGAAGCGCCCGAGGGGTCATTTGAGAAGGACGTGGAGGAGTTTATGAAGATAATCAAGAAGAGTGACTACAAGATTGTAGATCAGTTGAACCAAACTCCGTCCAAGATTTCTATACTTTCACTGTTGTTGTGCTCTGAGGCACACCGTAATGCCCTGCTGAAGATGTTGAATCTGGCTTACGTGCCTCAGGAGATTTCTGTCAATCAACTGGAGGGTGTGATGGCCAATGTGAGCACCAGGCATGGTGTAGGATTCACCAACCTGGACTTACCGCCTGAAGGGCGGAACCATAACAAAGCCTTGCACATCACCATGGAGTGCAAGGGGGCAGTGTTGTCTCACGTATTGGTAGACACCGGGTCGTCGCTGAATGTGCTGCCTAAGCAGATTCTGAAGAAGATTGATGTGGAAGGGTTTGTGCTTACTCCCAGTGACCTGATCGTTCGTGCTTTCGACGGATCCAAACATTCTGTGTGTGGGGAAGTTACCTTGCCTGTGAAGATAGGTCCTGAGGTATTCGATATCATCTTCTATGTTATGGACATCCAGCCCGCCTATAGTTGTTTATTGGGGCGTCCATGGATTCATGCAGCAGGGGCAGTCTCGTCGACTCTCCATCAAAAACTCAAGTATGTCTGGAACGGTCAGATTGTGACCGTGTGCGGTGAAGAAGAGATTCTGGTGAGTCATCTATCCTCGTTCAAGTATGTTGAGGTGGATGGCGAGATCCACGAAACCTTATGTCAGGCGTTTGAGACTGTGGCTCTTGAGAAAGTGGCGTACGCTGAGCAGAGGAAGCCAGGTGCTTCAATTACTTCTTACAAGCAGGCTAAGGAGGTTGTTGATTCTGGCAAAGCTGAAGGCTGGGGCAAGATGGTGGATTTGCCTGTTAAAGAAGACAAATTTGGCGTTGGTTACGAGCCTCTCCAAGCAGAGCAGAATGGTCAAGCGGGTCCGAGTACTTTTACCAGCGCTGGGCTGATGAATCATGGCGACGTCTCTGCAACCGGTAGTGAAGACTGTGACAGTGATTGTGATTTGGACAACTGGGTTCGCCCGTGTGCACCAGGGAGGTCTATCAACAACTGGACGGCTGAAGAAGTGGTTCAAGTTACTCTTCTGACAGAGTAATTTTCTGTTGTTTTGTCATTTTGCATGAAAATCCTACGTTCTGCCCAAGGCGTAGTGGTTCATTGTAGGGCCTCATCATGTTTTAATGATTATCATTAATGAAGGACATTTTTTGCAATCAAACTTTGTGATCCCTGTCTTTCTATTTTTTTGTTTTCATCCTTTTTCAAAAACAATAAAAATGGCAATGTTTTTGTTTTTTGTGACTTTATTGAACTCTTTTTCTAAAACAAAGCATTAAACATGCAGAAGCGATCTTATGGCATTCACTATGAACAGTTCTGTTATGGCTCAGTATGATTTCGACAATCCCATCTACCAAGCTGAAGAGGAGAGTGAGGAAGACTGTGAACTTCCTGCAGAATTGGTCAGATTGCTGAAGCAGGAGGAAAGGGTCATCCAACCTCATCAGGAGGAGTTGGAGGTTGTTAATTTGGGTACTGAGGACGCCAAAAGAGAAATCAAGATTGGGGCTGCTTTAGAGGACTCTGTCAAGAGGAGGTTGATTGAGATGCTGAGAGAATATGTGGAGATATTCGCCTGGTCATATCAAGATATGCCTGGGTTAGATACAGACATTGTGGTGCATCGATTACCTCTTAGAGAAGGATGTCCTTCGGTCAAGTAGAAGCTTCGTAGAACGAGTCCTGACATGGCAACCAAGATCAAGGAAGAGGTTCAGAAGCAGTGGGATGCAGGTTTTTTGGCTGTTACGAGTTATCCCCCATGGGTGGCCAACATCGTTCCTGTGCCGAAGAAGGATGGTAAAGTCAGAATGTGTGTCGATTACCGGGATTTGAATAGAGCGAGTCCGAAAGACGATTTCCCATTACCTCACATTGATGTATTGGTTGATAATACGGCTCAATCCTCGGTATTCTCTTTCATGGATGGTTTCTCCGGATATAATCAGATCAAGATGGCGCCATAGGACATGGAAAAGACGACATTCATTACACCTTGGGGCACGTTCTGCTATAAGGTGATGCCATTTGGGCTAAAGAATGCTGGTGCTACCTATCAGAGGGCAATGACGACTCTCTTTCATGACATGATGCACAAAGAAATTGAAGTGTACGTAGATGATATGATTGCGAAGTCGCAGACAGAAGAGGAGCACCTGGTTAATTTGCAGAAGCTGTTTGACCGGTTGAGAAAGTTCAAGCTGAGGTTGAATCCAAACAAGTGTACGTTTGGGGTGAGATCAGGGAAGCTTTTAGGCTTCATTGTCAGTGAGAAAGGGATTGAGGTTGATCCAGCAAAAGTCAAAGCTATTCAAGAGATGCCTGAACCGAAAACGGAGAAGCAAGTCCGTGGGTTTTTAGGGAGGTTGAACTACATTGCAAGGTTCATATCTCACCTAACTGCCACATGTGAACCAATTTTCAAACTGCTCAGAAAGAATCAGGCGATCAAGTGGAATGATGATTGTCAGAAAGCTTTTGACAAGATTAAAGAGTATTTACAGAAACCTCCAATCCTTATACCTCCAGTTCCAGGGAGACCTCTGATAATGTACCTGTCAGTGACTGAGAACTCGATGGGGTGTGTATTGGGACAGCATGACGAGTCTGGTCGAAAAGAGCATGCCATATACTACCTTAGCAAAAAGTTTACCGAATGTGAAACAAGATATTCACTGCTCGAGAAAACTTGCTGCGCTTTGGCCTGGGCTGCTCGCCGACTGAGGCAGTATATGTTGAATCATACTACCTTGTTGATTTCTAAGATGGATCCAGTGAAGTACATCTTTGAGAAACCGGCTCTCACCGAGCGCGTTGCTCGTTGGCAGATGATTCTAACAGAATATGATATTCAGTACACGTCACAAAAGGCCATCAAAGGTAGTATTCTGTCAGACTACCTCGCCGAGCAACCGATTGAAGATTATCAGCCTATGATGTTTGAATTCCCTGATGAAGACATCATGTATCTTAAGATGAAAGATTGTGAAGAGCCTCTTGTCGAGGAAGGACCGGATCCGGATGACAAATGGACACTGATGTTTGATGGGGCTGTGAATATGAACGGTAACGGTGTTGGGGCAGTATTGATCAATCCTAAAGGTGCTCATATACCTTTTTCTGCCAGATTGACGTTTGACGTCACCAACAACGAAGCTGAGTATGAGGCTTGTATCATGGGGATAGAAGAAGCCATTGATCTGAGGATCAAAACTCTTGACATTTATGGAGATTCCGCTCTAGTGGTCAATCAAGTCAATGGAGATTGGAATACGAATCAGCCGCATTTGATTCCGTATAGAGATTACACCAGAAGAATACTGACGTTCTTCAAGAAGGTGAAGTTGTATCATGTCCCCCGGGATGAGAATCAAATGGCTGATGCTTTGGCAACTTTGTCATCTATGATCAAAGTTCATTGGTGGAATCATGTGCCACATGTTGCGGTGAACCGACTCGAGAGGCCTGCGTATGTGTTTGCAGCCGAGTCTGTTGTGATTGATGAGAAGCCGTGGTATTATGACATCAAGAACTTCCTCAAGACTCAGGAGTATCCTGAAGGTGCGTCGAAGAATGACAAGAAAACCCTGAGAAGGCTAGCTGGAAGCTTCTATTTGAATCAGGATGATGTGTTGTATAAGAGAAACTTTGACATGGTCTTGCTCAGATGCGTGGACAGACCCGAGGCGGACATGTTAATGCAGGAAGTTCATGAAGGCTCCTTCGGTACTCATGCCGGCGGACATGCAATGGCTAAGAAATTGTTGAGAGCGGGTTATTACTGGATGACTATGGAATCCGATTGTTTCAAGTATGCCCGGAAGTGCCATAAGTGTCAAATCTATGCTGATAAGGTGCATGTACCACCAAGCCCTCTGAATGTCATGAATTCGCCTTGGCCGTTTGCCATGTGGGGCATTGATATGATTGGGAAGATTGAGCCCACTGCTTCGAATGGACATCGCTTCATCTTGGTTGCGATTGACTATTTCACCAAATGGGTGGAAGCAACTTCCTATGCTAACGTTACCAAACAAGTGGTTACCCGGTTCATCAAGAAAGAAATCATATGTCGTTATGGAGTTCCTGAGAGAATCATCACTGACAATGGTTCGAATCTCAATAACAAGATGATGAAAGAGCTTTGTAAAGATTTCAAGATTGAACATCACAATTCTTCTCCTTACAGACCGAAGATGAATGGTGCTGTAGAAGCGGCGAACAAGAATATCAAGAAGATTGTGCAGAAGATGGTCGTTACGTACAAGGATTGGCATGAGATGCTGCCTTTCGCTTTGCATGGGTACCGTACCTCAGTACGTACGTCGACCGGGGCAACCCCTTACTCCCTTGTGTATGGTATGGAAGCTGTCCTACCTGTTGAAGTGGAGATTCCTTCTCTGAGAGTTTTATTGGATGTCAAGCTGGACGAAGCCGAGTGGATTCGAACAAGGTTTAACGAGTTGAGCCTTATCGAAGAGAGACGGCTAGCAGCTGTATGTCATGGACAGCTGTATCAGAGAAGGATGAAGCGAGCCTTTGATCAGAAAGTGCGTCCTCGAAGCTATCAGATCGGTGATCTAGTTTTGAAGAGGATCCTCCCTCCTGGTGCAGATAACAGGGGCAAGTGGACTCCTAATTATGAAGGTCCGTATGTTGTGAAAAAGGTATTCTCCGGTGGAGCCTTGATGCTTACAACTATGGATGGTGAAGATTTTCCGTCCCCTGTTAACTCAGATGTAGTCAAAAAATACTTCGCATAAATTGACCCGCTGGACAAAAAAGAAAAAAAAAAGAGTCCAGGCAAAAAAAAGGGCATCCCGGCGAACCAAAAACAGAAAGAAAAGGTTCGGGCAAAAATTAGGGATAAAATGAAAAGAATTTGTACACCCGGTAAGTCGAAAACCCGCAAGGGCGGCTTAGGCAAAAATGGGTATCCCGGTGGATTGAAAACCCGAA
This sequence comes from Lathyrus oleraceus, assembly GCF_024323335.1. Taxonomy (NCBI): domain Eukaryota; kingdom Viridiplantae; phylum Streptophyta; class Magnoliopsida; order Fabales; family Fabaceae; genus Lathyrus; species Lathyrus oleraceus. The sequence goes on from NC_066580.1 coordinate 370,097,423, forward strand.
AGGGCGATCCAACCAAAAGAGGGATTAAAGCGAAGACTACAGTCTGAGTTGTCTGTACTTCATCGAGCTTTATCGTCTGCCATCTCGAAAGATGTAATCCGTCCAGTCATTCTTCTCAGAAAGCAAGGAGTTGGGAGGAAAACTGATGATCTGTGAGTTATAACAGAATTGGGAAATAGCGGATGCCGTGCTCACATTGCCATTAGGATAGATTTTTTCCTTTTGTGCGCAATTACCTCTTCCTAGGAATTGCTCCCCAATGTATTTGCCTTTTCAGGCACATTTTCAATCAATAAAAGTCGTTATTCCGATAAATAGCTCTTTGGTTTTTATTTTTACTGTTTTGTTTGCAAAAATGTCCGAATTTTTGATAAGCATTGCATATAAGAACATGAAGGCTAAACAATAGCTTGCAGGATGATGAAACATTTGAAAATCATTTTGAATGTTGAGGACACTTGAGCGTATCTTGTCCATGTATCCCCTGGGGGCATTTTGTTGTGCTGTTTTTCAGGATTGGCATCTGTGAGGACGTTTCCTCGGCAGATATTTTCCCCAAGCAAGTTTGGAAGCTATCAGAGCTATGTTCCCCTGCGGAGACGTCTGTGGATAGTGCCTTCTATTCCCCAACAGATCTAAGGATTGCCTATCCCCAGCAGGCCTGTATTTGCCGATTTCCTCCCGAGTGAGGCAGACTCATTGAAATTTATCTCCAGCATTTATCCTATCTGTGGACTGAAGGATATCCCCAGCGGAGTTTACCTTCCCCCAGCAGCAGTGCTATTCTCCAACATGAGTGAGAAGTCGTTGCTCTCCCTGCAGTGTCTCCCCGCAGAGTTGGAGTACCCGATCAGTTTTGGCTCCCCAGCCGGAGTTTTTCATCATTTTTGCATTTTTGCATTTTAGTGATCATTGCATCCTCAAACTGCGTAGCATTCCCATTCAATATGGAGCATTACGCCATAGAAAAATTCAAACATATGCATTCATGTGTTAACCTCACCAGACCGTATCCCCGGCAGAGGCGAATCATTTCATTCAACATCAGCACAGCAAGTCTGCTACAGTTGCTCTTGACAGCATTCAGGATTGATATCCCCACAGAAGTTTATTACCTCACCCGTTGGTGACAGAAAGTTTGTTTCTCCCCAGTGAGACCTCCCAGCAAGTGGTCAACCTTGCCTTTGACATATCTAAGATGTTGTTCTTGTGATACCGGTAAGTGTCATACTAGCACTCGCGTGTGTTTCTTTGTTTGGTGTCGGTAAACACCATTGTTTCGGTGTCTGTAAACATCGGGTTTTCTCCCCAGTCATCGGTAAATGTCTGGTCATTTTTTGATGTCGGTAAACATCATCTTTCGATGTCGGTAAACATCGAGTCTTTTCTGCAGTCATCGGTAAATGTCTGATATCCCAAGCTAGGGATCCCCAGTAGAGTCATCGATAAATGTCCTATCTGGTTTCCAGTTGCCAATACTTGTTTTTCCCTTAGTGAAGTGTTCCCCGGTCATCGGTAAATGTCTGGTCGTTTGTTTTGATGTCGGTAAACATCATCTTTCGATGTCGGTAAACGTCGAGCCTCATCCCAGTCATCGGTAAATGTCTGGTCATGCTTTGTTTCCTTGTTGATAAAATCAAGATCCCCAGAAGTCGTCGGTAAACGTCTTGTCTGATTACACCACAAAGATTTTGTTCCTCCCCAAGTGGAGACGCCATCGGTAAATGGCCCCGTTTTCTTCGATATCGGTAAATATCGGATTCCTAGTTGCATTAGCCATCGGTAAATGGTCGAGTTGAAGTTGATATCGGTAAATGTCAAGTTTCTTTGAAGCCACCATCGGTAAATGGTCTTGCTTCCTTTTACATCAGAAGTTGTTTCCCAGCAGCCATCGGTAAATGGTCTTGCTGAAGTTGATATCGGTAAATATCAAGTTACCAGTTTCTAACCATCGGTAAATGGTTTCGCTTTTCTGAAGATGTCAATTGCAGGCGTCATCAGTAAATGACGTGGTTCTCCTTGTGTCATATCCGGCAGAGTGCAAATTTCTACGGTTCTTGGTATTCAATCCCTGTTACCCTGAAAGTCTGACAGCCGTTGCTCTCATCCATTCGGGTTCCCAGCTGATTGAATAGGGGCAGCTGTAGCACCTCAAATTTGCACCTATCATTGTACATACATTCTCATATTAGGTCATAACATAACATGGTCCACTGCATAACATTGCATTGTCCTATTTGCCTCAAGTGCAAGATCATCAAGAGAATTAGGTCAAACTGGTCAGGAGATCAGTCAGTCAAGCAAGCAAGTGCATTTCTCAAGGAGCCAAGGCCCTAGGGTTGGTCCAACATGTTCACATGACTTGGGGATCCATTTTAAGTGTTTAGGTCAAGGATTGGATGTTCAGAAGTCATCAGTCAATGCACAGTCAGTCAGAAACCCTAAAAAGTCAAACTTGGTCAACTGTGTCTGATTTTATGGTTCTGATGGTTGGATTTGGTTTGAGAGGTCTCATTCATGTCCAAATAGGCCTCATATATCATGTCAAACACCATCATGGAAGAATTTGAAGCCAGATCAGAAATTTCCAAAAATAGAAACTGGACCTGTAACTGAAACTTGCCAAAAATGGAAAGTCTTGATCCTCAAACTTACATCATGATACAAGCTTCAAATAAATTTTTTCCCAACATGAAAGTTGAAGATCTTGTTCTCCCATTTCCAAAAAGTCCAAGAACACTCAATTCCCATGTATGGTTGGCAAGTTATGATCAAATCATTGTCAAGAATTTTTGAACTTCAAAAGGCCATATCTCTCAAACCATTTGGCCAAATTTGGTGAGGTTTTTTCCAACAAGTCACATTTGACCTCCTCTTTCCAAAAATGTAACTTTCATGTACCAAAAATTTATGGATCAAAATGGCACTTTTGAACCTACATGGATTATTTTCAAGTGAGGTGAAAAATTGAACTTTCCAAATAATCATTTCCAACCATTTCTACCATCCAAACATGTTCTGAAATGTTATTTGAGACTTGTTGGAAGCCCATTTTCATGCAGTACACACACCCATCACCTACTTGCTTGAAAATTGGAAAAAAGTACACTTTTCACCAACTCTACTCCACATTTTCATGAACCATGATTAGCATTCCACTTAGCAACATCAAACATCATATATATTCAACATATTCTCTCTGAAACCCTAGCAGCAGCCACTCAAAACCAACAGAAAACTCATCTCTCTAAAAAATCCATTTTTCTTACCATTTCCAAAATCTGTCAAAAAACTCCAAAGGCCACGAGCAAGCTTTGTTGATTCACCATCTAAACCGTATTGTGAACCTATTTCAACCACTATTCCTCAACTGTAAGCAAGGATTGGCTACTGTCACCTTAAAGCTCCTTCCATGGAAGCTTTTGTTTGGAGCTCGAATCCAGGTTGTTAAGCCAAAGTTACTTGTCCATTCATCATCTAAAGTATCAAGAGGCATCTGTTTCAACCATTTGTAACCAAACAATTCCAAACCAACTCAGTTCTTCAAATCTGGTAAGGAATTCGAATCTCTCATTTTCCAAAACCATGTTATGCATTATGTAGATCTTTCCACGCTGGTTGTATTGTGCTTTGAATCGTGAAAAACCATTGAGAAATGAGAGAGAACGAGGGTTTTGAAGTTTTGTATCCATGATTAGATTCATTCGATTTGTGCTTGATTCGTTGTTGTTTAATGAATTAATGGTTGTTTGTTGATGAGTGATGTTGGATATACACGATGCATTGCTTGTTTTTCCATTTCTGCAACCTTTCATTTTTTTCTGGAAAATCGTGTGAAGGTGGTGATGAACCTCGTGCTGTTCTTGGTTGCTGGAGAATTTCCTGCGGATTCTCCTGCAACCTTCATAGCTGGCTGCGCATTTTGCTGCGGATTTCTGGATTAGGGTTTGCATGAACCGCGTCCCTGTTCCATTTGAAACCGACCAATAGAAACATTTCCTCTTCTTGGCCAAAACGACCGCGTCTCAATTAGTGACTTGGTTAATTACAAAAATGCCATGGCCGTGGCACATGACCCATTGAATATGTTGGTTTTTTCATTTTAATTTCATTTTTGATCACCAAACTTTGAAAAATCATATCTCCATCATGTTTGATCCAATTTTAATGGGATTTTTTGCATTAGCTTCATCATGATCTCTATTATTTTGTCACATTTTTTCCAGAATTTTTTGGTGGATGGTTTTTAATTGGTATAAGGGTTTGTGACATGTATGCATATTTTGTACACTTTGCCAAAACATTTGTGAAATGGTGATACTTTATCCAATGGCTCCCAAGTTTTTTGTGCTTAAACTAGACACATTCATGGTGATTTTGGTATAGAGTTTGTGAATTTATCTTATCTGGATTGTGAGTTATGATTTTTTGAATTAGGGTGTGACAATTTGTGTCACACCATTGATGAGCAACTTGCTGATTTTTGATACCATGCTTCTTGACCTCCAATTGATCTGAATTTTTACATGAACCTACTCTTGTATGTCTAGTTTGTATGTGATTTTTTGTGGAATTGTTTGTGCCATTTTCCATTTGTTTGAGATTTTCTCCTCTGTTTGACTAAAATGTTGACCTTATGTGATGCATGTTGCCATTTCATTTGTGAAATTCTCATACTTTATTAGATGGACATGAAATTTTACATGAGATAACTAGACATCCTCATCTTTATCATGGTTTTTGTCCCATTCATTTCTCATTTGCCATCACTGATTTATGATTTATTCAAGTTGATGCATGTTTGGTTGACTTCTTTGAGCATGTTTAAACTTGCCTTGCCTTTCTGATTTTCATTGACTATCTTCTACTTGTCCAAATGAGCTGAAATTTGACATGCATACCATGCTATGGGTTGTGATTGACCATGATTTATTTTATGATTTTTGGAAATGTTTAAGATTGCTTTTGATTCAAGTCTTGCTGTTGACTTCTATGAGCTTCTGAATGCCATGCTTTGACTTCTTTTGCTTATGAAATGATGATGATGCATGAAACCAATTGGGTTTGCTTCCTAAATGTTTGAATTTGATCTTGATTGGAAATTGCTTGCTTTTTTGACTTTCTCATTCATTTTTGACCCTAGGCTTGTCCTAGTGGTCCTATTGCTCATGTTTGAATTCATTGTTTCAGGTTAAGCCACAAATGCTTCAATGAGACCAATACAAATTGATTGAGTGTGCTTGTTTATCATGACTAACATGCTTGTTTTGTAGGTTGCTTGGCTCACATGCCTTGAACCTTGTGCATTGCACATTTATCTGCTTGTGCTGACTGTTAACCTTTGTTTCATTCTGATTTAACTTTGACTTGTATACTAATTGTGCTTGACTGATTTCAGGTACTTTAGTTGCTTTTAGTTCCTTGTGAACTTTGCTTTGCTTTGCTTGATAAGCAATTTGCATTGAGGTATACCTTTCCATCTTCATGTAGTCTGGAAGACCTGGCCCGTTACTTGGCCAGGCAACTGTCTGAAGTCCTCCTTAAGAGGCAATGTTTGTGACTGTTTACATTTGTCCTTGTATAGAGTCAAAGACCTCCTAAGTGAAGAGGCATTGGCAGACCCAAGGGATAAGCAACCTATCCCCTGCTATTCTGTGTGTCATCTGCTTTGCTCACACCACTGTGTTGATGCATTGCAGATACAAACCCAAGATCTTGTACAATTGTACAGTTGAGTCAGCTTCAAATGTGTAGAAGGGTTCCCACTTTCTGAACCCACACATTCTTGTCTTAAGCTCTCCCAGGCCAGGGATAAGAGCTGTGAAGTCTTATCTTCACTCACCTTTCATCTGCTTCACCTTAGCCCCTCAATGGCAAGGTTAAGAGCTAACACTACCCAGTTCCAGAGGTTTGTTTGTTGAGGTTGATACGACCCCTCGACTAAAACCTAACCCTTGTTTGAGCCCCTTGCTTGTGTATAGTGTGTGCTACCTGTGCTTGTGTGTTTGTTTGACTTGCTTCCTGTGCAAGTTAGGGTTAGTTTAGACTTGCTTCCTGTGCAAGTTAGGTTTTGCTTGGCTTGCTTCCTGTGCAAGTTAAGTGTGTGTGTGGCTTGCTTCCTGTGCAAGTCATGATTAGGATAGGCTGGCTCCCTGTGCCAGTTAGCTAGAAACCTTAACTTAGGGATGATTTTGCATGATAACATCTAGGCTCGAGTCGTAGTCTCCCTAGTTGTGTCTCCCTCTGTTATCTGGTTAGGCTAGTCCTGTATCCCTCCGTAGGGGAACTACGTCGCCCTGATCCTCATACCAGATGAGGTACGTAGGCAGGAGATGAGTTGATCTCTCCGGGCGCCTGTGTCTTTGTTTTGTCTTGTTGTGTGCTTGGAAGCTGATGTAAGTCCATCGAGTGGCATTTGGGTTCCAGTGTGGGTTCGTTTGGTTCGGATGCTGATGTAAGTCCAGTGATTGGCATTCAGGCTCCACGTTTGCCTCCTTGTGTGTGTTTTTGGTTCGGATGCTGATATAAGTCCAGTGATTGGCATTCAGGCTCCACGTTTGCCTTTGCCTGTGTTTGTTTGTGTGCGTGTTAGCCGAGCTACGAATGCTCTGATTCTCCTTTGTCCAAAGGAGATACGTATGCATAGGATGCGACATCCTAGCGAGCATGTGTCGTTTCCCCAGTCCGAACTACTTTGACTCTGATGTCTATGCTTGATAGACTAAGTAGGCCCAGGACGCGATGTCCTGCCGAGTCAGTCTTGTTTGTTTTCCTGTGTCTCTTTCAGCCAGTGTGTGTGTGTGAGCAGTGTTTTAGCAACCATTTTCCTTCCTTTTGTGCGTGGATCCCGTCGAGTACGACGAATGCGTAGGGGTGCTAATACCTTCCCTTCGCATAACCGTCTCCCGAACCCATCCTCTTTGGTCGCGAGACCATGTCTTTTCCCAGGTTTACTCTGAGCGTTTCCTTTCCCTCTTTTGGGATAAATAACGCACGGTGGCGGCTCTGTTGTTTCTTCTTTTCCCGCCGGTTTTTCGCGTAATGCGACACCATGCACTTCAGTGATTTTGGGCATATTATAAGATATGGGCCACATACACTTAAGTAGGCTTTTTAGCTTGAAGCCCACACAAGTAGTTCTATAAATAGAACCCTTGTGCAGAAGCATTAATTGCGGTTGTATTTTCGTTTTCTCTTTCTCTCTCTCTCTCTCACTCAAAGCCTTCATTCATAACAGCTAGCACTGAGATTGAAGGAATCCGTTCGTGTGGACTGAGTAGAGGCGTTGTCATCGTTCAACGTTCGTGATCGCTCCGTAGATCTGCATCAAAGGTTTCAATCTTCAAAAGAGGTAAATATTCTATCACTGATCATGCTCATTCGTAAGGATCACTAAAGGAGAAAATTTTAATTTCCGCTGCGTTTTGGATCGTCGTTCTCCTTCAAATAGACTATATATTTTTTTTTAAAATAGAACATGGCGCTCCCATGATATATCCCCTCGATTTTTAAATGTTTGACGTGAAAACTTCGTTGTGAAATATCTTATTTATTGTAGGATAAATAACTTTGTGTAAAATTAAGTTGAGTAGTAAAATTCAATTTAAAATCACCTTTAAACACAAAAATTACAAATTTTAACTTCAAATATAATCAACTATAACAGAAAAATCAATTCTACTTTAATATTTGAGTGGATTTTATGGGGGATGGTGGTTATTCAAAAGATAAACCAAACATACCCTTAGTATTGTGGTGATGGGTATTTATGGACTAAATTCTGCGAGTGTATGAAATATTCATATCTACAATAATTGTTATAATTTCGACTTCAACATTTGCTTGACATTAACAAATGCGAAATGGGATATGTAGAACATATAATTTGGAAGAGATCAATTATAGAAAATACTTTTTGATTAAAAGTTTTAATTGAAAACAACTAGACCTTTCGAATACTTTATCTTTTATTGCTGGTAATTCTGTATAACCACTACAATTGAATCTTATAATCAAGATGATTTAACAACATAATTACACCCAATGTTTTGGCACACAACCCCCTAATTTCTTATGTCATCAATTCATAATTTAAGAAGATTTTATCAATCATTAATTTATAATATCACAAATTAACAAATACTCTAGGTCAAGATCTATTAGATGTTAAACAATATAATTAGGTCTAGTTGTAAAAGTAAGGGTTAATAATAATTCACAATTTGTGATCAATCAAAATATTCTTCAATGTATGAAAACATTAAGCACAAACTATATTGAATAATAATTGATTGAAAACATTAAGCACAAATTATATTGAATAATAATAGGTATCAATTGCATGAATCAATACTAAAAAAATTACATAAATCAAGCAATTAAAGATAATTCACCTCCAAATACCTATTCTAAGGAAAAGTTAGTAGCTCGTAGGTTAAACTTTCATATTTGAATGTTTTCAGAAGGAATACACAGATTAATTCTTCCTCGCATTTTCATCGTAAAATCGTGATACGATGTAGTTGTGAAACAATTTTATAGATAAATTATGTACAATTTCACCATATTATTACGCCTCAAAGCCTTCCCATTGTGCCACAATTTAAGAAGGAATACACAAATTTTAAGGGTAGTATGTAAAAAGCTCTAGGTATCAAAAATATGAAATTAAGAATATAATTCTAAAATGATCTCTATGAGTCAATAATTCATATCAGAATTCAATCACAGAATAAAAGCGTAAGCCTACATGAATTTGTCATCGTGAATCACGGAAGGTTTGTGGGTATTTTGGTCTTCCAATTTGTAGAATTTTCTTATGACTCATTGAATTTCATCTGACGGGGATGAAGAGAGAATTTTCACGATATCTATAAATGGGGACCATAACCCCTATAAATAACCTTAGAATTATTTTTTTAATTTTCAATATTTTAATTTGGTATCTCATCAAATTAGATATTGACTTACGGTATCCAGACAATACTCTCATATTTCATGACATTTATGCTTTTAGCCACATACTTAATATTAATTAGACCATTGTAGTTTTGACTAATTAAATAATGGTCATAACACATGTAATATTACATTTGTGACACAAATATTCTAACAATCTCTCACTGGTCACATATGTAACTTCAAAAATGCGTTAGACTTTATGAGCTCAAAACTTGTCATTATATTCTTTAACTATATTCAAAGTATCTCGTCCATTAGTCATGTCAATATACAAAATCAAAGTGATTTTCATTATATCAATCATAACTAAACCTTTCAATGATCAGTAATAGTGATACAACTAAATGACATAGATCCATCATGAAATGTGCAGCATGAAAATCACATGAAATTGGTTTGTATATGTCGATTTTCAACCTGTCATACTTTACTTTAGTGAGATCATTCAATAAATTTACTGTACAAAATATAAATTGCTTAATATCAAACTTTATTAATGGGAAAATATCCAAAATTATAGTATGTATACATAATACCAAACACAGAACGTAAAATTCATAATTGACTAACTCCCACTAAACCAAAGACTCCTCTAATAGTAAAACATCCATGAGAGTAGTGTGCTCATGAAAGACCTTGGATGGAAGACCTTTTGTAAGAGGTTCTGCTATCATGGAGTTTGTCCCCAAGTGTTCCATGGAAATCTTTCCACCTTGTATCATTTTCTTAACAAATATGACCTTGATGTCAATATGTTTTGACTTGGTCGAACTTCTATTATTGATGGAATAATGGACAGCTGATTTGTTGTCGCAATATAACTTAAGTGGTCTTTCAATTCATTCCACAATTCATAGTCCAATGATAAGATTCTTTAACCAAATCTCATGGTTGGATCCCTCATAACATGCTATAAACTCTACTTTCATGGTGGATGAAGTCGTAAGAGTTTGCTTAGCGCTGCGCAAGGAAATTGCACCATCAACCAACATATAGATATAGCCTGAAGTGGCTCTTTTACTGTCTTGGCATCCAGCAAACTCTAAGTCAGAGTATCAAGTGATCTCTAACTGGTATGACCTTCTATATACGAGCATATATTCTTTTGTTCTCTTTAAATACCTCATAACATTTTGGCTGACTTCCAATGGTCCATTCCTGGATTGCTCAAATATATGCCTAACATCCTAACTATGAACGCAATATCCAGACGCGTACATACTTGGGCATACTTATGATTCCTTACAGCTGACGCGTAAGGAATCTTTTGCATTTCTTGAATTTCCAAGCTTCCTTTTGGGCACTGACTGAGACTGAATTTGTCTCCCTTAGCAATTGGAGTATCTCCTGATTTATATTCCTACATGCCAAACATTTTAAGTACCATTTCGATATAGCTCCTTTGTGATAATCCTATAATACCTCGAGATCGGTTTCGATGTATTTGAATTTCTAATACAAATGAGGCGTCACCAAGATCTTTCATCTCGAATGTTCTTGATATAAATTTCTTGGTTTCGTGCATCATGTATATATCATAGGCGACAAGCAATATCTCATCAACATATAGGATTAGAAAAATATATTTGCTCCCACTGAATTTGTGATACACACAATCTTCAATAAGATTCACCTTAAAGCCAAATCAGAGAATTAATTCATAAAACTTGTGGTACCACTAATGAGATGCATGTTTTAGTCCATAAATGGATTTTGTTAATTTGTAAACCATATTCTTTGAGTCTCACAAAACAATGTTTTCTGGTTGCACCATATATATCATTTCATCAACGTTGCCATTGAGGAAATTCGTCTTGACATCCATTTGATGGAGTTCCAAATCATAATGTATAACAAGAGTCATGATTGTCCTAAAAGAGTCTTTCGATGAAACTGGAGAGAAAGTCTCTTTAAAGTCAATCCTTTCCTTTTGAGTATAACCCTTAGCCACAAGACGAGCTCTATACCTCTCCACATTACCATTAGAATCTCGTTTGGTCTTAAAAACCCATTTGCAACAATTGGGTTTTTGTTAGCTGACAAATTTCGGCCAGAGGAGGTAAGCCTACTCGACTAGGAGGTCTGTTGGAATATGAGGTCGACGAGAAGTTGGAGATTCCATGAGTCGACATCAAGAGGTTCGATCGAAGTTGAAGGGTATCTCTATGGTGAGGGATGATCGTGGGTGGCCAAAACGTGGGCAGTTATCTACGTATATGGTAGAAGTGGGCCGACACGTGTCATCTTAAGATAGGTTCGTAACCCCCCGACGGTTACTTTTTATTAGTATTTAAGCAATTTCAGGGTGGCATTTTTAGCATTTGCAATAGGAGTACACTTGAAGTACCAAAGCATTTATGAGAAAAGAGTCATCTCCCTACAAAAAATGTACCTTTGCCTCCATTTATATTCATTAGTCATTTAAACTTACCAAATTGTCTTTACTTTATTTCCTTTACTTTCACTATATTTTCATTTGTCATTGCGTTTTACTGCATTTCCAACTTACTTTAAAAGTTATATTCACCTCTTTTGAACATTCCAAAGACCTTGCCCACTAAACCATCATACACTGAACACTAAGTCCATGACTTTGTATCCGGTCCTGCAAGTAACCCTCTCATAGGAAGGCTAGAGATTGTTGGGGAAAGAAACAAATTGGCATGCTCGGTGGGACTCCGACAACATTAAGTGTATGCGATTACACAGTGGAAAAATGACGTCTCCTCGACCAAACGAAGAAACGTCTTCGGCGGGAGACACAAAGTCCCAGACGGCCGATGTTAGTTCCAGCATGGAGTCGACAGTTTTGACAGCGTTTGTAGGTCCAATTCTGACACCGTGTCAGCCACAAACGCCGACACCAATAACAATGGGAACTTCTGGGCAATATATACCCAGTTTTACAGTCCCCATGCACAGGACGTTGGGAATGCCAACTGAGTTTATGGCAAGTATGCATAACCTCGGTTCGACTTTCGGCTAAACATCATCAGCATTGTTCCCACCTTACCAGGGGTTAGGACCTTGGAAACTCCATTTGGTCGACCCTCAGGTCTTGGACTGACGTCCCAATTGGTCCCAACTTTCTCATCAAGTTTTTTCATCGTTATGAGACAACAGATGGACGAGAGTAACCATGAAATGGTACATATGCTAACTCAGCAAGTGGGTACCATCTTGAAGCCTTTGATCCAAGATTCGATGCAAAGTTACCAGCAATTGGAAACTCAAATGACAAAGATAAGAGACTTTTTGGGGGTTCCAAGGGCTCCGGTTCGTCGGAATTCTACGCCTCCTCCTTGAGCGGAAACCCCGGCCCGACAAGAGGAAATGACAAATGATATTGTCGAACAAGAATATCAGGAATTCGAACACATCCCAAGGGTGGCACGAAGGCCCCCCGTGGTAATGGATAACAGAAACCAGGATCCCGACCATGTGGTCAGACAGATTCGACACGAGGCAACCGTTGGAGAGAAAAACCTAGAGGCTATCGTCGAACGAATCATAGTACAAAATAGAATAAGCCCATGCTTGTGGTGGCCGACTTACTCTTCACCCTTGCTAGATTTTATCTTACAGACAGAACTCCCTAGGGGATGGAATGTCCCGAAATTTACAAAGTTCGATGGGGATACAGAGGAGTCCACCGTTGAACACGTTGCCAGGTATCAGACTGAGGCTGGCGACATAGCGAACAATGAGGATTTGAAGTTAAAATACTTCCCAAGTTCTTTACAAAAAATGTGTTTGCGTGGTTCACAACGCTACCTCCACAGTCGATCCAAACATGGACACAGTTGGAGAGATTGTTCCCTGAACAATTTTACATGGGGCAGTCAAAGATTAGCGTCAAAGAACTAGCTAGCATCAAACGATAAGTTGCTGAGTCAGTTGATTAGTACCTAAACAGGTTTAGACTGTTGAAAGTGCGATGCTTTACTTAAGTCCTTGAATGTGAGTTAGTCGAGATAACAACTGGGGGTTTAGATTATTCTATAAGGAAAAAGCTGGATACTCAGTATCTTAGAGATATGGCCCAATTGGCTAATAGAGTTCGACGCATTGAACGGCTGATAGTTGAGAAGACCAAAACGGGTCGATATCATAAGAAAGAAAAAATATCATATATCACATCGAAGGTTATTCTTGCGACGATGAAGATCTAATCGACAAAAGCGAGGTTAACATGGCGGAACTTAAGCCCAGACCTCCATATGTGTGTAAGGTTTTAAAGCCTTTGAATGGAAAAAACCCCATTGAAGCCTAGAAAATAGATAAATACGTAGCTAAGACTTATACGTTCGACGTGTCTAAGTGCGACGAGATCTTTGACCTATTAGTAAAATCCAGTCAAATTATTTTCCCCTAGGGTTTACAAGATCCCCCCTAGAACAGAAGAAGAAAAGGGGATTCTATAAATTTCATAATTTCCTTGGTCACAAAACTCACCAATGTGTTCTTTTTAGAGATTTGGTGCAAAAGGATTTGAAAGAAGGAAGGCTCCAGTTTGGCGAAAGGCCAAAAATGCAGCTGGACTCTGATCCTCTGAAGGTGGAAGAAGCTATGTACTCGGAGCGTCTCGAATGCATGATGGTAGAGACTATTGATGGTCTCGTAGAGGCTTCCGAAGCAACATCCTTAGCTGAATCTTTTGAAGTGCTGATGGTCGAAACTACTGAGGGTTTCAGAAATAAGGCCGAAAGGAAATCGTAGTCGGCCCACCCCCAACCAGACGAAAGTTTATCAGACTTCCAAGAGAAGTGTTGAGTGAATGGGTCAAAGGCTTTACTATGCCCTAAGTGTAGTGCGGTGTTCGACGAGAAAACCGCCGAGAAATTGGAGGCTGACAACAAGGCTTTGAAGGAAGAGAAACTTGTTGTCCCACGATTTGTGTTCGACAAGTATGGAGCACCTCGACGAAATGAAAAATATAGAAGGAAGTTTCAATTTCCCCGACCAAAGACTTTCATTCCGCCGACCGACGTTCCACAAGAAAAGTGGATAGAGTCCGTCAACCAGAAAGGGGGAAAGAAACCAAAGTGGAGAGTGTTGGAGAAAGAAACGGCATCTCCATAAGAAAATGGGCTACATGGTATCTCCTAACTACAAAGGAAAGAATCTGATGACCAGGACAGAATGGAGGCGTTACCAGCAGAACAAAAAAGCTGGGAAGGACGTCACCACTCCACATTTGAAACCCATGGAAACCTCTGGACAAAAGAAATACATACCAAAGATATTGGGACTAGGACAAGGAAAAATGGTGGCCAACCAAACAATGGCCATGACTGTGAACTCAATGGGGAAGAAAGCAGTGGTAGCCTTACAAAGTATGAAATGTTCGTCAGAATTGGAAAAACAACCAAGAGACGGGGGCGAATCAAAGGAAGAAGAACCTGAGTACTCCCCTCAACCAGAGGAAGGAGAGCCTGAATACTCCCCCCAGTCCGACGAGGAGTTTGACGAAGACATGTACGACGAAACCAATGATGACATCTATGGTGATGACTTCGTTGTAAACTACGGTATTGTATCGGTATTATCGGCTGAATATGACATGGTATCCGAATTATATGAAACGGAAGAAGATTTTGTGCTGGATGAAATGGTTGGAGGGAATTCTCTATGCTACTACATCATGAATATCGGCGTAGTGGAGGAACAAAAGGCCATGTTTGAAAGACCCATCCCAGGGATGATGTATCATCTAAAACCTTTGTTCATAAGGGCGAAGGTTGATAGAATAGCGGTAAACAAGGTATTCATCGATGGAGGCGCTGCAGTCAATCTAATACCCCATACTCTATTTAAGAAAATGGGAAAGGGTGACGAAGATCTTCGACAACACAAGTCCTATCAAACTATGAAGAGGAAACCAACAATATAATGGGTGTTGTCCAGGTCGATATGGATGTGGGCACAACAACACGCTCAACATTGTTCATGGTAATATACACCAAAGCTAATTTCATATTACTCCTAGGCCGAGAATGGATCCATGGGATAGGAGCGGTACCTTCGACGGTTCATTAGAGACTTATAATATGGCGCAAAGACGGCATCATGGAGAACATTGAGGCCGACCAAAGTTATTACTGGGTCGACGATATGGGTTCAAAGAGATCTTTCAATCAACACTTGGTGAATATAGCGCCCTGCGATGACGAATTAGGTTCCTATACTTCCGTCAATACTGGTCGAGTTCTGAAGTTAGACCCTGATCATGGTTTCATATGGGATAATGAGGAAGATACATGATCAGAGACAGAAATTCCACCTACGGGGTGGTCTATAGTCGATGAAGATGACTGCTGAGTCAAAAAGTTTGGCTCGAATTTCCGGCCTATTTGGTTGAAAACAAGAGAAAGGTGATTCTGGAAAAGGAGGAGCTTAAAATTTGGCTTGTGAGGCCCGAAGGATTGGAAGATGGTCAACAAGACCAAATAACAGCTTCGGAAAGTCGGGGGCTTGATTGCATTTACGACAATGGTCCTTTGGGGTTCGAAAAGAACCCATCAAATGAATCCCAAAAGATGCAAGCATAAGATCCCCTCGAAGAGATCGATCTAGGGAACAGGATCACAAAAAGACCAACCTACATAAGAACTAAGGTAGGGTCAGAAATGAGGACGAAGTTGATTAAAGTATTGACTGAATACATAGACTGTTTTGCCTGGGATTATAACAAAATGCCCGGTTTAAATCGAAACATGGTGGAGCATCGACTGCCTATCCAACCTGGGAAAAGACCAGTGAAGCAACACCCTAGACGATTTCCTCCGGACATCACCTTGAAAATTAAGCAGGAGATGGAAAGACTCCTCAAAAGTCGCTTTATCAGAACTTCGAGGTACGTCGAATGGTTAGCCAACATAGTGCCCGTCATTAAGAAAAATGGAACTCTTAGAATCTATATGGATTTTAGAGATCTGAATAACGCCACGCCAAAGGATGAGTACTCGATGCCTGTGGCGGAAATGCTGGTCGATTCGACTGCAGGTTTTGAATACCTGAGCATGCTTGATGGTTACTCTGGCTACAATCAAATTCTTATAGTTGAAGATGATGCCCCCAAGACAACGTTTCGATGCCCTGGAGCTTTAGCGACATACGAATGGGTCATGATGCAGTTTGGTTTAAAAAAAGCAGGAGCGGCCTATCAAAGGGCTATGAATTCCATATTTCATGACTTCATTAAAAAATTTATGCAGGTGAATATTGACGACATCGTGATAAAATCGTCATCACAAGGAGATCACCTGGATCACCTTCGACGCTCGTTTGATAAAATGAGGAAATATGGATTGAAAATGAATCCATTAAAATGTGCTTTCGGTGTACACGCAGGAGACTCCTTGGAGTTTGTGGTACACAAATGAGGCATCAAGATCAATCAAAACAAAACAAAGGCGATCTTATACCTCAAAAGCCCATCGATAAAGAAGAAGCTCCAATCATTGTTGGGGAAGATAAACTTCTTAAGACGGTTCATATCGAATCTAAGTGGTAAGACGAAGGTGTTTTCGCCACTGCTCAAAATGAATAAGGAACACGATTTTCACTGGGGACCAGAGCAACAAGAGGCTTTCGACGCCATTAAGGGTTACCTTATAAAGCCTCCCATTTTATTACCTCCTAGTAGGAGGAAAAATATGAGTTTATATATTGATGCATCAGATTGACTATAGGGAGTATGTTGGTACAAGAGGATATTAGTGGAGTCGAGAGACCCATATATTACCTTAGTAGAATGTTAATAGATGTTGAAACTAGGTACAGTCTCACCGAGAAACTGTGCCTATGCTTGTACTTTTCCTGTATGAAATTAAAGCAATATATAAAACCAGTTGATGTTTATGTTTCGTCTCATTACGATATTTTTAAACATATGTTGTTTAAACCTATTCTACATAGCCGAATTGGAAAATGGGCATTAGATTTAACAAAGTTTTCTCTGACATATAAACCTTTGAAGGTCATGAAGGGCCAAATTGTGGCAGATTTTATAGTAGATCATGCCATGACCGAACCTTCACTAAACATGATTGACACAAAACTATAGCGGTTATATTTCGATGGGTCAAGCGACAAGGACGAAACATGATTCAGGGTGTTGATATTATCCCCATAGGATGGTCAGACGAGATTCAATTGCAAGATCAAGGAAAAATGTTCCAACAATAAAGCTGAATACGATACCCTAATAATTGGTCCACAATTTCTCATCACTCTGTACACACAGGTAAACAATAAAAACAAAATACTACAACAACAGAAGCAAAAACGAAAGCCAAAAACGATGAAGGAAAACATGAACAAAATGAAAACGAAATAAAACATGAAAGGAAAAACCCCCCCACACCTGAACTAAACATTGACCTCAATGTTTAAATCCAGATACAAAGGGGACTCACAGTGACTACTGTTGTTTTACCGCACTTGTGTGGTTTCCTTCCATTTTGAGGTGTTTGTGACTTTGCCCTTCTAATTCTCCTCCTCCCCTACAACAAAATTTTAGCACACACAAAGAAAAAGAAAAACGAAATAAATTAGAAATCAAACGCGTGGGTTGCCTATCACGAAGCGCTTCATTTAACGTCGCATGGCTCGAAGGTTCACTTCCCTTATCATGGGGGGTATTTCAGGTTCAAAACCTTGTTGCACCTCTTGTCTATAACTCGGACGTTGTCTCTTTTATCAGTGTGGACTCCTTTGTGCCACGATTCCTTTTTAACCTTCCTTTCGGTGTTAGGAATCTTTCCGTTTAGGGTGGCTACTGGCAGTGGTGAGACTTTGATAGTATTCAATGACCTTATTAAGCCTACTTGATACTGAGATTCTGTATCTTCCTCCATCTCCTGGTCTTCAATAGCATTCAATGTTATTTCCTTGTTGTGAACTTTCAAGGTTAACGTGCACTCATCCATGTCGAGCTTGCATCGACTTGTCTTCATGAAAGATCGACCCAGAATGATGGGTGCCTCATTGTCTTCAGGTATGTCTAGGATTACAAAATCGACTGGGAAAGTCAAGTCCGCTATTGTTACCAGCACATCTTCAGCCATACCATATGCATCTTTTCTTGAGTGATCCGCAAACTTCAGATTGGTCTTTATATCACTGATATTTTTAATACCCAGCCTGTGATAGATCGATAATGGCATCAGATTCACACTAGCTCTAGAATCTATTAGTACCTTTTTGAAGGTTCTTTCTTTGATTGTGCACGGTATTGTGACGGTTCCTGGATCCTTTTGTTTGTTAGGAATGTTCTGCTCCAGGGAGTTTGCATTATATTGTTCCTTACCGGATACCTGTTCTTCAGTGATTGGTTTCTTTTCAGCCATTACCTCTTCCACGAATTTCTTATACATGGGCATCCTTTCAAGTGCTTCAAACAAGGCCATATGACCCTCAATCCTTTTAAACATTGTCATGAATTTCTCCAAGTCTGACTCACTAGGTTCCTTCTTTGTCATTCTCTGAGGGTAGGGCAACTTAATCACCAGTTTAGTTCCTTTTGTAGTTTCTTCTTTAGTTAGCTCGCTCGGTGATATAATTTTTTTCTTTTTAGCATCCTTTTTCTCTGTCGTCGTGACAGTATTAACATTCTCCTGACCTCTCGGATTTTGAACTGTTTCATTTGGTAGGGAACCTGGTGTTCGAGAACTTGCCAGTTGTTGTGCTATCTGCCCCAGCTGAACTTCGAGATTCTTTAGGGAGGCAGTGGTGTTTTTCTGATTGTTTCTAGTCTCTTCTTCAAATTGCCTATTTTGAGCTGTCAGGTTTTCAATGGCAATCTCCCAGTCTGCCTTTTTAGGTGCCTATTGTTGTTGTTGTTGCTGATACTGAGTCTGATATTGCCCTGCACCCTATTGCGGAACGTTCCCTCTCTGATCTTTCCAAGAGAAGTATGGATGATTTTTCCACCCCGGATTGTATGTGTTGGAGTAGGGATTGTTTTGCTTTAAAAACTTGATATCTTCTATCTGCTGTGGTGTTGCAAAGCAATAAACAATATTGTGTGGTCCATTACAAATGTCACACACATCGTTTGGTTCCTGTTGTACTTGAGCCACTTTCTGAGCACCTATGTTTAGTGCCTTCAACCTTTTCTCCACCTCTGCAGCAACTGCTTCTTCAATTTTTACCTGTTTGTTTGTTTCAAGCTTCAAATCAGTTACTGCATATTTGCTTGACACCCTATCATACAACTCCAGATGCTCATTTAAGGCAATTGCTTCAATTATCTTCTTCATACCAGTGGCTGTTGCAAAGTTAGCTGAGTCAAGGATTTGTCTCGTTTGAATTCGAAGACCATTAACAAACATTTGCATCTGCTCAGTTTCATCCATGTTGTGAGTAGGACAAGCCACTAGAATTCTCTTGAATCTTTTATAGGCATCTCCTAGTGACTCACCCTCCTTCTGCTTGAAATTTAGGATCTCGTATCTTTTTCTCAGTGACACTGATGCAGGAAAATATTCGTGCAAGAATGCTGTTTCCATCTCCTCCCATGTAGTGATACTGCCAGCAGGTAAGGAATAGAACCACTCTTCGACTTCATCTGCTAAAGTGAATGGGAACATACGAAGCCTGATTGCTTCTTCGTTATGTCCAGGCATTTTAAGCGTTATGCTCATAGTTAAAAACCTTTGGAAATGCTTATTGGCATCTTCATTCACTCTTCCAGAAAAGGACCGCCTTTCGAGTTGATTAAATGTGCTGGGATGCAGCTGAAATTGTTCTACGTTTACCGGTTGGTTTACAATTGTCATACGACCACCCGGAGTGTTGTTTCCACCATAGTCACCGAGAAGTCACTCTGGTGGTGGTGGATCTGTAGCCATGACCTCGGGAGTTGTTTCTGCGTCTGAATCTGAATTCTCTGAGTGCACTAAAACAACTTCCTCCTCCGCTTTTTCTGCTAATTCCAGTTTTTCTCGCTTAGCTTGTCTCAGTCTAGCACGAAGAGTTCTTTCTGGATCTGCGTCAAAAGAAAAATCCGCTGAGGCCTTACCTCGCATAAACAAGTTATACAAATATTAGAATTGAATAACAAGATTGTCACAGATAAAATTTTGGTTGACGAGCAACAAAATTTCAATAGAATAAAAATTAAAATAGGTATTTTGGCAATCCTCGGCAGCGGCGCCAAAAACTTGATCGGAAAAATAACAAGTGTACTATTTTTACCGATGTAGTAATAAGGAGTTTTATTCCCAAGTATCGATCTCAGGGATTGCGTAGGAAATACTTATTTTACTTCTGATTCTATTTGAACAAAAACACAATGGTTTGGTTGGTTTTGGGAATTTATAACAATAAACACAAAAAGATAGTAAAGAATAATTGATTAAGATGAAACATGCTAGGGTGAGTGGTTGATTTAACGAGTTATGAATTCAAGTCAAGATTTCCTCAATACACATGAAACATTCAATTACCTAACCTCAGAATGTTCTTCCTTAAGTCCTTAATGAAGAAACTATTAAACAGCCAATTCTTACTCAAATGTCCATTCAACTAATCATTGGTTATAATCATAAATAATATCAAGGTTTATGGTGATTTACAAAAGTTCCTAGTCCTAGGTGATGCAATTATAAACCCAATTGTGTGAAAACCCTAACAATCACAATCCTGTTATTGATAGTCATAGATCTAATTGTATTTGTCCGATACAAAAGCATAATAACATCACACAATTGAATTGAAATACGTAACATAGTATTAAGAAAATCCATGGTTAGAATTCATAACATCTTGATAAAATCAGGACCACCCCCTAGCATTGGGGGGGTTTAGCCTCTCATAGTATTCGAAGAAATCATAGTGTGGAAATTAAACATTACAAAGAATTAGGAGATTTTGATCTTCAATGGTTGATGCCCTTGAATCTCGCCGTCTTCAAATCCTCCGTAGTAGCTATCTTCTCCAGTGCAATGTTTTTTCTCGTACGTCAAAAAGTGTCCTTCTCTGCTCTCCAAAGTCTTCTAATAGCCTCAGATGGTTTTTTCTCCCAACAAGAAGTCCAAAATATCCTTAATGAACAGGGCAGATCCACACAACAAAAAGTAAAATTTCTCAGCTGCGCCCATCAACACGGGCCATGTGGAATCACACGGGTGCCCGTGTTGATCTTCAAAAGTTGTGTTTTTTAAATCAAGCTACAGAGGCATCAACACGGGCCGTGTTGATGCACACGGGTGCCCGTGTTAACCCTCTGTTTACCTCTTTGAGTGCTCCTTCCTAGCAAACAACACGGGTCGTGTTGATGTACACGGGTGCCCGTGTTAACCCTCTGTTTTCTTCATATTTTGGCCTTCCGGAGCATCCAACACTCAACTATTAGTCCTTTTGAACCTATGCAACAACCTGCAACACTAAGACTACCAAATCGAAGCATAAAAAAGACTTTTTGACACAAACATGTAACAAAATGCAATGCAATAATAAACTAACGAAACATGTTAAATGACTTTAAAACAACTAAAAACAACCACAAATCTTACCAAAGTGATGAAAATATGCCGGATAAAAGGTGGGACTTCAATGGAAATGGTGACCAATCAAAGACTTCATCCAACGGCGAAAGACCGGTGATGGCCGCCACATCAAAGAGTGTGGGTGTTAGCGTCTCACATGGCAACTGGAAGGTGTTGGTAGAACCTTCCCAGAAGTACAGAAACGCTAGTAACATACAAGGATTAACGCGATGAGCATACCTCGATATTTGAATGAAGTCGAAGATCCCTACACTCCTTCGTTGATCTTGGTTTTTTCTATGAACCTTGTTTAGCCACGCCAGATACTCTTTGTTGCCAGGAGTAGGCATGGATCTGAAGACTCTTGCTTTAACCTCTATGAATCTAATGTCGAGTACGACGGACTAGTCGAAGGCAGGAGGAACAGCAGGTGCATAGCCAAGGAAAAAAGCTGCAACGACTTTTGGTGTAGATTTTGGCTCCGCGAGAGGCCTATGAAACGCAAACAGTTTCCTATCGACCACAAAGGGAATCAACATATGGTGCTGCCAGTTCTTCACCACTACTTCATCAAAAGAAGTAGGTTGAGGAATGCGGTTCATACTTTCTTTGGCAGTAAGTTTAAAGGTAATTGGGTTATTCCCAATAGCGTAGGAAGTAATTTCTTTGACGTGGGAAGAGAAAGCCATTAAGGAATGAAGAAAATAGGGTGAGTTTGAAGTTTATGGGTGGCAGATTCACTGCAGAAGTTGCTTGAAGAAACCTGCAGAGAGAATCCGCGGTTATGGAAGCAGAAAAACCTTGGAGGATGAAGAAAGACCTATTTATAAGCTAACAAGGTGAATAGTCAGACACTAATCGATTGGCAAGTGTCTAACGAAGGAGTAATGAGAGAGTTAGTGGGTTCAGTTGAAATCTCATGACCTAGGGATAATTGATAATGATGGTGGAGTATCTGGGGAACTGCGCTGCAGGAAAATCATCATCACATCTTAAGCCATAATTAGTGATAAGACGGCTAGCCGAAATTTGAACAATCAAAAGGCAAGTTCCTTGATCGACGAGCTCAAGTCAAAACCAGCCTTTTCAGGGGGCAATTTGTTAGTTGACAAATTTCGGCCAGAGGAGGTAAGCATACTCGACTAGGAGGTCCGTCAAAATATGAGGTCGGCGAGAAGTTGGACAATTCATGGGTCGACATCAAGAGGTTCGGTCGAATTTGAAGGGTATCTCTATGGTGAGGGATGATCGTGGGTGGCCAAAACGTGGGCAGTTATCTATGTATATAGGAGAAGTGGGTCGACACGTGTCATCTCAAGATTGGTTCGTAACCCCCCGACGGTTACTTTTTATTAGTATTTAAGCAAGTGTTAGGGATCATTTTCAGGGTGACATTTTTAGCATTTGCAGTAGGAGTACACTTGAAGTACCAAAGTGTTTACGAGAAAAGAGTCATCTCCCTACAAAAAATGTACCTTTGCTTCCATTTCTATTCATCAGTCATTTAAACTTACCAAATTGTCTTTACTTTATTGCCTTTACATTCACTATATTTTCGTCTATCATTGTGTTTTACTGTATTTCCAACTTACCAAGATTATATTCACCCCTTTTGAACATTCCAAAGACATTGTCAACTAAACCATCATACACTCAACACTAAATCCAGGACTTTGTAGTCGGTTCTGCAAGTGACCCTCTAATAGAAAGGCTAGAGATTGTTGGCGAAAGAAACAGTTTCACACCTTCCGGTAACGGGACAAGTTCCGGAACTTTATTGTCTTAATTTGTAATTAGATGTCCCTTCGAACCTTGTTACTTCAAATTTTGCACGAGTATTGATTGCGATCTAATCCAATTGTTATAATGACAATCAATATAAAACAATAAAGAGAAAAACAAGTTAAAAACAATAAACACAAATGATCTTTGTTTACGTAGTTCAGTCAATGTTATCTTCCTTAATGACTATGGAACAATTATACTTTCCTTGATTTTTGTCTAATGATTAGGGTTAATTAGGATTACAGAGTTAAAAACAATATATGATATTAAGGCTCAATTTACAATAATAATCTGCTAATTACTCGGGTCTAAGACACGTTTGAAGTTTCCGAATAATATGAAAAACAGTACACTCATTCTTTACTAATATGAGTTTAAACTAACAAGTAATAACTAATGCTTTTTTAAACATCTGTCTTTGTCAGCATCCCAAACTAACTCATCTAAACTTTCACTTTTATGTTTATTTAAAATTCTACCTAGTTTGCTGCGAACCTAGACATGGAAAAGGGTAGAAACTTTCTGCCAAAACAGTATCCGAAATTTACTTTTCCATATCGTTTAATGACTCAGTTTATTTTAACGCTTCATATAAGAAATAATAAAATATATCTGGATTCAGCTTATGCTTTAAGTATATATCCAGAAATAGTGATTGGACTTGATATGAGCTTTGATTATATGATAAAATAAGTTGGAGTAAGGTTCGCACGAAAAATAATTGATATAGATCCCTTAGCATATATAGATTATTATTCGAAAGGCTAAAGAAGTCCATGACCAATGTTATTTATTCTCTTGCAATCTCATTTTCCCCACAATTCTGACCAAATTCATATCATGAGTGTGGTACAAACTAGCTTTATGCATGACCACACAAAGATTCAGTTCTCTTTTTGCCTTCTCAACACACTCTCTCTACAGTTATATAGAGAGCACTTGTCATTCATTGTTTAACCAAGACAACAAGATAGTGAACTATATGTCTAGCTGAGTAATTATTTGTTGATTTTCTCTTGGCGTTTCTCCGAATGCTTCATACAATAGACGATTAGTTATTAGAAGTTGATGATAGTTGTTGTTCAATGAAGTGTTTGGGGGAACTCTTGGAGTTGAATCAACACTGCAAATACAGAATACAGCAAATTCATTTCTTTCTCAACGCTGAATATAGTAATCAAAGGTTATACTCTCTTTTCTTACATTGAACAATATATAGGTTCTTACTAAAATCATCTTAATTAGTTTGTACTAGGTTTTACTAGCCTCACCTTTTATAATTTTTATGTACATTCTATTACATCTCACACTTGCTTTTGGTACTTGAAACTAAACAAATCAAGAAGAGATTCTAATGGAATTATCAAGAAGATCATTGCGAAGAAGATTGAATCCTTCCATCAAATTAAGTGTTTCATCCCTAAGCCATTAAAAGAATCCTCATTAACTTGGGATAAAATAGTAACCAACCGATGAGGAGTCCCCACTGTAACACCCCGATAATAATATAATAATTATTTAAATTAAGTTAATAATCTATTTATTAACTTAATTAAATAACTGGATTATTATTATTATTATTATTATTTTGGAATAATAATTATTGGAATAATTATTTATTGGAATATATAAGTTGGAATAATAAAAAGTCCCAATTTTTGGAAAAAGGGTTTTCACGTGAAAAGGAAAAGAGAAGAGGCTGAAAGAGAGAAAGGGCAAAAGGCAGAGCAAGAGAAGAGGAAGAGCTTGAAGCTGCAGAATTTGCCGGATTAACTCAGGTAAGGGGGGTTTATCGTTGATTAACGGGTATTATATGATAATATGTCATGGGTAGTGATAGACCTTTAAATTACCTCTGAATTGGATGATTATGATGAATTGTGAACCTTTTTGGATGAACGAAATTGGGGTAGAATCGAGAGGAAATTCGTAGGAATTTGATGTAACCGTGTTAGATTTTGTGAAATCAAATAAGATATGAAGTGTGTTGAGAATATGGACGATTATTTGATGTAAATTGGACTGTGAAAGGTTGGATCGGATAGGTTTCGTAATAGGGAAAACCATTGTAGATCTGAAATCTGGTTTCTGTAGCAGAGGGTTCTGTTCGCGCGCGATTCGCGGCGCGAAGCCCAGTTCGCGGCGCGAACTGGCAATTCCAGAAGGGTTCTGTAACGCACCGTTCGCGGCGCGAACCCTGCTGCGCGGCGCGAACTGTGCTGTGCAGAAGTTGATGTTGGATGGTAAATTCTGTGTGGTGGTGATGCAGTTTTTGGCTGTCTAGGCTGAATGATGTGACTTGGCTGAGGACCGATGTAATAGGGATCATTTCCCGTTGTTTGAGTGGCATAGGTATTAGTAGGGTGTGCTAATACTATGATTAATTATATGGCATGATATGATATGCTTTCGTGATAAAATGTGTTGATGATATGTGATGGTATGCATAATGCTGTGAATGTATCGGTTATGTATGCATTATTAATAGACTGTTGTATGGCTTAGAGTGTGAGCATATGTCTATTCTTGAATTGTTGTTGTTGTTGTTGTTGTTATTGCATTGCTAGGTGATTAGCATGCATATTCTAGCCTTTGGGGCTGTAGCTAATTCCCATGGTGAGGAATTAGTGAGTGAATCCTTGTGAAATTGTTGTTGATGTTTGCATACTAGATGAGTAGTGTGCATAGTCTAGCCTTTGGGGCTGTAGCTAATTCCCATGGTGAGGAATTAGTGAGTGAGTCATTAGATCTCAATGAGTGGGACTAGTGAGCTCAGTAGCCGTATCCGGAGGGATCGGTGAGCTTGGACTATATGTTCAAGAAGAGTTGGTACCGCATTTCATGGAGTCTCATTGCATAATGAATGCATGGCATAGCCTGTGGGGCTGTAGCTAATTCCCATTGTGAGGAATTAGTGAGTAAATCGTTGTGTTGTGTTGTTGGTGTTGAATATGGTTTGAGACTATACATATGATATATATTATTGTTGAGTATAATGTTTGCGTTGATACTGCCGTTATGGAGTGTGTAGTCTGGTTAGGGTGATTTGATGCGTTATTTACTTAACATTGCATAATGTTGTATAATGCTTATTATATTGATTGAGGAACTCACCCTTACAACTATTTTTCAGGAAACGAGCAGTGAGTTGAGTAGAAGCAAATGCTTGGAGTCTAGTGTAGTCTCCTAAGTGGGTCATGCTCTGATAGATGTAACATCGGGATGAGACGTTTGAATATCTTATTGATTGGTTGTGAACCATTTTGCATGTAATATGTTACATGTTTGGAATAATTGAATTGATGTCTATCCGCCGCGTATTATGCAGATACTTTATGTTTTGAATTAAATAAATGAGCATGACAGGACATATTTGATGGTTATTGTTTGATGATCGTGTGACACCCTTCGGGGCATAATTACTCTGATTATTATATGTTATTATTTTAAATTAATATTTTGGGGTATTTAGAAGGGTGTTACATTAGTGGTATCAGAGCCTGGTTGGTCGTGTCGAGTCGTAACTATTCTATTTCCCCTGTACGGGATAGGTGTTGTGTAACCCTATCAGTACTTATTGTTTAGCTTGTTGGGTTTTCAGAATAGAGATGGCTGGAAGAGGTAGAGATGATGCTGCGATTGCTGAGGCTCTGGGTATGCTAGCTGGAGTACTTGGAGGAAATCCGAATGTTGTGGGAATGGGAGCTGCTCGTCAGTTGAGTGAGTTCCAGAAGAACAATCCTCCAATGTTCAAGGGGGCATATGACCCAGATGGTGCTCAGAAGTGGTTGAAGGAGATTGAGAGGATCTTCAGAGTAACTGAGTGTGCTGATAACCAGAAGGTCAGGTTCGGTACACATATGCTGTCAGAGGAAGTTGATGATTGGTGGGTTGCTACCCGCACTGAGTTGGAATCTGCTGGGAATGCTGAGATCACTTGGGCTGTGTTCAGGGAGAGATTTCTGAGGAAGTATTTTCCAGAGGATGTCAGAGGGAAGAAAGAGATAGAGTTCTTGGAATTGAAGCAAGGTAACCGGACTGTTACTGAGTATGCTGCTAAGTTCACAGAGCTGTCGAAGTATTATACTCCATATGCTGAGGCTGCTGGGGAATTTTCGAAGTGTATGAAGTTTGAGAACGGGTTGCGTCCCGAGATCAAACAGGCTATTGGATATCAGCGGATTAGAGTGTTTTCTGATCTGGTTGACTGTTGCAGGATTTTTGAACAGGATTCCAAGGCCAGAGCTGAGAGCTATCAGCAGAGGGTTGATAGGAAAGGCAAGAATCAGATTGATCGTGGAAAACCGTATACAGCTGGCAAAGGTTTTCAGAAGTAGAGTGGGATGAAAAGGCCTAGTGGGGGAGACTCTAGTGCTCCTGTTAAGTGTTACCGATGTGGTCGGGCTGGGCATCGTGTTCATGAGTGTACCAGTGCTGAGATGAAGTGTTTCAAGTGTGGAAAGGGTGGTCATTTGGCTGTAGAGTGCCGGTCGAAGAATGTGACTTGTTTCAACTGTGGGGAGGTGGGTCATATCAGTCCACAGTGTCCTAAGCCGAAGAAAGAGAATCAGTCAGGAGGCAAGGTTTTTGCTTTATCGGGTTCTGAGACTTCTGCAGATGATCGTTTGATCCGAGGTACGTGTTATATTAATGGCTTTCCTCTTGTAGCTATTATTGACACAGGTGCGACTCATTCTTTTATATCTTTGGATTGTGCTGTGAAACTTAAGTTAGAGATATCTGAGATGTTTGGTAGTATGGTGATTGATACTCCTGCGAAGGGTTCAGTGACTACTACTTCAGTTTGTTTGAATTGTCCTTTGAGTATTTTTGGTAGAGACTTTGGGATAGACCTTGTGTGTCTCCCGTTAGTGCAAATTGATGTTATTCTGGGTATGAACTGGTTGGTGTTTAACCGAGTCTATATCAACTGTTTTGATAAGACTGTGATTTTTCCTGAGATTGAAGAAGAAAAGAGTTTGTTTCTATCGGCAAGGCAAGTGAATGAGGAAGTAGCTGGTGGAGCAGAGTTGTTTATGCTGTTAGCGACTTTGGAGGCTAAAGGTAAACTGGCGATTGGCGATTTAGCTGTGGTGTGTGATTTTCCTGATGTGTTTCCGGAAGAAGTGAATGAGTTACCGCCAGAGCGTGAAGTTGAGTTCTCGATTGAATTGGTACCTGGTACTAGACCGATATCGATGGCTCCGTACCGTATGTCTGCTGTTGAGTTAGCTGAATTGAAAAGTCAGTTGGAAGATTTGTTGGATAAGAAGTTTATTCGTCCAAGTGTGTCACCGTGGGGTGCACCAGTGTTGTTGGTTAAGAAGAAGGAAGGTACTATGAGGTTGTGTGTGGACTACAGGCAACTGAATAAAGTGACGATCAAGAATCGGTATCCTTTGCCGAGGATTGATGATTTGATGGATCAGTTGGTTGGTGCGAGTGTGTTCAGCAAGATAGATTTGAGATCTGGGTATCATCAGATACGTGTGAAAACTGAGGATATTCAGAAGACTGCTTTCAGAACGAGGTATGGACATTATGAGTATTCTGTAATGCCTTTTGGTGTGACTAATGCGCCTGGAGTATTTATGGAGTACATGAATAGGATTTTCCATCCGTACTTGGATCAGTTTGTTGTGGTGTTTATCGATGACATTTTGGTGTATTCGAAATCTGAAGAAGAGCATGCTGAGCATTTGAGAGTGGTTTTAGGAGTGCTGCGAGAAAAGCAGTTATTTGCTAAACTGTCTAAGTGTGAATTTTGGTTAGAAGAAGTTAGTTTTCTTGGTCATGTGATTTCAAGAGGTGGTGTTGCTGTTGATCCTTCTAAGATAGAAGCGGTATCTAAGTGGGAAGCTCCGAAGTCTGTTGCTGAGATTCGAAGTTTCCTTGGTTTGGCTGGTTATTATAGGAAGTTCATTGAGGGATTTTCTAAGTTGGCGTTACCGTTGACGATGTTGACTAGAAAGGGGCAAGCGTTTGTTTGGGACTCAAAATGTGAAGCAGGTTTCCAAGAGTTAAAGAGAAGGTTGACTACTGCTCCTATTTTGACGTTACCGAGTTCGTCGGAACCATTTGAAGTTTACTGTGATGCTTCATTGTTGGGTTTGGGTGGTGTGTTGATGCAGAATAAGCAGGTTATAGCTTATGCTTCGAGACAGCTGAGGGTTCATGAAAGGAACTATCCGACGCACGATTTAGAGTTGGCAGCTGTAGTGTTTGTTTTGAAGTTGTGGAGGCATTACTTGTATGGATCAAGATTTGAGGTTTTCAGTGACCATAAGAGTTTAAAGTATTTGTTTGATCAGAAAGAGCTGAATATGAGACAGAGGAGATGGTTAGAGTTTCTGAAGGATTATGATTTTGGGTTGAATTACCATCCGGGTAAAGCAAATGTAGTGGCTGATGCATTGAGTCGGAAATCATTACATATGTCTATGTTAATGGTTAAGGAATTGGATTTAATTGAGCAGTTTAGAGACTTGAGTTTGGTGTGTGAGAGTACTCACAACAGTGTTAAATTGGGAATGTTGAAGTTAACGAGTGGTATTCTGGAGGAGATCAGAGAGGGTCAGAAATCCGATATGCATTTGGTTGATAAGTTGACTTTAGTGAATCAAGGTCGAGGTGGTGAATTCAGAGTTGATGAGAATGGTGTTTTGAAATTTGGTAGTCGGGTGTGTATTCCGAATGTTATTGAGCTTAAGAAGAGTATTCTTGAGGAGGGACATCGTAGTGGCTTAAGTATTCATCCTGGAGCTACGAAGATGTATCATGATTTGAAGAAGTTATTTTGGTGGCCGGGAATGAAAAGAGAAATTTCGAGTTTTGTTTATTCTTGTTTGACTTGTCAGAAGTCAAAGATTGAGCATCAGAAGCCGTCTGGACTAATGCAACCGTTGGCTATTCCAGAGTGGAAGTGGGATAGTATCAGTATGGATTTCGTTTCTGGTTTACCGAGAACAGTTAAGAATTTTGAGGCTATTTGGGTGATTGTTGACAGATTGACGAAATCGGCTCATTTCATTCCGATCAGAATGGATTATCCGTTAGAGAGATTGGCTGAGTTGTATATTGAGAAGATTGTAAGTTTACATGGTATTCCGTCGAGTATTGTTTCGGACAGAGATCCTAGATTTACATCGAAGTTTTGGGAAGGTTTGCAGAAGGCTTTGGGAACTAAGCTGAGATTGAGTTCTGCATATCATCCGCAGACTGATGGTCAGACTGAGAGGACGATTCAGTCATTGGAGGATCTTTTGAGAGCTTGTGTTTTGGAAAAGGGAGGTGCTTGGGATTGTTATTTACCGTTGATTGAGTTTACCTACAACAATAGCTTTCATTCGAGCATTGGTATGGCACCGTTTGAAGCTTTGTATGGTAGGAGATGTCGGACACCTTTATGTTGGTATGAGTCCGGTGAGAGTGCTGTGGTTGGACCGGAGATCGTTCAACAGACTACAGAAAAGATTAAGATGATTCAGGAGAAGATGAGAATTGCTCAGAGTCGTCAGAAGAGTTATCATGACGGGAGGAGGAAGTCACTTGAGTTCCAAGAGGGAGATCATGTGTTTCTTCGTGTTACTCCGATAACTGGTGTTGGTCGAGCTTTGAAGTCGAAGAAGTTGACACCTCGATTTATTGGTCCTTATCAGATTTTGGAGAGGATAGGAGAGGTAGCCTATCGTATCGCTTTACCGCCGTCACTTGCGAATTTGCATGATGTTTTTCATGTGTCTCATTTGAGGAGATACATTCATGATCCGTCGCATGTTGTCCAAGTAGATGATGTACAGGTGAGAGATAACCTGACTGTTGAAACATCGCCTATGAGGATTGAGGATCGAGAGTTGAAGCAGTTGCGGGGTAAAGAGATTGCCTTGGTGAAGGTAGCTTGGGGAGGACCAACAGGTGGCAATGTAACTTGGGAACTGGAGAGTCAGATGAAGGAGTCTTATCCGGAGTTGTTCGTTTGAGGTACGTTTTCGAGGACGAAAACTCTTTTAGTGGGGGAGAGTTGTAACACCCCGATAATAATATAATAATTATTTAAATTAAGTTAATAATCTATTTATTAACTTAATTAAATAACTGGATTATTATTATTATTATTATTATTTTGGAATAATAATTATTGGAATAATTATTTATTGGAATATATAAGTTGGAATAATAAAAAGTCCCAATTTTTGGAAAAAGGGTTTTCACGTGAAAAGGAAAAGAGAAGCGACTGAAAGAGAGAAAGGGCAAAAGGCAGAGCAAGAGAAGAGGAAGAGCTTGAAGCTGCAGAATTTGCCGGATTAACTCAGGTAAGGGGGGTTTATCGTTGATTAACGGGTATTATATGATAATATGTCATGGGTAGTGATAGACCTTTAAATTACCTCTGAATTGGATGATTATGATGAATTGTGAACCTTTTTGGATGAACGAAATTGGGGTAGAATCGAGAGGAAATTCGTAGGAATTTGATGTAACCGTGTTAGATTTTGTGAAATCAAATAAGATATGAAGTGTGTTGAGAATATGGACGATTATTTGATGTAAATTGGACTGTGAAAGGTTGGATCGGATAGGTTTCGTAATAGGGAAAACCATTGTAGATCTGAAATCTGGTTTCTGTAGCAGAGGGTTCTGTTCGCGCGCGATTCGCGGCGCGAAGCCCAGTTCGCGGCGCGAACTGGCAATTCCAGAAGGGTTCTGTAACGCACCGTTCGCGGCGCGAACCCTGCTGCGCGGCGCGAACTGTGCTGTGCAGAAGTTGATGTTGGATGGTAAATTCTGTGTGGTGGTGATGCAGTTTTTGGCTGTCTAGGCTGAATGATGTGACTTGGCTGAGGACCGATGTAATAGGGATCATTTCCCGTTGTTTGAGTGGCATAGGTATTAGTAGGGTGTGCTAATACTATGATTAATTATATGGCATGATATGATATGCTTTCGTGATAAAATGTGTTGATGATATGTGATGGTATGCATAATGCTGTGAATGTATCGGTTATGTATGCATTATTAATAGACTGTTGTATGGCTTAGAGTGTGAGCATATGTCTATTCTTGAATTGTTGTTGTTATTGTTGTTGTTATTGCATTGCTAGGTGATTAGCATGCATATTCTAGCCTTTGGGGCTGTAGCTAATTCCCATGGTGAGGAATTAGTGAGTGAATCCTTGTGAAATTGTTGTTGATGTTTGCATACTAGATGAGTAGTGTGCATAGTCTAGCCTTTGGGGCTGTAGCTAATTCCCATGGTGAGGAATTAGTGAGTGAGTCATTAGATCTCAATGAGTGGGACTAGTGAGCTCAGTAGCCGTATCCGGAGGGATCGGTGAGCTTGGACTATATGTTCAAGAAGAGTTGGTACCGCATTTCATGGAGTCTCATTGCATAATGAATGCATGGCATAGCCTGTGGGGCTGTAGCTAATTCCCATTGTGAGGAATTAGTGAGTAAATCGTTGTATTGTGTTGTTGGTGTTGAATATGGTTTGAGACTATACATATGATATATATTATTGTTGAGTATAATGTTTGCGTTGATACTGCCGTTATGGAGTGTGTAGTCTGGTTAGGGTGATTTGATGCGTTATTTACTTAACATTGCATAATGTTGTATAATGCTTATTATATTGATTGAGGAACTCACCCTTACAACTATTTTTCAGGAAACGAGCAGTGAGTTGAGTAGAAGCAAATGCTTGGAGTCTAGTGTAGTCTCCTAAGTGGGTCATGCTCTGATAGATGTAACATCGGGATGGGACGTTTGAATATCTTATTGATTGGTTGTGAACCATTTTGCATGTAATATGTTACATGTTTGGAATAATTGAATTGATGTCTATCCGCCGCGTATTATGCAGATACTTTATGTTTTGAATTAAATAAATGAGCATGACAGGACATATTTGATGGTTATTGTTTGATGATCGTGTGACACCCTTCGGGGCATAATTACTCTGATTATTATATGTTATTATTTTAAATTAATATTTTGGGGTATTTAGAAGGGTGTTACACCCACAGTCTGAGCCCCTGATAGCTGGAGTATTAATGGCACCACCATGAGAAGTATGACTCGAGGAGTCTTTTTAATCTGCTAGATTGTTTTGAAAGATTTCATTTTGTCTACAGGCCAATAATACACAACTTAGAAACTAAAACACCATGTTGCTTACTAAAAATGATCTGCCTAGCCTTCGTTCAAGCAAGTTTTCACCAGGAAGCGTGTCTCTATATTCAACTTCTTTTGTTTACTCACCAAACATCGAACGGGACAATTCCATTTACATAACCTAGAAATTCAAAGAAAGACACTAATGGCCTTTTTAAGCAAAATCTTCTCTTAAGACAAATCATCCATTTTGTAAACATATCGTCCAGATTCCTCTAAGAAATGACTCTGGTATCAACTTGGAGAACCTATTTGAACGTTGTTAGGGAGAGCTAGGCTCTATGGTACATATGTTGGTATGAGCCACATCGTTGAGGGGGAGTAACCTAGAAATACCTATCTTAAAAAAAATTCACGCTCTTTGAGTACACCTCGAACATCTTCGTACACCATTGAGAGATATCAGACCTTGTCCTCATGCTGAATTGGTAAAGCCACCTTAGGCTTCAAAGATTTATAACAAGCACAATTTAGTATTTACACCCTTCTTATATTCGCATCATTATTGAAAGACTTTGATGTACCAAATTTAATTATGATGAGGGAGTTTAATAAATCATTAAATACACTGACCCTCAAAAACATTGAAGGGAATATGAAAACCTATTATGGAGAATAAGCATCCATGAAAGGGAACAACACACTCGTCATAATTTTTACATATCCTCTTGTCTTTTTCAGGAGGAATCACCATTAATTATCTGAAGGTTCCACCTTCGTGAAGGCATGGTTTAACTGCCCTCATGAGCAAAGGCAAATACCGTATCTGTGTCTCTTGGTCCACCCAACTAATCAGTTGTCCCTAGTGTCCATCCAGAATTCACGCTGGAGGTCTTCCATTCTAAGGATCCTATTTACACATGTGTAGCGGGGTATTCGTTACCTTATGGTTTATTGACTAAACCAAAAGTAAACATACAATTCGAGTCGCCACCACATTTTTATTTGTCCAAAGGAAAGGCTAAAAAACGAACAAAAGCCAAGTAAGAAGTTTTATCAAATCAAAAACTAATAAAAATGTCAGAGATCTAGGTAAGGGGGTTGGTTATGAAATGGGAAGGTTTTATGCACCCAAAACATCCTTAGTACTCTAAGGGAACCTCTTTTTGTAAATGCTGTTGTAGGTTGGTATTTGTGAAAATATGTGAAAAGGATTGGGGAGATGAGAAGAGAATATATTATATTTACAATTTTGTTGTTTGAATGGATGAACCCATTGCCTACGTACCATCACAAAGGTAGGATCAAAACCTCGTAGTTCGGGGTAAAAATCTCAAAGATTGGTGAATTGATTTGATCAAAAGCCTTAAGGTCTTTTGTTATCAAAGGGAGAAAACTAAACCTAAACCAACAATCCACCATGTGAGGAGAGCTTCAACATACTAGTGAGGGGTTATCCCTATAACAAGTATGGAAGACTTATAACCCAATCACTAAGGATGAGGTGAGATTTACATCAACCACTATGATAACTCAAACCTATGACTAATGTTTATGAAAAGGTTTAATAAAGGTGGCCATTGGAACCACAAAACAACTTGAAGTGAGTTGTATTTACAAGTTAAGTTTATTTGCAAAATGAAGTCAAAGTTGGATTAAGATTTATTCACAATGAGTATTAATGAAAATATTTTTGAAAAGTCAAAGGCATAAGGCCTAGGTTTCTAATTAGAAACAAAGTCAAAGTTTGCACAAAAAGAATTTGGCTTGGGTTAGAGTGGAGAGAAGAAGAGAAGGGCTAGTCCTAAAGCATACAAAGATAAGAGAGAAGATAAAACCCTTGGAGTTTCTTTTCTTGAATCATAGAGATGATTCAAGATGCTCCTTTCCTTTGGACTTAGCAAATAAACAAGCAATCACACAAATTTGGAACAAGCTCCTAGGATCTCCATTTTGGCTTGTCTCTCTTAACTTGACTACTCATGACAATGGTCCTTCTTACTATCTCAAGATGGAATCCCTATCACACAAGACCAAACATAAAAAAGTTCACAACACAATAAGAGGAATGGACAAAGAATGAGTTTGGAAGAGAAGTCTTTTGAAGTCAACTTTGACATTTAGCATTCTAAAGACATGAGGCCTAGTTGCTCTTGAACAAATTTAACATTCTAAAGGCATGAGGCCTAGTTGCTCTTGAACTCCTTTAAGCATGGGTATCTCCTAATTCTAAGTCCTTTCTCCTTTTTGCACTGGGTTCACACAAAACAAAAGCAAAACCAACACAAAACAACAATATATTTATATACAATAATGAGCTCAAATGAGCAAAAGGAAAATGACATAAACATAAAATATGTGCTCAAGTGAGGAAAGGGGAAAGCAATATGAATAAATGAGCAAGAAGTAAATTGCATTAAAGTAAATTGCAAGAAATTAAATGCTCAAATTAAAGTTAGTAATTAGTGAAGTTATGTTAGTTTGTCATAAGACAATTTAGCGCTATGTTAAGCAATCATAAGTGAACTAATGTAGTAGTCACACCTATCTGAGGCCGCTCAATAAAACTATAGGCAAATAAACACAAGTTAGAGATCATGACTAGTAAGCCAAGCTCCTACAACTTGCCATGCCAAAAGAAAAGAGGAAAGACCTTGTATGGACTTTAGGTTTTTTGCTTGACCAAGAAGCAACCTATCTTGGACACAAAGCAACTCACTTGATCTTGGATCAAGTTGAGTTTGATTTGGATCAAAGAAGGTTAAACCTCTCATTTGTCAAGACTAACCATAAGACATTAACTCATTGGCCAAAAAATAAAAAAAAGAGATGAAGATGAAATGAATAGAAAGAGAATTCAAATGTCAAACACAATTGGTCAAAAGTGAATTAAATCATCATCAACCAATGCTAAACAGAAGAGAAATGAAGGTTACAAGTCAACAAGTCAAACATATTTTTTTGGTATTTTTGAATTAAAAAAATAAATGCAAAATAAAATGGACAAAATATGGTCAAACCTCAAATTCAATTTAAATCAACTTCAATAAGTCCAATTAAATTCTCATAGGTCTAACATGGCCAAACAAGCTTTGGCAATTTTTCTCAACAATTTTTGAAATCAGAAACTATTTTAAAACAATTAAAAACAATAAAAATAACGCAATATGAATTAAAATCTCAAATAAATCTCAAACCAATTAAGAAATTGATGAGACAATTTTTCATTGACTTATCATGATCCACATGTGTTAGGAAAATATTTTTGGATTTTTCAAATTTCAGAAAGTATTTTAAAATGAATTAAAACTATTAAAAACCAAATAATTCATAAAAAATATTAAATGAAGCCACAAAAATAATTAAAAATCAAAATATGAAACTAGATTTTTCAAGAATTTTTTTGGCATTGGTCTCATATTTTGGTGACTTCAAATAAAATATTTATGAATTTTTGAAAATAAAAGGAATTAAATGGAATTAATCAGAAAATAAGAAAATAGAAAAAATGCGCAGCCACATGATCTTTTCATTAATTGACGTGGCATTGATCTGAGGGTTCAGAGGCGCAGTCACATGGTGCATTGGAGTCAAGCGCGCAACACCATGATTTAAAATAGGTCAGCATAATGAAAGGCTATGATTAAAACGTTTCAGTGAGATCCAAGGGCCATGAAGCTCCCACGTGGGGATGGTGGTGGAAACCACCATCTTCTCCGACGATCTAACCAAATCCGGCCACCACCCGCAGGAAATCAAATGTTAATGAAAAAGCAAGGTATCAAAATGAAGTTGAGGTGATGTACATCACCCCTGTGACCATGGATCATCCTCATAGTTTCTATTTAGAGAGAAACATGAGCTTGAAGATCATGGTGCTTGATCTGAAATGGCACGATTTGCAAAATTGAGACCACCACTGGCCTGCCTCATGCATGAGGACTTCAGAAAACAACAAAAACTCAAGGAATTCACATTATATTGCAAGATCTAGATCAAGAAAAATTGAGGTTCTACCTCTGAAATGCAGCTTCAAACAACATGAATTCTCCAAGCTTTTGATCCAATCTTGCTCTGGAAGTATGATGGTGATGCAAGGTCAAGGAATTGAGCTTTGAAGATCAACTAATGATGTTGAAATTCAAGCTTGAAATTGAAAATTAAAAAATGAAAAATCCTTTGGTGAGGGTTTGGTTTTCAATTCAACAGCACTTCAGATCTCCTTGTGGTTACCATTTGAATGAGAATGACCCTCTATTTATAGCTGGAATGGATGCAATGCAATGCTTGGCTCGTGTGCATGAAATTTGGATCCTCCATGCATGGGCCTGTACAGGCGCATGTGAGGCCCAAGAGTAAATGGAAATCCATGCTGGGATCACATGTAAGTCAATTGGACGTGTAATTGGAGCAGCATTTGCTTGCACATGAAGTTTCAAAGTGAAATGCAAAAATGAACATAAATATTAAGCTCTTCGAAACTCACTCATGGAAAGTCCAAAATATTAATGTGAGTAATGGGTGGAAAGCCCTTGAAATAAGAAACAAAAGTCATGTTGCGAAAAACTTCATTTGGAGTTTGGAAATTTATGAAAACTGGCTGTGAAGTTTGGGTACAAAACATGTCTAGGTTTCCTTTGAAATGTTTTACCAAAAGTAACCATCTTCAAGCCCTTTTGTTTCAATGATTCAAGCCTCAAATGGAAAAACCTCCAACATCAAAGTTGTATATATTCTCAAGATGATTAATTTAGACTCAAATTTTGCATCATTTGAGAAAGTTATGGGCACTTGAAGTTGGACATTTTTCAAATTCCATGACTTAGGTCCAAAGTGACCTATAATGTTTTGTATTATCACATGTATTTCTTTTAGGATTATGAAGTTTTGTCCAAAATAACATTTGACGTAGACATATTAATATTTCCAATTCATTTTTTCTCACCTCAAAATCATAAAAATTAAGGAAGTTAGGTCCTTGGGAAGTTGACCTGAAATTAGGGTTTCAGTCAAAATGACCTATAATGTTTTGAAATGAATGATGATCTTCCAAGTTTCAAATGGATTTTTTATGAACATGAAAGTTGTTCATATGGTTCTTAAGAACAGCTTTTCTCTTGGGGTCATCTTCATTTGACAAACACATCAAAAGTTGTATCTCAGTGATCCTCAGTTTAGTCAGATGACTTGACTGGTCAACTTCTCAAGGCCAAACTTCAAATCTTGATGAATGAATGATTGAGGATCCTCGCATAGGCTCATATATGCATAAAATAATTAATTAAATAACTTAACTTGATTAATTTTGATCATAGGTTGAGGTTGCTTCATGAGCAAGGCACAATCAATGCACAGTTGAATTAGGGTTTCCTTGGGAAACAATCCTCAAGCCCTTTGGGTTATCTTGATCAAATTGATAAATTGAGATACTTGGGAGACATATATGATGATTATGAGCATGATGGACCATTGTCATGCTTGTTCTCATCTTCATCTAGCCACTTCATTGAGCTTAGGAGCCTCCTAGGAGCACAGGAGCACATGATCACTTGAGCTTCAAAACAAAAAGAGTTAGTGACATATTTGTGTGCTTTTGGTTAGTAATCAAATAAGAAAAGCAACAATATACAATACAATCATACTTGGTGGTCTCAAACCACTCACACAAGTCCCACCCTGGGGTTAATGAGTCAAACATGCTATGATCCTTGAGGCAATGCAAAGAGCAAATGATATGATGCCATGAGGGATCTTAGGGTCAAAATTAGGGTCTTACAACATGAAAGAAGTGAGTATAAATAGAAAATCAAGGCAAGGTTAATGTTAAGTCTGATGTTCCTACTAAAATACAAGTGAAATATTTCACCAATCAACAACAATTTGCTTCATCAAACCCCATGCCCCTCTTTTCTAGATAGCCTAAAAAAGAAAGCAAGATTGAAAGAAAGAGAGATCTGAATCTTACCTTAAAAGAGGAAAATTTAAGAGCTCGTGCACTGAAAGAAGGGGAATGGGGTAGTCAGGGTTGGAGACCTATGCAAGAAAATTGGAAATAATGGAAGAAATCGCAAACAAAGAATAAGAAGAATTTTTGAAATCCATAAGCATCTAAAAAAGTGTAGATTAGTGATCAAAGAACTTCTTATATGCATTTCCGCAACAGTGAACAATTTGATCTACCATATTAGGAAGTGTGAACCACACCACCAAAAGTCAAGATCTCATAGTGAACTATTCAGCGAACTCAAGTGCCGTAATACAGAGAACACTAAAGGTGCAAGAAACACAAGAAAATGGGGGGGGGAGGGTAAATTAGGTTTCTAGATTTACAACTTTTGAAACCCAATGACACAAACAACAACGAAAATGATTAAGATAAATAACTCATATTTTTATTTTGGTTTGCTGTTAACGAAGCTATTTCTAATTCACCCGCCCGAGTGATTTTTCCTATTCAATAAAGACTTAATCAAATAATCAAATTGATTATACAACTCAAAGAAAAAATATCTAAGACTTATTGAGAATACTGATTATACCCTAGTCTCTCGAGGAAATGCAACTCAAAGACTACCCGTCTATGACTTCTTGAGAATTCTTACTAAACTTAGTCTCTCAAGAAAATTAACAAAATATTAATCAAGTTAATTGTGCTTATACAGATGCTTCTTACTAAGCAGAACATGCATAATGATATTCAAATATATAATAGAGAATATTTGAAATGAAGCTTAAGGCGTATCTTCAATCTTCTCTTTCTTGAAGATAGATTTTCTTTAACGAATTTTCTTCATTATGAAGTTTCTTTACTTTTCTGCATGAAAGTTTTCTATTTATTTTTGTTCTTCTTTTGTAATCATCCATAAAATTTTCCCATTCACAAATTATTTGTCCTTTTTATAGATAACAAATAATACTGTTGGAGGATAGGATTTGAACTATCTTCAAAATACACTACTGTTGTAGAGTAGGTAGTGTCAGTCGTAAATCTTGAGAAGTTGAAAGAAAATATTTTCTAGCCGTTTGAAGTACAATAATTTTTTATTTGACGCTTAACTTGTACTGTTCATAAGAACTATTCATCCATTTTATCACTCTAGAACATTGTATTTGAATATGAGGATTTAACGCATGTTCACATTT
This sequence comes from Lathyrus oleraceus, assembly GCF_024323335.1. Lineage (NCBI taxonomy): Eukaryota > Viridiplantae > Streptophyta > Magnoliopsida > Fabales > Fabaceae > Lathyrus > Lathyrus oleraceus. The sequence goes on from NC_066580.1 coordinate 370,137,919, forward strand.
CATAACCTTGAGAATAGATAGTAGAGTCTAATGAGAAGATAAGGCTTGAACAAATCAGAATGTATCAGAGAAGACTACTTCAAAAGTGTTAACTGGTGACCCCCAAATTTAACTTTAACTTTAGATACTAATGATGTCCAATGTTCTGAATATTTTATTATCAGAGTCTATAATCTCTAAATCCAGAGTCTCTCTAGGATCATATTCAAAGTCTGGTATGATCATCTTTGTCAATCATCTTTACTCATCTTCTTACTTGATCAAATTTAACTTTACTTTACTCGAAGCTTGCTCAGATTCTTCACACTTAACAAACTATTTGATGACAAAATTGTTGTTTTATACTTTGTTATCATCAAAAGTCAAGGATAGTTGTGGAACCAAATTTGTTCCAACTATCCCCCCTATTTGATGATGAAAATCATTATAAATTTGATGAACAATTTTGACTTTTAACAAAGCAAATAAATAGCTAAAAATCAGAGTTATGTTTGTAAGCTCCCCCTGAATTTTAGACTTCAAAATGTTTCTTAGCTTAACTACACAGAGTGAGGTTTGTAAGCTCCCTTTGAGATTAAGACCTTAGAAAATTTTGATTCACAATAAATTATCCAATAAATCAAAATCATATATTTTTCTCCCCCTTTGTCATCAGTAAAAAAAGAATATGATTAAACGAGAAACAAACTTTTTATAAACTGAATAAAAAGAAAGCCAAATAGATGGAGTCACAAAAAAATGTTAAAGAAGATTTATGGTTGTGTTGGAAGTCTAGAAAGGATTGTTGATAGAATGTTTTGAATCTGATTGTTGGTCTCTTCTTGGGGATCCATCCTGGTCCTTACTATCTCATTCTCCTTCTTCAGCTCATCCAGAGTCTTCAAAATCACAGAAGTAATAGCCTTAAAAGCAAAAGGTTCAGGAGATGTAATCCTAGAAGGTGTCCCAACTTCATGTCGAGGTTCTGAGTTTTGTGCATTTCCAGAAGTTGTTCCAACTTCATGTTGAGAATTTAAGATATGCATAGTTCCATAATTTGCTACAATTTCATAAGGAAAAACCAAGTTCTGCTCAAAGAGAGGAAACCTAAAAGTCATAGGAACCAGCCAAATAACTATGTTCTGAACAATAGAGTTTCCAACTTCATTCTGACTTGGTGCAAGGAGCGCCAAGGTTTTAATCCTGGTTGGGAATTTAGGAGCATCTCGTAAAAGCTCTGAAAAATGCTTTAGTTTAACTGTGAATTTTCCTAGAGCAACCTCGAGGAAAGGTCTTTGAGGAAACTGAACCATAAAGCGAACTAGTGCATAAATTGATCCCATATTACATTGCTTTCAGTAGGGTTGACACGGGTTGTGACAACCAGCCTCATAAATCTTAGACCTTCCATAATTTTTTATTCTATATATGTTAAAGATTCATTAAGTGATGGTCTTAGAGGGGAATTTTTCAAGTAAATTGGTGGAGGTACTCATTTATGTATCCATTACATAGTCAAAGGAGGATGAGGATAATTCAATTACTGATGGATCCTCATTAGAGAAGAATTCTCTCCCAATAGAGGAATCCCATGAGAAGGATAAGTTGTTGAGGATTGGGCCAAGAGCAGGTGTACCAATTTGATTGGAGGAAGGAAGAGACATGTTCATGGATGTGGGTTCAAGATTGGCCTGATGATAAAAAATGGTGTGTTCAGATGAAGGTGGGGATTGAGGTTATTATTGGATTGACTCATATGTTGTTGTAATTTCAGGTTGGTTGGTTGAGGTTGTTGTTGGATTGATAGATAGTGTTTGTTGAGGTGAAGATGGGGGTTAAGAGTGAGATAGAGATATAAGTTGTTGTGGAATTGGTTAACTGTGGTTTGTTGAGTTTGTTCATTGTAGTTGTGATTTCAGGTTCGTGTGTTGTTTCTAGTGAATTTTTTGTTTATGGTTCATTTGATGTTGTGGATTCATTTGTTTCTTTCGGAATAATACCAAAAGGTTGATTTCAAGTGGTTGTGATTGGAAAAAGTATAGGTGAAGAATTAACATTCGTAGAATTAAAATAGTAGAAGTCGCAGCATTAGAAGACTTTCAATGATTTTGGTGGGTAGAGATATCAACATATTCTCTCTCAGGTTCTTTATTCGTATGACCTGATTCCTTAACAATCTCAGCAATGTTAGCAGGTTCAGCAACCTGAGTAGCTTCAGCAGCTTTAACATCCTTAGCAGCTTGGGCAACATTTGTAGCCTTCGTAGCTTCAACAACATTTGTAGCTTTAGTAGCCTTATCAACTTCAACAACTTCAGCATCCTTAGCAACTTCAAGAACATTTTCATCCTTACCTGCTTCAACAACAATTCGAATTTCAGCAGCTTCCCTTATATGCTTTTCAGATGCTTCAGTAATTGTAGACCTTAGAATCTGTCTAGAGGTCTCAGACTTCTTTGGCTGGAGAAGAAGGAGGAGGATTGAAAGTTCCTTCTCCATCCTTTTTAGGCCTTATTTTCCTCTTGAGAGTTGCATCTGGAGGAGCATCCATCAAGTTATGAATGTCGACACCTGGATCAATTCTATCTTCCAAACAACTTTTAATGTAAGCCATCACAATTTCCGGAGGATCCAACTTAGTGAAGGTGTGGAAATCACCAATATCTACCCTTCTGGTAGAAACAAATTCCCAATCCAAGTCAACAGGGTCCACGCCATATGAAATCATAAGCATGTTTTTCAAATTCCTTCTGTTGAAAGATTTGTCCATTTCCGTGTAGAGATCTTCACAAAAATTCATTTCTTCCAGCTTAGCTACCAACTTGCTTTCAACCAAAATATCAGAAATCAGTCTTCCCAAAGGAATCCACTTCCTATATTTACGACCTGAGTTTCTTGTTTCCTTTACCATCTCCCTTAAATATTTAAACAATATAGAAGGAATATTCGTATTGATACACTTGGACAGATAATACAACATGTATTTCAGGTCAGTTTTAATGTAATCAACAAAGTTCCTATCATGACGATGATGAATGCATCCCAAGAGTCTTGGCCCAAATCCTTTACTTAGATCGAAGATTCGTGATGCCTAAATTTGATCCTTCTTAGAAGATGGTGGCCACAATTTCATTCATTTTTCCCCCTTTCGAACATTTGATAACATCTCTTTCCATAACCATCATGTTTCAGTATCTTGGCTATGGATTTCTCAGAAATCTGAAGTTTCTGGCCTAGAACACTAGAAAATGCAGCTTCTGTATGAATCCAAAAATCTTTTACCAGTGCAAAATAAACTGGTCCTTTCAACCTGTTGAAGTAAACTTCCCATCCTTGACTTGCAACATCGCTTGTGAGATCAAACCCACTTTACTTTAGCTTTTCAAAATCTATAATTGATTCACATAGAACTTCTAACTCATCCATCAGAGTAGATAGAGAAATATCAAGGATGCCTTCCATCATAACAGCTTCCTATTGACACTGATTTTGTTGATCTTGTTGTTTTAGTAGCTCTTATTTTTGAAGTTATTGATCAACCATCGTTAGGGTTTTAGGTTTGGAGAGAGAGAGAGAGAGAGAGAGGAGAGAGAGAGAGAGAGAGAGAGAGAGAGAGAGAGAGAGAGAGAGAGAGAGAGAGAGAGAGAGAGAGAGATTGTGTGTGTGTGTGTGTGAAAGAGAGAGAGAGAGAGAGAGAGAGAGAGAGAGAGAGAGAGAGAGAGAGAGAGAGAGAGAGAGAGAGAGAGAGAGAGAGAGAGAGAGAGAGAGAGAGAGAGAGAGAGAGAGAGAGAGAGTTTGGAAGATGAAAAATTTGAAGTGTGGGCTGTGAAAAGAAGTTGCATAATGTGTGAGAAGTGAGCGCATCATGGGTTTAAATAGAGAAAGTAATATTTTTTTTTTGAAAACACGCAATTTGACAAGGGAGGCGAAATGAAACAAAATTTTCTTTAATCAATAATTAGTATCCCAATAGGTCACCTTAACCGTTCAGATGGATAAATGTATGACAAATGTATTTATTTAGAGCCACGCATATAACACTTGATTTACACCATTAATTTCAAACATGTTTAGTAAGAAGATAGAAAATCCCATAAGGATTTTGAGCGGGACACTCATACTTACCTTATCCAATTTCAGAAAATACTATTAGTGCTTTTGAGATATGAAGAGCTCTATTTGTGGAGGGTTAGTTCTGTCTATTTACTTAGAATAGAAACTTTAGAATGAAATAGTCTTTGCTTGAACTTCCTCATAGGTTCTAATGGGTTGCTTTCTTATTGAGTACATCAGAAGATATGTCCTCAGAGGCAGACTAGCTAATCTTCAGATCTGCAGATTTAAAACTAGCTTTGACTTTTCACAATCAAGCTTATCATTAAAATCAACATGAATTGATTCCTCAATAATGTAAGTTCAGTGTTACATACTTTGTATCCTTTTAAGCCAATCAGAGTGTCTTAACATGATACATTTTTGAGTTAGAATCAAACTTGTTAGTATTTAAGCATAAAATACAATATTAGAGATAGATAGAAGAAATTTAATACTAATAGATTCTTAACCGATGATCTTACTCTCCTGTCGTCCTTCAAAACCTACAAATCCATTAAGCTTAAGTTCCAGACCTTAAAACATATGCCTTATTCCCTTTATCTGTTGAGATCATCTATATTCCAAATACCATAATTGGTGACTCAACTTTGCTACTTAGGATGTCTGCAACATAAATCATTTTATCTCTTGGTACCCTCATCTTTTTGGATCCTTTGAGATTAGTTTTCCTAGAAGTTCTATCAACCCAGAGTTTATGAGCATAATATTTATAATGAGAGTGACCATAGTTTAAATGGGAATGCATAGCCCTTGGCTTTTTCACATTCTCTTTGGGTTTAGGCTTCAACATGGAGTTCTTTGGTTTAACATAACCAATGCCTCTTTTCCCTTCACCACTAATTTCTTAGATCATTGAAGCCATTTTGCTTCTATATATGTTCTTAGCTAGGAATTTTTGAAAGGAAACTTAATATTTTTTAGAAGCACATTTAGTATCCATAGGAGCTTCTGAAAGAATTTATTTTCTGGAATTTTCACTCTTACATTTTAGGGCAGAGTTTTTAATTTCTAAATTACTGACTCTATCTTTCAAAATAGATTCTTCCATTAGCAGGTCACTATGGAGTTCAGAATTGACTACATGAATTTGTTTCAGATTCTTGCATCTTTGCTGAAGCTTCTGGCTCTTTTCAAAAATCTCAATTGAAGATAATTCTAATTTAGAGCGAGTGAGATTAGAAAATACCTCGTCATAGTCTGAATCTAACTCAGAATCTGATCTTGATTCTGATCATGGTCCTCCTTTGGAGGTGTTGACCTTAAGATCCATATAAGCTTTTTCTTCTTTAGAGGCATCTTCAGATTCATCTTTAGAGTCACTTTCAAAGTCTTCCTTTTTACCTTGAAGAGTTTTGGTTTTTAGAGCTACCTACATGACTTTCCTTTGAGGCTCATCCTCTTATATTATGAAGGCTTCATCATTCTGGATTGAATCCAAAACCTTAGTTTTCTTCACTTTCTTATTCTCTTCATGTGTCTTTTTTAAAGAAGCAAATATAGACTTATCAGAGTCTTTATTTGTAATATTCTCATACACTACTACAAATAATACATTATATGACAAAATGTTCACCTCACCCAACCAAAAATTGAGGTAAAATGTCAATGCGCACAAGGTTTTATTTTATTTTTTTAATAAATACAATACATTCCCTCGGTTTCTAAATAGAACCGAAGGGAAAAAGAATTCAGGACATGCCTTGATTCCCAACAACAACAATTTATATTTTTATTTCTTTAAAAGTGGTGTATTTCTTTTTCTTTTTATTTATTTTTAATTAAAGATCTATTCCTTCTATTATATTTAATAACTAATGGATTAGATTATCATAATTTACTATAAAAGCACTCGTTAATCTGATTTTACCATAAACATAACTTATATGTAGCCGTTTCAAACTCTTACGCATCATTCATTGGGATGGATTGTAAGACAGAAAAAATCTTCATATTCTTCAATCTTGGAAAAACATTTTTCTATCATTGAAATCTATCTCACATAATGATCTCGATGTTGCTGTTGTATTTTTATTACAATCTTATTATGTTGTCAATCAAAGAAAACTTTGAGAAATATATTACTTTTCCCGGTTGACAACATTGAGAAATTTATTCCTAATCACAATCATGCATTTCTCTTTCATGTGAAAGCATTTGCCATGAAAATATCTGCTGAAGATACTGAAATCTTTTTGGGATAGATTGTAAGTACAAAAAAAAATTTCTCTTAGTTGTAATAGATAACTTATCAAAAATTTGAAAAGATATTATATGAAAACAATGTAAATATAAAAATAGCTTTTTCATTCGTTTTTTAATTGAAACTGAGAGGTTATGTGGTGCTTGGGATGAAATATATTTTATTGTATTTTTTATCTAAAAAGAAAGACATTTTACCTCAGTTTTTATTGATAACAGAGGTAAAATATAAGCGTGTTTATTCAGTTTCTTCACCGTCCTTAAACAAATCTTTGTTGTCTCTTTAATGAGTATCAACGATTAAGAGACTGTCATTAGTGATCCTCGTGAAACCTAAAACCCTCATTATAAAAGCATTCTGAATATTAAAAATTGATAATGTAACATTTAACATGAAAACTTTGAAACTTAAAAAAATATTTTTTTTTTGAAAAAGTTCTCAAGGATTGATTGCAAGAACATAAAATTATTTGGGTTCAAGATTTGTATTCTTAAATAATCATATAACTGAATATTTATTTTATTTATCTAACCTTTTTTTTGTTTTATATCAGACATTTTATCTTCCTCAAGATCAACGAAACGAGGATCCTTAACATTTTCTCTTCTCCAAGATATGCAACATTTGTTCTTCACCGACAACAATGACGATGAAGAAAAAATATAATATTTTGTGTAAACAATATAATATTATGTATAAACAACGTAGTCTGTAAACAAATTAATTTATTAATATTTTGTATAAACACTGTAATGAGTATTTTTTTTAAAAACATAAATATCTTTCCCCTTGATTTTGTTAGTAAATCGAGAGGAATATGGTGTCAGTTTGGAAAATATAAAAAAGCTATTGTTGGGGATTGAATCCATGACCATTTCAACTAACCCCTCAGCTATTCTTTAACCAAGGGGTAAAGTGGTAGATTTTTATACCACCCTTTGTTATCTCGCCTCTTTAGTCGAGGTTAAACCAACTTCGCATCCAAGGTTACATATGTTTTTTTGTAGTAGTGATACTTTGAATATGACATAGTATAAACAAAAATACTTCTAGATCCATGATGATTTTTGTGATCCTTCTTTTGTTTCTCATTCATCTTATTTCTTTCAAGCCTTACACTGTTAGCATCCAAAGGATGCGGGTATCCATTTAAATACATTTCCCATAAATTTACATCTTGGACAAGAAAGAAACTTTATATTTTGTCTTTCTAGTAATCAAACTTATCTCCATCAAAAATTGGAGACTCGACAAAATAGTAGTCATTGTCATTGTTTGAGTGAGTCATTTTGTGGTTTAAGAAAATGGATCTTTTTCTAACAGGGTTAAGTGTTTGACACAACTAGTAAATACTAGAAATGAAGCTCAGATACTAATTGAAGGTGCAAGAAACATAAGAAATGAGGCATTTGAATTGGGTGTCTATATTTAAAAAATTTGCAACCCAATGACACAAAAAACAACAAAAATGACAAAGATAAATAACTTAAATATTTTGATCCTGATTCACTATTATCGAAGTTACTTATAGTCCACCTATCAGAGTGATTTTTCCTTCTCTATAAGGACATGAGCCAATAATAAAATTTATTATACAACTCAAAGACAAACTATCTAAGATTTCTTGAGAATTCTGACTATACCTTATTCTCTCAAGGAAATACAACACAAAGGCTACCCGTCAATGACTTCTTGAGAATTCTGACTAAACTTAGTCTCTCAAGATTTGACTTCAGATAATGATGATGTCTAATGTTCAGAATCTTTTATTATTAGAGTCCAGAGTCTCTATTTCCAGAGTCTCTCTAGAACTAGAGTTCAGAGTCTGATTTGATCAGCTTTGTCCAGCATCTTGATTTGATCAGAATCATCTATCTTCAGCTTCTTGATTAGATTTAAATTTACTTTGTTTCAAGCTTGATCAAAGTCTGCACACTTAACAAACTATTCGAAAGTGAAATTGTTCTTTTATACTTTGTTATCATCACAACTTAAGGGTAGTTGTAGAACCAAAGTCTTCCCAACAAATATATCATTATTGTCGGACATAGGGACATACAACAAGACTTCACTGTGAAACATCATTGATCAAGATAAATACATTAATTCATTTGTTCCTAATTCTTATGATGTCCCTTAAAAAAGTTTCACTTACTTATGTTAATAGTCATCCTAAAGATGTATATGAAAAAACCCTCACTCTATAGAATAGGAATAAGGACTTAAGATGAAATTGTTATGGTCCATCGCAAGGCCTATAGATAAAGGACCAAGAGCATGTGGACCTATGTGCTTGCAACTACAAAATTGAAAACATGGTTGAAGATCTATCTGAAGTTTTGATAACGACAACGATGTTTATAGTCGGTGGAAATAACTTTCAACCTTGATGATGAAGATATATCGCGAGAACCATTTGATTCTCATAAAAAAGAAGATTCAAGATCAAAGTGCTTATACAAACCAAAAGCAATCAAGGAAAAATATTGAAGCCTCCTATAAAGTGTGAAAGCTTGCCAGATTATGACTGCCTGTCTGTCTGAGTGACCCAAGTATTATAAAAATAAGAAAGTATCCTAGAAGTACAAAGGAAACTCACACACACCTAAAATATTTTCAAAGTGTTTTTATCGTGAAAAGTACTTTCTAAGACATGGCCAATTGATTAAAAAGATGTATAAACCTTTTTAAACTAATTTTTAACTAACTAATCGATTGGTAAGTTGTGTCAATTGATTTGCAAAACTTTTCTAACCCAACCAAACAATCAGAGCATCAAACCAATAAATTGGAATAGTTCTAATAAATTACCTAAATAAAAATGACATATCATTAATCACTTGTAACTTCTCTATATCCAAAAATTCCTTTTTAGGCTTGCTAATAAAATGTAAATGAGATGGTCAATCGATTGAAGCTTTGTACCAATCAATTAGCCCATTAATTTAACCCGTGGATTATTTCCATTCAGGATTTTGAAACTACTATATAATGGAGGCATACCTCCTTTTCATTTCACACCATTCTCCAATGTTTTATTACTTCTTTGGAATTTATATCACTAAAATCTCCCCTCTCTCTCTCTCTCTATATATATATATATATATATATATATATATATATATATATATATATATATATATATATATATATATATATATATATATATAATATTTTCTTTCACTTGATATTGCCTTAGTGCTTGTAAGTGAAGCTTCGCTTGCGAGGAAGAAATTTTAGTAAGTGGTTGTGCTGGTCATTTAATTTTTTAAGAGTGCGATACTCTTAAGAAATTGAATTTGGATCTTGAGATAAACCTTTCGTAAAATCTTTGTGGTTTCTTTCTTATATTTTTTTCGTAAAAAGCATTGTTTTGGTTGTTGAGATAACACATAAATCTATGAAAGGTTCATTAGCTTAGCTTGGGATAAAAGTTGTCATTGGTTAGGAATAAACCTGTAAAAAGTTTAATATCAGATTATGTTTAGGTTTGTGGGCATAATCTTCAAAAGGTCAAAGTTCATAGTCAAAATCTCAAAAAGATCCCAAGAAGGTCAAGTTCGGTCAAATATGGATAACTCTCTGGTGCAATCTCTCTAACTTTATTCTCTCTATTTTCCTCTATTTACTTTTCTTTATTATTTATCTCCTCTGCAATTTACTCAAATAAAATTATAATGCGATCTTAATCGAGAAACAAATGTGTAACAAATGAGAAAACTTGCAGATAAAAAACTAATTTAGTGAAAACAAGACTAACATACACATAAAAAACTTATTATTGACAAGACTAATGTGTAACAAATGAGAAAACTTTCCGTTTTCATTCTTTGAATTGTCAACCAAAACTCTCCAAATTTTATGACGGTAAACATCCCCTAAACAATTCAAACATTACAACAATTACAATTACTCCTACAACAAACACATTTTATCACGGTTGGAAGAAATATATTACCACAATTGGATGTCTGTAGTAATGAATGGTGGGGTAGTATGCGCCCTCTTACAACCACGAGTTGGAAGTCGTGGTAAAAACATAATAGTGGGTAAAACATCACCACAATTAAAGAAACCAACCGTAGTCAAAGACTACATCTCCCTCTTTAACGGTTAGAATTTGGTTTAATGCTTCTAATCATAATTTGATTTAATCCTTTGGAAAATATTGATCAGTTTAAATTATTTTCTAATATAACTTAATTTTTCATATTATTATTTTCTAATTCAATTCGAAAGATTATATATTCCATGAGGGGTTTGTAAAACAATCAAAGCACTTATGATATAACAAACTCATCTTCCATAACGTGTTGTAATGTACATGGAATAACTTCAAAAGTAACATACATATACAAACACATCATAAATAACGCAAACTTGTATCAACAAAAACAAATACTTACCTTAACAAAGCAACATGCACACCTCAACAATAAAATTAGCATTAAACCTAACATAAGAATCTACAATAACACAAACAACAATATTTATCAACAAACATGTATCAACAAAAACAAAAACTTACGGTAACAAAACATACATACCTCAATAAAAACTTTAACATACCAAAAATACTCTACAATAACAAAAACAACAACTTACCTTAACAAAACAATAACATACCTCAACAAAATATCAACATACATAAACAATAGCATCTACAATAGCACAAAAAACAACATACAACCTATACATAAACAAAAACATACCTCAATAAAAACATTAACATAAATCAACAAAAACATAAAAAAACAACACAAAACCCAACATACAACCTCAACAAAAGCTACAAAATAACTAAACAAAAAATGAACAACATAAGATCTTTTTACATTCTTCAGATATCTCTTGCAGAGTCTTCAAATATCTCTTGCAGTCTTCAGATTTCTCTTGCAGACTTCAGATATCAGAGTTTGAACGCCAGGTTCAGATTCTTCATGTGATTACTCGTCAGGTTTGGAGTCAGATCTGATTTCTCTTTGTGTTGGATCAGCTTTTCTGAACTAGTACAGATGTCAGATATTCATTTCCTCAGAGTCATTTTAACTTAGAATCCTGCGCACTTAAGAAAAATATTAGGGTACTGTAAGACCCCAATTTTGGCCCTAAGATCCCTCATGGCCCATATCATCTCATATCATAGCCTCAAGGATCATTGCATGCCTTTGCTTCCCTCCTAGTGGGTAGGTTGCCTTGTGTGTATGGTTCTTGATCACCAAGCATGTTTTGCATTTGTATATTATTGCCTTTCATATGTTTATCATCCAAAAAGTACAAAAATATTGTCAGTCTAACCTTGTTGCTTGCAGTTGAAGCAATTATCAGCAACTAGGTCAAAGACAGTCAACAGTCAGTCAAAGCAATGGATGATGGCCATTCTTGCAGAATTTGGGCACCGTGACCAATAATCAAGAGTTCACACAACTTGGGACATCATTGGAAATCAAGGTCTCAAGGGATTAGGGTTTGGAATTCATCAGAAGTGGTTCAATCATGCAAAACCCTAGAAAAGTCAACAGAAAGTCAAACTTGGTCAACTGGCCATTTAATCAGTGATTTGATGGATGGAATTGATTTGAAGGAGTTCATTCATGTCTATACAAGCCTCATATGTCATGTCCAACCTCATCATGGAAGAATTTGAAGTCAAACAGAAAATTTCCAGAAATGGAAACTGGACCTGTAATTTTAACTGCCAAAAATGGAAACTTCTTGATCCTCAACTTACATCATGATACAAGCTTCAAATGAATTTTTGCCCAACATGAAAGTTGAAGATCTTGTTCTCCCATTTCCAAAAAGTCCAAGAACTCTTAATTCCCATGTGTGGTTGGCAAGTTATGATCGAATCGATTTCAGAAAATCTTGAACTTCAAAAGGCCATATCTCTCAAACCGTTTGGCCAATTTTGGTGGGGTTTTTTCCTACAAGTCACATTTGATCCCCTCTTTCCAAAAATATAAATTTCATGAGCCAAAACTTCACCAATCAAAATGGCATTTTTTGACTCTTCTCATTTAAATGCAAGTTTGACCAAGAGTTGACTTTTTGATTTAAACATTTTTCTAGCATTTGGCCAATTGGAAAAGCTCAGAAATGTCATTTAGAATGTGTTTGCAAAGTCAAAATATGCAGTACATGAGGCCATTGTTTGGTTGCTTGAATTGTAAGAAAGGTACAATTTCACCATACTTGTCCATGCTTCCACAACCATGCCTTGTACCTCAAAAGAGCAGCAGCATTATGCATCATTTTTTCTGTCATTTGTGAACCTAATTAGCAGCCTAATCAACAGCAAAACAAAGAAGCCATGCCTCACTTGCTTAAGATTTGGAAAATGAGTACAAAGCAACCACACCCTCCATGCCTTACCTTGTACTGTCCAGCAATGCGGCAGATTTTCTGTCACTTTTGAACTCCAATAGCAGGCACACAAGGCATAGGAAGTAGAAAAGAAATCAAGAGAACTTCTGATGCATTACCATAAACCCTTGGCATTTTTCTCTTCTAAAAAAACTGTCACAACACTGCAGCAGAAAGAAGAAAACTTTGGCAATTGCTCAAAACCAAAACCCTGCTACAGCAGCCAAAAAACCACAAGACCATAGACCATTCTTTCACTCAAAATCCATCCACCTTGCTTTGGCATTTAAAAAAATTTTCTGTCAAACTCCACAGTGGAAGGACAGTACCTTGCCACTAAAGCTACACTCAACAACATAATTTAGGGGTGTACTTCCTGTGATTAAAGAGGTAGTAGCAGTAACAGCAAGGGGGCATCCTGATTTGAGGGAATTCACCTTATTTGCATTTTAGAAGAGCTATCCAAACACGGTGACCTAAGCTAGCTTAAACAACACTTCCATCATTTTTCCCTGTCATCACAAAACCAACAAAGACACCCTAAAGGCCATTCCCTTTTTTTCGGTCAACAAAAAGACAGTAGCAGCACACAGTAGAAAACCAGAAAAACCACACTCATTCAAAAACTGGCTGCTATTTGCATCCCACCTTGTCTGTCCAAGCTCAGACAAAACCTGGCCATTTGCCACTTCCCAAAGGGCTCACCATTTTTTGAAACTTCCAAACATAACCAACATGACATAACTTAACCAACAAGCCTCATTCATTCAAACCACCTCACTTGCATTTTGCCAAGAAAAATCCTGTCAAACAAACCAACAGACCACAGCAAAAAGGCATGGCTCACTCACCAGAAAATCTCACTTCTGCTATTGCATTTGAGAGGGTTGTCAAGAGAATTTCGAGGAGAACTTAAGCAGGGCATTTTAATTCCACACCTTTTCATCATTTCCAAACCCTGCCAACATAACCAACAAACCACAAACCATTTGGCCAAACAATAAAAAGGAGCCACACTGTCAAATCCTGCAGCATCAAAAAGTCAACACCCTGCAGCAAGAAAATCCTTGGCAACACATGACCAACCACTTTTTCACTCATCTTGATTCACCTTGCTGTTGGCAGATTTGAAGAAAAACTGTCAAAGTTCAAAACCACTAGGCAACATCCAAAAGCAGAGTTCACTCCTCTTTTTTTTCTGTCATGGCAGCCACAAACCATTTGGCCTGAGCAGTAGCACAACACACATAACAGACCAAAAAAAACACACATTCTCTCATTTTGGCATTTGGCTCGATTTGGATTTTCTGCTAAAAGCTCCAAAGACCACAAGCACCCTTGGTTCCTCCATGCTCTAAACAACATTTGGAAGCTCATTCAAGCATTATTCATCACCTGTGCAGCTTCCTTCTCACTCTGTTTTCACTAAGCTCCAACAATGGCCAAGCACGATTTGGACATTTTCATGCATAGCTGAGCAAAAGGCATCAAGCAGACATCAATATCAACCATTGTGCTCATCTGTTTTTGCCTACAACCACAAAAGAATCACTGCATCTCCATTTCTTCAAATCCAAGTAAAATTTTGACCAACTCTTTTCTCAAATTCTTGCTATGCCATGTGTAGTTCCTATCTTGCTGAGTGTTGTGCAACTTGAATCACTTGAATTGGTGAACCATGTTGTGTTAAATCTTGTTTTTCATTTTTGTGTACAAATGCATTCTCCCTCGATTTGGTTTGGTCATGATGAATTAGAGGAAATGGATACCATATCTGTATTGTGTGTTGTTTGATGATGCTGTTGATGTGCTTGCCATTAATTTCTGGGAGTTTTTTTTTTGAAATTTTCGAATGCATGGCAATAATGAATGTATGCTGTTTCTAAAACCTTAAGCTGCCCAGAAATTTCTCATGATTGTTTTAGTTTTGTTTGTTTATGACATGTTTGCGTGAAGAACATTACTATTACCATGCTGCTTGCTTGATGTTGTTTTGATGATTACATGATGATGAAATTGAATGATGAATGTTGCTGCAGTTTGAAACCCTGGTCTTTTCCAGAAATCATGTCTCTATGTATGCACGAGTTTGGCTGATGTTGTTGCTTGTGATTATGTGATTGATTTCCATGGCCATGCTATTGCATTGTGTTGTTTGATCTGTTGATAAATTTGTTGAATGCCATGCTTAAACCCTAGGGTTTATGTTGAAAACTCAGAAAATTTGAGTTAGTTGGCCTGTGCACTGTTCCATTGGCTGAGAGCCAATAGGAACATTTCCTTTGCCTTGCCCAAAACACACCGTTTTGATTAATGAGGGGTTAATTACAAATATGCCACGGTTGACCATCGCTTTGACCCTCTTGCCTTGCTATGTGCTTCATGTTTCATCAATTTGTGCATCAACTTCAACAATTAATTTCTCATCCATTTCAACTCCAAAAATTCTGATTTTTTTTGCATCATGTTCACAAGAATGTCTAGTATTTGATTGTGATTTTTAATTAAT
Organism: Lathyrus oleraceus; assembly: GCF_024323335.1. Lineage (NCBI taxonomy): Eukaryota > Viridiplantae > Streptophyta > Magnoliopsida > Fabales > Fabaceae > Lathyrus > Lathyrus oleraceus. The sequence goes on from NC_066580.1 coordinate 370,153,088, forward strand.
TTTCCATTGGCTGGATTTTAATTGATAATTATTTTCTTGACATGTATGCATAATTGATACATTGTGCCATTCCTTTTGTGAAATTGTCATGACATATCCAATGAGCTTGAAATTTTTTGTGGTAAAACTAGACTCATTCATCTTCATTTTGGTATAAAGATTGTGCATTTATCATTTGTGGTTTGCTAGATATGATTTTTTGAACTAGGGTGTGACAATTTGTGTCACACCAATGATGTGCATCTTCTTGATTTTTGTTCACATGTCTCCTGGCCTCCAAATGATCTCAAATTTTGCATGAATGATCTCTTACATGTCTAGTTTGTGTATGAATTTTCCTGGAATTAATGACGCTGTTTTCCATTTATTTGAGAATTTTCTTCCATGCTTAGTCATTTGTTGACTTTTTGTGGTACATGTTGCCAAATCTTTTGTGAAATTCTCAAATCTTATTGTATGACCATGAAATTTCATATGTGATAACTAGACATCTTGACCTTTGCATTGGTGTTAATCTCATTCATTTCTCATCTGTTTTCAATTTGATATGATTTTTTGAAGTTGACCCATGCTTGTTGACTTTCATTATGCTTACTTGAATTTGGTTTGACTTCATGATTTTAATTGGCTGCCTTCCTCTCATCCAAATGCAATGAAATTTGACATGCTTGCCATGCTAGGTGTTAGGATTGAATGTGATTTATTTGATAATTTTTGAGATTGTTTGGGTTGACTTTTGAATGAAGTCTTGCTGTTGACCTTTTTGTATGCTTCCCTTGCCATGCATTGCCTTCCTATGTTCATGAAATGATAATAATGCATGATTTGAATGTGAATCCAATTGAGATAGCTTCTTAAATGTTTGAACATGAATTGGGTTGACCTTTCTTTGCTGTTTGACTTTTTTCTTTCATCTTTGACCCTAGGCTAGCCCTAGTGGTCTTTTGAGCTTACAATTGAGCTATTGTTTCAGGTTAAGCACCAATGCCTCAAAGATCATTCAAATGTGATTGAGTTGGATTGTATATATCATGTGCTAACCCTTGTTTTGTAGGTGTGACTCATATACTTGAGTCTTGTGCTATGCACATTGGTCCCTCTGTGGTTGACTGTTGTTTCATTTTCCTTTGATTTGAACTGTTAACTTGTCTACTAATAAGTTTGACTTTTTCAGGTACTTTAGTTGCTTAAGTTCCTTGAACTTGCTTGCTTTGCTATTTAGCATTTGCTTTGAGGTATAAACCTTTCTTCTTCATGTAGTCTGGAGTCCCGGTCTGCTATTTGACCGGGCAAACTGTCTGAAGTCCTCCTTAAGAGGCAATGCCTGTGTTTGTTTAAAATTGTCCCAAGCAGGAAAAGTCCTTCAAGTAAGGCAATTGGTGGAAGGTAGGGATAAGCAATCTATCCCCCACTATTCAGTGTGTCCTCTCTTTGCTCCCATTACATGGTTGAAGCATTGAGATAAAAACCCAAGATCTAATCGAGTCAATAATGGGGAAAGAGTTCCATCTTTCTGAACTCCCCCACTTTCTATTATTTGATGCTCTCTCAGACCTGAGATAGAAGCAATGAGGCACACCCCTCATCTCCTTTTCATCTGCTTCACCTTAGCCTCTCAATGGCAAGGTTAAGAGCGACCTTTACCTATCACAGTGGACTTTCATAGTCAAACCCTCTTGTGTGAGCCCCCCCCCTTGTTTGGCTATAGAGTGTGCTGTTTGATATTGATTGATTGATTGATTGCCTCATATACACATGTTTGCTTTCATGCTTTGTGCACCCATCATCATTGATTGCTCATCAATGCATAATCATCTCATTTGTCTTTGTGACTTATCATTGCTGTTTACCCATTGAGGACAATTGTAAGTCCATCCCTTTTGGCCATTTGCTCCTATGATATGGAAGGATAGAGTGTAAGACCTCATTGGCCACTCATATCTTCTGTTTTGTCTGTTTGATTGTGAGGAAGCAATTGTAAGTCCCTGCAAGTTGGCATTTGCTCTCCTGTGATCATGTTGCATTGTTTGATTGTATGTGAGGATACAACTGTAAGTCCCTGCAAGTTGGCATTTGTTTCCTAGGACCATACTGTGGAGGTTAGAGTAAGCCCAGACAGATTGGCATCTGACATCCATGTTTTGTTTTTCTTTGTTTATGTGAGGTTGCAACTGTAAGTCCCTGCTAGTTGGCATTTGCTTTCCTATGATCATATGTTGGATATTGGTGTAAGCCCAGACAGATTGGCATCCGGTATCCAAGTTTCATTTTGTTTAGGAGATTAGTGTAAGACCATTGAGTGGCCTCTGATATCCAGTTTTGTTTTAGGATCGCGGTATAAATCCATTGAGTGGTATCCGGTGTCCGCTTTTTGCTTTTTGTTTGTGAGATTGGAGTAAGACCATTGAGTGGCATCCGGTATCACCTGTTTGTTTACATTATTATTACCTATTGCTTATTCCAAAGGACACACTTGAATCATCTTCTATATGATTTCAAGAGGTGAACCTTCTAAGAAGTTTTACGATCCCATCTTCATCCATTCATCCCCATTATGTCCTAAACCTTTTCATACTTTGATTTCAAACTTAACATAGATATTGTGCAAACATCTTCATGTTTTCCAAACTAAAAACCTGGACCCAAGTCCTTGACTTTTTCAAACTCCATTTTCATAATACTTCTTTCAAATCAATCTTAATCATACTTTGACTTCACTTTCATAATCACAATCAATTAACTTCACTCATTCACTTGTTTTGGCTTTGTCCATTGTTAATCTTTTCATGCATTAGCCATAGGTTTCAATTATCATTGCGGTTGATGTAAATCTTGCCTATCTTTAGTGAGTCGACTATAAGACTTCCGTACTGAAAACAGGGTTAACCCCTCTAGTGCGTCGAAGCTATCCTCACATGGTGGATGTTGGTCTTGGTCGAGTTTTCTCCCATTGATAATGAAAAGCCTCAGTGCTATTGTTTAAAATTGAATCCACCAACCTTTTGGAAATCTTTTAGCCGAACTACGGCGTTTTGATCCTTACCTTTGATGGAAGGTACGTAGGCAGCGGGTTCATCCGTTCAAACCCAATAATAAAATTGTATATTCTTTTCTCATCATCCCAATCATGTTTGCACAATACTTATGTCATAACAAATAACGATTTAGTACAACAAGTGTGAAAAGGGCTCCCTAGGAGTACCTAGGACGTAGTGGGTGCCTAACACCTTCCCATTGCGTAATTTACCCCTTACCCAGACTCTCTGATCTTTTTATTAGTTTTCTACGTGTAAAACTTCTTAGGCTTTTGTTCGCTTTTTAGCCAGTCCTTTGGATAAATAAAAGTGCGGTGGCGACTCGAAAATCATTGTATGCTTTGCTTATGGTTTAATCGATAAATCATATAGCGACGAATACACCGCTACAGGTACCAAATTGTTTCATTCTTTGTTATCATAAAAACTTAGAGATATATTGCAGAATCAAAATCTTGTTCTAACAATCTCCCTTTTTTTTATGATGAGAAAACTAAGAATTTTGATGAAATAATAAGTACTTTAAGAGAGACTGAATTAAATTAAAAAATCAAAGTCAGATAGAGAGTGACTCCCCCGGAGATTAGTAATCTCCCCCTAAGTCGGATACTTAAAGAATTTTTTAGAGATGTTTAGTATCAAATATGGGTTTCTGGGGTTGAGAATTTCTTACCAGATTTTCTTAGGTTGCTTTCCTTGATTTATTAGTTTCTGAAATAAGGATTCATTTTCCCTTTACTCAGATAGATCTTGTAAAATGACTTAGACTATGCAATGATTTTATGTCAGAATGTAAGCAGTGAATTTCTGAGAGTTAGATAAATTATTTCATAAGAAAGACTTTTATTTATTTCTCCCCCTTTTTGTCAGACTCAAAAAATAAGTAACTCAAAAAAAAAATTCATTGATAAGGAAAAACTTTACATAATGAGAAGGAAACAGAAGATAAGCCTTAGAGGCAAAGACACTTATAAAAAATTATAAAAAAATCCTAGAGTTTCTAAGGGTTTGGAGGAGGAAGCATCCTCTAAAGAAGCTCAACTAGCAGATTATGTATACTGGAGTTGACTTGGTCCTGTTTGTCGAGTATGGCTCGGACTAGTTGTTGTTCTTTCTGCAACTCTTCCAGGGTCCTTATAACTAGGGGAGCAAGGTAAGTTGTTGATGACTCTCCTTGAGTTAGAGCAACCTCTATGGTCTTCTCAACATTTTCAACAATTGCTTTATTTACAACTTCTCTTTCCTCCTTCTCAGCTACCTCCTTTGCTTGACGAGCCTCCATCTTCTCCTCAACACCTCTGATAAAGTCATTTCTGACTTGTTCAGATATCCCTTCAGCTTGAAGACTTCAAAAGTCACCCATCTGATGAACCTGTTCCAGTGAGTCCTTACTTCAGAAGGATTCTCACTCACGATGGATTCATTAGAGAGTTTCTTGAGTATGGAAATGGAACTCTCTGAGAATTTGAAAGTGCCCCATCAAGGGTAGGAAGAGTGAGGCCAAGTTCAAAGGGTGCATGATAAGGTTCAGAAGGTTCGTGTATGGGTTCAAATGGTCTAGGTACAGATAGAGTCTTTTCAGAGTCAGTTGTGGTCGGAAGGTCTTCGTGGTTTGAGGAATGAGGGTCCGGGTTATCTGAACCAGAGTGTTCAGAGTGAGAAGTGAGGTCATAATAAGGAGGGAGCTAGGGGTGGAGAAGAGGGATGGTGATAGGGGTTCATTGAATAGTAAGGCTTCAGAGTGGGGGATGTATGTGGTTTGGAGGTTAAAGTGAGGTAAGGAAGATGAAGGTGTGATGGTTTTGAGAGGGATGTGGTTAGATGTTGTGGGTTCTGATAGGTTTGGTTCAGAACTGATGGGTATAAAAGGTGTTGGTTCAGATGAGAAAGAGAGTGAGGTTGTTTGTTATTCAGATTTGCATTTTGCTCTTGGAGGTATAGATTGTGTGGAAGGTGAGGTGGATGATGTTGTAACAGTAGTTGAGAGTGTGGGGGTGGAAGAGGGAGTGATGAGGCAAGTTGCCTAGAAACAGAAGGAAGAGGAGCTTCAAAGATAGACGACTTACTTGGTGCTGAAGAGATAAGAGGCACTTGCTGCTTCTGAGTCGCTGAAAACTCTCCCAACTTAAGACACTTCTTCTTCTTCTTCTTCTTCTTCTTCTTCTGAGATGGTTCCCTCTTTCTCTTCAGGAAGTTGGGGGGTTGATCTCAGAGCCAGTCCAAGCTGAAACCAGAGATATCATATCCTTGGGCTTCCAGATCCTGCAAGTAACAAGCGATCACTTCTGGAGGATTAATCTTTCAAAAGAGATACATATCATTAGATTTCTCTCTTTGATCCTTCAGAACTTCCAAAGAGGTGTTCCTTGTGGGTTTGGCATGGACCTTGTCAATCAGACCCATGCTCTTCAGATTCCTCCCATTGAGAGGCTTCCCCATGTCTACAATGACGTCTTCCATCAGATTTAAGGAAATAAGGTGATCCACCATACCACTCTCAATTAGAACATCTGAGATTAATCTGCCCAGAGGGATGTAGTTTCTAGGTTTCATGTTGTTCATTGTATCTCTAACAGAATCTCTGAGATACTTGAAGAGGAGAGAAGGAATGTTTAACTTCAGACTTTTATGTAGATAATAGAGAATGCACTTCTGAACTGTGTTGACGTAATCAGAAGAGATGGATGAAGGCCGATGGTGAATGCTTCCCAGAATAATCTTAAGCCACACTCTCAAATGCTTCTGAAGCTCTTGATTCATGGATGTTCTTTCTTCTAGGTTCTGAGTAAAGATTGTGAGGATAACTTCCTGGTACATGTACTTAGCATTAGGGTTGATGTTGTAGATCCTTCTTCCCCCAACTTTTTCCATATTCAGGAGTGCATCTATGGATTTCTCAGTGATAACCATCTTGATTCCCAGAACATGAGACATAATATAATGGTAATCGCAGTCAGCGAATCTCTAGAATTCTTTCACCAGGTTGGTGTAGATGGGGCCGTAGAGACGGTTGAAATGACTGAGCCACCCTTGATTTTACAGTTCTGGTGTGAGGTCCATTCCATTTTCCTTGAGGTTGTCGAAACCCACCAGTAACTCACAAAGAACTTCAAGTTGTTCAAAGGGAGTTGGAAGGTTTTAATGGGTAGGAAGATCAAGAACATGGGGTTCTTGATAGGAAGTTGTTGAAGGAACAGTAGTAGAGGTTGCAACTTGTTGTGGAGCTTCAACTTGTTGTTCAGTAGCGTTCATGTGTTGAGAGAATTCAAGAACCTATTGTTCTTGAGCATTCATAATGATGTTATAGTGAGTTGTAGTGAAGGAGATGAAGAGAGGTTGTAGAGAAGTTGCAGAGAAGGTTGGAGTTTAGGGGGTTGTGTAAGTTGTGAGTAGTGAAAATGTGAATGTGGGAGTATATAAACACAAGTCCAAAATGTAAAAATGACAGGGTTAGCTGAGGGGGAACAAATAAACTTATTATTGCTAAAACCGAGTTGACAAGCATGGGAAGAATTAAATGCAGCTAATGATGGGCGTCTAATCTCAATATTTACATACTACTTTAGGGGATTTCAACAGTTTGGACCTTTAGTTCTGAGCTAGACATGTGTCTAGAAAAGCCAGAGCCACACGTTTGAGGGACCACATGTTAATGTATATGAAGTCAAGAATACGAAAAGGTTTATGACTATAGAGATTTTTGATAAGATATCTTCTAACTTGTAGAAGTATCAGAATCAGAATCAGATAAACATCATATGCTTGAGTCAGAGTCTAATTTAACATCAGAGATGAGAAGCACATGTTCAAAGTCATTCTGGGCAATCTGCTGTAAGACCCCAATTTTGACCCTAAGACCCCTCATGCTATATCATCATTTGCATTGGCTTTAGGATCACACCTTGGCATCCTCCTTACCCCCTATTCATTGGGTTTGCATTGGGAGAGATCACCAAACACATTTGATTGTATCATACTTTATTTTTGTTTACTAAACAAAATACCAAAAATATGTCTATCTTTGTTTCTCTTGTAGGTAGTGTTTATGTCAACCTATGCCTTATCAAGCTCACAACTAGGGTTTGAGGCCATCAATACAAAGGGATCAATCAAGGAAAGGTTCACAATGATTCTAGATATCATATATGGACCCCCATGTTCTTTATTTATCATTTGATCAAGAGTTTGAACCTTGTTTGCCTTGGAAACCCTAATTCATATGGGTATCTTGTATGACTTCCTCAGCAAGTTTCTTTACCAGTTGGTCAAATATATCAAGGCACACTTCATTTTACATCATCTTATGCATATATGATCCCCATGAGTCCCAAAGATCAAAATAACTTCAAGTTTGTATGTTGGTTCAAAGAGGTTGACTAGAGAAAGTCAACTGGTCAAAACTAGGGTTCCCTAGACCCTATCTCCCACACTTTTTGTCATACTGTAGCGGTAAATTCATGACCATTAAGCTATGGATAAACTTAATGTCAATAAAACTAGAGTCACCACCGCGCTTTTATTGTTTCCAACGGAAACGGGAAAAGCACGAACAAAACCCAAAGATAAGAAGTTTTCAAATCAAAACTAATAAAATGCCAGAGATTATCGGTAAGTAGGGGTGTGCAAAAAAAACGATTATCCATAACCAAATTGGTATCCAAATTGTTCTACTTTTAAAAAACCAAACAAAATGCTAAAATAAAAATTTCGGTATCCATTTTGTTATCCAAATTTAAACCGTTACCCATTATAAAAATTTGGTTTTGTTATTGGGTATCTAAATTTTACTATGCGTTAAATTTTTATATTTGTCAGTTTTCATGTTTTATCACATTATAAATTAATTTTATATTTTATATTTTTTAAAATTTTATAAAAAATTATTTTAAATATAAAATTCAGATTTTTTTTCTTTTCACAAAAATATTATATTTGGACTTTTTTTTCAAAAAAATTATATTTGATATTTTTTTTCAAATAAAATTATTATTTTCTTCTAAATAAAAAATATATTTTTTATCAAAAATATTTTGTATTTTTTTTAGTAAAAAAATGTTTTAAAATAAATTATTATTTTATTTTCAAATTTTTTTTTATTTTCGATTTTCATTTTTTTAAAATAATTTTTTTTCAGTTATTTTTATTTTTTGGAATAATTTTTTTTTAAGATTTTTTTTCAGAATATAATTTTATTATTTTCATTTTTTTTCTTTTTTCTGAATATTTTTTATTTTTTTCTAAAAAAGATTATTTTTTTATATTTTTTAAATTTAAAAAAAAAATATTTTAAAACCTCATAAATTTTTTTTATGAACAATTATGAGAGATTTTAAAAGTTTTAACATTTTTTGATGAATTATTTATTTTATGAATAATTATGATTTATAGAGATATGATTCATAATTATTTTATTTTATGACCGTTTTTATGTAACACATCATACTTTGGGATTGTTTTTAATCGAGATATTATTTGTGGTGATTATAAAATTCAAATTTAAAGTAATTTTTTAAAATAAATATTTTTTTATATAAAATAGTTTTCTAACTAGTGAAAATAAAAAAAGTTAGTTAAAAGAAAATAAAATTATTTTTGATATAAAATTGTTTTTTTAAAAATATAGTTTTAAAAACTATTTGTTTTATAAAATTGGTTTTGAAATTGATTTTTTTAAGAAAATAAAAAATTGGTTTTAAAGGAATTGATTTAAAACTGTTTTTTTTAGCTATTTTTTTTGTTAAAAACCGGTTTAAAACCGAACCGATCCACTTATAAACCGATTTTAAGAAAATAAATTGGTTTTGTGAAAATGGTTTTAAGATCCAAACCGAACCATATATATGGTTCAATTTGGTTTTGTTTATGATCCATGCACACCCCTACCGGTAAGGGGGTTGGTTACACAGAGGAAAAATGTTAGCACCCAAAGTGTCATAGGTACTCCTAGGGAGCCTTTTTTTGTGTGCATATGTGTTTTTGTACAAAATGATGTTTGCAATAAATAGAGTGTGGGGATGAGAAAAAAATTCATTAATTATATTTTTGTGTTTGACAAGACCTTCGGACTTGTGCCTACGTACCAACATAAAATGAGGGATCAAAACCTCGTAGTTCGTGGTATCAATTTCAAAGTGAATGAGTTGCTTTTAACAAAATTTTAGGTTTAAAAGAGGCACAAAACTCCTAAAAAGGTTTGAATAGGTGTTAGTTCTTTTTGTCTTTTGAAATTTTGAGTCAATATGATTAGATTCATTTACAAGTTTGATTAAGAAAAAGAAGGTTTAAAAATGCAATGGCATAAGGCCAAAGTTTCTAGTTTTCAAAAGAGTCTAAGTTTAGAAATCACAAGCAAAGAAGATTTTAAAAGGAGGGAGAGATTTGAAATTAAAGAAGTGGGAGGAGATGAAGAGACTAATCCTAAGCAAAAATTAAAAGTTAAGAGTTGAAAAGATCTAACCAATGGGCTGCAATCCAATAGACAAGAATGTCATATAGAAACCCAAATTTCCCTTGGACTTTAGAATCAAGCAATATCAGTACACAAATAGCAAGATGAAGAGCAAGGCATCAAATAAAGATAGCCACATCCAAGCTTATAAACTCCATGATCTTTTTCATAATCCTCCCTACATCACATGACTCAGAGATAGACATTAGACACAGGTTCAAAGTAACAACTTCAATAAGACCATGTATCAGATGAACTCAAATGGGATCTCAATACTTGCATCAGATGAAAGTTTACTTCACAAGCACTTGGTTTCATGAAAGTTGTCATTGGCCAATTCCTTTTGCATAGGGAGTGTTACCTAATTCTAAGTCTAATGTCTCAGATCAAATCCAACAAACCACACAAATGTCTTTTAAGATTTTTGTTGTTATTATGTGCATTAAGGTCAAAAGACCACAAACAAAATACACAAACAAGTATATACAATCACAATATAATCACAAGATATGGCTCAAGTGAGCAAAGTGAAAATGGCATTAAAATAAAATAGTTAAATGGTATGAATAATGGCAAATGGATAAAGACTTGAATTTAAAGTGCATAAAAGTGAATGACTTGAAATTAAATGTTAGTTGATGTTAGTTGATTAGAAGTTAGTATTGCTTTTGCTCTTTTTGTTGTTGTTGTTTTAAGTCATTCTTTGGAGAACACGAAACCTTCTATTCACAAGCATGGATCCTTGAACTAAGACATCTTCCAAACGAAGGAAAAAAGGAAAAGTTTCCATACAATACCATGAAAGGGGGGAGACTTACAATCTCACTTACTTGAATGCTATGCCTTTTGTGTCAAAGTTTAGCGCTATGTTAAGCTATCATAATTGGACTTATGTAGAAGTCATAACTATTTGAGGTCGGGCAATAAAATTTTGGTGTTAATGCATATTAGAGATATGGTATTATGAATCATACTCCTAAAACATATCACACTTAAAAGAAAATGCAAAAGGGGTGGACTTAATCTCATCCATACTTATTGTGATTTTGCAATCAACTAACCTTAGGATATAGAGATATCATAGGTCCATGAAATGAATGAGAATAGAAGGGGATTGAGATGAAGAGGGAGGGGAAATGAAATCCATATAAATTGGTCAAAGGGGGACTTTTATCAAATTAAAATCATTCATGTATTTTGGGAGATGAAATGTACATTTCATCAATCCACTAAATCCAATGATTTAAATCCAACAAAGTCAAATCAACCTTGACCAAGGCCCAACAACAAAAGTCAAACTCAACAAGTCAATACAAATAGCTCAACACAAATTATTTGCAATTAAACAATTAAAAATTAATTAAAAAATGCATTAAATTAAATTATGGTTGATCAAGATCCTAAAACCTCATCAAAACACCAAATAAATGGCCATGAGATTTATCATAGGTCAAACAAGGTCAAAGGACCTTGGATAAAAAATTTCATTATTTTTGGAAACTTAAAAGTATTTTTAAATAATTAAAAATATGCAAAAAAAAAACAATTAAATCATGAAAAATATTAATAACGATCCAAAAAATAATTTTAATTCAGAAAATGAAAGAAGAATTTATTTGATTTTTTTTGGTGAAAGTCCCATATTTTTTGGATCAATATTAAAATTAATATGAATTAATGAAAATAAATCAAATAAAATAAAAATCAGAAAATGCTAAAAAACGTGGACCACTTGATCTCCCTCATTAATTGAGGTGGTAGATCAAGTGGATCTCAGCATGCGTTCCATGATAGACCTAAGTCAATGCGCTGTAGGGATGGTAATTAAAACCAACGCGTGAGATTAAAACAAATTAGATGGTTCATGTGGTCTCGAGAGTGCCAACACACCGCCGGAGCTACAACTCCGATCTTCTTCTCCGGTGGACCTCACCGGACTGGTCCACCCTCAACCATCACCAAAATTAAAAAGGAGAACATGAATTTAAAGTAAAAATGCTCAGGAACTCGAATCTAGCCTCAATTTCATCTAACTCCAAGTATATTGAAAGATACATGGAGTTGAATTTTGAGGATCATGATCTGAGTTGCTTCGATTTGACCTCAAAACAACTCAATCTTGTTGCCTACATTGGTAGGACTTCAAACAACCAAAAAACATGAATAATTATGGAGAATTTAGTGAGAATCGAAGAGATGAAAAATTGAGAAAATCACCTTCACTGCAGGTTCAGATGGCCACGATCTTGCTCTTAATTGTGCTTGGCCTTACTCTGGATGCTTGATGGAGTGGAAATGAATCAAGAAAGAAGCAGGACTCTTGGAGATTTGAATCTTAAAATAGTGGAGATTCAAACTCGATTTCCAATGGAAATCCTCAAAGTTATCCTCTGAATGAAGGTTTTTAGGGTTGGGGATTCAAAGTTGGCGCACAAGGTTCCTCAATTCTTATCATAGACACTTCTATTTATAGCCAAAGCCTTGATATTTGCACACTTGTTTCAAACTTTCAAAAATAGCAATTTCACTTTGCATGGATGCATGGGCGTGTGATAGACCCATGTAATGATTCATTCAGGTCCAAAATCATGTGTAAGCATTGCTGAAGTCATGTTAACAAGCCATGCAATTGTGTATGGAAGATGGAAGTTCAATTATGCCAAATCGTGATCAAACTTTAAGCCATGCGCATGTCACCCATACTTTGTCCAAATGGGATGAATTTGGACTTTTTGGGAAGGTAAGATTAAGAGGAACAACTTTCATGTTTATCCCTTTTTAACTTGAAGCTTTGATCATGATAAATTTTGAGGTGGAAGTTTGGAAAATCAAACATATCAAAAAAAATTCTAAGTACCAAGCCATATGTTCACTTCTTCCACCTTAAGTAACTCTTTCTATGAGCTTCAAATGATAAAATTCTCTTCATCAAAGTTGTATCTCTCTCAAAATACTTCAAATTGGTCAGAAATGTGACCTCATTTTGATTTATCATTAAGGAGTTATGCATTTTAGAAGTTGAGGAAAATCACTTGTTCAATGGTATTGGCCCAAAATGACCTATAATGTCTCCTTATATCACATGCATTTAAAAATTTAATTTTCACTTACTCCAAACATAAAAGTTAAAGTAGACATCTTTAATTTGATCATGCAACTTGAATTGCTTTCATATCATAAATATTGAGCAAGTTATGGGCTTGGGAAGTTGACCTCCAAATTAGGGTTTAGACAAAATAACCTATAAGCTTTGACATAAAAAATGACTTTCCAAGAAAAACTAGATCTAGACCTCAACATGAAAGTTTTTTGGAATTTCATTTAGAGTAACTCTTATATATGACATAAATTGTAGGAGATAGAGTCTAGGGAACCCCAGTTTTGATTAGTTGACTTCCTCTAGTCAACCACCATGAACCAACTTCCTAGCTTGATATTATCTTGACTTTTGGGACTCATGGAGGATCACATATGCATAATATGATGAAATGTTAAGTATCCCTTGAAATATTTGATCAATTGTTGAAGAAGCTTGTTGAAGAAGTCACACAAGATACCCAGATGAATTAGAGTTTCCAAGGCAAATCAACTCCAAACTCTTGATGCTTTCTTGATCAAAATAACATGTGAAGATCATGGGGATTCATATATGATACTTAGATCCAATAGTAGACCAAATCTTGATTTATCTCCTTGCAATGAGGGTATGAAATTCTAGATATGGGCTTGATAGATCAAAGGTGAGTATGTGCACTACCTACAAATTAGTTAGACTATACAATGACATATTTTTTTTTGGTATTTTGGTTAGTAAAAAGATAAAATACAAAGTATGATACAATCAAATGGTTCTTGGTGATCTCTCCCAAAACCCAATGAATGAGGGGTAAGGAAGATGCCAAGGTGTGATCCCAATGCTAATGCATATGATGATAAAAGCATGAGGGATCTTAGGGTCAAAATTGGGGTCTTACGCATATTAAAATGATTCCAAGACAAAAGTTACTCTTTATGACATTCCAAAAAAATTTCATGTTGACATCAAGATCTAGTTTTGTCTGGAAAGTCATTTTTTATGGTGAAATATTATAGGTCATTTTGTCTGTGCCCTAGTTAGGCGGTCAACTTCCAAGGAACATAACTTGCTCAATTTTTATTATATGAAGATCATCCAAGTTTCATGACCAATTTAAAGATATCTTCTCCAAAACTTATTCTTTGATAAATTTTAAATTCTACTTGCAAGGGTATGTGCCAAGAGGAAACATTATAGGTCATTTTGGGCCATTACCATTGAACAAGCAATTTTCCTCAACTTCAAAAATGCATAACTCCCTCATGCAAAATTCAAATGATGTCAAATTTGTGACCAAATTCAATAGGAATGAAATATATACAACTTTGATGAAGGAATCGTATCCATTTGAAGCTCCTAGCAAAAGTTATTCAAGGTGGAAGAAGTGGCCATTTGACTTAGGGCTTAGAAATTTTTCAACCATTTTGATTTCTCAAACTTCCACCTTAAAATTAATCATGATCCAAGCTCCAAATGGAAAAGTGTTCAACATGAAAATTGTTCCCCTTGATGTCATCTTTCAAAAAAGTCCAAAATCATGGCATTTTGGGCATTCTACAAGTACTTGGGAAAGGTTACTATTCATGGTCCCATTTTGATGAATCACATAATCATTTCTCAAGTACAATTGCATGGCCTCATGTTAAGCTTTCAGCATCATTCATGCATATTTTTGGACATTTTCTAATCATCTAATGGGCCTATCACACGCCCATGCAAGCATGCACCAACATTTCTAATTTTGGCCAAATTTTCAAGTGTGTGAAAAGCAATGCAAAACCCTATATATACATGACCATTGTGATCAAAATGGGGATCCCTCTTGCCAAAGATTTGAACCATTTCCTCCCTAACCTCCCTTAAAGGATAAACTTGAAGATTTCACTTGAAATTGAGTTTCAATTCTCCTTCTGTTTTGAGATTGAAACTCTAAGAGTCCAAGGATTTCATTGATCCATTTCACTTCCTGCAAGCATCTAGAGTCGAGCCAAGGCATATTGGAAGCAAGATCGAGCCAAACTGAAGCTACCCAAAGGTGAATTTTCTCAAACTTCTCTTCTTCTATTCTCCCTCATTTCTCAACTATTTTGATTGGCTATTGGTTGTTTGAAGACCTACCAATGTAGGCAACAAGATTGAGTTGCGTTGAGGTTAAATCGAAGCAACTCGGTTCATGCTCCTCAAATTTCAAATCCAAGTATCTTTTAATATACTTGGAATTGGAAGAAATTGAGGTCGGATTCGAGCTCCTTAGCAATTTTCCTTTGAAATAGTGTCCTTGTTTTTCATTTTCCATTTGGTTGAGGGTGGACTAGTCCGGAGAGGTCCGCAGGAGAAGATGACCGGAGCTAGGGCTCCGGTGATGTGGTGGCATGTGTCCAACCATCTGATCTGTTTAAAACGTTTTAATCCTGACCCCCGGTTCTGATTACCACGCGTGTACACGCATTGACTGTGGAGCATGATGGAAGCGTGCACTTGGCCATCAGATCTACCACCTCAATTAATGAGGGAGATCTGATGGGCCTTGTTTTTTTTTTAATTTCTTCTTATTTTCTGATTTTTTATTTAATCCCTTTATTTTATTTTATTCCTATTAATTTCATTTTTAATCCAAAAATATGGGACTTTCACCAAAAATCTTTAAATATTTTTCTCTTTCATATTTTGAACTAAAATTATTTTTTGGATTAATTTTCATATTTTTCATGAATTAAATGTTTTTGTGCATATTTTTAATTGTTTTAAAATACTTCTGAATTTCCAAAAATTATGATTTTTTTTGTCTAAGGTCATTTGACCTTGTTTGACCAAGGATAAATCCCTTGGCCATTTATTTGGTGTTTTGAAGGGATTGAGTTTTTCTTCAAATTAAAATGCATTTTAATTCATTTTTAAATTGATTTTTAATTGAATAAATGCTTGAAAATTATGTTGAGCCCTTTTTATGGTCTTGTGATGTTGGACTTTCTGTTTGGCCTTTATCATGGTTGATTTGACCTTTGTTTGACCAATACTATTGGATTTAGGGGATTGATGAAATGTACCTTTCATCTCCCAAAATGAATGGATAGTATTGATTAGATGATTTTCCTCCTGTGATCAATTTGGATTATATTTCCTCTCCCCTCTTCATCTTCATCCTTATTCTTCCCCAATCCATCATTGACCAATGAAATCTCTTCTTGTCTAATGACTAGTTGATTCATCAATGACCTTGTGTGAGATGAGTCAACATGAGCCAGACTGAGATAGGTTCTTCCCTCATTTCTTTTAGTGTGTGGTATGTTTTGGGAGTTTGGTCCTTTGTACCAAATCTCTAACATGCATTAAAACCTATATTTTTATTATCTGACCTTAGATAGTTGTGACTTCTACATAAGTCCAATTACGATTGCTTAACATAGAGCTAAATTTGATCAAGAAGGCATAACATTCTAGTAAGTGAGATTGTAAGTCTCCCATTCTTCATGGCATTGTATGGAGACTTGATCTTTTTTCCTTTCATGAGAGCTAGTGGCATACTTGTTAAATTATCCAAGTTGGAGCCTGTAGCGGTAAATTCATGAACATCAAGCTATGGATAAGCTAGAGATCAAATAACAAGAGTCGCCACCGCGCTTTTATTGCTTCCAAGGGAAAGGGAAAAAGTACGAACAAAACCCAAAAGTAAGAAGTTTACAAATCAAAACTAATAAAATGTCAGAGATTACAGGTAAGGGGGTTGGTTACACAAAAGGAAGGTGTTAGCACCCAAAGTGTCCTAGGTACTCCTAGGGAGCCCTTTTTGTGTGCATATGTATTTTCTACAAAAATGATGTTTACAAACAAATAAAATGGTGGGATGAGAAAAGAATTCATTAATTATATTTTTGTGTTTGACAAGACCTTCGGTCTTGTGCCTACGTACCAACATAAAAATGAGGGATCAAAACCTCGTAGTTCGTGATACAAATTTCAAAGTGGATGTATTGCTTTTAACAAAAGTTAAGTTTGAAAGGCACAAAGGCCTAAAAATGGTTTGAATTAGTTAGTTCTTTTTTGGCTTTTTGAAAGTTTAAGTCAAGTATAGTTAAGTTTATTTACAAGTTTGATTTAAGAAAAGAAGTTTGAAAATGCAATGGCATAAGGCCAAAGTTTCTATCTTTTGCAAAGTGGTCAATGTTTAGAACAAAATAAGTTCAATCAAAGAAGATTTTGAAAAGGGAGGGAGAGATTTTGAAATTAAAGAAATGGGGAGAAGATGAAGGGACTAATCCTATGCACAAAGTTAAAAGTTAAGAGTTGAAAAGATCTGACCAAATGGGTAGCAATCCAATAAACAAGAATGTCAATAGAAACCCAGAATTCCCTTGGACATTTAGAATCAAACAACACACAAATGCACAATTGTATTATCTGGAAGAGTATAGGCATCAAATAAAGATAGCCACATCCAAGCTTTAGCCATTCCAAGATCTTCTTCAAATTAGCCCATGTAGCAGATGAATTCCACAAGTCACAGGTTCAAAATGACAACTACACATTGATCATGTTACAGATGAACTCAGAGGGATCTTGAATGATGTATCAGATGAAGTTTCAAATTGCAAGCACTTGGTTTCTCAATAAGTTGGCACTGACCAAGTCCTTTAGCATAGGAATGTTTCCTAAGTTCTAAGTCCATTTGTCCAAGATCAAGCCAACAGTCCACACTAAAAGTTTTTTAGGGTTTTTGTTGTTATTATGTACATTAATGGTCAAAGACCACACAAACAAGCAAAGTATACACAAACAAAATATATCACACAATATGGTCCAAGTGGACAAAAAATGAAAATGACATTAACATAAACAATTAGAATGATATGAACAATGGCAAATGTATAAGGCAAGAATTAAATGACATTAAAGTAAATGGCTTGAAATTAAAAGTTAGTTGTTAATGAGTTTGAAGTTAGTATTGTTTTGCTTTTGCTTTCCATTGTTTAGACATTCTTTGGAGAACACTCAACCCACATATCCCAAGCATGGATCCTTGAGCCAAGACATCTTCCAAAGGAAGGAAAAAAGGCCAAGTTTCCACACAATACCATGAAAGAGGGGAGACTTAAAATCTCACTAACTAGAATGTTATGCCTTTTATGTCACAAATTTAGCGCTATGTTAAGCAATCGTAATTGGACTTATGTAGAAGTCACAACTATTTGAGGTCGGGAAATAGAATTTTGGTGTTAATGCATGTTAGAAACATAGTATAATGGACTATGTTCATGAAACATACCACACACAAAAAGAATATGCAAAAGGTGTGGCCTAATCTCATCCATACTTTTGTTAATTTTTCAATCAACTAGCTTTAGGACTTTGAGATATTATAGGCCAAATGAGATGAATACATAAAGAAGAAGAATGAGATGAAGAGGGAGGGGAATAGATGAAAACTCAAATTGATCAAAGGAGGACTTTTACCAAATTAATATCATCCATTCATTTTGGGAGATGGAATGTACATTCCATAAATCCCCTAAATCCAATGATATTAACTTGACAAAGTCAAATCAACCTTGACCAAGGCCTAACAATAAGAGTCAAACTCAAACAAGTCATCACAATTGGTCAACAAAATTATTTGGCATTTATTCAAATTAAAAATACTAAAATAAGGCATTTAAATTAAATATGTTTTGTCAAATTCCTAAAACCTCATCAAAACACCAAAGAAATGGCCATGAGATTTATTATAGGTCAAACAAGGTCAAAGGACCTTGGAGAAAATTTTTCAGAATTTTTGAAGACTTAAAAGTATTTTTAAACAATTCAAAACAAATGAAAAATCAATTAAATCATGAAAAATATTAATAATGATCCAAAAAATAATTTTAATTCAGAATATGAAAGAGGAAATTATTTGAAATTATTTGGTGAAACTCTCATATTTTTTGGATCAATATTAAAATTAATATGAATTAATGAAAATAAAGCAATTAAAATGAAATTCAAATAATCAGAAAAAACGTGGACCACTTGATCTCCCTCATTAATTGAGGTGGCAGATCAAGTGGCCACCAATGCGCGTTCCATGGTGGACTTGAGTCAACGCGGCACAGGCTTGGTAATAAAAAACAACGCAGGAGATTAAAATAATTTGAAAAGGATCAATGGCTCTGAACCATGCCAACACATCACCGGTGTCCAAAGGCCGATCATCTTCTACGGTGATCCTGGCCGGATTGGTTCACTCATCACCATCAAGAAAATGAAAAAGGAGGAAATGATCTGAAAGAAAAAATGGCGTAGAGCACGAATCTGACCTCAATTTTAACTAACTCCACATATATAGAAAGGTATGAGGAATTGAATTTTGAGGTGTGTCAACTAAGTTGCTTCGATTTGACCTCTAAGTAACTCAATCTTCTTGCCTACATTGGTAGGACTTCAGACAACCAAAGATCCAAGAGAATTGAGTGGAATTAAGAGATAATCGAAGAGATGAAATTTTCTGGAAAATACCTTCAAAGTAGGTCTGGATTCAACTGTTCTTGCTTTGGCTTATGCTTGATCTTGCTCAGTATGCTTGCAGAAGTGGATTAGAATGCACAAAAGGTCTTGGATCCCTAGAGTTTTGAATCTCAAAACAGTGAGAATTCAACTCAATTTCCAATGGAAATTCTCAGGTTTATCCTCTCAAATGGAAGGGTTAGGGGTTTAGGATCAAAACTGGTACGAATGTGTGTTGAATTCTGAGCATATGGAGCTCTATTTATAGCTGGATCATGTGATATTTACACCTTCCAAATGACTTTCCAAAATTGGCAATGAGTGATGCATGGGTGCATGGGCGTGTACAGGCCCATGAAATCATTCCATTTGATCCACAATTTAGTGTGAGCAAGTCTGAAAGTGAATATGAATGCAAGGCAAATGTGTATGGAAGTTTGAAGTTTGATCTTTGCCAAATGATGATACCATGTCCAAGCCATGCGCAGCCCTAGCAAATCTTGTCCAAAATGGATGAAATTGGACTTTTTGGAAAGGTTAGATCAAGACGAACAACTTTCATGTTCAACACATTTCCACTTGAAGCTTTTACCATGATGAATTTTAAGGTGGAAGTTTGGAAATTTCAACATATTGAAATTTTTTGTAAGTGTCAAGCCATATATCTCAATATTCCACCTTGCTTAACTTTTTATGTGAGCCTCAAATGAGAAAATTGTCTTCATCAAAGTTGTATCTGTTTCAAATACTTTCAAAATGGTCACCAATTTCATGTCATTTGGATTTGAGATGATAGAGTTATGCGTTTTTGAAGTTTGGAAAAATCACTTGTTCAATGGTATAGGTCAAAAGTGACCTATAACGTAACCTCATATCACATGCTCATAAAAGTTGAATTAGCTCTCACTCCAAACATAAAAGTTGAAGTATACATCTTTAATTTTATTGTTCAAACTGTAAATATTTCATCTCATAAAAATTGAGCAACTTATGGCCTTGGAAAGTTGATTTCAAATTAGGGTTTAGACAAAATAACCTATAATGTTTCAACATAGAAAATGATTTTACAAGTAAAACTAGCTCTAGGTCTCAACATGAAAGTTGTTTCAAATGTCATTTAGAGTAACTTTTCTCTTGAAATCATTTTCATATGGTGAAAATTGTAGGAGATAGGGTCTAGGGAGACCCAGTTTTGATCAGATGAATTCATCTGGCCAACCACCACTAACCAACTTGGTAACCCTCAATTCTTTTGACTTTCTTGGCTCATGGTAGATCATATCTGCATAAGATGATGAATTTGGAAATTTCCCTTGAGAAATTTTATCGATTGGTGAGATAGCGTGTTGGAGAAGTTACTCAAGATACTCAGTCAAACTAGGGTTTCCAAGGCAAATCACCCTCAAACTTTTGAAGAAAACTTAATCAATATACCATGTAGAGGTCAATGGAACTCATATATGATACTTATAAATATTCTTGGATCAATTCATGGGTGTGCTCTTTGTCATGAGGGTCTCAAACCCTAGATATGAACTTGATAGATCAATGGAGATCATGCCCTACCTACAAAAGAGTTAGGCAAATGAAAAGACATATTTTTGGTATTTTGATTAGTAAAATGATAATATACAAGTATGATACAATCACATATTGCTTGGTGATCTCTCCCAAAACAAACCCAATGAAGGAGGGGTAAAGAGGATGCCAAGGTATAATCCCAATGCTAATGCTTATGATGGAATTGTATGAGGGATCTTAGGGGCAAAATTGGGGTCTTACAGAGCCCTTCTTATGGATGATGTCTTGGTTCAAGGATTCATACTTGTGAATGAATGGTTGACTGTTCTTCAAAGAATGACTTAACAAAATTAAAACTCATCACTAACATTTCAGTAAAATTTGACTAACTCTTTATTAATGTTGCTTTATTTTCAAAGACATTTACTTAATGCAATTTAAATTTCAGTACCTTTACCATTCATCTTCCATTTACATTTTTATGCAACTAGTTTATGTTTCAATTCTTTTCACTTTACTCACTTGAGGCATATTCCGTGTTTGTATATATTGTTTGTTTGTTTTGTTTCTGTTTGTTTCCTTAGGACCTCAAAACACATAAATAACAACAAAAACCCAAAAAAGATATCTTGGTGGACTTTTGGACTTAGAATAGGCAACCTCTCTATGCTTTGAGGACATGACCAATGCCACTATCTGAGACTGAGTTATCCTTTCTCGTACCTTTCATCTGATGTAAGACCTTGAATGACTTAGACTTTGTGCTTACTTGTGATACTATTATTTTTGTTGATGTATGATGATTGTTCAGAGTTGATCAAGGAATTTCATCTGATACATTGGAAGAAGTTGAAGACTGCTAGCTATTGGAGTTGCTTACTTGGATATTCTAACTATCTTTATTTGATCCCATGGCCTTCATTTGGTTTGCTTGGATATTTCTTTCATTTCCCAAAATATTAATCATTTTGCCAAACATCTTGTCTATGTTCATTATTATACAAATAGAGCACTTGTCATTTTGAACACAGACTTCCTATATAAATTGTTTAACCAAGACAACAAGAAGCTATTTGTTGATTGTTTCTTGGAGTTCCTCTGAATGCTTCATACAAGAAGCTATTTATCTTGTCCAAAAGCCATTAGAAATCAAGGATAGTTTTTTCTTCAATGAAGTGTTTGGGGGAACTCCTAGAATTCAACCAACAATGTACATAAAAAAGAGAGGATGAATTGTTGTACTTTTACTTTCTTTTGTTTCAACATTGAATTGGTTTATAAGAGAGGTCCTGCTCTTTTTTCAAACATTAACAATCCTTAGAAAAAAAATTGTTCACAAATTTTTAATTTCTTTTCTTTACTTGTAGCTTTATATATTGAACTATCGTCATCTCTTTATAAATTTGATGTTAAGTCGAGCTTCAAAACCTTTTACATCCTTCTGATAACCGAGGTAAAAAAATATACTTGATTAGGCGTTGAGTGCTAGGGCCTTCAGTGAGTGACTTGTCCGCTATGTGGGAGGGAGATTGAGTATGTTACCTATTTGTTTGTGTCCTGTAATCCGACAATGTCGATTTTGTATGAGATTGTCAGGTGGTTGGGGTGGACTTTTGTTTTTTCTAAATATCTAAATTCTATGATTTTACCCGTGTTTTTAAAAAACAGGTGTAAAATATATTTTTTAGTAAGAAAATAAAAGTGGACCTTTGTGAATTTGGAGTGAGTGGTGAACAGCTCTCACCTTGTTCATAAATTTTTAATATTTATTTTCTTTTATTTTAGTATGCTCACCTTTTTATAAATTGGATGTTAAGTCAGGCTTTAAAACCTTTTACGTCTTTCTCACAACTGACTTAAAATGATCTGCATTAGTATGTTGAAGTTTAAGAGAAAGTTTACTAACGTAAAATAAAATGTTCTAATCTGATTGAAATTAATCGGCTCCGTGATACAGTTATTTATGCCAAATTTTCATTATAATCAACTTAAAACGTTTGAATATTTATGCAGAAAACTTTTTATGTAGATAAATAAATATATATTATTGGTAGTTATTCAACATTATCAGTTGATAAATATTTATAAATAGAAATTTATGTTTCATTACTCTGAGTCTCATCTTCATCATCACTAGATTTATCTTTTGCCCTCCTATATAGTCCACAACTTTTCATTTAATTTATAACAAAATAGATTGTGAAGTGAGATTACTCTAATCTCCTTCAGAGTGTCATGTTCCAGCCAATCTGGAGATTTTGGTTCTTCCTCATCACGGCAGCTTCTTCGAGAAAAAGTCTCTACTACAGTTAACTTGTTTAGGTGTGGGGTGCTGGTAGACCCTAAGGGGGTGATTTTTCCGTTATGTGGTTGGGAGACTGAGTTTGTTATCCATTTGTTTATGTCTTGTGACTTGGAAGTGTCTGTTTGGATGAGAATTTATGGTGGCTGGGGTAAGGATCTTAGTTCTACTTTCTTAGTTATAGATCTATTTTCTTTAGAGGATAAGCAACCAAAAGATACCAATTTATGGCGAAAAAGACTTAAACCTCATAAGTTTGTACGCGTGTGTCTCAACATTTTTCTAAGGATGAAAATAAATTGTGTATCTAAGAAGGGAGGTTGGTTGCACACACGTGATGATGATGATCAAGTTTTAATAAAAATGTATTCCATAATTACGAAAAGGAGTTTGCTTCTAAACTAATAATTTGTTAAGTATTGCACCTTACATATATTGTTTCTTTGCTATACATTTGTTTTGCTCTAAAGCATTACATGTATCCTAAAAAGATACATTTTTATGCCAGTAATCCTTAGTGTTGATGATAAAATATGCATGTAGAAATGGATGGAAATAAGAAATGTCATATTGTATACCTTTCCATAATTAATAAGTTTTATTCAAAATAAGTCATTATTTATTTAATTTGTAAATAACACAAAATTTGAAAAAATAATATGAAATAATTGAAAAGCATTTCAGCATAAGTTTAACTTATACAAATATGATTTTAGTATATTTTTTGATGTAGAATTCTTTTATTTATGGAGCATTTGATATGTCTTATAATCACAAGACCAACCGAAAAAAATAATTTTCAAAAAAAGTTAGAATCATAAACAGAATCCAAACAAAATCAATAAAATAAAATACTAAGATTCATGAGAAGAGAGAACAAGAAAATGTAGCAACATCATAGGATAAATATACCATGATTGATAGCAACCAATCAAGAAATTAATCCATTTTCATTATGCTTGAACCCAATTTTGGTTTTGGATAGAAGATCAATGATGTAAAGGAAAAAAGTTATTTCGGTGCAGTGGTAAAAGTCTCTAGTACAGTGGAGTGAGGTTGTATTTGCAAAATTAACACTTGAATACCCAAGATAGCTAGGTCAGAGTGATGTAACTTTGTAAGAGTGAATGAGTGAATATTTGTTTTTGCGTGTGATGGAGTTTATATATGATGGGTGATTAAAATATTCCTCAAATAGTCTGTTGTGAGTAGCGAGAGACCGTCAAATTAGATCTGACTGTTGGTGTTGAACTAGTAGCTCGAACATGGTGCACGACCTTATGGCGAGGGTCCATATGTTCATGTATCTTCTCTAAGGGTATTTTGAATTGGACTTATGCTTGTTGGGCCGACTTGATAGGCTCTTTGTCAGCCCACAACCAACCAACTCTTCGTATGTCTTTTCAATTAACATGAGCAAGATAAAAGGGTGTTTTTTGTATATGGTATCTCTTAAGACACCACATCTTTCTGGTGACAACACAAAGTGCAATTTGAAAAGCCATTAATAATGATTGGGGTTTTATTATTGTATTGGATGAGTCATTGAAGATGGTCAAGAAATAAATGTGTGGAAGACATATGAGTATTCATGACGTGAGTCAGGCTTGTCGTCATCTTGACGATATGGTTTGTGTTACTTGCGAGGATGAGGAGGTTGGTAGCCACATTCATTACGACAAATAATATATTATATGATAAAACTTTTAAATCAGCCACCAAAAAATCATGGTATAACCCCTGTGTGCCACGTATTAATTTATTTTTGAAAAATATCATATATTCATTTGGTTGGTATAAATAATCGAGGGGAAAACTAACTAAAGGATACGATTTCGATCCCATCAATTGCAGTTCACGTTTTTATTTATTTTAAAATGATGTCATTCTTTTTATTTTATGTTTTCTTTAAAAATTAAGTCATTTATTCTTTCGGTTAGAATGTACGGAGGGGAAAGATTACCTTAATTTTTTTCATAAAAGCATTCGTTCATTATGATTTTCCCTTAACCTAACACAGTTGTTGTTCCTCCAAACTTGTAAAGATCATTCTCTGGGATAGATTGAAAGACAGAAAAATCTTTCAAGGTTTCTTATTTAGTTAGGAAATCTTTCAAGATTGTTTTGTTATTGTTGTTGTTGGTCTTCTTCTTGTTGTTGTTGTTACATCAATGCATTGAAGAAACTAATTTTACCAACCTTGATTTAAACATTTTTCAACTTTTGTAATCTATCTCACATAATATCGTTGTTATTATTCATCCAACTCTTGCAATCCATTGTTATATTTGACAATAATTTCTTAATGTTATCATTCAAAGAAAACATTGAATGATTTATTGCTTTTCTTGACTGACAATATTGAGAAATATATTTCGCATCACACTGAGAAAATATTGTAACCCAAAAATTAAATTATGAATGATAACACTCCTACAAAATATATATTTTGTAACAATTTCTTACTATGGTCATTTATCCAACCGAAGTAATAAATATTAATTAGGCATTTTTTTTTAATTTTTGAATCAATTTTTCCCACAATCCAAATAAACATTTGTGGTGATATGTGAATGAATAAAACGCTTTGAACCCCAACACCAATAATTTTATGTATTTTCGTTACAAAAAGGATGTGTTTTATTTTTTATATTTTTTAATAAAAATTAAACTACTTTTCACCACAATCCAAACTAACAACCATGGTTAAATATCAGGGACATTTAACCATGATTCCTTTTATCAATCATGGTGAAATATTTTACCTATATAAGCTACTTAATTCACTTCATAACAGATTATGATCTAAATTGAATATTCTTTACTGCAAAAAACACATTTAACCTTAGAGGCGAAGTTCATTTAACCTAGGTTACAGAGGTGAGGTAACGAATGACATCACTAAAAGATGTCACTTTACCCCCTAATTTTAGAATAACCGAGGTGATAGTTGAAATAGTCGTTGGTTCAATCCCCAACAATAGTTTTTTGTATATTTTTAAAACTAGCTCTACATACCTCATTACATTGTTTACACAGAATATTAATAAATTAATTTGTTTACAAAATAAATTGGTTACACATTAATTTGTTTACAAAATTTATTGTTTACACAAAATATTAAAGTAAAAATATATAACAAATTTTGAATCCGATTTATCGTCATCGCTGTCGGTGAAGAATAAATGTTGGATATCTTGGGGAAAAACAAATGTAGGGGATCCTCGTTTCATTGATCTCGAGGAAGATCAAATGTTTGATGCAGAATATTCTCTATGGATTTTGCATTCATTTGTTTATGATATAAAACAAAAAATGTTAGAAAATAAAATAAATATTCAGTTATATGATTATTAAGAACACAAATCTTGAACCCAACTAACTTTTTTGCTATTGCTAACCATCCAAAAGAAATTTTTCCAAATAAACAAACTCTTTTTTAAGTTTCAAAGTTTTCATGTCAAATACTTCATTATCAATTTTTAATATTCATAATGCTTTTATAATGTGGAATTTAGGTTTCACGCGGATTACTGATGGCATTATCTTAAGGATGATGAAAATACTCAATAAATACGCATATATTTTCCCTCGGTTATTCCTCAAAACCGAGATAAAATATATTTCTTTTAAAATAAAAAATACAATAAAATATGTTCCATATCAAACGCCACATACCTCTGAGATTCTCTACAATAATCCGTGGGAAAAAAGATTTTTTTTTTAAATTACATTGTTTACATAGAATATTCAAATAATTTTTTTAAACAAATCCAAATTTTGAGAATGGATTCTTGGAGAACAATAAATCTTTTCAAATTTCAAATAAGTTATTTGTTCTTACCAAGAGATATATTTTTTGTACAATTGCAATCCATCTCATAGATATTTTATTATCTTGAAAAATATTTTCATGAAAAATGCTTTCACAATATTTGGAAAGAGAAGAAGATAATTATGCTTGCAATTTACACAATATTTAGGAATAAATTTCTCAATGTTGTCAATCGAGGAAAGGGATAAATTAAGGAATCTTTTCTTTGTTTAACAACATAGGAAGGTTATTTCAAAAATACAACAACAATATCAACAACATTATGTTGGGATGGATTGCACTAGCAGAAAAAATGATTTGTTCAAGATAGAAAAATATTGAAGATTTTATTTATCTTGCAATCCATACCAAAGTATGATGGGTACATGTTTTGAGCGACTACGTATAAGTTAGGTTTATGGTAAAATCTAATTAACGAGTATTTTTATAGTAAAATCTGATAATCTAATCCCTCAGTTATTAAATATAACCGAAGAAATAGATAATTAATTGAAAAATAAAAATAAAGAGAAAGAGAAAGACACCGCTTTTAAATAAATAAAAACATAAACTGTTATTATTGAGATTCAAATCATTTCTTAAATTATTTTTCCTCTCGACTATATTTAAAAATCGAAGAAATATCTGGTATTTATTGAAAAATAAATAAAACATGGTGCGTGTTGGCATTATACTCTAGTTTTTTGTTGGATGAGGTGAAAATGTTGTCGTGAACTCTATTATTTATAGTAGTACTCTAACTTCACACGCCTCATCTCAACTCACAAAACTCCAACATATCTTTATAAATATCTGTAAGACCCTAATTTTGTCCCTAAGATCCCTTATGGCATCATAACATTGCATTGCATAGCCTCAAGGATCATTTAGCATCTTGGTTCCTTTTCCCTTTGGGGTGGGACTCCTTGTGAGTGGTTTGAGATCACCAAGCATGCTTGAATTGTATATAATTTCTTTTCTCATTTTGTTTACTAACCAAAAGTAAAAAAATATGTCACTAACATCTTTTGTTTGTAGCTTGAGCAATCACAAG
The DNA here is from genome assembly GCF_024323335.1 of Lathyrus oleraceus. NCBI lineage: Eukaryota > Viridiplantae > Streptophyta > Magnoliopsida > Fabales > Fabaceae > Lathyrus > Lathyrus oleraceus. Next base: position 370,180,818 of record NC_066580.1, read on the forward strand.
GTCAAGAGCTTCAAGGTGATCATTGGTACAAAGACTTGGTCAAGAGGAGATGAAAGCAAGCATGGTAATGTGTCCCAAAGCTCTCATCCATCAAATATTCCTCCCTAGTATCTCATTTCATCATTTTTGATCAAAGCAAGTCAAAGGATTTGAGGTTTGTGCCCCAGAGAAGCCCTAATTCATTTGTGCACCACAATGCCTTGCTCATGAAGCAACCTCAGCCCATGGTCAAATGCAATCAAGGGAAGTTCTTTAATTTATCATTTAATGCATACTTGAACTTATTTGAGTGTCCTCAATCATCAATTCATCAAGATATGAGGCATGGACTTGAGAAGTTGATCAGTCAATTCATCTGACTATCTTGAAATGCACTGAGACCTAACGTTTTATGTGTTGGTCAAATGGATATGGTTCCAAAATAAAACATGTTCTTCAGGACAATATGAACAACTTTCATGTTCATCCAAATTTTATTTGAAGCTTGGAAAACCATCTGCCATTCCAATACATTATAGGTCATTTTGACTGAAACCCTAATTTTGGGTCAACTTCCAAAGGACATAACTCATTCATTTTTTATGATTTTGAGGTGGGATAAAATGAATTGGAAATCTTGAGATGTCTAATTCAAATGTTATATTGAACAAAATTTTAAAATCTCAAAGGAAATACATGTGATAATGCAAGACATTATAGGTTCTTTTGGGACAAATGCATTAAAAGTCACAAAAGTCAAACTTCAAGTGCCCATAACTCTTTCATAAAAAATCCAAATGATGCAAAAGTTAAGTCCATTTTGATTTTCTTGAAACGATCTACAACTTTTATGTTGGAGGTTTTTCCATTTGAAGCTTGCATAATCAAAACAGAAGGGCTTGAAAGTTGGCCAATTTTAGAAACCTTGCCTTGACATGTTTTGCACATCACACTTTAAACTTAAATTTCATAAATTTCCACACTTCAAATGAGTTTTTGACCAACATAAGAATTGTTCCTTACACCAATACCTTTCCAACCATTACCCATATGCCTATGCTTGGATTTTCTAAATGGTACTTTCGAAGAGATGATTGTTTAGGTACAAATGGAGAATTCACTTGAAATCTTGTTACATGAACAATTGCCTTTGCATTTCACACGTCCAATTCCATCTGGCTGGTGTTCAAAACTCATTTGGCATTGTTTTTGGGCCTTGTGCATGATCATGCAAGCCCATGAAATGAAGCTTCACATGCCATGCACACGGATTGCTCACACTCTCCTTGCCACTTTCTCTATAAATAGAGACTTCATTTCACCCATTTCACACGCCCAATTCAACCTGAAATGCTGCAGAAATCTTTCCCTAACCATCACTAAAGAAGCAATTGCATTTTCTTCAAAAAAATTCAGATCTAGAATTCAGCTTCATCTGGTTGTATTCTTAGATCTAATACTTCTAGACCTTCATCATACACTTCATTGAACTTCTGTTTTGATAAAGCAAGCAAGGCAACAAGCTCAAGCTACCAGAATTCAAGCACACACTTCAACTGGTATTTTCTTCGATTCTCCTAATCCTTTGACCTATTGGCTTGGATTTTGTGTTGGCTGAAGTCCTCTCAATAGAGGCATCATGTTTATGCTTTTAATTTTTGCAATTCATTGAGTTCATGATGAACACCAGATTTTTCCATCTCTGATTTCTCACACTATAGAGATCTAGAAGGAAAATGGATGGTACAGGGATGATGTACATCATCCCAGCTTTCTATTAATGTATAGATCACACGATTTGGTTGAGGTTTGAATTTCTGCAATTCGGCCGGAATTCTGGAGCTCACCGGAGAAGACGGTGGCTCCGGTGGCTTCATCATCTCCAGTTTAAATCTGGACCGTGTGATGGTGTTTCTAGATTCGATCTCAGGCGTCCATTGTTATGACTTTTATTTCTTTTCCATGTGCACGCATTGACTTGGATCCATGGTAAGCGCGCGCTGAGAGTCCTTGGATGTGCCACCTCATTTAATGAGGTTGATCCAACGTGCCATGATTTTTCTCATTTTCTGAATTTCTTTTTATTTTTGTTTAATTCCAATTATTTTCAAAAATCAATATCTCTTTCATTTTTAATCCAAAAATTATGGGACCAATTGCATTATTTCCCAAATAAATTCTAGTTTCTATTTCTGATTTTTAATATTTTTTATTTCATCATTTGATATTTTTTGTGAATTTTCTCTTTTCTGGTTATTTTTAATTCATTTTAAATAGTTTTTGATATTCAAAAAATGCAAAAATATTTTCCCAACCTATTTGAATGACGATGGATCTATGAAAAATATTCGGTTTTTTTACCGAGATAACCCAGTTTTTCGAAAAAATTCCCAAAATAACCCAGTTTTCAGCAAAATTCCCAATCTACCCCACTTTTAGGAGGTGTCTCCAATTGAATTGGCGACTCCTCTTAAAAATTGCAAGGAGGCGCCAATTGGATTGGCTAGGGCAGGTGCCCTAGCCAATCCAATTGGCGCCTATGTGTAATTTTTAAGAGGAGTCGCCAATTCAATTGGCGACACCCTTAAAAAAGGCTCAAATGGAAAAACCTCCAACATGAAAGTTGTATATCTTTTCAAGACAATGAATTTGGATATAAATTTTGCATCATTTGGATTTTTTATGAGAAAGTTATGGGTAGTTGAAGTTGGACTTCTGATTTTTTCAACTGTTATCTGACCTATAATGTTTTGTATTATCGCATGTGTTTCTGTTAGAGTTATGAAATTTTGTCCAACATAACAACTTAAGTAGACATCTTAAATTTTCCAATGCACTTGGTCCCACCTCAAAATAATTAAAAATGAGTGAGTTAAGTTCTTGCGAACTTGACCCAAAATTAGGGTTTCTGTCAAAACATGTGTATGTGAATTTTGCCAAAAGGGACCAACTTCAAGCCCTTCTGTTTGAATGATAAAAACCTCAAATGACAAAACCTTCAACATAAAAGTTGTATATCTTTTCAAGATAAAGAATTTGGACTAAAATTTTGCATCATTTACATTTTTTTGAGAAAGGTATGGGCACCTGAACTTGGACTCTTTGACATTTCAACTGTTATCTGACGTATAATGTTTTGCATTATCCCATGTGTTTCTTTTAGAATTATGAAATTTTGTTCAACATAACATTTGAAGTAGACATCTCAAATTTTGCAATTCACTTGGTCCCACCTCAAAATAATTAAAAATGAGTGAGTTAGGTCCTTGCGAACATGACCCAAAATTAGGGTTTCTGTCAAAACATGTGTATGTGAATTTTGCCAAAAGGGACCAACTTCAAGCCCTTCTGTTTGAATGATAAAACCCTCAAATGACAAAACCTTCAACATAAAAGTTGTACATCTTTTCAAGACAATGAATTTGGACTAAAAGTTTGCATCATTTGCAATTTTTTTGAGAATTTTAGTACCTTTCTCGAAAAAATTGCAAATGATGCAAAATTATAGTCCAAATTCATTGTCTTGAAAAGATGTACAACTTTTATGTTGAAGGTTTTGTCATTTGAGGGTTTTATCATTCAAACAGAAGGGCTTGAAGTTGGTCCCTTTTGGCAAAATTCACATACACATGTTTTGACAGAAACCCTAATTTTGGGTCAAGTTCGCAAGGACCTAACTCACTCATTTTTAATTATTTTGAGGTGGGACCAAGTGCATTGCAAAATTTGAGATGTCTACTTCAAATGTTATGTTGAACAAAATTTCATAATTCTAAAAGAAACACATGGGATAATGCAAAACATTATACGTCAGATAACAGTTGAAATGTCAAAGAGTCCAAGTTCAGGTGCCCATACCTTTCTCAAAAAAATGCAAATGATGCAAAATTTTAGTCCAAATTCTTTATCTTGAAAAGATATACAACTTTTATGTTGAAGGTTTTGTCATTTGAGGTTTTTATCATTCAAACAGAAGGGCTTGAAGTTGGTCCCTTTTGGCAAAATTCACATACACATGTTTTGACAGAAACCCTAATTTTGGGTCAAGTTCGCAAGGACCTAACTCACTCATTTTTAATTATTTTGAGGTGGGACCAAGTGAATTGGAAAATTTAAGATGTCTACTTCAGTTGTTATATTGGACAAAATTTCATAACTCTAACAGAAACACATGCGATAATACAAAACATTATAGGTCAGATAACAGTTGAAAAAATCAGAAGTCCAACTTCAACTGCCCATAACTTTCTCATAAAAAATCCAAATGATGCAAAATTTATGTCCAAATTCATTGTCTTGAAAAGATCTACAACTTTCATGTTGGAGGTTTTTCCATTTGAGCCTTTTTTAAGGGTGTCGCCAATTGAATTGGCGACTCCTCTTAAAAATTACACATAGGCGCCAATTGGATTGGCTAGGGCACCTGCCCTAGCCAATCCAATTGGCGCCTCCTTGTAATTTTTAAGAGGAGTCGCCAATTCAATTGGAGACACCTCCTAAAAATGGGGTAGATTGGGAATTTTGCTGAAAACTGGGTTATTTTGGGAATTTTTTCGAAAAACTGGGTTATCTCGGTAAAAAAACCAAAATATTCTCATCAATTTTTGAATTGATTTGAGATTTATTTGAGATTTTAGTTCAATTAGGTTATTTTTATTCATTTTTAATTGATTAAAAATAGTTTCTGACTTTTAAAAATGCTGAAATTTTTTGTCAAACTTTGTTTGACCTTGTTGAACTTAGGATAAATCACTTGGACCTTTCAAGGTTGATTTGAAGTGATTTTGAAGTTTGACCTTCCTTTTATTTTTAATTCAAGTTTATTTTAAATATTAAAAATGCCAAAAATATTTTATTCTTTTCTTGACTTCCAATCTTCATCTCACTTCTGTTTTTGGTTGTTTGACCTTGACCTTCAATGTTATTGGTCAACATATGAGGATTGGTATATGATATTTCATTTAATGCACTTTAATTTTGCCATTTCCATTTCTCTTATTCATCTCCTTCTTCTTCTTCTTCTTTTTCTTTTTGATCAATGAGTTGAAGGTTGATAAGTTAGCATTGATTAGGGAGACTTAATCTTTTTTGATTCAAATCTAATTCATCTTGATCAATTGATCAAGTGAATGGCTTTGCATTAAGGATAGGTTGTCTTCTAAATCATGTAAAAGGCTTAAACCAACACAAGATCAATTCTCTTCTTCTTTTTGGCATGGCAAGTTGTTGGGACTTGGTTCACTAATCAAGACTCCTAACTTGTGTTTGTTGCCTACATTATTATTGACCGACCTCAGATAGTTGTGACTTCTACATAAGTCCAATTACGATTGCTTAACATAGCGCTAAATTTGCCTTATGGCACACTAACTACTAACACTAACCATTGACAATTAACATTTACTTTATGCAATTTACTTTATGCAATTTACTATTCTTGCACATATTATCCATTTGCTTTTCTCTTTGCTCATTTGAGCACATGTTTATGTTAATGCCATTTGCCTTTTGCTCACTTGATCACATAATTGTGTATATATTATTATGCTTGTGTCTTTGTTTTGATTGTTGTGGACCAAATGCAAAGAAATGGACTTAGTTTCTAGGACTTTCCCTATGCAAAGAAATGGAGAATAGGACTTAGATTCTAGGACATTCCTTATGCAAAATTGGAGTAAAAGGATCTTAATGATGAAGATGGATTAGAAGGACCAAATCTCTAAACTCACTCTTGTCCATTCTTGTTTTACTTCATGGAACTTTTGATGTGTGTGCTTTTGTGCTAGGAGTTTCCATTTGAGCTTAATTGGAGGATCATTACCATGTTCATTCAAGTGGAAGATACAAGACACATTGAGGATCTCTTATGAGACTTGTTTGATTGCTTATACTTTGTGCTTGCTTATTCCAAAGGATGGGAGCTACTTGGATCATCAATATGATCTCAAGAGAGGAACTCCATTGTGGTTTTGTTTCTTTATCCCTCACCTTTTTACTCGTGAAGATGATGAGTAAAAAATAGTGATGATGAGCTTCCATGATTCTTCATGAGCTTTTCCTTCTTCCTCCCTTCCTGTTCTTCTCTTCTTCCTCTTTCTCTCTTTCTCTTTCTTTATTTTCTCTTCTCCCACTTTCTGATAACTCTCTTTCTTTCTCCAATCTTATCTCTTCCCCTTCTCTTACCACCACATAACATATATATAACATATAATTAATATATATTATAATATTAGGTAGTAATATAAAATATCTCAATTGATATTTTATCTTCCAGTACCAATTGACCAATTATTAATGTTACCAAAAATGTCCTCTTTTGTACTTATTAATAATGGTCTATCCCTTTTATTAATAATTAATCTCTTCATAGTTGACTGGTTACTCTATTGGTCCCAACTGACAACATTTCGAGCACATAGGAGCTCTAATTTTTATTTGATCATATTTTCTGCTAGAATATACCTTAACATTATCACGTTTTTGTTAAACGCGAGACTTCACACACAAGTGAGGGAGAATGAATCGTGTGTTTGAGAAAAAGTAATTTTGAAAACATTGGAAAATAAAACGAGAGATTAAAAATGTTTGAAATAATTAGCAGCGGAAAAATAAATTGAAGAGAATAAATAGCAGAAAAGTAAAGAGTTAAGGGAAAGAAGAACACCAAGAATTATAGATGTTCGATAAAAAATAAAATGACCTAATCCTCTCCCCAAAAATTGGTCTTGAGAGTATTCAATAAACGTTGAGAGATTTTAATATGAGAAACTCACAAACCCTCTTATACAAGGAAATATGGTTGACCTCCAACCAAAGAGTACAAGACTTGGAATATTGCAATTTAAGTTTTCTCTTTTAAACTGTAGATTGAAGTGGTTAGTCTTTTCTCCATACGACAGATTAAAGTATTTGGTCTTCTTTCCACTAAGAAGAATCTAGAAGCGGTTAGTATTCAAGCTTCTTAAACCTTGCAAGATTTTATCACAAGCTAAGCTCCTAAAATTTACACCTTGGTGGTTATACAAGATGACTAATAACCTATGAGATTTTAATATCGGACAAATCTCAAACCCTATTCAAACTGTTATCACAGGATAAGCTTTAACCTAATCTTGGTCTTACCACTGGCTGACCAAGAACTTAAAGAGATTTTACCACGGGTTTGTTGGAAATCCACTAAAACATATGGAGAATTTCAATCAATCTTGATGAACAAGATTGTTATCATCCACATAATAACAATGAAAAGAAAAGAACAATGTAGAAATAAAGATAGTAAAGAATGATGAAGGATAATAAGAATTAAAATTCTACAGAGTTTCTCTTTGCCCACAAACTGTGGAAAACTTCTTATTCACTTTGCAACTATAAAATACTGTGAATACAATGTTATTAATACTATATTCACTTCATTACAAGAATAAGGGTTAATCCCTCTATTTATAGATTTATTTTAACTTGGACCTCAAGCCAAAGTCCAAAACGATAAAAGCCCAAAATAACTAACACTACTAAAATAGGCCTAAGTCGAAATCCTGTGTGAAGAAACATGCTTCGACACTAACACAACTCAACACACTATGTGGTTCTACACTTCCTTCCTCTATCGAGCTACCTTCTTCGACACAAGGAATTACAATTCAATAGACTACCTAATTCATTGTGTCTAAGCTATCTACATTCATCATAACTCTTAGTCTTCTGAACACTTCGACCTGCACTCTCGTCGTCATGATGTCTGCAATCTGAATCTCTGTTATGCAGTGTTCCACATTCATCTTCCCATCCGTTACCTGCTCTCAAAGATAACGGAACCTTATTTTGATGTGCTTGCTTCGCCGATGGATTCTTCTCCAAATTGATAGCTGACATGATGTCGATCTTCATGGTAATTGCTCCATGACTCTTCGGTATTATCTCTTCGACCAGATTCACCATCCATGTTGCTTGACATGCACAAAGAGAAGTAGCCACGTATTCTGCTTCGCACGACGATAATGCCATTACTGGCTCCTTTCTCGAACTATAAGCAATTGGTGCACCACCTAGCATAAACACATAGTCGGATGTGGATTTTGGATCCTCAACATCACTACACCAACTTGAGTCAGTGTATCCCACTAATTTGCATTCTTTTCCTTCATCAGTTGTAGGAAACAAAATGCCATAGTCGAGAGTTGCTTTCAGATACCTTAGTATCATCTTCTCCGCTGTTATATGTATTACCATTGGCTTCTACATGAACCTACTCACTATACCTACATTGTATGCTAAGTCAGGCCTTGTGTGACAAAGGTATCGAAGTGACCCAATAAGTCTTATATATTGGGTTGGTTCGACATCATCTTCATCTGAATCTTTTGACAATTGTAATCTGGGCTCAACTGGAGTCGAAGTTGGGTTGCAATCTTACATCTCAAATCACTTGAGTATTTCTCCTGCATATCGTCTTTGATGCATCATCAAACCTCTACCACTCTTGTAGAGTTCGATGCCAAAGAAATAAGAAATGTCACCCAGATCTAACATTTCGAATTCCTTGTTTAGATCACCTTTGCAGTCATCGATCTCCTTCTTGCAGCTACCTGTTATCAACATGTCATCGACATAAAGACATAGTATAAGCAATTCACTCTTGCTTCTTCTTACATATACTCCATGTTCAGATCTGCACTTCACAAATTTCTTCTTCCTTAGAAATCCATATAGCTTCTTGCTCTAAGCTCTTGGAGCTTGTTTAATTACGTACAAGGCTTTATGCAGCCTGTACACCTTTCTTTCTTCACATTGTTTCACAAATCCAACTGGTTGTACAACATAAACTTCTTCTTCTAAGGGGCCATTCAGGAATGCACATTTCACATCCATCTGATACATCTTTCAGTTATTCATGCTTGCTAGATCAACAACCAACCTGATTGTTTTGATCCTAACAACAAGTGCAAAAACTTCATCGAAGTCGATTCCTTCTTTTTGAAGAAATTCTTTCGCCACAAATCTCTCCCTGTGTCGAGTCACTTCTCCTTTAGGATTCAACTTCACCTTGTATACCCATTTCACATTGATTTCCTTCTTGTCTTGGGGCAATTCGACAAGTGACCAAGTGTTGTTGACTTCGATTGACTTCAGCTATTCGTTCATTGCTTTCATCCACTTCAAATCTTTCAATGCCTCAGCTGCATTGACTGGTTCGACATCTACGTAGAAAGCATAGTGTACCAGATCACCTTATTCATTTACCATATCATCTAATGTAATCACACATTCTTGCAACCTTGCAGGCATTTGTCTTGTTCTTTGAGGTTTGCTTGGGCCTGCTTCACCTATGACTTCTTGTCGAACTTCTCTTTCGACCTCACTAGCTGGTTCATCACAAAAGATTCTCACTGAATCCTTCTTAACATTCTCAGTCCAATCCCTTTCCTTAAGCTCATCTATGATCACGTCCCTGCTAATCACCACTTGCTTGTTCACTTGGTCTAATAACCTGTATCCTCTAGTCGAATGATATCCTATCAGGATCATCTGACTCAACTTGTCATCAAGTTTTCTTCTCAATTGATCTGGCACATGTCTATGTACTATAGATCCAAACACCTTCAAATGACTCAAGCTAGGCTTGACACCAGACCAATATTCTTCTGGCGTGATTCCTTCTAGCTTCTTCGTTAGACATTTGTTCATGATATATGTCGTAATTGACACAGCTTCTCCCCATTATTATTTGGGTAAATTCTTCCCTTTCTACATACTTCTAACCATATTCATGATTGTTCTATTCTTCCTTTCTGCGACTCCATTATGTTGTGGAGTGTAGGGTGGTACCACCTCATGCATTATCCCTTCTTTCACACATAATGTGTCGAAGTATTTCGACACATATTCTCCATCACCACCAGTCCTCAAAATCTTGATCTTTCGACCGCTCTGTCTTTCGACCATAGATTTAAACTTGGCAAATACCTCAATCACTTTATTTTTCTTCTTGATCAGGTAAGACCATAATTTTCGACTGAAATCATCTATGAATGTAACAAAGTGTCTGTTACCTCTAATCGAATCCACATGGAGAGGACCATATGCATCAGAGTATTTGAGTTCAAGAATTTCCTTAGATCTGCTCCCTGCATCCTTACTGAAGTTGTTCTTATGTTGCTTCGCCTACACACATTCTTCACACACTTCATATAGAATGTCAATTTTTGATAATCCTAAAAACATATTTCATATATTCAAATCTCTGATGTCTTCGAAATTGAGATGGCCAAGTCTATAATGCCATATCCATTCATCTCCGATGGTTGTTGTTGCAAGGCACTTATGCTTCATCACATTTAGTTCAATCTTGAAGGTTCTATTCTGAGACATTAGAGCTTTCAAGATCAACCTTCCATTTGAGCCGAGAACTCTCATCATCTTGTCTTTGATCAACACCTTGTAGTTCTTTTCGACTAACTTCCCTATGTTGAGCAAATTTCTCTTCATGCCTAATATGTACAACACATTTGAAATTACAGACCTCTTGCCATCTTTCCGCATAATCAGAACATCACCAACACCTTCAGTTGCTAGAGTATTATCATTTGAAAATTTTACCATGTTCTTCATTGAGGGATTTATGTTGACAAACCAATATTTCCTTCCAGACATGTGTGATGGGCATCTTGAGTCCAAGTACCACTGATCCTTGAATCTCTCTTCATCTCTTGTTGTAACCATCAGCAACGTCTCTTCTTCTTCATGTTTCTCCAGCTTTGCATAAGTTTCTTGATTCTTCCGCTTTTCTGGAAAATCACTAGATAGTGACCATATCTTTGACAATTGTAATACTGAATGTGATTCTTGTCTGCCTTTTGACCACCACCTCTTCCTCTACCAGCAACACCACCTCTTTTGTTTCCTTGGTTCCAGAGTTTTCTCTAACTCGACCAGTTTCCTTCTTGCTGATTTCGACCAGTCCAATTGTTGTAACCTCCTATATTTTTGTTTCCATTCTAGCTTCCTTTTCCTTTTCTTTCTTTTGCTGATTGAGTATGCAAAGCCATATCAATCTTCGACTTTCCTATATCTCTTTCATCCATTATTTGTTAATGAGATTCTAGCATCCCTTGAAACCCTTCCTCTGTCACTTTTTACAAATCCTTCGACTCTTCTATGGCTACGATCATGTGGTCGAACTTTGGAGCCAACGACCTCAAGATCTTTCCAACAACAGATTTTAATGTCATCACTTCTCCACACACCTCCATTTGATTCACCAGTTTTGTAATCTTGGTGAAGAAATCAGTTATGCTTTCATTGTCTTCCATTTGAAGCAATTCATACGTTCTTGTATGAGTTTGTAACCTCACCTCTTTCACCTTCTCCGCGCCTCCAAACGATTTTTCTAGAATTTCCCATGCTTCTTTCGCTGACTCTGCATCACTAACTTTTTCAAAGTTATCTGCATCAACATATTGATGAATTATAAAGAGGGCTTTATAATCTTTCTTCTTCAATTCTTTATATGCGGCCTTTTCTTGATCTATCGTGTCTTCTACAAGTGTTATTACTCATTCCTTCACAAGATCCCAAAGATTTTGATAACATAACACAACATTTATCTGCTTGCACCAACTCCCATAATTGTAGTTCTTGAGAATCAGAAGATTTGCTGGAAAATTCCCGTTTGGATGATTCGTTGCCATGGTGATTTGCTTCCCACGAATCGTTTAACCGAAGCTCTTGATACCTGATGTTGGAAATCCACCAAAACATATGGATAATTGCAATCAATCTTGATGAACAATATTGTTTTCACCCACACAATAACAATGAAAAGAAAAGAACAATGGAGAAAGAAAGATAGTAAAGAACAATGAAGGAGAAGAAAAATTAAAATTCTGCAGAGTTTCTCTCTGTCCACAAACTGTGGAAAACTTCTTATTCACTTTGCAACTGCAAAATATTGTGAATATAATATTATGAATAATCTACTCACTTCATTACAAGAATAAGAGTTACTCCCTCTATTTATAGATTTAGATTAACTTGGACCTCAAGGAAAAGCCCAAAATAGCTAATACTACTAAAATATGCCTAAGTCGAAATCCTGTGTGAAGGAACATGCTTTGACACTTCGACACTAACACAACTCAACATACTATGTGGTTCGACACTTCCTTGCTCTATCGAGTAATCTACTTCAACACAAGGAATTACAATTCAACAGGGCTAACTTCGAACTTAAAGAGATTGAATTGTGAGTCCTCAGACCAAATCTTTTACAGATTTAGCTTCTAACCCAAACAAAAATCATCAACTGGATATTATATTCAACCAAAGTAATAAATAGATCCTTGGTGATTTTGACAATTCTACCCTTTCAGAATTACAACATATTCTCACTAGCAACATATTCTCACTTCAGTTATAATTTTAATGAGAGAAAGTAAATTAAATTTTTTAGAGAGAGACAAAGACTTGTCTCAAAACTCGATTGTGGATGAAATGAAAAGAGGAAAGGGACCTTTATTTACAGGCTAGAGGTTGACTGAAAAAGGATTTTCAAATAAATGCATTTTATGACAAATCTAATTGATTGACACTTAATTAGAATGAATTAGAAGTTTGAAATATAACCGATTGTAAGTTTAAAAAAGGAAGGAAAATATATCTAGTAGTTGCACATCATTAAGGTTTTGTCCTAATCGTTTGGAACTAAATATTAAATCGAGCTAATCGATTAGACAATAGTGTTAACCCATTAGATAAGTCAAAATTTTGCCTATAGCTATTTTGACAGCTCCCAATTCATCTGGGACAACTTCAAGATGTTTTTGAAGATATTTTATTTGGTTAAAAAAGTTTGAAAATATATTTTAGTGTGTGTGCGCCTTAGTCATGCACTTTTAGGACTAAGCCCTTATTCTTTACAATTGTTTCACTTACTACTAATATACGAGGGTTCTTAGCACTTCAAGATTTTTCTAGATTTATTATCTTTTGTAGTCACTTGCTTGAGTAGCTTGAGATGAGGCTTTAGTTACATTCCATTTGATTTCCATCATCGAATAGTCAAGTCCATCAAACCCTAATACTCGGGTTTTCATCTTTATCCGCTTTACTCCTTTATGTTTGACTTGTCAAAAGACATTAGTTGTCATCATAAAAAATTGATGTCCTTGTTAAAAGCATAGCACCTATTTCATTGAGCTTGACTTGTCAAAAGACATTAGTTGTCATCATCACCTATTTCTCTCCATCAATGAGCTTGTTGATCTTTGCGTTCATCACATATATTCAATTTTGCTTATAACAACTTGTCCTATCTATGTGTACATAGATAGATTCTTCTTCTCCAAAATCTTAACAGGCATATTTTAGGATTTTGATGATTAGTTCGGCATAGGGTTTGTTTTTCCTTTTTCCTATCTAGCATATAGTGAAAAACCACGTCTTCCCAATTTTTCGGGAGTTCGTTTTCTAAGAACCTGACAGAAAAGAAGTCTATTTTTGAACGGTGTTGTAGTTACCCTTTCTTGGAAATAGCAGATGAAAGTTGAGTATTTCTAGTAGTACAATCAAATACTATAATTTAATATCACGTTACTTTTCTTATTTTATTTTATTTTAAAATAAATCAAAATTTTAAAATATTTTGCATTACTATCAAATGATTTGTTTTAACTATATTTTATGAGTTTCACTGGTATTGAACTGCATGCATCTCCAGCTCACTACGTAACTCGAATATGCTCTTTCTATTGGACTACTAAAAATGTTCTTTTCTCGAAAAACTGAAGATAATATGCAAAATGCAAAGTTAATGAATTTAGACGAAATATAGGACAGAAGGGAATTAGTAGCACAAGAATATTATAAATAAAACTTCCGATATCGAGCAGCCACACTCTATTATACTATGTTTATGCTTTAGGTACATATTCATATTTTCCATGAAATCTAATACGTGAAAGTCTGCGACATGGCATCACCAACTTTAAGTTTACCAACATAGTCTTCTAAACACTTTTCAGTCAATGTTATTATTCCTTCAAATAAAAAGAAATATTTATTTATCATGGAATATGGAAATAATATTTCTTTCATTTCTCAAAATATTAATCATTTTGCCAAACATCTTGTCTATGTACATTACTAACTTTATACAAATAGAGCACTTGTCATTTTGAACACAGCCTTCCTATATAAATAGAGCACTTGCCTTGAAGTTGTTTAACCAAGACAACAAGAAGCTATTTGTTGATTGTTTCTTGGAGTTCCTCTGAATGCTTCATACAAGAAGCTATTTATCTTGTCCAAAAGCGATTAGAAATCAAGGATAGTTTTTTCTTCAATGAAGTGTTTGGGGGAACTCCTAGAATTCAACCAACGATGTACATAAAAAAGAGAGGATGAATTGTTGTACTTTTACTTTCTTTTGTTTCAACATCGAATTGGTTTATAAGAGAAGTCATGATCTTTTTTCGAACATTAATCCTTAGAAAAATAATTGTTCACAAATTTTTAATATTTATTTTGTTTTCTTTTAGGATTATATATTGAACTATCCTCATCTTTTTATAAATTTGATGTCAAGTTGGGCTTCAAAACCTTTTACATCTTTCTGATAACCGAGTTAAAAAGATCTGCATTAGTATTATGAAATTGAGATGGTTTACTAAGAGACATAAAATAACATGTTTTAATCCGATTGACATTAATTGGCTTTGTGACACATTTGTTTACTCCAAATTTTTATTATAATCAGCTTAAATTGTTTAAATATTTATGCAAAAGCTTTTTATGTAGATAAATAAATATATCCCTAAGGGAGTGATTTCTCCGTTATGTGGAAGTGTCTGTTTGGATGAGAATTTAAGGTGCTAGCTCTATTTTCTTTAGAGGATAAGCAACCAAAAGATACCAATTTATTCTTATATTAGTTGAGATTAAGTGACCGTTTGTAAGTTGGTATATGGCGAAAAAGAGTTAAACCTCGTAAGTTTTTACGTGTGTGTCTCAACATTTTTCTAAGGATGAAAAATAAATCGTGTATCTAAGAAGGGAGGTCGCTTGCACACAGGTGATGATGATCAAGTTTTAATAAAAATGTATTCCAAAATTACGAAAGGAATTTGCTTCTAAACTAATAATTTGTTAAGTATTGCACCTTACATATATTGTTTCTTTGCTATACATTTGTTTTGCTCTAAAGGAATACAGTTCAAGTCCAAAATTTAACTCATACAAATATGATTTTAGTATAATTTTTCATGTAGAATTCTTTTATTTATAGAGCATTTGATATGTCTTACCATCACAAGAACCACTGAAAAAATAGTTTTCAAAAAAAGTTAGAATCATAAACAGAATCTAAACAAAATCAATTAAAAAACTAAGATTCATGAGAAGAGAGGAGAAGAAAATGTAGCACACTTGATAGGATAAATATACCATGATTGATAGCAACCAATCAAAAAATTATTCCATTTTCATTCTGTTTGAACCCAATTATGGTGTTGAATAGAAGATCAATGATGTAAACGGGAAAAAATCATTCAATGCAGTGGTAAAAGTCTCTGGTGCAGTGCAGTGGGAGTGTACTTGCAAAGTTAACACTTGAACATCCAAGATAGTAAAGTCATAGAGATGTAACTTTGTAAGAGTGAATGAGTGAATACTTGTTTTGACGT
Source organism: Lathyrus oleraceus (assembly GCF_024323335.1). Classification (NCBI taxonomy): domain Eukaryota; kingdom Viridiplantae; phylum Streptophyta; class Magnoliopsida; order Fabales; family Fabaceae; genus Lathyrus; species Lathyrus oleraceus. Next base: position 370,196,474 of record NC_066580.1, read on the forward strand.
GTGATGGAATTTATATATGATGGTCGATTAAAATCATTCTCACATAGTCCATTATGAGTAGCGAGAGACCGTCAAATTAGATCTGACTATTGGTGTTGTACTAGTTGCTCGAATATGGGGCACGACCTTATGGCGAGGGTCCACATGTTCATGGTTCTCCTGTAAAGGTATTTTCAATTGGGCTTTTGTTGTTGGGCCGACTTGATAGGCTCTTTGGTCAGCCCACAACCAACCTACTTTTCGTATGACTTTTCAATTCACATTCACTACGACTAATAATATATTTTATGACAAAACTTTCACACCGGTCACCAAAAAATCGTGGTATAACCCCTGGGTGTGCCACGTATTAATTTATTTTTGAAAAATACCATATATTCACTCATTTGGTATAAATTATCGAGGGAAAAACTAACTAATTAACTAAAGGATACACTTTGGATCCCATCAATTGCAGATCACGTTTTTATTTCTTTTAAAATGACATCATTCTTTTTATTTTACATTTTATTTAAAAATAAATCATTTATTCTTTCGGTTAGACTACATCGAGGGGACATATTACCTTATTTTTTTTCTTTAAAAGCATTCGTTCATTATGATTTTCCCTTAACCTAACACAGTTGTTGTCACTCCAAACTTGTAAAGATATTCTCTGGGATAGATTGAAACACAGAAAAATCTATCAGTGTTTTTTTTTAGTTAGAAAATCTTTGTTGTTATTATTATTATTATTATTATTATTATTATTATTATTATTATTATTATTATTATTATTATTATTATTATTATTGTTGTTGTTGTTACATCCATACATTGAAGGAACTAGTTTTATCAATCTTGAACTAGACATTTTTTGCTTTTGCAATCTATCCCACAGAATGACGTTGTTGTTATTGATACACCTCTTGCAATCCATTGTTATATTTGACAATAATTTCTCAATGTTGCCGTTCAAAGAAAAAATCCAATGATTTATTGTTTTTCTTGACTGACAATATTGAGAAATATATTCCTCATCACACTCAGAAGATATTGTAAGCCAAAAATTATATGATGAATGATAACACTACTATAAAATATACATTTTGTAACAATTTTTTACTACGACCATTTATCCAACCGAAGTAATACCTAATAATTATGCGATTTTTTTTTAATTTTTAAATCACTTTTTTCCACGGTCCAAATAAACATTTGTGGTGATATGTGAATGAATGACACACTTTAAATATCAACACCATCAATTTTTTATTTTTTCGTTAAAAAAAAGGCGTGTTCTCCTATTTTATATATATTTTTTTAAATTAAACTACTTTTCACCACAGTCCAAATTAACAACCGTGGTTAAATATCATGGACATTCAACCATGATTCCTCTTACCAATAATGGTGAAATATTTTACCTATATAAGCTACTTAATTTACTTCATAACAAATCATGATCTAAAATGAATCTTCCCTGCTACAAAAAACACATTTAACCTCGAAAACGAAGTTGATTTAACATCGGTTAGAGAGGCGAGGTAATGAAGGGCGTCATTTAAAGATGTCATTTTACACTCCAATTTTAGAATAACCGAGGTGATAGTTGAAATTGTCATTGGTTTAATCCCCAACAATAGCTTTTTTATATTTTCAAAACTAACTCCACATACCTCTCGGTTTATGGCCAAAACTGAGGGAAACAAAAAAAGAAAAAAAAACAAATATATATATATATATATATATATATATATATATATATATATATATATATATATATATATATATATATATATATATATATATATATATATATATATATATATATATATATACTCATTACATTGTTTACACAAAATATTAAAGTAAAAATATATACCAAATTTTGTATCTAATTCACCGCCATCACTGTCGATGTAGAATAACTGTTGAATATCTTAGGGAAGAATAAATGTAGGGGATCCTCATTTCATTGATCTCGAAGAAGATCAAATGTTTGATGCAGATTATTCTCTATGGATTTTGCATTCATTTGTTTTAGATATAAAATAAAAAAGGTTAGATAAATAAAATAAATATTCAGTTATATGATTATTTAAGAGCATATACCCTCAACCCAAATAACTTTCTGCTCTTGCAATCCATCCTAGAGTAACTTTTGAAATAAATATATACTTTTTTAAGTTTCAAAGTTTTCATTACAAATGTTTCATTATCAATTTTTAATATTCATAGTGCTTTTATAATGAGGACTTTAGGTTTCACGTGAATCAATAATGACATTGTCTTGAGCGTTGATACTCGTTAAATGGACGACAAAGATTTTCTTTAAAGGATGGTGAAAATACTCAATAAACACACTTATATTTTCCCTCGGTTATTACTCAAAACCGATGTAAAATATGTTTCATTTTAAATAAAAAATACAATAGAAAATGTTACATCTCAAGCGCCACATACCTCTCGGTTTTTGTAAAAAAAATCGAGGGAATTTTTTTTTCTTATTTAAATTACATTTTTTACATAGAAGATTCAAATAAGTTTTTTAAACAAATCCAAATTTTTAAAATGGATTATTGGAGGACAAGAAATCTTTTCAAATTTAAAATAAATTATATGTTCCTACCAAAAGAAATTTTTTATCTGCACTTGCAACCCATCCCATAAATATTTTATTATCTTGAAAAAATGTTTTCATGGCAAATGCTTTTTGGAAATCAACAACAACCTATAGTGAATTTAAATCAATCTTGATAAACAAGATTGTTATCATCCACACAATAACAATTAAAAGAGAAGAACAATGGAGAAAGAAAGAAAGTAAAGAATAATGAAGGAGAAGAAGAATTAAATTCTGCAGAGTTTCTCTCTGCCCACAAACTATGGAAAACTTCTTATTCACTTTGCAACTGCAAAATATTGTGAATTCAATGTTATGAATACTCTATTCACATCATTATAAGAATAATGGTTACTCTCTCTATTTATAGATATAGGCTTGCACCCTAAGTCAAGATCCAAAACTATAAAAGCCCAAAATAGTTAACACTACTAAAAATAGGTCTAAGTCAAAATCATATGTGAAGTAACATGCTTCGACACTTCGACACACTAACACAACTCAACACCCTAGGTGGTTCGACACTTCCTTGCTTCTGTCGAACAACCTGCTTCGACACAAGGAATTATAATTCAACGCATCACCTAATTCATTGTGTCTAAGCTATCTACCTTCATCATAACTCTTAGTCTTCTGAACACTTTGACCTATACTCCCTTCGTCATGATGTCTGCTATCTGATTCTCAGTTCTATAGTGTTCCACATTCATCTTCCCATCTGCAACCTGCTCTCGAAGATAATGGAACCTCATTTCATACATGTGTGATGAGCATCATGAGTCCAAGTACCACCGATCCTTGAATCTCTCTTCATCACTTGTTGTAACCATCAACATCGTATCTTCTTCTTCATGTTTCTCCAGCTTTGCATAAGTGTCTTGATTCTTCTGCTTTTCTGGAAAATCACTAGAACAGTGACCATATCTTTGACAATTGTAACACTGAATGTGACTCTTGTCTTCCTTTTGACCACCACCTCTTCCTCTACCTACAACACCACCTCTTTTGTTGTTCAAGTTCCAAAGATTTCTCTGATTCGACCAATTTCTTTCTTGCTGATTTCGACCAGTCGAATTGTTGTAACCTCCTATATTTTTGTTGCCATTTTAGCTTCTTTTTCTTTTTCTTTCTTTTGCTGATTGAGTCTGCAAAGCCATATCACTCTTCGAATTTCCTGCAGCTCTTTCATCAATTCTTTGTTCATGAGATTCAAGTGTCCCTTGAAGCTCTTTCGACTCTTCTATGGATACTAACACGTGGTCGAACTCCTCAAGATCTTTCCAACAACAAATCTTGATGTCAACACTTCTCCACATACCTTGATTTGATTCACCAGTTTCGTAACCTTGGTGAAGAAATCAATTATGCTTTCATTGTCTTCCATCTAAAGTAATTCATACGTTCTTTTGTGAGTTTGTAACCTCACCTCTTTCACCTTCTCCGCGTCTCCATATGATTCTTCCGCTGACTCTACATTACTAACCTTTTCAAAGTTATGTGCATCAACACATTGATGGATTATAAAGAGAGATTCATAATCTTCCTTCTTCAATTCTTCATGTGCAGCCTTTTCTTGGTCTATCGCGTTTTCTACAAGCATTGTTACTTCTTCCTTCACAAGATACCAAAGATTTTGATAACAAAACACAACCTTTATCTTCTTGCACCAATTTTCATAATTTTTGTTCATGAGAATCAGAAGATTTGCTGGAAAATGTCCATTTGGATGATTCATTGTCATCGTGATTTTCTTCCCACTAATCGTTTAAACCAAAGCTTTTGATACCAGATGTTGGAAATCCACCACAACCTATGGAGAATTTCAATCAATCTTGATGAACAAGATTGTTATCACCTACATAATAACCATGAAAAGATAAGAACAATGGAGAAAGAAAGAAAGTAAAGAATGATGAAGGAGAAGAAGAATTAAATTCTGTAGAGTTTCTCTCTGCCCATAAATTGTGGAAAATTTCTTATTCACTTTTCAACTACAAAATACTATGAATTGAGTGTTATGAATACTTTATTCACATCATTACAAAAATAAGGGTTACTCCCTCTGATGGATTGCACTTGCAGAAAAATGATTTGTTAAAGATAGAAGAACATTGAAGATTTTTTCTATCTTCAATCCATCCCAAAGTATGACATATACAGGTTTAGAGTGACTACATATAAGTTAGGTTTAAGGTAAAATCTAGTTAAAAGTTCTTTTATAATAAAATCTGATAATCTAATCCCTCAGTTATTAAATATAACTAAAGAAATATATAATTAATTTAAAAATAAAAATAAAATAAAAAGAAAGACACCGCTTTTAAAGAAATAAAAACATAAACTGTTATTGTTGGGATTCAAATCATGTCCTAAATTATTTTCCCTTCAGCTATATTTAGAAATCGAGGGAACATTTGGTATTTATTTATAAATAAATAAAATATGGCGCGTCTTGGCATTAATACCCCAATTTTTTGTTGGGTGAGGTGAAAGTTTTGTCATGAAATGTATTATTTGTAGTAGTGCTCTAACATCACACGCCTCATATTTACTCATAAAACTCCAATATATCTTTATAAATATCCAATATATCTTTATAAATATCCAACACATCTTTACAAAACTCCAACATAACTTCTCCAACTAATATGGATAAAGTATATCTGTCACAAATATTTGTAAGACGAAACACAAAACTCATTTCTTTGTCTTCTTCTTCACAGTTCTAGTATGTACATGAAACATTTTTCACCATTCATTTTATGAGTTATGTTCTTGTTGTTATTAAAAATATTTATCTTTTAGAGTTTGTTATTTTTCTTGTTGTTAAAATGAGATTAAAACTTTTATATTATTGTTTTTGTTTAGATAAGTAAATGGTTTAAGTTATTGTTGTGATTTTTCTAAGTTATGTTGTTGTTTTGGTTGAGTTATGTTACTGTATTTGTTGATACAAGTAAACATTTTTTTTTATTAATGTTGATATTTTTGTTAAATTATGTTGTTGTTTTTGTAGAGAAAAGTAAAATATTTATGTTATTGTTCTGATTTTTGTTAGGTATGTTCTTGTTTTCGTTGAGTTATGTTTTTTATTTTGTTGATACAATTAAATGTTTTTGTTAATGTTGATATTTTAGTTAAGTTATATATATATTGTTGTTTTTTTGTTAGAATAAGTAATGGGATTGTTGTATTTTTTTTTAATTATGTTGGTGTTTTTTGTTGCTCTATGTTGTTAAAGCTCTTTATATATGTCGTCAATATTTGATTATATTGTTAATGTTTAATAATGTTGTAATTTTTTTTCCTATGTTGTTAATATTTAGTTATGCTGCTATGTTTATTGTTTTTTGATTTTTATTGATAATGTTAAGCTATATGTGTTGTGTTTTTTCGTTGATATTGTTGTTGGTTTTGTTGTTCTATGAGATTTTTGATAATTATCTTCTTTGGCCTTTAGGTTTCTTTCTTTAGACTCTTCTTTCATGCTAGTGCAGTGGAGTGTATGTCTTCTGCTCTTATTCGAATATGCGTTTTATTTAGATTTGAGTTCATAATATTATTTTGGAATCTTGAAAAAATCCTTTAAATTAAAAAGATTAACTTTAACTACTTAAAAGTTGAAGTGGACGATGAGCGGTGCCTTACTTTTAAGTTAGATGTTTACAAACATGAATCAACTCTTTTTCTTTCATTTATATTTCTATGTTCTATTGTTTCTATCTTATTCTTTATTCACATGTTCATCCTATCCCCAATATCTACGACTGCTACAATACCATTTCTCTAATGTAATGTCTTAAACAAACAATCACAATACCAATATTTATCAACCGGTATTAGAGCAGTTTTGATCCGAAGCAAGAAAATCACAATAGGGGAAATGGACATGCCACAATTTTATGGAAGCAAAGATGCCTATTTATGGTTGATTTATATTGAGAAGCATTTTGAGATTGTGGAAACACCAAAAAGTGAGAAGTTTCCCTAGGAAATAAAATCCTTGAGAAACGTTTCTCTCAAATGGTCGAAGTGGTGGAGTTGTTGCCATCTACAAGTGAATTAGAAAATGTTTATGATTGCGTTGCTTTAGCATCTTAAGCCAGAGTATAAACATTTTTTTCTATATCCTATGAAGAAAAGGAACCTAAATTGGAATCGGAGTCGTTGATGTCTCACACATTCAACCTTCAACAAGAAGAAAGAAACCAATGATATTTCACTCATTCAGACAAATAAAGAAATAAATGTGGAAAAAGAAGAAATTTCAAAAGTAGAATATGCTATAAATTCTCGAGCGAAGTAAAAAAAGTGTAATGTAACACCCATATATAATATACATTTAGAAAATATATTATACATAGTGTAATTGGTATTGAATACACGTAAGAGTCTATTGGCAACGTTATATATACATGTCCAAGAGAAAGTAATATACATAGATGACACACAATATACAAAGGTTCATCAAGCAAGCTTCATCAAGCAAGCTTATCATTTCCTTTAACCAACAAAGGAACACCTGGAAAAAAACAATAATAGTGGGGGTGAGATGATAATCTTAGTGAGTTCCCCTATCTTACGGGTCAACTCGGAAATAAAAGGGATCTCTTACCGATTTTCTTAACTTAAGCCATTCACATTTTTTCTACTTGTATACATTCATACAATAGAACAATAACTTAAGTATCTAAGAGAAATCTACGCTTTGTATCGAGAACACACACCATGAGTTCTCATTAACTCAAAGAATCACTATTCAGGAATGTAACTTTAACACAAGGGTGACTAGCTTGAAACCGATCACAAGGATCTAATCAATCATTAGTCATATATGGTTGATGGAAAAACTAGACATCCACGACATGGATTATACTATCTACCAGATATGTTCAATAGGTATCATATATTCACTAGATGGATTCACCCTCCACCATATATTGCCAATATGACATAGACCTCCACATGCCTAAAACACACTCCCCCATCAGATATGGTCAATGGACACCAGACATCAACCGTATGGGCCACACTCTCCATCAGATATGGTCAAAGGATATCAAACCTCGACTAAAAGGAATGCACCAAGCCCTTTCTATCATACATGGTCAATGGATACCAGAAATCCACTATGTGGATTTCATCATCCAATAAATATTGTCAATGGATTCCAGACCTCAACTGTGTGGAATATGCTTCACGGAGTTACAATAATCCTTCTTAAAAAATATAATTTTCCGGTTAATACTCTACATAAGTCTCGAACTCGGGAAAAGTACGAATAAGGGTTATTCTCGAATACACGATTAATTTCAACAACCTCCATGTGGCTATATCACAATCATGATATCATAACGTGTTCCATACAAACTCGTTGAATTGCAAGTATGACATTGTTCCCCATTTATGCCTCTGACATTCTCGTCGATGGGACAACTCATTACACTTGACTACTCCCTCATGGGTACACACCAAGGTACCTCTTACACCTGAGTATCACAACCTAAGTTATTTACCATGACCTAAATTATCTTTCTAATTCACTCACCTAGTTATAACCCTAGGTTTAGCCTCACTTTTCATCATAGGGCTTAATCAATTATCATACAATCAACACAACCAATTAAATCATAATATGGTTCACAAAACAAAAACACATCATAATATGATTCATAATAGATATCCAATTAATAATTAAAACACAAGCATAGTTTTATCTTTACTAAATGGTAAAATAATGGAATAGCTTTCCAATGTATCAGACCTCGCATCAATCAGAATATGAATCCTGTTTTATGGTGAAAACATGGAAACAAGTCATAAACTTACATGATAGTATAAAATCATCAACAAATTGATATTTGATATATATGCATGATTTTATCTCTCCAAGCAGTAGGGCATTGTACTATATTTTGAACGCATCTGACAACATCTCTTTTTTAGTCACGAAACTTATCTTATAGTGAAAACATGGAAAATTATCGTCTGCCTGGGGGGACCAAACAATTGGTCTTATCATTCTATCAACAAATTTTCACCTAAAACATTGGACCAATCGATTGATCAAGAAGACCAATCGATTGACACCTACAAATTTTTCAAAATCTCACTTCTAAGAATGCTAGCAAAAGGGCAAACAATGCAGTGAAAAGTAAAATAAAAATTATTACCTTCATGAGGCCGTAACATTTGAAATAAGATGAGGTTGAGTCACCATAACCCTGAGAAGGGCATTAGAGCAGAAAAGGAAAGTTTGAGAAGAAGAAAAATAGAGGCACGATAGGTTGAGGACATCAATTAGAGACAGAAAAATTAAACACTAGATGAACGACGAAGACGAAAAGAGGATCAATTTAGCCCTTTAACACATAAATAGGAAACATGTGACCCAGTGATCTTCAACCAAAAGTTGATAAAAATGCCAAAGTACAACCAACAACCCAAATTAGACCTCAATCTTGCTACCACACACAATTGCTCTAAAGACATCACCTCTATCTCTCCCTAAAGCATAAAGTGGAAAAATCTTAATGAAAAAAATGTTTAAACTACAAGGAAATCATTTAATGCACGTGTTTATGAGGTCCTCAATTCCTACTCAACACGCCATTGGACCTGTATCTAAGGTGGGGACCTACTCAAATACTTCGAGGCAGCAAAGAAGAACATTTTTTAGGCCGATCTCGATGCTTTCGTATGAATCCTGGCTCCTTACTTGGCCCTAAAGACTTAGGGAAAATTGTTCCAGGTCAGCCAAAAGACGCTTTACGCTCGGTCCAATACGGTAAGGCCAAAACTAATACACTCTAGTATCAAATTTATGAACATGTGGACTCTCACCAAAAGGACGTGCACCATAATCAAGTCGCTTGCTCATTTTATGTTGTTGGATCCAATCCAACAGTCTCCCGCAATCCACACCGCATTCGCTGAGAATGGTTTTAACCGCTAATCACATATAAGATCGATTCGACGCCATAATTTATACAATTTCATTCACTTTTGCAAATATATGAGCACAAAATAATTATAAGTAATAAGTAATGCTCTTTAAACTTCGCTCTTAGTGAGCTCCCAAAGCTATCTCATCTTAACTTCCATTTTTTTTTTTTTAAATTCTACAAAGTAGGATCATGAAGCACAAAGTTTGGGGTTAACCTAGACACGGAAAAGAGTTGAATCTTTTTGACAAAATTCCATCCGAATTTTTTATTTTTCCATAGCCTATAATGAATCAATTTTGTTCTAAGGTTTCACTTTCGGCTATTTAATGACATAAGCAATAATAAAATATATCTGGATTCTGCTTATGCTTTAAGTATATATCCATAAATAGAGATTGAACTTGAAATAAGATCTGATTATATGATGAAATAAAATCCCTTAGCATATATAGATTATTATTCGAAAAGCTAAAGAAATCCATGACCAATGTTATTTATTCTCTTGCAATCTCATTTTTCCCACAATTCTGACCAAATTCATATCATGAGTGTGGTACAAACTAGCTTTATGCATGACCACACAAAGATTCAGTTCTCTTTTTGCCTTCTGAACGCACTCTCTCTACAGTTATATATAGAGCACTTGTCATTCATTGTTTAACCAAGAGAACAAGATAGTGAACTATATGCCTAGCTGAGTAATTATTTGTTGATTTTTTCTTGGCGTTTCTCCGAATGCTTCATAGAATAGACAATTAGTTATTAGAAGTTGATGATAGTGGTTGTTCAATGAAGTGTTTGGGGGAACTCTTGGAGTTGAATCAACACTGCACACACCAAATTCATTTTCTTACAGAATTTTAGTTTCTATTAGCTAGTTGAATTACTAGCCTCACCTTTTATAATTGTTGTGTACATTCTGTTTTTTTTATATATGTAAACAAATTAACGCTATGGATGTTTCGCCCACAGTTCTATTTTTCTCATGTAAATTTTTTATTTTGCAATTTGAACTTTATAATATCAGATTTTTATTTTATTTCACACTCTCACTACACCGATTCTTGAGTTAGAGCTTTTGTGTTTGTTGACAATATCAGTGTTGATTAATGGTTGTACAACTCAAGAGATTAAGATTTAAAGGCAGATCCTCTAGCCTCTTTCTTTTCCTGCTCGTGGAAGAAGGGCTTAGCGATTTAACCAGTAAGGCTATTGTATCGGATCTTTTCTCAAGATTTAGGGTATGTTGCACTCAACCGGTGGTTTCACATCTTCAATAGGTAGATGATATCCTAATCTTAGTTGACCCCACAATTGACAAATTCTAAAGTATAAAGGCTATTCTTAACGGCTTTGAACTGACTTCGAGTCTTCGAATTAATTATTCTAAGATTAACACGTAGATGATTAATGTATATACCGTCTACGTCGAGTTACCTAGAGATTTTTTTTCATTTGAGGATTGAATCCTTCATTTAAGACATCTTACGTTCTTGGTGTCTGTGTCAATCCTAGGTTGGAAGCGTCTTGGGATCGTCATGCTAATTTGATGAGTAAGAGGCTCCATTTTAAGAAATATATGTATGTTACTTTCAGGGACCCGGTGATCCTTCTTAATTATATTATTAATGTTATTCCTATTTTTTTCTTGTCTCTTTTAAAATTACATCCGAAGGTGTGGAGCAAGTTAGTTAGGATTGTTAGGAGATTTTTATAGGTGGGTGGGGGTTGGGGGATTAAAAAGTGATTTTAAGATCCCGAGTTAAGTGAGATGATGTATTTACACCTAAAAGTAAACATAATTTTACTATTGAGATGATGTATTTACACCTAAAAGTAAACATAATTTTACTATTGAGGATCTTCAGTTAGTCAATCAGGTCGTCTTGGCCAAATGAAATGGAGATTAATCTCGAGCGTCTCTAGTCTTTGGTTTGAGATTCTTGCAGCTTGATACGATGACTCAATTGTTTCTTCATTGTATGTGGCAAAATTTAGGGGTTACCTTATGTCTCCTATTGATGGAAATAAGTGACCCTTCTTGATTTCAAAGAATATTATGTCTCTAGTTGGTTTGAGGATATAATCAGTATGGAAGTGAGAACAAGGCTTAATACCTTTTTTGGGGACGATCCTTTGATTGGGAATGTTCCCCTAAACATTTGGTTTCATAGAATTATTACAATCCTCCACTATCAAGAATGTAGTGTAATGAGAGGATTTCTTTTTCAGAAAAATGAGATCTTTATTCGTCCATGAAGAACCATTGTATTATCTTATCGTTACTTTTTCATGTTAATTTGTTTTAGAGAAATGATAGGTGAATTCGGAAGCATACTTGAGATGGTAATTTCACTATTGCCTTTGTTTTTCAAATCGAGTCGGAACTTAGTAATTCCACTACCCCCTTATGTGGCGGAGAATTTGAATCTCCCTCTTATATGGAACAATTGGTCTCCTTCAAAGGTGATGGTTTTTTCATACTAACGCCTACAAGATAGGTTCCCTTATATAGAGAATCTTTTCAAGAGGAAGGTTATTGCTAACATATCTAACATGCTGTTTCCACTCGTCCCTTATTGAGTAGGGTTAATTAGTGTGCCTTTTCCTCTAATGTTGGCTCTTCTTTTGGAGTGATTTTTATTTTATTTTAGTTTCGTTTGTGTGTTATTTACTGTAACTTTGTTTTTCGATTCTTTGATACATTTTTACTATTTTAATATGGTATTTTTTTGTATTACCTGAAAAGATAATTATTATATGATTGATGAGAATTTAACTCACTATTATTTATATATTATTTTTCTATTAAAAAAAGAGAAAATATTTGATGTGGCATATATAAATATTAGAAAGGTGAAATCAAAAACAAAAACAAAAAATTACAAAGGAAAAACCAAACTTGATAAATACAAACTTATTCCTTTTATCATTGCCCATATGATTTTAATTATATATTTTATAATTTAGTGGTGTGATTATTCTGACATGTTTTCACATCTTCAAAACTTGGACTAATTCAAAATAATTTTTTTATTTGTTAGTTTTACAAACACACGGGAATGTTATTTGATACCTCGAGTAGTTTTCACCATTTAAAAGTTAATATTACGGTTTTTAACCCACTTAGACCATGTATCCCTTTTGGTTAGATTTAGACTTATGGAGATGAGTGTCTGTATGATGAGATAACATTTGTTACTGTCATTTGTAGCCACGACACAATGTTTCATGAGTATTATTGTTATTAGACAAAATGTAAAAGTTAGTCATATTTTTATTTGAATCTAAAACATGTAAATTTACATCTAACTCCCCATAAAAAATAACCTCTGCCTTTCCTTTACCATTCCTACTATAGCTTACACTACCAACATTAACTATGTTAAAATATACCTTAACATTATCACATTTTTGTTAAATTTGAGACTTCACACGCGAGAAAGGGAGAGTGAATTGTGTATTTGAAAAAAAAGTAATTTTGAAAATTTTGGAAAATAAAATGAGAGATTAAAATTGTTTTAAATAATTAACAATGGAAATATAAATTGAAGAAAATAAATAATAGAAAAATAAAGAGTTAAGGGAAAAAAGAACATCAAGAATTGTAGAGGTTTGGTAAAAAGTAAAATGACATAATCTTCTCCCCAAAAATTGGTCTTAAGAGTATTCAATAAACATTTAAAGATTTTAGTATGAGAGACTCACAAACCCCCTTATACAAGAAAATCTGGTTGACCTCCAACCAAAGAGTACAAGACTTGGAATATTGTTATTTTAGTTTTCTCTTCTAAACGGTAGATTGAAGTGGTTAGTCTTTTCTCCACACGACAGATTAGAGAGGTTGGTCTTCTCTCCACTAAGAATAATCTTCAAGCTTCTTAAACCTTGCAAGCTTTTATCACAACCTGAGCTCGTGGGCTTTAAGCATTGGTTTTATACGAGATGACTAATAACCTATGAGATTTTAATATCGGACTAATCTAAAACCTTATTCAAATTGTTATCATGGGGTAAGCTTTAACCTAATGTTGATCTTACCACAGACTGACCAAAAATCTAAAGAGATTTTACCACTGGTTAATCTCGAACTTAAAGAGACTGAATCACACAGTCCTCAGACCCAATCTTTTACGGGATTAGCTTCTAACCCAAACAAAAATCATCAACTGGATATTATATTCAACCTAAGTAAGAAATAAACTCTTGGTGATTTTTACAATTCTACCTTTCCAGAATTACAATATATTCTCACTTGCAAAAGGTATTTCTCGCATATACACTTCGACTATAATTTTAATGAGAGAAAGTAAATAAAAGGTTAGAGAGAGAGAGAGAGAGAGAGAGAGAGAGAGAGAGAGAGAGAGAGAGAGAGAGAGAGAGAGAGAGAGAGAGAGAGAGAGAGAGAGAGAGAGAGAGAGAGAGAGAGAGAGAGAGAGTTGTATCAAAATTGGATTATGGATGAAATGAAATGAGGGAAGAGGCCATTATTTATAGGCTAGAGGTTGGCTCAAAAAGGAGTTTCAAATAAATGCATTTTATGACAAATCTAATCGATTGTCACTTAATTAGATTCGATTAGAAGTTTGAAATATAATCGATTTTAAGTTTAAAAAAGGAAGGAAAAGATATCTAGTAGTTGCACATCATTAAGACTTTTTCCTAATTGCTTGAAACTCAACTTTAAATCGAGCTAATCGATTAGGCAAAAGTGGTAATCGATTAGATAAGTCAAAGTTTTGCCTATAGCTATTTTGACATTTCTCAATTCATCTGGGACAACTTCAAGATGTTTTTGAAGATGTTTTCTTTGATTAAAATAGTTTGAAAATATATTTTAGTGTGTGTGCGCCTTAGTCATGCACTTTTATGACTAAGCCATTATTCCTTATAATTGTTTCACTCAGTACTAATTTATCAGGGTCCTTAGCACTTTAAGACCTTGGCAAATTTATTCTCTTTTGTAGACTCTTGCTTGAGTAGCTTGAGATGAGTCTTTAGTTACATTCCATTTGATATCCATCATCGACAAGTTCATCAAACCCTAATACTCAGGTTTTCATCTTTATCGACTTTACTCGTTTATGCATGACTTGTCAAAAGACATTATTGTCATCATAAAATGTTGATGTCCTCGTTAAAAACATATCACCTAATTCATTGAGATTGACTTGTCAAAAGACATTAATTGTCATCATCACCTGTTTTTCTCTATTTTATTAATGCGCTTGTTAATCTTTGCATTCATCTTCTATGCTCATCACATATTTCATTGATGGTGTTGAATGGATGAATGTTTCTTATCTCCCTTGCTCTTCTTGGTTGATAAGGGACAGTTTTTCCTTTTTGAATTGCATATCCAATTTAGCTTGTCCTATCTTTGTGTACATAAATAGGCTCTTCTTCTCCAAAATTATAGCCGAAATATTTTAGGATTTTGTGATTAATTCGACATAGAGTAGGGTGTTGTTTTTCCTTTTTCTATCTAGCATATAGTGAAGAACCACATCTACCCAATTTTTCGGGAGTTAGTTTCCTAAGAATCTCATGTAGAGAAGTCATATTTTTGAACGGTGTTGTAGTTATCTTTCTTAGAAATAGCACATGAAAGCCGAGTATTTTTAGTAGTACAATCAAATACTATAATTTAATATCACATTACTTTTTTATTTTTATTTATATTAAAATAAATTAAAATTTTAAAAATATTTTGTATTAAAGGTATATTCAACTTTTTACTCATGAGTACCAAATAATTTGGTTTAAGTATATTTTATGAGTTTCACTGGTGTTGAACTGCATGCATCTCCATCTCCAGCTCACTAAGTAACTCAAATATGCTCTTTCTATTGGACTATTATAAAAAATTCTTTTCTTGAAAAACTGAAGATAATATGCAAAATGCAAAGTTAATGAATTTAGACGAAATATAGGACAGAAGGGAATTTGTAGCACAAGAATATTATAAAAAAACATCCGATATCGAGCAGCCACATTCTATTATACCATGTTTATGCTTTAAGCACATATTCATTTTTTCCATGAAATCTAATACGTGAAAGTTTGCGACATGGCATCACCAACTTTAAGTTTACCAACATAGTCTTCTAAACACTTTTCAGTCAATCTTATTATTCCTTCAAAATAAAAAGAACTATTTATTTATCATGGAATATGGAAATAATATTTCTTTCATTTCTCAAAATATTAATCATTTCGCCAAACATCTAGTCTATGTTCATTATTTTTCAGGTCTTTTGTCATTTGAACTCAGCCTTCCTATATAAATAGAGCACTTGCCTTGAAGTTGTTTAACCAAGACAACAAGAAGCTATTTGTTGATTGTTTCTTGGAGTTCCTCTGAATGCTTCATACAAGAAGCTATTTATCTTGTCCAAAAGCCATTAGAAATCAAGGATAGTTCTTTCTTTAATGAAGTGTTTGGGGGAACTCCTAGAATTCAACCAACGATGCACATAAAAAAGAGAGGATGAATTGTTGTACTTTTTGTTTCTTTTGTTTCAACATTGAATTGGTTTATAAGAGAGGTCCTGCTCTTTTTTCAAACATTAACAATCCTTAGAAAAAAATTTGATCACAAACTTTTAAAATTTATTTTCTTTTCTTTTAGCTTTATATATTGAACTATCGTCATCTCTTTAGAAATTTGATGTCAATTCGGGCTTCAAAACCTTTTACATCCTTCTGGTGACACAATTATTTACTCCAAATTTTCATTACAATCAACTTAAATTATTTTAAAATTTATGCATTAGGCTTTTTATGTAGATAAATAAATATATACTCTATTAGGTGCGGGGTGTTGGGGCCTTAAGGGAGTGATTTGTCCATTGTGTGGGAGGAAGATTGATATGAGATTTTTAGATGGTTGGGGTGGAATTGTGTTATTTTTAATATTAGTTCTATTTTCTTGATTATAAATCTTTAGGTGATAGGTTTAGGTTTAGGGGGTAACTTGATTATGGTTTGGCTTACAATGTGGTTTGATCAATTTAGAAATTAAAGAACAATATTGTATTTTTAGGCTCTTGATCACAGTAAAGGAAGTGGAATACAAGAGTATATAGTTTAAAAATGATAATTTAGTACCAGGTCCGATCCAATCAATTCAGAGATATTATTATAATTTTAAAAAATAGATTAATTTATATCGAATTTTTTAAAAGAACCGATATAAAATCCTAAATTTTAAAAATAAATTTTTATTTTATATATTTTTTTAAAAAATAGGTGTAAGATAGATTTTGAAAACAAACGGTGATTTTACACATTTTTTTAAAAATAGGTATAAAATATATTTTTTAATAATTAAAAATAAGTGGGCCTTCACGAATTTGGGTCCAGTGTTCTAGCACATATTGCACTTGTACTGGGTCGTCCCTACTTGATAGGTAAACGAAATACTCTGGTACTTTTTTAGTTTGTTTTGAGAAATATTCTTTGTATGGTTTGAGATAGTGGTGAACAACTCTCGCCTTGTTAATTTTTTTTTAATATTTATTTTCTTTTAGTCTTATGTGTTAAACTATGCTCACCTTTTTGTTGAAATGCAGTATTGCTATCAATGATAAGTATTTGTTTTGTCATATCCAGAAGGACGGGTGCAATATCAATGTCGTTCAATATTTACTATGATTTTAAGCGGAAGTTTGAAAGATGTTTGATGGGTTAAAGCTACAACATGTAAAATGGATGAATGATAAATAAAGTTTCAGAGAGATGAAACCTTGTCAGGATTGAATTTCATCCACTGATAGAATTTGTAATTTACCAATCAGTTATACAAAATCTAAACATTTATCAATGTCATCACGCTTCGCTCGCCGACAGTGTTTATGTCTAAGCTCCTTACGAGAGTTCAACTGTATTGTTGAATCGACGATGTCTCAGCCTATTAAATAATACAGTAGCATAAAGACTCGATACTCAAGTGAATGTTAAATCTAAATCTATGTCTAGAGTTTAGAATCTAACTGATGTTCATCTTAGATCAAGATTTGAACCGTATTTCTCAATATCAATTCAAATCATAAGAATAACATGAAACAAAGATAACATCGATATAGATTCATAAAGAGATTGTATACAACACCATGATCAACAAAAATACATATTGTTACGATGAACTTACATCATATCCCAATAAGAAAGGGATTTAGCTACTCATGGTAGCTAGATACAAAGAGACGAATAAACATGAACATGCACCAATCGTGATTTCCCAACGATTGATTGGAACCCAACTTCTGATCTTCAAGAAGCACTCTCTCGTGTTTTTTTCTATGTTTCTCTCTCTCCAAAATGTAACATATCTAAAAATAACAACTGAAATCTATTTATAGAAGAAAAAAAAGTTACAGACCGCGCTAAGCCCCAAATTTGACGCTCAGCGTCAAATCCAGAACAACACATTAAACCGCTTTAAATAGCGCTAAGTGCGGAAGCTCCTGCCTCAGCAACTCAAAGCATGCTTTGAGCACGCTAAGCCCCACCTGAAGCTTTAATTTCTTCCAAAAATTATATGTTGAAGCTATTTTTACCTCTTTTGATATCCAAAGCTCCTCCAAAGCAAACATACCTACAAAATGAGTTGCAAATGATCAATCTACACAACATTTACACATAAGTTGAGGTTTTGATTCGTGAATCCAAAGAATCAAGCTAATAAGTGCCATTTTTTATGCTTAAATTCACATAAATTTGGCACTTATCAACTCTCCCTTACTTATAACTTTGTTTATCCTCAAACAAGAGTCTTACAAACCTTAAGAAACAAGAGCAACCACCATGATTTCACATCATCAAACAAGTTTTGAGAAAATAAGATAAATGCATGGTTCAAAAAATTTTAAGTTCAAGCAAATTGATGCTTACCACTATACTACAACCAAACCATGATCATGAAAATAATTCTAAACACAAAACTCATGTCATAAATTCTAAAACAACATATGTTCAATTATGAATCACACCTAGCACACATCTTCAATTTGTGATTAAGAACAAAAATGAGGGACTTGACTGACACCAAACAATCTTGCTAACATCTTGATTAAATTT
Source organism: Lathyrus oleraceus (assembly GCF_024323335.1). Taxonomy (NCBI): domain Eukaryota; kingdom Viridiplantae; phylum Streptophyta; class Magnoliopsida; order Fabales; family Fabaceae; genus Lathyrus; species Lathyrus oleraceus. Next base: position 370,215,107 of record NC_066580.1, read on the forward strand.
TGATATGTCTTACAATAACATGACCAACTGGAAAAAAAATTCAAAAAAAGAGGAGAAGAAATGTGGTAACATCTTGATTAACTTTTGATATGTCTCACAAACAAAATCAATAAAAAAAACTAAGATTCATGAGAAGAGAGGAGAAGAAAATGTAGCAACATCATAAATATACCATTATTAATAGAAACCAATAAAGAAATTAATCCAGTGTTGAATAGAAGATCAATGATGTAAAGGGAAAAAACTTTTTCGGTGCAGTGGTAAAAACATATGGTGCAGTGGAGTGGGAGTCTACTTGTAAACTTAACACTTGAACACCCAAGATAGAAAGGTCAAAGAGATGTAACTTTGTAAGAGTGAATGAGTGAATACTTGTTTTGGCGTGTGATGGAGTTTATATATGATGGGCGATTAAAATCATTCTCACATAGTTCGTTATGAGAAACAAGAGACCGACATATTAGATTTGACTGTTGGTGTCGCATCACGCAAAAAACCGGCGGGAAAACAAGAACAACAGAGCCGCCACCGTGCGTTATTTATCCCAAAAGGGAAAGGAAACGCTCGAAGTAAACCTGGGAAAAGAACATGGTCTCGCGACCAAAGAGAATGGGTTCGGGAGTCGGTTATGCGAAGGGAAGGTATTAGCACCCCTACGCATCCGTAGTACTCTACGGGATCCACGCACAAAAGGAAAGAATATTGGTTGCTAAACACTGCTCAAACTCACACACACTGGCTGAAAGAGACAAAAGAAACTGACTGAAACTGACTCGGCAGGATACCGCATCCTGGGCCTACTTAGTCTATCAGGCATAGACATCAGAGTCGAAGTAGTTCGGACTGGGGAAACGACACATGCTCGCTAGGATATCGCATCCTATGCATACGTATCTTCTCGGACGAGAGAAGAATCAGAGCATTCGTAGCTCGGCTGACACGCACACAAACAAACACAGGCAAAGGCAAACGTGGAGCCTGAATGCCAATCACTGGACTTACATCAGCATCCGAACCAAAACGCACACAAGAAGGCAAACATGGAGCCTGACTGCCAATCACTGGACTTACATCAGCATCCGAACCAACAAACCCACACTGGAACCCAAATGCCACTCAATGGACTTACATCAGCTTCCAAGCACACAACAAGACAAAACAAAGACACAGGCGCCCGGAGAGATCTGCTCATCTCCTGCCTACGTACCTCATCTGGTATGAGGATCAGGGCGACGTAGTTCCCCTACAGAGGGATACAGGACTAGCCTAACCAGATAACAGAGGGAGACACAACTCTAGGGAGACTACGACTCGAGCCTAGATGTTGTCATGCAAAATCAACCCTAAGTTAAGGCTTCTAGCTAACTTGCACAGGAAGCAAGCCTATCCTAGTCATGACTCGCACAGGAAGCAAGCCACACACACACTTAACTTGCACAGGAAGCAAGCCAAGCAAAACCTAACTTGCACAGGAAGCAAGTCTAAACTAACCCTAACTTGCACAGGAAGCAAGTCAAACAAACATACAAGCACAGATAGCACACACTATACACAAGCAAGTGGCTCAAACAAGGGTTAGGTTTTAGTCGAGGGGTCATATCGACCTCAACAAACAAACCTCTGGAACTGGGTGAATGTGCTCTTAACCTTGCCATTGAGGGGCTAAGGTGAAGCAGATGAAAGGTGAGTGAAGATAAGACTTCACAGCTCTTATCCCTGGCCTGGGAGAGCTTAAGACAAGAATGTGTGGGTTCAGAAAGTGGGAACCCTTCTACACATTTGATACTGACTCAACTGTACAATTGCACAAGATCTTGGGTTTTTATTTGTAATGCATCAACATAGTGGTGTGAGCAAAACAGAAGACACACTGAATAGCAGGGGATAGATTGCATATCCCTTGGGTTCTGCCAATTGCCTCTTCACTTAGGAGGTCTTTGACTATGTACAGGGACAAAAGTAAACAGTCACAAACATTGCCTCTTAAGGAGGACTTCAGACAGTTGCCTGGCCGAGTAACAGGCCAGGTCTTCCAGACTACATGAAGATAGAAAGGTATACCTCAATGCAAATTGCTTATCAAGCAAAGCAAAGCAAAGTTCACAAGGAACTAAAAGCAACTAAAGTACCTGAAATCAGTCAAGCACAGTTAGTATTCAAGTCAAAGTTAAATCAGAATGAAACAGAGGTTAACAGTCAGCACAAACAGATAAATGTGCAAGGCACAAGGCTTAAGGCATGTGAGCCAAGCCACCTACAAAACAAACAAGTTAATCAATGATATTTAAGCAAGCTCAATCAAAAAGAAGTGGTCTCATTGGTCATTTGTTGGTCAACCTGAAAACACAAGCTCAAAAGTGAGTAACAGGACCACTAGGGCAAACCTAGGGTCAAAAAGGAATGAAAAAGTCAAAACAGCAAAGGGCAAGCATCCAAAATCATGTTCAAACAATTAAGAAACACAACCAATTGGGTTCACATTCATATCAATCACTATCATCATTTCATGAACAATTTAGGTCAAGGTATAGCAAACAGAAGCTCATAGGAGTCAACAGAAAGACTTGCATCAAAAGCAATCTTAAACATTTCCAAAAATCACCAAATAAATCATGACCAATCACAACCCACAGCATGGTAAGCATGTCAAATTTCATCTCATTTGGACAAGTGGAAGGCAGTCAATAAAAATCAGAAAGTCAAAGCAATTTTGAACATGCTCAAAGAAGTCAACCAAACATGCATCAACTTAGAAAAATCATAAATCAGGGATGGTATATGATAAATGAATGGGACTAAAACCATGGCAAAGATGAGGATGTCTAGTTATCTCATGTAAAATTTCATGTCCATCTAATAAAGTATGAGAATTTCACAAATGAAATGGGAACATGTGTCACAAAAAGTCAACATTTGACTGAGCAGGGGAGAAAATCTCAAACAATTAGGAAATGCCACAAATAATTCCAAGAAAATTCACATGTGAACTAGACATACAAGAGTAGGTTCATGCAAAAAATCAGATCAATTGGAGGTCAAGAAGCATGGTATCGAAAATCATCAAGTTGGACATCAATGGTGTGACACAAATTGTCACACCCTAATTCAAAAATTCATAACTCACAAACCAGCAATGATAAATTCACAAACTTTACACCAAAATGACCATGAGTGTGTCTAGTTTAAGCACAAAAAATTTGGGAGCCATTGGATAAAGTATCATCATTTCACAATTGTTTTGGCAAAGTGTACAAACATTGGTCACATGAACAAAACCCTAATGCCAAACAAAAACCAACCATCCAAAAATTCTGGAAAAAATGTGATAAAAAAGTAGAGATCATGATGATCATGATGCAAAAAATCCCATGAAATTTGGATTAAAATTGGATGAATTATGATTTTTTAAAGTCTGATGATTAAAATGAAATTAAAATAAAAAAACAATGTCATTTAATGGGTCATGTGCCACGCTGATGGCAAACTTGTAAATAACCCATTCACTTAACCAAACGGCCGCATTTTGGCAAAGGAAATGAAATAATGTTATTGGTTGATGGTCCAAAAACGCCATGCAGCACGTGAATTAGAAGGAAATTCTGGGCAATGCATTTTGAAATTAGGGTTTCTGCGCCAACAGTATTCCTTCATCATCTTCAATCAAGTTCAAAAAACAAAATTTCCAGAAATGCAAATCGAAGGCATCAATCGAACCAGCCAAGCATCCTCATCAAAGATACATCATTCATAATCACTAAATCAAGCTACTCAAGAAGAAACACGCAAAAACAAAATCGAGCATCAACCTTTAAACCAACACAACTTTCAGTAAACTTAATCATTTTCAAAACTAAAACCATCAATGAACTCAGCATCAAGAGACCTATCTAAAGCATGCACTAATTTAACAAAATAAGGAGGTCGAATCCTTACCAAATTTGATGAACAGTTGTGATACAGTCGTTATTTGGTAGCTTTGACTCAAAACAGGTGCGCATGAAGCTTCCTACAGTTGAATGATACAAGGAACTTGGCTCATGGATGCTTGCTTTTGCTAGAATATCAATCTGCCATGGCTGAGCTTTTTTTGAAAACAGCAGTGGAAGATGACTTTACAGCTGCATTTCCTTGCTTGCAATAGCTTCCAATATGATTATGAATGATAGCACAAACAAGTGTGGCTCGGGCTCTTTGGTGTTTTCTCCAGAAAAATGCCAAAATGCAAAATGAGGATTTTAGAGAATATGAGTTTTCTGTGTTGGTTTGTGTGGCTGCCTCTAGGGTTTGTAATTGACAGAAAAAAATGATGAAAAAATCTGCTGTTTTGTGGTACAAATCTCAGTCCATGAAAATGTGGGATAAAGTGGTTGAAAGTTGTACTTTTGGCCAATTTTCAAGCAAGTAGGGAATGGCTACATGTACTGCACAAGAATGGGCTTCCAACAAGTTTTAATCAACATTTCAGAACATGTTTGAATGGTAGAAATGGTTGGGAATGATTATTTTGAAAAGTCAAAATTCAACTCACTTGAAATTAATTAAGGCAAGTTCAAAAATGGCATTTTGATTGGTGAAGTTTTGGGGAATGATGGTTACATTTTTGGAAAGAGGGGATCAAATGTGACTTGTAGGAAAAAACCCCACCCAAATTGGCCAAATGGTTTGAGAGATATGGCCTTTTGAAGTTCAAGAATTTCTGAAAATGATTCGATCATAACTTGCCAACCATACATGGGAATTGAGAGTTCTTGGACTTTTTGGAAATGGGCGAATAAGATCTTCAACTTTCATGTTGGGCAAAAATTCATTTGAAGCTTGTATCATGATGTAAGTTTGAGGATCAAGACTTTCCATTTTTGGTAAGTTTCAGTTACAGGTCCAGTTTCCATTTTTGGAAATTTCTGATCTGGCTTCAAATTCTTCCATGATGGTGTTTGACATGATATATGAGGCCTATTGGGACATGAATGAGACCTCTCAAACCAATTTCCATCATCAAATCACTGATTAAATGGACAGTTGACCAACAGTTGACTTTTAGGGTTTCTGACTGATTGTGCATTGACTGATAACTTCTGAACATCCAATCCTTGACCTAAACACTTCAAATGGATCCCCAAGTCATGTGAACATGATGGACCAACCCTAGGGCCTTGGCTCCTTGAGAATTGTACTTGCTTGCTTGACTGACTGATCTCCTGGCCAGTTTGACCTAATTTCTTGATTGGCTTGCACTTGAGGCAAATGGGACAATGCAATGCTATGCAGTGGACCATGTTATGTTAATGACCTAATATGAAAATGTATGTACACAAGGTAGGTGCAAATTTGAGGTGCTACAGTTGGTGTTTAACTATTATCCCAAATATGGGGCGCAACCTTATGATGAGGGTCTGTATGTTCACGATTCTCATGTAAGGGTATTTTGAATTTAATTTTTGATGTTAGGCCGACTTAATAGGCTATTTGGTCAGCCCGCAACGAACCAACTTTTCGTATGTCTTTTCAATTTAACATGAGCAATATTGAAGGGTGTTTTTCATGTATGGTATCTCATCTTAAGATACCACATCTTTGTAGTGACAACACAAAGTTCAATTTTAAAAGCCATTAATAATGATTGGGGTTATGTTATGGTATCAGACGGGTCATTAAAGATGGTCAAGAAATGAATGTACGGAAGGCATATGAGTATTTATGATGTCAGTCAGGTATATCATTATCTTGATGGTGTTACTCATGAGGTTAGGGAGGTTGGTAGCCATATTCACTATGATAATTAATACATTTTATGGCAAAGCTTTCACATCAGCCACTAAAAAATCGTGGTATAACTCTTGGGTGTGCTATGTCTTATTATTATTTTGTAAATATATCATATATTCACTCTATTGGTATAAATAGTCAGGGGGAAAACTAACTAAAAGATACGCTTTGAATTCCATCAACTGCATTTCACATTTTTATTTCTTTTAAAATGAGGTCATTCTTTTTATTTTATTCTTTATTTAAAGATTAAGTCATTTATTTTTTTGGTTAGACTACACCGATGGGAAAGATTAGCTTATTTTTTTCTATAAAAGCATTTGTTCATTATGATTTTCCCTTAACCTAACACAGTTGTTGTCGCTCCAAACTGGTAAAGATCATTTTTTGGGATGGATTGAAAGACAGAAAAATCTTTTAAGGTTTCTTATTTAGTTAGAAAATCTTTCAAAATTGTGTTGTTGTTACATGCATGCATTAAAGAAACTAATTTTACCAATCTTGTACTAAACATTTTTTTGCTTTTGCAATCTATCTCACAAAATGGCTTTGTTGTTATTGATCCACCTCTTGCAATCCACTATTATATTTGACAATAATTTCTTAATATTATCATTCAAAGAAAAAATTCAATGATTTATTGCTTTTCATGGCTGATAATATTGAGAAATATATTCCTAATCATACTCAAAAGATATTGTAACCAAAAATGAAATGATGAATGGTAACACTATTACAAAATATGCATTTTGTAACAATTTCTTACTACAATCATTTATCCAACCGAAGTAATACCTATTAATCAGGTGTCTGATTAAAAAAAATCACTTTTCCTCACAGTCCAAAAAAACATTTGTGGTGATATGTGAATGAATGATACACTTCGAACCCGCACACCAACAATTTTATGTTTTTTCGTTACAAAAAGGACGTGTTCTCATATTTTATATTTTTTAAATAAAAATTAAACTACTTTTCACTACAATCCAAATTAACAATGGTTAAATTGAACGAAAATTGCGATCTAAAACACATCAGAAATTAATTTGTTTTCCTTTAGTGATCCTTACGATTGGGCATGATCAGTGATAGAAATTGTCACCTCTTGTGGCGATTGAAACCTTTGATGCAGATCTAAGGAGTGATCACGAGCGTTGAATGGTGACAATGCCTCTACTCAGTCCACACGAATGAATTCCTTCAGTCTCAATGCTAGCTGCTACGAATGAAGGCAGAGAGAGAGAGAGAGAGAGAGAAATGAAATTTCATCAAGTGAAATGCTTCTACACAAGGGTTCTATTTATAGAACCACTTGTGTGGGTTGTAAGCTAAAAATCCCACTTAAGTGTATGTGGCTCATATCTTATGGTATACCAAATATCACTTAAGCGCGTGGTACCTTATCATATTTTGTATTCTACTTATGTGCATCGTACCTTACGATGTTCTACAATTCACTTAAGTGCATCGTACCTTACGGTGTTACTTATTTACTCTGTAAATCCGTTCTTTTATATGTGACCCTGTAGGTTTTCGCGATATTGGCAATTATATTAAATCACGTATTTAATATAATAAACAGTGAGCGGTATCTAGCAACACATCACTGCTACCCCAGACACGAAAATGTCATATGATCTGACAAATCCCTTTTTGTGATAATATTTGTGTGTATAATTACCATTTTTCCCTTATGTCTATATTGAACACAAGGCATAGATCGTGTCATCCTTATCCAGTTCAATATTGGGCCCTTAGACATTTATCCTGTTACGCAAACTGGGAAAATTCCATCTACATAACTCATGTCCCTCACCATGCTTCGTGGACCATTAATTATCTTTATGGTCATACAATTACGGACAATGTTTGATCAACAATAAAGCACTCGACTCTACATCTAAGGTCCATAGTGGTTTCAGGTAGAAGGGTGGTATACACCACTATCACCATGAGAATAACTTATGACACTTTGCATAAAATTCTATGTAGTATTCTCATAGCGGGTCAATCCAGTATAAATATTACTCCTAATATTCATACCTATGTTTAAGACTTGATAACTCCTTATCCATCATCCATGAGATGTGATCATCAGTCTATATACATAATAGTCTTAATGCTTTAATGTTATCCTACTTCTCAACAAAGCTCGACTACAGATACTTTAAGAATAATGTCCTTATGTTTAATGGAATCTCAAGATTAAGTCACACTTGATACATTAAACGGACTAGCTATTCTAGGGACTTTATTAAACAAACATAATAAAGAAAAATCCTTTTATTATTAATAAATAATTAGATACAAGTAACAAAAGTACTGTCCTCTAGGGATTACACCAACAGTCTCCTACTAGCACTAGAGCCAATCAGGCATACCCCTAATACCCGTAGATCTAGTATATCTATCATGCTTCTGCTGCGCAAGAGGATTTTCCCAGCGGGTCAGCAATATTGTGAAGTGTAGGTACTCTGCATATTTTCACATCTCATTTATCTATTGTCTCTCGAATGAGGTGATAATGCTTAAGTATGTGTTTGGATCTTTGGTGAGATCTAGGCTCCTTATCTTGTGCGATAGCACCATTGTTATCACAATAGAGATCAATTGAATCCACAATGCTAGGAAATATGAAAAGTTCACGAATGAACTTTTTTATCCCTAACAACTTCCTTTACTGCATTTGAGGCAGCAATATACTCGGCCTCAGTCGTAGAATCATCAACTGTATCTTGCTTTGAACTTTTCCAGCTCACAGCGCCACCGTTTAAGCATAACACATAACCAGATTGTGATCTAAAGTCGTACTTATCTGTGTATAAGCTAGCATCGGTGTATCCAATTACAACAAGCTCTTCTTGACCTTCATATATCAAGAACGAGTCCTTATTCCTTCTCAAATACTTAAGGATATTCTTGACAGCTACCCAATGAGCATCACCGGGATCAGATTGGTACCTACTCGTTGCACTTAGAGCATACGAGGCATCTGGTCGAGTACATAACATAGCATACATGATGGATCCGATTGCAGATGCATATGGAATCTTATTCATGCGATCCCTTTCTTCCTTAGTTGAAGGTGATTGTGTTTTTGATAGACACATGCCATGTTGCATAGGTATGAATCCTTTCTTGGAATCATGCATATTAAAACGTCTCAGCACTTTGTCTATGTATGTACTCTGACTTAGGCCAAGCAGTTTTTGTGATCTATCTCTATAGATTATGATTCCTAAAATATAGGATGCTTCATCTAGGTCCCTCAAAGAAAAGAATTTCCCCAACCAAGTTTTTACTAGGATTTCCGTCTCCTTGTACTCAAATTGCCTATTTATGGGCCCTCTTTCAAAATCAATACAATTTCATTTCCAAAAAGATGCTTTCGTTTTGCTTTCTCTGTTTTGTTTGCGTAAACGTCCATTGATTTAACTTGAATTGACTTATGCACTTGAATATGACCAATGTTTACAAAAATGCATGCCTAAAATAGCAATAGCAATTACTACACGACTTCAGGATCGAGGAGAAGGTCTAACCACGCTTTCCAAGGAGGCTGTTACTAATTCGATTCCCCGGCAACGCCAATTATTCCCCAGAAGAGGTCGGCACCGCCCTACCGAAAGGTCATCCCTTCTATCCCCAGCCAGGCCCCGTTGGACAGAACTCAAATCCCAAGCTAAGGAAGGGCCATCAATACCAATGTCTCCGACTAGCAGACTGAGATCTATCTCCCCAGTAGCGTCCCCTGGAAGAATGTTTCAGACACCTAATGCATTCATTCATTACATCATTCCATACTACATACCTGCATACAACGCTCACATTTACTTCATTCCGCATCATACACTTTACACCATTTCATGCATACCAGGTTCGCAGGCATAAAACATCTCATGCATCATGACATTGCATGAAACTAACGTTATTTTTCAGGTTAATTATCCTTTTGATACAATCAACACAAAGGTCCATTCGGACGGACATCTGTATCAATTACATTCAGGATTCAACTACATCTTTCAGATATACTCCATGTCAACATTCATTCTGACGTCTTCCCAATGGTGGCATCTCTAAGCCCACCTCAGATATTCGCTGCAAATACAACAAATAGTATCAGATACAGCCTAACGTACAGTTCATTCTGATTCAGCCCAACATATGACTCTTTCAACTCAGATACGATCTAACGTACGATCCAGTCTGATCTTCAACAACTCAAGTATGGTTTAATGTACGACCAAGTTAAACCTCCATCTTCTCAGGTGCTACCTTCGGACAGGTACATTCCTGAATGGTAGTCTAGTATACGGCTACTCCCTTGCTCAGGTGCTACCTTCGGACAGGTACATTCCTGAATGGTAGTCTAGTATACAGCTACTCCCTTGCTCAGGTGCTACCTTCGGACAGGTACATTCCTGAATGGTAGTCTAGTATACAGCTACTCCCTTGCTCAGGTGCTACCTTCGGACAGGTACATTCCTGAATGGTAGTCGAGTATATGGCTACTCCCTTTCTCAGGTGCTACCTTCGGACAGGTACATTCCTGAAGGGTAGTCTAGTATACGGCTACTCCCTTTCTCAGGTGCTACCTTCGGACAGGTACATTCCTGAATGTTAGTCTAGTGTACGGCTACTCCCTTTCTCAGGTGCTACCTTCGGACAGGTACATTCCTGAATGGTAGTCTAGTATACGGCTACTCCCTTTCTCAGGTGCTACCTTCGGACAGGTACATTCCTGAATGTTAGTCTAGTGTACGGCTACTCCCTTTCTCAGGTGCTACCTTCGGACAGGTACATTCCTGAATGGTAGTCTAGTATACGGCTACTCCCTTTCGCAGGCGCTACCTTCGGACAGGTACATTCCTGAATGGTAGTCTAGTATACGACTACTCCCTTTTCAGCAGCTTCAGCCTAACGTACGACTCATTCTGCAACTCAGATACGATCTAGCGCACGATCCATTCTGATCTTTCATCCCCAGCAAAGTCATCTGCCTAATGAACAACTCACTCTGGTATTCAGACACGGTCTAACGTATGATCCATTCTGATCCCTTATCCCCAGCAGTATAGCATACTCTGACTCCCCAACAAAGTCAACAGCATAATGGATGGTTCACTATACGGTCTGATGTATGACCCGGTGTGACATCCATGTCTCTAGATATCGTCTAACGTAAGACACAACCTGGAAATCTCCTCAGCAAGTTTCTTGGATGGCATCTTTAAGCCCATCTCCGTCAAGACAAGTGCAAATTTTTGGGGCATTCTAAGTGTTCAATAATCTTTCACCTCCAGACCACGAACGGCACCTACCATTCTACTCTCTCGGTTCGAGAATATTGAACAGGGGCAGCTGTCATACCCCAAAATTTGCCCGTTGGTATTACCAAACATTTTCCAAGACCCTCTGACTTGTTCTGCAAGGCACTGATATCAAATGGACAGAAGCCCACTCACAACAGGCCCAATCCACAGGCGGCCCAAAACAGCTGGCTCGCTAGGCGAGCAGCTCCTTCGCCTAGCGAACATTTCATCATGCCACTCGCCCAGCGAAGCGTTGGATCCAGGAAAAGGCCCAGACCTAGTTTGCTCGCTAGGCGAGCAATTCCTTCGCCTAGCGAAGCTTGCGAAGTTTGAGATTTTTGGACCTCATTTTAAGCCCATTAGGTCACCACTACCTCTACTATAAATACCTGCTCCTCTGCTACGAAAAAAACAGACAGAGACGGACGAAGACGGACGGAAACACGCATCCAGAGGGAGAAACACAGAAACCCTGCTGATCCAAAGAATTCAGAAGGCGGAAACCCTGAAGGCCGCTTACTCGCTCCGAAGCTACCGCCGTCCAACTCAATCCGGCTCGCCAATTCAAGGTTACAACTTGATTTGCGAACAGGTTAGCCTCACTATTATCGCTTTAGCTTCTTAATTGGCATATGATTATCATTTGGTGTCCTTATTTTGCATGTGGTATCACTTTAGTATCTTAATTTGCATGTGATATCGTTTTGTATTTTCACTTGGCATATGGTACCACTTCATGTTCTTAATTTGTGGATTATAATTGAATTCATAAACATTTTGAAGTCTTGCATGAGAATTTAAATGTGTTTGTCTATTGTGAAACTGAACCATATAATTGTATGTTGGATGCCATAAGCCATGCTGCAGGTTGAGGTCATAATGTTCTCAAATTTCAAACTCGTGGCCGCTCGCTAGCTCATCGCTAGGCGAGCCCGCAGCGAGCATTCGCTGAGCCTTCGCTAGGCGAAGCAGAGGCGACCGGGCCAGGGGCTGCTTTGCTTTTTGCTGCCTATTTCATGTTTACCTAATGATGATTTTGCATTATTTGGCCTAAATTCTTGGCTGCTATATTTATCTTATGATGCAATTTCCAATTATATTTTATGCTTTAATCCGTGTGTTCATGGTGTAAAGGCTAGCATACTTCCGAAGAAATAGCCGGTTAGGTACTCCGCTTTACGCATGGGAAGCCTTCATGGAGAGGGATTCTAAATTATTTCACTTTAATGTGAAGATTCATATTGATTGCCTAATTAATTTTAACGTAGTGATCCTTAATGTGTTGATTTTAATGTATCGATTTAATGCGGTATCGCCATAATTACCTAATGAACTTAAAACATGGACTTTAAGTAAATGATATCGGACCTCTCTTTATTACCCCACGATTACAATATTACGGTCATGTCCCGCGAATATGGGGATATCCTTAGCAAAGACCCTTCGGTAAAATCATCATAGTCCCTCGGATGTTGCCTTCGAAAATACGATTTTGTCCCTCGATGACCCTTCGGTGTAGCCTACGGTTAAATGATGATAGTCCCTTCGAATGCTAAGGTATCCTCACAAATGTTGCCTTTAATGACCTATCGATGACCCTGCGATGACCCTTCTACATCCCCAGGATAAAATTACTTACTTCTCAATAGTAAGGACAGTTTTACCCTCATAAGGATGGGAAATGCCCAGAAAGACCTCGGACAGGTATAACCTCAATTGCTCATTCATAACAAAAAAAAATGCTTTTCACACCCCTTTCAAATATCTTTTGGAAAATCACCACTTAGCATACATCCGTACTAGGATCATTGCCGAGTTATATTTTTCTAAACTACTTTCAAAAAATCAAACGAGATAACCACTTTGTATACATTCATGCAAGAATCATTACAAAGTTAAATTCTCATTTTCAAAACATTTTTCACACAATTCTCAACCACCTTTTTCAAACTAGAAAACATAAATGATTGAGCAATTAAGAGTCCATGGATAACCATGGATACAAAGGGTGCTAATACCTTCCCTTTGTATAAAGTACCTCCCGAACCTAAGAATTTAAAATTAAGGTCTTTCCTGTTCTTTTCCACCTTTCCTTAAGGGATAAAAGAAAAGTCGGTGGCGACTCTTGCTAACCGCGGCATTGCGATTACAAATCCAATAAAGTCCAGTTCACCGTATGACAGAACTGGCGACTCTGCTGGGGACATACAAAGAGAGGTCCATCCTAAAAAAAAAAATCGTTTATGTTTTAATTTGTTCTTTCGTTTTAAGGGATTGTCTGAGTGAAAGATCCTACACCCGGATCTAGTGTACCTTAGGTAAGTAGCAAAAGATCATCGCGACTATCCGGCGTATACTGGAATGGTTAAAATGATAGCTACGGTTAATGCGACACTTTGGTTGTCCTGATGTTCCTCATGTTACTTGAGAAAAAATTTGGCTTCCGCGTGGTGTCATCAAAGCATTAGCCAGACCTTTAGAACCCTAATTGACTCATCCTAGCCATTAGAAAGTAGTGAGATAACTGACTTCGGTTCCGACTGAGGTTGGTTGATACTCGATACTACACTCTTTGAGATTGGACTTTAGGAAAGCTTCGGTCAACCACTTGGTGTTGCACTGAAGTGGACCTAAAGAAAGGTCGATGATTTGAGATCCTTCTAGGACCCGGTTACTATTCTAGGACAGGTTGAACCAACCAAACTTCAGTGGGGAGGGTACTTACCTATGGAACTCATGCAAGCCTTAAAACCTAGGGATGATTGTTGTGTGACTTGTTTATGCTCGTTACTCATTTAACATCATAACATCATAACATCATAACATCATAACATCATCATACTCACCGTTTCAAGGATTTAGGAATTTAGCTTTGCTCTTTTGAACAGGTTATGGCTTCCAGGAAGACTATCCGGATCAATCTTGTAACGATCTCTCCTCAACTCAAAGATTTGGTGTCAGAACTCCCCGATCATGCTCAGTTCAACAAGAAACATGGTCATCTTCTCAACCTGGTTACCACCGGTTTCAAAGAAGATATGATGAGAGTCCTATTCCAGTTCTTCGATCCTAAGCATCACTGCTTCACTTTCCCAGATTATCAGTTGGTACCCACATTAGAAGAATTCTCCCAGCTGCTTGGGATACCCATCCTTGATCAAATACCTTTCAGTGGTTTAGAAAAGATGCCAAAGTCTGAAGGAGTTGCCGCAGCTTTGCACATGACAAAGTCCGACATTGAAACTAATTGGGTAACAAGAAGTGGAATTAAAGGTTTACTTGCCAAATTTCTGATAAGTAAGGCCCGAGAATTCCTAAAAGTTATGAATATCCATGCTTTTGAAGACGTTTTAGCATTGATAATCTATGGTTTGGTGCTATTCCCTAATCCGGACCAATTCATAGATGTGAATGCCATTAAAATATTCCTCACTCATAACCCTGTGCCTACCTTGCTTGGAGATGTCTTGCATTCCCTTCACACTCGTACTATGAAGAAGCAAGGGACCCTCATGTGCTGCGTACCTTTGTTGTCTAGGTGGTTTATTTCGCACCTTCCTCAATCAATCTTGAAGAATGATCAAAATCTGAAATGGTCCCAAAGGATAATGGCACTCTCCCATTCAGACATCCGTTGGTGTTCTAACCTCAGAGAGAATGTTATCATCATCGACCGTTGTGGAGAATTCCCTAATGTACCCCTCATGGGGATAAGAGGAGGTATTACTTATAATCCTGCCTTAGCCCTACGTCAGTTCGGGCATGCTCGAAGAGACGGTCCACATGAAATGATCATTGAAGGTACAGTGTTCGACTATGACGATGACCCGCAAGGTCTCCGCCAAAGGTTTGTACGAGCTTGGGGCATGGTGAAAAGAAGCAATTTAGGCAAGAAAAATTCTATTCCTATGGAGCCTTATCTCAGATGGGTACGCGCCAGAGCTCGCGAATTTGTCATGCCATACCTCGCGGCTGGACCATTGATTGGGGAATCAGAGGTCGAAGAAGGCACTTCCCAGATCATTTCTTATCCAGATATGCCTACCGATGTTGAGGAATTGAAAAGATCCTGGACCCAGTTGAGAGAGGAGAGAGATACTTTCGAAGCTCAGTTCAATGCAGAAAGGAAGAAAGTACTAGAGCTCGCCAGTCAGCTTAATGAGGAACGAAGACTCAATGCATATCTTCGCCCGAAAAGAAGTCGTCCCTGGGAGACTTGAGCTTTCATTGTATTTTTACTATTATTCCTTTTGTAATGAACATTGATTAAAAAAGTAGCAATAAACATTTCTCTCTTGTTGGTGATTTATGCAAAGTTAAGTTCCGAAAGTCCTTGAAAACATTTCATGCATTGCATCACATAACATAACATTGCATAACAGGTATTCCAAAGGACCATATTCTCACGGTCTGCCTCTTAAACAGAAAAATGGATCTCGAACAAACTGTCAAAGATCTCCAGACTCAGAATGCTCAGTTCAAGGAGATGATGCTAAGCTTATCCAAGGGGCAGGAGGAACTGAAGGCTCTTTTGGCCGAAAAGAAGAAGGACAAGAAAGCTGTGAGCTTCATTAACCCGGGCAGAAGGCGTAAAGGACAGGCTACGGGAATCAAATTTGGAATCCCGAATGGCCCAGAAGAGGGGGCGGAAAAGGATTCAGAGGAGGAGGACGCTGATTTCTCTAACCCTGAGGATGAGGATGAAGAGTATGAAGATGAACAGTACTCTCCAAGAGATGATAAGTACAAACTGCTGGAAGAACGCATGCTAGCCATGGAGGGTCAGAAGACACCTGGTCTGGATTTCGAAAGTCTGGGTCTGGTCTCCGATGTGACCATTCCCCGCAAATTCAAAATCCCCACTTTCACTAAGTACGATGGTGCATCCTGTCCTCAGATGCATTTAAGGGCTTATGTGAGAAAGATTCAGCCGCATACCACTGATAAGAAACTGTGGATCCACTTCTTCCAAGAAAGTCTGTCTGGCACTCAGTTGGAATGGTATTATCAGCTCGAGAGCTCTGACATCCGCACCTGGACTGATTTGGCAACGGCTTTCTATAAGCAGTACCAGTACAATTCTGAATTAGCACCTACTCGGCTACAGTTGCAGAACATGGCCATGGGATCTAAAGAAAGCTTCAAAGAGTATGCTCAGAAATGGAGAGATTTGGCGGGCAGAGTCAAACCCCCTATGACTGACCGAGAATTAGTAGACCTGTTCATGGGTACCCTGACTGGCCCATTCTACAGCCACCTACTGGGGAGTTCTTCATCAGGCTTCACTGAACTTATACTGACAGGTGAACGGGTAGAGAGCGGCCTTCGAAGTGGAAAGATACAGGCAGCTACTTCTACAAGCGGTAAAAAGTCTTACCATGGGAAGAATGAATCGAACGCTGTGTATGGTCAAAAGAATCATAGCAAGAAAAATGGTGACCACGCCGTTGGAGCAGTGACAATCGCAGCCCCGCCAGCTCAAAACTTCCAGCAAAGACAAGACAGACCAAGAAGGCAGTTTACCAAGCTCAATATGACTTTAGCACAAGCACTGCAAAGTATGCTAAAAGTAAACTTAATCACTCTCAGAGGTCCTCCAGCAAATATCAACACTGCTTCGCCTCGTTATAATCCCAATGCCAGGTGTGCCTATCACTCCGATAGCCCCGGACATGATACAAACGATTGTTGGCTGTTAAAGAATAAAATTCAGGACATGATCGACGCGGGGGAAATTGAGTTCGAGCCTCCGGAGACTCCTAATGTCATCACTGCTCCTATGCCTAATCATGACAAGGCTGTTAATGCTCTCGATGACAATCCTCTCATCACTACTGTAGCAGACTTAACATCTCCTCTCCCGATTATAAAGAGGAATTTATTGCAAGCTGGTTTATTTCCAGGTTGTACTGAAGATTGCAATCTCTGCATGCTCCGGCCCGAAGACTGTTCGAAATTGAAGAATGGTATCCAACGACTGATGGACGATCGTACAATCCTCTTTGAAAAGGTTTCTAAGGCGGAAAACCCTATTGAAGAAGTATCTGTGATTGCAAGGTCCAAGGTTCCAGTGAAGATTACTGCTCCCAGAATACCTGTGAAGATTATTGCTGAGCCCAGAGTAGCTCCCTTGATCATTACTACACCTGGCCCAGTACCATATTCCTCGAGCAAAGCCATTCCGTGGAATTATGGAGGTGATGTTTACATCCATGGTGTAAAGCAAGTTGGCAATTCTGCTAATCCTAATGATATTGTTGGGACTAGTAAAGTTACTCGAAGCGGAAGGATCTTCTCTCCAGAAATCTCACCTCCGGTTCCCGAAAACCGAGGAAAGGAACCAGTCAACCCTTCTCAGTCAGAGATACCGATCAAAGCTACTACTGAAGATGTTGCCAAACGAGAAATGGAAGAAATGCTGAAAATCATCCGCAAGAGTGATTTAGATGTGGTAGAACAGTTGGGGCATACTCCTTCCAAAATCTCAATGTTGTCCTTGTTGTTATCTTCCGAATCTCATGCCAATGCCTTGATAAAATTCCTGAAGACTGCCCATGTACCTCAGGAGACCTCCGTCGATCAGTTCGAAAACTATGTTGCTAATCTGACTGTCGACGGTGGCCTAGGTTTTTCCAATGCTAACCTGACGCCGGCGGGAAAGAACCACAATAAAGCCCTGCATACCTCCATTGAGTGTAAAGGGATCACCCTGTCTCATGTGTTGATCGATAATGGATCCTCTTTGAATGTGTTACCGAAAGTCGTGCTCGATAAACTTGACTGTAAAGGCGTTGAATTGAAGCCTAGTGACATTGTGGTGCGTGCTTACGATGGTGCAAAGAGTGTTGTCCACGGTGAAGTTGTTCTCCCTATCAAGATAGGACCTCAAGTCTTCAACACTACCTTTCATGTAATGAACATTCGCCCCGCCTATTCCTGCTTGCTGGGACGCCCCTGGATTCATGGGGCAGGTGCTGTAGCTTCGTCTCTCCATCAAAAGCTGAGATATCCAGTAGAGGGAAAGATTGTCACTGTGTGTGGGGAAGAAGAATACATTGTCAGTAGTGTGCATACCTTCAGATACGTTGAGATGGATGGTGAATTCTTCGAGACTCCAACTCAGTCATTTGAAGTGGTTTCTCCGCCCGATCCTGTCCTTAAGCCAACTCCCTGTGTGCCCAAGGTTACTCATGCTCCTCCTGCTATGATTTCTCTGAAAGATGCTCAAGCTGTGGTCGAAGATGGTGGCTGTACCGGCTGGGGTCAACTGATCAACGTACCGTACAAGTCTGACAAAGCTGGTCTGGGATTCAACTCTGAAAAGATGGTCAAAGATCAAATCAATGCTGTAGAAGATGCTGACAGTGATTGCGACCTGGATAGCTGGATCTACCCAACAATTGGCGACGGACTCAATAATTGGAAGGCTGAAGACACTATCCCGATCTCCTTTAGTCAGGAGTAATTGTTATTGTCTATTTAGCATTGCAAATTTTAATTGAACTTCTTAAAGCATTGTGTCTATACCCGGGGCACAGTAGCTAATTTGTTAAGGGTTTTGTCATTTCATAAGCATATTTTCATATTCAATAAATCTATGGACGTTTTCGCATTCAAATATTGCGCTCTTTATTTTTCCTGTCGTCTTTCAAACAAGCTATGCATTCTTACACACACTCACGTAACAAATTGCAGATCCGTACTCACTCTGGATCCTATTGATAATAATTCCGCTACTGTTCATTATGACTTTGAAAATCCAATCTACCAAGCCGAAGATGGAAGTGAGGAAGATTGCGAAGTCCCTGGAGAGCTTGCCAGATTGTTACTGCAAGAGGAAAGGACTATACAGCCGCATGAAGAGTCACTCGAAGTCGTAAATCTAGGTACTGAAGTGGAAAGAAAAGAAGTCAGAATAGGAGCAGGATTGGAAAACAGTGTCAAAGAAAGATTGATTCGGATGTTACATGACTATGTAGAGGTTTTTGCCTGGTCTTATGAAGACATGCCCGGATTGGATACTGACATAGTAGTGCATCGGCTGCCTACGAAGGAAAACTGCCGTCCTGTCAAGCAAAAGGTTCGCCGCATGCGTCCCGAAATGTCTGAGAAAATCAAAACCGAGGTTATGAAACAATTCAATGCCGGTTTCTTAGCCGTTACTTCTTATCCTCAATGGGTTGCTAATGTGGTGCCAGTGCCAAAGAAAGATGGTAAGGTGCGAATGTGCGTAGATTACAGAGATTTGAATAAAGCGAGTCCCAAAGATGACTTTCCGCTCCCGCACATTGATGTTCTGGTAGATAACACCGCTCAGCACAAAGTATTCTCATTCATGGATGGATTCTCGGGTTATAACCAGATTAAGATGGCACCTGAGGACATGGAGAAAACTACGTTCGTGACGCAATGGGGCACTTTCTGTTACAAGGTAATGCCGTTCGGTCTAAAGAACGCCGGGGCAACATACCAGCGTGCTATGGTGGTTTTGTTCCATGATACGATTCATCATGAGGTAGAAGTATATGTGGATGACATGATAGCTAGATCTCATACTGAAGGAGAACATCTCGATCATTTATACAAACTGTTCGGGAGGTTGAAAAAGTACAAGTTGAGATTGAATCCGAACAAATGCACCTTTGGAGTAAGATCCGGTAAACTTCTGGGCTTTATTGTCAGCGGTAAAGGAATTGAGGTTGACCCGGCTAAAGTGAGAGCTATTCAAGAAATGCCAGTTCCCCGTACAGAGAAAGAAGTCAGAGGTTTCTTGGGACGCTTGAACTACATTGCTCGATTTATCTCCCACTTAACCGCTACTTGCAAACCCATCTTCAAGCTACTGAGGAAAAATCAAGAGATGATATGGAATGGGGAATGTCAAGAAGCTTTTGACAAAATCAAGAACTACCTCCAGGAACCTCCGATTCTGATACCACCAGTTGAAGGAAGACCTCTAATCATGTATTTGACCGTGTTAGAAAATTCAATGGGGTGCGTATTGGGGCAACATGACGAGTCTGGTCGAAAAGAGCATGCCATATACTACCTGAGCAAAAAGTTTACCGACTGTGAAACAAGGTACTCACTGCTCGAGAGAACTTGCTGTGCTTTGGTCTGGGCGGCTCGCCGACTAAGACAGTATATGTTGAATCATACCACTTTGTTGATTTCTAGGATGGATCCCATCAAATACATGTTCGAGAAGCCTGCCCTCTCCGGAAGAATAGCGAGATGGCAGATGATCTTAACAGAGTATGATATCCAATATACTACCCAGAAAGCAATCAAAGGAAGCGTGCTAGCTGATCAGTTGGCTCATCAAGCGGTGGACGATTACCAATCTATGAATTTTGAGTTCCCAGATGAGGATGTCATGCTTGTTACTGATAATGGAAAACCTAAACCAGATGAAGGACCCGAATGGGGGTCCCAATGGACTATGGTCTTTGATGGATCTTCTAATGCATTGGGCCATGGTGTTGGGGTTGTACTCATTTCTCCCGAGGGTTACCATACGCCTTTCACAGCTAGACTATGTTTTCATTGTACCAATAATATGGCTGAGTATGAAGCATGTATTTTTGGACTCAGAGCTGCTATAGATTGGCGAATCAAGTTTTTGAGTGTATACGGAGATTCGGCCTTGGTAATCAGTCAGATCAAAGGAGAATGGGATACTAAACATCCAAATCTCATCCCTTATCGAGAGCAGGTAATGACATTAATCCCATACTTTGAAGAGATCACATTCGAACATATCCCACGAGAAGAGAACCAGTTGGCAGACGCATTAGCTACCATGTCATCTATGTTCAGGGTCAGATGGGGCAATGAAGCTCCCAGGATTACCATTGGACGGTTAGATGAACCAGCATACTGTTATGAACTTAACACTGAGAAGGTACCGGAGAAAACTTGGTTCCACGACATAAGAAGATATTTGGAAGCTCAGGAATACCCTGAAGGGGCATCCATCAATGACAGAAAATTCCTGAGGAAGTTCTCCGCTAAATTCTTTCTGAGTAACGGAGTATTATACAAACGTAATCATGATTCGACTCTGCTTCGCTGTGTGGATAGAAAGGAAGCAGAAAGAATTATGGGAGACATGCATGACGGTATTTTTGGGACTCATTCTAATGGACATACGATGGCCAAGAAGATTCTGAGATCAGGGTATTATTGGTCTACCATGGAAGCGGATTGCCACCATCACTCCAGAACCTGTCACAAGTGTCAGATCTATGCGGTTAAAGTACATGTGCCTCCTGCTCCATTGAACGTGTTGACAGCACCTTGGCCCTTTGCAATGTGGGGCATTGATATGATTGGGGAGATTAAACCTACTGCTTCTAATGGACATCGCTTCATTCTCGTCGCTATTGATTACTTTACAAAGTGGGTCGAGGCCGCCTCATTTGCTTCTGTCACCAAGAATGTGGTGGCACGGTTCATCAAGAATAGTCTTATTTGTCGATATGGCATCCCTGAAAGAATTATCACTGACAATGGTACTAATTTGAACAACAAGATGATTACTGAACTCTGCACGCAGTTCAAAATTAAGCACCATAACTCCTCTCCGTACCGGCCAAAGATGAATGGCGCCGTAGAGGCTGCTAATAAGAATATCAAGAAGATCATACAAAAGATGACAGTAACGTACAAAGACTGGCATGAGATGTTACCGTTTGCTCTTCACGGTTATCGCACTTCGGTACGCACTTCGACAGGGGCAACCCTTTCTCTTTAGTCTATGGAATGGAAGCCGTTTTACCAGTGGAAGTTCAGATCCCCTCTCTAAGAATTGTGAAAGATGCAGGCTTAGATGAGGATGAATGGATCCAGACTCGACTTGATCAGATAAATTTGATTGATGAAAAGAGACTTGCGGCTGTTTGTCATGGGCAGATATATCAGAAGCGCATGACCCAGGCATTTAACAAAAGAGTCAAGAGACAGGTGTATCAAATTGGTGACTTGGTGATCAAGCGTATCATTCTACCCCAAGGTGATCCCAGAGGCAAATGGACTCCCACATACGAAGGGCCATTTGTAGTTAAGAAGGTATTCTCTGGTGGAGCCATGATACTTGCTACAATGGATGGCGAAGACTTCCCGCATCCTGTGAACGCGGACATAGTTAAAAAATACTACGCATAAAAGAGGCCCGCTAGGTCGACGTACCTAGGCAAAAGTAAGGGCGTCCCGGCGAACCAAAAGGGTTCGGGCAAAAATTAGGGATAAACATATAAAGACGTACACCCGGCAAGTCGAAAACCTGAAAAGGCGGCTTGAGCAAAAAAGGGTAGCCCGGTGGACTGAAAACCTGAGAAGGCGGTCCAGGCAAAAGTTAGGGATTAAAGCGTATGACTATGTCCCGTTCTCGCTCTGCTTCATCCAAGTTCGAAGGACTGAACAAGCTAATCACTTCTATCCGACAGCAAGAGATGAGAGGCTTGAAGACATAATGACAGTGGTGGACTTAAAATCAATAGGACTTTTTCTGCATAGCTTTCTCTTTGTTTTTGACAATTTCCTCTTACTAGGATTTCCGTCTCCTTGTACTCAAATTGCCTATTTATGGGCCCTCTTTCAAAATCAATACAATTTCATTTCCAAAAAGATGCTTTCGTTTTGCTTTCTCTGTTTTGTTTGCGTAAACGTCCATTGATTTAACTTGAATTGACTTATGCACTTGAATATGACCAATGTTTACAAAAATGCATGCCTAAAATAGCAATAGCAATTACTACACGACTTCAGGATCGAGGAGAAGGTCTAACCACGCTTTCCAAGGAGGCTGTTACTAATTCGATTCCCCGGCAACGCCAATTATTCCCCAGAAGAGGTCGGCACCGCCCTACCGAAAGGTCATCCCTTCTATCCCCAGCCAGGCCCCGTTGGACAGAACTCAAATCCCAAGCTAAGGAAGGGCCATCAATACCAATGTCTCCGACTAGCAGACTGAGATCTATCTCCCCAGTAGCGTCCCCTGGAAGAATGTTTCAGACACCTAATGCATTCATTCATTACATCATTCCATACTACATACCTGCATACAACGCTCACATTTACTTCATTCCGCATCATACACTTTACACCATTTCATGCATACCAGGTTCGCAGGCATAAAACATCTCATGCATCATGACATTGCATGAAACTAACGTTATTTTTCAGGTTAATTATCCTTTTGATACAATCAACACAAAGGTCCATTCGGACGGACATCTGTATCAATTACATTCAGGATTCAACTACATCTTTCAGATATACTCCATGTCAACATTCATTCTGACGTCCTCCCAATGGTGGCATCTCTAAGCCCACCTCAGATATTCGCTGCAAATACAACAAATAGTATCAGATACAGCCTAACGTACGGTTCATTCTGATTCAGCCCAACATATGACTCTTTCAACTCAGATACGATCTAACGTACGATCCAGTCTGATCTTCAACAACTCAAGTATGGTTTAATGTACGACCAAGTTAAACCTCCATCTTCTCAGGTGCTACCTTCGGACAGGTACATTCCTGAATGGTAGTCTAGTATACGGCTACTCCCTTGCTCAGGTGCTACCTTCGGACAGGTACATTCCTGAATGGTAGTCTAGTATACAGCTACTCCCTTGCTCAGGTGCTACCTTCGGACAGGTACATTCCTGAATGGTAGTCTAGTATACAGCTACTCCCTTGCTCAGGTGCTACCTTCGGACAGGTACATTCCTGAATGGTAGTCGAGTATATGGCTACTCCCTTTCTCAGGTGCTACCTTCGGACAGGTACATTCCTGAAGGGTAGTCTAGTATACGGCTACTCCCTTTCTCAGGTGCTACCTTCGGACAGGTACATTCCTGAATGGTAGTCTAGTATACGGCTACACCCTTTCTCAGGTGCTACCTTCGGACAGGTACATTCCTGAATGTTAGTCTAGTGTATGGCTACTCCCTTTCTCAGGTGCTACCTTCGGACAGGTACATTCCTGAATGGTAGTCTAGTATACGGCTACTCCCTTTCTCAGGTGCTACCTTCGGACAGGTACATTCCTGAATGTTAGTCTAGTGTACGGCTACTCCCTTTCTCAGGTGCTACCTTCGGACAGGTACATTCCTGAATGGTAGTCTAGTATACGGCTACTCCCTTTCGCAGGCGCTACCTTCGGACAGGTACATTCCTGAATGGTAGTCTAGTATACGACTACTCCCTTTTCAGCAGCTTCAGCCTAACGTACGACTCATTCTGCAACTCAGATACGATCTAGCGCACGATCCATTCTGATCTTTCATCCCCAGCAAAGTCATCTGCCTAATGAACAACTCACTCTGGTATTCAGACACGGTCTAACGTATGATCCATTCTGATCCCTTATCCCCAGCAGTATAGCATACTCTGACTCCCCAACGAAGTCAACAGCATAATGGATGGTTCACTATACGGTCTGATGTATGACCCGGTGTGACATCCATGTCTCTAGATATCGTCTAACGTAAGACACAACCTGGAAATCTCCTCAGCAAGTTTCTTGGATGGCATCTTTAAGCCCATCTCCGTCAAGACAAGTGCAAATTTTTGGGGCATTCTAAGTGTTCAATAATCTTTCACCTCCAGACCACGAACGGCACCTACCATTCTACTCTCTCGGTTCGAGAATATTGAACAGGGGCAGCTGTCATACCCCAAAATTTGCCCGTTGGTATTACCAAACATTTTCCAAGACCCTCTGACTTGTTCTGCAAGGCACTGATATCAAATGGACAGAAGCCCACTCACAACAGGCCCAATCCACAGGCGGCCCAAAACAGCTGGCTCGCTAGGCGAGCAGCTCCTTCGCCTAGCGAACATTTCATCATGCCACTCGCCCAGCGAAGCGTTGGATCCAGGAAAAGGCCCAGACCTAGTTTGCTCGCTAGGCGAGCAATTCCTTCGCCTAGCGAAGCTTGCGAAGTTTGAGATTTTTGGACCTCATTTTAAGCCCATTAGGTCACCACTACCTCTACTATAAATACCTGCTCCTCTGCTACGAAAAAAACAGACAGAGACGGACGAAGACGGACGGAAACACGCATCCAGAGGGAGAAACACAGAAACCCTGCTGATCCAAAGAATTCAGAAGGCGGAAACCCTGAAGGCCGCTTACTCGCTCCGAAGCTACCGCCGTCCAACTCAATCCGGCTCGCCAATTCAAGGTTACAACTTGATTTGCGAACAGGTTAGCCTCACTATTATCGCTTTAGCTTCTTAATTGGCATATGATTATCATTTGGTGTCCTTATTTTGCATGTGGTATCACTTTAGTATCTTAATTTGCATGTGATATCGTTTTGTATTTTCACTTGGCATATGGTACCACTTCATGTTCTTAATTTGTGGATTATAATTGAATTCATAAACATTTTGAAGTCTTGCATGAGAATTTAAATGTGTTTGTCTATTGTGAAACTGAACCATATAATTGTATGTTGGATGCCATAAGCCATGCTGCAGGTTGAGGTCATAATGTTCTCAAATTTCAAACCCGTGGCCGCTCGCTAGCTCATCGCTAGGCGAGCCCGCAGCGAGCATTCGCTGAGCCTTCGCTAGGCGAAGCAGAGGCGACCGGGCCAGGGGCTGCTTTGCTTTTTGCTGCCTATTTCATGTTTACCTAATGATGATTTTGCATTATTTGGCCTAAATTCTTGGCTGCTATATTTATCTTATGATGCAATTTCCAATTATATTTTATGCTTTAATCCGTGTGTTCATGGTGTAAAGGCTAGCATACTTCCGAAGAAATAGCCGGTTAGGTACTCCGCTTTACGCATGGGAAGCCTTCATGGAGAGGGATTCTAAATTATTTCACTTTAATGTGAAGATTCATATTGATTGCCTAATTAATTTTAACGTAGTGATCCTTAATGTGTTGATTTTAATGTATCGATTTAATGCGGTATCGCCATAATTACCTAATGAACTTAAAACATGGACTTTAAATAAATGATATCGGACCTCTCTTTATTACCCCACGATTACAATATTACGGTCATGTCCCGCGAATATGGGGATATCCTTAGCAAAGACCCTTCGGTAAAATCATCATAGTCCCTCGGATGTTGCCTTCGAAAATACGATTTTGTCCCTCGATGACCCTTCGGTGTAGCCTACGGTTAAATGATGATAGTCCCTTCGAATGCTAAGGTATCCTCACAAATGTTGCCTTTAATGACCTATCGATGACCCTGCGATGACCCTTCTACATCCCCAGGATAAAATTACTTACTTCTCAATAGTAAGGACAGTTTTACCCTCATAAGGATGGGAAATGCCCAGAAAGACCTCGGACAGGTATAACCTCAATTGCTCATTCATAACAAAAAAAAATGCTTTTCACACCCCTTTCAAATATCTTTTGGAAAATCACCACTTAGCATACATCCGTACTAGGATCATTGCCGAGTTATATTTTTCTAAACTACTTTCAAAAAATCAAACGAGATAACCACTTTGTATACATTCATGCAAGAATCATTACAAAGTTAAATTCTCATTTTCAAAACATTTTTCACACAATTCTCAACCACCTTTTTCAAACTAGAAAACATAAATGATTGAGCAATTAAGAGCCCATGGATAACCATGGATACAAAGGGTGCTAATACCTTCCCTTTGTATAAAGTACCTCCCGAACCTAAGAATTTAAAATTAAGGTCTTTCCTGTTCTTTTCCACCTTTCCTTAAGGGATAAAAGAAAAGTCGGTGGCGACTCTTGCTAACCGCGACATTGCGATTACAAATCCAATAAAGTCCAGTTCACCGTATGACAGAACTGGCGACTCTGCTGGGGACATACAAAGAGAGGTCCATCCTAAAAAAAAAAAATCGTTTATGTTTTAATTTGTTCTTTCGTTTTAAGGGATTGTCTGAGTGAAAGATCCTACACCCGGATCTAGTGTACCTTAGGTAAGTAGCAAAAGATCATCGCGACTATCCGGCGTATACTGGAATGGTTAAAATGATAGCTACGGTTAATGCGACACTTTGGTTGTCCTGATGTTCCTCATGTTACTTGAGAAAAAATTTGGCTTCCGCGTGGTGTCATCAAAGCATTAGCCAGACCTTTAGAACCCTAATTGACTCATCCTAGCCATTAGAAAGTAGTGAGATAACTGACTTCGGTTCCGACTGAGGTTGGTTGATACTCGATACTACACTCTTTGAGATTGGACTTTAGGAAAGCTTCGGTCAACCACTTGGTGTTGCACTGAAGTGGACCTAAAGAAAGGTCGATGATTTGAGATCCTTCTAGGACCCGGTTACTATTCTAGGACAGGTTGAACCAACCAAACTTCAGTGGGGAGGGTACTTACCTATGGAACTCATGCAAGCCTTAAAACCTAGGGATGATTGTTGTGTGACTTGTTTATGCTCGTTACTCATTTAACATCATAACATCATAACATCATAACATCATAACATCATCATACTCACCGTTTCAAGGATTTAGGAATTTAGCTTTGCTCTTTTGAACAGGTTATGGCTTCCAGGAAGACTATCCGGATCAATCTTGTAACGATCTCTCCTCAACTCAAAGATTTGGTGTCAGAACTCCCCGATCATGCTCAGTTCAACAAGAAACATGGTCATCTTCTCAACCTGGTTACCACCGGTTTCAAAGAAGATATGATGAGAGTCCTATTCCAGTTCTTCGATCCTAAGCATCACTGCTTCACTTTCCCAGATTATCAGTTGGTACCCACATTAGAAGAATTCTCCCAGCTGCTTGGGATACCCATCCTTGATCAAATACCTTTCAGTGGTTTAGAAAAGATGCCAAAGTCTGAAGGAGTTGCCGCAGCTTTGCACATGACAAAGTCCGACATTGAAACTAATTGGGTAACAAGAAGTGGAATTAAAGGTTTACTTGCCAAATTTCTGATAAGTAAGGCCCGAGAATTCCTAAAAGTTATGAATATCCATGCTTTTGAAGACGTTTTAGCATTGATAATCTATGGTTTGGTGCTATTCCCTAATCCGGACCAATTCATAGATGTGAATGCCATTAAAATATTCCTCACTCATAACCCTGTGCCTACCTTGCTTGGAGATGTCTTGCATTCCCTTCACACTCGTACTATGAAGAAGCAAGGGACCCTCATGTGCTGCGTACCTTTGTTGTCTAGGTGGTTTATTTCGCACCTTCCTCAATCAATCTTGAAGAATGATCAAAATCTGAAATGGTCCCAAAGGATAATGGCACTCTCCCATTCAGACATCCGTTGGTGTTCTAACCTCAGAGAGAATGTTATCATCATCGACCGTTGTGGAGAATTCCCTAATGTACCCCTCATGGGGATAAGAGGAGGTATTACTTATAATCCTGCCTTAGCCCTACGTCAGTTCGGGCATGCTCGAAGAGACGGTCCACATGAAATGATCATCGAAGGTACAGTGTTCGACTATGACGATGACCCGCAAGGTCTCCGCCAAAGGTTTGTACGAGCTTGGGGCATGGTGAAAAGAAGCAATTTAGGCAAGAAAAATTCTATTCCTATGGAGCCTTATCTCAGATGGGTACGCGCCAGAGCTCGCGAATTTGTCATGCCATACCTCGCGGCTGGACCATTGATTGGGGAATCAGAGGTCGAAGAAGGCACTTCCCAGATCATTTCTTATCCAGATATGCCTACCGATGTTGAGGAATTGAAAAGATCCTGGACCCAGTTGAGAGAGGAGAGAGATACTTTCGAAGCTCAGTTCAATGCAGAAAGGAAGAAAGTACTAGAGCTCGCCAGTCAGCTTAATGAGGAACGAAGACTCAATGCATATCTTCGCCCGAAAAGAAGTCGTCCCTGGGAGACTTGAGCTTTCATTGTATTTTTACTATTATTCCTTTTGTAATGAACATTGATTTAAAAAGTAGCAATAAACATTTCTCTCTTGTTGGTGATTTATGCAAAGTTAAGTTCCGAAAGTCCTTGAAAACATTTCATGCATTGCATCACATAACATAACATTGCATAACAGGTATTCCAAAGGACCATATTCTCACGGTCTGCCTCTTAAACAGAAAAATGGATCTCGAACAAACTGTCAAAGATCTCCAGACTCAGAATGCTCAGTTCAAGGAGATGATGCTAAGCTTATCCAAGGGGCAGGAGGAACTGAAGGCTCTTTTGGCCGAAAAGAAGAAGGACAAGAAAGCTGTGAGCTTCATTAACCCGGGCAGAAGGCGTAAAGGACAGGCTACGGGAATCAAATTTGGAATCCCGAATGGCCCAGAAGAGGGGGCGGAAAAGGATTCAGAGGAGGAGGACGCTGATTTCTCTAACCCTGAGGATGAGGATGAAGAGTATGAAGATGAACAGTACTCTCCAAGAGATGATAAGTACAAACTGCTGGAAGAACGCATGCTAGCCATGGAGGGTCAGAAGACACCTGGTCTGGATTTCGAAAGTCTGGGTCTGGTCTCCGATGTGACCATTCCCCGCAAATTCAAAATCCCCACTTTCACTAAGTACGATGGTGCATCCTGTCCTCAGATGCATTTAAGGGCTTATGTGAGAAAGATTCAGCCGCATACCACTGATAAGAAACTGTGGATCCACTTCTTCCAAGAAAGTCTGTCTGGCACTCAGTTGGAATGGTATTATCAGCTCGAGAGCTCTGACATCCGCACCTGGACTGATTTGGCAACGGCTTTCTATAAGCAGTACCAGTACAATTCTGAATTAGCACCTACTCGGCTACAGTTGCAGAACATGGCCATGGGATCTAAAGAAAGCTTCAAAGAGTATGCTCAGAAATGGAGAGATTTGGCGGGCAGAGTCAAACCCCCTATGACTGACCGAGAATTAGTAGACCTGTTCATGGGTACCCTGACTGGCCCATTCTACAGCCACCTACTGGGGAGTTCTTCATCAGGCTTCACTGAACTTATACTGACAGGTGAACGGGTAGAGAGCGGCCTTCGAAGTGGAAAGATACAGGCAGCTACTTCTACAAGCGGTAAAAAGTCTTACCATGGGAAGAATGAATCGAACGCTGTGTATGGTCAAAAGAATCATAGCAAGAAAAATGGTGACCACGCCGTTGGAGCAGTGACAATCGCAGCCCCGCCAGCTCAAAACTTCCAGCAAAGACAAGACAGACCAAGAAGGCAGTTTACCAAGCTCAATATGACTTTAGCACAAGCACTGCAAAGTATGCTAAAAGTAAACTTAATCACTCTCAGAGGTCCTCCAGCAAATATCAACACTGCTTCGCCTCGTTATAATCCCAATGCCAGGTGTGCCTATCACTCCGATAGCCCCGGACATGATACAAACGATTGTTGGCTGTTAAAGAATAAAATTCAGGACATGATCGACGCGGGGGAAATTGAGTTCGAGCCTCCGGAGACTCCTAATGTCATCACTGCTCCTATGCCTAATCATGACAAGGCTGTTAATGCTCTCGATGACAATCCTCTCATCACTACTGTAGCAGACTTAACATCTCCTCTCCCGATTATAAAGAGGAATTTATTGCAAGCTGGTTTATTTCCAGGTTGTACTGAAGATTGCAATCTCTGCATGCTCCGGCCCGAAGACTGTTCGAAATTGAAGAATGGTATCCAACGACTGATGGACGATCGTACAATCCTCTTTGAAAAGGTTTCTAAGGCGGAAAACCCTATTGAAGAAGTATCTGTGATTGCAAGGTCCAAGGTTCCAGTGAAGATTACTGCTCCCAGAATACCTGTGAAGATTATTGCTGAGCCCAGAGTAGCTCCCTTGATCATTACTACACCTGGCCCAGTACCATATTCCTCGAGCAAAGCCATTCCGTGGAATTATGGAGGTGATGTTTACATCCATGGTGTAAAGCAAGTTGGCAATTCTGCTAATCCTAATGATATTGTTGGGACTAGTAAAGTTACTCGAAGCGGAAGGATCTTCTCTCCAGAAATCTCACCTCCGGTTCCCGAAAACCGAGGAAAGGAACCAGTCAACCCTTCTCAGTCAGAGATACCGATCAAAGCTACTACTGAAGATGTTGCCAAACGAGAAATGGAAGAAATGCTGAAAATCATCCGCAAGAGTGATTTAGATGTGGTAGAACAGTTGGGGCATACTCCTTCCAAAATCTCAATGTTGTCCTTGTTGTTATCTTCCGAATCTCATGCCAATGCCTTGATAAAATTCCTGAAGACTGCCCATGTACCTCAGGAGACCTCCGTCGATCAGTTCGAAAACTATGTTGCTAATCTGACTGTCGACGGTGGCCTAGGTTTTTCCAATGCTAACCTGACGCCGGCGGGAAAGAACCACAATAAAGCCCTGCATACCTCCATTGAGTGTAAAGGGATCACCCTGTCTCATGTGTTGATCGATAATGGATCCTCTTTGAATGTGTTACCGAAAGTCGTGCTCGATAAACTTGACTGTAAAGGCGTTGAATTGAAGCCTAGTGACATTGTGGTGCGTGCTTACGATGGTGCAAAGAGTGTTGTCCACGGTGAAGTTGTTCTCCCTATCAAGATAGGACCTCAAGTCTTCAACACTACCTTTCATGTAATGAACATTCGCCCCGCCTATTCCTGCTTGCTGGGACGCCCCTGGATTCATGGGGCAGGTGTTGTAGCTTCGTCTCTCCATCAAAAGCTGAGATATCCAGTAGAGGGAAAGATTGTCACTGTGTGTGGGGAAGAAGAATACATTGTCAGTAGTGTGCATACCTTCAGATACGTTGAGATGGATGGTGAATTCTTCGAGACTCCAACTCAGTCATTTGAAGTGGTTTCTCCGCCCGATCCTGTCCTTAAGCCAACTCCCTGTGTGCCCAAGGTTACTCATGCTCCTCCTGCTATGATTTCTCTGAAAGATGCTCAAGCTGTGGTCGAAGATGGTGGCTGTACCGGCTGGGGTCAACTGATCAACGTACCGTACAAGTCTGACAAAGCTGGTCTGGGATTCAACTCTGAAAAGATGGTCAAAGATCAAATCAATGCTGTAGAAGATGCTGACAGTGATTGCGACCTGGATAGCTGGATCTACCCAACAATTGGCGACGGACTCAATAATTGGAAGGCTGAAGACACTATCCCGATCTCCTTTAGTCAGGAGTAATTGTTATTGTCTATTTAGCATTGCAAATTTTAATTGAACTTCTTAAAGCATTGTGTCTATACCCGGGGCACAGTAGCTAATTTGTTAAGGGTTTTGTCATTTCATAAGCATATTTTCATATTCAATAAATCTATGGACGTTTTCGCATTCAAATATTGCGCTCTTTATTTTTCCTGTCGTCTTTCAAACAAGCTATGCATTCTTACACACACTCACGTAACAAATTGCAGATCCGTACTCACTCTGGATCCTATTGATAATAATTCCGCTACTGTTCATTATGACTTTGAAAATCCAATCTACCAAGCCGAAGATGGAAGTGAGGAAGATTGCGAAGTCCCTGGAGAGCTTGCCAGATTGTTACTGCAAGAGGAAAGGACTATACAGCCGCATGAAGAGTCACTCGAAGTCGTAAATCTAGGTACTGAAGTGGAAAGAAAAGAAGTCAGAATAGGAGCAGGATTGGAAAACAGTGTCAAAGAAAGATTGATTCGGATGTTACATGACTATGTAGAGGTTTTTGCCTGGTCTTATGAAGACATGCCCGGATTGGATACTGACATAGTAGTGCATCGGCTGCCTACGAAGGAAAACTGCCGTCCTGTCAAGCAAAAGGTTCGCCGCATGCGTCCCGAAATGTCTGAGAAAATCAAAACCGAGGTTATGAAACAATTCAATGCCGGTTTCTTAGCCGTTACTTCTTATCCTCAATGGGTTGCTAATGTGGTGCCAGTGCCAAAGAAAGATGGTAAGGTGCGAATGTGCGTAGATTACAGAGATTTGAATAAAGCGAGTCCCAAAGATGACTTTCCGCTCCCGCACATTGATGTTCTGGTAGATAACACCGCTCAGCATAAAGTATTCTCATTCATGGATGGATTCTCGGGTTATAACCAGATTAAGATGGCACCTGAGGACATGGAGAAAACTACGTTCGTGACGCAATGGGGCACTTTCTGTTACAAGGTAATGCCGTTCGGTCTAAAGAACGCCGGGGCAACATACCAGCGTGCTATGGTGGTTTTGTTCCATGATACGATTCATCATGAGGTAGAAGTATATGTGGATGACATGATAGCTAGATCTCATACTGAAGGAGAACATCTCGATCATTTATACAAACTGTTCGGGAGGTTGAAAAAGTACAAGTTGAGATTGAATCCGAACAAATGCACCTTTGGAGTAAGATCCGGTAAACTTCTGGGCTTTATTGTCAGCGGTAAAGGAATTGAGGTTGACCCGGCTAAAGTGAGAGCTATTCAAGAAATGCCAGTTCCCCGTACAGAGAAAGAAGTCAGAGGTTTCTTGGGACGCTTGAACTACATTGCTCGATTTATCTCCCACTTAACCGCTACTTGCAAACCCATCTTCAAGCTACTGAGGAAAAATCAAGAGATGATATGGAATGGGGAATGTCAAGAAGCTTTTGACAAAATCAAGAACTACCTCCAGGAACCTCCGATTCTGATACCACCAGTTGAAGGAAGACCTCTAATCATGTATTTGACCGTGTTAGAAAATTCAATGGGGTGCGTATTGGGGCAACATGACGAGTCTGGTCGAAAAGAGCATGCCATATACTACCTGAGCAAAAAGTTTACCGACTGTGAAACAAGGTACTCACTGCTCGAGAGAACTTGCTGTGCTTTGGTCTGGGCGGCTCGCCGACTAAGACAGTATATGTTGAATCATACCACTTTGTTGATTTCTAGGATGGATCCCATCAAATACATGTTCGAGAAGCCTGCCCTCTCCGGAAGAATAGCGAGATGGCAGATGATCTTAACAGAGTATGATATCCAATATACTACCCAGAAAGCAATCAAAGGAAGCGTGCTAGCTGATCAGTTGGCTCATCAAGCGGTGGACGATTACCAATCTATGAATTTTGAGTTCCCAGATGAGGATGTCATGCTTGTTACTGATAATGGAAAACCTAAACCAGATGAAGGACCCGAATGGGGGTCCCGATGGACTATGGTCTTTGATGGATCTTCTAATGCATTGGGCCATGGTGTTGGGGTTGTACTCATTTCTCCCGAGGGTTACCATACGCCTTTCACAGCTAGACTATGTTTTCATTGTACCAATAATATGGCTGAGTATGAAGCATGTATTTTTGGACTCAGAGCTGCTATAGATTGGCGAATCAAGTTTTTGAGTGTATACGGAGATTCGGCCTTGGTAATCAGTCAGATCAAAGGAGAATGGGATACTAAACATCCAAATCTCATCCCTTATCGAGAGCAGGTAATGACATTAATCCCATACTTTGAAGAGATCACATTCGAACATATCCCACGAGAAGAGAACCAGTTGGCAGACGCATTAGCTACCATGTCATCTATGTTCAGGGTCAGATGGGGCAATGAAGCTCCCAGGATTACCATTGGACGGTTAGATGAACCAGCATACTGTTATGAACTTAACACTGAGAAGGTACCGGAGAAAACTTGGTTCCACGACATAAGAAGATATTTGGAAGCTCAGGAATACCCTGAAGGGGCATCCATCAATGACAGAAAATTCCTGAGGAAGTTCTCCGCTAAATTCTTTCTGAGTAACGGAGTATTATACAAACGTAATCATGATTCGACTCTGCTTCGCTGTGTGGATAGAAAGGAAGCAGAAAGAATTATGGGAGACATGCATGACGGTATTTTTGGGACTCATTCTAATGGACATACGATGGCCAAGAAGATTCTGAGATCAGGGTATTATTGGTCTACCATGGAAGCGGATTGCCACCATCACTCCAGAACCTGTCACAAGTGTCAGATCTATGCGGTTAAAGTACATGTGCCTCCTGCTCCATTGAACGTGTTGACAGCACCTTGGCCCTTTGCAATGTGGGGCATTGATATGATTGGGGAGATTAAACCTACTGCTTCTAATGGACATCGCTTCATTCTCGTCGCTATTGATTACTTTACAAAGTGGGTCGAGGCCGCCTCATTTGCTTCTGTCACCAAGAATGTGGTGGCACGGTTCATCAAGAATAGTCTTATTTGTCGATATGGCATCCCTGAAAGAATTATCACTGACAATGGTACTAATTTGAACAACAAGATGATTACTGAACTCTGCACGCAGTTCAAAATTAAGCACCATAACTCCTCTCCGTACCGGCCAAAGATGAATGGCGCCGTAGAGGCTGCTAATAAGAATATCAAGAAGATCATACAAAAGATGACAGTAACGTACAAAGACTGGCATGAGATGTTACCGTTTGCTCTTCACGGTTATCGCACTTCGGTACGCACTTCGACAGGGGCAACCCCTTTCTCTTTAGTCTATGGAATGGAAGCCGTTTTACCAGTGGAAGTTCAGATCCCCTCTCTAAGAATTGTGAAAGATGCAGGCTTAGATGAGGATGAATGGATCCAGACTCGACTTGATCAGATAAATTTGATTGATGAAAAGAGACTTGCGGCTGTTTGTCATGGGCAGATATATCAGAAGCGCATGACCCAAGCATTTAACAAAAGAGTCAAGAGACAGGTGTATCAAATTGGTGACTTGGTGATCAAGCGTATCATTCTACCCCAAGGTGATCCCAGAGGCAAATGGACTCCCACATACGAAGGGCCATTTGTAGTTAAGAAGGTATTCTCTGGTGGAGCCATGATACTTGCTACAATGGATGGCGAAGACTTCCCGCATCCTGTGAACGCGGACATAGTTAAAAAATACTACGCATAAAAGAGGCCCGCTAGGTCGACGTACCTAGGCAAAAGTAAGGGCGTCCCGGCGAACCAAAAGGGTTCGGGCAAAAATTAGGGATAAACATATAAAGACGTACACCCGGCAAGTCGAAAACCTGAAAAGGCGGCTTGAGCAAAAAAGGGTAGCCCGGTGGACTGAAAACCTGAGAAGGCGGTCCAGGCAAAAGTTAGGGATTAAAGCGTATGACTATGTCCCGTTCTCGCTCTGCTTCATCCAAGTTCGAAGGACTGAACAAGCTAATCACTTCTATCCGACAGCAAGAGATGAGAGGCTTGAAGACATAATGACAGTGGTGGACTTAAAATCAATAGGACTTTTTCTGCATAGCTTTCTCTTTGTTTTTGACAATTTCCTCTTACTAGGATTTCCGTCTCCTTGTACTCAAATTGCCTATTTATGGGCCCTCTTTCAAAATCAATACAATTTCATTTCCAAAAAGATGCTTTCGTTTTGCTTTCTCTGTTTTGTTTGCGTAAACGTCCGTTGATTTAACTTGAATTGACTTATGCACTTGAATATGACCAATGTTTACAAAAATGCATGCCTAAAATAGCAATAGCAATTACTACACGACTTCAGGATCGAGGAGAAGGTCTAACCACGCTTTCCAAGGAGGCTGTTACTAATTCGATTCCCCGGCAACGCCAATTATTCCCCAGAAGAGGTCGGCACCGCCCTACCGAAAGGTCATCCCTTCTATCCCCAGCCAGGCCCCGTTGGACAGAACTCAAATCCCAAGCTAAGGAAGGGCCATCAATACCAATGTCTCCGACTAGCAGACTGAGATCTATCTCCCCAGTAGCGTCCCCTGGAAGAATGTTTCAGACACCTAATGCATTCATTCATTACATCATTCCATACTACATACCTGCATACAACGCTCACATTTACTTCATTCCGCATCATACACTTTACACCATTTCATGCATACCAGGTTCGCAGGCATAAAACATCTCATGCATCATGACATTGCATGAAACTAACGTTATTTTTCAGGTTAATTATCCTTTTGATACAATCAACACAAAGGTCCATTCGGACGGACATCTGTATCAATTACATTCAGGATTCAACTACATCTTTCAGATATACTCCATGTCAACATTCATTCTGACGTCCTCCCAATGGTGGCATCTCTAAGCCCACCTCAGATATTCGCTGCAAATACAACAAATAGTATCAGATACAGCCTAACGTACGGTTCATTCTGATTCAGCCCAACATATGACTCTTTCAACTCAGATACGATCTAACGTACGATCCAGTCTGATCTTCAACAACTCAAGTATGGTTTAATGTACGACCAAGTTAAACCTCCATCTTCTCAGGTGCTACCTTCGGACAGGTACATTCCTGAATGGTAGTCTAGTATACGGCTACTCCCTTGCTCAGGTGCTACCTTCGGACAGGTACATTCCTGAATGGTAGTCTAGTATACAGCTACTCCCTTGCTCAGGTGCTACCTTCGGACAGGTACATTCCTGAATGGTAGTCTAGTATACAGCTACTCCCTTGCTCAGGTGCTACCTTCGGACAGGTACATTCCTGAATGGTAGTCGAGTATATGGCTACTCCCTTTCTCAGGTGCTACCTTCGGACAGGTACATTCCTGAAGGGTAGTCTAGTATACGGCTACTCCCTTTCTCAGGTGCTACCTTCGGACAGGTACATTCCTGAATGGTAGTCTAGTATACGGCTACTCCCTTTCTCAGGTGCTACCTTCGGACAGGTACATTCCTGAATGTTAGTCTAGTGTACGGCTACTCCCTTTCTCAGGTGCTACCTTCGGACAGGTACATTCCTGAATGGTAGTCTAGTATACGGCTACTCCCTTTCTCAGGTGCTACCTTCGGACAGGTACATTCCTGAATGTTAGTCTAGTGTACGGCTACTCCCTTTCTCAGGTGCTACCTTCGGACAGGTACATTCCTGAATGGTAGTCTAGTATACGGCTACTCCCTTTCGCAGGCGCTACCTTCGGACAGGTACATTCCTGAATGGTAGTCTAGTATACGACTACTCCCTTTTCAGCAGCTTCAGCCTAACGTACGACTCATTCTGCAACTCAGATACGATCTAGCGCACGATCCATTCTGATCTTTCATCCCCAGCAAAGTCATCTGCCTAATGAACAACTCACTCTGGTATTCAGACACGGTCTAACGTATGATCCATTCTGATCCCTTATCCCCAGCAGTATAGCATACTCTGACTCCCCAACAAAGTCAACAGCATAATGGATGGTTCACTATACGGTCTGATGTATGACCCGGTGTGACATCCATGTCTCTAGATATCGTCTAACGTAAGACACAACCTGGAAATCTCCTCAGCAAGTTTCTTGGATGGCATCTTTAAGCCCATCTCCGTCAAGACAAGTGCAAATTTTTGGGGCATTCTAAGTGTTCAATAATCTTTCACCTCCAGACCACGAACGGCACCTACCATTCTACTCTCTCGGTTCGAGAATATTGAACAGGGGCAGCTGTCATACCCCAAAATTTGCCCGTTGGTATTACCAAACATTTTCCAAGACCCTCTGACTTGTTCTGCAAGGCACTGATATCAAATGGACAGAAGCCCACTCACAACAGGCCCAATCCACAGGCGGCCCAAAACAGCTGGCTCGCTAGGCGAGCAGCTCCTTCGCCTAGCGAACATTTCATCATGCCACTCGCCCAGCGAAGCGTTGGATCCAGGAAAAGGCCCAGACCTAGTTTGCTCGCTAGGCGAGCAATTCCTTCGCCTAGCGAAGCTTGCGAAGTTTGAGATTTTTGGACCTCATTTTAAGCCCATTAGGTCACCACTACCTCTACTATAAATACCTGCTCCTCTGCTACGAAAAAAACAGACAGAGACGGACGAAGACGGACGGAAACACGCATCCAGAGGGAGAAACACAGAAACCCTGCTGATCCAAAGAATTCAGAAGGCGGAAACCCTGAAGGCCGCTTACTCGCTCCGAAGCTACCGCCGTCCAACTCAATCCGGCTCGCCAATTCAAGGTTACAACTTGATTTGCGAACAGGTTAGCCTCACTATTATCGCTTTAGCTTCTTAATTGGCATATGATTATCATTTGGTGTCCTTATTTTGCATGTGGTATCACTTTAGTATCTTAATTTGCATGTGATATCGTTTTGTATTTTCACTTGGCATATGGTACCACTTCATGTTCTTAATTTGTGGATTATAATTGAATTCATAAACATTTTGAAGTCTTGCATGAGAATTTAAATGTGTTTGTCTATTGTGAAACTGAACCATATAATTGTATGTTGGATGCCATAAGCCATGCTGCAGGTTGAGGTCATAATGTTCTCAAATTTCAAACCCGTGGCCGCTCGCTAGCTCATCGCTAGGCGAGCCCGCAGCGAGCATTCACTGAGCCTTCGCTAGGCGAAGCAGAGGCGACCGGGCCAGGGGCTGCTTTGCTTTTTGCTGCCTATTTCATGTTTACCTAATGATGATTTTGCATTATTTGGCCTAAATTCTTGGCTGCTATATTTATCTTATGATGCAATTTCCAATTATATTTTATGCTTTAATCCGTGTGTTCATGGTGTAAAGGCTAGCATACTTCCGAAGAAATAGCCGGTTAGGTACTCCGCTTTACGCATGGGAAGCCTTCATGGAGAGGGATTCTAAATTATTTCACTTTAATGTGAAGATTCATATTGATTGCCTAATTAATTTTAACGTAGTGATCCTTAATGTGTTGATTTTAATGTATCGATTTAATGCGGTATCGCCATAATTACCTAATGAACTTAAAACATGGACTTTAAATAAATGATATCGGACCTCTCTTTATTACCCCACGATTACAATATTACGGTCATGTCCCGCGAATATGGGGATATCCTTAGCAAAGACCCTTCGGTAAAATCATCATAGTCCCTCGGATGTTGCCTTCGAAAATACGATTTTGTCCCTCGATGACCCTTCGGTGTAGCCTACGGTTAAATGATGATAGTCCCTTCGAATGCTAAGGTATCCTCACAAATGTTGCCTTTAATGACCTATCGATGACCCTGCGATGACCCTTCTACATCCCCAGGATAAAATTACTTACTTCTCAATAGTAAGGACAGTTTTACCCTCATAAGGATGGGAAATGCCCAGAAAGACCTCGGACAGGTATAACCTCAATTGCTCATTCATAACAAAAAAAAAATGCTTTTCACACCCCTTTCAAATATCTTTTGGAAAATCACCACTTAGCATACATCCGTACTAGGATCATTGCCGAGTTATATTTTTCTAAACTACTTTCAAAAAATCAAACGAGATAACCACTTTGTATACATTCATGCAAGAATCATTACAAAGTTAAATTCTCATTTTCAAAACATTTTTCACACAATTCTCAACCACCTTTTTCAAACTAGAAAACATAAATGATTGAGCAATTAAGAGCCCATGGATAACCATGGATACAAAGGGTGCTAATACCTTCCCTTTGTATAAAGTACCTCCCGAACCTAAGAATTTAAAATTAAGGTCTTTCCTGTTCTTTTCCACCTTTCCTTAAGGGATAAAAGAAAAGTCGGTGGCGACTCTTGCTAACCGCGACATTGCGATTACAAATCCAATAAAGTCCAGTTCACCGTATGACATAGGTCACATGCTCATTTTGATCCATGAGTAATACATCATCTTGATCAGTTATGAGATATCCATATCTCACAGGTAGGTGATGTATCATGCTTGACCTACGATGGTCTTGTTCTACTTGAGCAGATTACTCTTCCACAACTAGTTGTGTTTCCTGCTCTAATTCCTCCATAGGTGTATTAATGATTTGTGATTCTTCAATTTCTTCAAGCTCTACTTTCCTCCCACTGATCCTTTGGAAATAAAATCCAATTCTAGGAAAACTCTAGTTCGAGCGACAAACACTTTGCCCTCAGAAGGATTGTAGAAGTAATACCCTCTTGTTTCTTTAGGATACCCTACAGATAAACATTTGTCATATTAGGGCTCAAGGTTAGTTGAAACTTGTTGTTTCACATAAACTTTGTAACCCCAAATCTTCATGTAAGACATATGTGGTTTCTTACCACTCCATATCTCATATGGTGTCTTCTCAACCTTTTTGGATGGAACATGGTTAAGTGTGTAAGTTGTAACACCCTTTTTTCTAACCTAAATTACTTAACATATAATCAGAGTAAATAAGCACGCATACAAACAAAAGGGCGTCACATCGACGTTTTCAAAAACTAAAAGCTTTCAAAAACCAAACATCAATATACAATACACCTTGTCATTTAAAATAACACATTTCACTTATCATGAATATTCAAGCATATGCGTTCGCAGCGGAAAATAAGGAATACTCATGCATTTCATAAAATGATTCATGTCCCATACTATGATCATCTCTCCATAATCTCTTCAAAATAAACTAAAACCATAATCATAATATTTGGCACTATGGCCTCTCAACAGCAATTGCAAATAAGCATGTTCACAAGTAATAACGTAATACTTATCCAAATAAGATATGAGTTTAATACTACTAATCTACCCAGTGTTACATGACCGGAGCATTGACTCAATACCTAGTCTCCAAACTAGAATGCGGAAGCTCTCCTGCTAAACCTCGAATGAGCTACCTTCCACTTACTTCAGCGATACTACTCCTGAGTATCTGCACGATACCCATATAAAGGTAACATTCAAACAGAAAGGGTGAGAATTCAAATCATTATGAAGAAGTATAATAAGGCACAATGATTAAATCAACAATTAAAGGAATTCATCACACTTCGTATAACTATGTATATAATATTTGTCAACATTTATTTCACATGTTTCAAACATCCATCAAAACTCAAGGATTATAACATTCAATTCCAATATTGTACTCCCAATTATACACATAACTACAATTATCACATAATCCCATACTTTTTCAAGTTATGTATCCAAACATCATCAAATTCGATTACCATATCTCATACACACATCACAATCACAATAATGCATACACCCAACTATCACATAGCTCTAATGTGACTCAATGCATGACGTGTGACTCTATGCATACGGTACCTCAATGTGAACCCAACGTTTCACCGCTTTCCGATTCAATATCTAGAATCCAAGCCACCACGTCTATTTCCAATTAAGGATCAACGTCTGCTACGCCTATTTCCAATTAAGGATCAACGTCTATGTGGACCTAATGTTCCACCGCTTCCCGATTCAACATCTAGAATCCAAGTCACTACGTCTATTTCCAATTAAGGATCAACGTTTTCTACGCCTATTTCCAATTAAGGATCAACGTCTAATACCATGTGAACCCACAGTTTCACCGCTTCCACTATGAAGTCGACCATGCCATGAATGAATGTACAAATACCAATACATATGCAATTAAGATCATCTCTACCATCTTAACATTCCACATATCACCATAATTCAACTCTATGAATTATCCACCAATGGTACATATACACATTCATAACAATTACACGATTCACATAATATGCAATTAAGACCATCTCTACTATCTTAACATTCCACATATCACCATATATAAACTAATTATCAAATACGCACAATTAGATTTCATTCCAAAACGAATACAGCATTTAAAAACTCAATTTTTTCACTTTTCAAACAGTGGCAACCGGTTAACGCTCGGTGAGTAACCGATTACTGTAAAACAGAACTAACAGATTTTTGAGCAAGTAACCGGTTAACGCTCGGTGAGTAACCGGTTACTTTAAAACATAATTCACAGATTTTTAAGAAAGTAACCGGTTAACGCTCGGTGAGTAACCGGTTACTGTAAAACAGAATTCACAGATTTTTAAGCAAGTAACCGGTTAACGCTCGGTGAGTAACCGGTTACTGTAAATCAGAATGCAAAATTTTCTGCGTTTTTCATCGTTGGAGGACTTTCGGACCTCCGATTTCGATTTCGTAAAAAGCTACACGTTCAGAAAATTATGACTCATACAATACTCTAAATATATGACATTAATTTACAGTTTTAACCCAATCAAATCACCATAAATTAAGAACACTTATCAAAACCTAACAATTCCAAAACATGCAATTTCAAGATTTCAACCTAACCATGTTCCTACCCATTGACCCGATCATACTAACCCATAATAATAAGGATTCCCCCCTTACCTCTTCAATTTGATGGAAACCCTAGCTTCTCTTTTGTTCTTCTTCTCTTTCTCTATTTTTGTCAAATGATCAAATGAATCTTATTCTCCCTCTCCTCTTACTATTTATATTAGTATTCTATTTGGGCTTAAAGCATAATACATCTAATTTAATTAATAGGCCCAATAAGACCTAACATTTAAATGTCTCTATTTAATTCAAATAATTAAACCACTCAATATGCACACCAAGTTAATTAATTCAATTATTTAATTATATCTCGTATCAACTAAATAATTAATTAACACACCAAATCAATTAATATAATCGATTATCATACCACTTAATAACCAATTAATTAATTAACACTCCAAATAAATAAAATAAAATATAATAATAATAATAATATAATAATTACTAAAAATTGGGTTGTTACAACTCTCCCCCACTTAAAAGATTTTCGGCCTCAAAAACACCTCAAACGAACAACTCCGGATACGATTCCTTCATCTTATCCTCGAGTTCCCAAGTAATATTGCCATTGGCGACTCCGCCCCATATCACTTTCACCAAAGCAATCTCCTTACCACGAAGCTTCTTCACTTCTCAATCTTCAATTCGCATAGGTGATGTATCAACTGTCAAGTTATCCCTTACTTGAACATCATCTAATGGAACAACATGCGATGGATTCGCAATGTACCTCCTTAATTGAAACACA
This sequence comes from Lathyrus oleraceus, assembly GCF_024323335.1. Lineage (NCBI taxonomy): Eukaryota > Viridiplantae > Streptophyta > Magnoliopsida > Fabales > Fabaceae > Lathyrus > Lathyrus oleraceus. The sequence continues at coordinate 370,258,861 of NC_066580.1, forward strand.
TGGAACACATCATGAAGATTAGAAAGTGACGGTGGCAATGCAATCCGATATGCCACTTCACCTACCCTCTCGGAAATCTGATAAGGACCAATGAAACGCGGCGTCAACTTACGCGACTTCAAAGCTCTACCAACACCCGTTATTGGCGTAACTCGAAGAAACACATGCTCGTCTTTCTCAAACTCAAGAGCCTTCCTCGTCTTATCATGATAACTCTTTTGACGACTCTGAGAAGCCTTCATCTTCTCTTTAATCATCTTAATCTTATCCGTAGTCTCTTGAATCAACTCGGGTCCAACCACAACACTCTCTCCCGATTCGTACCAACATAAAGGAGTTCTACACCTTCTACCATAAAGAGCCTCAAAAGGTGCCATTCCAATACTCGAATGGAAAGTGTTGTCATACGTGAACTCGATCAAAGGCAAGAAACTATCCCAATTTCCTCCTTGCTCCAAAACATAAGACCTCAAAAGATCTTCAAGTGACTGAATAGTCCTCTCCGTTTGACCATCAGTTTGCGGATGATGTGCCGAACTCAAACGCAACTTCGTACCCAAAGCACTTTATAAACCTTCCCAAAATCTCGAAGTGAACCTCGGATCTCTATCCAAAACAATGCTCGATGGAATACCATGCAAACACACAATCCTCTCGATGTACAACTTAACAAGTCTCTCCATCGAATAATCCATCCTCGTCGGAATAAAATTAACACATTTCGTCAACCTATCCACAACGACCCAAATCGCCTCACAATTACTCGATGTTCTCGGCAAGCCCGAAACAAAATCCATAGAGATACTATCCCACTTCCACTCGGGAATAGATAACGATTGCGTCAAACCAGACGGCTTTTGACGTTCAATCTTTGACTTTTGACAAGTCAAACACGAATACACAAATTCCGCTACATCCTTCTTCATACCTTGCCACCAAAACATCTTTCTCAAGTCTTGATACATTTTAGTAGCACCATGATGAATACTCAGACCACTTCTATGCCCTTTTTGCATCAAAACACCTCCCAAACCCATCAAAGAAGCATCACAATACACAACGAAAGTTTCTAACGGATCCGGTAAAATCAAAATAGGAGTCGTAGTCAATCTTCTCTTAAGCTCTTGAAAATTCGCTTCACACTGCGAAGTCCAAATGAAAGCTTGACCTTTCCTAGTCAACTGCGTCAATGGTAACGACAACTTAGAAAATCCTTCAATGAACTTCCTATAATAACCAGCCAAACCAAGGAAACTTCGAATCTCAGCAACAGACTTAGGAGCTTCCCACTGAGATACAACTTCAATCTTCGTAGGATCCACAAAAATACCACCACTCGAAATCACATGTCCAAGAAAACTTACTTCACTCAACCAAAACTCACATTTAAAGAGTTTAGCAAACAACTTCCTCTCTTTCAACACCGATAACACAACCTTCAAATGCTCGGCATGATCCTCTTTACTCTTGGAATAAATCAATATATCATCCATGAACACAACAACAAACTTATCCAGATAATCATGAAAAAATCTATTCATATACTCTATAAATACACCAGGTGCATTAGTCACACCAAAAGGCATCACGGAGTACTCGTAGTGACCGTACCTTGTCCGAAAAGCAGTCTTTTGAATATCCTCAGCCTTCACACGAATCTGATGATACCCAAACCTCAAATCAATTTTGCTAAACACACAAGCTCCAACCAACTGATCCATCAGATCGTCAATCCTCAGAAGTGGATACTTGTTCTTAATCGTCACTTTATTCAGTTGTCTATAGTCAACACATAATCTCATAGAACCTTTTTTCTTCTTGATCAACAGAACAGGTGCACCCCACGGCGACACACTAGGACGAATAAACCTCTTCTCAAGCAAGTCTTCAAGTTGACTCTTCAACTCCTTCAACTCACAAGCAGACATTCGATAGGGAGCCATCGATACAGGATTAGTTCCAGGAACTAAATCAATCGAAAACTCAACCTCAAGTTCCGGAGGTAAATCACTTATATCTCCCGGAAATACCTCCGTAAACTCACAGACTATTGACAATTCTTCAATCGTCCTCTTCTCACGAATATCCAAAGTTGCGAACAACATAAACAACTCGGCACCCTCTCGCACTGATTCATCAACTTGCTTAGCAGACACAAACCAATCTTCCTTAGCACCAACCTCAGGAAAAATAACCGTCTTCTCGAAACAGTTGATATACACCCGATTAAATTCTAACCAACATCATCCTCGAATCCGACCTTTCTTCGGGTTCAGGAAAAGCACAACATTCTCAAAACAGGTTAACTGGCCAACACTGCACTCTTGCATGCGACAACATGATGTCCAAGCTCGATACAATTGGAACATCCAAGAGAAGCAGACACTCCTCCCCCACTTATTTCATTCCCAACCTGCCAATGGAAAATAAAATAAGCATCGACAGTGTTCTCACACACATGTCGCATACTAGGGAACAAACATAATTAAACAACCTGGCCGGACGGACCGACCTGCTCTGATACCACTAATGTAACACCCCTTTTTCTACCCCAAAATACTTAACATATAATCAGAGTAAATAAGCACGCATACAAACAAAAGGGCGTCACGTCGACGTTTTCAAAAACTAAAAGCTTTCAAAAACCAAACATCAATATATAATACACCTGGTCATTTAAAATAACACATTTCACTTATCATGAATATTCAAGCATATGCGTTCGCAGCGGAAAATAATGAATACTCATGCATTTCATAAAATGATTCATGTCCCATACCATGATCATCTCTCCATAATCTCTTCAAAATAAACTAAAACCATAATCAGAATATTTGGCACTATGGCCTCTCAACAGCAATTGCAAATAAGCATGTTCACAAGTAATAACATAATACTAATCCAAATAAGATATGAGTTCAATACTACTAATCTACCCAGTGTTATATGACCAGAGCATTGACTCAATACCTAGTCTCCAAACTAGAATACGGAAGCTCTCATGCTAAACCTCGAATGATCTACCTTCCACTTACTTCAGTGATACTACACCTGAGTATCTGCACGATACCCATGTAAAGGTAACATTCAAACAGAAAGGGTGAGAATTCAAATCATTATGAAAAAGTATAATAAGGCACAATGATAAAATCAACAATTAAAGGAATTCATCACATTTCGTATAACTATGTAAATAATATTCGTCAACATTTATTTCACATGTTTTAAACATCCATCAAAACTCAAGGATTATAACATTCAATTCCAATATTGTACTCCCAATTATACACATAACTACAATTATGACATAATCCCATACTTTGTCAAGTTATGTATCCAAACATCATCAAATTCGATTACCATATCTCATACACACATCACAATCACAATAATGCATACACTTAACTATCACATAGCTCTAATATGACTCAATGCAAGACGTGTGACTCTATGCATGCGGTACCTCAATGTGAACCCAATGTTTCACCGCATTCCGATTCAATATCTAGAATCCAAGCCACCACGTCTATTTCCAATTAAGGATCAACTTCTGCTACGCCTATTTCCAATTAAGGATCAACGTCTATATGGACCCAACGTTCCACCGCTTCCCGATTCAACATCTAGAATCCAAGCCACTACGTCTATTTCAAATTAAGGATCAACGTCTGCTACGCCTATTTCCAATTAAGGATCAACGTCTAATACCATGTGAACCCACAGTTTCACCGCTTCCACTATGAAGCCGACCATGCCATGAATGAATGTACAAATACCAATACATATGCAATTAAGATCATCTCTACAATCTTAACATTCCACATATCACCATAATTCTACTCTACGAATTATCCACCAATGGTACATATACACATTCATAACAATTACACGATTCACATAATATGCAATTAAGATCATCTCTATTATCTTAACATTCCACATATAACTATATATAAACTAATTATCAAATACACACAATTAGATTTCATTCCAAAACGAATACATCATTTAAAAACTCATTTTTTTCACTTTTCAAACAATGGTAACCGGTTAACGCTCGGTGAGTAACCGGTTACTATAAAACATAACTAACAGATTTTTGAGCAAGTAACCGGTTAACGCTCGGTGAGTAACCGGTTACTGTAAAACAGAATTCACAGATTTTTAAGCAAGTAACCAGTTAACACTCGGTGAGTAACCGGTTACTGTAAAACATAATTCACAGATTTTTAAGCAAGTAACCGGTTAACGCTCGGTGAGTAACCGGTTACTGTAAAACAGAATGCAAAATTTTCTGCGTTTTTCATCGTTAGAGGACTTTCGGACCTCCGATTTCGATTTCGTAAAAAGCTACACGTTCAGAAAATTATGACTCATACAATACTCTAAATATATGACATTAATTTACAGTTTTAACCCAATCAAATCACCAGAAATTAAGAACACTCATCAAAACCTAACAATTTTAAAACCTGCAATTTAAGGATTTCAACCTAACCATGTTCCTACCCATTGACCCGATCATACTAACACATAATAATAAGGATTCCCCCCTTACCTCTTCAATTTGATGGAAACCCTAGCTTCTCTTTTGTTCTTCTTCTCTTTCTCTATTTTTGTCAAATGATCAAATGAATCCTATTCTCCCTCTCCTCTTACTATTTATATTAGTATTCTATTTGGGCTTAAAGCATAATACATCTAATTTAATTAACAGGCCCAATAAGACCTAACATTTAAATGTCTCTATTTAATTCAAATAATTAAACCACTCAATATGCACACCAAGTTAATTAATTCAATTATTTATTTATATCTCCTATCAACTAAATAATTAATTAACACACCAAATCAATTAATATAATCGATTATCATACCACTTAATAACCAATTAATTAATTAATACTCCAAATAAATAAAATAAAATATAATAATAATAATATAATAATAATTACTAAAAATTGGGTTGTTACATAAGCTGTTGTCAATAGTGCATGTCCCCAAAAGGAGTTTGGAATATCAACGTGACTCATCATGGATCGGACCATGTCTAACAAGGTTCAATTTCTTCTCTCAGATACACCATTCCATTGGGGTATCCCAGGAGGAGAAAGTTGGGATAGAATCTCACACTCTTTCAGATGGTCATCAAACTCTAGGCCTAAATACTCACCACCTCGATCTGATCGAAGAGTTTAATATTCTTACCTAGTTGGTTTTGTAATTCATTCTTGAATTCCTTGAACTTTTCAAAGGACTCTGATTTGTGTTTCATTAAATACACATAACCATATCTACTGAAATCACTTGTAAATGTGACGAAGTACTGAAAACCTTCTCTGGCTGGTATGTTCAGTGGTCCACATACATCAATATGTATGAGGTCCAAAAGATCATTAGCTCTTTCACCTTTTCCTATGAATGGAGACTTTGTTATCTTTCCAATTAAACAAGATTTGTATGTCTCATATGATTCATAATCAGAAGAGTCTAAGAGTCCATCTTTATGGAGTTTGGAATTGCGTTTCTAATTTATGTGGCCTAATCGACAATGCCAAAGGTAAGTTGGATTTAACTCAGTAGGTTTCATCCTTTTAGTATTAATTTTATAAATAGGCATTTCAAGATCAATGGCATATAGTCCATTATTCATTTGTGCAGTAGTATAGAATATATCATTAAAATAAATGGAGCAACAGTTGTTCTATATTATGAATGAAAAACCAAACTTGTCTAAACAAGAAACAGAAATAATATTCCTGCTAATTACAAGTACATAATAAATATTCTCTAACTGAATTATTAAACCGCTAGGTAAAGTCAATACATAAGTTCATACGGCTAAAGCAGCAACCGTTGCTCCATTGCCAACTTGTAGGTCAACTTCACGTTTTTCCAAATCTCTACTCCTTTTTAGCCCCCGCACATTGGTACAAATGTGAGAACCGCATCCAATATCTAATACCCATGATGTTGAAGTAGATAGATTAATTTCAATAACAAAAATACCTGAAGTTGAAGTCTCTACTCCATTCTTCTTATCTTCCAGGTACTTTGGGCAATTTCTCTTCCAGTGTCCAGTCTTACCGCAATGGAAGCAAATGTCATCCTTTGATATGCCTCAACTAGGCTTCAAAGCAGGAGCAGTGGGTTTGGGTTTGGCAACTTCATTGCCTTTCCCTTTACCACCCTGCTTGGTGGACCTTTTGTTCTATTTTTTTCCATTTCCGATCGTCAGAATGAACTTCCCTTTTGACTTCAGATTCTACTCAACAGCTGTTAACATGCCTAGTAGTTCAAGAAGAGTTTTGTCCATATAATTCATGTTGTAATTAAGGACAAATTGACTAAAACTCTCTGGCAATGATTGCAAGATCAAATCAGTCGCAAGTTCCTTTTCGAGGGGAAAACCCAACCTCTCAAGGTTCTCCACATACCCAATCATCTTGAGCACATAGGCACCTACAGGGGCTCCCTCAGCTAACTTGCCTTGAAAAAGGGCTTTTGAAACTTCAAACCTTTCATGCATTGCCTGCTCTTGATAGAGCGTCTTCAGGTGTCTGATCATATCGAATGCTTCCATGTTATCATGTTACTTTTGCAACTCCGAATTCATGGTAGCTAGCATGAGGAAAGCAGCTTCATTGGCATCATCAACATGGTTCTTATAAGCATCTCTTTCTACCTTAGATGCAGAACTAGGAGGTTCCTCTTCAGGAATATGTTCCTCCAAGACATACAACTTTTTATCATGCTTGAGGACAATCCTCAGATTTCGGTGCCAATCCATAAAATTTGTCCCAGAAATTTTTTCCTTATCAAGGATTGATCGCAAAATGTTGTTAGAGGTGGTTGTTGTCATGACAATCTACATGAAAAATATGAAAATATAAGTATCATTAAAGTAACATATTTAATTAGGCCTTTAATTAAATATGCTCATACTATTTTACTCAAAACAAATGACGCTCGCCATTTAATTCGGAAAATCTCGTTGGAATATTTTCTACTAAGTCGATATCCATATTTCACTCTGTTTTAAATCCGCGTAGGCGGATTACACAAAACTAGGTTATTTAGGTAGGAACTCCTTCCAATTGTATCTAATACAACTCTCGAATATTTTAGTTGGGTGAATAACTCCTTATTCCAACATATGGATCATTTTCAACTCTTGCTTCTAAACGTATATAATCTTATTATAATTTGTTTAGTTAAGTTTGAACCATTATTTTAGCAACTAGATATTACAATTATCCCATCAGACCTTACTAATATAGAACATGCACCTCACGTAGGCGAAACCTACATTATTTGATACTAGTCTTGATGAGTGCTAAAACATGGAAAGCATAAACTTAATATTTAATTTGAGGGACTTTGCAATTATTTTGATCTCACCAGCTTATTTATCCTATAAATCGTCTCTCACATGCATCAACAACATTCACATGCATCAACATACATACACAATGACTAGTTATGGCCCCTAGCGCAATTATTCTCCCAAGCCAATGAGAGAACCTAAGCTAACCTAATAACGATCTAAGCTTCTCCAAGCAAGATCTTCAAGGTTGTCCTCCTTTGATATTGTATTCTTCTCTTTCTTCATTACATTACATTAAATAAAAGTAACTTTTTTTACATACGAGATAGTGAAATGAGAAAAGAAATTACATTAAGAGATTAAAAAAAGAGGCACGAAACACATGCCATATTTTAAAATCCCAAAAACAAAATAAAGGAAAACTAAGGTCATAACTGATAACCACAAGACAATAATAATAAACACATTATTATTATTAATTTAAATTTTGTTAATTAAATAAACCAAATTAAATTTTGGTGATTGATCACACTACGGAAAATTTTAATGAACAATTCATTTAAAATTGACGTTGTTTTTCGCATAAACATACTTTAAAGCACAACTCTTGTGCAGTCACAACCCTAATCACATAACTCTTTGACAGCGCAACCCTTGTACCTTCATGATCCCTAATGCATCAATTTCATACCATCAAACACACCTCAATTGATAATTCAGTATGATTGATCAACACGCCATTGCTTCACCATACTAATGTCGGATTCCAAAATAAATTACCATTGATCGCTCAAAGGAATAACAATCATTAAGTGTTTGAGTGAACGAAATAGAAACTGTATATCATATATACCATATTTTGCATCAGAATTACGTATATCATATATATAAATTGATCGATCTCATTTGTGTAACCTATGGACGATCGATGTATCGCTGCTTCAGCATACTAACGTTGGATTCCGAAGCATAGTCAACATCAATCATCCAAATTGTACACACATGTTGCCAAATTTAATTACGCGTTTATTATTTAATTCATTCTGTATTTTAATCGTATTAATACAGAAAATAAAGAAAATAAACAGTTATCAGATGCATGGTTTCATAAGTGGCTCTGATACCACTGAAGGAAAATTGCAATCCAAAACGCAGCGAAAAATATTTTTTTTTCCTTTAGTGATCATTATGAATGGGCATGATCAATGATAGAAATTGTTACCACTTGTGGCGATTGAAACCTTTGATGCATATCTAAGGAGTGATCACGAGCGTTGAATGGTGACAACACCTCTACTTAGTCCACACGAACAGATTCCTTCAGTCTCAGTGCTAGCTGATACGAATGAAGACTTTGAGAGAAAGAGAGAGAGAGAGAGAGAGAGAGAGAGAGAGAGAGAGAGAGAGAGAGAGAGAGAGAGAGAGAGAGAGAAACGAAATTTCATCAAGTGAAATACTTATGCACAAGGGTTCTATTTATAAAACCACTTGTGTGGGTTGTAAGCTAAAAAACCCAATTAAGTGTATGTGGCCCATATCTAATGGTATACCGAAAATCACTTAAGTGTGTGGCATCTTACCATATTCCGTATTCTACTTAAGTGCACCATACCTTACGATGTTCTACAATTCACTTAAGTGTATCGTACCTTACGGTGTTCCTTATTTACTCTGTCTCTCATCAAGCCATCCTATTGTGTGTGACCCAGTAGGTTTTCGTGATATTGACAATTATATTAAATTACGTATTTAATATGATAAATAGTGAGCGGTATCTAGCAACATATCACTACTACCCAAGACACGAAAATGTCATGTGATCTGACAATTTTTTTTGTGATAATACTTGTGTTGATAATTACCCTTTTGCCTTTATGTTTATATTGAACACAAGGCATAAACCGTGTCATCCTTGTCTAGTTCAATATTGAGTCCTTAGACATTTATCCTGTTACGCAGGATGGGCAAATTCCATCTAGGTCAGTCATGTCCCTCAACATGCTTCGTGGAGTACCCATCAACTGTCTTTATGGTCATCCAGTTACGTAAAATATTTGATCAGTAATAAAATACTCGAATCTACATCTAGGGTCCAAGTGGTTTCAGGTCAAAGGGTGATATACAATACTATCACCATGAGAATAACTTATGATAATTTGCATAACATTCTATATAGTATTCTCATAGTGGGTCAATCTAGTATAAATATTACTCCTAATATTCATACCTATATTTAAGACTTGATAACTCCATATCCATGATCCATTAGATATGATCATCACTCTATATACATAATAGTCTTAATGATTTAATGTTATCCCACTTCACAACAAAGCTCGACTATAAACACTTTAAGAATGTTATCCTTATGTTTAATGGGATCTCATGATTAAGTCACACTTGATACATTAAACGGACTAGCTATTCTAGGGACTTTATTAAACAAATATAATAAAGAAAAAGTCTTTTATTATTAATAAATAATTTGATACAAGTGCCAAAAGTATTGGTATCTAGGGCTTACACCAACATAAATATCACAGACATTTAACCATGATTCCTTTTATCAATTGTGGGGAAATATTTTACCTATATAAGTTACTTGATTCATTTTAGAACAAATTATGATCTAAATTGAATCTCCATTACTACCAAAAACATATTTAACCTCGAATGCAAAGTTGATTTAACCTCGGTTATAGAGGCGGGGTAACGAAAGACGTAATGAAAAGCTGCTACTTTACCCATTGATTTTAGAATAATCGAGGGGATAGTTGAAATGGTCATTGGTTCGATCCCCAACAATTTTTTTTTATATATTTTCAAAACTAGCTCCACATACCTCTCGGTTTATGGCCAAAACCAAGGGGAAATATATATTTCTGTTTTTTTTAAATACTCATTACATTGTTTACACAGAATATTAATAAATTAATTTCTTCACAAAATACATTGTTTACACAAAATATTATATTGTTTACAAAAAATATTAAAGTAAAAATGTATAAGAAACTTTGAATCTGATTCATCGTAATCGCTCTCGGTGAAGAACAAATGTTGGATATCTTGGGGAAGAACAAATGTAGGGGATCCTTGTTTCATTGATCTTGAGGAAGATCAAATGTTGGATGCATAATATTCTTTATGGATTTTACATTTATTTGTTTCTGATATAAAACCAAAAAAAAGGTTAGATAATTAAAATATATTTTCAGTTACATAATTATTTAAGAACACAAACCTTGAACTAAAATAACTCTCAGCTCTTGCAATCCATCATAGAGAAATTTTCTCAAATAAAATAAACGTTTTTTTAAGTATCAGAGTTTTTATGTCAAATGTTTCATTATCAATTTTTAATATTCATAATGCTTTTATAATGGGTGTTTTAAGTTTCACGTGAATCACTAATGGTAGTTCCTTGAGCATTGACATTCATTAAATGGACGACAAAGATTTGCTTAAGGATGGTGAAGAAACTCGATAAGTACGCATATATTTTCCCTCGGTTATTACTCAAAACCGAGGTAAAATGTGTTTCTTTTTAAATAAAAAATAAAATAAAATATGCTTCATCCGAAGTGCTACATACCTCATGGTTTATGTAAAAAAAACTGAGGGGAAAATGTTTTTTTTTTAAATTACATTGTTTACGCATAATATTAAAATAAACTGTTTAATTAAATCCAAATATTGATAATGGATTCTTGGAGAATAATAATTTTTTTCATACTAAGAAATTTTTTCTACACTTCCAATCAATCCCATAGATATTTCATTATCTTGAGAGAATGTTTTATGGTAAATGCTTTCACAACGTTTGGAGTGCGAACAAGATAATTGTGCTTGCAATTTACACAATATTTAGGAATAAATTTCTCAGTATTGTCAACCGAGGAAAGCAATAAATTAAGGAATGTTTTCTTTGATTGATAGCATATGAAGCTTATTCTAAAAATACAACAACGACATCAACACCATTATATTGGGATGGATTGCAAGAGCAGAAAAAATGTTTTGCTCGAGATAGAAGAACATTGAAGAATTTTCTGTCTTGCAGTACATCCCAAAGTATGATGTATATAGAGGTTTGAAGCGACTACATATAAGTTAGATTTATGGTCAAATCTGACTAACGAGTGTTTTTATAGTAAAATCTGATAATTTAATCCCTCGATTATTATAACCGAAGAAATTGATCGTTAGTTTAAAAATAAAATAAAATAAAAAGAAAGACACCAATTTTTAAAAAATAAAAACATAAAAACATAAATTGCTATTGTTAGGGTTTGAAGTATGTCCTGAATTACTTTTCCCTCTATTATATTTTGAAATCGAGGGAATATCTAGTATTTATTTAAAAAATATATAAAACATGGTGCGCCTTGACATTATACCTCGGTTTTTTTGTTGTGCGAGGTGAAAGTTTTATCATGAAATGTATTATTTGTAGTAGTGCTCTAACTTCACATGCCTCATCTCAATCATAAAACTACAATATATCTTTATAAATGTCCAACATATCTTTACAAAACTCCAACATAACTTCTTTAACTAGTATGAACAAAGGAAAGGTGTCAGGAATATTTGCAAGACGAAACACGAAACTCATTTTTTTGTCTTCTTCTTCACATTTTTGTTACGTACATGAAACATTTTCACCATTTATTTTATGAGTTATGTTCTTGTTGTTATTAAAAATATTTATCCTTTAGAGTTTGTTGTTTTTCTTTTTGTTAAGATGAGACTAAAATTTTATAATATTATTTTTGTTTAGATAAGTAAAAGGCTTAAGTTATTGTTGTGATTTTTGTAAGTTATGTTGTTGTTTTGATTGAGTTATGTTATTATTTTAGTTGATGATACAAGTAAACATTTTTTTGTTAATGTTGATGTCTTTGTTAAGTTATGTTGTTGTTTTTGTTGAGATAAATAAAAGGTTTATGTTATTCTTCTGGTTTTTGTTAGTTATGTCGTTGTTTTCGTTGAGTTATGTTGTTGATTTTGTCGATACAGTTAAAAGGTTTTTGTTAATGTTGACGTTTTTGTTAAGTTATATATGTTGTTGTTTTTTGTTAGAATAAGTAATGGGATTGTTATGGATTTTTAATTATGTTGTTGTTTTTTTCTCTAAGTTCATTTATATATGTCAATAATATTTAAATTATATTGTCAATGTTTAGTTATGTTGTTATGTTTTTGCCCTATGTTGTTAATGTTTAGTTATGCCACTGTGTTTTTTGTTTTTTTTATCTTTTTGTTGATGATGTTACGCGATTTGTGTTGTCTTTTTTGTTGATATATGTCAAATGTTGTGTTATTGTTGTTGGTTTTGTCCTCCTATGATATTGTTGATAATATCCTTCTTTGGTTTTTGAGTTTCTTTTTTTAGACTCTTCTTTCATGCTAGTGTAGTGGAGTGTATGAGTTCTGCTGTTATTCGAATATGCCTTGTGTTTAGATTTGAGTTCATAATATTATCTTGGTCTCTTGAAAAACAACCATTAAATTGGAAAAATTGAATTTAACTACCTAAAAGTTGAAGTGGATGATGAGAGGTACCTTACTTTTAAGTTATATGTTTACAAACATGAATCAACTCTTTTTCTTTCATTTATATTTTTGTCTTGTCAATATCATTTTTTATGGATGATTTTGACATCTTCTAGTATGATTTTTGCATTTATTCAATAAAGTTAGCATGATGTTAGACTTAGATTCAGAAGATGAAACTATTAGGATGGATGTTGAATCTATTATGAAAAAACAAATAGAATGGGCCTCTTTTCAGTTTATGAAGGTTTCATGAGAGAAACAAATTATAGTAAGTTTCATTAGTTTGAGACTTATGTTGATTTTGCTGGAGTCTATTAATTATAGGTAGTTTATTTTTTTATTATGAAATGTTGTGTGTACAATAACTACTATGTAAGTACTCTAGGTAGTCACAATTATAAATATAGGGTGCAAGGGAAAATGAAGGGGATCAGGTATTTTGTATGTTGTTTGGTTTGGGAGAAACTGGGCTCTCTGAGTCTTAAAAGTTGACTTATTTGTCAATTGCGGGTTGTAAACAATTTGTATTATTTGTCAATTTAGTAACTTCCTTACTAGAAGTTACATTTGTAGACATTGGTCATTTGTTCAAGTGTTTTTATTCTTATTCTTTATTCACATGTTCATCACATCTCCAATATCTATGATGGCTACAATACCTTTTCTATAATGTAATGTCTTAAACAAACAATCACAATATTAATTTTTATCAACGGGTATCAGAGCAATTTTGATCTAAATCAAGAAAATCACAATATGAGAAATGGACATGCCACAATTTTATGGCAGCGAAGATGCTTATTTGTGGTTGATTTGTATTGAAAATAATTTTGAGGTTTTCGTCTACACGTCACACCTTCAAGCTTCAGCAAGAAGAAAAAAAACAAAGGAAATGTCACTCATTCAATGACTAAGGAAATAAAGGTGGAAAGGAAGAAATTGAAAATGTAGAACACGCCATAAATTCTCCAATGAATGTAATTGTCGAAATGCAATAAGTGACAAAAGCATAATGTAACAACCACATATAATATGGTTCTAGAAAATACATTATACATAGTGTAATTGGTATAAAATACACATAAGAGTCTATTTGCAACATTATATATACATGTCCAAGAGAAAGTAATAGACATAAATGGCACATGATATACAAAGGTTCATAAACAAGACTATGATCTACAAAAGAGTTCACATGATCCACAACGGAAGATCATAATCCAAAAAAGTCCATTCACTAAAACAAGATCAAGCAAGCTTATCTTTGCCTTTAACCTGCAAAGGACCACTTGAAAAACAACAACTATAATGGGGTGAGATGATAATCTCAATGAACTCCCCTATCTTTTGGGTCGACTCGACTCTAAAGAGATCTTTTATCGATTTTCTTAACTTAAGTCATTCAACTTCGTTCTACTTGTATACATTCACACAATAGAATAATGACTTAAGAATCTAAGGGAAACATACGCTTTGTATGGAGAACACACACCATGAGTACTCATTAACTCAAAGAATCACTATTCAGGAATGCAACTTTAACATAAGGGTGACTAGCCTGAAACCGATCAAAACGATGTAATCAATCATCAGCTAGATATGGTTGATTGAAAAACTAGACCTCCACTGCAAGAACTATATTATCTACTAGATATGGTCAATAGATACTAGATATCCACTTAATGGATGTCCCCTCTATCATATATTGTCAATGGGACCTAGACCTCCACATGCCTAGAGCACACTCCCCATCAGATATGGCCAATGGACATCAAACCTCCACTGTATTGGTCACATTTTCCATCAGATATGGTCAACGGATACCAGACACCCACTATATGGATTTTACCATCAAATTGATATTGTCAATGGAGTCCAGACCTCCATTGTGTGGAATACACTTCACAGAGATACACTAATATATTTCAAAGATTCGTCTTTCCCAGTTACTACTCTACATAAGTCTCGGACTCGGGAAAAGCATGAATAGGGGTTATTCCCGAATACGCGATTAATCTCAACAACTTCCATGTGGCTATATCACAATCATAATATCATAAATTGTTTCCATAAAATCTCGTTGAATCGCAACTATGACACTATTCCCCATCCACGCCTCTGACATTCTCATGGATGAGACGACTCATCACACGTGACTACTCACTCACGGGTACACACCAAGGTACCTATTACACTCGAGTATCAAAACCTAACTTATTTACCATAACCTAAGTTATCTTTCTAATTCATTCATTTGGTTACAAACCTAGGTTTATCCTCACTTTTAATCATAGGTTTTAACCAATTATCATACAATCAACACAACCAATTAAATCATATCATGGTTCTCAAAACACAAACACATCTTAATATGGTTCATAACATATATCCAATTAATAATTGGAACACAAGAATGGTTTTATCTTTACTAAATGGTAGAGCATTGGAATAACTTTCCAATGTATCCGACCTGACATCAATCATAATTACGATTTCTCGTTATATGGTGGAAATAGGGAAACAAATCATAAACATACATGATAATATAACATCATTAACAAATTGATATTTAATATATAAGCATGATTTTATCTCTCCAAGAAGTCAGGCATTTGACTAGATTTTCAACGCATTTGACCACATCTCGTTCCTAGTTACGAAACTCATCTTATAGTGAAAGCAGGGGAACCTATTGATTTCCTGGTGGATCAAATTGATTGGTCTGATTATTCTGTCTACAATTTTTCACCCAAAATATTGGACCAATCGGTTGATCAAGAAGATCAATCGATTGACACCTGCAGCTTTTCCAAAAATCTCACTTCTAAGAATGCACACAAAAGGACAAACAATATAGTTATAAGTAAAATCAAAATTATTACCTTCAAGAGGCCACAACATTTAAAATAAGATGAGGTTGAGTCACCACAACTTTAAGAAGAGCATTAGAGCATAAAAGGAAATTCTAAGAAGAAGAAAAATAGAAGCACGATATATAGGTTGGGGACATCAATTAGAGACAAAAAAAATTAAACACTTGATGAACGATGAAGACGAAAAGAGGATAAACTTAGTCCTTTGACATATAAATAGGAAACATACGTGACCCGATGATCTTCAACCAAAAATTGAGACAAATGCCAAAGCACAATCAACAACCCAAATTTGATCTCAATATTACTACAACACTCAATTTCTCTAAAGACATCACCTCTCTCCCTAAAGCTTCCATGTGGAAAATTCTTAACGACAAAAATGTTTAAAGGAAAATAAAGAAGAACAATTTTGAGGTCGACCTCGATGCTTTCGTCTGAATCCTAGCTCCATACTTGACAGTAAGGACTTGAGGAATATTGTTCCATGTCAGCCAAAAGACACTTTCCGACCGACCCAGTATGGTAAGGCCCAAACTAATACACTCTAGTATCAAATTTATGAACATGTGGACTCTCATCATGAACATGTGGACTCTCAACAAGAGGACGGGCACCATAATCAAGTCGCTTTCTCATCTTATTTCGTTGGATTCAATCCAACGATCTCCCGCAATCCACATCGCGCTCGCTGGGAACGGTTCTAACCGCTAATCACATATAAGCTCGATTGAGCGCCATAATTTATACAATTTCATTCACTCTGGCAAATATATGAGTTCAAAATAATTATAAGGAATAACTATTTTCATTTAAATGTGAGCTCCCAAAGCTATCTCATCTAAATTTTCATTTTAAATTCTACATAGTAGGATCATGAAGCGCAAAGTTTGGGGTGAACCTAGACATGGAAAAGAGTTGAATCTTTTTGACAAACTCCATCCGAATTGTTTATTTTTGTATAGCCTATAATGAATCAATTTTGTCCTAACGTTTCACTTTCGGCTATTTAATGACATAAGCAAATAATAAAATATATCTTGATTCTGCTTATGCTTTAAGTATATATCCATAAATAGAGATTGAACTTGATATAAGATTTGATTATATGATGAAATAAGTTGGAGTCAGGTTCACACGAAAAAGATTTGAAATAGATCCCTTAGCATATATAGATTATTATTCAAAAAGCTAAAGAAATCAATGACCAATATTATTTATTCTCTTGCAATCTCATTTTTTCCACAATTCTGACCAAATTCATATCATCAGTGTGGTACAAATTAACACTATGCATCACTACAGAAAGATTCATTTCTCTTTTTGTCTTCTCAACACTCTCTTTACAGTTATATATAGAACAGTTGCCATTCATTGTTTAACCAAGACAACAAGCTAGTGAACTATATGTCTAGATGAGTAACTATTTGTTGATTTTCTCTTGGCGTTTCTCCGAATGCTTCATAGAATAGACAATTAGTTATTAGAAGTTGATGATAGTTGTTGTTCAATGAAGTGTTTGGGGGAACTCTTGGAGTTGAATCAACACTGCAAATACAGAATACACCAAATTCATTTTAGTTTCTATTAGCTAGTTGAATTACTAGCCTCACCTTTTATAATTGTTATGTACATTCTGTTATTTATAAACAAATTAACGTTAAGGATGTTTCGCCCCCTCCCAGCTTGGTGAGTTCTATTTTTCTCATGTAAATATTTAATTTTGCAATTTCAACTTTATAATATTAGATTTTTATTTTATTTTAGACTCTCACTACACCGATTCTTGAGTTAGAGTTTGTGTGTTTGTTGACAATCTCACACTATTGGTTAATGGTTGTATAACTCAAGAGATTAAGATTTAAAGGGAGATCTTCTAACCCCCTTTCTTTTCCTGCTTGTGGAAGAAGGGCTTAGCGATTTGATCATTAATGCTATTGTGTTGGATCTCTTTCTCAAGATTTAGGGTATGTTCCACTCAAGTGATGGTTTCACATCTTTAATATGCATATGATATCCTATTCTTTGTTGACCACACAATTGAGAAATTCAAAACTATAAAGGCTATTCTTAAGGGCTTTGAACTAACTTTGAGTCCATAGATGATTAATGTATAGTGTCTACCTCGAGTTACCTAGATGTTTTCTTCATTTGAGGATTGAATCCTTCATTTAAGACATCTTACATTCTTGGTGGTCATATCAATCCTAGGTTGGAAGCCTCTTAGAATCGTCATGCTAATTTTATGAGTAAGAGGCGCCATTCTAAGAAGTATATGTATGTTATTTTCAGGGACCGAGTGATCCTTCTTAATTTTGTTATTAATGTTATTCCTTTTTTCTTCTTGTCTTTCGTAAAATTGCATCTGAAGGTGTGAGGCAAGTTAGTTAGGATTGATAGGAGATTTCTATAGGTGGGTGGAGGTTGGGGGATTAAAAAGTGATTCTAAAGTCCAGAGTTAAGTGGGGTGATGTAAGTAAACCAAAGAGTAAACATGGTTTTACTGTTGAGGATATTCCGTTAGTCAATCAGGCCGTCTTGGGCAAATGAAATGGAGATTAATCTCGAGTGTCTCTAGTCTTTGGTGTGAGATTCTTGCAGCTTGATACGATGGCTCAATTGTTTCTTAATTGTATGTGGTAAAATTAAGGGGTTACCTTATGTGTCCTATTGTTGAAAATAAGTGACCCTTCTTGATTTCAAAGAAGATTATGTCTCTAGTTGGTTTGAGGATATGATCAGTGTGGAGTGAGAACAAGGCTTAATACCTTTTTCTGGGATGATCCTTGGATTGGGAATGTTCCCCTAAACATTTGATTTCATAGGATTATTACAATCCTCCAATATCAAGAAGGGAGTGTAATGAGAGGGTTTCTTTTTGAGAAAAATGAGACCTTTCTTCTTCGTCCACGAAGAACCATTGCATTATCTTATCGTTACTTTTTCATGTTAATTTGTTTTAGAGAAATGATAGGTGATTTCAGAAGCATACTTAGATGGTAATTTCACTATTGCCTCTATTATTCAAATCGAGTCGGATCTTATTAATTCCTCTACCCCCTTATGTGGTGGAGAATTAGAATTTCTCTCCTATATGAAACAATTGGTCTCCTTCAAAGTTGATGGTTTTTTCATACTAGCGCCTACAAGATAGGTTCCTTTATATAGAGAAATTTTTCAAGAGCGAAGATTATCGATAACCCATTGACATCTGTTGTCTCATGTGTGGGTACTTGTTAGAATCAGTCTCTCGTTTGTTTTTCATTTGTGGTATAGCTCCAACTGTGTTGTATATGGTTTTTAGATGGCTAGGGTGGCTAGCTGTTCTTCTTAAGGATTTTAGGATTCTTTTCGAATTGTTTCTCTTTGTGTACAATGATATAGTTTTTTCGATGTTAAAAAAAACGTGAAAGAGGTGGAGAGAATAACTACTTTTTGGCTTGGAGTTCATTTCCATGTAAATCAAATATTAATTCATATTCTTTCTCTAATTGACTTTTGATCCTTATCCTGTCTCTTAATCAATAGTAGATCCAGTGGATCTGTTTCATATGTTATTCTATGGTTTTGGTGGTCTTTGTTTTGTTGATGGTGTTTCCACTAGTATGAGATCTAGAATGGATCCCTTATTGAGTATGGTTCATTAGTGTGTCTTTTCCTCTAATGTTGGCTCTTTTTTTTGAGTGATTTTTTTTTTTAATTTTAGTTTCATTTGTGTGTTGTTTATTGTAACTTTGTTTTTGGTTTCTTTGATACATTTTTACTATTTCAATATGGTTGTACTACCTGAAAAGATATTTCTTATATGATTGATGAGAATTTAACTCACTATTACTTATATATTATTTTTCATTCAAAAAGAGAAAATATATTGATACGGCATATATAAAAATTAGAACTTGCTCAAAAAATACAAACAAAAAATAGACCCTACAGGAATATTAATTTTTTTAGATTTTTTATAAAGGTGAAATCAAAAACAAAAATTTACAAAGGAAAAACCAAAATTTGTACAAAGGAGGCAAGTTTTTTTATTTTTTTGTTTGAGACAAGGTAGTGTAATTTCTAACAAAATATGAACTCTTCTAAATGGTAGATTGAAGTGGTTAGTCTTTTTTCCACACGACAGATTGAAGTGGTTGGTCTTCTCTCCACAAACAAGAATCTATGAGAGGTTATTCTTCATGCTTCTTAAGTCTTACAAGCTTTTATCAGAGGTTGAGCTCGCGAATCTTAAACCTTAATTTTATACGAGATGACTAATAACCTATGAGATTTTAATATCAGACTAATCTCAAACCTTATTCAAACTTTTATCACGGGATAAGCTTTAACCTAATCTTGGTCTTACCACAGGCTGACCAAGAACCTAAAGAGATTTTACCACAGGTTAATCTACAACTTAAAGAGACTGAATTACACAGTCCCTAATCCAAATCTTTTATGGGTTTAGCTTCTAACCTAAGCAAAAATCCCTAACTGGATATTATATTCAACCAAAGTAAGAAATAGACCCTTGGTGAATTTTACAATTCTACCATTCCCGAATTACAACATATTCTCACTCATAAAAGGTTTTTCTCACATAAGCACTTCGGCTATAAATTTAGTGAGATAAAGAAAACAAAAAGTTTTAGAGAGAGAGAGAGAGAGTTGTGTCAAAACTTGATTGTGGATGAAATGAAATGGGGAAGAGACCTTTATTTATAGGCTAGAGGTTGCCTCAAAAAGAAGTTTCAGATAAACGCATTTTATGAAAAATCTAATCGATTGACACTTAATTAGAATCGATTAGAAGCTTGAAATATAATCGATTGTAAGTTTAAAAAGGGAAGGAAAAGATATCTAGTAGTTGTGCATCATTAAGGCTTTATCCTAATCGCTCAGAACTCATCTTTAAATCGAACTAATCGATTAGACAAAAATGTTAATCGATTAGCTAAGTCAAAATTTTTCCTATAACTATTTTGACAGCTCCCAATTCATCTGGCACAACGTCAAGATGTTTTTGAAGATATTTTCTTTGGTTAAAATAGTTTGAAAATATATTTTAGTGTATGTGCGCCTTAGTCACGCGCATTTATGACTAAGTCATTATTCTTTACAATTGGTTCACTCACTACTAATTTATGAGGGTCCTTAGCACTCCAAGACTTTGCCAGATTCATTCTCTTTTGTAGACACTTGTTTGAGTAGCTTGACATGAGGCTTTAGTTTCATTACATTTGATTTTCATCATTGAATAGTCAAGACCATCAAATTCTAATACTCGGGTTTTCATCTTTATCCGCTTTATTCGTTTATGTTTGACTTATCAAAAGACATTAGTTGTCATCATAAAAAATTGATGTCCTTGTTGAAAACATATCACCTATTTCATTGAGCTGGACTTGTCAAAAGACATTAGTTGTCATCATCGTCTATTTCTCTCCATTTTCTCAAAGAGTTCGTTGATCTTAGCATTCATCTTCCTTAGTCATCAAATATTTCATTGATGGTGTTGGATGGACGAATGTTTCTTGTCTCCCTTGCTCTTCTTGGTTGATAAGGGATAAATTCTCCTTCTTGAATTGTATATCCATTATAACAACTTCTCCTATCTTTGGGTAATAGATAGCAACTTCTCCTATCTTTGGGTAATAGATAGGCTCTTCTTCTCCAAAATCATAGCCGAAGCATTTTAGGATTTTGGTGATTAGTTCGGCATACGGTAGGTGTTTTTCCTTTTTTTCTATTTAGCATATAGTGAAGAAGCACGTATGTCCAATTTTTTGGGAGTTGGTTTTTTAAGAAACTGACAGCAGAGAAGTCTTATTTCTGAACGGTGTTGTAGTTACCCTTTCTTAAAAATAGCACATGAAAGCCGAGTATTTCTAGTAGTACAATCAAATACTATAATTTTATATCACTTTACTTTTTTATTTTATTTTATTCTAAAATCAATTAAATCTTTAAA
Source organism: Lathyrus oleraceus (assembly GCF_024323335.1). Classification (NCBI taxonomy): domain Eukaryota; kingdom Viridiplantae; phylum Streptophyta; class Magnoliopsida; order Fabales; family Fabaceae; genus Lathyrus; species Lathyrus oleraceus. The sequence goes on from NC_066580.1 coordinate 370,280,573, forward strand.
ATATTTTGAATTAAAGGTATGGTATTCAACTTTTACTCATTAGTACCAAATAATTTATTTTAAGTGTAATTTATGAGTTTAATTGGCGTTGAACTGCATGCATCTCCAGCTCACTATGTAACTCAAATATGCTCTTTCTATTGGACTAGTAAAAAAGTTCTTTTCTTGAAAAACTGAAGATAATATGCAAATTGCAAAGTTAATGAATTTAGACGAAATATAGGAAAGAAGGGAATTAGTAGCACAAGAATATTATAAAAAAAACTTCCGATATCGAGCAGCCACACTCTATTATACTATGTTTATGCTTTAAGCACATATTCATATTTTCCATGAAATCTAATACGTGAAAGTCTGCGACATGGCATCACCAACTTTAAGTTTACCAACATAATCTTCTGAACACTTTTCAGTCAATGTTATTATTCCTTCAAATAAAAAGAACTATTTATTTATCATGGAATATGGAAATAATATTTCTTTCATTTCTCAAAATATCAATCATTTTGCCAAACATCTTGTCTATGTTCATTACTAACTTTATACAAATAGAGCACTTGTCATTTTGAACACAGCCTTCCTATATAAATAGAGCACTTGCCTTGAAGTTGTTTAACCAAGACAACAAGAAGCTATTTGTTGATTGTTTCTTGGAGTTCCTCTGAATGCTTCATACAAGAAGCTATTTATCTTGTCCAAAAGCCATTAGAAATCAAGGATAGTTTTTTCTTCAATGAAGTGTTTGGGGGAACTCCTAGAATTCAACCAACGATGTACATAAAAAAGAGAGGATGAATTGTTGTACTTTTACTTTCTTTTGTTTCAACATCGAATTGGTTTATAAGAGAAGTCATGATCTTTTTTCGAACATTAATCCTTAGAAAAAAAATTTGTTCACAAATTTTTAATATTTATTTTGTTTTCTTTTAGGATTATATATTGAACTATCCTCATCTTTTTATAAATTTGATGTCAAGTCGGGCTTCAAAACCTTTTACATCTTTCTGATAACCGAGTTAAAAAGATCTGCATTAGTATTATGAAATTGACATGGTTTACTAAGAGACATAAAATAACATGTTTTAATCCGATTGACATTAATTGGCTTTGTGACACATTTGTTTACTCCAAATTTTTATTATAATCAGCTTAAATTGTTTAAATTGTGTCTCAACATTTTTCTAAGGATGAAAAATAAATTGTGTATCTAAGAAGGGAGGTTGGTTGGACACAGGTGATAGGTGATGATGATCAAGTTTTAATAAAAATGTATTCCAAAATTACGAAAGGAATTTGCTTCTAAACTAATAATTTGTTAAGTATTGCACCTTACATATATTATATATTGACTCGTCCAAAATTATGTTTCTTTGCTATACATTTGTTTTGCTCTAAAGCATTACATGTATCCTAACAAGATACATTTTTATGCCTCAAAATCAAACATGTTAAAGTAATCCTCAGTGTTGATGATAAAATATGCATGTAGAAATGGATGGAAATAAGAAATGTCATATTGTATACCTTGAAATAATTAATAAGAAGTTTTATTCAAAATAAGTCATTATTTATTTAATTTGTAAATAACACAAAATTTGAAAAAATAATATGAAGAGAATATAATTTAACTCATACAAATATGATTTTAGTATATTTTTTCATGTACAATTCTTATTTTTATAGAGGTTTTGATATGTCTTACAATCACAAGACCAGTTGGAGAAAAAAAATCAAGAAAAAGAGAGAAGAGAATGTAGCAACATCATAGAGGACAAAAGAGGAGAAGAAAATGTAGCAACATCATAGGACAAATATACCATGATTGATAGCAACCATAAATATATCTTAGAATCATCAACAGAATCCAAACAAAATCAATAAAATAAAAACTAAGATTCATGAGAAGAGAGGAGAAGAAAATGCAGCAACATCATAGGATAAATATACAATGATTGATAGCAACCAATCAAGAAATTAATCAATTTTTATTATGTTTGAACACAATTTCGGTGTTGAATAAAAGATCAATGATATAAAGGGAAAAAACTCATTCAGTGCAGTGGTAAAAGTCTCTAGTGTAGTGGAGTGGAAGTGTACTTACAAATTTAACACTTGAACATCCAAGATAGTAAGGTCGGAGAGATGTAACTTTGTAAGAGTGAATGAGTGAAAATTTGTTTTGACGTGTGATGGAGTTTGTATATGATGGGCGATTAGAATAATTCTCACATAGTCTGTTATGAGTAGCGAGAGACCGTCAGATTAGATCTGACTGCTGGTGTTGAACTAGTACATCGACTATGGGGCGTGACCATATGACGAGGGTCTATGTTCATGGTTCTCCTGTAAGGATATTTTGAGTTGGACTTCTGTTGTTGGACTGACTTGATAGGCTCTTTGGTCATCTCGTAACAAACAAACTTTCCTATGTCTTTTCAATTCAACATGAGCAAGGTAGAAGGGTGTTTTTCGTGTATGGTATCTCTTAAGACACCACATCTTTGTAGTGACAACACAAAGTGCAATTTGAAAAACCATTAATAATGATTGGGGTTTTATTATTGTATTGCATGAGTCATTAAAGATGGTCAAGAAATGAATGTGTGGAAGGCATATGAGTATTCATGACGTGAGTCAGGCATGTCGTCATCCTAACGATATGGTTTGTGTTACTCACCAGGTTAAGGAGGTTGGTAGCCACATTCATTACGACAAATAATATATTTTATGACAAAGCTTTCACATCAGCCACCAAAAAAATATGGTGTAACCCCTTTGTGTGCCATGTATTAATTTTTTTTTTGAAAAATATCATATATTCACTCGGTTGGTATAAATAATCGAGGGGAAAACTAATTAAATGATATGATTTGAATCCCATCAATTGCGGTTCATGTTTTTATTTATTTTAAAAATGATGTCATTCTTTTTATTTTATGTTTTATTTAAAAATGCACTCATTTATTCTTTCGGTTAGAATGTACCGAGGGGAAAGATTACCTTAATTTTTTTCCATACAAGCATTTGTTCATTATGATTTTCCCTTAACCTAACACAGTTGTTGTCACTCCAAACTTATAAAGATCATTCGTTGGGATAGATTGAAAGACAAAAATATCTTTCAAGGTTTCTTATTTAGTTAGGAAATCTTTCAAGATTGTGTTGTTATTGTTGTTGTTGGTCTTGTTGTTGTTGTTGCTGCTACTACATCAATGCATTGATTTTACCAATCTTGAAAAATATTTTTTTCTGCTTTTGCAATCTTTATCACAGAATAGCGTTGTTGTTATTCATCCACCTCTTGCAATCAAATGTTATATTTGACAATAATTTCTTAATGTTATCATTCAAAGAAAAAATTCAATGATTTATTGCTTTTCTCGACTGACAATATTGAGAAATATATTCCTCATCACACTGAGAACTAAATAGATATTGTAACCCAAAAATCAAATTATGAATGATAACACTACTACAAAATATAAATTTTATACCAATTTCTTACTATGGTCATTTATCCAACCGAAGTAATACATATTAATTAGGCATTTTTTTTTTAAATTTTTAAATCAATTTTCCCCACAATCCAAATAAACATTTGTGGTGATATGTGAATGAATGACACACTTCGAATCTCAACACCAACAATTTTATGTTTTTTCGTTACAAAAAGGGCATATTCTCTTAGTTTATATTTTTTTTTAAATTAAACTATTTTTCACCACAATCCATATTAACAACCTTGGTTAAATATCAGGGACATTTAACCATGATTTATTTTATCAATCATGGTGAAGTATTTACCTATATAAGTTACTTAATTCACTTCATAACAGATTATGATCTGAATTTTATATTCTCTACTACAAAAAACACATTTAACCTCAGAGACGAAGTTGATCTAACCTCGGTTACAAATTCGAGGTAACGAAGGGCGTCATTAAAAGATGTTACTTTACTCCCCAACTTTAGAATAATTGAGGTAATAGTTGAAATGGTCATTGGTTTTATCCTCAACAATAACTTTTTTATATTTTCAAAACTAACTCCACATACGTCTTGGTTTATGGCAAAAACTGAGGGATTATATATCTACATTGGTTACATAATATTAATAAATTAATCTGTTTATAAAATACATTGGTTACACATAAAATTACATTGTTTACATTAAATATTAAAGTAAAAATATAAAACAAATTTTGAATCTGATTTATCGTCATCGTTGTCGGTGAAAAATACATGTTGATATCTTGGGGAAAAATAAATGTAGGGGTTCCTCGTTTCATTCATCTCGAGGAAGATCAAATGTTTGATGCAGAATACTCTCTATAGATTTTGCACTCATTTGTTTCTGATATAAAACAAAAATGGTTAGAAAAATAAAAATAAATATTCAGTTATATGATTATTTAAGAACACAAACCTTGAACCCAAATAACTTTCTGCTCTTTCAATCCATCCAAAAGAAACTTTTCCAAATAAACAAACACTTTTTTAAGTTTCAAAGTTTTCATGTCAAATATTTCATCATCAATTTTTAATATTCATTATGCTTTTATAATGAGGACTTTAGGTTTCACGCGGATCACTAATGACATTATCTTGAGTTTTGATACTCGTTAAATTTAAGACAAATATTTGTTTAAGGACGATGAAAATACTCAATAAACACGCATATATTTTCCCTCGATTATTACTCAAAACCGAGCTAAAATATGATTCTTTTTAAATTAAAAATACAATAAAATATGTTTCATCTCAAACGCCAAGATTTTTAAAAAAAAATCGAAAATAACCAATAATTCAAAAAAAACACCAAAATAACCAGGTTTTGAAGAGGATGCGCCAGATTAATTGGCGCACCCCCAAAGCATTAAGAGGAGGTGCCAATAGCATTGACGTATGCATTGGGCTCCTCATGAGGAGGCGTCAATGCTATTGGCGCATGCATTGGCCCTCAAGAGGAGACGCCAATGCTCCTGGCGCCTAGGTGCAATGGATGGTGCATGCGCCAATTCATCTGGCGCATACACCCCTTGTAATTTTTCTTTTTTAAAAAATTTTTTTATTTAATAAATAAAAAATAGTAATGGAAAAAAATAAATTTATTGATGGTGTAATAATTGGTTACGTTAAACTGATAATAAACTAATGACCGGCCCGATTATAACGTCCCCCTGTTCCACATCCAGGTGCGTTAGTTTGTCTCCGAGGTCTTCCACGATTTTCTTGAGGTGTTTGAGGTCTTTGTGTGCTGACCTGATCGAACGGTGGCTGGTGGGAAGGTCCGGCGAAAGTTCCAACGGTATTTGACAGATGTGTCATCATTTGTTCCCAATATCCGGAGGGGCTCTAGGCAACGACGCTTCCGTAATGGAGTTCGGTGTCCATGTCATCGTACTTAGATCGTTGGGGTTGGGTGGATTAGGGATGGTATAGTTGCCCAAATTGGGCCATTGAGTCATTTTAGAAACGAAGCAATGGTTCTTGGGGCATACTATAGTTAAACAATGGTTGGATGTTATGTTGATGGGATGTTTGGATGGTCATTGGTGGGGGGCTACGATGAAGTGACCCATATGAATCATCTGGGCTATAGAAAGATTATGGTTGCGGGGTTTGACCCTTTTTTTATGCTAATTCCCCAAACACGTGGGAGATTCTGGAATCTGTTGTAGCATGTCGAACTGCAGTTTGACCCGATCACTCTGGTGCATTTCCACCGTAGTGAATCGGATAATCGGTGTCTTCGTTGTCCAAACTGCAGCATCGTCATGGTTCACATCATGATTGAGACCCAAATATGGTATCCACATAAACTGTAAAACAATAAGAAACGATTAGATGAAAAATAATTTGATAAGTATTTTTAAATTAAAATATAGTTGTGTAGGAGTATTACATCGTCATGTCCAATGTGGTCCAATAGATTGCGATAGACTACAATAGCGTCTTTTGGACACCTATTGTAGTTCATCCCTCTTACTGACCACCTTAGATAAAAAAAAGTGAAAAATATTATTTACTGTTAATTATAATATAAAATATAATTAACTAAATGGTAAAGTGTTAGACTTACTTGGTTGCAAACGGCAACACGAATGGGCGCTCGTTTATCGGGGCGAGCGACGACATTCTTGACCAACCCCAAGCTTGAAGAAAATAGGCACATGAAAAAAAAGTACAGGTATTCTTTTTTGCAATTTTACACATTGCACTATATAGATGGGTCAACACAACTGAACCCCAACTATATGTGTTTACCTTATTAATGTTGCGTAATAAAGGTAAATACATTATATTTACAAAATTACCTGTACTTTCTGGAAACAAAAAATTACCAAATGAAATCATAATATAACACCAAGCTTTTATTATTTTCTCGTACTCAGTTGAATCTTCGGACAATACTATACTGGCATAATATTGTTTAAGGTATTTTAAATTTATACCTTGCCCCCTTGCTTGACCGGATGTCTCTCCCTCAGTTTCGTCGTCTAACAAAAGGGCATCCAATAATTCATTGCAGATAGAGTTGTCTTGGTTAACTCTACCATTCACGGCCTTTCCATCTATACGGAGACCCAACAACATGTACACGTCCTCAAGTGTGACGGTACACTCACCAATCGGAAGGTGAAATGTATGGGTCTCGGGTCTCCACCTCTTCAACAAAGCAAGAATGAACTTGTAGTTCACCGAGTACGAAACAATGTTGAGTAGATTTCCAAATCCACATCCTCTAATATATGGTTCTATTAAAGGATCGTGGGGTACATATTCATGTACACGACATCTAAAACTCTTCACATCCTAATAAAAAAAAAGTAAGAAATGCAATAAGAAGAAGAAATACATAATCAACAAAGACAACTCTATAAGAAGTAAGAAAAACATAGATAACAAAGGTATACGACTAAAAAACGAAATAAATAAAAAGAGAGAGATAAAATTCAAATGCCGATATATTCTTGAGTGTTCCTCTGTGTTCATCGCCCATAGTCAACAAAAACATGATTTGATGTTGCAGAGCTTGAGTGTGGTAGAGAAATAGTGTGACAAAGAAGAATATAGATGAGTATTGATGAAGATGATTTGATATTGTTGATATGAAAGGCTATTTACAGATGAATGAGTTAGTAGGTTTGCAACCTAAGAAGAATGAGATTGGTTGCATGCAATGGCAAAAGAAGACAATGGAATGACAAAATGCAGACTACCTTTAGCTTTGTCTTTGTCCTAGGCGCATGTGAAGAATCCACATGCAAAGGAAGAGGCACCTTTCCTCTTGGCGCCTGCATGTGATTCTTCACATGCAAGGAAGAGGCGCCCTTCCTCTTGGCGCCTTAGTGTAGGGCATGGGAAGGGGCGTTTTTCCTAGTGGCGCCTTAGTTCATTTGAAGTGAAGAGGCGCCCTTCCTCTTGGCGCCCAAGTTGATTTATGGCGCCTAGGGAATGGGCACCTGTTAGGAATATTAGGGCTCAGAGATTCCTTGGTTCAGAGATTCCTAGATTCCCTTGGCGCATGTGTGTTCTTGTCACTCTTGCCACTGCATGTGGATTCTTTTTACTGCATGCATGGTCAAGTCTGTACAGACAAACCAAGTGATCAATGCAACGCTATTTATATTGTGCAGATGAACAACTTAGAAATGCATTCGATTCCAATAAAGAAACTTAGATTTTTAATATTTGAACAAAATGTCTTCCACACAACATTACATGATCAGTCCCATGTCGAAGGTGAAATATTTGATCATCAGTTGTTCGTTTTTTGTTTTTGAAACACATAGGTAACTCGGTTTACAATAAATTGACGATCAAATTTTTCACATCTGAAACAAAGAATAGAAAAGAAATTGAAGTGCATTAATGTGGGCCAAATCATCTATAAAAATCCGCTTTGGTTTGCAGAAAACAAGGTAAAATTTTATCAGAAGAAGATTTGAGATGATGACGATGTTCAGCATATGTTTGTCAGTCACAAAAAATCCGGTTACAACGATATAGAGTTGTATATATTACCACATCAAAAACAGGTGTCTCAGTTCATTAAGTAGTCACAAGTGTTTTGTGAGACTGATGACGAACAAGCTAAGGTGAATGTTCCAGATGGCGAAGAAGAAGAAACCGAGATCATGGTTGATTCAATGGTGAATGCTGATGAGGAAGAGGAGCCAATACCAGCAAGTCATGTATATTGTCCATCCCAATACATAACAAGGTTGAATTTAGGTTCAGATGAACCTTCATCAGATGGATGGTACAATCCTTACATGCAAATGCAAGGATATTTGAAACAAGGAGATACCTTTCGCACAAAAGAGGAATGTGTAAAAGCCATTAAGAAATTCCACATGCAACTATCAGCTGATTTTAGAGTTGACAGAATTGACACATTGAGGTATAAATTTTATTGTCCGAATAAGCACTGTCTTTTTAGTTTGTCAGCTTCATACCAGAAGAGGAGTGAGTCTTGGGATATTGGATCAATGGGTCTAAATCACACATGCAGGCTGACAAACCCAATGCAGGATCATCGTAAATGAAGCTCTCAGCTAACATGCGACGAAATATTGTCTGTCATTGGTGACAATCCGTCATTAAAGGTGAGTACAATAATCTCACATATTAGGGTAGAGTACGAGTACACTCTATCATATAGGAAGGCATGGATAGTTAGGACAAAGCTTGTTGAAAAAACGTTTGGCAATTGGGAGGAGTCTTACAAACAACTTCTAAAATACATGTTGGCTCTAAAACAATATGCTCCCGGGACTATTGTCAAGTTGGAAACATTGCCCGCGTATACACTAGATGGTAAGTGTGCTGTTGGAAATGGAATATTTCACCGTCCCTTCTGGGCGTATCAACCATGCATCATAGGTTTTTCTTTCTGTAAACCAATTATACAAATTGATGGTACATGGTTGTACGGAAAATACAAAGGAACATTACTGATGGCAGTGACACAAAATGGGAACATCAACATTTTTCCAATCGCCTTTGCCCTAATTGAAGGGGAGACTGCTGAGGGATGGAGTTTTTTCCTAAGAAATCTCTGATTGCACGTTGCACCTCAGCCTAACTTATGCTTGATCTCCGACAGATACCCTTCAATCATCAGGGCATATAATAACATTGATAACGGCTGGCAAAATCCTTCTTCGATGCATGTGTTATGTATTAGACATATGGCTCAGAATTTCATGCGGGAAATCAAAGATAAGATGTTGCGGAAGAAGGTTGTCAATGCAGGTTACGCATTATCAGAACATTCTTTCAAACACTACCGCGAGGAAATAAGATTGTCAAACAAAGATGCAGTATGGTGGATCGATGGTATTCCATTGGAAAAGTGGACTAGGGCATACGACAACGGTCAGTGTTGGGGGCCACATGACAACAAATCTTATGGAATCTATGAACTTTGTCTTCAAAGGCATCTGTAACCTACCTATAACCGCTTTGGTGCAGGCAACATATTTCAGGCTAGGGGCATTATTTGAAACCAAACACTCAAAATGGAGTTCAGTGTTGCAATCTAGAGAGTTGTTCAGTGATACTTCAATGAAATTCATTAGACATGAAGCTGCCAAAACAAACACACATGTGGTTAGGATCTTTGACCGCACTAAAGTTTGGTATAGTGTTGCCGAGTCCATGGATCACAATGAGGGCATGCTGATGGGACAATACAAAGTTGAATTAGATAAACGTTAGTGCGATTGCGGAAAGTTCCAAGCCTTTCGTACCCCCTGCTTCCATGTAATAACTGTAACACCTCAAAATTTGCCTTCCTCTCTTGGGACTAGCTTAACATAGTGCATTGCATTTTTAGGTCATTAGTCATTGCATATTTGCATATCATATGGCAACATCAAGCAAGTCATCCTCCTAGGTCTTGATCAGAAGATGAAGAGGTAGAGATTCAAGCTGAGGGTTCATTGAATGGATCATTAATCATCTGAGGATGTGTGCTTCAAATAAGGGTTTCATGGTTCTTCAAAGAGGTTGAGCTTTATCTTGGTATAAATGGTACATCATCATCATCATGGTCTTGTCATCACCAAGAGATTCATTGAGCTTGATCAGATTCCTTGAGATTAGGGTTTTGACCTCTGGTCAACCCTAATCATCTACATTGAGCCAATCAGGGTTTGTCAAGGAGATAGGGTCTATGTGGATATGAGGATCATATTATGGTTATATTGAGCTTATGGAAGCTAGGGTTTCATCATTGAGCCTTTTCATCAGGAGTTTGAAGCTCAAGTTGATCAATGCACAGCCAATTCATCTATCAGTCAGAAAAAGTCAATTGTGGTCAACTGTGCCTGAAATGATGGATTTGGAGGTGGGAGAGGGTTAGAGACACTTCATTCATGTCTAAACAAGTTTCATTTGACATTTCAAACATCAAGAATGAAGAAAATAAAGTCAGATGGAAACTTTCTAAAAATAGAAAGTGACTTATAATTCAAAATTGCCAAAAATGGAAAGGTTTTCACCTCAAAATTACATGTCCAAAAATGCTTCAAATGAAATTTTGTTCAACATGAAAGTTGTATATCTTGCTCTCACCTTTCCAAAAAGTCCAAGAACATGAATTTCTCATTTGTGGTTGGCAAGTTATGGATTGATCTTTGTCAAGAAAAGTTGAATTTCAACAAGGCATAACTTTTGATTCACAAGGCCAAATGGAGTGAGGTTTTTTTGAGCAAAATTCTTTTGATGTCCTCTATCCAAAACAAGCATTACCTGTCATGAAAACTCATCACATAAAAAGTCCATTTTTCAAGTGAACCAATTTTGAAAAGTGGAGGGAAAAAATGCATTTTGAGAAATAAGCCTTGTTTTCACATGTTTCCACTTGCATTAGCTCACAAACATGTTTTAAAACTTGCTCAAACCAGAAATTGGCACTGTTACATTGCATTGCACATGTGTGGGTGAATTGACCAAATTGCCATTTAGCCTGAAACTTGATTTTCACTAATCACTTGCATTTTCACTAATTAGGATTAGAAACATGTTTAATAATGCATATATAAACTAAATCCTAACTGTTTTCTGATTAGCAACAACAGAATCAAGATCTAGATCTGAAAATCACAAAACCTCTTCACTTTCTCTCTCATTTTTTCTGCAATTTTCTTCAAAAGCCTTGCCAAGATCTTCATCAATTCATCATATACATGCATAATTGAAGTTGTTGGAAGCAAAATCTTGGAGAATTCAAGCTCAATTTGGAACTGTTACAAGAGTGTTCATCCATGGCAAGTTGAGGTTTCATCAAGATCGTGCATAATCAATACACAAACCTTGTTCCATTCATCAATGCTAGCACCATAGAAGTTCTGTTTTGGCATTACAAGGCTCACAACGCACGATTTCACTTCTGCCAATTCTTGAAGGTGAGTTTTCGAATTTAATGATTCTTGCAATTGATATATAATTTGGATAGATCGTGCTTAGTAGAGTGATCTGCAATTTGTTTCACTGATTTTCGTTGAGAAATGAGAGAGTTATGTGAATTTGAAGTTTCATACATGATAATGTTTTGCTTCGATTCTTTTAATCTAGAAAGAGTTGGGCTTAATTGATGACATATTCATGATGTACATTGAACAAGGATTCTGGAGATATATAGTTTGTCCAATTTGGTGAACATTTGTTCATGAGCTAGGTTTTGGTGATGAACATGATGAACACGTGAAAAATTTTCCAGAATTGGCTTTTTGATCTTCATTTCGCGTTTTGCCATGCTGATTGTTGTTAATGGTACTGTAGCGCGCGCTTTTTTTTGAATAGGAACCTCCTTCAATTCCGTGCCATGACAATTCCACTTTGGCTTTTGCAAATTATTTTCATGTGCTTCATATGATTTCACATGCTGCCATTCATGTTTTTTTATTTTCTTCACTCATAAAAAAAATCATATCTCACAAAATACTTGTCCAAATTGACTGAAATTTTTTTCACCATGATCCTTGTAATCTCTAGTATTTTTTGGTGATTTTTTTGGAAATTGTGCACGTGTGGTTTTTGGAATGGCCTAGGGTTTGTTTAGATGTATTCTTTCATGCATATTGCTTGGTATTTTGATCATGAAATGATGATGCTTAATTGGAAGTTCCTGAAATTTTGTGTGCATGATCTACACATCTTAAGGAGCATTTTGGCATGTAGTTTGTGATTTTTGAGTTCCTGGATTGTGAGATATGCTATGATCTTTGGAGGTGTGACAATTTGTGTCACACCATTTCTTGTGCAACTTCATGATTTTTGTTACCATGCCATATGAACTTGAAATGAGCTGAAACTTTGCATGTTGACATTCCTGGATGTTAAGCTCACCTGTGAATTTTGGTGGAATTTTTGAATGCATTTCCTATTTGTTTGGTAATTTCCTTTTTGTTTGACTAAATGTGGACTTTTTGTGAGTCATGTTTTTAATTGTTTTGTGAAATTCTGGTGGTTTATTGGATGGACTTGAAATTTGGCATGTGTATTATAGACACTTTAAAGTTTGCCATGGCTTTGATTTGGTGCATTTATCATGTTCCTACTCTGTTTTGTGCTTGCTTGAAGTTGATACATGATTTAATGCTTTGTATGAGCTTGTTTGAGTATGCTTTGGCTTGATGAATTTAATTGACTTGTTTCCCTTTGTCCAAATGGCCTGAAATTTGGTGTGTAGATCATGTTGTGAATGTTGTTTGACCATGAATTGTTTGGGAATTTATTGAATTGTTTGTAAGTTGATTTGAATTGTATCTTTCTGTTTGGTCCTTTGAGGTTCTAAATTGCATGCTTTGTACTCTTTGCCTCATGAAATGATAATGGTTGATGATATGAACATGAGACCAATTGGATTTGATTATTAATTGATTGATCTTGATTTTGGATAAGTTTCATGTTCTGTTTTGACTTATTGATCCTATTTTGACCCTAGTCTTGTACTAGTGGTTTGTGTTCTCACATTTGAGCTTTGTTTCAGGTCAAAGAGCACAATTGCTTATGCTTGATGATGTGCACTCAATTAGGATTGGTTTATTGCTTGTTTATGACTAACTTGAGTTTGTTTTGTAGGCATTGAGACTTATGCTTAGGCCTTGTGGCTTGCACCTTTGTGCATTGATGCTTGTTATCTGTCTGTGTTGTGGACTTGTAATTTTCTGTTTGACTTTTGTTTGTCTGGTGTACTGATTATGTTGGATTGATTTCAGGTACATTAGTTGCTATAGTTCATTTTGAACTTGCTTGTTGTTGTTGCTTGGTTGTAATAAACCAATTGAGGTAGAATTTCTTTTCTCCATGTAGTCTCGAAGACCTGGCCTGTTACTTGGCCAGACACCTGTCTGAAGTCCTCCTCAAGAGGCAATGTTTGTGATTGTTTATCTTTGTCCCCAAGAAGGAAAAGACCTTTGTTAAGGCAATTGGCAGACACAAGAGATGTGCAATCCATCTCCTGCTATTCTTGTTGAGTCATCCCTTTGCTCACACGACTGGTGTTGATGCATTGCGGATAGTAACCCAAGATCCTTGTACAGTTGTACAGTTAAGTCAGTGTCATAAGTGTAGAAGGGTTCCCACTTTCTGAACCCACACTTCTTTGTCTGAAGCTCTCCCTGGCCAGGGATAAGAGCTGTGAGGCACACCCCTCACTCCCATTTCATCTGGCTTCACCCTAACTCTCAATGTTAGGGTTAAGAGCTAACATCACCTGATACAGTCGGTTTGCTTTTGCAGCCTAACCCTTTGTTTGAGCCCACTTTGTCTGGATATAGTGTGTGCTAATTGTGTATGTTTGCTTTGTTTTGATTATGCTTGCATGTTGTGCTTTGCCTGTTTAGGATTAGCTTGCTGCCTGTGCAAGTTAGGATAGCAACCTTAACTTAGGGATGATATGCATGATAACATCTAGGCTCGAGTCCAGCTCCCTAGTAGTGTGTCTCCCTTTGTATCTGGTTAGGTGAGAAATTCTTTCCCGTTCAGGGGAACTACATCGCCCTGATCCTCATACCAGATGAGGTACGTAGGCAGGAGGCCGTGCGAGGTCTCTCCGGGCACCCTTTTTCTTTTTGTGTGTGTTTGCTTGACAGTTGTTAGGCTCGAGTTCCCGACTCCTTAGTAACTTGTTGCGTGTTTCTTCTTGTGTGTGTAGGAGATGGATGTAAGCCCAGCCATTGGCATTCCGTATCCTCTTGTTGTGTGCTTGGAGTCCGGTATAAGTCCATCAAGTGGCATCTGGTTTCCAGTGTGGGTTTGTTTGGTTCGGAAGCTGATGTAAGTCCAGCGATTGGCGTTCGGGTTTTATGTTTGCCTTTCTGTGCGTGTGTTTGTTTCGGCGTGCGTGAGCCGAACTACGGCAGCTCTGATTCTCGTTCCAGATGAGATACGTAGGTATAGGATGTGATATCCTAGCGAGCCCTCTCTCCTTTTTCCCTACCTGTGTTGTTTTTAGTGTGTGTGTGTGATGTTTGTTTTAGCAACCTTTTCTTTCTTTTAGAGCGTGGATCCCGTCGAGTACGACGGATGCGTAGGGGTGCTAATACCTTCCTTTCGCATAACCGACTCCCGATCCCATTCTCTTTGGTCGCGAAGCCATGTCTTTCCCAGGTTTACTCTGAGCGTTTCCTTTCCCTCTTTTGGGATAAATAACGCACGGTGGCGGCTCTGTGTTGTTTTGTTTTAGCCCGCCGGTTGTTTTTCGCGGATGCGACAGCTGGCGACTCTGCTGGGGACTATAGAAGTTTACCTATTGCTGGTCCATCTTCCCTAAGCGAGTCAGTCCTAGCGCTCTCTAGGATAGGGTTTGTTTGCTTTTGCTGTTTCATTTATTTATTGTTTGCATTTATTGTTTGCATTTATTGCTTGAATTTATTGTTTGCATTTATGTTTGCATTCATTCATATTCATCTGTTCATCTGGCTGTGCTGTGTTGTCTCTCTGTTGGGGTGGGAGTTACTCGAGGTAAAAGGCCCAATACCCAGGCTATGAGTGAAATCTAGGAAACCTAGGAATAGAGTGATTCATGGGATACGGGTGGTATGCGCCACTTAGCGGAACGTTGACATCACGAGCAGTTCAGACCCTGATGGGATATTATCGTTACATACTTCGGGTGTGTATATGATGATATTCTGTGAAAGGTTATTTATGCTGCGTTTCTCTCGACCTTACCCTGGCCTAGATGACACCCGTGAGTGGGGAGGGAATGATCTTTATTACAAGTATAGATGGTGACTTTGATGGTGACTTTTGGTTCCGTTGATCAGAGTCCTATTTATAAGTCGTATTTATGGGCATTTCTTGCCGAGATGCCGAAGTGCTGTCCGTGTTATTTATCAGTGGGGATCCGTTTATTTCAGGATTCCCCGGGCCGATTCAGAGATTGTTGTGGTTATCTGTTCAGAGATTGTCTGATGATGATGGTGATGTATCATTTCGTTCCGTTTATTTCGGAACCCCCAAGTCGGATTTGTGGTTACATATTCCTTCAGATGGTTGTGATCAATTTAGAGATCAGGCTTCAGTACAACAGATGATCAGATGACTTGGAGGATGGCACAGTGCATTGCATCCATACATCTACCTCATTTTGCATTCATCTGCATCTAATCTACGTCTAAGCCATATGGGGAATATTATTGATTGAGAATCGGGTTGAGAGACATATTGAATGTCAGAATATTGCTGCCGGAATATTATCTGTCTTGATGAAGCCAGGATCGAGAGATAAAGTGTTCCTCATATGGATAGACACTGCATTCATGCATGATCATAATAACTTGTGTTTTATTTTGCAGGTATCAGTTCTAACGTGCTTGATTGTTTCAGGAATCATTGCTCGTGCTCGTAGAGTTGTACCTTTGCACTCAACACGTCCTCACAGATATTTCACTCGACGCAACACTCCCAGACTGATGGATCTCCCTAATTCAGATATTCTCGAGCTGAAGGACAAAATGAGCGAACTGATCAACATCATGCAAGGGTTTGCAGTGGGTCAGAAGGCTTTGGCTGACAAAGTTGAGAAGCTCGAGCGGGCTTCTGCTGCTAATAGTGGTGTTAACCTGGATGGTGTCTCCAACCAGGGGCTGGGTGGTTCTCGAGACAGCGGAAAGAGAACGACTGTGGGTATAGTGAATAATAATGCTGCTACAGGTGGTCAACCTGGTCCGATGGGTCATAACATGAAAGACAGTCTATTCCCGCCATTTTTCGGGGTTGAAGATGATAGAGAGGAAGACAGGGAAGCTGATCAGTTTTCCATGCACAACGAGTCGTTCGGCCAGTACGGTGCCCAACCACAGAACAAAGAGATTCAGCTGCTGGCTGAAAAGATCAGAGCTTTGGAGAGTTATGCCACTCCTGGGGTTGTCAACATGTCAAATATGGGGCTAGTTGAGGGGATTGTGATCCCACAGAAATTCAAAGCGCCCGCATTTGACAAATATAACGGAAGTTCCTGCCCAGAGACTCATCTGCAAGCATTCGTCCGTAAGATCTCTGCATACACTATGGACCAAAAGCTCTGGATGTACTTCTTCCAGGACAGCCTGTCCGGAGGCTCCTTGGAGTGGTACACCAAGCTTAAGTCGTCTGATATCAAGAGCTGGCAGGATCTTGGTGACGCTTTCTTTAAACAGTATCAGTTCAACGCTGATATGGCTCCGAGTCGTACCCAGCTGCAGGGTATGTCTCAGAAGAATAACGAGGGGTTTAAAGAATACGCTCAGAGGTGGAGGGAGTTGGCTGCCAGAGTGCAACCTCCGTTAGTGGACAGGGAGATGTCTGATCTCTTTATGGGTACCCTGCAAGGGGCGTTTGCTGAGAGGATGGTCGGTTGTCCAGTGACCAATTTTGCAGATATTGTGGTGGCTGGTGAAAGGATAGAGAGCTGGCTGAAGCTCGGAAAGATTCAGGGTAATGCTTCGTCTTCAGGATCGAAGAAGCCCTTCGGTAACGGCCAAAGGAAGAAAGAGGGTGATACCAGTGCTGTATATGCTCAAAGAGGACCCAGTAGGGATCGTTACTTTCAGCACACTGCTGCGGTAACTATTCCTGATGATAATCAGCATCAGCAACAGCAGCAGCAACAGCAACAACCTCAACAGCAAAGGCAACCATTTCAGCAGAGGCCTCAGAGGGCTGGTTATCAGGTCAGGGGGAGAATGAATGACCGTCAGTTTGACAGGCCGCCTGTGACTTACTCTTTCTTGCTGAAGAAATTGCAAGATTTAGGGTTGGTACAGTTAAGAACTCTGGCACCTTTGAGACCTGATCAGAGGCCAGCCAATTATGATGAGAATGCAAAGTGTGAATTCCATTCAGGGGCGCCCGAACATAACATAGAGAACTGCAAAGCTTTTAAGCACGTAGTTCAAGACCTGGTGGATTCGAAAGCTATCAACTTCGCTCCATCCCCCAATGTTAATGCTAATCCCATGCCCGCGCATGGTCAAAGGGGGGTGAATGCTATCTCTGAGGAGAACAGGATTGGGCTGTTGTCTGTTGATCAGTTGAAGACTCCCTTGGCTGAGGTCAAGAGACAGTTGTTGAAGAATGGGGTTTATCTAGGTTGTGGTAATGTTTGTGTTGAGTGCATGGTTGCCCCTGAGGGGTGTATACTGTTGAGAGAAACTGTCCAAGGGCTGATGGACGATGGAAGTATCCAGTTTGAAAGGGCTGATGTGGGGAAAGATGAGGTCTCCACCATAACGATCTACTTTGATCCGGTGGATTTGTCAACTCTAGCTGAGGCGGCTCCAGTTACTATCACGGTACCTGGACCAATTCCATATGACAAAGATGATGTCGTGCCTTGGCATTATGGTGGAGAGGTTTATTGCAATGGAGAAAAAGTGGAGGATCAAGCTGCAGGTGAAACCACCGTTTCAAAGGTGGATAATTGTTAGATGCCCAAAAGTGCTTATTTGAGCTATCATATGTGGGCATCTTTCACTCTTTTTTGTTGCTAAAATTGTCAAAATCACATTTATTTTACATGGAATGCGTTACATTGATAAACAAGCTTGGTGCCTTTGATGTGTGTGTTATTGTGCAGGAAAGGCATGAATTAATTGATAATAAAGACACAAAAGAATTGGCAAAGGAACCAAAGAATAGGAGCATTTCATTTGCCTGCTCGCTAGGCGAGGCTGAGGCGAAGAATGGGTTCGCTAGGCGAGCTCCTGGCGAACAGCTCCAGTAAATTAGCAAATTAATTCGCTAGGCGAGCTCAAGGCGAAGTCTGCAGCGAATTCATTCTGTTTTGGTGAAAAGTGCAGCCAACACTCACTCGCTAGGCGAGGCTCTAGCGAGTCCCCAACGAGCATTCCAGTAGCAAAACCTCTCAACCTCGCTGGGGCGAAGGTTGAAGCGTGTCCTTCGCTAGGCGAAGGTATGTTCGCTAGGAGAACATGACAGTTCAGCAGGCCCTGTTTGCTCTGGGCGCAGGGGCTTTTTGTGCTCATATTTGACCTTCGCTAGGCGAGCCATTCTGCTCGCCTAGCGAACATGACAGTTCTGCACTTGTCTATAAGTAGCAGGTGCCACTTTTGGGCACCATACCTCATTTTTACCAACTTTTCCATTTTTTGTACTTTCTTCTAGATATTTTACAGCATTGTTTTGTGGGAGCTTTTATGCCCTAATTTCATTTCTCTTCATCTAGCAACCATCTTCCACAAAAAGAAGGTGGATTCCCATCCAACCTCGATTATTCGACTTGGATGTTGATCAACCCTCTTTCCTTACTTGCCGACCAAGCTACCATGAAAATGAGTAGCTAAGTCTTCCATTTGTCAAGGTTAGATGTAGGTGATTGCTAGCTTTGTGTGTAAATGTAAGGATCCTCATATGTAAACTCTTTAACGGTAAATATATGATGAAAACTTTGTTTCTATTTAAAACCCTTTGTGTTGGTATTTGATCGAGAGATGTTTACCGATTCTTGACCTAGGTTTTCATCCAAACTTGTTTGTTAGCTAGAGATAGTAACGAATGATTTTGTTCACCATAAGGTTGAACCAAAAAGTTGTCATTTTGATAGATTGTGTTCGAGAGAAACAATGGATCAAAATGGCAAAACTCACAATGGGTGTTCGAGAGAAACGCATTGAGAGGACCTTGTGAAATAATTTATCATCTAAAGGAGTTTATAAGATTGTTGACCGAGCAAATACATGCAAAGCAATGTAGTCATTGAAACCTAACTTTGACAATATTTCTCATATTAATCAAAACATAACTTTTTCCGCAATTAATTACTTTGTATGCAAGATAACTTGATTAAAACCAAAACCCTAGTGTTACATTAAGTTAAGATTAATTCAACCATTGAACGGCAGTGATATCTTACAATCTCTGTGGATACGATAACAAAAACCTGACACGAAATATACTTTTCAACAAAATGGCGCCGTTGCATGTGATGTTGTGGAGTTTGAAATTTTTGGATATTTAGGTTTTCAATTGGGGATTTAGGATTACTTTAGGTTTTGCATGCAATTAGCCAATCCCCAATAGCATAGAACGATTATGTGTTTAAGAAATCATTAGGTTCTGATGTGGGAACCATGTGTGTATGGAAATTGGGGGAAAATTCTTTGAATATGCAGAAAACTCCAAAACCCGTAAGGTTCGCTAGCAGCTCGCTAGGCGACCTGGGGCGAGCGTTCGCTGCAACTTCGCTAGGCGAAGCAGCAGCGAACGTGGCAGTATTTTAACTTTGTTTTAATGGCTAATCTGTTGTTTGGTGTGTGTTGTTTCTTTGTATCTTTTGCAGATGGAGTCTAGATCTGGAGCTGGTAAGAAAAGAAAGGGAGATGCAACTACTTCCAAGACCGTGCCGATTCAATTCGACCAAGACAAGTTTGTAGGCCCGAAACAAGCGGCACGGTACATCGCTTTGGAGAAGCGAAAAATACTTCCTGAGAAGCGTTTTCTGATCAACCCACAAGGCACTTACAGAACTTTCGCCGGGTTGATCGACGCCAAGAAGTGGGATAGGTTGATAAGTCCCTTGGAGCATTACGACATTGCTACTGTGCGGGAGTTTTATGCTAACGCACTGCCCGACGACGACGAGCCCTTCACTTGGGTTTCTAGAGTTGCCGGGCGTACTATTCCTTTTGACCGGGATGCGATCAACCGAATCCTAGGGGAACCGCTCCAGCTGGGAGCTGATCAGAGAGACCAGTACCACACCGACCTCAGGCTTCACAAAGATGTCCCTGCCATTACCGCCGACCTGCTTTTACCTGGGAAGTCGGTTGAGCCGAACCCATCTGGGGTTCCTGTGAGATATCACCGGGAGGACATGACTCCCATGGCTCAGCTGATCCTACTCTTGGTTTTGACCAACATCCAGCCCAAATCACACACCTCTACTGTGCCGATCCCAGTGGCACATTTAGTCCATTCCATCCTCACTAATGTCGAGATAGATGTCGCGAGGATAATCGCCAATGAGCTGAAGACCGTGGTTGAGAGCGGGCTTAAGTCTGGGGCTCGTGTTAATTGTCCCTTGGCTTTCCCGTGTTTGATTATGAGCTTATGTGTTCAGGCTAGGGTGAGACTTCCGTCTCGTGGGCAGGTTCGAATCCCGGCACCGATCGATGATAGGTATGTGGCTAAGTATTGTAGAGCTAAGACTACCGGTGGCAGTGCAGCCTCAGGAAGTACTCGGGCTGCTGATGGTCCTAGTGCTTCTTCTCCCGGACTTGATCCGTACCTGCGGGCTGTTTGTGACTACAGTTTTGAGTGGATGGCAGCATCCCAACGAGCTATGATTGATATGCACAACAGTATGCAGAGGTTGGAACTGCAAGGTAATGACCCCTCCGGTGCTCGAGCATTGTTGGTGCGTGAGCAGTTTATGCTTAACGCTAATTGGCCTGTGGACAGGCCAGTCTATGGTTAGGGGGTGGACGCTGAAGCTGCTGATGCTGATGATGATGATGTTGATGATGAGGCTACCGGTTCTGAGGCCGGTAGCGAAGAGGAGTCCTGACCCCATTTGTGGGTTGAGTATTTGTACTTTTTCAGTTTTTATGTCATTTTTATTTGTATTTTTGAATTTTGTATTTTGACCATGGGTTGTACTATTGGGGTGTTTTGTCCCCCACGAACAAATTTTTATTTTCAGTTAATGTTATTTATTTTTGTTTTTAATTTTGTGTGTTTAATAAATTTTTGGTTGATTGAGTGGCAAACCCTTCTAGATTGGTTGCTCCTCAAGAAGTACCCCTACCCAATGAAGGTGCATCCGAGCTTGGATGGCAATGATAAGAATTGACAAGTGAATGAAGCTAAGGTACATGGTTACCGTCGGCTAGAATTTTAGAATGCATTAGGAACTTTACTCTTTTTGGTAAATTGAATATTGTCTTTGTGCAACATAATTGAATGAATGTTTCATCTAGAACTTAAAACCACAAATTGTGAGGAAACCTCCATTGTTCACCTAAATGCTGGATTCTAATAAGTTTTGTTGATTCATGTGATTCATGCTTTGTCTTTTATTATTGTGAAATTGTGGAAGCAATTAGAAATGATCAAGGCACTTGTTTTCTTTCGAGCACAACTACATCCAAAAATAACTTACCTGTGAGCAGAGAGAGTATTTGTTACCCCCTTTGAGCCTAAACAGTTGAATCTCGGCTTGAAATAAAGCGAGATCTCAAAAATCTTTTTTTTACAACCCGGAAAATCTTGATTATTGTTCTTTTGCTGTAAAAAGTTAAGAGCATTCACTTAGGGTGTGGAAGAAATAAGTTGGGGAGAACGAAAAAGAATTGGTAAGTACCACAACTCTTGAAAAAGAAAAGAAAAACCGAGCAAGCATAGAAAAATATATGTATAGTAAGTATAGAAAAGAAACATCTATTTTGTATATATGATGTGAAAGAAAAGAATAAAAATATAAAGAATGAAAATGAATGCTTGCTTGGAAGAAAAATAAAAATTGAGTTGTGGAATATGTGTTGTGAAGGTTTCAAATAAGAAACAAATGAAACAAAGTCGAGTAGTGTGAATATTACTGTGAATGTCTCTTTTGCATCGGCACTTTCGTTTCAATGGCCTTAGAAATGACCCTTGTTTGTTAACCTAACCAAGCTTCAACCGAAAAGCCCTTAGTGATCTTTATGCTTCCACAGTACCATTTTTAATTGATTAGACATTGTATGAATCTGTTTGATTTCTTCATTATTTGTTAGAGAGTGAGATTAGTCCCGCGGTTGCAAACGCGCAAAATCTTCATTCCTTATTCGAAGAGGAGAGATAGGATGATTCATTCATAATAGTATTGTTGTAAATAGACAAATATTTTGCATTGCTATTTAAGTTTAAGTTCCTAGGTATTATTTTATTCGAACCGTTGGGAACTTGTATATGCGAATTTCGCTTGTGTTTGAGCCGTTTATCCAACTTCAGAGAAACCGTTTCTTAAAGCAAATCCTCTTGTCCTTCAAGAGGCATACTTTGCTTGAGGACAAGCAAGAATCTAGTTGGGGAGAGTTGTTAGATGCCCAAAAGTGCTTATTTGAGCTATCATATGTGGGCATCTTTCACTCTTTTTCGTTGCTAAAATTGTCAAAATCACATTTATTTTACATGGAATGCGTTACATTGATAAACAAGCTTGGTGCCTTTGATGTGTGTGTTATTGTGCAGGAAAGGCATGAATTAATTGATAATAAAGACACAAAAGAATTGGCAAAGGAACCAAAGAATAGGAGCATTTCATCTGCCTGCTCGCTAGGCGAGGCTGAGGCGAAGAATGGGTTCGCTAGGCGAGCTCCTGGCGAACAGCTCCAGTAAATTAGCAAATTAATTCGCTAGGCGAGCTCAAGGCGAAGTCTGCAGCAAATTCATTCTGTTTTGGTGAAAAGTGCAGCCAACACTCACTCGCTAGGCGAGGCTCTAGCGAGTCCCCAGCGAGCATTCCAGTAGCAAAACCTCTCAACCTCGCTGGGGCGAAGGTTGAAGCGCGTCCTTCGCTAGGCGAAGGTATGTTCGCTAGGCGAACATGACAGTTCAGCAGGCCCTGTTTGCTCTGGGCGCAGGGGCTTTTTGTGCTCATATTTGACCTTCGCTAGGCGAGCCATTCTGCTCGCCTAGCGAACATGACAGTTCTGCACTTGTCTATAAGTAGCAGGTGCCACTTTTGGGCACCATACCTCATTTTTACCAACTTTTCCATTTTTTGTACTTTCTTCTAGATATTTTACAGCATTGTTTTGTGGGAGCTTTTATGCCCTAATTTCATTTCTCTTCATCTAGCAACCATCTTCCACAAAAAGAAGGTGGATTCCCATCCAACCTCGATTATTCGACTTGGATGTTGATCAACCCTCTTTCCTTACTTGCCGACCAAGCTACCATGAAAATGAGTAGCTAAGTCTTCCATTTGTCAAGGTTAGATGTAGGTGATTGCTAGCTTTGTGTGTAAATGTAAGGATCCTCATATGTAAACTCTTTAACGGTAAATATATGATGAAAACTTTGTTTCTATTTAAAACCCTTTGTGTTGGTATTTGATCGAGAGATGTTTACCGATTCTTGACCTAGGTTTTCATCCAAACTTGTTTGTTAGCTAGAGATAGTAACGAATGATTTTGTTCACCATAAGGTTGAACCAAAAAGTTGTCATTTTGATAGATTGTGTTCGAGAGAAACAATGGATCAAAATGGCAAAACTCACAATGGGTGTTCGAGAGAAACGCATTGAGAGGACCTTGTGAAATAATTTATCATCTAAAGGAGTTTATAAGATTGTTGACCGAGCAAATACATGCAAAGCAATGTAGTCATTGAAACCTAACTTTGACAATATTTCTCATATTAATCAAAACATAACTTTTTCCGCAATTAATTACTTTGTATGCAAGATAACTTGATTAAAACCAAAACCCTAGTGTTACATTAAGTTAAGATTAATTCAACCATTGAACGGCAGTGATATCTTACAATCTCTGTGGATACGATAACAAAAACCTGACACGAAATATACTTTTCAACAATAATGTCGGTACCAGTGGTTTCACTCGCAGTGGAAGGTTGTTTGCTCCTGATGCCTTGAGGGGAGGAGAAGGAGAAAAAGAGAAAAAAGAAAAGGCCGAGGCTTTAGCCAGGGCGAAAGGAAAACAAGCAGTGGTGAATGATGGTACTCCCGTAGGGACAATGGCGCCTGTGGGGTCGGAAAAAGAGCTTGATGATGATGCAGAGGAATTCTTAAGAAGTCTGAGTACAAGCTTGTGGACCATCTGCAGCAGACTCCCTCCAAAATATCCATTTTATCTTTGCTGTTAAGATCTGAGGGGCATAGAGAGGCTCTGTTGAAGATTCTGAAGAAGGCCTATGTTCCTCAGGAGATAACGATAAACCAGTTGGAGACGGTAGTGTCTAATGTGCATGCCAGCCATGGGTTGGGTTTCACTGACATGGATCTGACTGTGGATGGGAGGAACCATAACCGGGCTTTACACATTGCAATGGAATGTAAAGGAGCCGTGCTTTCGCATGTGCTAGTTGATACAGGCTCCTCATTGAATGTGTTGCCGAAGAAAGCTCTCGCAAAGCTGAATTGCGAAGGGTTGATCCTAACTCCCACTGATCTGATAGTGAGGGCCTTTGATGAGTCAAAGCGGGTTGTATTCGGAGAGGTTGAGCTTCCGGTGAAGATAGGCCCAGAGGTGTTTAAGTCGACTTTCTACGTCATGGATATTCAGCCGGCATACAGTTGCCTGTTGGGTCGGCCATGGATCCATGCTGCAGGGGCAGTGACCTCGACTTTGCACCAAAAGCTGAAATATATCTGGGAAGGACAGGTTGTCACTGTGTGCGGGGAAGAGGACATCTTTGTCAGCCACCTGTCTTCATTCAAATACGTGGAAATGAACGGCGAAATATGGGAGACGCCGAGTCAGGCATTCGAAACCGTTAAGGTAGAGAATGCTCTGTTTGCAAAAGAAGAGGAGAAACCGTCCATATCTTCGTACAGGCAGGCCGCTGAGGTGGTGAAGAATGGAGAGGCTCCTGGTTGGGGTAGGATGATGGATATCTCCGCCAAAAAAGACCGCTTCGGAGTGGGGTATCAGCCGGGCAGAGGCTCGTCAGGACAAGGCCGAGGACACCGTACGTCAGTCACATTCACCAGTGCCGGAATGCTGGATCCGGATCACATTTGCATGATGGGTGATGAAACTGATAGCGACTGTGAGATGGACCGATGGATAAAGCCGTGCGCACCAGGGATGGGAATCCAGAACTGGAAGGCTGAAAGGATCATCACGGTCACTCTGCTCGAAGAGTAATATTTTCCTGTTTTCAGTTTTATTTGCATGAAAGCCATACGTGTTGCCCGACACGTAGTGGTTCATTGTAAGGGCCACCTCATGTTTAAATTTTGCAAATTTGCATCATCAATAAATGGATGTTTTTCAGTTAAAAGCGGTGTTCCCTGTTTTTCATTTATTTTGCAGTTTAAAAATAAAAACAAAATAAAAATGGCAATGTTTTCATTTTTCTTTTTCAATTTGTCTCGCTCCGGTTCTAAAGCAATGCATGAATCCACATTCATGCAGATGCGATCATTCTCCGGATCTCATTGATAACAATCCTGTTACATCCTCGTATGACTTCGACAATCCGATCTATCATGTTGAAGAAGAAGACGAAGAAGATTGTGAACTGCCAGGGGAATTAGCCAGGTTGTTGAAACAAGAGGAGAAGGTGATTCAACCGCATGAAGAGCAGATTGAAATGGTGAATCTGGGTACCGGCGAGGTCAAAAAAGAAGTGAAAATCGGGGCTGCTTTGGAGGAAAGCGTCAAGAGCAGAATGGTGGCGTTGTTGAAAGAGTATGTCGACATCTTTGCCTGGTCTTATCAGGATATGCCAGGGTTGGATACCGATATCGTTGTGTACAAGCTACCGTTAAGAGCAGATTGTCCTCCAGTGAAGCAGAAGTTGCGCAGAACTCGACCTGACATGGCGATGAAAATTAAAGAGGAAGTGCAGAAGCAGTGGGATGCTGGTTTCCTTGCTGTCACTAATTATCCGCTGTGGGTCGCAAACACCGTGCCAGTCCCGAAGAAAGATGGGAAGGTGAGAATGTGTGTGGACTACCGAGATCTGAATAGAGCTAGTCCGAAAGATGATTTTCCATTACCTCACATTGACGTGTTGGTAGATAATACGGCTCAATTCTCGGTGTTTTCCTTCATGGATGGCTTTTCTGGCTATAATCAAATCAAAATGTCGCCAGATGATATGGAGAAAACAACGTTCATTACACCGTGGGGCACTTTCTGTTATAAGGTGATGCCATTCGGTCTCAAGAACGCCGGGGCTACTTATCAGAGGGCCATGGTGACTTTGTTTCATGATATGATTCATCATGAAATTGAATGCTATGTTGATGACATGATAGCAAAGTCCCAAACAGAAGAGGGGCATTTGGTAGATCTGGCCAAGTTGTTCGACCGGCTGAGACAATTCAGACTGAGGTTGAATCCGAACAAGTGCACGTTCGGAGTGCGGTCCGGTAAATTGTTGGGGTTCATTGTAAGTGAGAAAGGAATCAAGGTTGATCCTGCTAAAGTAAAAGCAATAAGAGAAATGCATGAATCGAGAACAGAGAAAGAGGTTCGTGGTTTCTTAGGTAGATTGAACTACATTTCGCGGTTCATATCTCATCTAACAGCCACGTGTGAACCGATTTTCAAGTTGTTGAGAAAAGATCAAACGGTCAGGTGGAATAATGATTGCCAAGCGGCATTTGAAAAGATAAAAGAGTATTTGCAGGAGCCTCCGATTCTGATGCCTCCTGTGGAGGGACGGCCGTTAATTCTGTACCTGACGGTCCTCGAGGGGTCCATGGGGTGTGTATTGGGGCAGCATGACGAGTCTGGTCGAAAAGAGCATGCCATATACTACCTTAGCAAAAAGTTTACCGACTGTGAAACAAGATATTCACTGCTCGAGAAAACTTGTTGTGCTTTGGTCTGGGCTGCTCGCCGACTGAGGCAGTATATGCTGGTTCATACCACTTTGTTGATTTCCAAGATGGATCCAATCAAGTACATTTTTGAAAATCCAGCATTGACCGGACGGGTTGCGAGGTGGCAAATGATTTTGACCGAATATGATATACAGTATACCTCTCAGAAGGCAATCAAGGGGAGTGTATTGTCTGATTACCTCGCCCAGCAACCCATTGATGATTATCAACCGATGAAGTTTGAATTCCCTGATGAGGACATCATGTTTCTCAAATCGAAAGATTATGAGGAACCAATCCCGGAGGAGGGGCCTGACCCTGAATCCGAATGGATCCTGATGTTTGATGGGGCCGTTAACGTAAATGGTAGCGGTGTTGGTGCTGTTTTGGTTACGCCGAAAGGATCCCATATTCCTTTTGCTTCCCGACTAACATTTGAGTGCACCAACAACGTGGCTGAATACGAAGCTTGCATATTGGGGATTGAAGAGGCGATTGATTTGAGAATCAAGAACCTCGTCATATATGGAGATTCAGCTCTGGTTGTAAATCAAGTTAACGGAAAATGGTATACGCATCAATCTCATTTAGTTCCATATCGGGATTATACGAGGAGATTGTTGACGTTTTTCACCAAAGTGAAGATGCATCATGTGCCCAGAGAGGAGAATCCTTTGGCAGATGCTTTGGCTACTCTGGCCGCCTTAATTAAGGTGCAGTGGTGGAATCAGTTCCCCAGTGTTGAAGTAGGTCGTCTGGATAGACCGACTTATGTGTTTGCTGTTGATACAGCGCCTGATGATGAGAAGCCGTGGTATTATGATATCAAGCGCTATCTAGAGATTCAAGAATATCCCAAGGGAGCATCTAAGAAGGACCGAAAGACTCTGCGGAGGTTGGCCATGGTGTTCTACTTGAATAAGGATGGGATTTTGTATAAGAGGAATTTTGATTGGGTCTTGCTCCGATGTGTTGATGATAGGGAAGCAAGCCAATTGATGAAAGAAGTCCATGAGGGATCGTTCGGTACCCATGCCAGTGGGAATGCGATGGTGAAGAAGCTGCTGAGGGCAGGTTATTACTGGATGACAATGGAGGCCCAATGTTTCAATTTCGTGCGGAAGTGTCATAAATGCCAGATTTATGCTGACAAGGTGCACGTGCCTCCAAATCCGTTGAGCTTGATGTCGTCTCCATGGCCGTTTGCTATGTGGGGCATTGATATGATCGGAAAGATTGAGCCTACGGCTTCGAATGGGCATCGGTTCGTATTAGTGGCTATTGATTACTTCACCAAGTGGGTGGAAGCAGCCTCTTATACGAACGTGACGAAACAGGTCGTTGCCAGGTTTCTCAAGAGAGACATCATTTGCAGATATGGAGTTCCCGAAAGAATCATTACTGATAATGGTTCCAATCTGAACAACAAGATGATGGCAGAACTGTGCCGGGAATTCAAGATTGAACATCACAATTCTTCTCCCTACTGTTCGAAGATGAATGGGGCGGTTGAGGCAGCCAATAAGAATATAAAGAAGATTGTGCAGAAGATGGTGGTAACCTATAAAGACTGGCATGAGATGTTGCCGTTTGCATTGCATGGGTATCGAACTTCGGTGCGCACATCTACTGGGGCAACGCCTTTCTCGTTGGTATATGGAATGGAAGCGGTGCTACCAGTTGAGGTCCAGATTCCCTCTTTGAGAGTCCTGATGGATGTGAAATTGCAAGAGGCTGAATGGGTAAGGACCCGGTACGAAGAGTTGAGCCTGATTGAGGAAAAGAGGCTGGCAGCCATCTGTCATGGGCAGTTATACCAACAACGATTGAAGCGTGCTTTTGACCGAAAAGTACGACCTCGGGTATATCACGTAGGTGATATGGTGCTGAAAAGGATCCTTCCTCCTCAAAACGATCGAAGGGGCAAATGGACACCCAACTATGAAGGTCCATTCGTGGTCAAGAAGGTTTTCTCTGGCGGAGCCTTGTTGTTAACGACCATGGATGGCGAGGATTTTCCATCCCCTGTGAATGCGGACGCAGTTAAAAAATACTTCGTATAAAGAGACCCGCTGGACGAAAAGAACAAAATAGTCCAGGCAAAAATGGGCATCCCGGCGAACCAAAAAACAGAAAGAAAGGTTCGGGCAAAAATTAGGGATAAAATGAAAAATGTACACCCGGCAAGTCGAAAACCTGAAAAGGCGACTTGGGAAAAAAAAGGGTATCCCGGTGGACTGAAAACCCGAAAGGGCGGTCCAGGCAAAAGAGGGATTGAAACGGACAACTGCGTCCAGCATGATCGTTTGCGCTTTGGTTAAGGCACATGGATAATACCCGGTAGGGATCAATCAGAAACGTCTTGTTCAGAAGGCAGAGAGCACGGAGAGTCTGAGGACATATGGGGTGTAACCGAGTTAGAACTCGATGAGATCACGGGTTTCACATTGCCATTAGGATAGATTTTTCCTTTTGTGCGCAATTACCTCTTTTCAGGAATTGCTTCCTTTGTATTGCTCAGTTTGAGCCACACCTTTTCAGTCAATAAAATGCATATTCAGTCAAATAATTTTGTTTTTGTTTTTCATTACCGCTTTGATTGCAAAAACATCTGGTTGTTTGTGATAAAGAATTTTGCATTTTAAGACATACAGGTCCCTTCCAATGCATGCTTATAAGATTGAACTTGAAATCTTATTTGGAAGGTTGAGTGACCCAAGTGTTGAAATCTTGACACGTCTGGGGCACGGTTTTATCTAAAGATCTCTTTTGCAGGTGCTGTTAGATATTTTTCACTCACTTGCAGGTTGTGATGTGGAAGCTATTGACAAAACAATCCCCATGGAGTCCAATCGGGGAAGAATGAATAGAAGAACGGTGAAAGACGACGAGACGTACGACGACCCTTGAGAATTAATCAAGAAGACTCTTCAAAGTCTGAAGATTGAAAAGTCTGTATAGTCCCAGGAGTTCGCTCTCCGTCGAGTACGGAGCGGTCGGGAATACAAGGTGATGAATCAGAAAAGTCCAGACGAGTCTGGGAGTTCTCAAAATTGGAAAGCCGACAGTGGATTTGGATATGAATACCATGGTTCGACGAGTCGACGGGTGTTCAGTACCAGACTGTCCTCATCGCCAAGCAGAGTCGGAATGACTAATTCTCCAGCAGGTTCAAGGTCTGTGGATTCCCTAGCAGGGTCAGAATGGTTATCCCCAACAGGTTTTAGATTGATGCTTCCCCAGTCGCCAGGACTGAAGGTGGCAATTTCCCCAGCAGAGGTATCTGTGAGCGGTGGTGTACCGAGCAGAGTCTGGAGTGTTATATCCCTAGCAAGTCAAAGGCTGGTGTATCCCCACAGAGTGCGTTGGTGATTTCTTCCCCAGCGGTGTCCCCAAGCGGACCGGGTGCAAAGGAGGTTTTTCCCCAGCAAGGGTTGCCTATTTTCCCAGCAACAGTGCTATTCCCCAGCAGGGTGGAGATCGGAGTGTTGGCGAGTTCCTCAGCAGAGTGTCTCGACCTCCCTAGAAGAGTCCCTTGAGGGGGATACTTTTTATACATTCATCATGTAGATAAGCATAGCATATTGCATAATGAATCGCGTAGCATTTCCATAATTATGGAGCATTACGCAGAAAAATCAATCATACATCATATTGCAAGCATAAGTTAGTCTCAAACCGTGGTTACCGTTTGAGAAGTGGTTGCGCCCGAAAGTGAAGGTGTTACTCCGAGGAGTTTAGCATCATGATTTTGAATCAGAGGTATTCCCCAGTAGTGCGATATTGGAGGAAGAGTTTCTGTCGAGCAGAGATGGAAATGTTACGCGATCAGCGCGACTCGAGCCGTGGTTACCGCTTGAGATTTAGTTTCACCGGATGGTGAAGGTGTTACACTGAGGAGTTCAGCATCATGATGCCAGATCAGCAATGTTCTCCAGTAGTGCGATACTGGAGGAATTTTTTCCGTCGGACGGAGATGGAAATAAAATCAAAGGACGTTACGCGATCAGCGCGACAATCGGGGTTCAAACGGAGAAAAGGAAATGTTGAGGCATTTTCTGGAGATCGGGGTTCAAACGGAGAAAAGGAAATGTTGAGGCATTTTCTGGAGATCGGGGTTCAAACGGAGAAAAGGAAATGTTGAGACATTTTGTGGAGTTCGGGGTCCAAATGGAGATTGGAGTTGAAGATTATATCCAGGATGAGGTCCTCAGGATTATCTTCTGTTTATGTGTCACCTTAGACTTTGGCTGAGGCCAACAGAGGTCGTTATGGGTGTCTTCTGGGGAAGAGATGCACATGTTACCTTCCTTTTGTGAAGGTGTACCCTCTGATATGTCGCCCTCAGAGTGGTGTTTGGTGTTATTTCCGACGTTGCCAGCGGAATTATCACAAGAAAGCGGAGAACGGGGTTCAAACGGAGAAAGGGAAATGTTGAGGCATTTTCTGGAGAGCGGGGTTCAAATGGAGAAAGGGAGACACGAGGTGTTTTCTGGAGAACGGGGTTCACAATGGCGATCACAAGTTATCGTCAGGCGACTGGGGTTCAAATGGAGAATGGGGTTCATTATTTTGGCAAACAAGATGTCAGGGTTCAAATGCGGTGATCCGGGATCATTAGCGCGAAAGAAAATTTCGGGGTTCAAGAAAATGAAAAAAGAGAAAATTTTCGGTGTTCAAGAAAAGCATTAAAAAGAGATGATAATCCCCAACGGATATGTGGTGTTCAGGCCATGGTTATCCCTGCGTTACCATTTATTTTGGTATACAGGTCGACATTCCTGTTTCGGTGATCAGGCCGACTTTCTCCGTACCAGGCGGATTTTTCTTCAAGATTGTTCTTTGTCGATTCTGACAGGCATTGTTAATTATTTCCCATCAGAGTGCAAATTGTTCGTCTGTTCTTGGTATTCAATCACTCTTCATCCTGATCATCTGAAAGCCGAGGCTATTCATATCGACAGGTTCTCAGTGGATTGAATAGGGGCAGCTGTAACACCTCAAAATTTGCCCTCCTCTCTTGGGACTAGCTTAACATAGTGCATTGCATTTTTAGGTCATTAGTCATTGCATATTTGCATATCATATGGCAACATCAAGCAAGTCATCCTCCTAGGTCTTGATCAGAAGATGAAGAGGTAGAGATTCAAGCTGAGGGTTCATTGAATGGATCATTAATCATCTGAGGATGTGTGCTTCAAATTAGGGTTTCATGGTTCTTCAAAGAGGTTGAGCTTTATCTTGGTAGCAATGGTACATCATCATCATCATGGTCTTGTCATCACCAAGAGATTCATTGAGCTTGATCAGATTCCTTGAGATTAGGGTTTTGACCTCTGGTCAACCCTAATCATCTACATTGAGCCAATCAGGGTTTGTCAAGGAGATGGGGTCTATGTGGATATTAGGATCATATTATGGTTATATTGAGCTTATGGAAGCTAGGGTTTCATCATTGAGCCATTTCATCAGGAGTTTGAAGCTCAAGTTGATCAATGCACAACCAATTCATCTATCAGTCAGAAAAAGTCAACTATGGTCAACTGTGCCTGAAATGATGGATTTGGAGGTGGGAGAGGGTTAGAGACACTTCATTCATGTCTAAACAAGTTTCATTTGGCATTTCAAACATCAAGAATGAACAAAATAAAGTCAGATGGAAACTTTCCAAAATTAGAAAGTGACTTATAATTCAAAATTGCCAAAAATGGAAAGGTTTTCACCTCAAAATTACATGTCCAAAAATGCTTCAAATGAAATTTTTTTCAAGATGAAAGTTGTAGATCTTGCTCTCACCTTTCCAAAAAGTCCAAGAACATGAATTTCTCATTTGTGGTTGGCAAGTTATGGATTGATCTTTGTCAAGAAAAGTTGAATTTCAACAAGGCATAACTTTTGATTCACAAGGCCAAATGGAGTGAGGTTTTTTTGAGCCAAATTCTTTTGATGTCCTCTATCTAAAACAAGCATTACCTGTCATGAAAACTCATCACATAAAAAGTCCATTTTTCAAGTGAACCAATTTTGAAAAGTGGAGGGAAAAAGTGCATTTTGAGAAATAAGCCTTGTTTTCACATGTTTCCACTTGCATTAGCTTACAAACATGTTTTAAAACTTGCTCAAACCAGAAATTGACACTGTTACATTGCATTTCACATGTGTGGGTGAATTGACCAAATTGCCATTTGTCGCATTACGCGAAAAACCGGCGGGAAAACAAGAACAACAGAGCCGCCACCGTGCGTTATTTATCCCAAAAGAGGGAAAGGAAACGCTCAGAGTAAACCTGGAAAAGACGTGGTCTCGCGACCAAAGAGAATGGGATCGGGAGTCGGTTATGCGAAGGGAAGGTATTAGCACCCCTACGCATCCGTCGTACTCGACGGGATCCACGCACAATAGGAAGGAAAATGGATGCTAAACGCTGCTCAAATAAACATCTACACAGGCTGAAAGAGACACAAGAAAACGGACAAGACTGACTCGGCAGGATATCGCATCCTGGGCCTACTTAGTCTATCAAGCATAGACATCAGAGTCAAAGTAGTTCGGACGGGGGAAACGACACATGCTCGCTAGGATGTCGCATCCTATGCATACGTATCTCCTTTGGACGAAGGAGAATCAGAGCATTCGTAGCTCGGCTAACACACACACAAACGAACACAGGCAATGGCAAACGTGGAGCCTGAATGCCAATCACTGGGCTTACATCAGCATCCGAACCAAAAACACACACAAGGAGGCAAACGAGGAGCCTGAATGCCAATCACGGGGCTTACATCAGCATCCGAACCAAAACACACGCACACTGGAACCCGAATGCCACTCAATGGACTTACATCAGCTTCCAAGCACACAACAAGAAGAAGGGTCTCGATTGCAACCAGGGCAAGAGAAAGGGGATATCTCAATCACAACAGGGGTGAGAGAAAAGAATTAGTGTTAGTTGTTAGTCAAACTCGACAAGACATCGCATCTCGTGCCTACGTATCTCACCTGAACATGAGAATCAGAGTTGCCGTAGTTCGGCTAAACTATTCCTGTTGGTTTGTGTTTTTTAAGTGGATAACGTCACTACGCAATCTACCGGATGCTCGACCTTTGGAGACTTACTCACCTGTAGTAGAAGGAGTTGACGTATCCTTAAGAGGGGATAATGTTTGTTTGTGTTTTAGGAAAGCTCAAGCAAGAAAGGAAGTCCTATACGAAGGAACCGTGCTACCTTAATTGTCATGCAAACGAGACTACGCGGAGTCTAGCAAACCTAGGGGATACAATCACACCACACAAACATATACAGCATGAAATAAACACACCAACAAGGGGCTCAAACATCAAGGCTAGGCTTTAGTCGAGGGGTCATATCAACCTCAACAAACAAGCCTCTGTATCGGGGTCAGGTTAGCTCTTAACCTTGCCATTGAGGGGCTAAGGTGAAGCCAGATGAAAGGTGATGAGGGGTGTGCCTCATTGCTTCTATCTCAAGTCCGAGAGAGCATGTAAATATAAGAATGTGGGGGAGTTCAGAAAGATGGAACTCTTTCCCCAATTGAAGACTCCATAGATCTTGGGTTTGGATCTCAATGCTACAACCATGTAATGGGAGCAAGGAGAAGACTCACAGAATAGTGGGGGATAGATTGCTTATCCCTACCTTCCACCAATTGCCTCAAATGAGGACTTTTCACCTGCTTGGGACAAATATAAACATACACAAGCATTGCCTCTTAAGGAGGACTTCAGACAGTTTGCCCGACCCGATAACAGCCGGGTCTCCAGACTACATGAAGAAGAAAGTTCTATACCTCAATGCCAATTGCTTATAAGCAAAGCAACGCAAGTTCTTAAGAGAACTGAGCAACTAAGGGTACCTGGAAACAATCAAACACAGTTAGTAATCAGACAGACAAGCCATAAACAACAATTATTCAATCAATTAATCTATACAACTCAATACACAACACAAGGCAAGCTCAAAGCTTAAACCCAAGCTTCACGACCTACAAAACCAAGTT
Source organism: Lathyrus oleraceus (assembly GCF_024323335.1). Lineage (NCBI taxonomy): Eukaryota > Viridiplantae > Streptophyta > Magnoliopsida > Fabales > Fabaceae > Lathyrus > Lathyrus oleraceus. The sequence goes on from NC_066580.1 coordinate 370,315,610, forward strand.
ATGTTAGTGTACAAATATCAACAACATCAATTAAAATTGATCTGGATCATTCTCCATGTTCATTATGCCTTTGATCCTGAAAAATCAAGCAAACATTAGCAACTAGACCACTAGGCCAAGCCTAGGGTCCAAAACAAGAAAAAATCCTTAAACAGCAAGGCATTCACAAACCAATCTCAAATTAAAGTCAAACAAGAATAAACATCATTGGTCTCATGTTTATATCATTCATTATGCTCATGTTATGCACAAAATAAGGCAAACTAGTTCAAATGAAGCACCAAACATACAAACAGAACTATTGCATTCAAATCCACATCAACACAATCCCAAAAATTCTCAAATAATTTACACCTAAACAGGGGATATTCAAGGTCTACCATGTCAAATTTGAGCTCAATCGGGCACGAAAGACAAGACTTTCTTGAGCACAAGGTCATTTTCTCAGAACTCGAGACTCGACCTTCTAGTCGAATGCTTTCGTCACTCTCTGCTGATATAACTGACCATGACACCTGGCAGTTAATCTCTTCTTTTCGATCGAATTCAGCATCAGTCAACTTGGGACTTTGAGGGTGCTATTTTTCCTTTGTTTTTTCTTTTGATTTTGCTTTTGATTTCTTTTGATTTCTTTTTTTTTTTGTTGATTTTTTTTGATGCCCCAGTTGGCTGTTCTGCTGATTCTCGAGATGCAGCTGGGTGATCTTCTTTTCTTGCTCAAGAAGTCGGGAAATCTCGTCAGGAATCCCTTCAACATCATCTTCTTCTACTTCGAATACAGGGAATTCAAAATTGGGAGATGACGTCCGATCATTATGTTCAATGGGTTTGAGAAACAACCTGCATAATGATTTCGATATGAAAAACTTTTTGGAAAACAAACAAGACAATCGTTATGCAGATGAAAAGATTGCTTTTATTCCTGTTTTTAGGGTTTTTTGTGATCACCAATTTCATGTAAAAAGCGAAAAGGGAAAACAATTGGAAAAACAAATGTTTAACATGCATTTACTTGAATGAAAATATCATTGCACAAAATGTTGCCAACAATGTCATCACTTCTCCTTTTGGCATGGGAGAAGGGTTTTTAAACAAAGTGATTATTACTCTGACTTATGAACAACTGTAGGAACGCCCACAGTGACCCAATTGTGATAGATCCCACCAGGGATAACAACTGTCAGAATCTCTTGCATTAGTAGCTTCTGCTTTTGATCAACCCTCTTTGTTGAAGACCTCAGGAGAAAGGCCAACGCCAGCCCGCGACTTGTTATCTTCAAGCTTGATTAACACGGGGACCCAAGTCTTCAAAGTTCAGAACACCTGACTGCACGAGGTCTTGAACCTTCATTTTCAACTGAAAGCAACTATCCACATCATGACCAGGAGCACCCGAATGATACACACACTGCTGCTCAGGCCTATACCACCACCGAGGGTTGACGGGTATAGCCGGCGGGTCTCTGGGAGTAATCAAGTTTCGCTCTATCAACGAGGGATACAGCTCTGCGTAAGACATAGGGATCGGATCAAAAATGACCCTCTTCCTCTCATTACTTGTACCGGCTTGATTATCATAGGGAGGCTGGTAAGCCTGCTGTTGCGGACGATGTTGCTGATGTTGATACCGCTGAGTTGGCCTTCCCTGTTGCTGTTGGGTTGCTGGAATAGTCACAGCGGCAGTTTGACGATATCGTCCTCTGTTCGCACTCCCTCGCCGGTGCACAGCATTTGTTTCACTCTCTCCCCTTTTGGGTGCCCCAGAGAATGGCTTCTTAGAATTCAACGAACTTGAAGAGCCACGATGGCGAACCGGAGTACAGGTTGCTCTGACATTAACAGTTTCTGTAGCAAGAGGCTGTCCATTGATTATGATACCCCTCAAATCATCATCCACGTCGTAGTTGTTGACGGGAATAGTGACAGCAGCAATTTGATCATTAACGGGGACCCCCTCTGGTGAAGCACGACTGGGTGGTAGAATCATGGCTTCCTGTCTCTGGGCTAAGGCTCGCAGCTCCTCTTGCCCCTGAACGACCCCTTGCATCATGGTCATGAACTGGGCCATGTTTGCCCTTATCTCAGCCAACTCAGTCTGAACCTGATCCATACTCCTCTGATGATTCGATCTGGTTGCGGTGCGGACGATGATCAACAATCCTGTCTCAGACAGGAGCCAGAGTGAGAAGTCCGAACTAGAACGCCTGTTATGCAACATGTTATGATTATGATGCTAATGCATATGATGCACATGATAATGATCATTTCTCAGGCCTTCAAAGAGCCTGGTTCATCTTCGAAAAAAAGCAATCTGCAGCAACGGCACAGTATACAAGAGCAATGAGTACCGAGTGAAACCAACAATTTCATCTGTAAATGAGCACCCGGATCTATCAGTGAACAGACTCTGGAATGTACCTGAGAAATGATATGCATGCAGAGATCATTTTTTTTTCTTTTTTTTTTCAATTTTTTTTTTATTGCATTTCTTTTGAAAAATAAACATGCTATGATGCACATGATGCAGACACGACTGGCAAGCTGTGCATATCTGGACACAGGATCGAAGCTTCGGCTCGAACTCTGATCACAGTCATCTGAAACCCAAAGTCAACTGGTCAACTGTCGTCTGAACCCAATCTGAGAAACTGAGTCACCAACAGGAACACACTGAGTCCAACAACCGGTCACCATCAGTCACCAACAGTCACCATCTGTACCTGTAAAAATGATCATTCCCTCCCCACTCACATGTGTCATCTAGGCCAGGGTAAGGTCGAAAGAAACGCAGCATAAATAACCTTTCGCAGAATACCATCATATACACACCTGAAGTATGCAACGATGATACCCCACCAGGGTCTGAACTGCTCGTGACGTCGATGTTCCGCTAAGTGGCGCATACCACCCGCTTCCCATGACTCACTCTATTCCTAGGTTTCCTAGATTGCACTCATAGCCTGGGTATTGGGCCTTTTACCTCGAGTATCACCCGCCCCCAATCAGAGAAACACAGCCAACACAGCAGATGAAAATGAATGAATACAAACATTAATGCACACATAAATGCAAACAGTAAATGAATGAATGCAATAAATAACAGCACACAGCAACCAAAGCCCTAACCTAGAGAGCGCTAGGAGAGACTCGCTTAGGGAAGAAGGACCAGCACAGGTCGACTTCTCTATCTCCCCAGCAGAGTCGCCAGCTGTCGCATTACGCGAAAAACCGGCGGGAAAACAAGAACAACAGAGCCGCCACCGTGCGTTATTTATCCCAAAAGAGGGAAAGGAAACGCTCAGAGTAAACCTGGAAAAGACGTGGTCTCGCGACCAAAGAGAATGGGATTGGGAGTCGGTTATGCGAAGGGAAGGTATTAGCACCCCTACGCATCCGTCGTACTCGACGGGATCCACGCACAATAGGAAGGAAAATGGTTGCTAAACGCTGCTCAAATAAACATCTACACAGGCTGAAAGAGACACAAGAAAACGGACAAGACTGACTCGGCAGGATATCGCATCCTGGGCCTACTTAGTCTATCAAGCATAGACATCAGAGTCAAAGTAGTTCGGACGGGGGAAACGACACATGCTCGCTAGGATGTCTCATCCTATGCATACGTATCTCCTTTGGACGAAGGAGAATCAGAGCATTCGTAGCTCGGCTAACACACACACAAACGAACACAGGCAATGGCAAACGTGGAGCCTGAATGCCAATCACTGGGCTTACATCAGCATCCGAACCAAAAACACACACAAGGAGGCAAACGAGGAGCCTGAATGCCAATCACGGGGCTTACATCAGCATCCGAACCAAAACACACGCACACTGGAACCCGAATGCCACTCAATGGACTTACATCAGCTTCCAAGCACACAACAAGAAGAAGGGTCTCGATTGCAACCAGGGCAAGAGAAAGGGGATATCTCAATCACAACAGGGGTGAGAGAAAAGAATTAGTGTTAGTTGTTAGTCAAACTCGACAAGACATCGCATCTCGTGCCTACGTATCTCACCTGAACATGAGAATCAGAGTTGCCGTAGTTCGGCTAAACTATTCCTGTTGGTTTGTGTTTTTTAAGTGGATAACGTCACTACGCAATCTACCGGATGCTCGACCTTTGGAGACTTACTCACCTGTAGTAGAAGGAGTTGACGTATCCTTAAGAGGGGATAATGTTTGTTTGTGTTTTAGGAAAGCTCAAGCAAGAAAGGAAGTCCTATACGAAGGAACCGTGCTACCTTAATTGTCATGCAAACGAGACTACGCGGAGTCTAGCAAACCTAGGGGATACAATCACACCACACAAACATATACAGCATGAAATAAACACACCAACAAGGGGCTCAAACATCAAGGCTAGGCTTTAGTCGAGGGGTCATATCAACCTCAACAAACAAGCCTCTGTATCGGGGTCAGGTTAGCTCTTAACCTTGCCATTGAGGGGCTAAGGTGAAGCCAGATGAAAGGTGATGAGGGGTGTGCCTCATTGCTTCTATCTCAAGTCCGAGAGAGCATGTAAATATAAGAATGTGGGGGAGTTCAGAAAGATGGAACTCTTTCCCCAATTGAAGACTCCATAGATCTTGGGTTTGGATCTCAATGCTACAACCATGTAATGGGAGCAAGGAGAAGACTCACAGAATAGTGGGGGATAGATTGCTTATCCCTACCTTCCACCAATTGCCTCAAATGAGGACTTTTCACCTGCTTGGGACAAATATAAACATACACAAGCATTGCCTCTTAAGGAGGACTTCAGACAGTTTGCCCGGCCCGATAACAGCCGGGTCTCCAGACTACATGAAGAAGAAAGTTCTATACCTCAATGCCAATTGCTTATAAGCAAAGCAACGCAAGTTCTTAAGAGAACTGAGCAACTAAGGGTACCTGGAAACAATCAAACACAGTTAGTAATCAGACAGACAAGCCATAAACAGCAATTATTCAATCAATTAATCTATACAACTCAATACACAACACAAGGCAAGCTCAAAGCTTAAACCCAAGCTTCACGACCTACAAAACCAAGTTATGTTAGTGTACAAATATCAACAACATCAATTAAAATTGATCTGGATCATTCTCCATGTTCATTATGCCTTTGATCCTGAAAAATCAAGCAAACATTAGCAACTAGACCACTAGGCCAAGCCTAGGGTCCAAAACAAGAAAAAATCCTTAAACAGCAAGGCATTCACAAACCAATCTCAAATTAAAGTCAAACAAGAGTAAACATCATTGGTCTCATGTTTATATCATTCATTATGCTCATGTTATGCACAAAATAAGGCAAACTAGTTCAAATGAAGCACCAAACATACAAACAGAACTATTGCATTCAAATCCACATCAACACAATCCCAAAAATTCTCAAATAATTTACACCTAAACAGGGGATATTCAAGGTCTACCATGTCAAATTTGAGCTCAATTGGGCAAATGGAACCATATCAATGAAAATCCACAAAAACAGACACAATTATAGGCTCCAAATCACAACATCAACACATGCTTCCACTTCAAAAATTCATAACTCAATGAAAACAAAAAAGAAATGGATGAGACCAAAACAGGGAGGTCCTAACATGTGTCTTCTACAAGCATATCAAATTTCATGATCATACAGTACCATATGAGCATTTCACATCAACTATACCAAACTATGTCACATGAGCTTGCAAATTCAACCACCAGAAATGAAAAATCACCATCAATTAGAAAATACAATGAAAAATTTCACAAAACTTCACAAAGGATCCTAACATGTTAATGAGCATCCATACCAAATTTCAATCAATTCTAACAAGTATAGGTCATGCAAAAAATTCCAACAAGTTGGCATCATGAGGTGTGACACAAATTGTCACACCTAAGTTCCAAAATTCATATCTCAATGGCCAGGTATCAAAAACTCATGAAATTTATATGGAAATGTGCATCAATGAGTCAACAATCATCACAAAAATTTTCAAGAATTTATTTTACATTATGTGCATTTCATGAATCAAATGGTGCAAGGTATCAAAAATGGACATGTGTGAAAGAACCCTAGGTCAAATGATAATTTTACCAAGCACAACTTTGACCAATAGGTCAAAAAAAATTTACACTCAGTCACAAAGTCAACAAAACAATCCTCACATTTTTCTGATTTTTTTACAATTTTCTATGAATTATTTAACATGCTAAAGTATTTTTATGAATTTTTTAGAATTAAATAAAATTAATTGAATATGAGTAATGGCATTTTGGTAATATGCAAGGGCGGGGGCGGGTAACAGCGAATTTGAATTTTCAAATCAGAATTCGGATCAAAGACACTCATCTTCTTCGTTTTCAAATAGAAAATTCCAGAAATATGAAGAACACTCAAAAACACTAAATCCACAAATCAGCACCAAAACGAGCAATCTCATAGTCGTCAGAACCGCACGAGCGAGTAGATCACAAATATGAGTTCAATTCATCCTAACAATTGCTAAATCATGCAAATCGATCGATCTAGGGTTTTAGATCCAAACTTCAAACCTAGATTTCTTAGCCTATGGTTGTCCATTTGCGAATCTAAAAGTATCACCGAACTCTACGTTGCAAGCTCTTTCAAACGCATATGATCAACAAACAAATCATGATAATCGAGTTTGGACGAAACCTGCTATGGCAGTGCTGGAATCGGTGGAATTCGCGCTCGATTCAGCGAAACAGAAGCAGCATAGACTAGGGGAAGTAGGATGCGAAGCTCAGGTTTGCTCAACTTTGCTCCTATTGCTCGAAATCAACAATCACCATTGAAGAAGCTTGGATGTACAGTTGCAAATCGTGGCTCTCTTGAAGCCAATTCACCGAAACAATTTGAGAAGAGGTTGAATGGAAGTTGCAGCAAAAGGAATTTCTCCAATTGGTGAAGAATTGAGAGAGATTCGATCCAATTTGCAATGATGTGTTCTTGAGGAAAATTCAGAAAATGGAGAGAATTTTGATCTAGATCTTGTGAAATGTGGATTCTGTTATGCTTAGGAAGTAATTAGGCTTTTATATGAATCCTTAATCCACAATTAACCAAGCCATTAATCAAATTGCATTGTTAAGCAAATTGTGCATTTCACTCAAAGTGGCCAAAATACCCTTTCTCTAAAACAGTCCATATATCAGCTCAACTTTGATTCAAACAAGTCCAAAATATCACATGTGATGTGTAGAAACAAGTCCCATTTCCATTGGATGCTTATTTTTGAATTTCACCATTTGATAGCAAAATGTCCAATTTTAACCATTGCATTTTTCAAACCAAATCTCAATTTACAAAGCCTATGCATAAAGTGATGATTCAAACACATTCCAAATGCCATTCCTGAGGTGTTGCAAAAAGTCCCATCTCAAAATTCCAAATATTTTGACATTTGGACAATTTTGCCCCTGATCCAATTTAACAGTCCAGTTGAAAAGTGACTTTTTGCATTGGCCACTTTTGGAAAAATCCAATGATGCACCCTTGAAGTACATGTCAAATGGAGTTTGTGCATATAAAGAACTTGCAATTTGGACCAACCATGTGGTAGTTATGGCCTCCTGATTACGGGTCCTTTTTTGAAATTCATCTGACCATATCTTGCAAACCACACATGGGATTTTTGAGTTCTTGAACTTTTTGGAAAGGTGAGAACAAGATCTTCAACTTTCATGTTGGACAAAATTCCATTTGAAGCTTGTATGATGAAGTTATTTTGAGGAGAAAAAGTTTCCATTTTGGGCAGCTGAAATTACAGGTCACCTGCCATTTTAGGAAACTTTCTGTCTGGCTTCAATTCCTTCAACCTTGGTCTTTGATATGTCAAATGAGACTTATATGGACATGAATGAGGCCCTTCAAACCATTTCCCACCTTCCAATCCATAAAATCGGGCACAATTGACCACAGTTGACTTTCTAGGGTTTCTGGTTGACTGAACAATGACTGGTGACTTCTGAGCATCCAACCCTTGGCCAAACCACCTCAAAATGATCCTTGGACCATATGAGCTTGATAAATCAACCCTAGGGCCTTGTCCCAATGAAAATGGCACTCATTTGCTTGATTGACTGATTCTCCTGATCAGTTTGACCTGATTCATCAACTGAGCTTGCACTTGGGCACATGGACAATGCAATGTTATGCAGTGGACATTGTTAACGCTATGACCTAATATGCAATGAATGTACACAATGGTAGGGTACAAATTTGAGGTGCTACAGCTGCCCCTATTCAATCAACTGGGAACCCGAATGGATGATAGCAACGGCTGTCAGACTTTCAGGGTAAACAGGGATTGAATACCAAGAACCGTAGAATTTGCACACTGCTGGGATTTGTCTTTCTTGTTTTTGTTGTTTTTTTTTCAGAGGTACAAGCACATCCAATCATCGACACACGATGAATGGGAACAAAAATCATCTCAACTAGATGCCAACGGACAACCAGGAAAAACTCAACGTTTACCAAGACCAACGGAGAGGTATGTCAACTCTACTGGGGATAACCAGCAAAGGATACAACCATACGTCGGCGGACGCAATGGGAAAAACTCAACGTTTACCAAAACCAACGGAGAGGTAACCAATCATTAATGAATGACTGGAAGGATAGTGATACAACCATATGTCAGCGGACGGAATGGGAAAAACTCAACGTTTACCAAAACCAACGGAGAGGTAACCAATCATCATCGGATGAATGGAAAGAGATATACAGCCATACGTCAGCGGACGAAATGGGAAAAACTCAACGTTTACCAAGACCAACGGAGAGGTAACCAGACATCATAGGATGAATGGGAAGGATAGTGATACAACCATACGTCAGCGGACGAAATGGGAAAGACTCAACGTTTACCAAGACCAACGGAGAGGTAACCAGACATCATAGGATGAATGGGAAGACTCGACCAGACGTCATAGGACGAAAGGGAGAAGCTCGACGTTTATCGACACCAACGGAGAAGGAGAAAACTCAGCCAGACGTCATAGGACGAAAGGGAGAAGCTCGACGTTTATCGACACCAACGGAGAAGGAGGAAACTCAGCCAGACGTCATAGGACGAAAGGGAGACTCAACGTTTATCGACACCAACGGAGAAGGAGAAAACTCAGCCAGACGTCATAGGACGAAAGGGAGACTCAACGTTTATCGACACCAACGGAGAAGGAGAAAACTCAGCCAGACGTCATAGGACGAAAGGGAGACTCAACGTTTATCGACACCAACGGAGAAGGAGAAAACTCAGCCAGACGTCATAGGACGAAAGGGAGACTCAACCAGACACCAAATAGGACGTCTACTGGGGATTCTGGCTGGGAAATCAACCAGACATTAATGAATGAACTGGGAATAGGGTATACAATCAGACGTTCATGGACGAATGAGAAAAACACAACGTTTATCGAAACCAACGGGGAGGTAAATCCACTTGGGGAAGGGTACAACTAGACGTCATAGGACGAATAGGAAAAACTCGACGTTTATCGACACCAACGGAGAGGAGAAAACTCTGAGGGGAATCATATGGTATTACCAAATGATCTGTAGGGAATAAGCAACTAGACATCATCGGACGACTAGGAAAAACTCGACGTTTATCGACACCAACGGAGAGGAGGATTCTTCTGGGGACGACCCTGTGGGGAAAGATATCAACTATACGCCAACGGACGCGTAGGAAAAACTCGACGTTTATCGACACCAACGGAGAGGAGGAACTTCACTAGGGAAGAGTGAACACAACCAAATCATCAACGGATAATTGGGAAAAACTCGACGTTTATCGACACCAACGGAGAGGAGGGAACTTCACTAGGGAAGGGACGACGTTATGAACATCGAAAGATGATGTTTACCGACATCAAAGAAGACCAGACACTACGCATGACTGGGAAATCACCGAAAGATGGTGTTTACCGGCACCAAAGAAGACCAGACACTACGCATGACTGGAAATCACCGAAAGATGGTGTTTACCGACACCAAAGAATACCAGACACTACGCATGACTGGAAATCACCGAAAGATGGTGTTTACCGACACCAAAGAATACCAGACACTACGCATGACTGGAAATCACCGAAAGATGGTGTTTACCGACACCAAAGAAACAACACACGCGGGTGCTGACAGGACGACATCTACACATGTCAAGGCAAGGCTACACACTTGCAGGGGATCTCACTGGGGATCAAGGTCACGACAGCGAGCCAACAGGAAGGAACACCAAGGATACCGGGTTGTAGGTATGAAACAGGTGACCGACCAAAGCGTGAATTGGTTTGTGTTCCAAAACACTCAACATCCTGAAGAGGGCTAGAAAAGCAGTCTTGTTAGAGGATGGACATTCGATTCCATAGGGAATACGAATCTTACTCGACTGGGGAGGACGACTTCGACCCAAGAGCGCATGAGACATATCATCTATAGCCGTCAAAACGTAGATAACATACTCGCATGGAAGATTATCCATAACCGGATTGGTTGTTAAATGGATAAATCAACCGACATCATCCTGAAGAGAGCAAAGGCAAACTTGTTAAAGGATGGACATTCGATTCCACGAGGAATACGAATCTTACTCTGCTGGAGAAAGCAATCAAAAGACTGACCAGAGAGTGCATGAGATATATTATCTATAGCCGTCGGAACGTAGATAACACACTCGCATGGAAGATTATCCATAACCGGGTTGTAGGTTGTTAGATGGATAAACGACCGAAAAGAAAGGCATCGTGTACCAGGAACAGGTATGCAAAGATGACCAATCAAAAGAGGATAAAGTTACTGACTCGGAGCAAACATCCAAAAGGAAGGGGAAGACCCACTGGGGACAATACTGCTTGATCAAGGCAAGTATCCAGAGGGAAAAGAATATCAATACCGCAAACTGGATACTGATAACTGCAAAGAGGGGATTACATCTACCGGCTTGTAGGCAGAAAACCAGGGAAAAGTAACCAGTCATCAACGAGATGAGCACACAGGGTTAACTCCGCCAAGGGGAGAACGTGGGATTTTACAACTACCAGCTTGCAGGTAGAAAACCACAAAGATAGGACTTACAACTACCGGGTTGTAGGTAGAAGCCAACCGATAGAATGAACCACAAAGGTTACCTCTGCTAGGGGATGAAAGTGGGATTTTACAACTACCGGCTTGTAGGTAGAAAACCACAAAGATAGGACTTACAACTACCGGTTCGTAGGTAAAGGCCTCAAATTCCGCTGAGGATAAGATGAATGAGTACCGGTTAGTGAGCCACTATTCATTCATGCCCCAGGGCAACACAAGAGACAGTCAACAAGAAGCCAATTTAGGATCGATCCAAAAAGGCAAACTGAATCAAGACTCATCCTAATGAGGAAAGAACTCAATAGGGAAAACCCATCCCATTAGGGAGGGAACGGAAGCAACCGTCATCCACGAGGATGTATCTCAGTGGGGAAATGGCAGGAAAGGATGGACACTTTCTGCTTAAGGGGTAGACTCTACATGGAGAGATCAGATACACCCACATCTGTTAGGAGACTACTGGGTAGAACCAGGTTTTTCTTTCACCAACGGATGAGGAAATAAACCTCTCTGGGGGTACCAATCTTGAATGCCGTCAGGAGCAACTGTAGCGAAAGTGCTGTACAGACGTCGAACAAGAAGCTGCCTCTGCCGGGGAGACGGTCTGATCGGGTTAACACATGAATGCATATGTTTGAATTTTTCTATGGCGTAATGCTCCATTATGAATGGAAATGCTACGCGATTTGAGGATGCAATGATCACTACATGCAAAATGCAAAGTGAATGAAAACCCCGCTAGGGAGCCCACTGATCAAATACTCCACTCTGTGGGGAGACTCTGCTGAGGAAATCTGCTTGATGAAAACTCTGTAGGGAGAGCACTGACTTCTCACTCATGCTGGAGAACAGAGATACCAAGAATCAGCCAGATCTCTGGTGAAAATAGATAGGCATCGATGAAGTTCCTCATGTCAACCACTCTGCTGAGGACCTACCTGAAAAAATGACGGAATACTGAGACGTCAATCCTCCAAATACCGAATCATTGCAGAAAAGCATCCGTGCCAGGGAGAAGAGAAGACTGCTCTGCTGGAGAGACGAAAATTGAAGTCTTCAGTACACCTACTGCTTGAGAACTGGCCCACGATAATGTCCAAAACAACAACCTTGCTGGGGATGCCCCACGGTAGGGCTCAAACAGCACTTTATTAGGGATGCCCCACCATAGGGCTAACAGAGACTTGGAGAAAAACATGTTGCACTGTCGGGGACGTGAAGATGAACAACTTCAACCAACACTGCACTGAGCAACCTCGCTGAGGAGAGACCATGAAAAGGTTCTACAGGACAAAGATACAGTTATGCTCGAGATACGAACGACTGTCTTACCCGTCGGTAATCATACCACCCTTGGGAGAGCACTGCGGGTCTCCTAGGTATCCTTTCATCATTGTGAATGTTCACTTTGTTTAAGAACAATTTTGTGAAAATTTTTGTTTATTTTGAAAACAATGATACTTTATCAATTAAAACATGCAGAACATTTGTTGAGTTGAAACAAATAAGAGTGCAAATAATGGGGTAAAAGCTCAAATCGATGTGATGGAATGGTAGTCTGCAAAGGGCGAGACTCCATAGATCTGTACAAGTTTGAAATCGGTGATATATATTGGAGAGGGCTACATTGAACATAATGACCTTTCCTCTACCATTCTGAATCTCGATGTATTCGGAGCTTCGGTCGACGACGCATAGAGAATTCCTGGCGGATGACAGATATAGAACACGGTCTTGTCAAGATGCAGTTACTTGCCAAATCCCTAATTTTTGCCTAGATTGCCCCCGTGTGAGGTGCTCAATCTAGCGAGATTCAAATTCTTTTTTCAATGTCTCTAACTTTTGCCTGGATCGCCCTTTCGGGTTTTCAATCCACCGAGACGCTCCTTTTTGCCTAAGTTACCCTTTGGGGTGTTCAACTTAGCGAGCTGTTTTGCTTTTTTTTTTGTTTAGGCTAAGTATTTCTTGACTGCATCTGGATTCACAGGACGAGTGAACTTCTTCATCCATTGTTGTAAGTGTCAAAGCACCGCCTGAAAAGGCTCTCTTGAAAACATATGGACGTTCATAGCTTGGAGTCCACTTGCCCCTGGAATCGGGCACGAAAGACAAGACTTTCTTGAGCACAAGGTCATTTTCTCAGAACTCGAGACTCGACCTTCTAGTCGAATGCTTTCGTCACTCTCTGCTGATATAACTGACCATGACACCTGGCAGTTAATCTCTTCTTTTCGATCGAATTCAGCATCAGTCAACTTGGGACTTTGAGGGTGCTATTTTTCCTTTGTTTTTTCTTTTGATTTTGCTTTTGATTTCTTTTGATTTCTTTTTTTTTTTGTTGATTTTTTTTGATGCCCCAGTTGGCTGTTCTGCTGATTCTCGAGATGCAGCTGGGTGATCTTCTTTTCTTGCTCAAGAAGTCGGGAAATCTCGTCAGGAATCCCTTCAACATCATCTTCTTCTACTTCGAATACAGGGAATTCAAAATTGGGAGATGACGTCCGATCATTATGTTCAATGGGTTTGAGAAACAACCTGCATAATGATTTCGATATGAAAAACTTTTTGGAAAACAAACAAGACAATCGTTATGCAGATGAAAAGATTGCTTTTATTCCTGTTTTTAGGGTTTTTTGTGATCACCAATTTCATGTAAAAAGCGAAAAGGGAAAACAATTGGAAAAACAAATGTTTAACATGCATTTACTTGAATGAAAATATCATTGCACAAAATGTTGCCAACAATGTCATCACTTCTCCTTTTGGCATGGGAGAAGGGTTTTTAAACAAAGTGATTATTACTCTGACTTATGAACAACTGTAGGAACGCCCACAGTGACCCAATTGTGATAGATCCCACCAGGGATAACAACTGTCAGAATCTCTTGCATTAGTAGCTTCTGCTTTTGATCAACCCTCTTTGTTGAAGACCTCAGGAGAAAGGCCAACGCCAGCCCGCGACTTGTTATCTTCAAGCTTGATTAACACGGGGACCCAAGTCTTCAAAGTTCAGAACACCTGACTGCACGAGGTCTTGAACCTTCATTTTCAACTGAAAGCAACTATCCACATCATGACCAGGAGCACCCGAATGATACACACACTGCTGCTCAGGCCTATACCACCACCGAGGGTTGACGGGTATAGCCGGCGGGTCTCTGGGAGTAATCAAGTTTCACTCTATCAACGAGGGATACAGCTCTGCGTAAGACATAGGGATCGGATCAAAAATGACCCTCTTCCTCTCATTACTTGTACCGGCTTGATTATCATAGGGAGGCTGGTAAGCCTGCTGTTGCGGACGATGTTGTTGATGTTGATACCGCTGAGTTGGCCTTCCCTGTTGCTGTTGGTTTGCTGGAATAGTCACAACGGCAGTTTGACGATATCGTCCTCTGTTCGCACTCCCTCGCCGGTGCACAGCATTTGTTTCACTCTCTCCCCTTTTGGGTGCCCCAGAGAATGGCTTCTTAGAATTCAACGAACTTGAAGAGCCACGATGGCGAACCGGAGTACAGGTTGCTCTGACATTAACAGTTTCTGTAGCAAGAGGCTGTCCATTGATTATGATACCCCTCAAATCATCATCCACGTCGTAGTTGTTGACGGGAATAGTGACAGCAGCAATTTGATCATTAACGGGGACCCCCTCTGGTGAAGCACGACTGGGTGGTAGAATCATGGCTTCCTGTCTCTGGGCTAAGGCTCGCAGCTCCTCTTGCCCCTGAACGACCCCTTGCATCATGGTCATGAACTGGGCCATGTTTGCCCTTATCTCAGCCAACTCAGTCTGAACCTGATCCATACTCCTCTGATGATTCGATCTGGTTGCGGTGCGGACGATGATCAACAATCTTGTCTCAGACAGGAGCCAGAGTGAGAAGTCCGAACTAGAACGCCTGTTATGCAACATGTTATGATTATGATGCTAATGCATATGATGCACATGATAATGATCATTTCTCAGGCCTTCAAAGAGCCTGGTTCATCTTCGAAAAAAAGCAATCTGCAGCAACGGCACAGTATACAAGAGCAATGAGTACCGAGTGAAACCAACAATTTCATCTGTAAATGAGCACCCGGATCTATCAGTGAACAGACTCTGGAATGTACCTGAGAAATGATATGCATGCAGAGATCATTTTTTTTTCTTTTTTTTTTCAATTTTTTTTTATTGCATTTCTTTTGAAAAATAAACATGCTATGATGCACATGATGCAGACACGACTGGCAAGCTGTGCATATCTGGACACAGGATCGAAGCTTCGGCTCGAACTCTGATCACAGTCATCTGAAACCCAAAGTCAACTGGTCAACTGTCGTCTGAACCCAATCTGAGAAACTGAGTCACCAACAGGAACACACTGAGTCCAACAACCGGTCACCATCAGTCACCAACAGTCACCATCTGTACCTGTTAAAATGATCATTCCCTCCCCACTCACAGGTGTCATCTAGGCCAGGGTAAGGTCGAAAGAAACGCAGCATAAATAACCTTTCGCAGAATACCATCATATACACACCTGAAGTATGCAACGATGATACCCCACCAGGGTCTGAACTGCTCGTGACGTCGATGTTCCGCTAAGTGGCGCATACCACCCGCTTCCCATGACTCACTCTATTCCTAGGTTTCCTAGATTGCACTCATAGCCTGGGTATTGGGCCTTTTACCTCGAGTATCACCCACCCCCAATCAGAGAAACACAGCCAACACAGCAGATGAAAATGAATGAATACAAACATTAATGCACACATAAATGCAAACAGTAAATGAATGAATGCAATAAATAACAGCACACAGCAACCAAAGCCCTAACCTAGAGAGCGCTAGGAGAGACTCGCTTAGGGAAGAAGGACCAGCACAGGTCGACTTCTCTATCTCCCCAGCAGAGTCGCCAGCTGTCGCATTACGCGAAAAACCGGCGGGAAAACAAGAACAACAGAGCCGCCACCGTGCGTTATTTATCCCAAAAGAGGGAAAGGAAACGCTCAGAGTAAACCTGGAAAAGACGTGGTCTCGCGACCAAAGAGAATGGGATCGGGAGTCGGTTATGCGAAGGGAAGGTATTAGCACCCCTACGCATCCGTCGTACTCGACGGGATCCACGCACAATAGGAAGGAAAATGGTTGCTAAACGCTGCTCAAATAAACATCTACACAGGCTGAAAGAGACACAAGAAAACGGACAAGACTGACTCGGCAGGATATCGCATCCTGGGCCTACTTAGTCTATCAAGCATAGACATCAGAGTCAAAGTAGTTCGGACGGGGGAAACGACACATGCTCGCTAGGATGTCGCATCCTATGCATACGTATCTCCTTTGGACGAAGGAGAATCAGAGCATTCGTAGCTCGGCTAACACACACACAAACGAACACAGGCAATGGCAAACGTGGAGCCTGAATGCCAATCACTGGGCTTACATCAGCATCCGAACCAAAAACACACACAAGGAGGCAAACGAGGAGCCTGAATGCCAATCACTGGGCTTACATCAGCATCCGAACCAAAAACACACGCACACTGGAACCCGAATGCCACTCAATGGACTTACATCAGCTTCCAAGCACACAACAAGAAGAAGGGTCTCGATTGCAACCAGGGCAAGAGAAAGGGGATATCTCAATCACAACAGGGGTGAGAGAAAAGAATTAGTGTTAGTTGTTAGTCAAACTCGACAAGACATCGCATCTCGTGCCTACGTATCTCACCTGAACATGAGAATCAGAGTTGCCGTAGTTCGGCTAAACTATTCCTGTTGGTTTGTGTTTTTTAAGTGGATAACGTCACTACGCAATCTACCGGATGCTCGACCTTTGGAGACTTACTCACCTGTAGTAGAAGGAGTTGACGTATCCTTAAGAGGGGATAATGTTTGTTTGTGTTTTAGGAAAGCTCAAGCAAGAAAGGAAGTCCTATACGAAGGAACCGTGCTACCTTAATTGTCATGCAAACGAGACTACGCGGAGTCTAGCAAACCTAGGGGATACAATCACACCACACAAACATATACAGCATGAAATAAACACACCAACAAGGGGCTCAAACATCAAGGCTAGGCTTTAGTCGAGGGGTCATATCAACCTCAACAAACAAGCCTCTGTATCGGGGTCAGGTTAGCTCTTAACCTTGCCATTGAGGGGCTAAGGTGAAGCCAGATGAAAGGTGATGAGGGGTGTGCCTCATTGCTTCTATCTCAAGTCCGAGAGAGCATGTAAATATAAGAATGTGGGGGAGTTCAGAAAGATGGAACTCTTTCCCCAATTGAAGACTCCATAGATCTTGGGTTTGGATCTCAATGCTACAACCATGTAATGGGAGCAAGGAGAAGACTCACAGAATAGTGGGGGATAGATTGCTTATCCCTACCTTCCACCAATTGGCTCAAATGAGGACTTTTCACCTGCTTGGGACAAATATAAACATACACAAGCATTGCCTCTTAAGGAGGACTTCAGACAGTTTGCCCGGCCCGATAACAGCCGGGTCTCCAGACTACATGAAGAAGAAAGTTCTATACCTCAATGCCAATTGCTTATAAGCAAAGCAACGCAAGTTCTTAAGAGAACTAAGCAACTAAGGGTACCTGGAAACAATCAAACACAGTTAGTAATCAGACAGACAAGCCATAAACAGTAATTATTCAATCAATTAATCTATACAACTCAATACACAACACAAGGCAAGCTCAAAGCTTAAACCCAAGCTTCACGACCTACAAAACCAAGTTATGTTAGTGTACAAATATCAACAACATCAATTAAAATTGATCTGGATCATTCTCCATGTTCATTATGCCTTTGATCCTGAAAAATCAAGCAAACATTAGCAACTAGACCACTAGGCCAAGCCTAGGGTCCAAAACAAGAAAAAATCCTTAAACAGCAAGGCATTCACAAACCAATCTCAAATTAAAGTCAAACAAGAGTAAACATCATTGGTCTCATGTTTATATCATTCATTATGCTCATGTTATGCACAAAATAAGGCAAACTAGTTCAAATGAAGCACCAAACATACAAACAGAACTATTGCATTCAAATCCACATCAACACAATCCCAAAAATTCTCAAATAATTTACACCTAAACAGGGGATATTCAAGGTCTACCATGTCAAATTTGAGCTCAATTGGGCAAATGGAACCATATCAATGAAAATCAACAAAAACAGACACAATTATAGGCTCCAAATCACAACATCAACACATGCTTCCACTTCAAAAATTCATAACTCAATGAAAACAAAAAAGAAATGGATGAGACCAAAACAGGGAGGTCCTAACATGTGTCTTCTACAAGCATATCAAATTTCATGATCATACAGTACCATATGAGCATTTCACATCAACTATACCAAACTATGTCACATGAGCTTGCAAATTCAACCACCAGAAATGAAAAATCACCATCAATTAGAAAATGCAATGAAAAATTTCACAAAAATTCACAAAGGATCCTAACATGTTAATGAGCATCCATACCAAATTTCAATCAATTCTAACAAGTATAGGTCATGCAAAAAATTCCAACAAGTTGGCATCATGAGGTGTGACACAAATTGTCACACCTAAGTTCCAAAATTCATATCTCAATGGCCAGGTATCAAAAACTCATGAAATTTATATGGAAATGTGCATCAATGAGTCAACAATCATCACAAAAAGTTTCAAGAATTTATTTTACATTATGTGCATTTCATGAATCAAATGGTGCAAGGTATCAAAAATGGACATGTGTGAAAGAACCCTAGGTCAAATGATAATTTTACCAAGCACAACTTTGACCAATAGGTCAAAAAAAATCTACACTCAGTCACAAAGTCAACAAAACAATCCTCACATTTTTCTGATTTTTTTACAATTTTCTATGAATTATTTAACATGCTAAAGTATTTTTATGAATTTTTTAGAATTAAATAAAATTAATTGAATATGAGTAATGGCATTTTGGTAATATGCAAGGGCGGGGGCGGGTAACAGCGAATTTGAATTTTCAAATCAGAATTCGGATCAAAGACACTCATCTTCTTCGTTTTCAAACAGAAAATTCCAGAAATATGAAGAACACTCAAAAACACTAAATCCACAAATCAGCACCAAAACGAGCAATCTCATAGTCGTCAGAACCGCACGAGCGAGTAGATCACAAATATGAGTTCAATTCATCCTAACAATTGCTAAATCATGCAAATCGATCGATCTAGGGTTTTAGATCCAAACTTCAAACCTAGATTTCTTAGCCTATGGTTGTCCATTTGCGAATCTAAAAGTATCACCGAACTCTACGTTGCAAGCTCTTTCAAACGCATATGATCAACAAACAAATCATGATAATCGAGTTTGGACGAAACCTGCTATGGCAGTGCTGGAATCGGTGGAATTCGCGCTCGATTCAGCGAAACAGAAGCAGCATAGACTAGGGGAAGTAGGATGCGAAGCTCAGGTTTGCTCAACTTTGCTCCTATTGCTCGAAATCAACAATCACCATTGAAGAAGCTTGGATGTACAGTTGCAAATCGTGGCTCTCTTGAAGCCAATTCACCGAAACAATTTGAGAAGAGGTTGAATGGAAGTTGCAGCAAAAGGAATTTCTCCAATTGGTGAAGAATTGAGAGAGATTCGATCCAATTTGCAATGATGTGTTCTTGAGGAAAATTCAGAAAATGGAGAGAATTTTGATCTAGATCTTGTGAAATGTGGATTCTGTTATGCTTAGGAAGTAATTAGGCTTTTATATGAATCCTTAATCCACAATTAACCAAGCCATTAATCAAATTGCATTGTTAAGCAAATTGTGCATTTCACTCAAAGTGGCCAAAATACCCTTTCTCTAAAACAGTCCATATATCAGCTCAACTTTGATTCAAACAAGTCCAAAATATCACATGTGATGTGTAGAAACAAGTCCCATTTCCATTGGATGCTTATTTTTGAATTTCACCATTTGATAGCAAAATGTCCAATTTTAACCATTGCATTTTTCAAACCAAATCTCAATTTACAAAGCCTATGCATAAAGTGATGATTCAAACACATTCCAAATGCCATTCCTGAGGTGTTGCAAAAAGTCCCATCTCAAAATTCCAAATATTTTGACATTTGGACAATTTTGCCCCTGATCCAATTTAACAGTCCAGTTGAAAAGTGACTTTTTGCATTGGCCACTTTTGGAAAAATCCAATGATGCACCCTTGAAGTACATGTCAAATGGAGTTTGTGCATATAAAGAACTTGCAATTTGGACCAACCATGTGGTAGTTATGGCCTCCTGATTACGGGTCCTTTTTTGAAATTCATCTGACCATATCTTGCAAACCACACATGGGATTTTTGAGTTCTTGGACTTTTTGGAAAGGTGAGAACAAGATCTTCAACTTTCATGTTGGACAAAATTCCATTTGAAGCTTGTATGATGAAGTTATTTTGAGGAGAAAAAGTTTCCATTTTGGGCAGCTGAAATTACAGGTCACCTGCCATTTTAGGAAACTTTCTGTCTGGCTTCAATTCCTTCAACCTTGGTCTTTGATATGTCAAATGAGACTTATATGGACATGAATGAGGCCCTTCAAACCATTTCCCACCTTCCAATCCATAAAATCGGGCACAATTGACCACAGTTGACTTTCTAGGGTTTCTGGTTGACTGAACAATGACTGGTGACTTCTGAGCATCCAACCCTTGGCCAAACCACCTCAAAATGATCCTTGGACCATATGAGCTTGATAAATCAACCCTAGGGCCTTGTCCCAATGAAAATGGCACTCATTTGCTTGATTGACTGATTCTCCTGATCAGTTTGACCTGATTCATCAACTGAGCTTGCACTTGGGCACATGGACAATGCAATGTTATGCAGTGGACATTGTTAACGCTATGACCTAATATGCAATGAATGTACACAATGGTAGGGTGCAAATTTGAGGTGCTACACCATTTAGCATGAAACTTGATTTTCACTAATCACTTGCATTTTCACTGATTAGGATTAGAAACATGTTTAACAATGCATATATAAACTAAATCCTAACTGTTTTCTGATTAGCAACAACAGAATCAAGATCTAGATCTGAAAATCACAAAACCTCTTCACTTTCTCTCTCATTTTTTTTGCAATTTTCTTCAAAAGCCTTGCCAAGATCTTCATCAATTCATCATTTACATGCATAATTGAAGCTGTTGGAAGCAAAATCTTGGAGAATTCAAGCTCAATTTGGAACTGTTACAAGAGTGTTCATCCATGGCAAGTTGAGGTTTCATCAAGATCGTGCATAATCAATACACAAACCTTGTTCCATTCATCAATGCTAGCACCATAGAAGTTCTGTTTTGGCATTACAAGGCTCACAACGCACGATTTCACTTCTACCAATTCTTGAAGGTGAGTTTTCGAATTTAATGATTCTTGCAATTGATATATGATTTGGATAGATCGTGCTTAGTAGAGTGATCTGCAATTTGTTTCACTGATTTTCGTTGAGAAATGAGAGAGTTATGTGAATTTGAAGTTTCATACATGATAATGTTTTGCTTCGATTCTTTTAATCTAGGAAGAGTTAGGCTTAATTGATGACATATTCATGATGTACATTGAACAAGGATTCTGGTGATATATAGTTTGTCCAATTTGGTGAACATTTGTTCATGAGCTAGGTTTTGGTGATGAACATGATGAACACGTGAAAATTTTTCCAGAATTGGCTTTTTGATCTTCATTTCGCGTTTTGCCATGCTGATTGTTGTTAATGGTACTGTAGCGCGCGCTTTTTTTTGAATAGGAACCTCCTTCGATTCCGTGCCATGACAATTCCACTTTGGCTTTTGCAAATTATTTTCATGTGCTTCATATGATTTCACATGCTGCCATTCATGTTTTTTTATTTTCTTCACTCATAAAAAAAATCATATCTCACAAAATACTTGTCCAAATTGACTGAAATATTTTTCACCATGATCCTTGTAATCTCTAGTATTTTTTGGTGATTTTTGTGGAAATTGTGCACGTGTGGTTTTTGGAATGGCCTAGGGTTTGTTTAGATGTATTCTTTCATGCACATTGCTTGGTATTTTGATCATGAAATGATGATGCTTAATTGGAAGTTCCTGAAATTTTGTGTGCATGATCTAGACATCTTAAGGAGAATTTTGGCATGTAGTTTGTGATTTTTGAGTTCCTGGATTGTGAGATATGCTATGATCTTTGGAGGTGTGACAATTTGTATCACACCATTTCTTGTGCAACTTCATGATTTTTGTTACCATGCCATATGAACTTGAAATGAGCTGAAATTTTGCATGTTGATATTTCTGGATGTTAAGCTCACATGTGAATTTTTGTGGAATGTTTGAATGCATTTCCTATTTTTTTGGTAATTTCCTTTCTGTTTGACCAAATGTGGACTTTTTGTGAGTCATGTTTTTAATTGTTTTGTGAAATTCTGGTGGTTTATTGGATGGACTTGAAATTTGGCATGTGTATTATAGACACTTTAAAGTTTGCCATGGCTTTGATTTGGTGCATTTATCATGTTCCTACTCTGTTTTGTGCTTGCTTGAAGTTGATACATGATTTAATGCTTTGTATGAGCTTGTTTGAGTATGCTTTGGCTTGATGAATTTAATTGACTTGTTTCCCTTTGTCCAAATGGCCTGAAATTTAGTGTGTAGATCATGTTGTGAATGCTGTTTGACCATGAATTGTTTGGGAATTTATTGAATTGTTTGTAAGTTGATTTGAATTGGATCTTTCTGTTTGGTCCTTTGAGGTTCTAAATTGCATGCTTTGTACTCTTTGCCTCATGAAATGATAATGGTTGATGATATGAACATGAGACCAATTGGATTTGATTATTAATTGATTGATCTTGATTTTGGATAAGTTTCATGTTCTGTTTTGACTTATTGATCCTATTTTGACCCTAGTCTTGTACTAGTGGTTTGTGTTCTCACATTTGAGCTTTGTTTCAGGTCAAAGAGCACAATTGCTTATGCTTGATGATGTACACTCAATTATGATTGGTTTATTGCTTGTTTATGACTAACTTGAGTTTGTTTTGTAGGCATTGAGACTTATGCTTAGGCCTTGTGGCTTGCACCTTTGTGCATTGATGCTTGTTATCTGTCTGTGTTGTGGACTTGTAATTTTCTGTTTGACTTTTGTTTGTCTGGTGTACTGATTATGTTGGATTGATTTCAGGTACATTAGTTGCTATAGTTCATTTTGAACTTGCTTGTTGCTGTTGCTTGGTTGTAATAAACCAATTGAGGTAGAATTTCTTTTCTCCATGTAGTCTCGAAGACCTGGCCTGTTACTTGGCCATACACCTGTCTGAAGTCCTCCTTAAGAGGCAATGTTTGTGATTATTTATCTTTGTCCCCAAGCAGGAAAAGACCTTTGTTAAGGCAATTGGCAGACACAAGAGATGTGCAATCCATCTCCTGCTATTCTTGTTGAGTCATCCCTTTGCTCACACGACTGGTGTTGATGCATTGCGGATAGTAACCCAAGATCCTTGTACAGTTGTACAGTTAAGTCAGTGTCATAAGTGTAGAAGGGTTCCCACTTTCTGAACCCACACTTCTTTGTCTGAAGCTCTCCCTGGCCAGGGATAAGAGCTGTGAGGCACACCCCTCACTCCCATTTCATCTGGCTTCACCCTAACTCTCAATGTTAGGGTTAAGAGCTAACATCACCTGATACAGTCGGTTTGCTTTTGCAGCCTAACCCTTTGTTTGAGCCCACTTTGTCTGGATATAGTGTGTGCTAATTGTGTATGTTTGCTTTGTTTTGATTATGCTTGCATGCTGTGCTTTGCCTGTTTAGGATTAGCTTGCTGCCTATGCAAGTTAGGATAGCAACCTTAACTTAGGGATGATATGCATGATAACATCTAGGCTCGAGTCCAGCTCCCTAGTAGTGTGTCTCCCTTTGTATCTGGTTAGGTGAGAAATTCTTTCCCGTTCAGGGGAACTACATCGCCCTGATCCTCATACCAGATGAGGTACGTAGGCAGGAGGCCGTGCGAGGTCTCTCCGGGCACCCTTTTTCTTTTTGTGTGTGTTTGCTTGACAGTTGCTAGGCTCAAGTTCCCGACTCCTTGTTGCGTGTTTCTTCTTGTGTGTGTAGGAGATGGATGTAAGCCCAGCCATTGGCATTCCGTATCCTTTTGTTGTGTGCTTGGAGTCCGGTATAAGTCCATCAAGTGGCATCTGGTTTCCGGTGTGGGTTTGTTTGGTTCGGAAGCTGATGTAAGTCCAGCGATTGGCGTTCGGGTTCTATGTTTGCCTTTCTGTGCGTGTGTTTGTTTCGGCGTGCGTGAGCCGAACTACAGCAGCTCTGATTCTCGTTCCAGATGAGATACGTAGGCATATGATGTGATATCCTAGCGAGCCCTCTCTCCTTTTTCCCTACCTGTGTTGTTTTTAGTGTGTGTGTGTGATGTTTGTTTTAGCAACCTTTTCTTTCTTTTAGAGCGTGGATCCCGTCGAGTACGACGGATGCGTAGGGGTGCTAATACCTTCCCTTCGCATAACCGACTCCCGATCCCATTCTCTTTGGTCGCGAGGCCATGTCTTTCCCAGGTTTACTCTGAGCGTTTCCTTTCCCTCTTTTGGGATAAATAACGCACGGTGGCGGCTCTGTGTTGTTTTGTTTTAGCCCGCCGGTTGTTTTTCGCAGATGCGACAATTACGGCATGCTCAAAGGTTCAAAGAGATTCATCCTACGTGCTATCTAAAGTTTACAAAATCGTCAGTCTTTCAAATGTTTATAAAATTAGTTTTTCTGTAGTGGCAAAAGAAGATTATTGGCCAGAATATCAAGGGGACATCGTCTGGCACAATGAAGTTATGCGAAGGAAGAAAAAGAGTCGTCCAAACAGCACCCTAATTCGAACCGAAATAGATACGGCGAACAAAATGGTTAAACTATGTAGTTCATGCCGTCAGCCAGGTCACAATCGTAATAACCATCCTAGTGTTGGAACGAGCACAACCAAATAAATTCACATGTACCTCTATTGCAATATATGAAAAACTAAATTTATTTTATATTAGACGTCTGTGACGAAAGTACCATTACATAAACAGTAACACAAATAATTATAGAAAAAACAATACAAGAACTATGCGATTACAACCATTAAAACAATTTTGAACATGTAATGCATCATCCTACGAGCGTCTTGGTCGGTCTTAATATCCACTAATTCACGCACTTCTCCATTTTGGTTGAACGTGGACACAAGCCATTGTATTCTTCTAATCCTTCCACCCTCTCTAATTTCTCCCTCTAACCAACTATACAACGTCCGATTAAGACGTTCAAACGTATCTGTGTTCCAAAGTCGAATCTGTATCGGAGCCGCAACGACGAAAATATTACATCAGCATTTCGTTTATGAATGTATGCAGACATTGTTAAAACAGAGAAACTTGAAGGTGATGGTGGTTGAAGTAGAGAAATTATGGTATTAGGAGATGATTTTGAGTGAAAAATATTGCACCAAGGCGTGGTATTTAGAGAGACTAAACATCAGTTATACATCACATGCAGGCGCCTGAGGGATTGGCGCCCACATGGCAAGCGCCAGATGAGTTGGCGCCCACACTACAAGGAACACCTAGGCGCCAAGAGCATTGGCTCCTCCTCATGACGGCCAATGCATGCGCCAATAGCATTGGCGCCTCCTCATGAGGAGCCCAATGCATGCGCCAATGTTATTTGCGCCCCCTCTTAATGTTTTGGGGGTGCGCCAACTTGTCTGGCGCATCCCCTTTAAAACTTGGTTATTTTGCTTCTTCTTTTTTGAATTATTGGTTATTTTTTATTTATTTTTTGAAAAAAATGGTTATTTTAAAAAAAGATTCCAAGCGCCACATACCTCTCGGTTTCTGTAAAAAATCTATGGGGGAAAAGATTTTTTAAAAATTACATTGTTTACAAAGAATATTAAAATAAAATTTTTAAACAAATCCAAAATTTGAGAATGTATTCTTGGAGAACAACAAAGCTTTTCAAATTTCAAATAAGTTATATGTTCTTACCAAGAGAAATATTTTTTCTACACTTGCAATCCATCTCATAGATATTTTATCATCTTGAAAAATATTTTCATGAAAAATGCTTTCAAAATATTTTGAAAGAGAAGAAGATAATTATGCTTACAATTTGCACAATGTTTAGGAATAAATTTCTCAATGTTGTCAACAGAGGAAAACGATACGTTAAGGAATCTTTTCTTTGTTTAACAACATGGGAATGTTATTTCAAAAATACAAAAATAATATCAACACCATTGTGTTGGGATGGATTGCACTAACAGAAAAATGATTTGTTCAAGATAGAAGAATATTGAAGAGTTTGTTTGTCTTGCAATCCATACCAAAGTATGATGTGTACATGTTTGGAGCTGCTACATATAAGTTAGGTTTATGGTAAAATCTAATTAATGAGTGTTTTTATAGTAAAATCTCATAATCTAATATCTCAGTTATTAAATATAATCAAAGAAATAAGTAATTTATTTAAAATTAAAAATAAAATAAAAATAAAGACATCGCTTTTAAAGAAATAAAAGCATAAACTGTTATTATTGGGTTTCGAATTATTTCCTAAATTATTTTTCCTCTCAACTATATTTAGAAACCAAGGAAATATCTGGTATTTATTTAAAATAAATAAAATATGGCGCGTTTTAACATTATACCCCAGTTTTTTGTTGGGTGAGGTGAAAGTGTTGTCATGAACTGTATTATTTCTAGTAGTACTCTAACTTCACACGCCTCATCTCAACTCACAAAACTCTAACATTTATTTATAAATATCCAACATATCTTTATTAATTTCCAACATATTTTTACAAAACTCCAACATAACTTCTCCAACTAGGATGGAAAAACTAAAGGTGTCACGGATATTTGCAAGACAAAACACGGAACTCATTTCTTTGTCCTCTTCTTCACATTACTGGTGTGTACATGAAATATTTTTCCCCTTTCATTTTATGAGTTATGTTCTTGTTGTTATTAAAAATATTTATCCTTTAGAGTTTGTTGTTTTTGTTGTTGTTAAGATGAGATTAAAGTTTTTATTGTATTGTTTTTGTTTAGATAAGTAAAAGGTTTAAGTTATTGTTGTGATTTTTCTAAGTTATGTTGTTGTTTTGGTTAAATTATGTTATTGTTTTTTTTGATACAAATAAATATTTTTTTGTTAATGTTGATATTTTTGTTAAATTATGTTGATGTTTTTGTTGAGATAAGTAAAAGGTTTATGTTATTGTTCTAATTTTTGTTAGTTATGTTCTTGTTTTCGTTGAGTTACATTTTTTATTTTGTTGATACAATTAAAAGATTTTTGTTAATGTTGATTTTTTAGTTGAGTTACATACATGTTTTTGGTTAGAAAAAGTAATGAGATTGTTGTATTTTTTTAAATTATGTTGTTGTTTTTTGTTGCTCTCTGTTGTTAAAGTTCATTTATATATGTCGTTAATATTTAGTTATATTGTTAATGTTTAGTTATGTTATATTTTTTTGCTATGTCGTTAATGTTTAGTTATGTTGTTATGTTTTTTTTCCTATGTTGTTAATATTTAATTATGCTGCTATGTTTTTTGTTTTTATTTTTATTTTTATTGATAATGTTAAGCTATATATGTTGTGTTTTTTTGTTGATATAGGTTAAATTGTTGTGTTATTGTTGTTGATTTGGTTGTTCTGTGAAATTGTTGATAATGATCTTCTTTGGTCTTTAGGTTTCTTTTTTTAGACTCTTCTTCCATGCTAGTGCAGTGGAGTGTATGTGTTCTGCTCTTATTCAAATATGCCTTTTGTTTGAATTTGAGTTCATAATATTATTTTGGAATCCTGAAAAATATCCTTTAAATTAAAAAGATTGACTTCAACTGCCTAAAAGTTGAAGTGGATGATAAGCGGTACCTTAATTTTAAGTTAGATGCTTACAAACATGAATCAATTCTTTTTCTTTCATTTATATGTTTACAAAGTGAAATTTGAAAAGCCATTATTAATGATTGCGGTTTTATTATGGTATTGGATGAGTCATTGAAGATGGTCAAGAAATGAATGTGTGTAAGACATATGAGTATTCATGACGTGAATCAGGCATGTCGTCATCCTGACGATATGGTTTGTGGGGTGCTGGTAGGCCCTAAGGGCGTGATTTGTCCGTTATGTGGGAGGGAGATTGAGTTTGTTATCCATTTGTTTAAGTCTTCTGAATTGAAAGTTCCATTTTCTTATATTTGAGCGAAAAGGACTTAAACCTCATAAGTTTGTACATTTTTCTATGGATGAAAAATAATTCGTGTATCTAACCAGGGAGGTTGGTTGCACACAGGTGATGATGGTAAAGTTTAAATAAAATTGTATTCCACAATAACGAAAAGGAATTTACTTCTAAACTAATAATTTGTTAAGTATTGCACGATTACATATATTGACTCTTCCAAAATTTATGTTTCTTTGCTATACTTTTGTTTTGCTCTAAAGCATTACATGTATCCTAACAGAATACATTTTTATGTCTCAAAATCAAACATGTTAAAGTAATCCTTTGTGTTGATGATAAAATATGCATGTAGAAATTGATGGAAATTAGAAATGTCATATTGTATACCTTTCCATAATTAATAAGAATTTTTATTCAAAATAAGTCATTATTTATTTAATTTGTAAATAACACAAAATCTGAAAAAAATAATATGAAATAATTGAAAAGCATTTCAGCATAAATTTAACTCATACAAATATGATTTTAGTATATTTTTTCATGTACAATTCTTCTATTTATAGAGCTTTTGATATGTCTTACAATCACAAGACCAACCAAAAAAATAATTTTCAATAAAAAGAGAGGAGAAGAAAATGTAGCAACATCATAGAGGAGAAGAGAGGAGAAGAAAATGTAGCAACATTATAGGATAAATATACCATGATTGATAGCAACCATAACATTATAGGATAAATATACCATGATTGATAGCAACCATAAATATGTCTTAGAATCATAAACATAATCCAAACAAAATCAATAAAAAAAACTAAGATTCATGAGAAGAGAAGAGAAGAAAATGTTGCAACATCATAGGATAAATATACCATGATTGATAGCAACCAATCAAGAAATTAATTCATTTTCATTATGTTTGAACACAATTTCGGTGTTGAATAAAAGATCAATGATGTAAAGGGAAAAAACTCATTCAGTGTAGTCGTAAAAGTCTCTGATGTAGTGGAGTGGGAGTTTACTTGCAAAGTTAACACTTGAGCATCCAAGATAGCAAGGTCAGAGAGATGTAACTTTGTAAGAGTGAATGAGTAAATACTTGTTTTAACGTGTGATGGAGGTTATATATGATGGACGATTAAAGTCATTCTGACATAGTCTGTTATGAGTAGCGAGAGACCGTCAGATTAGATTTGACTGCTGGTGTTGAACTAGTAGATCGATTATGGGGCGTGACCTTATGACGAGGGTCCATATGTTCATGGTTCTCCTGTAAGAGTATTTTGAGTTGGATTTCTGTTATTGGGCCGACTTGATAGGCTCTTTGGTCATCCCGTAACTAACCAACTTTTTCGTATGTCTTTTCAATTCAACATGAGCAAGGTAGAAGGGTGTTTTTTGTGTATGGTATCTCTTAAGACACCACATCTTTGTAGTGACAACACAAAGTGCAATTTGAAAAACCATTAATAATGATTGCGGTTTTATTATTTTATTGCATGAGTCATTAAAGATGGTCAAGAAATGAATGTTGGAAGGCATATGAGTATTCATGACGTGAGTCAGGCATGTCGTCATCCTGACGGTATGGTTTGTATTACTCGCGGGGTTAAGGAGGTTGGTATCCACATTCACTATGATAAATAATATATTTTATGACAAAGCTTTCACATCAACCACCAAAAAATATGGTGTAACCCCTTTGTGTGCCACGTATTAATTTTATTTTTTGAAAAATATCATATACTCACTCGAATGGTATAAATAATCGAGGGGAAAACTAATTAAAGGATACGATTTGAATCCCATCAATTGCAGTTCACGTTTTTATTTATTTTAAAATGATGTCATTCTTTTTATTTTATGTTTTATTTAAAAAATAAGTCATTTATTCATTCGGTTAGAATGTATCGAGGGGAAAGATTACCTTAATTTTTTTCATAAAAGCATTCGTTCATTATGATTTTCCCTTACCTAACACAATTGTTATGACTCCAAACTTGTAAAGATCATTCGTTGAGATATATTGAAAGGCAAAAAAATATTTTAAAGTTTCTTATTTAGTTAGGAAATCTTTCAAGATTGTGTTCTTATTTTTGTTGTTGTTGTTACATCAATGCATTGAAGAACCTAATTTTACCAACCTTAAAAAAAATATTTTTCTGATTTTGCAATCTATCTCGCAGAATAACGTTGTTGTTATTCATCCACCTCTTGCAATCCATTGTTACATTTGACAATAATTTCTTAATGTTATCATTCAAAGAAATAATTCAATGACTTATTGCTTCTCTTAACTAACAATATTTAGAAATATATTCCTCATCACACTGAGAAGATATTGTAATCCAAAAATTAAATGATGAATGAAAACACTACTATAAAATATACATTTTATAACAATTTCTTACTATTGTCATTTATCCAACCGAAGTAATACATATTAATTAGGCGTTTTTTTTTTAATTTTTAAATCAATTTTCCCCACATTCCAAATAAACATTTGTGGTGATATGTGAATGAATGACACACTTCGAATCTCAACACCAGCAATTTTATGTTTTTTCATTACAAAAAAGGCGTGTTCTCTTATTTTATTTTATTTTTAAAATTAAACTATTTTTCACCACAATCCAAATTACCAACCTTCGTTAAATATCAGGGAAATTTAACCATGATTCCTTTTATCAATCATGGTGAAGTATTTTACCTATATAAGCTACTTAATTCACTTCATAACAAATTATGATCTAAATTTTATATTCCCTACTACAAAAAACACATTTAACCTCATAGACGAAGTTGATCTAACCTCGATTACAAATGCGAGGTAACGAAGGGCGTCATTAAAAGGTGTCACTTTACTTCCCAATTTTAGAATAACTGAGGTGATAGTTGAAATGGTCATTGCTTCAATCTCCAACAATAGTTTTTTTATATTTTCAAAACTAACTCCACACACGTCTTGGTTTATGGTCATTACATTGTTTGCATATGATATTAATAAATTAATTTGTTTACACAATACATTGTTTACACATAAAATTATATTGTTTACATAAAATATCAAAGTAAAAATGTATAACAAATTTTGAATCTGATTTATCGTCATCCCTATCGGTGAAGAATAAATGTTGGATATCTTGGAGAAAAATAAATGTAGAGGATCCTCGTTTCATTGATCTCGAGGAAGATCAAATGTTTGATGCATAATATTCTCTATGGATTTTGCATTCATTTGTTTCTGATATAAAACAAAAAAGGTTAGAAAAGTAAAAATAAATATTCAGTTATATGATTATTTATGAACACAAACCTTGAACACAAATAACTTTCTGCTCTTGCAATCCATCAAAAAGAAAAAATTTCAAATAAACAAATGCTTTTTTAAGTTTCAAAGTTTTCATGTCAAATATTTCATTATCAATTTTTAATATTCAAAATACTTTTATAATGTGGATTTTAGTTTTCACACGGATCACTAATGGCATTACCTTGAATGTTGATACTCATTAAATTGAAAACAAATATTTGTTTAAGGACAATGAAAATACTCAATAAACATGCATATATTTTCTCTTGGTTATTACTCAAAACCGAGCTAAAATATGTTTCTTTTTAAATAAAAAATACAATAAAATATGCTGCATGTCAAGCGCCACATACCTCTCGGTTTCTGATAAAAATTTGTGGGGAAAAAGATTTTTTTAAGACTACATTGTTTACAAGGAATATTAATATAAATTTTTTAAACAAATCCAAATTTTGAGAATGTATTCTTGGAGAACAACAAATCTTTTCAAATTTCAAATAAATTATATGTTCTTACCAAGAGAAATATTTTTTCTACACTTGCAATCCATCTCATAGATATTTTATTATCTTGAAAAATGTTTTCAAGAAAAATGCTTTCAAAATGTTTTGAAAGAGAAGAAGATGATTATGCTTGCAATTTACACAATATTTTCGAATAAATTTCCCAATGTAGTGAACAGAGGAAAGCGATAAATTAAGGAATCTTTTCTTTGTTTAACAACATAGGAAGATTATTTCAAAAATTCAACAATATTATCAACACTATTATGTTGGGATGAATTGCACTAGCAGAAAAATGATTTGTTCAAGAGAGAAGAATATTGAAGAGTTTGTTTGTCTTGCAATCCATACCAAAGTATGATGCGTACATGTTTGGAGCTGCTACATATAAGTTAGGTTTATGGTAAAATCTAATTAATGAGTGTTTTTATAGTAAAATATGATAATCTAATCTCTCAGTTATTAAATATATATGAATATATATATATATATATATATATATATATATATATATATATATATATATATATATATATATATATAATTTATTTAAAAATAAAAATAAAATAAAAAGAAATACATCGCTTTTAAAGAAATAAAAGCATAAACTGTTATTAGTGGGATTCGAATTATTTCCTAAATTATTTTTCCTCTCAACTATATTTAGAAACCGAGGAAATATCTGATATTTATTTAAAAATAAATAAAATATGGTGCGATTTAACATTATACCCCAGTTTTTTGTTGGGTGAGGTGAAAGCGTTGTCATGAACTGTATTATTTATAGTAGTACTCTAACTTCACACGCCTCTCAACTACAAAACTCCAACATTTCTTTATAAATATCCAACATATCTTTATTAATCTCCAACATATCTTTACAAAACTCCAACATAACTTCTCCAACTAGGATGAAAAAATAAAAGGTGTCACGAATATTTGCAAGACAAAACACGAAACTCATTTCTTTGTCCTCTTCTTCACATTACTGGTGTGTACATGAAATATTTTTCACCATTCATTTTATGAGTTATGTTCTTGTTGTTATTCAAAATATGTATCCTTTAGAGTTTGTTGTTTTTGTTATTGTTAAGATGAGATTAAAGTTTTTATATTATTTTGATTTAGATAAGTAAAATGTTTAAGTTATTGCTGTGATTTTTCTAAGTTATGTTGTTGTTGTTTTGGTTAAGTTATGTTATTGTTTTTGTTGATACAAGTAAATATTTTTTTGTTAATGTTGATATTTTTATTAAATTATTGTGTTGTTTTTTATGAGATAAGTAAAATGTTTATGTTATTGTTCTGATTTTTGTTAGTTATGTTCTTATTTTTGTTGAGTTACATTTTTTATTTTGTTGATAAAATTAAAAGACTTTTGTTAATGTTGATGTTTTAGTTGAGTTATATACTTGTTGTTTTTTGTTAGAATAATTAATGAGATTGTTGTATTTTTTTAAAATTATGTTGTTATTTTTTGTTGCTCTATGTTGTTAATGTTCATTTATATATGTTGTTAATATTTAGTTATATTGTTAATGCTTAGTTATGTGATGTTTTTTTTCCTATGTTGTTAATGTTTAGTTATGTTGTTATGTTTTTTTTCCTATGTTGTTAATATTTAGTTATGTTGCTATGTTTTTTATTTTATTTTATTGATAATGTTAAGCTATATGTGTTGTGTTTTTTCGTTGATATAGGTTAAATTGTTGTGTTATTGTTGTTGATTTTGTTGTTATGTGAAATTGTCGATAATGATCTTCTTTGATCTTTAGGTTTCTTTTTTAGACTCTTCTTCCATGTTAGTGCAGTGGAGTGTATGTGTTTTGCTCCTATTCAAATATGCCTTTTGTTTGGATTTGAGTTCATAATATTATTTTGGAATCCTGAAAAAAATCCTTTAAATTAAAAAGATTGACTTTAACTGCCTAAAAGTTGAAGTGGATGATGAGCGGTACCTTAATTTTAAGTTAGATGTTTACAAACATGAATCAATTCTTTTTCTTTCATATATATTTTTGCCTTATCAATATCATTTTTAATGGATGATTATGAGATTTTCTGGTATGATTTATTGCATTTATTCTATAAAATTAGCATGTTGTTAGACTTGGATTTAAAAGATGAAACTATTAGGAGGGATGTTGAATCTATTATGCAAAAACTAATAGAATGGGCCTCTTTTTAGTCCATGAAGGTGTCATGAGAGACACAAATTATAGTAAATTTTATTAGTGGAATGAGAAATTTTACCTATTTTTATTTGTTTAGTTTGAAATTTAAGTTGATTTTGATGGTGTCTGTTAATCATAGGTAGTTTATTTTATTATTATTAAATGTAGTTTATTTTAATTATAGGTAGTTAATTATAAATATAGTGTGGAAGGGAAAATGATGGGGATCTAGTATTTTGTATGTTGGTTGGTTTGGGATAAGTTGGGCTTTTTATATCTTAAAAGTTGATTTATTTGTCAATTGTTGGTTGTAAATAATTTGTATTATTTGTTAATTTAATAACTTCCTTGCTAGAAGTTACATCTGTAGACTTTGGTCCTTTGTTATAGTGTTTCTATTCTTATTCTTTATTCACATGTTCATCATATCCCAAATATCTATGACCGCTACATTACCATTTATTTAATGTAATATCTTAAACAAACAATCACAATACCAATTTTTATTAACTAGAGTCAAAGCACTTTTGATCTGAAGCAAGAAAGTCACAATAAGGGAAATGGACATGCCACAATTTTATGGCAGCGAAGATGCCTATTTGTGGTTGATTTGTATTTGAGAAGAATTTTGAGGTTCCGGAAACATCAAAAAGTGAGAAGTTTCCCGAGCCAATAAAATCCTGGAGAAACTTTGCTCTCAAATGGTGGAAGTGGTGGAGTCGATGCTATCTACAAGTGAATTAGAAAATGTTTCTGATTGCGCTGCTTTGACGGAATCTTAAGCCAGAGTATAAACATTTGTTTTCTATATCCTATGAGGAAAAGGAACCTAAATTGGAATCGACGCCTCACACATTCAACCTTCAACAAGAAGAATAAAACCAAGGAAATTTCATCATTTAGATAACTAAAAAAATAAATGTGGAAAAAGAAGAAATTGAAAAAGTAGAATACGCCATAAATTCCCCAGCGAATGTCATTGTCGAAATGCAATAAGTGACAAAAGTGTAATGTAACAACCACATATAATATAAATTTAGAAAATATATTATACATAGTGTAATTGATACTTAACAGACATAAGAGTCTATTGGCAACGTTATATATACATGTCTAAGAGAAAGTAATATACATAAATGGAACATGATATACAAAGGTGCCTAAGCAAAAACTAGGATCTATAAAATAGTCCACATGATCCACAGCGGAAGATCAAAATCCAAAAAAGTTCATTCTTCAAAATATCATTAAGCAAGCTTATCATTACCTTTAACTACAAAGGACCACCTGATAAACAACAATAATAGTGGGGTGAGATAATAATCTTAGTGAGTTTCCCTATCTTATGGGTCAACTCGGCTCTAAAGGGATCTCTTATCTATTTTCTTAACTTAAGCCATTCAAATTTGTTCTACTTGTATACATTCACACAATAGAACAATGACTTAAGCATCTAAGGGAAATCTACGCTTTGCATGGAAAACACACACCATGAGTTCTTATAAACTCAAATAATAACTATTTGGGAATGCAACTTTAACACAAGGGTGACTAGCCCGAAACCAATCACAAGAATCTAATCAATCATCAGTCAGATATGGTTGATGGAAAAAACCAGACCTCCACTGCACATACTATACTATCTACCAGATATGGTCAATAGGTGCCATACATCCACTGCATGGATTCACCCCCATCATATATTACCAATGGTACCTAGAACTCTACATGCCTAGAACACACTCCCCATCAGATATGGTCAATCGACACCAGACCTCAATCGTACGGGTCACACTCTCCACCAAATATTCTCAAAGGATATCAAACCTCCACTGAAAGAAATGCACCAAGCCATTTTCATCATACATGGTCAATGAATACCAGACATCCACTATATAGATTTCATCATCCAATAGATATTGTCAATAGATTCCATACCTCCACTGTGTGGAATACGCTTCGCGAAGTTAGAATAATTTGTCTCAAAGTTTTTTCTTTCTTGGTTAGTACTCTACATAAGTCTCGAACTCGGGAAAAGCATGAATAAGGGTTATTCCTGAATACATGATTCATTTCAACAACCTCCATATGGCTATATCACAATCACAATATCATAATGTGTTTCCATACAAGCTTGTTAAATTGCAACTATGACATTGTTCCCCATCTATGCCTCTGACATTCTCGTGGATGGGACGACTTATCACACGTGACTACTCGCTCACGGGTACACATCGAGGTACCTATTACATTCAAGTATCACAACCTAAGTTATTTACCATAATATAAGTTATATTTCTAATTCATTCACCTAGTTACAACCTTAGGTTTAACCTCACTTTTTATCATAGATTTTAATCAATTATCATACAATCAATACAACCAATTAAATCATAGCATGGTTCACAAAACAAAAACACATCTTAATATGGTTCATAATAGATATCCAACTAATAATTGGAACAAAAGCATAGTTTTATCTTTACTATATGATAGAGTATTGGAATAGCTTTCCAATGTATCTGACCTCGCATCAATCAGAATTGTGAATCCCTTTTTATGGTGGAAACATGAAAATAAGTCATAAACTTACATGATAGTATCACACCATCAACAAATTGATATTTTATATACAACATGAGTTTATCTCTCTAAGCAGTAGAGCGTTGTACTATATTTTCAACGCATCCGACCGCATCTCATTTCGAGTTATGGAACTTATATTATAGTAAAAGCATGGGAACTTATTGATTGCCTGGGTGGACCAATCGATTGGTTTGATCATTCTATCAATAATTTTTCACCCAAAATATTGGACCAATCGATTGACACCTGCAACTTTTCCAAAATATGACTTCTAAGAATGCTAACAAAAGGGAAAACAATACAATGAAAAGTAAAATAAAAATTATTACCTTCAAGAGGCCGCAACATCTGAAATAAGATGAGGATGAGTAACCATAACCCTGAGACGAGCATTAGAGCAGAAAAGGAAAGTCTGAGAAGAAGAAAAATAGAGACACGATAGATTGAGGACATTAATTAGAGAAAAAAACTAAACACTTGATGGACGGTGAAGACGAAAAGAGTATCACTTTAGGCCTTTGACACATAAATAGGAAACACGTGACCCAATGATCTTCAACCAAAAATTGAGAAAAAGGCCAAAGCACAATCAACAATCCAAATTTGACATCGATCTTGCTACAACACACAATTTCTCTAAAGACGTCACCTCTCTCCCTAAAGCATAGGGCCAAG
Source organism: Lathyrus oleraceus (assembly GCF_024323335.1). NCBI lineage: Eukaryota > Viridiplantae > Streptophyta > Magnoliopsida > Fabales > Fabaceae > Lathyrus > Lathyrus oleraceus. The sequence continues at coordinate 370,353,214 of NC_066580.1, forward strand.
TGGAAAAATCTTAACGACAAAAATGTTTAAGGTACAAGGAAAGCATTTAGTGTACGTGTTTCTGAGGTCGTCAATTCATACTCAACACGCCTCTGGACCCGTATCTAAGGTGAGGACCTACTCGAATACTTCGAGGCAGCAAAGAAGAACAATTTTGAGGCCGGTCTCGATGCTTTCGTATGAATCCTGAATCCATGCTTGGCAGTAAGAACGACTATCCCAATACGGTAAGGCGCAAACCAATACACTATAGTATCAAATTTATGAACATGTGGACTCTAACCAAGAGGACGTGCATCATAATAAAGTCACTTACTCATCGTATGTCGTTGGATCCAACCCAACGGTCTCCCGCAATCCACACCGCGTTCATTGGGAACAGTTTTAATCACTAATCACATATAAGCTCGATTCGACGCCATAACTTATACAATTTCATTGACTCTTGCAAATATGAGTTGAAAATAACTAAAAGTAATAAGTAATGCTCTTTAAACTTCATTCTTTGTGAGCCCCCAAAGGTGTCTCTTCTAAACTTCCATTTTTTTTTTAAATTCTACAAATAGGACCATGAAGCACAAAGTTGGGGTGAACCTAGACATGGAAAAGAGTTGAATCTTTTTGACAAAACTCCATCTGAATTTTTTATTTTTCCATAGCCTATAATTAATCAATTTTGTTCTAACGTTTCACTTTCGGCTATTTAATGACATAAGCAATAATAAAATATATCTGGATTCTACTTATGCTTTAAGTATATATCCATAAATAGAGATTGAACTTGATATGAGATTTGATTATATGATGAAATAAAATCTCTTAGCATATATATAGATTATTATTCGAAAAGCTAAAGAAGTCCATGACCAATGTTATTTATTCTCTCTTGCAATCTCATTTTCCCCACAATTCTGACCAAATTCATATCACAAATTAATCATCTTTGCAAACATCCTCACTATATTCATTCTTCGTTGTGGTACACTCGATTTATTCATGTCGTCACAAACATTCATTTCTCTATTTTTCTTCTCAACACACTCTCTCTATAGTTATATATAGGGCACTTGTCATTCATAGTTTAACCAAGACAACAAGCTAGTGAACTATATGTCTAGATCAGTAACTATTTGTTGATTTTCTCTTGGCGTTTCTCCGAATGCTTCATACAATAGACAATTAGCTATTCGAAGTTAAGGATAGTTGCTGTTCAATGAAGTGTTTGGGGGAACTCTTGGAGTTGAATCAACACTCCAAATACAGAATACACCAAATTCATTTTCTTACATAATTTTAGTTTCTATTAGCTAGTTGAAATACTAACCTCACCTTTTATAATTGTTCTGTACATTCTGTTTATATATATATATATATATATATATATATATAATATATATATATATATATATATATATATATATATATATAAACAAATTAACGTTAAGGATGTTTTGCCCCCTCCCATCTTGGTGAGTTCTATTTTTCTCATGTAAATTTTTTATTTTGCAATTTCAACTTTATAATATCGGATTTTTATTTTATTTTACACTCTCACTACACTGATTCTTGAGTTAGAGCTTGTGTGTTTGTTGACAATCACAAGAGATTATGGTTTAAAAGGATATCCTCTAGCCCTATTTCTTTTCCTATTTATGGAAGAAGGGCTTAGCGATTTGATCAGTAAGGCTATTGTGTTGGATCTTTTCTCAAAATTTAGGCTATGTTTCATTCAACTGATGGTTTCACATCTTCAATATGCAGAGGATATCCTAATCTTAGTTGACCTTACCATTGAGAAATTCTAAAGTAAAAAGGCTATTCTTAAGAGCTTTGAACTAACTTCGAGTCCCTGAGTTAATTTTTTAAAGATTAGTCTGTAGATGATTAATGTACACATTGTATACATCAAGTTACCTAGACGTTTTCTTCCTTTGAGGATTGAATCCCTTCATTTAAGACATCTTACGTTCTTGGTGGCCTTGTCAATCCTAGGTTGGAAGCGTCTTGGGATCGTCATGCTAATTTGATAAGTAAGAGGCTTCATTCTAAGAAGTATATGTATATTAGTTTCAAGGACCAAGTGATCCTTCTTAATTCTGCTATTAATGTTATTCGTATTTTCTTCTTGTCTTTCTTAAAATTGCATCCGAAGGTGTGGAGCAAGTTAGTTAGGATTGATAAGAGATTTTTATAGGTGGGTAAGGTTGGGGGATTAAAAAGTCATTCTAAGATCCAGAGTTAAGTGGGATGATGTATGTACCCCTAAGAGTAAATATGGTTTTACTGTTAGGGTAGTCAATCAAGCCGTTTTGGCCAAATGAAATGGAGATTAATCTTGAGTGTGTCAAGTCTTTGGTGTGAGATTCTTGCAGCTTCATACGATAGTTAAATTGTTTCTTCATTGTATGTGAAAAAATTTAGGGGTTACCTTATGTGTCCTATTGGTGGAAATGAGTGACCCTTCTTAGTTTCAAAGAAGATTATGTGTCTAGTTGGTTTGAGGGTATGATCAATATGGAAATGAGAACAAGGTTTAATACCTTTTTTCACAATCCTTGGATTGGGAATGTACCCCTAAACATTTAGTTTCATAGGATTATTACAATCTCCAATATCAAGAAGGGAGTGTAACGAGAGGATTTTTTTTAGAAGCATGAGATCTTTCTTCGTCCATGAAGAACCATTGCATTATCTTATCGTTACTATTTCATGTTAATATGTTTTAGAGAAATGAAAGGTGAATTCAGAAGTCTACTTGAGATGGTAATTTCACTATCACCTCTGTTTTTAAAATTAAGTCGGATTTTAGTAATTCCTCTACCCCCTTATGTGGTGGAGAATTCAAATCTCCGTCTTATATGGAACAATTGGTCTTCTTAAAAGGTGATGGTTTTTTAATACTAGTGCCTACAAGATAGGTTCCCTTATATAGAGAATCTTTTTAAGAGGAAGGTTATTGCTAACCCATCTGACATTTGTTGTCTCATGTGTGGGTACTTGTTATTTGACTATTTGGATTGTGTACGATGATATAGTTTTTTTTGTGTGTTACAAAAAACATGAAAGAGGTGGAGCAGAATAACTATTTTTTGGCTTGGAATTGATTTCCTTGTAAATAAAATGTTGACTCATGTTCTTTCTCTAACTGACTTTTGAACCTTATCATGTCTCTTAACCAATAGTAGATCTAGTGTTCAGATCTGGTTCATATGTTATTATATGATTTTGATCCTTTTTTGAGGTCCCTGTTTTGTTGACGGTATTTCCACTAGTATGAGATCTAGCATGGGTCCTATCACACTCGATTTTGACCCTGAATTCCGATTCAATATATTCATCATAGTTGTTGCACCTCTATATAGCATACCATGCATTCCGTACCGCATATTGCCTAGAATATCAGTCGAAATAATTTTTTTGGATCTACATGCAAACCGGTTGAACTAATTGACAAATGTGCGTCAAATCAATGGACGAAAATTTTTAAAATCAAGCTTCCAGACATCAGCTTTATTAATCTAAGTTTCACGTAATTTAATCTGGTATGCTCGATTTATCTTTCAGCTAATTTTTTGGCCACTCTTTGATCAGTTCGAGCCTGTTTAATCGGTCAAAATTTATTTCAAAATTAAAAGAAACGTTGTATTTTTCCAATAAGTTTATTTCGTACTGATCATTTTGATGCATTCATTTTAATTTTTCAAGCACTTTTGCGCCCGACTTTTATTCATTTTGAATCCTTTTATTTTTCTTTTTTCGTCAAAATATCCTAAATAATTAAATAGAATTAACTGTATTTTTGTGTTGATTTTATTGTAATTATTTTTTTAGTGTTTAATTTTATTTAGTTTTAATTTGTTTTGATTGTTTTTGTCTCTAATAACACTCATTAAGGGCATTGTTGGTATTTTAAAAATTAAAAAAAAACCTACTAATCACCATATATATATATATATATATATATATATATATATATATATATATATATATATATATATATATATAACTACACTTGACAATGAGGAGGGGGAGACTACCAAAAACAAATAGAAACGCAAAAACATCAACCTTATGGTCCATACAGCAAAAATCATATCCTTTTTTTAATGTAAACTATCTCTTCTTCATTCCATCTTCTTCTTTATCAATTATTCTACACCATAAACATCAACCTTAAAAGATCATCTTTCTTCATGAAAAGAAAAAAACAGTGAAGCTACTCTTATCATTCTTCATACATAATTCATGGTTCAATCCACAGCTTTTTTTTTTCACTTACTGCTATAGAACACCATATATTTCCATTCTTTTTTTAACCATACACACTACCACTTTTCATCATATACTATCATCCTCTTAGCAAATCACACTCCATAACTCACTACAACACAAGTAAAAAGTTCATGTACATTTTCTTTTTTTCATTTACCTCATTATCTCCTCCAAGCACCACAAAAAAATAACCATAAAAAACTCACAAAAAAACTCCACCATTAACACCATGTTGACCACCATGTGAAACTCCACACTTAAACTCAAACAACTCTCCTTTTTTATCATTTCAAAACCTCATCCTTACTCTTCAAATACCATAAAAAAAACCTGACAAAAAAACCCAACAACAATATAACTAACCACGTCTACAACAAAATAACACTTGCTACTCACCTTCATCAAGACATACACCTCTAACACACCGCCGTTTTCGGCCATCTATCTCCACCGTGCAACAAAGAGAAATATATGCCACCGTTATCATTTCCTCGTTCCCAATCGGTATCCTCTTACTTCCTTATGTTAGGACCGATTTGTATTTTGTTTTTTTAGAGTTTGTTTGAATTGTATTTTGGTGTGAGCATGCTATTGTTGTTGCTACAAAAGTTGGAAGCATAGATGAAGCTAGAATGATGAGTGTTTGTCTTGTGAGAGATGCCAAAACAAAAAAGAAAAGAAGAAGAGTTATCTTTCATTCTCTGTTCAACCAGTTTTCATAAATTTTGTTTACTTATTTTTCTATTTTATTATTATTATTATTATTATTATTTTAATGGCCATGTGTCAATACACCATTGGGTGTTTAATTTTTTTATAAAAAAAAACCAATGTTGATGTTGAACAGTGCTACCACCCTCCTCTTTTTTTTTTAAATATTTATATTTATTTTTTATTTATTATTATTATTATTTATGTTTTTTTTACTATTATTATTTTTAATAATTATATGTTAGTATTATAAGATGAATTTAGATGAAGTAGCGGGTTGTTGTTACATATTTAGGCTCATGTTTATTTTTCACAACCCCATGTTCATTCATACACCTTTATGTATTTTAGTTATTTTATTATCATCTTTTTATTTGATTAATTTAAATTAATATTAATTAGTTGTTTAGATGATTAGTTGATTATTAGATTTAATGAATTGCTTACTTTTGATAATGTGATTTAACTATTTAATGGATTTCATTTGTGTTTAGTCAATTAATTAGGTAATTTCTCTATCTATGTTCATGTTACCTCACATATAAATAACTATATCACTAATATTTCACGGTTGACTAAATATTCAAACTTTTTTCTTAATAAAATTGAAAGAAAAAGATTATCCTGGATGGAATATCTAGTTGTAATCCCGAATGTTAGGCACAAGTTGTAAGAGCTTGCAAGATATATATATTCGTCTTCTCTTCAAAACATTCAAATATTCAAATCATTTTTCTCAATAAAATCTGAAGAAAAAGATTACCCTGGATGAAATATCCAGTTGTAATCCTGAATATTAGGCCCAAGTTATAAGAGCTTGTAAGCCCTATGTATTTGTCTTCTCTTCAAAATATTTGTAAATATTCAAACTTCTTTTCTCAATAAAATTGAAAGAAAGAGATTACCTGGGTGAAAGGTCCAGACGTAGTCCCGAGTATTATACCCGAGTTGTAAGAGCTTGCAAGTCATAATACTCGTCTTTCAAGCCCAAAAATACATCCAACCAATCAAACTATTTTCTTCGCCGCCGTGCGATTGATCAGAAAAACCTTTTCATAAACGAAAGACACTTTGTCTCAAGGTGATGTAAAGCAATATTTCGGCCACAGTTGTTGAGTTGAGACAAATGACATTTTTCCGAATGTTGATTTGTAAATCCATTCGATGTGTGGTATACGTCTGCTCCTCATCTGTTTTGGGTAAAACAATGTTTTTCGTCGATAAATACAATATATCTTTCGCTAAAATCGACCAACAAAAATATTTTCTACCCAGAACTACGTAAGTCTTGAGTTCTCTATTGCACCCGGAGATACGTAGGAGTAGGATTTATAAATCTTGTCAGACCCATTAATAAAAAACTTAGGTTTAGTCTCCTTCGTTGCAAAATCCAAAAACATTCTTCTTTCTTCTGTTCTTTCTCTCTCACCTAATAACTTGAGAAGCCTAACATTTCAAACTAACACTAACGCGCACAACTAACCTAATGGTTCCCGTTGAGTACAACGGACATGAGAGGTGCTAATATCTTCCCCTTGCGTAATTGACTCCCGAACCATGATTTGGTTGCGACGACCATAATCATTGTTGTTCTTTCTTGGGTTTTGTCGATATTTCCCCTTTCCTTTTAGGAATAAATAAAGTTCGGTGGAGACTCTGTTCAGTCCATCATTGCGAGCGTGCGATTGTGCTTCAATAGGTCGTATTCTCATTTTTCGAGGTGCGACAGGTCCCTTATTGAGTGGGGTTCATTAGTGTGCCTTTTCCACTAATGTTAGCCCTTCTTTTGGAGTGATTTTTTTTTTGGATTTTAATTTCATTGTGTGTTATTTATTGTAACTTTGTTTTTCAATTCTTTGATACATTTTTACTATTTCAATATGGTATTTTTTTTATTATATGAAAAGATAATTCTTATATGATTGATGAAAATTTAACTCATTATTACTTATATATTATTTTTTTATTAAAGAAAGAGAAAATATATTGATGTGGCATATATAAAAATTAGAACTCGCTCCAAAAAATACAAATAAAAAATAGACCCTTAAATGGCTACGGGAATATTAATTTTTTTGAGATTTTTTATAAAGTTTTATGAGAACAACATAAAACAAAAAAATCTTTTATTGTAGAGGTGAAATCAAAAACAAAAAATTACAAAGGAAAAACCAAAACTTGTACAAAGGAGGCGAGTTTTTTGTTTTGTTTTTTTGTTTGAGATAAGGTAGTGAAATTTCTAACACAATATGAACTCTAAATACACCCCACATTGTTTTCTCAATAAATAAAATATATTTTAATTTATTGTTTGGTATTTAACATTTTGAAATGTTTATGAATACAATAAAAAAATATGTTTATTAGTGTAGTATTTAACTGTCAATGATTATTGAGTCTACTATTGAAAAATGAAATTTTTAATTCAGATTTCTAAATTAAACTTGATAAACACAAACTTATTCCTTTTATCATTGCCCATATGATTTTAATTATATGTTTTATAATTTAGTGGTGTGATTATTCTGACATGTTTTCACATCTTCAATGTTGGTCAAAATAAAAGAGAAATAAAGAGAGTATGAAGGAGAAACAAGAAAAATAATAGTAAAAAGAAACAATAATGGTTATGAGAACTTTGAGGAGATGTTAAATAATAACCATTCATCTTTCTTGTTTTATTGGCTCTCTAAAAGCCTTGTATCTTTCATTTGTAATCATCAGAACATAATTTCAATAAATTCTTTTAGTGTAATTGAGTTATGAAATTTTCATGTGAGGAGAGGTTAATGAATTTATATATTTTATTTTCATTAAGTTTGTGTGCTTCCGCGTTAATTTGTTCTTCCACAAATCTGATAATATGGGGAAATTTTGCGTAGTTTCTTAACAACTGGTATCAGAGCCAGTTGGTCGATTTTTCTAATTTTTTCTAGTAAAGAAATTTTTAGAGACGATCCTGAGAAAATCAGATTTAAGTGGGAGTGATGGCTGCAGACGAAGGTAAAATGAAAATTGAAAAGTTCGATGGTGTGGACTTTAGCTTTTGGAAGATGCAGATTGAAGATTATCTATATCGGAAAAAGCTACATCAACCTCTCATGGAAACGAAGCCAGATTTAATGAAGGAAGATGAGTGGAACCTTCTCGATAGGCAAGCACTTGGCGTTATCCGATTGTCGTTATCTCGAAATGTTGCTTTTAACATTGCGAAGGAGAAGACAACCGTTGGTCTTTTGAAGGCTCTTTCAAGCATGTATGAAAAGCCTTCAGCATCAAATAAAGTTCATTTGATGAGACGGTTATTTACACTTCGAATGACAGAAGACACATCAATTGCACAACATATCAATGAACTCAATATTGTAACAACCCAATTGAGTTCAGTTGGAATTGAGTTTGACGATGAAGTACGAGCATTGATACTTTTGTCTTCCTTACCAGATAGTTGGAGTGCTACAGTGTTAGGGACCAATTAGTACTACTTTTTATATCATTTTATTGGTCCCTTTTACCAAGTTTTGATTTAATTACACACTTTTATCTTCACTATTTTGTATAAATGCAATTAGGTTTAATTTATTTTGTTTTGAATAGCTATTTCACATTGTATGTTAGTTTTGTAGAATTGTGGATAAGCAAGACCTTGGATTGCAACAATACATTTTGGAGGAAGCTTGCCAAACAAGGAAGCTGGAGAAGCAACAGTTCGCGCCGCGAAGGCTGCGAATCCAGCAAGCTGACCAAGGGTCAAAAGTGCTGCTGTGCAGGAAAAGTTAATTGCCATTTTGATGTCTGCCTGGGAATTGCTTTTCTGCTTTTATGACAAAGTCCAATTAGGGAAATGTCAACCTTTTTTGGTAGAGACAAAATACATTAACCTAGGGCATTGAAACATGATTGATGATCATTCATACATTGTTCTTGAGAGCTTTTGTAAGGGAAAAAAACAGAGTTTTTCTGCTTGAACTTTCTGCTTTGTAACAATGATGATGAGGAGCTAAACTCCCTTTTGTCAAGATTGGAGGTAGTAGCTATTCTCATCTGTTTATGTATTCATTTTGATTTATATATGAGATAAAGATTGTTGATGTATTGAATACTGTTTTTGCTTTAAGTTGAAAACCAGATTTGAGTAGTTGTCGAGAGAGATTACTCGAGTTTAGACATAAAACAGATTTTCAAGTAGTGAATAAGTTGTCGAGATAGATTTATTCATTACTATTCTTTGATATTGAACATTAAAGATTGCTATATTGATAGTTAGGTGGAGAGATCGTCTAAGGATCAATATAGTGATTATCACGATATCATTTAGACATAAATGACTTTGAGAGGATATTTGAACATCATCAATAATCTTGAATCTATTTATTTATCATAGGGAATCATAGACATTTGAAATAGTGAACTCCAATCTTGCCAAACTTCTATATTTGACTAAAACCACTTCATAGTTTTGTTAATTTTCACTCACAAAATATTTCTCCAAACAAAACAACCCTGTTACTTTCTAAACTTATAACATTTGACTTATAGAACGGCGGTAATATTACCCAATCTCTGTGGATACGATACAAAAATATTTGCCGAAGATATACTTTTCAACAAATTGGCGCCGTTGCCGGGGATTGGTGTCGATATTACAAGCATTGCAATAATTCTTTGTTTTTAAGTTGTGTTACACTTATTACTATACCTCTTTTGTTTCACTTGGTTTGTTAGTTTTGTAGATTCTAGTGTATGCGAGGAAAAGTAACCGAGGAGCAACTTCAATTCGATCCTGAAATTGAAAGAACACTTCGGAAGCTCAATAGCAAGACACGAAGAAGAAGGAAACTAACCGAAGAGAGGAACCGGAGAGAAGAAGCATCTACTTCCGCACTTGTTCCAATTGAAGAAGTGGTTGTAGAGGCTTGTGACGGAAACATGGCGGAGGATAATCGTACCGAAATGTCCGCTAATAGTCCAAGAAGGAATGCTCAATTTGCCCGTGGAGGAAGAAATACGGAGATGAAGACCGGAATCCTCCAACTTCTCTATGCAAATCCATTCACCGGAATGGATCACGAAGATCCGTATACCCATCTCATCAAATTCTATGAGATTGCGGGTTCTACGGGAATAGACGAAGCGGGTGAAGAAACATTATTCAAGAGGATGTTCCCACACTCCTTAGTGGGAAAGGCAAAAGAGTGGTACCTTGATCAAGAATCAAGAGTGATGACGGATTGGAATTTGTTAGAAGAAAAGTTCTTGGAAAGGTACTTCCCTCAATCCCGATTCATGGAAGCCAAAACGGCTATTGCGGTATTCACTCAAGGAGGCAACGAGTCTCTAAATGAAGCTTGGGAAAGATTCAAATCAATGTTGAGGAAATGTAAGGGACATGGTTTTGATGAGCTCACTCAAATCCATATTTTTTTAAATGGTCTCCAATCAACTCATAAGACACTTCTGGACGCCACCGCGGGTGGGTCGCTTATATCAAAAACTGCGGAAGAAGCCAAAGTCATTATTGAACGGATGGCCCGAAATGATCATCAAGGTCAACATGATCGTAGCCCTTCGCAACGTAAGCCTGGAGTTCTAGAGTTGAATACCAATGATGCCATCCTTGCTCAAAACAAGCTACTCTCTCAACAAGTGGAGCTTCTTACTCAACAAATGGCCAAGCTTCCACAGCAAATAAAAGAGATTCAAGGGTTTCAAGTTTAGCATCAGGTAGCATGTTGCGAATTATGTCAAGGGGATCACCCTACTGGTTTTTGTCCTCCACCCCAAGAAGAAGTGAGTTATGTGAACAATCAAAATCAGGGCTATCAAAGACAACAACCTAACAATCAAGGCTATCAACCAAGAAACAATCAAGGGTATCAACCGTCAAGGTTCAACAATCAGAATTTTCAGCAACAAAGTCCTTACCAACAACCAAACTCTCAGGGACAGCAGTCGCAAGGAGGAAATTCCAAGCTAGAAGACACTCTTCAACAATTCATGCAAGCTTCCATGGCAAATCAGAAGAGTAACGAAGCGGCAATTAAAAATCTGGAAAATCAAGTAGGCCAACTCGTGAAGCAACTGTCGGAACAAAACGCAGGGCCCTCTTTCTCTGCTAACACTCAACCGAATCCAAAGGAACATTGCAAAGCAGTCGTCACAAGGAGCGGTAAAGCGTTGGAAAGTGAAAAAGGTGAAGAAATTGTAGAAGAGAACACCACTGATGGGATGCTGGAAGAAACAGATATAGTTGGTGAAAGGGAAAATGATTCTGGAAATGCTCAGTTCGCGCCGCGAACCACCTTCGCGCCGCGAAAAGAGCAGGTTTTGCCCACTGATGTGCAGACTGATCCAGAAGGAAAAAAAGATGTTGAATCAAAGAAAAAGAAGAAATCTGAGAAGGGAGTGAGCGTCATTCCAACTCAACATCTACCCTACCCACATGCTCCATCAAGGAAGGAAAATGCTAGGCATTATGCACGGTTCTTGGACATCTTCAAGCAACTCCAAATCAACATTCCATTTGCTGATGCATTAGAACAAATGCCACGGTATGCTAAATTTATGAAGGACATTCTTACCAAGAAAAGGCGACACGTGGAAGATGAGACCATACTTCTTGATGCACGGTGTAGCGCCATCATCCAGAAGACTCTACCAAGGAAGGAGTCCGACCCGGGCCGGGTTGTTCTACCGGTAACCATTGGAAGCACATACGTTGGGAATGGTTTGATAGATTTGGGCTCTAGTATAAATTTAATCCCCCTTTCCATTGTCAAACGATTGGGAAATGTGGAGATTAAATCAACAAGAATGACCCTCCAACTAGCAGACAAGTCAACAACCTCACCATACGGAATCGCCCAAGACATGCTTGTGAAAGTGGACAAATTTTTGTTTCCGGTGGACTTTGTAATAGTGGAGATGGATGAGAACCGCGATGTACCTCTAATTCTTGGAAGACCTTTTATGAAGACAGCTCGGATGATGATCGACATAGATGATGGGCTAATGAAGGTGAGAGTGCAAGATGAAGAAGTGACTTTTAACCTTTTCGAAGCAATGAAACATCCAACCGACAAGCATGATTCTTTCCGAATCGATGCAAGTGAAGAGGAAGTAGTGGAGGTCGTGAATCAAATCCATATTTCTAACCCTCTTGAAAGATCCCTTATCGGAGCATACAATGTGTTAACCGACAATGAGGAACGAGAGATCGAAGCGATGTTGCACGAGCTAGAATCTTGTGGTGAGCTGGCCTATCAAGAAGAATTAGTGGAAGATTTAGATGCAAAGAAGGAAACTGAAGAGCAAAAGTTAGAATTGAAAATGCTTCCGTCGCACTTGAAGTATGTGTTTCTTGGAGATGAGTGTACTAAACCAGTGATTATAAGCAACACATTGTCCACGCAAGAGGAAGATAAGTTGATTCAAGTTTTGAAAAAGAACCAACGTGCGATAGGGTGGGTGTTATCCGATTTGAAGGGTATTAGTCCGGCCTATTGCATGCACAAGATAATGATGGAGGAAAATTTCAAACCAGTTGCGCAACCTCAGAGGCGTCTGAATCCATCAATGAAAGAGGTGGTTCGGAAAGAAGTTGTCAAACTTTTAGAAGCCGGAATGATTTATCCTATATCTGATAGTGCATGGGTGAGTCCGGTACAAGTGGTCCCCAAGAAAGGCGGGATGACGGTGATTAAAAACGACAAAAATGAGTTGATTCCGACGAGAACAGTGACAAGGTGGAGAATGTGTATCGACTATAGAAGGTTGAACCAAGCCACAAGGAAAGATCATTTCCCACTACCCTTCATGGATCAAATGTTGGAGAGGCTCGCCGGCAAAAATTTCTACTGTTTCTTGGACGGATATTCAGGGTATAATCAAATTTCAGTGAACCCGGTAGATCATGAGAAGACAACTTTTACGTGTCCTTTTGGCATCTTTGCTTACCGAAGAATGCCTTTTGGATTATGTAATGCACCGGCCACATTTCAACGGTGTATGCAAGCTATATTTTCAGACTTGATAGAAGAATGCATTGAGGTGTTCATGGACGATTTTTCTGTTTATGGATCATCTTTTGAAATGTGCTTAAAGCACCTTGATGTAGTTCTGGGGAGATGCGTGGAGACCAACCTAGTGCTCAACTGGGAAAAATGCAATTTTATGGTCACTGAGGGTATAGTACTTGGTCACAAGATTTCTTCTGAAGGGCTAGAGGTGGACAAGGCCAAGGTGGAGGTTATTGAAAAACTGCCACCTCCAACTAACATTAAAGGAATAAGAAGCTTTCTAGGACATGCCGGTTTCTACCGGAGATTCATACAAGACTTTTCAAAGATTGCAAAGCCATTGAGCAATTTGCTCAACAAAGGTACGCCTTTTCTTTTTGATGAGTCATGTCTTAAAGCTTTCTTAGATTTGAAAGAAAAGTTGATCACCGCACCAATAATCGTAGCACCAAACTGGAACCTTGATTTTGAACTCATGTGTGATGCTAGCGATTATGCAGTTGGTGCGGTGTTAGGACAAAGAAGCGATAAAGTTTTCCATGCCATACACTATGCTAGTAAGGTGTTGAATGACGCGCAAGTTAATTATGCAACAACTGAAAAAGAATTACTAGCCATAGTATATGCACTGGAAAAATTTAGAGCTTATTTGATTGGTTCAAGAGTTGTAATCTACACTGACCACCCTGCGATAAAATATCTGCTTACCAAGCCGGATTCAAAACAAAGGCTTATTCGCTGGATCCTTTTATTACAAGAGTTTGATCTAGAGATTCGGGATAAAAAAGGTTCCGAGAACTTGGTGGCAGATCATTTGTCTCGATTGGTCAATATAGAAATTACAAACAAAGAAGAAGAGGTGAGAGAAGAATTTCCAGATGAAAAACTCTATGCGATTCAAGTGAGGCCTTGGTTTGCTGATTTTGCTAACTACAAAGCAACTGGGTTAACACCGGAAGACCTCACTTCCAATCAGAGAAGGAAATTCTTAGCTGATGCAAAATATTATGTCTGGGATGACCCTTATCTTTTTAAAGTAGGAGCAGACAATATTTTGAGAAGGTGTGTAACAATTGAGGAGTCAAGAGACATTCTGTGGCACTGTCACAACTCTCCGTATGGAGGTCACTATAATGGTTTGAGAACAGCCACTAAAGTACTCCAATCGGGTTTTTATTGGCCATCTTTATTCAAAGATGCGCACGAACATGCGAAGAGTTGTGATGCATGCCAACGGAGTGGAGGAATAGGAAAACGGGATGAAATGCCTCTAACCAACATGCTAGAAGTAGAAGTTTTTGATTGTTGGGGTATTAATTTCGTTGGCCCATTCCCCTCTTCTTTCTCAAATGAGTACATCTTAGTAGCTGTCGATTATGTTTCGAAGTGGGTGGAAGCAATTGCCTCACCCAAGGCCGATGCCAAAACTGTGATCAAATTTTTAAAGAAGAACATATTCTCACGTTTTGGTGTGCCTCGAGTGTTGGTGAGTGATGGAGGCTCACACTTCTGCAATACACCCTTAGAAAAAGTTCTGCAACATTATGGTGTAAAGCATAAGGTGACCACTCCGTACCACCCACAAGCGAACGGTCAAACTGAGGTTTCAAACCGGGAAATTAAACGGATCCTTGAGAAAACAGTTTCGAACTCAAGAAAGGATTGGTCCTTAAAACTTGATGAGGCTTTGTGGGCGTATCGCACTGCTTACAAAGCACCTATTGGGCTGACTCCGTTTCAACTGGTGTATGGGAAGACTTGTCATCTTCTAGTTGAAATGGAGCATAGAGCATTATGGGCTCTTAAGTTCTTGAACTTCGACTCCACTCTGGCTGGAGAAAAAAGGAAAGGTCAACTCCATGAGTTGGAGGAACTAAGGAACGATGCATACCATTCTAATAAGCTGTACAAGGAGAAGACAAAAGAGTACCATGATGGAAAGGTCCGCCATAAAGAGTTTCATGTTGGACAGATGGTATTGCTTTTTAACTCAAGGTTGAAGTTGTTTCCGGGTAAATTGAAGTCTAAATGGTCAGGACCATTTGTTGTCAAGGAAGTACGGAATTATGGAGCCATTGTGATAGAGGACCCAAAGTCGCAAGAAAGCTGGACTGTCAATGGTCAAAGATTGAAAATCTATCATAGCGGTGACATAAACCGTGATGTGTGTGTCCTTTCCTTATCTGGATCAAGCTAATCGAGGTACCGTCGAGCTCTTAACGACGTTAAACAAAGTGTTGGTTGGGAGGCAACCCAATGTTGTTAGTTGCATTTTAATTTTCTCTGTTCTGTGATTTTTAGCTCTGATTAAAGTTTTAGAATTTTTAAGTTCTGTTTTTTGCAGTTCGCGCCGCGACCCCCTGTTCGCGCCGCGAACTGAATGAATAAATTTGAGTGGGTTCTGTTTTTTGCAGTTCGCACCGCGACCCCCTGTTCGCGCCGCGAACTGATTGAAAAATTTTAATTGGTTCTGTTTTATGCAGTTCGCGCCGCGAACACTGTTCGCCTCGCGAACTTTGCGTGACAGAAATCATTTAAATACTGTTTAGGTCAATTCTTTCTCATTTTAAACATTCCTCATCTCAAATCACTTTGCCGCGCTTTCGCCCCAATCTCAAAATCCCACCAAATCTTAAAATCTTTCATTTTCCTTTGTTCAAATCTTCATATTTAGCAAGCTTTAGCGATTCAAAAGGTATGTATTCTTAAATTTCTCTTTTACAATCCCTTTTTGGGTTTTTCAATTAGGGTTGGTTAGAAATCGAATTTCTCTGTTGAATACTGCTTGAAATCACTTTGCATGCTTGAATTAGAATAGGATTAGTGTAGGGTTGAGCAATTTGGCTGGTTGGGAGTAGTTTAATCCCTCAATGGTGGAACCCTAGGAAGTTTTGGGATTTCCTGAATTCGCAGAGTTCGCGCCGCGAACTACCCTTCGCGCCGCGAACTGTGAATTCCAGAGCCATTTTCTTTTTGTTAATTGCTGGCTAATGCTGTTCATATCTGTTCTGTGGTTGTTCTGGTGTTGATTGCAGATGTCTAAGAGAACTAAGACCATGGCACCTCCTCAGGCCCATTCTATCCGAAGGTTCATTAGTGAGGAACACGAAGCACGATTTGAGAGCCTCGTCAAGAGAACCATTTTGCCTGAAAGGTTTATTCGGCTAGCTCCAACCGGGGTGTATCACAGCGTGGTTGCGGCTTTTGAGCAACGAAAGTGGATGAAGTTATGTGAGCCGGAAGCCGCAATCAACTACGACCTTGTCCGAGAATTTTATGCGAATGCGATGCATCGCGAGGAGGGTACGACTTTCATTTACCGGTCCAGGGTAAGGGGCAAGATTGTTTCATTTGGAAGGGATGACATTAATTCTTATCTAGGTCATCCCTTAACTCTTGGAGAGGGTGAGAGTTGTGAGTACAGTATCATGGAGGTGGCCAACAGGTGGAATCTGGAAGCGGTCAATGCCACCCTATGTCTCAGTGGAAAATCTTATGAAGTGAATGATCAAGGGCATCCGAAATTGTGGAAAAGGGAAAATTTCAATTTGGAAGCTAGGGCTTTTTTGGTGCTACTGTTGACTAATATCAGACCAAGAAGCCACACCACCATAATTCCTATGGATGTCGGGTGTCTATTGTACTGCATCATGATCGGGAAGTCGGTGGATGTCGCAGCTGGTGTGCTAGCTTATCCAGGACTTATCATGGGACTGTGCCGTAGGACTTATCATGTCGCAGCGGGTGTCTATTGAGAAAGATAGTGTTAAGCGGAACCAATTTCGGGGGCAAAGCTGGTGTGCTAGCTTATCCAGGACTTATCATGGGACTGTGCCGTAGGGCAAATGTTCCCATCCCTGAGGAAGTACACTTCTCGATCACCAGTGTGATCAGTGACGCTTATTTGAACAGGTTTCTGCAAAACCCAAATGAAAAGACTGATGCATCTGGTACTTCTTCCTCTCGAGCCCGAGCCAGATCCCGACCTCAACCTCAACCTCAAAGTACCCCAGGTTTTGATCAGATGGCATTTGCCAACTACTGCTGTGAGAACTTTGAGGCCTCCAGGAGGTCTCAATCCTTTCTTTTCGATGCCATGCAGCAGCAGTTCCAGAACACGTTTCTGGCACCAGAGGCCCGAACTTTTCCATCGCAAGCTGACTATGCAACTTATGCTAATTGGCCTGTGGGCAGGCCAAATTTTATGGGGGGTGCAGGAGGTAGTGCTGACCCAAATGAGGAGATGGAAGATGTTCTCGGAAGTGTAGGTGGTGATGAAGAGGAGGAGGATTGAATTTGTGGAGTTTTGAGAGTGTTGTATGTTTGAGTTTCTTTTTACTAATTCTGTTTTTGTTTTTGGGAATTTTGTAATGTACTTTTGGGTGGCTCTAGTTCACCATGACTTTACCTTAGCACTTTAATTTTTCTTTAGTATTTTGATAATTGCATGAATACTTTTTGAAATTTATGTGTGTTTTAATCAAATATTGGTTTGCCAACATTTTTGTTTAATTGTTCTTACTCATAAGTCAAGCTTTAAGCAACCGAGAAATGATCGCAAAGAAAGAAGCATAGGACACTTCGAGTGGTGATGATAAGAATTAGTGTCGGCATTTCAAGGTACACTTTATCGCTTTCTAGACTTAACATGAGTAGTTTGATGGTGTGTGCAAATTCCATGTCATAAATTCATTGAAGTATATGTCATTTTTGAATCAAAATAGGACTTAACCATTTGTGAGGAAGCTTTCCATTGTACACTAAAAAGCGGGAAACCGAGCATTATTTTAACTCATTCTTATCATGCTAAATCATGCATCAAGCTAGTTGTGTGTAAATTTTTTGAAAATGATAGAGGCATTGTTTGTGAGAAAAACCACTTGACCAAAAAGTTTGAATCAACTAACCTTGTGAGGAATAATCCTTAGTTAAACCCCTTTGAGCTTAATTTAGGATTCATTTTATTGATCATTGAAAAATCAATTGAAAATTGTGGAATAAATGAATCCTAGTTTCTTTCGTGTCAATTGAAACCTTAAATCGAGTTGTTGAAAATTTTGCCTTTTGCTTATGTCTAAGTAGGGAGCATTATTGAATAAATTTGGTTTTGGAATCTAAAGTTGGGGAGAGTAAAGTGAAAAGTTGATTAGAAACTTGGAAAAGTGAATTTTTATGAAAGGGTGAAAATTTGAAAAGAAACAAGAAAAAGAAAATACCCTTGAAACCATAGAGCATAAAAAAAAAAAGATTAGAAAAAGAAAAGCAAAGAAAATGCTCATGGTTGTGTGGAGTTGAAAAGAAAAAGAAAAAGATAGGGACCAAGGAAAAGGAAATTGTGTAGAGTTGAATGTTTGGGGAATGCTCCCTTAGTATAGGCAACTTTGTAAATTCTCTTAATCATATCCTTTCTTGTAACCTAAGCCACATTACAACCTTTGAAAGACCTCTTGATTCTCAATTTTCACATGATTTGGTATTTGTTGTGATAACCGCATGATTTGAGTTGTTGTTGATTTAATTGCTTGGATGAGTGAAAGTAACCCTTCATGTTATTCATCATTATTATGATGTGTGTGTAAGTTTGATTCAATCTTGACATATTTGGCTTTGAATTCCTTGGAATGATTTTTGCACTCAACCATTTCTCTTATTCATGTTTTGTCGAGAATTGAGATAGGTGGATTGAGAAAGTGCCAAACACTTTTGAACCATTTGAAGGTCCTTGATAAATCCTTGCTTCGATCTTTTGTGTCACTGCTTTGGTTGTGAGGGTGGAAACTTTTGTTTAGGGACAAACAAAATGCTAAGTTGGGGAGAGTTGTTAGGGACCAATTAGTACTACTTTTTATATCATTTTATTGGTCCCTTTTACCAAGTTTTGATTTAATTACACACTTTTATCTTCACTATTTTGTATAAATGCAATTAGGTTTAATTTATTTTGTTTTGAATAGCTATTTCACATTGTATGTTAGTTTTGTAGAATTGTGGATAAGCAAGACCATGGATTGCAACAATACATTTTGGAGGAAGCTTGCCAAACAAGGAAGCTGGAGAAGCAACAGTTCGCGCCGCGAAGGCTGCGAATCCAGCAAGCTGACCAAGGGTCAAAAGTGCTGTTGTGCAGGAAAAGTTAATTGCCATTTTGATGTCTGCCTGGGAATTGCTTTTCTGCTTTTATGACAAAGTCCAATTAGGGAAATGTCAACCTTTTTTGGTAGAGACAAAATACATTAACCTAGGGCATTGAAACATGATTGATGATCATTCATACATTGTTCTTGAGAGCTTTTGTAAGGGAAAAAAACAGAGTTTTTCTGCTTGAACTTTCTGCTTTGTAACAATGATGATGAGGAGCTAAACTCCCTTTTGTCAAGATTGGAGGTAGTAGCTATTCTCATCTGTTTATGTATTCACTTTGATTTATATATATGAGATAAAGATTGTTGATGTATTGAATACTGTTTTTGCTTTAAGTTGAAAACCAGATTTGAGTAGTTGTCGAGAGAGATTACTCGAGTTTAGACATAAAACAGATTTTCAAGTAGTGAATAAGTTGTAGAGATAGATTTATTCATTACTATTCTTTGATATTGAACATTAAAGATTGCTATATTGATAGTTAGGTAGAGAGATCGTCTAAGGATCAATATAGTGATTATCACGATATCATTTAGACATAAATGACTTTGAGAGGATATTTGAACATCATCAATAATCTTGAATCTATTTATTTATCATAGGGAATCATAGACATTTGAAATAGTGAACTCCAATCTTGCCAAACTTCTATATTTGACTAAAACCACTTCATAGTTTTGTTAATTTTCACTCACAAAATATTTCTCCAAACAAAACAACCCTGTTACTTTCTAAACTTATAACATTTGACTTATAGAACGGCGGTAATATTACCCAATCTCTGTGGATACGATACAAAAATATTTGCCGAAGATATACTTCTCAACATACAGTCACGACAGTGAGTAGCTCGTCAGGAAGTACAAAGATGAAATTTAATGATGTTCGTGATCTGGTTCTCAGTGAAGAGATCAGGCGAAGAGAGTTGGATGAATCATCATCCTCTTCAGTATTACATACAGAGGAAAGAGGAAGAAATTCAACCAAGGGATATGGACGTGGTAAATCAAAGGACCGACGATCCAAATCCAGAAATCATCGTAGTTTCAATAATTCGAAGACTATCGAATGTTGGAATTGTGGAAAGAAAGGGAATTACAAAAATCAATGTAGACTCCCACCAAAGAATCAAGAGGTAAAGGATGAAGCAAATGGTGTTTCCACTTCAAGAGGAGAAGAAGCGTTGATATGCTCTTTGGAGAATAAGGAAGAGTCTTGGGTGTTAGACTCTGGAGCATCCTTCCATGCCACTTCCCAGAAAGAATTCTTTAATAATTATGTCTCTGGAAACCTCGGTAAAGTTTACCTTGATAATGAGAAATCATGTGAGATTGCAGGTAAAGGTGTAGTGAAGATTAAGTTAGGTGGGTCTAAATGGGAATTGAAAAATGTAAGACATATTCCCGACCTGAAAAAGAACTTAATCTCAGTAGGCCAATTGGCTAGTGAAGGCTACACAACAGTCTTTCATGGTGATCAATGGAGGATTTCAAAGGGTGCAATGACAGTTGCTCGCGGTAAAAAGAGTGGTACTCTTTACAAGACAGCGGGAACTTGTTACTTGATTGCTGTTGCGAGAAATGAAAGTCCCAATCTATGGCACCAAAGATTAGGCCATATGAGTGAGAAAGGGATGAAGATCATGCACTCAAACGGAAAACTACAAGGTCTTAGGTCAATAGAAATTGACATGTGTGAAGACTGTATACTTGGAAAACAAAAACGAGTCAGCTTTCAGACAAATGGGAGAACCCCAAAGAAGGAAAGGCTTGAGCTTATTCACTCTGATGTTTGGGGTCCAACTACCGTCTCATCTATTGGCGGGAAGAAATAGTTCGTGACTTTTATTGATGACCATTCCAGAAAGGTATGGGTATACTTTCTGAAATATAAGTCTGACGTATTTGAGGCTTTCAAGGTGTGGAAAGCGATGGTAGAAAACGAGACTGGATTGAAGATAAAAAAAGCTCCGAACTGACAATGGTGGTGAATATATAGACACCAAGTTCAAGAATCTATGTTATGAGCACGGAATCAGAATGGAGAGGACTGTGCCAGGTACGCCTTAACAGAATGGTGTAGCTGAGCGTATGAATCGAACTTTGACTGAAAGAGCCAGAAGCTTACGTGTGCAGTCAGGCTTACCGAAGCAGTTTTGGGCAGAGGCAGTCAACACATCAGCTTATTTAATCAACCGAGGTCCATCGGTACCATTGGAGCATAGAATACCAGAAGAGGTATGGAGCGATAAAGAGGTAAAACTCTCACATCTTAGAGTTTTCGGATGTGTAGCATATGTGCACATTAGTGATCATGGCAGGAATAAGCTTGATCCCAAATCAAAGAAATGCATTTTCCTCGGTTATGGTGAGGATGAGTTTGGTTATCGACTATAGGATGATGAAAACAAGAAAATGATCCTCAATAGAGATGTGGTATTTAATGAAAGAGTTATGTACAAAGATAGGCATAACACAAGCACCAATGAATTAAAATTAAATGACCCAGTTTATGCAGAGGTTGATGATATCCCAGAAAGTCCTATAATTGAAAATCCTCAATTAGAGGAATCAACTGAACAAAGTAGTGAGCAACAGTATGACGCATCAGAGACTTGTACTCCAACTTCTATATTGAGAAGGTCTTCTCGACCTCATGTTCCCAATAGGAGATACATGGACTACATGTTGCTAACTGATGGAGGTGAGCTTGAAGGCTATGCAGAAACATGTCAGACCACAAATGCTAGTAAGTGGGAGCTTGCAATGAAAGATGAGATGAAGTCTTTAATCTCCAACCAGACATGGGAACTAGTTGAGCTACCTAGTGGAAAGAAGGCACTTCACAACAAATGGGTGTATCGAGTAAAAGAGGATCATGATGGTTCTAAGCGATACAAAGCTCGACTAGTTGTCAAAGGATTTCAGTAAAAAGAAGGAGTTGAGTACACTGAAATCTTTGCTCCAGTTGTGAAACTCAATACTATCAGGTAGGTTTTAAGTATTGTGGCCAGCAAAGAGCTCTACCTTGAGCAATTGGACGTGAAGACTGCATTTCTTCACGGAGACTTAGATGAGGAGATATACATGCACCAACCTGAAGGTTTCTTAGAGGAAGGGAAACAGAATATGGTGTGCAGATTAAAGAAGAGCTTGTATGGCCTGAAACAAGCTCCAAGACAGTGGTATATGAAGTTTGAAAGCTTTATGCACAAGGAAGGGTTCCAGAAGTGCAATGCCGATCACTGTTGTTTCTTCAAGAGATATAAGTCAAATTACATCATTTTGCTACTCTATGTCGATGATATGTTAGTAGCAGGTCCAGATATGGATGAAATCAGAAACTTGAAGATGCAGTTATCAAAGGAGTTTGACATGAAGGATTTGGGTTCAACAAAGAAGATTCTTGGAATGCAAATCATGAGAGATACGCAAAGAGGAATTTTGCAGTTATCTCAGGCAGAGTACATCAATCGTATTTTGCAAAGGTTCAACATGGGCAATGCCAAACCGGTTAGCACACCTCTGGCAAGTCATTTTCGCCTATCCAAGGACCAGTCTCCTCAGACGGAGGAAGAAATAGAATTCATGGATAAGATTCCATATGCTTCAGCCATAGGAAGTTTGATGTACGCAATGGTATGTACTAGGCCAGACATTGGCCATGCAGTGGGAGTTGTAAGCAGGTTTATGGCAAATCCAAGAAAAGCTCATTGGGAAGCAGTCAAGTGGATTTTGCGGTATCTACGAGGCACTAAAAAGAAATGTCTATACTTTGTGTAGCACCTCAAATTTGCACCTACTTCTTGTACATACATTCTCATATTAGGTCATAACATAACATGGTCCACTGCATAACATTGCATTGTCCCTTTGCCTCAAGTGCAAGTCATCAGACAGATTAGGTCAAACTGGTCAGGAGATCAGTCAGTCAAGCAAGCAAGTGCAATTTTCATTGAGCCAAGGCCCTAGGGTTGGTCCAACATGTTCACATGACCTAGGGGTCCTTTTGGAGTGTTTTGGTCAAGGATTGGATGTTCAGAAGTCATCAGTCATGGCTCAGTTCACCAGAAACCCTAAAAGTCAACTGTTGGTCAACTGTGCATTTAATCAGTGATTTGATGGTGGAAATTGGTTTGAGAGGTCTCATTCATGTCCAAATAGGCCTCATATATCATGTCAAACACCATCATGGAAGAATTTGAAGCCAAATCAGAAATTTCCAAAAATAGAAACTGGACCTGTAATTGAAACTTGCCAAAGATGGAAACTTCTTGATCCCAAACTTACATCATGATACAAGCTTCAAATGAATTTTTGCCCAACATGAAAGTTGAAGATCTTGTTCTCCCATTTCCAAAAAGTCCAAGAACACTCAATTCCCATGTATGGTTGGCAAGTTATGATCAATTCATTCTCCAAAATTTTTGAACTTCAAAAGGCCATATCTCTCAAACCATTTGGCCAATTTGGGTGGGGTTTTTTGCAACAAGTCACATTTGATCCCCTCTTTCCAAATATGCAACCATCATTCACCAAAACATTACCAATCAAAATGGCATTTTTGGACTTGCATGAATTAATTTCAAGTGAGGTTGAAAAATGAGTTTCAAAATTAACCACTTCCAACCAATTCTACCAATCAAATATGTTCAGAAATCATATTTTGGACATGTTCAAGGCCCATTTTCGTGCAGTACACACACCCATCACCAACTTGCTTGAAAATTGGCAAAAGGACACTTTTCACCAACTCCATTCCACTTTTTCATGAACCTTGATTAGTACCATTAAACAGAGTATATATTCACCATTTTATCTCTGAAACAAACCCTAGCAGCCACAGAAAGAACAGAAAAAACTCACTCTCTCAAAATCTCATCTCTTGCCATTTTCAAAATCTGTCAACAATTGTCAAAGAACTCAACATTGCCTTGCTTAATACAACATCTAACCACCACCTTGAGCTTGTTTCCACCTTCATTTCACAACTGGAAGGCCATTTCCACGACTGTTTTTGCTAAGCTCCATCAATGGCAGTTCAAGGTTAAAGCCATTTCAAGCTATCTCGAGCCAAGCCAACTTCATCATTCAACTTTGGGAAACTTGAAAAGCATCTGTTTCATCACAAAATAGCCAAACAACCCTTGAATCTCAACTGTTTTGCAGATTTGGTGAGTTTTCGATTTCCACTATTTACAAAACTATGATATGCTTTAGCTAGGTCTTGTTGTGCTGGTCATTCTGAAACTTAAACCACTAAAAATGGTTAAGTATGCTGAAAGTTACATGGATCTAAAGTTTGATAGTTGAATATGTTTTTGATTCGATTCTTGATGATTAGCTCAAATTACTGAAAACCAAGTCTGGATTTGGATTGTGTGATGTTAGACGATTCTAATGTTATGCTTAATTCCCATTTCTGGGATTTTTGTTCATCATTGATTATGAACATCACTGTAGCAAAAACCCTAAAACGCTGCCCAGATTTTTTCGCGTGTGCATGTCGTGGTACTGTTCCAGCCCCCATGACCAATAGAAACATTTCCTGCCTTTGCCCTAAACGACCGTGTTTCAATTAGTGACCCTGGGAATTACAAAATTGCCACTGGCGTGGCATGTGACATATTGAAATATGTTGTTTTTTCATTTTAATTTCACTTTTGATCACAAACTTTGAAAAATCATAACTCTTTTGTTGTTAGTCCAATTTCCATGGGATTTTTTGCATTCTTTTCATCATGATCTCTACTTAATTGTCATAGTTTTTCCAGATTTTTGTGATGAATGGATTTTATCTGGCATTATGGTTTGTGACATGTGCTCATATTTTGTACCTTTTGCCAAAACCTTTGTGAAATGATGATGCATTATCCAATGGCTCCCAAATTTTTTGTGCTTAAACTAGACACATTCATGGTGATTTTGGTTTAGAGTTTGTGAATTTATCTTATCTGGTTGTTGAGTTATGATTTTTTGAATTAGGGTGTGACAATTTGTGTCACACCAATGATGTGCAACTTGATGATTTTCATTACCATGCTTCTTGACTTCAAATTGATGTGAATTTTTGCATGAACCTACTCTTGTATGTCTAGTTTACATGTGAATTTTCTTGGAATTATTTGTGGCATTTCCTAATTGTTTGAGATTTTCTCCCCTGTTTAGTCATATGTTGACTTTTTGTGACACATGTTCCCATATCATTTGTGAAATTCTTATACTTTATTAGATGGACATGAAATTTGACATGAGATTAGTAGACATCTCAAGCTTTGCCATGGTTTTAGACCCATTCATTTCTCATGTGCTATCACTGATTTATGATTTTTTGAAGTTGATACATGTTTGGTTGACTTCTTTGAGCATGTTCAAAATTGCCTTGCCTTTCTGATTTTCATTGACTATCTTCTACTTGTCCAAATGAGATGAAATTTGACATGCATACCATGCTATGGGTTGTGATTGACCATGATTTATTTGGTGATTTTTGGAAATGTTTAAGATTGATTTTGAGCTAAGTCTTGCTGTTGACTTCTATGAGCTTCCATATGCCATTCTTTGATTTAATTTGTTCATGAAATGATGATGATGATTGATATGAATGTGAAACCAATTGGTATTGTTTCTTTATTGTTTGAACATGATTTTGGATGCTTGCCACTTGCTGTTTTAATGTTTTCATTCCCTTTTGACCCTAGGCTTGCCCTAGTGGTCCTGTTACTCATGTTTGAGCTCATTTTTTCAGGTTAAGCAACAATTACCCAATGAGACCAATACAAATTGATTGAGTGTGTTTGTTTATCATTACTAACCTATTTGTTTTGTAGGTTGCTTGGCTCACATGCCTTGAGCTTTGTGCATTGCACATTTATCTGCTTGTGTTGACTGTTGACCTTGGTTTCATTTTGATTTAACTTTGACTTGTGTACTAATGTGGTCTGACTGATTTCAGGCACTTTAGTTGCTTATAGTTCCTTGTGAACTTTGCTTTGCTTTGCTTTATAGCAATTTGCATTGAGGTATAATCCCTTTTCTTCATGTAGTCTGGAAGACCTGGCCTGTTACTTGGCCAGGCAACTGTCTGAAGTCCTCCTTAAGAGGCAATGTTTGTGACTGTTTACCTTTGTCCTTGTATAGAGTCAAAGACCTCCTAAGTGAAGAGGCAATTGGCAGAACCCAAGGGATAAGCAACTTATCCCTTGCTATTCTGTGTGTCATCTGCTTTGCTCACACCACTGTGTTGATGCATTGCAGATACAAACCCAAGATCTTGTACAATTGTACAGTTGAGTCAGTTTCAAATGTGTAGAGGGGTTCCCACTTTCTGAACCCACACATTCTTGTCTTAAGCCCTCCCAGGCCAGGGATAAGAGCTGTGAAGTCTCATCTTCACTCACCTTTCATCTGCTTCACCTTAGCCCCTCAATGGCAAGGTTAAGAGCACCATTTGCCCAGTTCCAGTGGTTTGTTTGTTGAGGTTGATATGACCCCTCGACTAAAACCTGACCTTGTTTGAGCCCATTGCTTGCATATAGTGTGTGCTACTTGTGCTTGTGTGTTTGCTTTAGCTTGCTTCCTGTGCAAGTTAGGTTTAGTTTGACTTGCTTCCTGTGCAAGTTAGGTGTGGCTTGCTTCCTGTGCAAGTCATGATTAGGATAGGCTTGCTTCCTGTGCAAGTTAGTTAGAAACCTTAACTTAGGGATTATTTTGCATGATAACATCTAGGCTCGAGTCGTAGTCTCCCTAGTTGTGTCTCCCTCTGTCATCTGGTTAGGCTAGTCCTTTATCCCTGCGTAGGGGAACTACGTCGCCCTGATCCTCATACCAGATGAGGTACGTAGGCAGGAGATGAGCAGATCTCTCCGGGCGCCTGTGTCTTTGTTTTGTTTTGTTGTGTGCTTGGAAGCTGATGTAAGCCCATCGAGTGGCATTTGGGTTCCAGTGTGGGTTTGTTGGTTCGGATGCTGATGTAAGTCCAGTGATTGGCATTCAGGCTCCACGTTTGCCTCTTTGTGTGTGTTTTGGTTCGGATGCTGATGTAAGTCCAGTGATTGGCATTCAGGCTCCACGTTTGCCTTTGCCAGTGTTTGTTTGTGTGTGTGTCAGCCGAGCTACGAATGCTCTGATTCTCCTTCGTCCAAAGGAGATACGTATGCATAGGATGCGATATCCTAGCGAGCATGTGTCGTTTCCCTAGTCCGAACTACTTCGACTCTGATGTCTATGCCTGATAGACTAAGTAGGCCCAGGATGCGATATCCTGCCGAGTCAGTCTTGTGTGTTTTCTTGTGTCTCCTTCAGCCAGTGCGTGTGTGTTTGAGCAGTGTTTTAGCAACCATTTTCCTTCCTATTGTGCGTGGATCCCGTCGAGTACGACGGATGCGTAGGGGTGCTAATACCTTCCCTTCGCATAACCGACTCCCGATCCCATTCTCTTTGGTCGCGAGACCATGTCTTTTCCAGGTTTACTCTGAGCGTTTCCTTTCCCTCCTTTGGGATAAATAACGCACGGTGGCGGCTCTGTTGTTCTTCGTTTCCCGCCGGTTTTTCGCGTAATGCGACAGCTGGCGACTCTGCTGGGGACTATAGAGAAGTTGACCTATGCTGGTCCATCTTCCCTAAGCGAGTCTCTCCTAGCGCTCTCTAGGATAGGGTTTGGTTGCTTTTGCTGTTATTTATTGCATTCATTTATTTATTGTTTGCATTCATGTTTGCACTTATGTTTGCATTCATTCACATTCATTATTCATCTGGCTGGTTGTCTGTTTCTCTCTGTTGGGGTGGGAGTTACATGAGGTAAAAGGCCCAATACCCAGGCCATGAGTGAAATCTAGGATACCTAGGAATAGAGTGATTCATGGGAAGCGGGTGGTATCGCGCCACTTAGCGGAACATTGATATCACGAGCAGTTCAGACCCTGGTGGGATATTATCGTTACATACTTCGGGTGTGTATATGATGATATTCTGCGAAAGGTTATTTATGCTGCGTTTCTCTCGACCTTACCCTGGCCTAGATGACACCCGTGAGTGGGGAGGGAATGATCATTATTACAGGTACAGTTGGTGACTTGTTGGTGACTTGTTGGTGACTTGTGATCCTGTTGGTGACTATTGGTTCAGAAGTTTGGGGTCTCAGATGACTTTGGGTTTCAGATGAATATGTGGTTCCGAGTTCAAGCCGAAGCTTTGATCCTGTGTTCCAAGAGACACAGCCAACCAGTCCAGTCTGCATCATTTGCATCATAGCATATTTATTTTTCAAAAGAAACGCAATAAAAAAAAAGATACAAAAAAAAAGAAAAGAAAAGAAAAAAAACAAAAAAAAAACTAATCCCTGCATGCATATCATTTCTCAGGTACATTCCAGAGCTTGTTCACTGATAGAGATGGCAACAATCCCAGAGTTGAAGCGGAAGACTTGTTCCTACAGCTTTCACCGTGAACCTTTGACGTCTCTAATTGAGTTGAGCAACCTTATGACCAGTGGTAATCAGAAGGGGTTTGTTGACCAGTATGGAGATATTCTGACACTGTTGAAGATGGTAGTCGATCCGGTGCCGTTGCAGACTCTTCTACAGTTCTACGACCCAGAGCTTCATTGTTTCACCTTTCAAGATTATCAGTTGGCGCCTACTCTTGAGGAGTACTCCATTCTGCTGAGTGTCCCGGTCCGGTATCAGGTTCCTTTCTTGGATGTGCCCAAGGAGGTTAATTTCAGAGTTGTTGCCAGAGCTCTCCATTTGGGTATCAAGGAAGTCAGTGATAGTTGGAAGTCCAGTGGGGATGTTGTAGGATTGCCTTTGAAGTTTCTGCTGAGGGTAGCTAGAGAAGAAGCAGAGAAGGGAAGTTGGGAAGCCTTTCATGCTCAGGTGGCCGTCATGATCTATGGGATCGTCTTGTTTCCGAGTATGCCCAATTTTGTTGACTATGCTGCAGTCAGTATTTTCACTGGAGGAAATCCAGTTCCTACCCTATTAGCTGACACTTACTATGCTATTCACAGTAGGCATGGTAAGGGTGGGGCTATCAGGTGTTGTCTCCCGCTTTTGCTCAGATGGTTCTTGTCTCTCCTGCCAGTCAGTGGACCTTTTGTGGATGCTCAGAGCACGCATAAGTGGACTCAGAGGGTTATGTCTCTTACTTCCTATGATATCAGATGGCAATCTTACCGGATGGATGTGCGTAACGTCGTTATGATCTGTGGAGGATTCCGTAATGTGCCACTCGTAGGGACTAGGGGTTGCATCAATTACAACCCGGTTCTTTCTCTTCGCCAGTTGGGGTTTGTGATGAAGGGAAGACCACTTGAGGCTGAGGTAGCTGAAAGTGTGTATTTTGAGAAGCAGAGTGACCCGACCAGATTGGAGCAGATAGGAAGAGCTTGGAAGTCTATTGGTATGAAGGATGGATCTGTCTTAGGGAAGAAGTTTGCCGTTGCTATGCCCGATTACACTGATTGGGTCAAGGAGAGAGTAGAAACTTTGTTGTTACCCTACGATAGGATGGAGCCGTTGCAGGAGCAACCACCTTTGATCCTTGCTGAGAGTGTGCCTGCGGAGCACTACAAGCAAGCCCTGATGGAGAATCGCCGTTTGAGAGGGAAGGAGCAAGATACCCAGATGGAGCTGTACAAAGCCAAAGCTGATAGTTTGAACTTGGCTCATCTACTCAGAGGAGTGCGAGAAGAAGATGCTAGCAGACTGAGAAGCAAGAAGAGATCCTACGAGGAGATGGAGAGCATGTTAGATGCAGAACACCGGGAGTGCTTGAGGCTGCAGAGAGTTGAGGCCAGCTATCAGAAGAAGATCAGAGGCTTGGAGAAGCAACTCAGAGATAAAGACATCCAGTTGAAGAAGGAAGTAGACTTGAGACAGGCATCAGAGAACCACCTTGGAGGAGAAGTGGTAGAGCTTAGACGACAACTGAAGGAGAAGATCACTCTTTTTCCAGAATGTTCAGAATGTGACCTGTTGATAGACCAGTGTCAGTACTTGAAGACTCTCATTCCGGGAGGCCGTTTGTCTTAGCTTGTATCTTTGATATGTATGTTGAGAATCACCTCCAGGCTTGTTGGATGGGATTCATTGTTGTACTCCGATTGTTTGGATTTTATTTGTCGACTTTGTTGTATGATCCTGTTACTCATATAGATGAGGTTGTTGGTTTCACCTTGTACTCATCACTCTTGTGTATGTTGTTTCTGTGCTTCTATGTTGTTCTTGCTGCAGGTTGCCATCTTTTGAGGATGACTCAGGCTCTTTGAATGCCTGAGGAATGAACATATCATGTGCATCATACGCATCATTAGCACCATACTCATATCATTTTGCATAACAGGTGTTCTTGGTCGTGACTTCTCACTCTTGGTTCCTGTTCAGGCAGGATAGCTGATCAACGTCCGCACCGCTACTCAACAAGACTGAATCAACAGAGAGGTATGGATCAAGTTCAAGCTGAGTTGGCTGAGATGAAGGCTAACATGGCCCAGTTCATGAATATGATGCAAGGGGTTGCACAAGGTCAAGAAGAACTTCGAGCCCTGGTTCAGAGACAAGAGGATGCAATTCCACCGGTCAACCATGCTCCGCCAGAGGGAGGCCCGGTCAATGATAATAATGTTGTTGCTGCTGTACCCATCAACAACTATGCTGTAGGTGATGAGTTGGGGGGTATTCGAATCAACGGTCAACCTATTGCTCCAGATGCCGCTAATGCCAGAGCAGTCCGTGCCCCGGCCCGTAATCCTGCTCCGATTGTTGACAGACAAGAGGATATGTTCACTCTGCTCAGTGAAGACGAAGACGTTCTGGGAAGGGTTGATGAGAGGGATCGTAAAGTTGATGCCCTTGCTGAGAAAATTAGAGCTATGGAATGTCAGAATTCTCTCGGTTTTGATGTTACCAATATGGGGTTGGTGGAAGGTTTGAGAATCCCTTACAAGTTCAAAGCACCGTCCTTCGATAAATACAACGGTACTTCTTGCCCTCGCACCCATGTGCAGGCTTATTATCGAAAAATCTCTGCGTATACCGATGATGAAAAGATGTGGATGTATTTTTTCCAAGATAGTCTATCTGGGGCTTCTTTGGACTGGTACATGGAATTAAAGAGAGATTCGATCCGATGCTGGAGGGATCTGGGTGAGGCCTTCTTGAGGCAATATAAACATAACATGGACATGGCGCCTAACCGGACTCAGCTGCAGAGTCTATGTCAGAAATCCGGAGAGAGCTTCAAGGAGTACGCCCAGAGGTGGCGTGAACTGGCTGCTAGAGTTCAACCCCCTATGCTGGAGAGGGAGTTGACAGATATGTTTATCGGTATTCTTCAAGGTGTGTTTATGGACCGTATGGGGAGCTGCCCATTCGGTAGTTTTTCTGATGTTGTCATTTGTGGAGAGAGGACTGAGAGCTTGATTAAAACTGGGAAGATCCAAGATGCTGGTTCCTCTTCTTCTAAGAAGCCGTTTGTTGGGGCACCTCGTCGAAGAGAGGGTGAAACTAATGTTGTTCAACACCGCAGAGATCAGAACAGAAGTGAATACCGTCAAGCTGCTGCAGTAACCATTCCGGCACCTCAACCTCGTCAACAACAACAACAAAGAGTTCAACAACCACAACAACAACAACAGCAACGTCCGTATCAGCCCAGACAAAGGATGCCTGATCGACGTTTTGATTCGCTACCCATGTCGTACGCCGAACTGCTGCCCGAACTACTCAGGTTGGGGTTGGTTGAGTTGCGTACAATGGCTCCGCCTACAGTATTGCCTCCTGGGTACGACGCCAACGTCCGTTGTGACTTTCACTCTGGGGCACCAGGGCATCATACTGAGAAGTGTCGGGCTCTCCAGCACAAGGTCCAAGATTTGATCGATGCCAAGGCGATCAACTTCGCTCCAGTGCCTAACGTCGTAAACAACCCTATGCCTCAGCATGGTGGGCATAGAGTGAACAATATTGAGGGGAAAGAAGCTGAAGATCTGGTTGTTAATGTTGATGATGTTCAGACTTCTCTGCTAGTTGTGAAGGGCCGTCTGCTGAATGGGGGTATCTACTCGGGCTGTGATGAGGATTGTTTGGGCTGTGCCGAATCTGAGAATGGTTGCGACCAGTTAAGGGCCGGTATCCAGGGTATGATGGATGAGGGTTGTTTGCAATTCAGTAGGGCTGTAAAAGATCGTGGAACAGTGTCAACTATCACCATTTACTTTAAACCGTCTGAAGAACGTGGACAAAGGGTCGTTAGTGCACCTGCAACAAATGGTACCCCAGTTACCATTTCCGTGCCTGTAACCATCAGTGCTCCAACTACTATCGTTGCGTCTGGAAGAAGGGCTGTTGAGAATAGTAGAGTCGTGCCGTGGAAGTATGATAATGCTTACCGCAGTAACAGAAGGGCTGAAAGTCAGACGAGACCAGTGAATCAAGCTCCAGTGACAATTGGTTTACCGAATAGAGTTCCTGCAACTGTTGGTCCGGCTGTGGATAATGTAGGGGGTCCAGGAGGTTTTACCAGAAGCGGTCGTCTGTTCGCACCGCAGCCTTTGAGGGACAATAATGCTGAGGCTCTCGCCAAAGCAAAGGGTAAGCAAGTTGTGGTTGAGGAAGAACCTGTCCAGAAGGAAGCGCCCGAGGGGTCATTTGAGAAGGACGTGGAGGAGTTTATGAAGATAATCAAGAAGAGTGACTACAAGATTGTAGATCAGTTGAACCAAACTCCGTCCAAGATTTCTATACTTTCACTGTTGTTGTGCTCTGAGGCACACCGTAATGCCTTGCTGAAGATGTTGAATCTGGCTTACGTGCCTCAGGAGATTTCTGTCAATCAACTGGAGGGTGTGATGGCCAATGTGAGCACCAGGCATGGTGTAGGATTCACCAACCTGGACTTAACGCCTGAAGGGCGAAACCATAACAAAGCCTTGCACATCACCATGGAGTGCAAGGGGGCAGTGTTGTCTCACGTATTGGTAGACACCGGGTCGTCGCTGAATGTGCTGCCTAAGCAGATTCTGAAGAAGATTGATGTGGAAGGGTTTGTGCTTACTCCCAGTGACCTGATCGTTCGTGCTTTCGACGGATCCAAACGTTCTGTGTGTGGGGAAGTTACCTTGCCTGTGAAGATAGGTCCTGAGGTATTCGATATCATCTTCTATGTTATGGACATCCAGCCCGCCTATAGTTGTTTATTGGGGCGTCCATGGATTCATGCAGCAGGGGCAGTCTCGTCGACTCTCCATCAAAAGCTCAAGTATGTCTGGAACGGTCAGATTGTGACCGTGTGCGGTGAAGAAGAGATTCTGGTGAGTCATCTATCCTCGTTCAAATATGTTGAGGTGGATGGCGAGATCCACGAAACCTTATGCCAGGCGTTTGAGACTGTGGCTCTTGAGAAAGTGGCGTACGCTGAGCAGAGGAAGCCAGGTGCTTCAATTACTTCTTACAAGCAGGCTAAGGAGGTTGTTGATTCTGGCAAAGCTGAAGGCTGGGGCAAGATGGTGGACTTGCCTGTCAAAGAAGACAAATTTGGCGTTGGTTATGAGCCTCTCCAAGCAGAGCAGAATGGTCAAGCGGGTCCGAGTACCTTTACCAGCGCTGGGCTGATGAATCATGGCGACGTCTCTGCAACCGGTAGTGAAGACTGTGACAGTGATTGTGATTTGGACAACTGGGTTCGCCCGTGTGCACCAGGGGAGTCTATCAACAACTGGACGGCTGAAGAAGTGGTCAAGTTACTCTTCTGACAGAGTAATTTTCTGTTGTTTTGTCATTTTGCATGAAAATCCTACGATCTGCCCAAGGCGTAGTGATTCATTGTAGGGCCTCATCATGTTTTAATGATTATCATTAATGAAGGACATTTTTTGCAATCAAACTTTGTGATCCCTGTCTTTCTATTTTTTGTTTTCATCTTTTTCAAAAAAAAAACAATAAAAATGGCAATGTTTTTGTTTTTTGTGACTTTATTGAACTCTTTTTCTAAAACAAAGCATTAAACATGCAGAAGCGATCTTATGGCATTCACTATGAACAGTTCTGTTATGGCTCAGTATGATTTCGACAATCCCATCTACCAAGCTGAAGAGGAGAGTGAGGAAGACTGTGAACTCCCTGCAGAATTGGTCAGATTGCTGAAGCAGGAGGAAAGGGTCATCCAACCTCATCAGGAGGAGTTGGAGGTTGTTAATTTGGGTACTGAGGACGCCAAAAGAGAAATCAAGATTGGGGCTGCTTTAGAGGAC
This sequence comes from Lathyrus oleraceus, assembly GCF_024323335.1. Lineage (NCBI taxonomy): Eukaryota > Viridiplantae > Streptophyta > Magnoliopsida > Fabales > Fabaceae > Lathyrus > Lathyrus oleraceus. The sequence goes on from NC_066580.1 coordinate 370,387,605, forward strand.
TCTGTCAAGAGGAGGCTGATTGAGATGCTGAGAGAATATGTGGAGATATTCGCCTGGTCATATCAAGATATGCCTGGGTTGATACAGACATTGTGGTGCATCGATTACCTCTTAGAGAAGGATGTCCTTCGGTCAAGCAGAAGCTTCGTAGAACGAGTCCTGATATGGCAACTAAGATCAAGGAAGAGGTTCAGAAGCAGTGGGATGCGGGTTTTTTGGCTGTTACGAGTTATCCCCCATGGGTGGCCAACATCGTTCCTGTGCCGAAGAAGGATGGTAAAGTCAGAATGTGTGTCGATTACCGGGATTTGAATAGAGCGAGTCCGAAAGATGATTTCCCATTACCTCACATTGATGTATTGGTTGATAATACGGCTCAATCCTCGGTATTCTCTTTCATGGATGGTTTCTCTGGATATAATCAGATCAAGATGGCGCCAGAGGACATGGAAAAGACGACATTCATTACACCTTGGGGCACGTTCTGCTATAAGGTGATGCCATTTGGGCTAAAGAATGCTGGTGCTACCTATCAGAGGGCAATGACGACTCTTTTTCATGACATGATGCACAAAGAAATTGAAGTGTACGTAGATGATATGATTGCGAAGTCGCAGACAGAAGAGGAGCACTTGGTTAATTTGCAGAAGCTGTTTGATCGGTTGAGAAAGTTCAAGCTGAGGTTGAATCCGAACAAGTGTACGTTTGGGGTGAGATCAGGGAAGCTTTTAGGCTTCATTGTCAGTGAGAAAGGGATTGAGGTTGATCCAGCAAAAGTCAAAGCTATTCAAGAGATGCCTGAACCGAAAACGGAGAAGCAAGTCCGTGGGTTTTTAGGGAGGTTGAACTACATTGCAAGGTTCATATCTCACCTAACTGCCACATGTGAACCAATTTTCAAACTGCTCAGAAAGAATCAGGCGATCAAGTGGAATGATGATTGTCAGAAGGCTTTTGACAAGATTAAAGAGTATTTACAGAAACCTCCAATCCTTATACCTCCAGTTCCAGGGAGACCTTGATAATGTACCTGTCAGTGACTGAGAACTCGATGGGGTGTGTATTGGGACAGCATGACGAGTCTGGTCGAAAAGAGCATGCCATATACTACCTTAGCAAAAAGTTTACCGACTGTGAAACAAGATATTCACTGCTCGAGAAAACTTGCTGTGCTTTGGCCTGGGCTGCTCGCCGACTGAGGCAGTATATGTTGAACCATACTACCTTATTGATTTCTAAGATGGATCCAGTGAAGTACATCTTTGAGAAACCGGCTCTCACCGGACGCGTTGCTCGTTGGCAGATGATTCTAACAGAATATGATATTCAGTACACGTCACAAAAGGCCATCAAAGGTAGTATTCTGTCAGACTACCTCGCCGAGCAACCGATTGAAGATTATCAGCCTATGATGTTTGAATTCCCTGATGAAGACATCATGTATCTTAAGATGAAAGATTGCGAAGAGCCTTTGTCGAGGAAGGACCGGATCCGGATGACAAATGGACACTGATGTTTGATGGGGCTGTGAATATGAACGGTAACGGTGTTGGGGCAGTATTGATCAATCCTAAAGGTGCTCATATACCTTTTTCTGCCAGATTGACGTTTGACGTCACCAACAACGAAGCTGAGTATGAGGCTTGTATCATGGGGATAGAAGAAGCCATTGATCTGAGGATCAAAACTCTTGATATATTTGGAGATTCCGCTCTAGTGGTCAATCAAGTCAATGGAGATTGGAATACGAATCAGCCGCATTTGATTCCGTATAGAGATTACACCAGAAGAATACTGACGTTCTTCAAGAAGGTGAAGTTGTATCATGTCCCCCGGGATGAGAATCAAATGGCTGATGCCTTGGCTACTTTGTCGTCTATGATCAAAGTTCATTGGTGGAATCATGTGCCACATGTTGCGGTGAATCGACTCGAGAGGCCTGCGTATGTGTTTGCAGCCGAGTCTGTTGTGATTGATGAGAAGCCGTGGTATTATGACATCAAGAACTTCCTCAAGACTCAGGAGTATCCTGAAGGTGCGTCGAAGAATGACAAGAAAACCCTGAGGAGGCTAGCTGGAAGCTTCTATTTGAATCAGGATGATGTGTTGTATAAGAGAAACTTTGACATGGTCTTGCTCAGATGCGTGGACAGACCCGAGGCGGACATGTTAATGCAGGAAGTTCATGAAGGTTCCTTCGGTACTCATGCCGGCGGACATGCAATGGCTAAGAAATTGTTGAGAGCGGGTTATTACTGGATGACTATGGAATCCGATTGTTTCAAGTATGCTCGGAAGTGCCATAAGTGTCAAATTTATGCTGATAAGGTGCATGTACCACCAAGCCCTCTGAATGTCATGAATTCGCCTTGGCCGTTTGCCATGTGGGGCATTGATATGATTGGGAAGATTGAGCCTACTGCTTCGAATGGACATCGCTTCATTTTGGTAGCGATTGACTATTTCACCAAATGGGTGGAAGCAGCTTCCTATGCTAACGTTACCAAACAAGTGGTTACCCGGTTCATCAAGAAAGAAATCATATGTCGTTATGGAGTTCCTGAGAGAATCATCACTGACAATGGTTCGAATCTCAATAACAAGATGATGAAAGAGCTTTGTAAAGATTTCAAGATTGAACATCACAATTCTTCTCCTTACAGACCGAAGATGAATGGTGCTGTAGAAGCGGCGAACAAGAATATCAAGAAGATTGTGCAGAAGATGGTCGTTACGTACAAGGATTGGCATGAGATGCTGCCTTTCGCTTTGCATGGGTACCGTACCTCAGTACGTACGTCGACCGGGGAAACCCCTTACTCCCTTGTGTATGGTATGGAAGTTGTCCTACCTGTTGAAGTGGAGATTCCTTCTCTGAGAGTTTTATTGGATGTCAAGCTGGACGAGGCCGAGTGGATTCGAACAAGGTTTAACGAGTTGAGCCTTATCGAAGAGAGACGGCTAGCAGCTGTATGCCATGGACAGTTGTATCAGCGAAGGATGAAGCGAGCCTTTGATCAGAAAGTGCATCCTCGAAGCTATCAGATCGGTGATCTAGTTTTGAAGAGGATCCTCCCTCCCGGTACAGATAACAGGGGCAAGTGGACTCCTAATTATGAAGGTCCATATGTTGTGAAAAAGGTATTCTCCGGTGGAGCCTTGATGCTTAAAACTATGGATGGTGAAGATTTTCCGTCTCCTGTTAACTCAGATGTAGTAAAAAAATACTTCGCATAAATTGACCCGCTGGACAAGAAAAAAAAAAGAGTCCAGGCAAAAAAAGGGCATCCCGGCGAACCAAAAAACAGAAAGAAAAGGTTCGGGCAAAAATTAGGGATAAAATGAAAAGAATTTGTACACCCGGTAAGTCGAAAACCCGCAAGGGCGGCTTAGGCAAAAATGGGTATCCCGGTGGATTGAAAACCCGAAAGGGCGATCCAGCCAAAAGAGGGATTAAAGCGAAGACTACAGTCTGAGTTGTCTGTACTTCATCAAGCTTTGTCGTCTGCCATCTCGAAAGATGTGATCCGTCCAGTCATTCTTCTCAGAAAGCAGGGAGTTGGGAGGAAAACTGATGATCTGTGAGTTATAACAGAATTGGGAAATAGTGGATGCCGTGTTCACATTGCCATTAGGATAGATTTTTTCCTTTTGTGCGCAATTACCTCTTTCTAGGAATTGCTTCCCAATGTATTTGCCTTTTCAGGCACATTTTCAATCAATAAAAGTCGTTATTCAGATAAATGGCTCTTTTGTTTTTATTTTTACTGTTTTGTTTGCAAAAATGTCCGAATTTTTGATAAGCATTGCATATAAGAACATGAAGGCTACACAATAACGTGCAAAAAGACAAAACATTTGAAAATCATTTTGAATGGTTAGGACACTTGAGCGTATCTTGTCCATGTATCCCCTGGGGGCATTTTGTTGTGCTGTTTTTCAGGATTGGCATCTGTGAGGACGTTTCCTCAGCAGATATTTTTCCCAAGCAAGTTTGAGAGCTATCAGAGCTATGTTCCCCTGCGGAGACGTCTGTGGATAGTGCCTTCTATTCCCCAGCAGATCCAAGGATTGCCTATCCCCAGCAGGCCTGTATTTGCCGATTTCCTCCCCGAGTGAGGCAGGTTCATTGAAATTTATCTCCAGCATTTATCCTATCTGTGGACTGAAGGATATCCCCAGCGGAGTTTACCTTTCCCCGGCAGCAGTGCTATTCTCCAACATGAGTGAGAAGTCGTTGCTCTCCCTACAACGTCTCCCCGCAGAGTTGGAGTACCCGATCAGTTTTGGCTCCCTAGCCGGAGTTTTTCATCATTTTTGCATTTTTGCATTTTAGTGATCATTGCATCCTCAAACTGCGTAGCATTCCCATTCAGTATGGAGCATTACGCCATAGAAAAATTCAAACATATGCATTCATGTGTTAACCTCACCAGACCGTATCCCCGGCAGAGGCGGATCATTTCATTCAAACATCAGCACAGCAAGTCTGCTACAGTTGCTCTTGACAGCATTCAGGATTGATATCCCCACAAAAGTTTATTACCTCACCCGTTGGTGACAGAAAGTTTGTTTCTCCCCAGTGAGACCCCCAGCAAGTGGTCAACCTTGCCTTGACATATCTAAGATGTTATTCTTGTGATACCGGTAAGTGTCATGCCAGTGCCCGCGTGTGTTTCTTTGTTTGGTGTCGGTAAACACCATTGTTTTGATGTCGGTAAACATCGAGTCTCACTCCAGTCATCAGTAAATGTCTGGTCATCATTGTTTTGATGTCTGTAAACATCGGGTATTCTCCCCAGTCATCGGTAAATGTCTGGTCATCATTTTTGGTGTCGGTAAACACCATTGTTTCGGTGTCTGTAAACATCGGGTATTCTCCCCAGTCATCGGTAAATGTCTGGTCATCATTTTGGTGTCGGTAAACACCATTGTTTCGGTGTCTGTAAACATCGGGTATTCTCCCCAGTCATCGGTAAATGTCTGGTCATCATTTTTGGTGTCGGTAAACACCATTGTTTCGGTGTCTGTAAACATCGGGTTTTCTCCCCAGTCATCGGTAAATGTCTGGTCATTTTTTGATGTCGGTAAACATCATCTTTCGATGTCGGTAAACATCGAGTCTTTTCTGCAGTCATCGGTAAATGTCTGATAATCCCCATCTAGAGATCCCCAGTAGAGTCATCGGTAAATGTCCTATCTGGTTTCCAGTTGCAAATACTTGTTTTTTCCCTTAGTGAAGTGTTCCCCGGTCATCGGTAAATGTCTGGTCGTTTTTGGATGTCGGTAAACATCATCTTTCGATGTCGGTAAACGTCGAGTCTCATCCCAGTCATCGGTAAATGTCTGGTCATGCTTTGTTTCCTTGTTGATAAAATCAAGACCCCCAGAAGTCGTCGGTAAACGTCTTGTCTGATTACACCACAAAGATTTTGTTCCTCCCCAAGTGGAGACGCCATCGGTAAATGGCCCCGTTTTCTTCGATATCGGTAAATATCGGATCCCCAGTTGCAGTAGCCATCGGTAAATGGTCGAGTTGAAGTTGATATCGGTAAATGTCAAGTTTCTTTGAAGCCACCATTGGTAAATGGTCTTGCTTCCTTTTACATCAGAGTTGTTTCCCAGCAGCCATCGGTAAATGGTCTTGCTGAAGTTGATATCGGTAAATATCAAGTTTCCAGTTTCTAACCATTGGTAAATGGTTTCGCTTTTCTGAAGTTGTCAATTGCAGGCGTCATCGGTAAATGACGTGGTTCTCCTTGTATCATATCCGGCAGAGTGCAAATTTCTACGGTTCTTGGTATTCAATCCCTGTTTACCCTGGAAGTCTGACAGCCGTTGCTATCATCCGTTCGGGTTCCCAGCTGATTGAATAGGGGCAGTTGTAGCACCTCAAATTTGCACCTACTTCTTGTACATACATTCTCATATTAGGTCATAACATAACATGGTCCACTGCATAACATTGCATTGTCCCTTTGCCTCAAGTGCAAGTCATCAGACAGATTAGGTCAAACTGGTCAGGAGATCAGTCAGTCAAGCAAGCAAGTGCAATTTTCATTGAGCCAAGGCCCTAGGGTTGGTCCAACATGTTCACATGACCTAGGGGTCCTTTTGGAGTGTTTTGGTCAAGGATTGGATGTTCAGAAGTCATCAGTCATGGCTCAGTTCACCAGAAACCCTAAAAGTCAACTGTTGGTCAACTGTGCATTTAATCAGTGATTTGATGGTGGAAATTGGTTTGAGAGGTCTCATTCATGTCCAAATAGGCCTCATATATCATGTCAAACACCATCATGGAAGAACTTGAAGCCAAATCAGAAATTTCCAAAAATAGAAACTGGACCTGTAATTGAAACTTGCCAAAGATGGAAACTTCTTGATCCCAAACTTACATCATGATACAAGCTTCAAATGAATTTTTGCCCAACATGAAAGTTTAAGATCTTGTTCTCCCATTTCCAAAAAGTCCAAGAACACTCAATTCCCATGTATGGTTGGAAAGTTATGATCAATTCATTCTCCAAAATTTTTGAACTTCAAAAGGCCATATCTCTCAAACCATTTGGCCAATTTGGGTGGGGTTTTTTGCAACAAGTCACATTTGATCCCCTCTTTCCAAATATGCAACCATCATTCACCAAAACATTACCAATCAAAATGGCATTTTTGGACTTGCATGAATTAATTTCAAGTGAGGTTGAAAAATGAGTTTCAAAATTAACCACTTCCAACCAATTCTACCAATCAAATATGTTCAGAAATCATATTTTGGACATGTTCAAGGCCCATTTTCGTGCAGTACACACACCCATCACCAACTTGCTTGAAAATTGGCAAAAGGACACTTTTCACCAACTCCATTCCACTTTTTCATGAACCTTGATTAGTACCATTAAACAGAGTATATATTCATCATTTTATCTCTGAAACAAACCCTAGCAGCCACAGAAAGAACAGAAAAAACTCACTCTCTCAAAATCTCATCTCTTGCCATTTTCAAAATCTGTCAACAATTGTCAAAGAACTCAACATTGCCTTGCTTAATACAACATCTAACCACCACCTTGAGCTTGTTTCCACCTTCATTTCACAACTGGAAGGCCATTTCCACGACTGTTTTTGCTAAGCTCCATCAATGGCAGTTCAAGGTTAAAGCCATTTCAAGCTATCTCGAGCCAAGCCAACTTCATCATTCAACTTTGGGAAACTTGAAAAGCATCTGTTTCATCACAAAATAGCCAAACAACCCTTGAATCTCAACTGTTTTGCAGATTTGGTGAGTTTTCGATTTCCACTATTTACAAAACTATGATATGCTTTAGCTAGGTCTTGTTGTGCTGGTCATTCTGAAACTTAAACCACTAAAAATGGTTAAGTATGCTGAAAGTTACATGGATCTAAAGTTTGATAGTTGAATATGTTTTTGATTCGATTCTTGATGATTAGCTCAAATTACTGAAAACCAAGCCTGGATTTGGATTGTGTGATGTTAGACGATTCTAATGTTATGCTTAATTCCCATTTCTGGGATTTTTGTTCATCATTGATGATGAACATCACTGTAGTAAAAACCCTAAAACGCTGCCCAGATTTTTTCGCGTGTGCATGTCGTGGTACTGTTCCAGCCCCCATGACCAATAGAAACATTTCCTGCCTTTGCCCTAAACGACCGTGTTTCAATTAGTGACCCTGGGAATTACAAAATTGCCACTGGCGTGGCATGTGACATATTGAAATATGTTGTTTTTTCATTTTAATTTCACTTTTGATCACAAACTTTGAAAAATCATAACTCTTTTGTTGTTAGTCCAATTTCCATGGGATTTTTTGCATTCTTTTCATCATGATCTCTACTTAATTGTCATAGTTTTTCCAGATTTTTGTGATGAATGGATTTTATCTGGCATTATGGTTTGTGACATGTGCTCATATTTTGTACCTTTTGCCAAAACCTTTGTGAAATGATGATGCATTATCCAATGGCTCCCAAATGTTTTGTGATTAAACTAGACACATTCATGGTGATTTTGGTTTAGAGTTTGTGAATTTATCTTATCTGGTTGTTGAGTTATGATTTTTTGAATTAGGGTGTGACAATTTGTGTCACACCAATGATGTGCAACTTGATGATTTTCATTACCATGCTTCTTGACTTCAAATTGATGTGAATTTTTGCATGAACCTACTCTTGTATGTCTAGTTTACATGTGAATTTTCTTGGAATTATTTGTGGCATTTCCTAATTGTTTGAGATTTTCTCCCCTGTTTAGTCATATGTTGACTTTTTGTGACACATGTTCCCATATCATTTGTGAAATTCTCATACTTTATTAGATGGACATGAAATTTGACATGAGATTAGTAGACATCTCAAGCTTTGCCATGGTTTTAGTCCCATTCATTTCTCATGTGCTATCACTGATTTATGATTTTTTGAAGTTGATACATGTTTGGTTGACTTCTTTGAGCATGTTCAAAATTGCCTTGCCTTTCTGATTTTCATTGACTATCTTCTGCTTGTCCAAATGAGATGAAATTTGACATGCATACCATGCTATGGGTTGTGATTGACCATGATTTATTTGGTGATTTTTGGAAATGTTTAAGATTGCTTTTGAGCTAAGTCTTGCTGTTGACTTCTATGAGCTTCCATATGCCATGCTTTGATTTAATTTGTTCATGAAATGATGATGATGATTGATATGAATGTGAAACCAATTGGTATTGTTTCTTTATTGTTTTAACATGATTTTGGATGCTTGCCACTTGCTGTTTTAATGTTTTCATTCCCTTTTGACCCTAGGCTTGCCCTAGTGGTCCTGTTACTCATGTTTGAGCTCATTTTTTCAGGTGAAGCAACAATTACCCAATGAGACCAATACAAATTGATTGAGTGTGTTTGTTTATCATTACTAACCTATTTGTTTTGTAGGTTGCCCTGCTCACATGCCTTGAGCTTTGTGCATTGCACATTTATCTGCTTGTGTTGACTGTTGACCTTGGTTTCATTTTGATTTAACTTTGACTTGTGTACTAATGTGGTCTGACTGATTTCAGGCACTTTAGTTGCTTATAGTTCCTTGTGAACTTTGCTTTGCTTTGCTTTATAGCAATTTGCATTGAGGTATAATCCCTTTTCTTCATGTAGTCTGGAAGACCTGGCCTGTTACTTGGCCAGGCAACTGTCTGAAGTCCTCCTAAAGAGGCAATGTTTGTGACTGTTTACCTTTGTCCTTGTATAGAGTCAAAGACCTCCTAAGTGAAGAGGCAATTGGCAGAACCCAAGGGATAAGCAACCTATCCCCTGCTATTCTGTGTGTCATCTGCTTTGCTCACACCACTGTGTTGATGCATTGTAGATACAAACCCAAGATCTTGTACAATTGTACAGTTGAGTCAGTTTCAAATGTGTAGAGGGGTTCCCACTTTCTGAACCCACACATTCTTGTCTTAAGCCCTCCCAGGCCAGGGATAAGAGCTGTGAAGTCTCATCTTCACTCACCTTTCATCTGCTTCACCTTAGCCCCTCAATGGCAAGGTTAAGAGCACCATTTGCCCAGTTCCAGTGGTTTGTTTGTTGAGGTTGATATGACCCCTCGACTAAAACCTGACCTTGTTTGAGCCCATTGCTTGCATATAGTGTGTGCTACTTGTGCTTGTGTGTTTGCTTTAGCTTGCTTCCTGTGCAAGTTAGGTTTAGTTTGACTTGCTTCCTGTGCAAGTTAGGTGTGGCTTGCTTCCTGTGCAAGTCATGATTAGGATAGGCTTGCTTCCTGTGCAAGTTAGTTAGAAACCTTAACTTAGGGATGATTTTGCATGATAACATCTAGGCTCGAGTCGTAGTCTCCCTAGTTGTGTCTCCCTCTGTCATCTGGTTAGGCTAGTCCTTTATCCCTGCGTAGGGGAACTACGTCGCCCTGATCCTCATACCAGATGAGGTACGTAGGCAGGAGATGAGCAGATCTCTCCGGGCGCCTGTGTCTTTGTTTTGTTTTGTTGTGTGCTTGGAAGCTGATGTAAGCCCATCGAGTGGCATTTGGGTTCCAGTGTGGGTTTGTTGGTTCGGATGCTGATGTAAGTCCAGTGATTGGCATTCAGGCTCCACGTTTGCCTCTTTGTGTGTGTTTTGGTTCGGATGCTGATGTAAGTCCAGTGATTGGCATTCAGGCTCCACGTTTGCCTTTGCCAGTGTTTGTTTGTGTGTGTGTCAGCCGAGCTACGAATGCTCTGATTCTCCTTCGTCCAAAGGAGATACGTATGCATAGGATGCGATATCCTAGCGAGCATGTGTCGTTTCCCTAGTCCGAACTACTTCGACTCTGATGTCTATGCCTGATAGACTAAGTAGGCCCAGGATGCGATATCCTGCCGAGTCAGTCTTGTGTGTTTTCTTGTGTCTCCTTCAGCCAGTGCGTGTGTGTTTGAGCAGTGTTTTAGCAACCATTTTCCTTCCTATTGTGCGTGGATCCCGTCGAGTACGACGGATGCGTAGGGGTGCTAATACCTTCCCTTCGCATAACCGACTCCCGATCCCATTCTCTTTGGTCGCGAGACCATGTCTTTTCCAGGTTTACTCTGAGCGTTTCCTTTCCCTCCTTTGGGATAAATAACGCACGGTGGCGGCTCTGTTGTTCTTCGTTTCCCGCCGGTTTTTCGCGTAATGCGACACTTTGGCAAAGGAGAAATAAAAGTACAAGGATACGTTGATGCAGACTTTGCCGGTGAAGTTGATCACCGAAGAAGTACGACTGGCTATATATTTACTGTTGGTACTGGAGCAGTTAGTTGGATATCGCGAATACAAAAGGTTGTTGCTTTATCCACTACTTAGGCTAAGTATGTAGCAGTCACAAAAGCTAGTAAGGAATTAATATGGCTTCAAGGTTTATTAACTGAGTTGGGTTTCATGTAGGAGAAGAGTGTTTTGTATAGTGACAATCAAAGTGCAATACATCTAGCAAAGAATTCTGCATTTCATTCAAGAACAAAACACATTGGTCTTCGTTATCACTTCATTAGATCTCTTCTTGAGGATGAGGTACTAACATTGAGCAAGATACAAGGAAGTGAGAATCCAGCTGACATGTTAACAAAGGTGGTGAAAATTGATAAACTGAAGTTGTGCTCTTCTTCAGTTGGCCTGCTAGAAAAATAAATTTATAAACGTTGTTGTTTGACCAAGGTGTGAAGACTGATTAAAATCACTCTTCAAGTGGGAGATTGTTGGTCAAAATAAAAGAGAGATAAAGAGAGTATGAAGGAGAAACAAGAAAAATAATAGTAAAATGAAACAATAATGGTTATGAGAACTTTGAGGAGATGTTAAATAATAACCATTCTTCTTTCTTGTTTTATTAGCTATAAAAGCCTTGTATCTTTTATTTGTAATCATCAGAACATAATTTCAATACATTCTTTTAGTGTAATTGAGTTGTGAAATTTTCATGTGCGGAAAGGTTAATGAATTTATATATTTTATTTTTATTAAGTTTGTGTGCTTCCGCGTTAATTTGTTCTTCCACAAATCTGATAATATGGAAAAAATTTGCGTAGTTTCCTAACCTTCAAAACATGGACTAATTCAAAATAATTTTACTTGTTATTTTTACAAAGACACATGAATGTTATTTGACACCTCGAGTTGTTTTGACCATTTAAAGTTAATATTACAGTTGTTAACCCACATAGACCATGTATCCCTTTGGGTTTGACACCAACATTAGAGATTCATTGCTTGAATACTAATTATAAGGAGAGAAAAGCTTACGAAATTATCTAAGTTCATAACATTATTAGTGATTAGTCTTTTGTGCATATATACGAGCTTTGATTTTCATTAATAATAGTAGAGAGAATAGATTTAAGTAATAGTTTTAATAATAATTTTTATATTCACATTACACAAATGTAAGTCTAGTTAAAATCCTTTGGACTTAACCGGGTCTTGAGTAATAGTTTTCTAATTAATTTGGAAGGAGACAGCTGAATTTGTCATAGTATCAGCTTTAAATAGGTCATATATTTTTGGATTAAGATTTTGTGATTTCCTCTTTCTTATAAGTAATAGCACCATTAGGCCTAAGTATATAATTGATTTTATTCATACTATTACTCTGGTTAGCTTTTTTTATGAAAGAACTTAGTATTCATGTCTTCCTCTCTATGCTAGGGGACTTTTTTGTTGAATTATAATTTCTTGTATCAAAGCAGGTTGTTAGACAGAATAAAAAAAATATTGAATCACCTAGTATGTTGAGTTGTATTAGTGTGTCGAAGTATTCAAGCATGTTGCTTTACACATGATTTTGACATAAACTTATTTTTAGTAGTGTTAACTATTTTGAATTGTTATAGTTTTGGGTTTTGCCTTGGGATGCAAGCTAACCTAAATATATAAATAGAGGGAGCAACCCTTATTTTTGTAATGTTGCATTCATAACATTTTATTCAGAGCATTTTCCAGTTGCAAAGTGAATAAAGAAGTTTTCCACAGGTTGTGGGTAGAGAGAAACTCTGCAGAAATATTCTTCTCCTCCATCGTTCTTTTTTTTCTTTCTCAATTGTTCTTTTCTTTTCATTGTCATTGTGTGGGTGATAGCAATCTTGTTCATCAAGATTGATAGAAATTCTCCATAGGTTGTGGTGAATTTCCAATATCTGGTATCAAGAGCTCTAGTTTAAGCGATTCGTGGGAAGAAAATCACGATGGATACGAATCATCCAAGCAGACATTTTCCAGCAAATCTTTTGATTCTCAAGAACAACAATTATGAGAATTGGTGCAAGCAGATAAAGGTTGTGTTTTGTTATCAAGATCTTTGGGATCTTATGAAGGAAGGAGTAACAGTGCTTGCAGAAAATGCGACAGATCAAGAAAAGGCTGCACATAAAGAATTAAAGAAAAAATATTATAAATCTCTCTTTATAATCCATCAATGTGTAGATTCATATAACTTTGAAAAAGTTAGTGATGTAGAGTCAGCGAAAGAAAGTGAAAGAGGTGAGGTTACAAACTCACAAAAGGATGTATAAATTGCTTCAGTTGGGAGTCAATAAAAGTATAACTGATTTCTTCACCAAGGTTACGAAACTGGTGAATCAAATCAAGGTATGTGGAGAAGTGTTGACATCAAGATCTATTATTGGAAAGATCTTGAGGTCATTAGCTCCAAAGTTCGACCACGTGGTAGTAGTCATAGAAGAGTCGAAAGATTTGTTAAAACTGACAAAGGAAGAGCTTCAAGGGACGCTTGAATCTCATGAAAAAAGAATGGCTGAAAGAGCTGCAGGAAAGTCGAAGAGTGATATGACTTTGCAGCCACAATCAACAAAAGAGAGGAAAGACAAAGGAAGCTGGAATGGAAACAAAGGCAGATGAGGCTACAAGAATTCGACTGGTCGAAATAAGCAAGAAGGAAATTGTTCAAATCAGAGAAAACCATGGAACCAAGGCCACCAAAGAGGTGGTGGTGCAGGTAGAGGAAGATGTGGTGGTCAGAAGCGGCACAAGAGTCACATTCTGTGTTACAATTGTCAGAAGTATGGTCACTATTCTAGTGATTATCCAGAAAAGAAGAAGAATAAAGAAACTTATGTAAAGATGGCGAAACATGAAGAAGAAGAAACGTTGTTGATGGTTACAGCGAGAGATGAAGAGAGATTCAAGGATCAGTGGTACTTGGACTTAGGATGCTCATCACACATGTCTGGAAGGAAATATTGGTTTATCAACATAAAGACCTCAATAAAGAACATGGTGAAATTTGTAAATTACAATACTCTAGCAGCTGATGGTGTTGGTGATGTTATGATTATGAGGACATATGGCAAGAGGTCAGTAATTTTAAATGTGTTGTACATACCAGGCATGAAGAGCAATTTGCTCAGCATAGGGAAATTAGTTAAAATGAACTACAAGGTTTCGATTGAAGACAAGATGATGAGAATTCTCAACTAAAATGGAAGGTTGATCTTGAAGGCTCCAATGTCTCAGAATAGAACCTTTAATATTGAGCTTAATGTGATAGAGCATAAGTTCCTTGCAACAGCAGTCAACAAAGATTAATGGATATGGCATTATAGACTTGACCATCTCAATTTCAAAGTCATCAAAGATTTGAAGAGAAAAAAATATGGTTTCAGGATTACTAAAAATTGGCATTCCAAATGAAGTGTGTGAAGAATGTGTGTAGGCGAAGCAGTAGAAGAACAACTTCAGTAAGGATGCATGAAGCAGGTCGAAGGCAATTCTTGAAGTCATTTACTCTGATGTATGAGGTCATATCTAGGTGGATTCGATTAGATGTAACAAATACTTTGTTACATTCATAAATGATTTCTGTCAAAAACTATAGACTTACCTGATCAAGAAGAAAAATGAAGTGATCGAGGTATTTGCCAAGTGTAAATCTATGGTCGAAAGACAAAGCGGTCGAAAGATCAAGACTCTGGGGACTGATGGTGGTGGAGAATATGTGTCGAAAGACTTCAACGCATTATATATGAAAGTAGGGATTGTGCATGAGGTGGTGCCACCCTACACACCACAGCATAATGGAGTCGCAAAAAGGAAGAATATAACCATCATGAATATAGTCAGAAGTATGTTGAAAGGCAAGCATCTACCCAAACAATTATGGGGAGAAGCTGTGTCGACTGCAACATATATCCTGAAGAGATGTCGGACGAAGAAGCTAGAAGGAATCACGCTAGAAGATTGTTGGTTTGGTGTAAAGCCTAGCTTGAGTCATTTAAATGTGTTTGGATCTATAGCACATAGACATGTGCCAGATTAGTTGAGAAGAAAACTTGATGACAAGTCAAGTCAAATGATCCTGATAGGATATCATTCGATTGGAAAATACAAGTTATTCGACCCAGTGAACAAGCAAGTGGTGATCAACATCGACGTGATCATAGATGAGATTAAAGAATGGGATTGAACTGAGAATGTTAAGAAGGATTCAGTGAGAATCTTATGTGATGAACCAACTAGTGAATTCGAAAGAGAAGTTCGACAAGAAGTCAGAGGTGAAGCAGGCCCAAGCATACCTCAAAGAACAATACACATGCCTACAAGGTTGTAAGAATGTGTGATTACATTAGATGATATGGTCAATGAAGAAGGTGAGCTCATACACTATGCTTTCTACGTAGATGTCAAACCAGTCAATGCAGCTGAGACATTGAAAGATTCGAAGTGGGTGAAAGCAATGAACGAAGAACTGAAGTCAATCAAAGTCATCAACACTTTGTCACTTGTCGAATTTCCCCAAGACAAGAAGGCAATCAATGTGAAGTGGGTATACAAGGTGAAGTTGAATCCCAAAGGAGAAGTGACTCGACACAAGGCGAGACTTGTGACGAAAGGATTTCTTGAGAAAGAAGGAATCGACTTTGACGATGTTTTTGCACTTGTTGCTAGGATCAAAACAATCAAGTTGGTTGTTGGTCTAGAAAATAGGAACAACTGGCATATGTGTCAGATGGATGTGAAATTCACATTCCTGAGTGGCCCCTTAGAAGAAGAAGTTTATGTTGCACAATCAGCTGGGTTTGTGAAACAAGGCAAAGAAAGAAAGGTGTATAGGCTGCATAAAGCCCTATACGGACTTAAACAAGCTTCAAGAGCTTGGAGCAAAAAGATAGATGGATTTCTAAGGGGGAAGGAATTTGTGAAGTGTACAACTGAACATGAAGTGTATGTGTCAAGAAGCAAAACTGAATTTCTTATACTATTTCTCTATATCAATGACTTGTTTGTAACATGTAGCTGCAAGAAGGCAATCAAAGACTTTAAAGGTGATCTCAACAAGGAATTCGAAATGTCATATTTGGATGACATTTCATATTTCCTTGGCATCGAATTCTACAAGAGTGGTAGAGGTTTGATGATGCATCAAAAAAGGTATGCAGGCGAAATACTCAAGAGATTTGAGATGCAAGATTGCAACCCAACTTCGACTCCAACTGAGCCCAGATTACAATTGTTGAAAGATTCAGATTCAAATGATGTCGACCCAACCCAATATAGAAGAATTATTGGGTCACTTCGATACCTTTGTCACACAAGGTCTGACTTAGCATACAATGTAGGTATGGTGAGTAGATTCATGCCGAAGTTAAAGATATCACATATAGCAACGACAAAGAGGATGCTAAGGTATCTGAAAGGAACTCTCGACTAGCACATCAAAATGAGGTTCCATTATCTTCGAGAGAAGGTAGCAGATGAGAAGATGAATTTGGAACACTGCATAACTGAGAATCAGATTGCAGACATCATGACGACGAGAGTGCAGGTCGAAGTATTCAGAAGACTAAGAGCTATGACGAATATAGATAGCTTAGACACAATGAATTAGGTGGTGTGTTGAATTGTACTTCCTTGTGTCGAAGAAGATTGCTTGACAGAACAAGGAAGTGTCTAATCACCTAGTGTGTTGAGTTGTATTAGTGTGTCGAATTTTCAAAGCATGTTGCTTCACACAGGATTTCGACTTAGGCTTATTTTTAGTAGTGTTAACTATTTTGGACTTTTATAGTTTTGTCCTTTTGCTTGGGGTGCAAGCTAACTAAATCTATAAAAAGAGGGAATAACCCTTATTCTTGTAATGTTGCATCCATAACATTGTATTCACAAAATTTTGGAGTTGCAAAGTGAATAAAGAAGTTTTCCACAGGTTGTGGGCAGAGAGAAACTCTGTAGAAAATATTCTTCTTCTCTATCGTTCTTTTTTTTTTCTTAATTGTTCTCTTCTTTTCATTATCATTGTGTGTGTGATAGCAATATTGTTCATCAAGATTGATAGAAATTCTCCATAGATTATGGTGGATTTCCAACATATTTTCCTCTAGCCCACTAAATCTCTTCTTGGTGGAAAATCCTGTCAATGTTGTCCTGTAATACCCCTATCTTCTTCTGATTTTGTTTAAGAGTGTTAGTCTTTTGAAGTTGATTGACATCTCTGTTCAATTTGGTTATCTCCTTTGTAGCATGATCAAAGGTAGTTGTTCCCCGTATCCATAAAGAAGCCAAAGTCTAGGATAATTTTATTTTATATCCTTCTTTGGAATGTAATTCCAGCTATTCCTAATGATGTCTTGGATATCAAGATTTTTCCATCCACACATTCTTAAATCTTTTAGGTCTATCTTTAGGTTGTCTCTTTATTTGGTGATTTAGATCAGTATGGAATTCCAACATGATAGGATTATGGTTAGATTTGGACTTATGGAGATGAGTGTTTGTATGGTGAGAAAATATTTGTTCCAACCCTTTGTAGCCATGTATACGTCCAACTTGGCTGAAACAAATTTATTTCCTTGATACTCCGTGCCTCCATGAAACCTTAATAGCCTAGGTCAAGCAGATTGCAATCATAAAAAGTATTGATTATATTGTAAGTGAGATTAGGATAAAAGGGATTAACAAACCCCCTTTTCATCAACATTGAAAACAATATTTATATTCCAAAAAATAAGCCAATTTATGAGTATTTATTTAAGCCAAGTTAGTAATAAGGTTGCACGTCAATTTTTTTTTGTTTTTTTTCACATATTCACATTTTTGGTAAACGTAAGACATCACACACAAGAGAGGTGTTTAAAAAAAGTAATTTTTGAAAGCTTTGGGAAATAAAATAAGAGTTTGAAAATATTTTAAATAATTAACCACACAAAAATAAGTTGAAGAAAATAAATAACATAAAAGTAAAGAGTTAAGGGAAAGAAGAACACCAAGAATTTAGAGGTTCGGTAAAAAAATAAAATGACCTAATCCTCTCCCCCAATAATTGGTCTTGAGAGTATTCAATAAATATTGAGAGATTTTAGTAGGAGAGACTCAGAAACGCTTTATGCAAAGAAATATGGTTGACCTCCAACCAAAGAGTACAAGACTTGGAATATTGCAATTTTAGTTTTCTCTTCTAAATGGTAGATTGAAACGATTGATCTTCTCTCCACAAACAAGAGACTAGGAGCGCTTAGTCTTTAAGCTTCTTATACCTTGCATGTTTTTATTACGGGCTGAGCTCGCGAACCTTAAACCTTATTTTTATACGATATGACTAATAACCTATGAGATTTTAATATCAGACTAATCTCAAACCGTATTCAAACTTTTATCAAGGGCTAAGCTTTAACCTAAACTTGGTTTTACCACAGGTTGCCCAAGAACCTAAATAGATTTTACCACGGGTTAACCTCGAATCTAAAGAGAATGAATCACACAGTCCCTAAACCAAATCTTTTACGGGGAGGATATGAAGAGACTAATCATATGCACAAAATTAAAAGTTAAGGGTTGAAAAGATCTGACCGATGGGTAGCAATCCAATAGGCAAGAATGCCATATAGAAAACCCAAATTCCCTTGGATATTATAATCAAGCAACAAACAATGCATACAATAATAACTTGAAGAGCAAGACATCAAATAAAGATATCCCCATCCAAGCTTTAGCCACTCCATAATCTTCTTCAAATTGGCCTAAGCAGCAGATGTATTCCATAAGTCACAGGTTCAAAATAACAGCTTCATAGTGATCATGTTGCAGATGAACTCAAAGGGATCTTCAAAGATGTATCAGATGAAGTTTCAAACTGCAAGCACTTGGTTTCACAAAAGTTGGCATTGGCCGTGTCCTTATTGCATAGGGAGGTTGCCTAGATTCTAAGTCCAGTTGTCCAAGATCAAGTCAACAGTCCACATAATAGTCTTTTAGGATTTTTGTTCTTATTATGTACATTGATGGTCCAAGACCATACAAACAAACTAAATATATACAAACAAGATATATCACACAATATGGTCCAAGTGGATAAAGTGAAAAAGCATTAATATAAATAATTAGAATGGTATGAATAATAGCAAATGAATAGAGCTTAAAAATTAAAGTGCATTAAAATAAAGGACTTGAAATTAAATGTTACTTATTAATGAGTTAGAAGTTAGTATTGTTTTGCTTTTGCTTTTTAAGTCATTCTTTGGAGAACTCTCAACCCACGTATCACAAACATGGATCCTTGAACCAAGACATCTTCCAAAGGAAGGAAAAAAGGCCAAGTTTCCACACAATACCATGAAAGAGGGGAGACTTACAATCTCACTAACTAGAATGCTATGCCTTTTGTGTCAAAAATTTAGCGCTATGTTAAGCAATCGTAATTGGACTTATGTAGAAGTCACAACTATTTGAGTCTGGGCAATAGAATTTTGGTGTTAATGCATGTTAGAGACATAGTATAATGAACTATGCTCATAAAACATACCATACACACAAAAAATATGCAAAAAATGTGGCATAATCTCATCCATACTTATGTTGATTTTTTAATCAACTAACTTTAGGACTTTGAGATATCATAGGCCAAATGAAATGGATGCATAAAGAAGGGGAATTAGATGAAGATGGAGGGGAATGGATCAAAACTCAAATTGGTCAAAGGAGGACTTTTACCAAATTAATATCATTCATTCATTTTGTGAGATGGAATGTACATTCCATCTATCCCCTAAATCCAATTAATTTAACCTAGCAAAGTCAAATCAACCTTGACCAAGGCCCAACAACACAAGTCAAACTTACACAAACCATCACAAGAGGTCAACACAATTATTTGACATTTATTTAATTTAAAAATACTAAAATAATGCATTTAAATTAAATATGGTTTGTCAAATTCCTAAAACCTCATCAAATCACCAAAGAAATGGCCATGAGGCTTATCATAGGTCAAACAAGGTCAAAGGACCTTGGAGAAAAAATTTCAGAATTTTTAAAGACTTAAAAGTATTTTTAAACAATTAAAAATAAACACAAAATCAATTAAATCATGAAAAATATTAATAATGATCCAAAAAATAATTTTAATTCAAAATATGAAAGACGAAATTATTTGAAATTTTATGGTGAAACTCTCATATTTTTTGGATCGATATTAAAATTAATTTGAATGAATGAAAATCAAATGAATTAAAACAAAAATCAAAAAATCAAAAACACGTGAGCCACTTGATCTCCCTCATTAATTGAGGTGGCAGATCAAGTGGATCAGCGCGTACGTTCCATGGTGGAACCTAGTCAGCGCGCCAGACGCGTGGTAATCAAAACCAACGCCTAAGCTCCGGTCTTCTTCTCCAGTGGACCTCACCGGGTTGGTCCATCCTCAACCATCACCAAAATAAAAAAGGAGGATATGATCTGAAAGAAAAAATGGCGTAGAGCACGAATCTGACCTTAATTTCAACTAACTCCAAATATATAGAAAGATATGAGGAGTTGAATTTTGAGGTGTGTCAACTGAGTTGCTTCGATTTGACCTCAAAGCAACTCAATCTTCTTGCCTACATTGGTAGGACTTCAGACTACCTAAGATTCAAGAGAATTGATGAGAATTGAGTGAGAATCGAAGAGATGAAGTTTTCTGAAATTTACCTTCAATGTTGTGCAGAACCTGATATTGCTTGCTTCAAACTTGATCTGATCACACTTGAGAAGCTTGTAGGAGAGGTTTGGCAATGTTACAAAGCTTTGGATCCTGGAGTTTCTAAATCTCCAAACAGTGAGATTCAAACTCAATTTTCAAGTTGAAAATTCTCAGGTTTTCCTTTGAAATGTGAGGGTTTCAATTGGGGGGAAAAGTTGTCGCGCAAGGTGTCTTTGAATTGAGCTCCAAGGGCCTATATTTATAGCAATTGGGACTGATATTTGCAGACTTGAAAAATTGCTAAATTTGGAGATTTCATGCACAAGCTTGCATGGGCGTGTACATGCCCATAAAAAAATCCAATTTGATCCATGTACAATCATTCTGAAGTTCAAATGAGGCTTGGATGTCAAGGCAATGTGAAATGTGATTTTTGGTATTTGATTTCTTCCAATCATGCAGCTCTGTTAAAGCCATGCGCAGACCTAGCAAATCTCATCCAAAATGCATGAACTTGGGTTATTTGGAAAGCTTAGATCAAGGGAAACAAGTTTTATATGGAACACTTTTCTATTTGGAGCTTGGATCATGATGAATTTTGAGGTGGAAGTTTGAAAATTTTAACATGTTGAAAATTTTTGTATGTGCCAAGTCATATATCTCAATATTCCACCTTGCTTAACTTTTTATGTGAGCTTAAAATGAGACATGTGTCTTTATCAAAGTTGTATATCTTTCAAAGATATTCAAAATGGTCACCAATTTCATGTCATTTGGATTTAGACTGATAGAGTTATGCATTTTTGAAGTTTGGAAAAATCCCTTGTTCAATGGTATAGGTAAAAAATGACTTATAATGTATCCTTATATCACATGCTCGTAAAAGTTGAATTATATCTCACTCCAAACATCAAAGTTGATTTAGACATCTTGAATATGATTGTGCAACTTGGAAATATTTCATCTTATAAAAAATGAGCAAGTTATGACCTTGGGAAGTTGACTTTCAAATTACCGCTTAGAGAAAATGACCTATAATGTTTCAACATAGAAAATGATTTTCTAAGCAAAACTAGTTCTAGGTCTCAACATGAAAGTTGTTTGAAATATCATTTAGAGTAACTTTTTTCTTATTATCATTTTCATATGGTGAAAATTGTAGGAGATAGGGTCTAGGGAGACCTAGTTTTGATCAGATGAATTCATCTAGCCAACCACCATCAACCAACTTGCTAACCTTCAATTCTCTTGACTTTCTTGGCTCATGGTAGATCATATATGCATAAGATGATGAATTTTTTAAGTGTCCCTTGAGAAATTTGATCAGTTGGTGAGATAGCTTGTTGGAGAAATTACTCAAGACACCCAGTCAAACTAGGGTTTCCAAGGAAAATCACCTTCAAACTCTTGAAGAATACTTGATCAATATAACATGTAGAGATCAATGGGACTCATATATGATGCTTTGAGACATGTAGATCAATCTTTAATTGTGCTCTTAGCCATGAGGGTCTTAAACCCTAGATGTGAACTTGATAAATCAATGAGGATCATGCCCTACCTACAAAAAGTTAGGCACATACAAAGACATATTTTTGGTATTTTGGTTAGTAAAATGATAATATACAAGTATGATACAATCGCATGGTGCTTGGTGATCTCTTCCAAAACAAACCCAATGAAAGAGGGATAAGGAGGATGTCAAGGTGTGATCTCAATACTAATGCATATGATGAAATTGTATGAGAGATCTTAGGATCAAAATTGAGGTCTTACACTAGGGTGTTGTTTTTCCTTTTTCTATCTAACCTAGAGTGAAGAACCACATCTGTCCAATTTTTCGGGAGTTAGTTTTCTAAGAACTTAAGAGCAGAAATGTCTTATTTTTGAATGGTGTTTTAGTTACCCTTCCTTAGAAATGGCATATGAAAGCCGAGTATTTCTAATAGTGCAATCAAATACTATAATTTACTATGACGTTACTTTTCTATTTTCTTTTATTTTAAAATATTTTACATTAAAATTTTGAAGTATTTAACTTTTACTCATTAGTACCAAATAATTTATTTTAAGTATAATTTATGAGTTTAATTGGTGTTGAACTGCATGCATCTCCAGCTCACTATGTAACTCAAATATGCTCTTTCTATTGGACTAGTAAAAAAGTTCTTTTCTTGAAAAACTAAAGATAATATGCAAATTGCAAAGTTAATGAATTTAGACGAAATATAGGGCAAAAGGGAATGAGTAGCACAAGAATATTATAAAAAAACATCCGATATCGAGCAGCCACATTCTATTATACCATGTTTATGCTTTATGCACATATTCGTGTTTTCCATGAAATCTAATACGTGAAAGTCTGCGATATAGTCTTCTAAACTATTTCGTCACTCAAATAATACACTTTTCAGTCAATGTTATTATTCCTTCAAATAAAAATAGAAACTAACGGCTTCAAAATAATATTTCTTTCATTTCTCAAAATATTAATCATTTTCCCAAACATCTTGTCTATGTTCATTATTATTTTCTACATTACTAACTTTATACAAATATAGCACTTGTCATTTTGAACACAGCCTTCCAATATAAATAGAGCACTTGCCTTAAATTGTTTAACCAAGACAACAAGAAGCTATTTGTTGATTGTTTCTTGGAGTTCCTCTGAATGCTTCATACAAGAGGCTATCTATCTTGTCCAAAAGCCATTAGAAGTCAAGGATAGTTGTTTCTTTGATGAAGTGTTTGGGGGAACTTCTGGAATTCAGCCAACAATGTACATAAAAAAGAGAGGATTAATTGTACATTTAGTTTCTTTTGTTTCAACATTGAATTGGTTTATAAGAGAGGTCATGCTCTTTTTTCAAACATTAACAATCCTTAGAAAAAAACATTTGTTCACAAATTTTTAATTTCTTTTCTTTACTTTTAGCTTTATATATTGAACTATCCTCATCTCTTTATAAATTTGATGTTAAGTCAGAGCTTCAAAACCTTTTACATCCTTCTGATAATCGAGTTAAAAATATCTACATTAGTATTATGAAATTGAGACGGTTTACTAACAGACATAAAATAACATGTTTTAATCCGATTGACATTAATTAGCTTTGTGACACAATTATTTACTCCAAATTTTCATTAGAATCAACTTAAATTACTTCAAAATTTATGCATTAGGCTCTTTATGTAGATAAATAAATATATACTCGATTAGGCGCGGGGTGTTAGGGCCTTAAGGGAGTGATTTTTCCAATGTGTGGGAGGAATTTTGAGTCTGATAGCCATTTGTTTGTGTGTTGCAATCCGACGGTGTTTATTTGGTATGAGATTTTTAGATGATTGGGGTGAATTTTGTTATTTTAAAGAATATTAGTTCTATTTTCTTGATTATAAATCTTTAGGTGATAGGCCTAGGTTGAGAGGTGACTTGATTATGGTTTGGTTTACAATGTAGTTTGATCGATTTAGAAACTAAAGAACAATATTGTATTTTTAGGCTCCTTGATCACAGTAAAGGAAGTGGAATACAAGAGTATATCCCTAGTTTATAAATGATAATTTAGTAGCAGGCTCGACCCAATCAATTCGGAGATCCTATTATAATTTTAAAAAATAGACTTAAAAAAGATTAATTTATATTGAATTTTTTAAAAGAACCGATATTAAATCATAAATTATAAAAATAAATTTTGATTTTATATATTTTTTTAAAAAATAAGTGGAAAATAGATTTTGAAAATAAATTAAGATTTTACAAATTGTTTTAAAAATAGGTGTAAAATATAATTTTTAGTAATTAAAAAAAGTGGGTCTTCACGAATTTGAGGTCAGTGTTGTAGTACATATTGCACTTGTACTGGGTCGGCCCTGCTTAATAGGCAAACGAAAAACCTAGATACTTTTTTAGTTTATTTTGAGAACCATATTCTTTGTATGGTTTGAAATAGTGGTGAAAGGCTCTCGCCTTGTTAATTGTTTTCAAATATTTATTTTCTTTTCTTTTAACCTTATTTGTTGAACTATGTTCACTTTTTTGTTGAAATGTAGTATTGTTATCAAGGGTAAGTATTTGTTTAGTCGTATCTATAAGGACAAGTGCAATATCAATATCGTTCAACAGTTACTATGATTTTAAGCGGAAGTTTAAAAGATGTTTGATGGTTTAAAGCTACAACATGTAAAACGGATGAATGATAAATAAAGTTTCAGAGAGATGAGAGCTTGTCAGGATTGAATTCCATCCACCAATATAATATGTACTTTACCAATCAGTTATATACAATCTAAACATTTATCAATGTCATCACGCATCGCTCGCCGACAGTGTTTATGTCTAAGCTCCTGACGAGAGTTCAACCATATTGTTGAATTAATGATCTCTAAGCTTATTAAAAAATACGGTAGCATTAAGACTCGATACTCAAGTGAATATTAAACCTTAATCTATGTCTAGAGTTCAGAATCTAACCGATGTTCATCTTAGATCAAGATTTGGATCGTATTTCTCAATATCAAATCAAATAAAATCATAAGAATAACATGAAAACAAAGATAACATCGATATAGATTCATAAAGAGATTTTATCCAACACCATGATCAATAAAAATACATATTGTTTCGATGAAACTACATCAAATCCCAACAATAAATGGATTTAGCTACTCATGGTAGCTAGATACAAAGAGAAGAATAAAGATGAACATGCATCAATCGTGATTTCCCATCGATTGATGCGAACCCAGACTCCGATCTTCAAGAAGCACCCTCTCATGTTGTTTTCTAAATCTCTCTCTCTCTCTCTCTCTCTCTCTCTCTCTCTCCAAAATATAACATATCTCAAAATAACAACTGAAACATATTTATAAAAAACAAAAAGTTACAGACCGCGTAAGCCGCAAAGTTGGTGCTTAACGTCAAATCTAGAACAACACATTAAACCGCCTTAAATGGCGCTAAGCGTGGAAGCTCCTGCCTCAATAACTCAAAGCATTCTTTGAGCGTGCTAAGCCCCACCTGAAGCTTTGATTTCTTCCAAAATTGCATGTTGAAGTTATTTCTTCCGCTTTTATGTCCAAAGCTCCTCCAATGCAAACATACCTACAAAATAAGTTGCAAATGATCAATCTACCCAATATTTACACATAAGTTGAGGTTTTGACTCGGGAATCCAAAGAATCAAGCTAATAAGTGACATTTTTTATGCATAAATTCACCACAACTTGGAACGTATCAACTCTCCTCAACTTAGAACATTGTTTGTCCTGAAACAAGAGTCTTACAAACCTAAAGAAACAAGAGCAACCACCATTAGTTCACATCATCAAACAAGTTTTGAGAAAATAAGATAAATGCATGGTTCAAAATTTCAAAAGCACAAGCAAAGTGATGCTTACCACTATACTACAACCAAACCATGATCATGAAACAAATTCTAAATACAAAACTCATGTCATAAATTCTAAAATAACATATGCTCAATTATGAATCACACCTAGCACACATCTTCAATTTATGATGAAGAACAAATATGAGGGACTTGACTCACACCAAACAATCTTGCTAACATCTTGATTGACTTATGCATTCATCTAAGCAAAGCATATTAAAAGCATAAAAGCATAAATCACAAAGGACTTTCAAGGGTTGTAATGAAGCTTGGTTAACAAAGAAGGGTCATATCTAAAGATATTTGAAACAAAGTTGTCAAACTCTAGAAGAACATTCACTTTTCAATTTCTGTACAATTCGCAACTTCATTCACCACTTTTCTTTGTTCATATGATACACTCTTGATCACACTTTCTAGCACAACTATTTGCTACTTTTTTTCAAACAAGTTAATTTATTTTTCAATTATTTTTCACCATTCTCTTTCTTGTTCAAATTATTATTCAATTTCTTAGCAACCTATCCCTTTTCTTTCTCTTTTCTCCCCAACTTTAATACAACCAACATTGCACATGAATTCTCCTCGATTTTCTATGGCACGGGACACAATTTCAACCATAATTTGAAGATTGATGGTTCAAATGTTTCAAAAAAACATTTTTGAATCCATACAAAAATCAACGATGAACTAATATTTATGTACAATTTCACAATTCAACATCAAATGGATCCTGACATTAAGGCTCAAAGGGGTTAACGGATTCTCACTCACTCACAAGGTAGGTTACCTTTGGTCAAGTGGTTGTGCTCAAAATCAAAAAATTTCTTTATCATTTTCATGTTTTCGTAACTTCAAACATAAATGCAAGATTAAACAATAAATCAACCTTGTTAAAACAACATATTATTGGTGTCCTGTGCATATAATAAATAATGGAAGTTTCCTTACATTTAGGCTTTGATCTAAAGTGATTCAATCATGAAAACGTATTGTAAAAGAATGTATGACAAGGTATTTGTACAAATTATAAGTTTCATATTCATGTTACGGTCTAGAAAGCAATAAACATGTACCTTGACATTGTTCCATCTTTCAAGCTTTTATCATTACCAAAGCATTTGCTAGTTGAAACATTCAGACTTGGAATAATCACTCAATACTTTTTCAAGCCATTCAAAAACAAACTTTGTAGAACAAACTCAAAATTTTTGCTAAAACTCTTGAAATTAAACTAAACTACTATACTATCTCCTTGAAACAAATTAAACAAAACACTACTTAATTAAAAAAATTACCACAAAGATGGGGTAAATGGGCATCAGTGAAAGTGAATAAGTGAGCTGAGTAAAAAGAATTTTTACTGATATAACAGGGCACGCTCAGCGCCATCAGACCGCATTTAGCGTGGTTTCTGCTGCTTCTAGCTTCTCAAATTTTCCAAGGCGCGCTTAGTGCCCTCTCCTGTCACTCTGCTGCCCATAATTTTCAACATGAAATTTTTTGTCAAGCTTTACATCAATTTTCAGTCTTTAAGGCTTAAACTAATTAATTTAAATCTATTAAATACTTATAAAGTTGGGTTGCCCACCAACAAACGCTTGTTTTACGTCGTTAGCTAGACACCTTTTTCAACTAGATGCTCCATCTTGTTGCTTCCTTTTGCTTGGTTAGATGTTTTCTCTTCTTGGTTTGGTTGTTGCTCCTTCACCAGCAATTACCCCTAACTAACACTTGAGAAACACATGATGGGAAACAAGTATATATACAATATAGACAAATGTGCAAAGCTTAAAAATATAGAAACTATTGCAATGCTTTAATATCTAAACGTCAGTCACCGACAACGGTGCCATTTTGTGGAAATGTAGTATTGCTATCAAGGATAAGTATTTGTTTTGTCGTATCCATAATGACTGTTGTAATATCAATGTCGTTACACAATTACTTTGATTTTAAGCAGAAGTTTAAAAGATGTTTGATGGTTTAAAGCTACAAAATGTAAAACAGATGAATAATAAATAAAGTTTCAGAGAGATGAGAGCTTATCAGGTTTTAATTTCATCCAACGATAGAATATGTAATTTATCCATGAGTTATACACAATCTAAACGTTTATCAATATCATCACGTATCGCTCGCCGACAGTGTTTATGTTTAAACTCCCGACGAGAGTTCAACCCTATTGTTAAATCGATGATCTCTTTGCCTATTAAATAACACGGTAGCTTTAAGACTAGATACTCAAGTGAATGTTAAATCTAAATCTATGTCTAGAGTTTAGAATCTAACAGATGTTCATCTTAGATCAAGATTCGAACTGTATTTCTCAACATCAATTCAAACCATAAGAATAACATAATAACAAAGATAACATCAATAAATATACATATTGTTACGACGAATTTACATCCAATCCCAACAAGAAAAAGATTTAGCTACTCATGGTAGCTAGATACAATGAGAATAATCAAGATGAACATGCATCACTCGTGATTTCCCAACGATTGATGTGAACCCAACTTTCGATCTTCAAGAAGCACCCTCTCATGTTGTTTTCTAAGTTTCTTTCTCTCCAAAATTATTTATAGGAAATAAAAAGTTGAAGATCGCGCTAGGCCCTAAATTTGGCGCTCAACGTCAAATCCAGAAAAACAAATTAAACCTCCTTAAATGGCGCTAAGCGCGGAAGCTCCTGCCTCAGCAACTCAAAGCATGCTTTGAGCGCACTAAGCCCCATCTTAAGCTTTCTTCCAAAAATCACATGTTGAAGTTATTTCTTCCGTTTGTGATGTTCAAAGCTCCTCCAATACCAACATACCTACAAAATGAATTGCAAATGATCAATTTACACAATATTTACACATAGGTCGAGGTTTTGAATCGTAAATCCAAAGAATCAAACAAATAAATACCATTTTTTAATATATAAATTCACCACAATCTAACACTTATCACTTTTTATAAATTGGATGTTAAATCGGACTTCAAATCCTTTTACGTCTCTCTCACAACTAACTTAAAATGATCTGCATTATTACCACTACGCCAAAAACTGGAATAGACAGCGCACCTTAGAGGGCGCTTTCTTAAAGAAGCGCACTCTAAAGTGAAGAGAAAAATAAGGAGGAATAGACAGCGCACTTTAGAGGGCGCTTTTGAAACAAAGCGCCCTCTAAAGTGAAGCAAAAAAATAATGAGGAAATGGAGGGACACCAATAGAGGGCGCGTTTATGAAAGCGCCCTCTAAGGGTATCCTTAGAGGGCGCTTTTAAAAAAGCGCTCTCTAAGTCCATGTACAACAGCGCACTTTAGAGAGCGCTTGTGTAACAAAGCGTCCTCTAAAGTGAAGCGAAAAAATAATGAGGAAATGGAGGGACAACAATAGAGGGCGCGTTTATGAAAGCCCCCTCTAAGGATACCCTTAGAGGGCGCTTCTAAGAAAGCGCTCTCTAAGTCCATGTACAACAGCGCACTTTAGAGGGTGCTTTATTACAAAAGCGCTGTCTAAAGTGAAGCGAAAAAATAAGGAGCAATAGACAGCGCACCTTAGAGGGCGCTTTTTTTCCACAAGCGCACTATAATGTGGCCACTTTAGACAGCGCTTTCTCCAGGAGAACAAAGCGCTGTCTTTACCTATGCCAGCGCCAGATTAGAGGGCGCTTAAAAGCGCTGTTGTAGGCCAAAATAAGCGTCCTCTTTTCCCTTATTTGGCGTAGTGTACGTTGAAGTTTTAGAAAAGGTTTACTAACAGACCTAACATGTTACACATTTGTTTAGGCCAAATTTTCATTATAATCAACTTAAATCGTTCAAATATTTATGCATAAAGCTTTTTAGGTAGATAAATAAATATATACTATTATTAATAATTCAACATTATAGATAGAAATTTATGTTTCATTAGTCCGAGGTTCATCTTCATCATCACTAGTTTTATCTTCATCCTTTATCTATAGTCCACAACTTTTCAATTAATTTATAACAAAATAGATTGTGTAGTGAGATTATTCTAGTCTCTTCCAGAGTGTCATGTTCCGGCCACTCCGGAGATTTTGGTTCTTCCTCATGTTTAGCTGTTTAATCCCGGCAGCTTCTTTAAGAAAAAGTCTCTACTACGGTTAACTTGTTTAGGTGTGGGGTGCTGGTAGACCCTAAGGAAGGGATTTGTCCGACTATGTGGGAGAGAGACTGAGTTTGTTACTCATTTGTTTTTAATTGCGACTTGGCAGTGTCTGTTTGGATGAGATTTTATGGTTGTTGGGGTGGAGTTTTGTTCTTCCTAAGGATTTTAGTTTTATTTTCTTGGTTATAGATAGTTAGGTGGTACATATAGGGTAAGGGGTGCACTTGTTATGAATTGGCTTTCAAGTGTTTGATTAATTTAAAAATCTCGGAATAATATTGTGATTTTTCAGCTCCTCAATCACAATGAAGGATATGAAGTGTATATTCCTAACTTATAAATCTTATCTTAGTAGGCATATGAAAAAATATTGTGTTTTTTCTGTTTGGCATGAGAACCTTATTTTTTGTCTTAGTTGAGAGAAGAGTGAGTGACTCTCACCTTGTCGTTGTGAGTTCTTGGGGTATCTCTGGAGGTAGTTTTTATGTTGAATGTGATTTCCCTCAACTAAGATCTAACTTGTCCTATCTTGATAGGGTTTTGTTTTTTCTTTTCTCTTATTTTGATCTTATGTGTTGCATGTGGCTCTTTGCCTTTTTATGTATTTTATGTCTCTCTTAATTGTAGTTGTTTTTTCTATAAGACTTTCACTCGAATATTTGTTGCACCTATTTAGATACTTAGGTGTACTTTGCAGCCTGTTTTTCAAGTTAGTAAAAATGTATTCTATAATTACGAAAAGGAATTTGCTTTTAAACTAATAATTTGTTAAGTATTGCACGATTACATATATTGACTCGTCCAAAATTTATGTTTATTTGCTATACATTTGTTTTGCTCTTAAGCATTACATGTATCCTAACGAGATACATTTTTATGCCTCAAAATCAAACATGTTAAAGTAATCCTTAGTGTTAGATGATAAAATATGCATGTAGAAATTGATAGAAATAAGAAATGTCATAATGTATACCTTTCTATAAGTCATTATTTATTTAATTTGTGGATAACACAAAATTTGAAAAAATAATATGAAATAATTCAAAAGCATTTCAGAAGAAATTTAACTCATACAAATATGATTTTAATATATTTTTCGATGTACAATTCTTTTATTCATAGAGCTTTTGATACGTCTTACAATCACAACACCAACTTGAAAAAATATTCAAAAAAAGTTAGAATCATAAACAGAATCCAAACAAAATCAATAAAGAAAACTAAGATTCATGAGAAGAGAAGAGAAGAAAATGTAGCAACATCATAAATATACCATGATTGATAGCAACTAATGAAGAAATTAATCCATTTTCATTCTGTTTGAACCGAATTTCAGTGTTGAATAGAAGATCAGTGATGTAAAGGGAAAAAACTGTTTCGGTGCAGTGGTTAAAACATCTGGTGCAGTGGAATGGGAGTGTACTTGCAAACTTAGCACTTGAACACCCAAGATAGAAAGGTCATAGGGATGTAACTTTGTTAGAGTGAATGAATGAATACTTGTTTTGGCGTGTGATGAAATTTATATATGATGGGCGATTAAAATCATTCTCACATAGTTCATTATGAGAAACAAGAGACTAGGAGATTAGATTTGAATATCCAACATATCATAAAAATTCAACATATCTTTATAAATATCCAACATATCTTTACAAAACTCCAACATAACTTCTTCAACTAGTATGAACAAAGGAAATGTGTCACAAATACTTGCAAGACGAAACACGAAACTCATTTCTTTGTCTTCTTCTTCACATTTCTGGTACGTACATGAAACATTTTTCACCATTCATTTTATGAGTTATGTTCTTGTTGTTATTAAAAATATTTATCCTTTAGAGTTTGTTATTTTTCTTGTTGTTAAGATGAGACTAAAGCTTTATAATATTTTTTTTGTTTAGATAAGTAAAAGGCTTAAGTTATTGTTGTGATTTTTGTAAGTTATGTTGTTGTTTTGGTTGAGTTATGTTATTATTTTAGTTGATACAAGTAAATATTTTTTTGTTAATGTTGACGATTTTGTTAAGTTATGTAGCTGTTTTTGTTGAGATAAGTAAAAGGTTTATGTTATTGTTCTGGTTTTTGTTAGTTATGTCGTTGTTTTCATTGAGTTACGTTGTTGACTTTGTTGATACAATTAAAAGGTTTTTGTTAACTTTGATGTTTTTGCTAAGTTATATATGTTGCTGTTTTTTGTTAGAATAAGTAATGGGATTGTTGTGGTTTTTTAATTATGTTTTTTTTTCTCTATGTTGTTAATGTTCATTTATATATGTCAATAATATTTAGTTATGTTGTTAATGTTTAATTATGTTGTTATGTTTTTTTTTCATATGTTGTTAATGTTTAGTTATGTTGCTATGTTTTTTTTTGTTTTTTTGTTGATGATGTTACGCTATATGTGTTGTTTTTTTTTTGATAATGTCCTCCTTTGGTTTTTTAGTTTCTTTTTTTAGGCTCTTCTTTCATGCTAGTGGAGTGGAGTGGATGTGTTCTGCTCTTATTGGAATATGTCTTGTAGATTTGAGTTCATAATATTATTTCGGCCTCTTGAAAAATAGCCTTTAAATTGGAAATTTTGAATTTAACTACCTAAAAGTTGAAGTGGATGATGAACGATACCTTACTTTTAAGTTATATGTTTACAAACATGAATCAACTCTTTTTCTTTCATTTATATTTTTGTCTTGTCAATATCATTTTTTATGGATGATTTTGACATTTTCTAGTATGATTTTTGCATTTACTCAATAAAATTAGCATGGTGTTAGACTTAGATTCAGAAGATGAAACTATTAGGATAGATGTTGAATCTATTCTGAAAAAACAAATAGAATGGGCCTCTTTTCAGTCTATGAAGGTTTCATGAGAGAAACAAATTATAGTAAGTTTCATTAGTGGAATGAGAAATTTTACCCATATTTATTTGTTTACTTTGAAACTTATGTTGATTTTGCTTGAGTCTAATAATTATAGGTAGTTTATTTTATTATTACTAAATGTTGTGTGTACAGTAACTACTATGTAAGTACTCTAGGTAGTCACAATTTTTATTTTTGTCTATTTAATAACTTCCTTACAAGAAGTTACATTTGTACACTTTGGTCATTTGTTCAAGTGTTTTTATTCTGATTCTTTATTCACATTTTCATCATATCCCCAATATCTATGATCGCTACAGTACCATTTCTATAAAGTAATGTCTTAAACAAACAATCACAATACTAATTTTTATCAACTGGTATCAGAACAATTTTGATTTGAATCAAGAAAATCACAGTAGGGGAAATGGACATGCCACAATTTTATGGCAGGGAAGATGCCTATTTGTAGTTGATTTGTTTTGAAAAGAATTTTGAGGTTGTCGTCTACGCCTCACACATTCAAGCTTCAAAAAGAAACAAACTAAGGAAATTTCACTCATTAAGTGACTAAAGAAATAAATGTGGAAAAGGAAGAAATTGCAAAAGTAGAATACACCATAAATTCTCCAATAAATGTAATTGTCGAAATGCAATAAGTGACAAAAGCATAATGTAACAACCACATATAATATACTTAAGAAAACACATTATACATAGTGTAATCGGTATAGAATACACATAAGAGTCTATTGGCAACATTATATATACATGTCCAAGAGAAAGTATTATACATAAATGACACATGATATACAAAGGTTCATAAACAAGACTATGATCTACAAAAGAGTCTACGTGATCCACAATGGAAGATCATAATCCAAAAAGTTCATTCGCTAAAACATGATCAAGCAAGCTTATCCTTGCCTTTAATCTGCAAAGGACCACTTAAAAACAACAATAATAATGGGGTGAGATAATAATCTCAGTGAGTTCCCCTATATTTTGGGTCAACTCGACTATAAAGGGATCTTTTATCGATTTTCTTAACTTAAGCCATTCAATTCCGTTCTACTTGTATACATTCACACAATAGAAAATTACTTAAGAATCTAAGGGAAACTTGCACTTTGTATGGAGAATACACACCATGAGTACTCATTAACTCAAATAATCACTTTTCAGGAATGCATCAGTCAGATATGGTTGATGGGAAAACCATACCTCCACTGCACGAACTATACTATCTACTAGATATGGTCAATAGATACCAGATATACATTGCATGGATCCCCCCTCCATCATATATTGTCAATGAGACCTAGACCTCCACATGCCTAGAGCACACTCCCCATCAGACATGGTCAATGGACACCAGACCTCAATTGTATCGGTCACACTCTCCATTAGATATGGTCACTGGACACTAGGCCTCTACTGAAAGGAATGCACGAAGCCTTTTCCATCATATATGGTCAATGGATACCAGATATCCATTATATGGATTTTACCATCCAATTGATATTTTCAATGGAGTCCATACCTCCACTGTGTGGAATACAATTCACGGAGTTACAATAATTTGTCTCAAAGATTCGCCTTTCCCGGTTACTGCTCTACATAAGTCTCGAACTCGGAAAAAGCATGAATGGGGGTTCTTCCCGAATACGCGATTAATCTCAACAACTTCCATGTGGCTATATCACAATCACAATATCGTAACTTGTTTCCATACAATCTCGTTGAATCGCAACTATGACAATGTTCCCCATCTAAGCCTCTTGCATTCTCATGGATGAGACAACTCATCATACATGACTACTCGCCCACGGGTACACACCAAGGTACCTATTACACATGAGTATCACAACCTAACTTATTTACCATAATCTAAGTTATCTTTCTAGTTCATTCATTTAGTTACAAGTCTAGGTTTATCCTCACTTTTAATCATAAGTTTTAATCAGTTATCATACAATCAACACAAGCAATTAAATCATAGCATGGTTCTTAAAACACAAACACATCTTAATTTGGTTCATAACATATATCCAATTAATAATTGGAATACAAGTATGGTTTTATCTTTACTAAATGGTAGAGCATTGGAATAGCTTTCCAATGTATCTGACCTGACATCAATCAGACTTATGAACCCCGTTTTATGGTGGAAATAGGGAAAGAAGTCATAAACATACATGATAATATAACATCATAAACAAATTGATATTTAATATATAAGCCTGATTTTATCCCTCCAAGCAGTCGGGCATTTAACTAGATTTTCAACGCATCCGACCGCATCTCGTTCCTAGTTATGAAACTCATCTTATAGTGAAAACACGGGAACATATTGATTTCCCGATGGGTCCAATCAATTGGTCTGATCATTATGTCAACAATTTTTCACCCAAAATATTGGACCAATCAGTTGATCAAGAAGACCAGTCGATTCAGACCTGCAACTTTTCCAAAAATCTCACTTCTAAGAATGCTAACAAAAGGGCAAACAATGCAATTAAAAGTAAAATCAAAATTATTACCTTCAAGAGGTCGTAACGTTTGAAATAAGATGAGGTTGAGTCACCACAATTCTGAGAAGAGCATTAAAGAAGAAAAGAAAATTTTGAGAAGAAGAAAAATAGAAGCACGATACATAAGTTGAGGACATCAATTAGAGACAGAAAAATTAAACACTTGATGAACGATGAAGACGAAAAGAGGATCAACTTAGCCCTTTGACACATAAATAGGAACCATATGTGACCCGATCTTCATCCAAAAATTGAGGAAAATGTCAAAGCACAATCAAGAACCCAAATTTGACCTCGATCAACACTCAATTTCTTAAAGACATCACCTCTCTCCATAAAGCATAGGGCCAGGTGGAAAATTCTTAATGACAAAAATGTTTAAGCTACAAAGCAAGCAGAGAAGAACAAGTTTGAGGCCGATCTCGATGCTTTCGTCTGAATCCAGGCTCCATACTTGGCAGTAAGGACTTGGGGAAACATTTGTCTCACATATAAGCTCGATTCAGCGCCATAACTTATAGAATTTCATTCACTCTTGCAAATATATGAGTTCAAAATAATTATAAGTAATAACTAATTCTCTTTAAACTTCATTCTTTGTGAGCTCCCAAAGCTATCTCATCTAAACTTCCATTTTTAATTTTTATTTTAAATTCTACATAGTACGATCATGAAGCGCAAAGTTTGGGGTGAACCTAGACATGGAAAAGAATTGAATATTTCTGACTAACTCCATCCGAATTGTTTGTTTTTCCATAGCCTATAATGAATCAATTTTGTTCTAACGTTTCACTTTCGGCTATTTAATGACATAAGCAAATAGTAAAATATACCTTGATTCTGCTTATGCTTTAAGTATATATCCATAAATAGAGATTAAACTTGACATGAGATTTGATTATATGATGAAATAAGTTGGAGTAAGGTTCAGACGAAAAAGATTTGAAATAGATCCCTTCGCATATATAGATTATTATTCGAAAAGCTAAAGAAATCAATGACCAATGTTATTTATTCTCTTGCAATCTCATTTTCCCCACAATTCTGACCAAATTCATATCATAGTCTTCTCAACACAGTCTCTCTATAGCTATATATAGAACACTTGTCATTCATTGTTTAACCAAGACAACAAGCTAGTGAACTATATGTCTAGCTGAGTAATTATTTGTTGATTTTCTCTTGGCGTTTCTCCGAATGCTTCATAGAATAGACAATTAGTTATTAGAAGTTAAGAATAGTTGTTGTTCAATGAAGTGTTTGGGGGAACTCTTGGAGTCGAATCAACACTGCACATACAAAGTACACCAAATTCATTTTGTACATTCTGTGAATATATATATATATATATATATATATATATATATATATATATATATATATATATATATATATATATATATATATATATATATATATATATATATATATATATGTGTCACAATTGCTTTATGTGGATTTTGCAACGTTGAAACAAAATATCATCTCCTTTTTTTTATTGTAAATCCATTTGGAAATATTTTGTATCATAATATAAGTCGTTTTATAATATCAATGAATTATTGATGTTATTAATCATATTATACCCTTAAATATTTATTATTCTCTCTCCTTTCAATTATGTCAATTTGTTTTTTTAATACCATTATTGAAGAAAATTTTGTAAAACCCTTCATAAGTTTTCTTTTTTAAATCACAATTATTAAATTTCTTAATACGTGTGAAAAGTCAAAAACGACTTATAACAAAAAACGGAGTGAATAACTTAATAATGTCGGCGGGTAAAACCAATAAAAATAAAAATAAAGTTACAACTAAGGATGTTTCGCCCATTTCCAACCTGGTGAGTTCTATTTTTCTCATGTAGATTTTTTATTTTCCAATTTCAACTTTATAATATTGGATTTTTTTAATTTACTTTACACTCTCACTACACTAATTCTTGAGTTAGAGTTTGTGTGTTTGTTGGCAATCACACAGTGTTGGTTAATGGTTGTAAAACTCAAGAGATTAAGATTTAAAGGAAGATCCTTTAGCCCGCTTTCTTTTCCTGCTTGTGGAAGAAGGGCTTAGTGATTTGAGCAGTAAGGCTAGTGTGTTGGATATCTTCTCAAGATTTAGGGTCTATTCCACTCAACTGATGGTTTCACATCTTCAATATGCATATGATATCCTAATCTTGGTTGACCCCACAATTGAGAATTTGTGAAGTATAAAGGTTATTCTTAAGGAATTTTGAACTAACTTCGGGTCACTGAGTTAATTTTTCTAAGATTAGACTGTAGATAATTAATGTACATATTGTCTTCCTTGAGTTACCTAGAGATTTTCTTCATTAGAGGATTTAATCCCTTCCTTTAAGAATTCTCGGGTTCCTGGTGCCCATGTCAATCCTAGGTTTAAAGCCTCTTGGGATCATCATGTTAATTTGATGAGCAAAAGGCTCAATTTTAAGAAGTATAGGTATGTTAGTTTCAGGGACCGAGTGATCCTCTTTAATTCTGTTATTAATAATATTCCTATTTTCTTCTTGTCTTTCTTAAAATTGCATGCCAAGGTGTGGAACAAGTTAGTTAGGATTGAGAGGAGATTTATGTAGGTGGGTGGGTGGGGATTAAAAATTTATTCTAATATCTCTTGAGTTAAGTGAGATGGTGTATGTACACCTAAGAGTAAATGTGGTATGAATATTGAGGATCTTCAGTTCGTCAATTTGGACCTCTTGGCCAAATGAATATGGAGATTAATCTCGAGTGCCTCTGGTCTTTAGTGTCAGATTCTTGCAGCTTAATACAATGGTTCAATTGTTTCTTCATTATATGTGGTAAGCTTTAGGGGTTACGTTATGTCTCCTCTTGGTGGAAAGAATTGACCCTTCTTGGTTTCAAAGAAGATCATGTCTCTAGTTGGTTTGATAAAAGGATCAG
Organism: Lathyrus oleraceus; assembly: GCF_024323335.1. Classification (NCBI taxonomy): domain Eukaryota; kingdom Viridiplantae; phylum Streptophyta; class Magnoliopsida; order Fabales; family Fabaceae; genus Lathyrus; species Lathyrus oleraceus. Next base: position 370,425,884 of record NC_066580.1, read on the forward strand.
TAAGGACGTGAGATCAAGGTTCATACCTTCTTTGGGGATGATCCCTATATTGAGATTGTTTCCCTAAACATTTTGTTTCATAGGCTTTTTAAAATCCTCCAATATCAAGAAGGGGGTGTAATGAGATTTGTTGTTGGATAGACGAGAGGATTTCTTGGGTTTTGAGATGAATGAGATCATTCTTCGTCCGCGAAGAACCATTGTATTTAGATTTCTTCTCGTTACTCTTTCATGTTAATTTTTTTTGGAGAAAAGATAGGTTAATTAGGAAGCATACTTAAGATGGTAATTTCACTATTGCCTCTGCTTTCCAAATCGAGTCGGATCTTAGTAATTCCTCTACCCCTTATGTGGTGGATAACTTGAATCTCTCTCTTATATGGGACAATTGGGCTCCATAAAAGGTAGTGGTTATTTCCTAGCAGCGCCTACAAGATATGTTCCCTTATATAGAGATTATTTTCAAGAGGAAGGTTATTGCTAACCCATCTGATGTCTCATGTCTCATGTGTGAGTACTTGTTAGAATCGGTCTCTCGTTTGTTTATCATTTGTGGTATAGCTTCGACTGTGTTTTTAGGGTTTTTAGATGGATAGGGTGTCCGGTTGTTCTTCCTAAGGATCCTAGGGTTATTTTCTAATTGTTTTACAGTTTTAAAGATAAAGCTAAGATTGTAGGGGGTTGCTATGATTTGGACTGCAGTTGTTTGGACTATTTGGACTATGTACAATGATATGGTTTTTTTCTGGTGTTACAAAAAACGTGAAAGAGGTGAAGCAGAAGATCTCCCAGTTAAATCTCGCCAGAAGGTATTTTCACTATTGAATCTCGACAGTAGACTCCCTAGTTAATCTCGGCAGGATATTTCTCAGTAAACTTCGACATTAGGTATTTCCTCGGTGAACCTCGACAACATATTTCCTAGTTAGTCTCAGCAAAATATTTCTAAGTAAACCTTGACAGTAGGTATATTTTTCTCAACAGAGATTCCCTAGGTAATCTCTCAAGAATAACTCCTAGTTAAACCTCGGCATAAGGTATTTTTACTATTGAATCTCGGTAGGAGATTCCCAAATTAAAGTCTGCAAATGATTTCCTAGTAAACCATCTTTAGTAGGTATTTTCACTATTGATTACCGGGAGTAGATTCCTTGGTTAATCTCAGCAGAAGATTTCCAAATAAACTTCAGCATTAGGTATTTCCTCAGTGAATCTTGATAGTAGATTCTCTAGTTAATCTCGATAGTAGATTTCCCATTTAAACCTCGGTAGAAGGTATTTTTGTCATTGAATCTTGGTAGTAGATTCCCATGTTAATCTCGGCAGAAGATTTCCCAATTAAACCTCGGCAGTTGTTATTTCTCTCAAAGTAAATCTCGGCAGTAGATTCTCTGGTTGATCTTGGCAGAAGATTTCCCAGCAAACCTCAATAGTAGGTATATTTTCCCAACTGAATATCGACAAAAAATTTCCTGGTTAATATCGGTAGAAGATTTGCTAACAAACCTCGACATAAGGTATATCTCCCCAACAGAATCTCAGCAGTAGATTCCCTGATTAATCTCGGTAGAAGATTTCCTAGTTAAACCTCGACAGTAGGTATTACTCTTAAAGTGAATCTCGATAGCAGAATCCCTGGTTAATCTCGATAATAGATTACCCAGTAAACCTCGATGGAAGATAAATGTTCTTTAGTGAATCTTGGAAGTAGATTCCCTGGTAAATGGTAGTAGATTTCCTTGTTAAAACTCGATATAACGTATATTTTTCCCCATAGAACCTCGGCAGTAGTTTCCCTGGTAAATCTCCGTAGTAGATTTCTCATTAAACCTAGATAGAAGGATATTTCTATGTAAGCCTCGACATTAAGTATCTCCCAGTGCGTCTTGGCAGTAGACTCCCTAGTGAGTTTCTTTTGAATCTTTTACAAGGAACCTCGACAATAGTCTTCCTCAATAGAACTTATTTAGAATATTATTCACGAAGAACATACATCACTTTCGACTAGCCTGCCAATGTAAGTTGTTGGGTTAGTTGATCATTTATATCCCCAGTGAGTCCATCTTGCATTTCCATTTACTAATAAAGGTGACTCTCCAAGCTACATTTCATCTTATATCACATTGTATCCCTAGCAAAAGAAAAAAAGAAGTCTTCATAAGTTCATAACATCTCATGGCATTTCATTTCGGTTCATCAAGGGACAAAATTTAGGTCCTTTATGATTTAACTATCTCCCATTATGATCATATTAAGAATGACCTTCTTCATATTCTCTAGTCGAACATATTTAAATAGGATCAGCTGTCATACCCCAATTTTCCCTCGATCAATAAATTCATTCATACACCCTGACATTTTCATTATCTGCATATCATAACATGCATTTCTTTTAGCATAATGCTTGAAAAGTCTACTAGAATAAAATTTCGGTTTTATAGACAAACCAGTTGAATCGATTTTCAAAAGTACATAAATTTAAAGGGCGGAAAATTTCAAGATTATACTTGCAGTTGTCTATTTTATTGATCTACGACTCACATAATTTAACCTGACGTGCTTGTTTAATTTTTTCTATCCCATTTACCTCCGGATTCTGATCAGCCTGAGCCTTTTCGATCGAACATTTTTTATTGAAGAATTTGATTTTAACCCGTCTCTTTTCTGGAACTTTATTTCGCATATATTATTTGAATGCATTCATTTTATTTTTTTGCGCATCTTTGGCTCTGATTTTTATTCATTTTAATTTATTTATTTTTGTGGTAAAATATCAAGGAAAAACTAATAGACAAACTAAACAAACTCTTTCCTCCACCTTCAAACTCAAAGCTCATCCATTCATTAAAAACGGCCGAAAAATAGTGCAAATTACCACCACCTTCGTACACTTGTGGTGGTCATCTTACTCTACGATGCTCACCGGAAAGCGTACGTAGCTAGAATCACTCAAACGTGAAGGTATCGTTCTCACCGTATATCCTTCGACTCTTCCATGTTTTTACTGTTGTGTTTTCATTGTTGGTATTTAGAGTGGAAAAGTTGTTGTCACTCATATTGTTTTTTAAATGATTGGGTTTGCTTTTCTGTATTTGCAATTTTTGGTGTTATGTGAAGATGATGAAAAATGTTTGTTATACAAAGTAAAACACGTTTTTTTTGCTTTACTAGTTGTTTAAAACCAATCTTAACACATCAAACTCTTTTAGCGCCCCCGCACAATTGTTGAAAGTGTATTTCGGTGAGTATTTGTTTTATCGTCTCCACATGGATTGGTTTGATATAACTGTTGTTCTACAATTTAACTTGTGCTTTAAGCAAGGGTTTCAAATGGTTTTTGATTGGTAAAAGTATTGTTCACATGAAAATAAGTAACAACGGTAAAATATTTGGAAAGTTTAACATTTAAAAAGCATATCAAGACTAGATTTCATCAGCCTATTTTGTATGTATTTGATTAATCAAGCATGTGAACTTCATTTATAACCATCATAACCATGTATTGCTCATCTATACCGTTCATGTCTAAGACGGTATTGCAATTTTTATCGTATTGTTTAATCGACGATGTCTCAACCTATTAAATAATACAAATAACATTAATGATCTGATACAAAGTGAATATCAATGCCAAATCCATGTCCAGACTTGTTGGTGTAAGCCCTAGAGGCCAATACTTTTGGTACTTGTATCGAATTATTTATTAATAATAAAAGGCTTTTTCTTTATTATGTTTGTTTAATAAAGTCTCTGGAATAGCTAGTCCGTTTAATGTATCGAGTGTGACTTAATCATGAGATCACATTAAACATAAGGACATTATTCTTAAAGCATCAGTAGTCGAGCTTTATTGTGAAGTGGGATAATATTAAAGCATTAAGACTATTATGTATATAGACTGATGATCACATCTCATGGATCATGGATAAAGAGTTATCAAGTCTTAAACATAGGTATGAATATTAAGAGTAATATTTATACTGGATTGACCCGCTATGAGAATACTATATAGAATGTTATGCAAAGTGTCATAAGTTATTCTCATGGTGATAATGGTGTATACCACCCTTCGACCTGAAACCACTATGGACCCTAGATGTAGAGTCGAGTGCCTTATTGTTGATCAAACATTGTCCGTAACTGGATGACCATAAAGACAATTGATGGGTACTCCACGAAGCATGCTAAGGGACATGAGTGACCTGGGTGGAATTTGCCCATCCTGCGTAACATGATAAATTTCTATGGGCCCAATATTGAACTGGACAAGGATGACACGGTATATGCCTTGTGTTTAATATAGACATAAGGTTAAAAGGGTAATTGTACACACAAGTATTATCACAAAAGGATTTGTCATATCACATGACATTTTTGTGTCTTGGATAGCACTGATGTGTTGCTAGATACCGCTCACTGTTTATTATGTTAAATACGTGATTTAATATAATTTCTAATGCCGCGAAAACCTACAGGGTCACACACAAAAGGACGGATTGATGAGAGATAGAGTAACTAAGGAACACCGTAAGGTACGGTGCACTTAATTGAATTGTAGAACATCGTAAGGTATGATGTACTTAAGTATAATACGAAATATGGTAAGGTACCACACGCTTAAGTGATTTTGGCATATTATAAGATATGGTCCACATACACTTAAGTGGGATTTTTAGCTTGCAACCCACACAAGTTGTGCAGAAGCATTTGTGAAATTGCAATTTCGTTTCTCTCTCTCTCTCTCTCTCTCTCTCTCTCTCTCTCACACACACACACACACACACACACACACACACTCACTCAAAGCCTTCATTCGGAGCAGCTAACACTGAGATTGAAGGAATCCGTTCGTGTGGACTAAGTAGAGGTGTTGTCATCGTTCAACGTTCGTGATCGCTCTGTAGATCTGCATCAAAGGTTTTACAATCGCCACAAGAGGTAACGATTCTATCACTGATCATGCCCATTCGTAAGGATCACTAAAGGAGAATTTTTTTTTTAAATTCCGCTGTGTTTTGGGTGGCTCTTCTCCTTCAGTGGTATTAGAGCCACTTACGAAACCATGCATCTGATAGCTGTTTATTTTCTGTATTAATACGATTAAAAGACAAAATGAATCAAAGAATAAACGAGTAATTAAATTTGGCATCATGTGTGTACGATTTGGATGATTGATGTTGACTATGCTTCGGAATCCGACATTAGTATGGTGAAGCAGTGATACATCGATCGTCCATAGGTTACGCAATTGAGATCGATCAAGTTATATATATGATATAAGTAATCCTTATTCAAAATACGGTATGTATGATATACTGTTTCTGTTTCGTTCATTCAAACATTTAATGGTTGTTTTCCTTTGAGCGATCAATGGTCGTTTGCTTCTTGATCCGACATTAGTATGGTGAAGCAATGACCTGTTGATCAATCATACTGAATCCACAATCGAGGTGTGTTTGACGGTTTGAAATTGGTGCCTTAGGGTTAATGACGGCACAAGGGTTGTGTTGTCAAAGAGTTATGCGATTAGGATTGTAACTGCGCAAGATTTGTGCTTTAAAGTATTAAGTGTTAATGCGAAAACGACGTCGATTTCAAATGAATTGTTCATTAAAATTTTCAGTCGGGGCGCTGCCCCTATAACCCCGTAAGGGGGAGCTTCCCCTATAACCCACCGTCTGTTGATCGGTCAGCGGAACCATCGTCCGCTGACTGGGCAGCGGAACCCCCGTCCGCTGACCGGGCAGCGGACCCCCCGTCCGCTGACCGGGCAACGGACCCCCGACTAACTCTGCATAGTGTGATCGGTCGCCGAAACTTAATTTGGTTTTAATTAATTAAAAAAATTTAAATTAATAATAATAATGTGTTTATTGTTATTGTCTTGTGGTGATCGGTTATGGCCTTAGTTTTCCTTTATTTTGTTTTGGGATTTTAAAATACGACCTGCGTGTCGTGCCTCTCTTTTAATCTCTTAATGTAACTTCTTTTCTCATCTCACTCCCTCGTATGTAAAACGAGTTTCTTTTATGTAATATAATGTTATGAAGAAAGAGAAGAATACAATATCAAAGGAGGACAACCTTGAAGATCTTGCTTGGAGAAGCTTAGATCGTTATTAGGTTAGCTTAGACTCTCTCATTGGCTTGGGAGAACAATTTCGCTAGGGGCCATAACTGTTTCATTATGTATGTTGATGCATGTGAATGTATGTTGATGCATGTGAGAGACGATTTATATGATAAATAAGTCGGTGAGATCAGAATAATTGCAAATTCCCTCTAATTAAATATTATGTTTATGCTTTCCAAGTTTTAGCACTCATCAAGACTAGTATCGGATAATGTAGGTTTCGCCTACGTGAGGTGCATGTTCTATATTAGTAAGGTGCGATGGGATGATTGTAATATCCAATTGCTAAAACAATGGGTCAAACTTAACTAAACAAATTATAATAAGATTATATATGTTTAGAAGCAAGAGTTGGAAATGATCCATGTGATGGATTGAAATAAGGAGTTATTCACCCAACTAAAATATTCGAGAGATGTATTAGATACAATTGGAAGGAATTCCTACCTAAATAACCTAGTTTTGTGTAATCCGCCTACGCGGACTTAAAACAAAGTGAAATGTGGATCTCGACCCACAAGAAAATCTTCCAACGAGATTTTCCGAATCAAATGGCGAGGGTCATTTGTTTTGAGTAAAATAGTGGGAGCATATTTAATTAAAGGCCTAATTAAATATGTTATTGATACTTATATTTTCATTATTTTCATGTAGATTACCATGACAACAAACACCTCTAACAACATTTTGCGATCAATCCTTGACAAGGAAAAATTGTCTGGGACAAATTTTCTAGATTGACACCGAAATCTGAGGATTGTCCTCAAACATGATAGAAAGTTGTATGTCTTGGAGAAACCTGTTCCTGAAGAGGAACCTCATAGTTCTGCACCTGAGGCAGAAAGATATGCTTATAAGAAGCATGTCGATGATGCCAATGAAACTGCTTGTCTCATGCTAGCTACCATGAACTCAGAGTTGCAAAAGAAACATGAGAACATGCCAGCGTTCGATCTGATCGAACACCTGAAGATGCTTTATCAAGAGCAAGCAAGGCAGAAAGGTTTGAAGTTTCAAAATCCCTTTTTCAAGGCAAGTTAGCTGAGGGAGCCCCTGTAGGTCCCCATGTGCTCAAGATGATTGTGTATGTGGAAAACCTTGATAGGTTGGGTTTTCCCCTCGGAAAGGAACTTGCGACTGATTTGATCTTGCAATCGTTTCCAGATAGATTCAGTCAATTTGTCCTAAATTTCAATATGAATGATATGGACAAATCTCTTCCTGAACTATTGGCCATGTTAATAACTGCTGAGCAGAATCTGAAGTCAAAAGGGAAGTCCATTCTGATGATCGGAAATGGAAAGAGACAGAACAAAAGACCCACCAAGCAGGGTGATAAAGGGAAAGGCAAGGATGTTTCCAAACCCAAACCCATTGTTGCTGCTTTGAAGCCTAGTGGAGGCATAACAAAGGAAGGCACCTGCTTCCATTGCGGTAAGACCGGACTCTGGAAGAGAAACTGCCCAAAGTACCTGGACGATAAGAAGAATGGAGTAGAGACTTCAACTTCAGGTATTTTTGTTATTGAAATTAATTTATCTATTTCTGCATCATGGGTATTAGATATTGGATACGGTTCTCACATTTGTACCAACGTGCAAGGGCTAAAAAGGAGTAGAGATTTGGCAAAAGGTGAAGTTGACCTACGAGTTGGCAATGGAGCAAAGGTTGCTGCTTTAGCCGTAGGAACTTATGTATTGACTTTACCTAATGGTTTAATAATTCAGTTAGAGAATTGTTATTATGTACCTACAATTAGCAGGAATATTATTTCCGTTTCTTGTTTGGACAAGTTTGGTTTTTCATTTATAATAAAGAACAATTGTTGCTCAATTTATTTGAATGATACATGTAAGAACAAAATTAGTTCTACAATAGAATTCCAGGATTTTGATGATAACAAAGGATGAAACCAAAAATGGCACCCTAACGAAATTTCTCTAAGTGTGCAGGACTCTGAACAGAAACAAAGGAATCTGATCGCTTTATCAGATACAAACTCTGATCAGATACAAAGTACTAGAAGATCAGAAGCATCTGAAGAAGAAGTGCGCTCTAGAAGTTCTTACTCTGAGCAAAACAGGACAGCAGAATACCAGAAGCTCTAAACTTCCACTGGACTCAACTCTGATGATCTAAAAGACCAGTACTCTTAGAAGCTCTGATGTAACCTCAACGCAATCTCCGATTGACACAGAAACTCCGAGATAACAAAGACTCTGATGAAGATTCTCCAAATCCAGAAAGAGTAACGGAAAGAACTTCTTCAAATGGAAAGAAAGTATTTTTGGAAAGAAGTTATTCAGGGAGACATATTGGTTAGGGCAAGAAACACAGAAGTAATGACATTGAATGCTCATCAAAGGCCAATATTCTATCATCATTCTAACGGTCCTTTCAACACTATATAAAGGCCAACATACTTCAGTGAGAGACACAATAACGCACATAAAATTCTTTACATTCTCTCTCTTAGTTTTTCACGAGCTGCTGCTCATACGTGAAAACACTCACTTGCTTATTCTACTGTAATATTTGTTTACCTTTAGAAGCACTCTCGATTACAAATCTATTATTGCTAAATTGTTTTTGTTCCTCAAGTGACTCTGCGTAGTCTGTATACTTGGGAGGACTAAGAGATCACTCTCTTAGACGTTTGGTTGTATTAATCTTTCAAGATTAGTGGATTAAGTCCTTTTTGAAGGCGAAATCACCTTGGCCGGGTGGACTGGAGTAGCTTTGTGTTATAAGCGAACCAGTATAAAATCCTGTGTGTTCTTATTTTTGAAAAATCCTTTATTTTCCAAAACAATTCAAACCCCCCTTTCTTGTTTTTCTTACCTTCAGTTGGTATCAGAGCTTCAGCTCTGTTATTGATTTTCTAATCAAACACTTAACAGTGTAGAGAGATCCAGAACGAGAAAAACTATGGCCAACACCAATGAAAGAGACAATTACAATTCTAAGCCTCCAATCTTTGATGGAGAGAAATTCGATTACTGGAAAGATAGAATTGAAAGTTTCTTTCTTGGCTATGACGCTGATCTCTGGGACATTGTCACAGATGGATACAAACCTCCTGTAACAGATGCTAGAGTTGCCGTTCCCAGAAGTAAAATGACAGATGATCAGAAGCGCGAATTCAAGAATCATCACAAAGCCAGAACGATACTTCTCAATGCCATATCTTACAATGAGTATGAAAAAACCACCAACAGGGAAACAGCTAAAGGTATACTCGACTCCCTGAGGATGACTCATGAAGGAAACTCTCAGGTCAAAGAAACAAAGGCTCTGGCTCTAATCCAGAAATATGAAGCCTTCAAAATGGAGGATGGTGAAGCTGTAGAGGTAATGTTCTCTAGATTCCAAACTCTTATTGCAGGTCTCAAAGTACTAGACAAAGGATACACAACTGCAGACCATGTCAAAAAGATAGTCAAAAGCTTGCCAAAGAAGTGGAGACCCATGATCACATCCTTAAAGCTTTCAAAGGATCTGAACAACATCAGCCTTGAAGAGCTTGTCAGTTCACTCAGAAGTCATGAGATAGAACTGGAGGAAGATGAGCCTCAGAAGAAGAACAAGTCTGTAGCATTAAAGTCCAGATTTGAAAGGCGCAAGTCTGACAGAAACAAAGCCTTCCAGGCCGAAACAGAAGATGCTGATGACTCTGAACAGGAAGATTCTGATGATGAAGAAGAATTATCCCTCCTGACCAGAAGAGTAAAACAACTCTGGAGAAAGAGGAATAATAACTTCAGGAGACCAAGACCTAGAGGGGATCGATCAGAATCAACCTCAAAAGGTAAAACTAACAAAGATGTTACTTGTTATGAATGTAAAGAAACAGGCCACTACAGGAACGAATGTCCCAAGTTAAAGAAAGACAGTTCCAGAAAAGAGAACTTCATGAAAAATTCCCTCAGAACCAAAAAAGGACTGATGGCTACCTGGGATGACAGCGAATCAGACTCATCAGAATCAGACTCTGATGAACAGGCTAATGTAGCACTGATGGCTACCACATCCAAGAACACCTCAGATGAAGAATCTGAATCAGAAGAGATATCTTATGCAGCAAAGTTCAAACACCAGTCATGGTACCTGGACTCTGGATGCTCGCGACACATGACGGGAAGAAAGTCTATGTTTCAAAGCCTGGAACTTAAAGACGCTGGATTCGTAGGTTTCGGAGGAGATCAGAAAGGAAGGATCAGAAGCTCCGGAACTATTGGTAATGGTACTCTTCCCTCTATATCTAATGTCCTTTACATAGAAGGATTAATGCATAACCTGTTATCCATAAGTCAATTAAGTGATAACGGTTATGATGTAATCTTTAATCAAAAAACATGTAAATCCATAAATCAAAACAATGGTTCTGTCCTATTCACAGGCAAGAGGAAAAACAATATTTATAAAATTAATCTGTCTGATTTAAAAGAACAAAATGTGAAGTGTCTGATGTCCGTTCACGAAGAGCAATGGGTATGGCACAGACGCTTGGGCCACATTAGCATGAGAAAATTATCTCAACTAAATAAACTCGAGTTAGTCAGAGGCCTACCTAAACTGAAGTTCTCTTCAGATGCTCTATGTGAAGCATGTCAGAAAGGAAAATTTTCAAAAACATCCTTCAAAAAGAAAACTATTGTTACTACCTCTAAGCCTCTGGAACTTCTTCACATTGATTTATTTGGTCCTGTGAAAACAACATCAGTCAATGGAAAGAAGTATGGACTAGTCATTGTTGATGATTTCAGTCGCTGGACATGGGTGAAATTCCTAAAGCACAAGAGTGAGTCTCACTCTGTATTCACTAGCTTCTGTTCCAAAGTGCAAAAATAATTTGACTCTAAAATCGTAAGAGTCAGAAGTGATCATGGTGGGGAATTTGAAAACAAATTTTTTGAGGAGTTATTTGACTCTAATGGAATATCCCATGATTTCTTCTGCCCTAGAACTCCACAACAAAATGGAGTTGTAGAGAGGAAGAATAGGACACTCTAAGAGATGGCAAGAACTATGATCAATGAAACAAATATGGCTAAGCACTTTTGGGCCGAAGCTGTAAATACAGCGTGTTATATTCAGAATAGAATCTCCATAAGACCCATTCTGGAAAAGACTCCCTATGAACTGTGTAAAGGAAGAAAACCAAACATTTCATATTTTCATCCTTTTGGCTGTTCCTGCTTTATTGTAAACACTAAAGAACATCTGAACAAGTTTGATTCCAAAGCATAGAAAGGTATTATGTTAGGATACTCAGAACGCTCTAAAGGCTACAGAGTATACAATACAGAAACCAAAATTGTGGAAGAATCAATTCATGTCAGATTTGACGATAAGCTTGACCCTGAAAAGTCAAAGCTAGTTGAGAATTTTGCAGATTTGGAAATCACTCTTGCAGGATCTGACAAAGCTCCAGAAGCATCTGCCATTCAAAATCCTGAGGAAATTAATCTTCCATTAATCCCAAAGAAAGCTAAAAGTCGCCTCAACATATCTGAAGAATTGATTCTAGGTAACAAGGACGAACTTGTCAGAACCAAATCTACCTTCAAGACCTCTGAAGAGACTCATCTGGGACTAGTGTCTTTAATCGAGCCTACCTCCTGGGATGAGGTACTTCAAGATAACGACTGGGTTCTAGCCATACAAGAGGAGCTAGATCAATTCACAAAAAACGATGTCTGGGATCTTGTTCCTAAGCCCAGAGGCACTCACGTTATCGGAACCAGATGGGTATTCAGAAACAAGCTGAATGAGAAAGGAGAAGTCGTCAGAAACAAAGCTCGACTGGTGGCTCAAGGTTACAGTCAACAAGAAGGTATTGACTACAATGAAACCTTTGCTCCAGTCGCCAGGTTAGAATCTATTCGTCTTCTTGTATCTTTTGTTATAAATCATTCTATCAAATTATATCAAATGGATATCAAGAGCGCATTCCTTAATGGCTATATATCAGAAGAAGTGCATGTCAACCAACCTCCAGGTTTTGAAAATCCAAATTATCCAGAACATGTTTTTAAATTAAAAAAATCCTTATATGGACTTAAATAAGTTCCCAGAGCTTGATATGAACGTTTAAGTAACTTTCTTCTGGAACATAATTTTATCAGAGGGAAAGTTGACTCCACACTCTTCTGTAAAAACCTTAACAATGATCTCATGATATGCCAAATATACGTTGATGATATCATTTTTGGTTCAGCTAACGCCTTTGTTTGTCAAGAATTCTCTGAGTTAATGCAGGCAGAGTTTGAAATGAGCTTAATGCAAGAACTAAAGTTCTTTCTAGGAATTCAAATTAACCAAACTTCAGAAGTCACGTACGTTCATCAAAGCAAATTCATAAAAGATGTTCTGAAGAAATTTGACATGGCTGAATGCAACTCTGCAAAGACTCCCATGCATCCAACGTGCATTCTTGAAAAGGAAGAAATCAGTAAAAAGGTTTGTCAGAAGCTCTATCGTGGTATGATAGGCTCTCTTCTCTATCTGACTGCTACCCGACCTGATATTCTCTTTAGTGTTTGTCTCTGTGCCAGATTTCAATCAGATCCTAGAGAAACTCACTTAACAGCAGTTAAGAGAATTCTCAAATATCTGAAAGGAACTCCTAACATGGGCCTGATGTATGAGAAAACATCAGAGTATAGACTCCTGGTTATTGTGATGCAGATTACACAGGAGATAGATTGGAACGTAAAAGCACATCTGGAAATTGTCAGCTCTTGGGAAACAATCTGATATCCTGGGCAAGCAAAAGGCAATCAACTATCGCTATGTCCACGGTAGAAGCAGAATACATCTCAGCATCATTGTGCACTACTCAGATGCTCTGGATGAAGAATCAGTTAGAAGATCTGCAAATATTCGAGAGTAACATTCCTATCTTTTGTGATAATACTGTTGCCATCTGTTTAAGTAAGAATCCCATTTTGCACTCCAGAGCTAAGCACATTGAAATAAAACATCATTTTATCAGAGACTATGTTCAGAAAGGGATAGTACCATTGAAGTTCATTAATACAGATCATCAATGGGCAGATATCTTTACTAAACCCTTAGCTGAAGATAGATTCCTCTTTATCTTAGAAAATCTGAACATTCAAAACTGCCCTGAATAAAAATGTGCCTCTGAGGTTGTTAAATGAGACTCTGACATAAACAAATGGATTCTGCCTCTGACTCTGATACTTCTACTCAGTTAGAAGTTATCTGAGTTGGAAATCTCCAGGAACCAATCCCTTGGTATTCCTGAAGATCAGATAAATCAAAACACGTGGAGTGTCTTGCGTCTGACCTTGGAACTTCTAGACAGTTGTCCAGCAGTAATCAAGGAACAGTCTCTTGAGATCTCCTCGAGCAGTGTGCTGACTGTTGGGATTAGACATCATTTATGAGCTATAATCATTTCTCCCTCTAAACGTGCTAACTTGGTTTTTGTGCTAAAACTCTGATTTTTGTGTTGTTTTGCATGCGCCCAAATTTGGGTATTTAAACACTCATCTCCCACTTTACACACATTTCACTCTCACTCACTCTTTAAACCCCAGTTCTCTCAAGGCATTTCTGCAAGCAGTTCATCTTCATCTCAGTTCGTCATCAACAACATGGATACTCAACAACAATCTGTGTTCAACTACTCTCAGCAAATGGATTCTAGCAACCCAGCTCATAGCACAAGCAACCCTACTCCAACGGTTACAGGAGTTGTTACAACACCAGTCTTCAAGGAGCCTCACATTCTTGATCGTGAGCCCCATATTCACCTTGCAACACCATTTGACAAACTGGAAGTGCTGTGTGAATCCCTGGTGGATTTTGAGAACATGAGAAGAAATGGCGTAGACCTCACGGAAGAACTTCGCAAACAAGGTTGGGGAAACTATTTTAAACGCCTCTACGGTCCAGTCTACCCAAATCTTATTAAAGAATTCTGGAGATTTGTTGATGCTGACGATAACTTCATCGTCTCCTATGGTCTGGGAGTAAAGATGGTGATAACTGAAAAATCCATCGCTGCTCTTCTAAACATGGAGAAAGATGGAGGCAGAAGAATTTACAACATCAATCCCAGGGCGAAATACATATCTCAAGAAATCAACCCAACTATCTTCAAACAAAATGCAGAAGGCAACCCCTCAAAGAACAAGGAACTACTTCAGAACCTCCGGGTTTGGCTGAAGATCATTCTGGGTACAATCCATCATCGCCCAACGTCAAATTCATTATATTACATAAATACAGATCAGAAATGTATTATGTACTGCATTCATAAAGGTCTGAAGCTATGCCTCCCTGCACTTCTCTTCAAGTACCTCAGAGACTCTGTATGCGAAACCAGAAATCACATGAAGCCCAGAACTTACATTCCTCTGGGAAGACTCATCTCAGATGTCCTGATAGAAAGTGGTCTCGTGGACCATCTCATAAAGCTCAGGCTCATGGACGACATGGAAATAGACACTGGAAAGCCTCTAAAATCCAGGAATCTGAAGAGCATGGGGATTCTGGAGAAGGTCAACGTTAGACCTACTCTGGACACCTCTTGGGAAGCCTTAAAAGATCATAGGAAAATTCCTCATGGCATATATCTGTTCTCCAAGGAAGAACCCAAAGAGGCAATTCTCCACTATCTCCAAGGTCTAAAGGATGAAGGAGTGGATATCTCAGAATTCAAGTTGAGCGAACTGCCAGATAAAGCTCCCAACTTCATGAGGCATAAAAGAGGTTCATCTGAGAAGACATCGAAGGTGAAGAAAGCGAAGCTAGGAGAACCCTCTGAATCAAGACCTCCAGCACCTCTGCATGAGTCTTCTGGTAAGTCTGCCTCTCCTTCTCCTTCTGTACAGCAACTTGCTTCTTCTATTCCTCTACCAACACCTCTCTACACCCTATCTGAAACCCCTCCTTCAACGACCATAACATCTCAACCACTCCCAAAATTTAACCTCGCCAATACCTCCTTACCCCTATCTGAAGATGAACAAATGAATGAAACCACCTTCTCATCTTCAGCCCCAGAATCACCTCCTTATTGTATCATCTCATCAGACACAGAATTCTCTGACCCCTCTTCTCCCACTCTAGCCCAACTTCAGACTCAAAACCGTGCCTCACAACAACGACAACAACCTCCACCTGAACCTGAAGTAACCTCACCACCCACAGAACAACCAACCATCACTCCCTCTAACGTTCAACCCTCTGACCCCAACACCGCTGACATTACCCCACCAAACACTTTCGCTGAACCTCAAACTCTCAACCTAAGCCCTCCCCCCTCCTCACCTCCACCATCTGAACCTGAATACTCCCTGTCAACCCTAAAAGAGGCAATTATGATGTTTGCAGGAGCACCAGTGGAAAAGGTCAAGTCTCTGACCTTCAACTCTAGCATCAGTGATGATCCTTCCTCTGTTAGGACACACTGGAACAGAGTTATTGGCTGGATGACCTCTGAGGCCTTCAAGCTGAAAAACCTCTATGAGCAAGTCGGAAACAACTTCATCAGAGACGCTGAGGCAAGACTACAGGAGCGTTTAGCCAGAGAAGTTGAGGAAGAAGCCAGAAGGGAAGCAGAAGAAAGAGCAAGACAAGAAGAACTTCAAAGGGTCAAGGAAGCTGAAGCCAAAGCTCTAGATGATGCTGCTGCTGCTGAAGCTGAAGCAAAAGCTGCTGCTGAAGCTAAAGCTAAAGCCGCTGCTGAAGCTGGAGCTCTCCGTACTGAAGAACAAAATGTTATGACTCGGGGGGAGTCCTCTACATTTGCCCCTCTGGTTCTCAAGACCCTTGAGGAGCTTCAGAAAGAGCAGAAGGAAGTCCGAGCCAGATTGGATCAACAGGACACAGTCAGAATCTGCTGACTCAACTGCTTCAGAGAATTCCTCCTCCTCCCAACCCTTAGGCACCTAGGCTTAATTCTTTTTTTTTGTGTGCCTGTTGTTTCTGCTCTTCCTTGTGTTTTGCCTCCGATGTCTTATGCTCTTCTCTGAATATATATATATATATATATATATATATATATATATATATATATATATATATATATATATATATATATATATATATATATATATTTTCTTTCTGCTTATTATTTTTACTAAGTCTTTTTGATTCTGACAAAAAGGGGGAGAAATCAAACAACTCTGATGAAAAATTGTCTAAATCCTTAAGTACTCTGCAAACATACTATTCAATAAAAATCTATCTAACACTCCTTGACTTAGAAAGTTGCAGAAAGGTATCTAGAAACTTCATTGCTTGGAAGCTCTGGTAAGAACTTCTGAACTCCCTAGCCTATCTCAGGGGGAGCTCACTTCTATCTGATCTGATAAACTCTTATATCTGAATGTTTCATCTGTCATTTAAGTTTGTTTTGTCATCATCAAAAAGGGGAGATTGTAAGAACAAAAATAGTTCTACAACAGATTTCAGGATTTTGATGATAACAAAGGATGAAACCAAAAATGGCACTCTAACGAAAAGTTTCTAAGTGTGCAGGACTCTGAACAAGAACAAAGGAATCTGATCGCTTTATCAGATACAGAATCAAATCAGATACAAAGTACCAGAAGATCAGAAGCATCTGAAGAGGAAACGCGCTCCAGAAGTTCTGACTCTGAGCAAAACAGCATAGCAGAATATCAGAAGCTCTCAACTTCCTCTTGAATTAACGCTGAGGATCTAATAGAACAGGACTATCAGAAACTCTAATGTCACATCTCAAAGATCTCAGATTAACAGAGTAACGCAGACTCTGACGAAACATTTCCTTATCCAGAAAAAGTAACGGAAACTACAACTTCAAATGGAAAGAAAGTATATTTGGAAATAAGTTATTCAAGGAGACAAACCTGCTATGGCAAGAAACACAGAGGTAATGTCATTAAACACTAATCAAAGTTAAATATTCTGCCATCACTACAACGGTTCCTCCACCTCTATATAAAGGACGACAAACTTCTTTGAGAGACACCTGAACGCACAGAAATATTCCACTCTCTCTCTTAGTCTTTCACGAGCTTTTGCTCATAACGTGAAATCTTTTACTTGCTCTAAATTGCTGTAATATTTGCTTTATCCTAGAAGCACTCTAGATTACAAACTCTGTTTTTCCTAAATTATTTTTGATTGTTCCTCAAGTGACTTTGTGCAGTCCGTATACTTGGGAGGACTAAGAGATCTCTCTCTTTAACGTTGGTTGTAATAATCTTTCAAGATTAGTGGATTAAGTCCTTTTTGAAGGCGAAATCACCTTGGCCGGGTGGACTGGAGTAGCTTTGTGTTTTAAGCGAACCAGTATAAAATCCTGTGTGTTCTTTTTCTGAAAAAGCGCTTATTTTCCAAAACAATTCAAACCCCCCCTTTCTTGTTTTTCTCACCTTCACGTGTTTTATTTTAAATACTAAAGAACATATGAACAAGTTTGATTCCAAAGCACAAAAAAGTATTATGTTAGGATACTCAGAACGCTCTAAAGGCTACAAAGTATACAATACAGAAACCAAAATTGTGGAAGAATCAATTCATGTCAGATTTGATGATAAGCTTGACCCTGAAAAGTCAAAGCTAGTTGAGAAACTTGCAGATTTGGAGATCACTCTTGCAGGATCTGACGAGAAGATTAAAGCTCCAGAAGCAACTGCCATTCAAACCCTAGAAGGAACTAACTCCCTAGTAATCCCAAAGAAAGCTAAAAGTCGCCTCGACATATCTGAAGAGTTGATTCTGGGAAATAAGGACGAACCTATCCGAACTAGGTCTACCTTCAAGACTCCTGAAGAAACTCCTCTGGGACTAGTATCTCTGATCGAGCCTACCTCCTGTGATGAGGCACTTCAGGATAGCGACTGGGTTCTAGCCATGCAAGAAGAGCTAGATCAATTCACAAAGAACGACGTCTGGGATCTTGTTCCTAAGCCCAGAGGCACTCACGTCATCGGAACCAGATGGGTTTTCAGAAATAAGCTGAATGAGAAAGGAGAAGTTGTCAGAAACAAAGATCGACTGGTGGCTCAAGGTTACAGTCAACAAGAAGGTATTGACTACAATGAAACCTTTGCTCCAGTCGCCAGGTTAGAATCTATTCGCTTACTTGTATCATTCTCTATAAATCATTCTATCAAATTGTATCAAATGGATGTCAAGAGCGCATTCCTTAATGGTTATATATCAGAAGAAGTGTATGTCAACCAACCTCCAGGTTTTGAAAATTCAAATTATCCAGGACATGTTTTTAAACTTAAGAAATCTTTATATGGATTTAAACAAGCTCCCAGAGCTTGGTATGAACGATTAAGTAATTTTCTTCTGGAACATGATTTTATCAGAGGGAAAGTTGACTCCACACTCTTCTGTAAAAACCTTAATAATGATCTCATGATATGCCAGATATACGTTGATGATATCATTCTTGGTTCAGCTAACGCCTTTATATGTCAAGAATTCTCTGAGCTAATGCAGGCAGAATTTGAAATGAGCTTAATGCAAGAACTAAAGTTCTTTCTAGGAATTCAAATAAATCAAACTTCAGAAGTCACGTACATTCATCAAAGCAAATACATAAAAGACATTCTGAAGAAATTTGATATGGCTGAATGCAATTCTGCAAAGACACCCATGCATCCAACCTGCATTCTTGAAAAAGAAGAAGTCAGTAAAAAGGTTTGTCAGAAGCTCTATCGTGGTATGATAGGCTCCCTTCTCTATCTGACTGCTACTCGCCCTGATATTCTATTTAGTGTTTGTCTTTGTGCCAGATTCCAATCAGATCCTAGAGAAACTCACTTAACAGCAGTTAAGAGAATTCTCAAGTATCTGAAAGGAACTCATAACCTGGGCCTGATGTATGAGAAAACATAAGAGTATAGACTATCTGGTTTTTGTGATACAGACTACACAGGAGACAGAATGGAACGAAAAAGTACATCTGGAAATTGTCAGCTCTTGGGAAATAATCTGATATCCTGGGTCAGCAAAA
Organism: Lathyrus oleraceus; assembly: GCF_024323335.1. Taxonomy (NCBI): domain Eukaryota; kingdom Viridiplantae; phylum Streptophyta; class Magnoliopsida; order Fabales; family Fabaceae; genus Lathyrus; species Lathyrus oleraceus. The sequence goes on from NC_066580.1 coordinate 370,445,013, forward strand.
GACAATCAACCATAGCCCTGTCCACTGCAGAAATGGAATACATCTCAGCATCACTGTGCACTACTCAGATGCTCTCGATGAAGAATCAATTAGAGGGTCTGCAAATATTCGAGAGTAACATTCCTATCTTTTGTGATAATACTGCTGCCATTTGTTTAAGCAAGAATCCCATTTTACACTCCAGAGCTAAGCACATAGAAATAAAACATCGTTTTAGCAGAGACTGTGTTCAGAAAGGGGTAGTAACATTGAAATTCATTGATACTGATCATCAATGGGCTGACATATTTACTAAACCCTTAGCTGAAGATAGATTCCTCTTCATCCTAAAGAATCTGAACATTCAAAATTGCTATGAATAATATGTGCCTCTGAAGTTCTAAAATGAGACTCTAATGTAAACACAATGGATTCTGCCTCTGACTCTGATACTCCTACCAAGTTAGAAGTTATCTGAGTTAGAAATCTCCAGGAACCAATCCTTTGGTATTCCTGAAGATCAGATAAAGCAAACACGTGGAGTACCTTGCGTCTGACCTTGGAACTTCTAGACAGCTGTCTAGCAGTAATCAAGAAACAGTCTCTTGAAATCTCCTCGAGCCGTGTACTAGCTGTTGGGATTAGACATCATTTATGAGCTGTAATCATTTTTTCCTTAAACGTGCTGACTTGGTTTTTGTGCTAAACTCTATTTTGTGTGTCGTTTTGCATGCGCCCTAATTTGGGTATTTAAACACATTCATTTCACACATTGCACACTTTTCACTCTCACGCACCCTTAAACCTCAGCTCTCTCAGGGCATTCGTGCAAGCATTCTTCATCTTCATCTCAGTTTTCAACAACATCATGGATGCTCAACAACAAGCGGTTTACAACTTCTCTCAACAAATGGATTTAAGCGGACAAGCTCCAAGTTCAAGCAACCTAAACCCAGCGGTTACCGGTGTAGTCACTACTCCCATCTACAAAGAGCCTCACATTCTTGATCGTGAGCCTCACATCAACCTTGCAACGCCATTTGAGAAGCTGGAAGTTCTATGTGAATCCTTGGTGAATTTCGACAACATGCGTAGCAACGACATTGATCTCACAGATGAACTCAGAAATCAAGGTTGGGGAAACTACTTCAAACGCCTATATGGTCCAGTGTACACAAATCTTGTGAAGGAATTCTGGAGATTCGCTGACGCTGATGACCACTTCATTGTCTCCTATGTTCTGGGAGTCAAGATAGTGATAACTGAGAAGTCCATTGCTGCTCTTCTGGGCATGGAAAAAGATGGAGGTAGAAGAATCTACAACATCAATCCTAGGGAAAAATACATGTCCCAAGAGATTAACCCAACAATATTCAAGCAGAACGCATATGGAAACCTATCCAAGAACAAGGAGCTACTTCAGAACCTTCGTGTTTGGCTGAAGATCATTCTGGGTACCATCCATCATCGCCTAGCATCAAACTTGTCAGACAACATCAACACAAACCTGAAGTGCATTCTGTACTGCATCCACAAGGGTCTGAAGCTCTGCCTTCCAGCACTTCTCTTCAAGTATCTCAGAGACTCTGTGCGAGATACAAGAAACCACATGAAGCCCAGAAACTACATTCCTCTGGGAAGGTTAATTTCTGACATTCTGATTGAAATTCGTCTAATGGACCACCTGTTAAAGCTCAGACTCATGGAAGACGTAATGATCGACACTGGAAAACCTATCAATGCCAAAAATCTGAAGAGCATGGGGATTCTGGATCAGGTCAATGTCAAACCTACTCTGGACACTTCCTGGGATGCTCTAAAAGATTAGAGTGAGATTCCCCATGGACTCTATATGTTCTCAAAGGAAGACCCCCGAGATGTAATCCTCTTCTATCTGGATAATCTGATGAAAGAAGGAGTGGATATCTCAGACTTCAACCTAAGCGATCTCTCAGATAAGGCTCCAAACTTCATGAAACATCCACGAGGACCCTCTGACAAGGCAAGGCAAGCGAAGAAGGAAAGACTAGGAGAATCCTCCGGATCAAGATCTCTAGCACCTCTGCATGAGCCTTCTTGTAAGTCTGTCTCTCTTGCTCCCTCTGCACAAACACAGCCTATTGCTTCTTCTATCCCTCAACCAACACCTATCTACACTAACTCAGAAACTCCTCCTTCAACCACCAAAACATCTCAGAAATTTAACCTTGCTACCACCACCTTACCTCTTTCTGAAGCAGAAATGCTGAATGAAACCTCCTCACCATCTTCATCTTCTTCTCCAGAATCACCCTCCTACTTCAACATCTCATCTGACACAGAACTTTCTGACCCCTCATCTCCCACTCTAGCCCAACTTCAGACTCAGACTCTGGCCTCACAACAGCCAACACAAACCCCACCTAAACCTGAAGTCACCTCACCACCCGCAGAACAACCAAACCCAACACCATCTGACCTTCAACCTTCTGAACCAAATACCTCTGACACACCCCAACCAAACACTTCCGCTGAACCACAAACTCTCAACCTAAGCCCTCCCATTTCTCCACCTCCACCATCTGAACCACAAAACACCCTGCCAACCCTAGAGGAAGCAATAGTGTTGTTTGTAGGAGCCTCAGTTGACAAGGTCAAGTCTCTGACCATCAACTCTGGCATCAGTGATGATCCTTCAGCTGTTAGGACACACTGGAACAGAGTTATTGGCTGGATGACCTCTAAAGCCTTCAAACTGAAGAGCCTCTCTGAGCAAGTCAGAAACGACTTCATCAGAGATGCTGAAGTAAGACTACAGGAGCGGTTAGCCAGAGAAGCTGAGGATCAAGCCAGAAAGGAAGCAAAAGAAAAAGCAAGGCAAGAGGAAATTCAAAGACTCAAGGAAGCTGAAGCCAAAGCTCTAGCTGACGCTGCTGCTGCTGAAGCAAAAGCTGCTGCTGAAGCTGAAGCTAAAGCCGCTGCTGAAGCTGAAGCTCATCGTGCTGAAGAATCTGCCAGTAGGGTAGAACCGGATGCTCTGACACAGGGGGAGTCTTCCACCTTTGTCCCTCTGGTTCTCAAGACTCTTGAAGATCTTCAGAAGGAGCAGAAGGAAGTCCGAGCTAGATTGGATCAACAGGATTCAGTCAACGTCAACATTCAGAATCTGCTGACCCAACTGCTTCAGAGGATGCCTCCACCTCCAAACCCTTAGGTACCTAGGACTTTCCTTTGCTGATTTGCTTGTTGCTTTCTGATTATGTTTGTTCCTGCTTTCTGCTGTTTGTGCTGTTTATCTGAATATATATATATTTCCCTTTCCTTTATTTTGCTAAGTCTTTTTTATTCTGACAAAAAGGGGGAGAAATAAAAACAGCTCTGATGAAAACATATATAAATCCTTCAGTACTCTGCATACATTGTTTTAAAATGGTTCTAATCCTTTTTGACTTAGAAATTTACAGAAGAGTATCTAAAAACATCAAATCATGGAAGCTTCAGTAAGAACTTCTGAACTCCCAGGCTTATCTCAGGGGGAGCTTACTTCTATCTGATCTGATAAATTCTTATCTCTAAATGTTTCATCTACAAATTAAGATTGTTTTGTCATCATCAAAAAGGGGGAGATTGTAAGAAAAAAATTAGTTCTACAATAGAATTCCAGGATTTTGATGATAAGAGGGTATTACTTCTACAATCCTTCTGAGGGCAAAGTGTTTGTCGCTCGAACAGGAGTTTTCCTAGAAAAGGATTTTATTTCCAAAGGAATCAGTGTGAGGAAAGTAGAGCTTGAAGAAAATCAAGAATCACAAAGCATTGATACACCTATGGAGGAATTAGAGCAGGAAACACAAGTAGTTGTGGAAGAGCAACCTGCTCAAGTAGAACAAGACCAACGTAGGTCAAACAGGATACATCACCTACCTGAGAGATATGAATATCTCATAACTGATCAAGGTGATGTATTACTCATGGATCAAGATGAGCCTGTGACCTACCAAGAGGCCATAACTGGTCCCGAGTCTGAGAAGTGGCTAGAAGCCATGAAATCTGAAATGGATTCCATGTACACAAAACAAGTTTGGACCTCGGTAGAGCCTCCTGTAGGAGTTAACCCTATAGGATGCAAATGGGTCTTCAAAAAGAAGACTAACATGGATGGTAAGGTACATATCTATAAGGCAAGACTGGTTGCAAAAGGATATAAACAAATTCATGGGGTTGACTATGATGAAACCTTTTCACCAGTTGCAATGCTTAAATCTATTCGGATTTTACTTGTTATCGCTGCATATCATGATTATGAAATATGGAAGATGGATGTCAAAACTGCTTTCCTTAATGGGAATCTTCTTGAGGATGTATACATGACACAGCCTGAAGGATTTGGCATACCCGAAGAAGCCCAAAAGATATGTAAGTTACAAAGATCAATCTATGGATTGAAGCAAGCTTCCAGAAGCTGGAATCTTCGTTTTGATGAAACAGTAAAACAATATGGATTCATCAAGAACGAAGATGAGCCTTGTGTCTACAAGAAGGTTAGTGGGAGCATGACCGTTTTCCTGGTATTATATGTAGATGACATATTACTCATTGGAAAGGATGTCCCTACCCTATAACAAGTAAAGTCTTGGTTAGGAAAATGCTATTCTATGAAGGACCTAGGTGAAGCAGCCTATATATTAGGAATCAGAATCTATAAAGATAGATCACAAAAACTGCTTGGCCTAAGTCAGAGTACATACATAGACAAAGTGCTGAGACGCTTTAATATGCATGATTCCAAGAAAGGATTCATACCTATGCATCATGGTCTGTGTCTATCAAAACCACAATCCCCTTCAACTAAGGAAGAAAGGGACCGCATGAATAAGATTCCATATGCATCTGCAATAGGATCTATCATGTATGCCATGTTATGTACTCGACCAGATGTCTCGTATGCTTTAAGTGCAACGAGTAGGTACCAATTTGATCCCGGTGATGCTCATTGGGTAGCTGTCAAGAATATCCTTAAGTTTTTGAGAAGGACTAAGGACTCATTCTTGATATATGGAGGTCAGGAAGAGCTTGCGGTAATTGGATACACCGATTCTAGCTTCCAGACAGATAAAGATGACTTTAGATCGCAATCTAGTTACGTGTTTTGCTTAAACGGTGGCGCTGTGAGTTGGAAAAGTTCGTAGCAAGATACAGTTGCTGATTCTACAACCAAGGCCGAGTATATTGTTGCCTCAAGTGCAGCAAAGGAAGTTGTTTGGATCAAAAAGTTCATTAGTGAACTTAGCATAGTTCCTAGCATTGTGGATCCGATTGGTCTCTATTGTGATAACAATTGTGCTATCGCACAAGCTAAGAAGCCTAGATCTCACCAACGATCCAAACACATACTTAGGCGTTATTTTAGCAGGAAATTCATGATCATCAAGCTATTGACAAGCTAGAGATCAAATAACAAGAGTCTCCAACGCGCTTTTATTGTTTCCAAGGGAAAAGGGAAAAAGTACGAACAAAACCCAAAAGTAAGAAGTTTTCAAATCAAAACTAATAAAATGTCAGAGATTACAGGTAAGGGGGTTGGTTACACAGAGGGAAGGTGTTAGCACCCAAAGTGTCCTAGGTAGTCCTAGGGAGCCCTTTTTGTGTGCATGTGTATTTTGTACAAAATGATGTTTACAAACAAATAGAATGGGGGAATGAGAAAAGAATTCATTAATTATATTTTTGTGTTTGACAAGACCTTCAGACTTGTCCCTACATACCAACATAAAAATGAGGGATCAAAACCTCGTAGTTCGTGATACAAATTTCAAAGTGAATGCATTACTTTTAACAAAAATTAAGTTTGAAAGGCACAAAGGCCTAAAATGGTTTGAATGAGTTAGTTCTTTTTGGCCTTTTGAAAGTTTAGGTCAAGTATAGTTAAGTCTACTTACAAGTTTTATTTAAGAAAAAAAGTTTGAAAATGCAATGGCATAAGGCCAAAGTTTCTATCTTTTTGCAAAAGTAGTCTAAGTTTAGGACAAAAGTAGTTCACACAAAGAAGATTTTGAAAAAATGGAGGGAGAGATTTTGAAATTAAATAAGTGGGAGAAGATGAAGAGACTATCCTATGTACAAAAGTAAAAGTTAAGAGTTGAAAAGATCTGACAAAATGGGTAGCAATCCAATAGACAAGAATGTCAATAGAAACCCAGAATTCCCTTGGACTTTTAGAATCAAGCAACACAAAAATGCACAATTATATTATCTTGAAGAGCAAGGCATCAAATAAAGATGGCCACATCCAAGCTTATCCATTCCATGATCTTCTCCAAAATAGCCCATGTAACAAATGAATTCCACAAGTCACAGATTCAAAATAACAGCTTCACAATGATCATGTTGCAGATGAACTTTGAGATGTCTTCAAAGGTGTATCATATGAAGTTTCAAAATGCAAGGACTTGGTTCTCAACAAGTTGGCATTGGCAAAGTCCTTTAGCATAGGAAGGTTGCCTATATTCTAAGTCCATTTGTCCAAGATCAAGCCAACTGTCCACTCAAACGTTTTTTAGGGTTTTTCTTATTATTATGTACATTAATGGTCAAAGACCACACAAACAAGCAAAGTATACACAAATAAAATATATCACACAATATGGTCCAAACGGACAAAGTGAAAATTGCATTAACATAAACAAATAGAATGATATGAACAATGGCAAATGAAATAAAGTGCTAAAAGTAAATTGCATTAAAGTAAAGGCTTGAAATTAAAAGTTAGTAGTTAATAGGTTAGAAGTTAGTATTGTTTTGCTTTTGCTTTTCATTTCAAGATATTCTTTGGAGAACACTCAACCCACTTATCACAAGCATGAATCCTTGAGCCAAAACATCTTCCAAAGGAAGGAAAGAAGGCCAAGTTTCCACACAATATCATGAAGGAGGGGAGACTTAAAATCTCACTAACTAGAATGCTATGTCTTTTATGTCACAAATTTAGCGTTATGTTAAGCAATCGTAATTGGATTTATGTAGAGGTCACAACTATTTGAGGTCGGGCAATAGAATTTTGGTGTTAATGCATGTTAGAGACATAGTATAATCGACTATGCTCATGAAACATACCACACGCAAAAAGAATATGCAAAAGATGTGGCCTAATCTCATCCATACTCATGTCAATTTTTCATTCAACTAGCATTAGAACTTTGAGACATCATATGCCAAATAAGATGAATGCATCAAGAAGGGGAATGAGATAAAGAGGGAGGGGAATGGATTAAATCAAAAATTGGTCAAAGGAGGACTTTTACCAAATTAATATCATCCATTCATTTTGGGAGATGGAATGTACATTCCATCAATCCCCTAAATCCAATGATATTAATTTGACAAAGTCAAATCAACCTTGACCAAGGCCCAACAACAAGAGTTAAACATAAACAAGTCATCACAATTGGTCAACAAATTTATTTGGCATTTATTCAAATTAAAATACTAAAATAGTGCATTTAAATTAAATATGGTTTGTCCAATTCCTAAAATCTCATCAAAACACCAAAGAAATGGCCATGAGATTTATCATAGGTCAAACAAGGTCAAAGGACCTTGGAGAAAAAATTTCATAATTTTTGGACATTTAAAAATAATTTTAAACAATTAAAAACAAATTCAAAATCAATTAATTCACGAAAAATATTAATAATGATCCAAAAAATAATTTTAATTCAGATTATGAAAGAGAAAAATATTAGAATTTTTTTGGTGAAAGTCCCATATTTTTTGGATCAATATTGAATTTAATATGAATTGTTGAAAATAATGCAATTAAAATGAAAATTAAAATATCAGAAAAAACGTGGACCATTTGATCTCCCTCATTAATTGAGGTGGCAGATCAAGTGGCCCTAAACACGTGTTCCACCGTGCATATTAGTTAGCGTGCCATAACATTGGTATTCAAAAGGAACGATCGTGATTAAAACAAATTACATGGATCTTGTGGCAGTGAGACATGCCAGCGCATGGCCGGAGCTGTAGCTCCGGTCTTCTTCTCTGGTGGACCTCACCAGACCGGTCCACCATAAACCATCACCAAAATTAAAAACAAGGACATGATTTCAAAGTAAAAATGGCACTGAGCTCGAATCTGGCCTCAATTCACTCTAACTCCAAGTATATTGAGAGATACATGGAGTCGAAATTTGAGGTACATGAACTAAGTTGCTCCGATTTAGTCTCAAAGCAACTCAATCTTCTTGCCTACATTGGTAGGACTTCAGACATCCAAAGATCAATAGAATTAACCAAGAATTTGAGAGAATCGAAGAGATCAAAATTTCTGGAAAATACCTTCAATGGAGGTCTGGATTCAACTGATCTTGATCTTGCTCATGCTTGATCTCACTCCAAATGCCTGCAGAAGAAGGATTGAATGCTTAAAAGGTTGTGGATTCCTAGAGATTTGAATTTCAAAATAGTGGAAATTCAACCTTAAATTCAAATGAATTTCTCAGGTTTATCCTTTGCAATATGAGGGTTAGAGATGGGGGATCAAAGCTGTCGCGAATGTGTGTTGATTGCTGAGCATATGAGGCTCTATTTATAGCTGAATCCATTGCTTTTTGCGCACTTGAAATCACTTTCCAAATTTGGTCATTGATGATGCATGGGTGCATGGGCACGCATAGGCCCATAAAATCATTGCCATAAGTCCACAAATGAATGTTAGATAGTCTGAATTCAACTTGGATTGCAAGGCAAGTGTGCATTTGGATTTGAAGTTTGACCCTTGCCAAGTGATGTCACCATGTTTATGCCATGTGCAGCCTATGCATTCCTTGTCCAAAATGAATGAATTTGAGTTCTTTGGAAAGGTGAGATCAAGAGGAACAAATTTCATGTTCAACACTTTTTCAGTTGGAGGTTGAAACTTGGAGATATTTGAGGTAGAAGTTTAGAAATTTTTGACATATCAAATTTTTTCTAAGTGTTAAGCCATATGTCTCAATATTCCACCTTGCTTAACTTTTTATATGAGCTTCTAATGAGAAAAGTGTCTTCATCAACATTGTATCTATCTCAAAGACCTTGAAAATGGTCACCAATTTCATGTCATTTGGATTTAAAATGATAGAGTTATGCATTTTTGAAGTTTGGAAAAATCACTTGATCAATGGTATAGGTCAAAAGTGACCTATAATGTAACCTCATATCACATGCTCAAAAAAGTTGAATTAGCTACCACTCCAAACATCAAAGCTGAAGTAGACACATTGAATTTGATTGTGAAACTTGGAAATATTTCATCTCATAAAAATTGAGCAGGTTATGGCCTTGGGAAGTTGACTTTCAAATTAGGGTTTAGACAAAATGACCTATAATGTTTCAACATAGAAAATGATTTTCCAAGCAAAACTAGCTCTAGATCTCAACATGAAAGTTATTTGGAATATCATTTAGAGTAAGTTTTATCTTAGAATAATTTTCATATGGTGAAAATTGCAGGAGATAGTGCCTAGGGAGACCCAGTTTTGATCAGATGAATTCATCTGGCCAACTACCATCAACCAACTTGCAACTTCCAATTCTCTTGACTTCCTTGGCTCATGGTAGATGATATATGTATAAGATGATGAATTTTGAAGTGTCCCTTGAGAAATTTGATTAATTGGTGAGATAGATTGTTGGAGAAGTTACTCAAGATACCCAGTCAAACTAGGGTTTCTAAGGCAAATCACCCTCAAACTCTTGAAGAGAACTTGATCAATATAACATGTAGAGAACATTGGGACTGATATATGATGTTAATAACCATTATTGGATCAATTCTTGGTTGTGCTCTTTGATCATGAGGGTCTCAAACCCTAGATGTGAACTTGATGAATCAATGGAATCATGCCCTTCACTACGCCAAATAAGGGAAAAGAGGGCGCTTATTTTGGCCTATAACAGCGCTTTTAAGCGCCCTCTAATCTGGCGCTGGCATAGGTAAAGACAGCGCTTTGTTTTCCTGGAGAAAGCGCTGTCTAAAGTGGCCACATTATAGTGCGCTTTAAGAAAAAAGCGCCCTCTGGAGTGGTCCATAAAGGGACACCTTAGAGGGCGCTTTCAGGAAAAAGCGCCCTCTAAAGTTGTCAGTGTAAAGTGTTTAGAGGGCGCTTTCTGGAAAAAGAACCCTCTAAAGTTGTCAATGTAAAGTGTTTAGAGGGCGCTTTCAGGAAGAAGCGCCCTCTAAAGTTGTCATTGTAAAGTGTTTAGAGGGCGCTTTCAGGAAAAAGCGCCCTCTAAAGTTGTCAATGTAAAGTGTTTAGAGGGCGCTTTCAGGAAAAAGCGCCCTCTAAAGTTGTCAATGTAAAGTGTTTAGAGGGCGCTTTGTCCAGAAAGCGCCCTCTAAAGTGTTAGTTATTTTAAAAAAATTTGTTTGAAAAACAGTGGATATATATTTAATTGGTAACCTGTTCGCATGCTGCAAAAGTGTAAAATTCATATTGATTTCATCCTTTAATCCAATGTTATACACCATTAATCCATTGATATATACAACATGAATCCATTTATATACAACATTAGTCCTCCATATATACAACATTAATATATGATTCTTTGATCAACAATATACAACAACATATTCTCAAAGTACTACAATTAAGAGAATAAAACATAGCAACCAACACCCAGTGACCACTGTATCCAAAAGCTGTCTAGTAGTTCTAACCAATACTAAACAAAAACGCCCATCCACCCATGGTGGCAAACATGTTCTGTATATCCAAAAGCTGTCTAGTAGTTCTATCGCACATCCATACAAAATAAGGCTCAACCAAAACAACAGATGGCAGCATAAGTAGTCCCCTGCAAAAAGAACACGTCCAAATGCAAATAACACAGAACTGTCAAAAGGCGATTGAGCAACAAATAGTAAACAATGGCATAAAGTTAAATGACATAGCTAATATTACCTGAATTCCTGCATGGCTGTTAAGGTAAAAATCAAATTCCCTAGGGTGACAAATGCTGGTGTCTACCACGGTTCCTTTGACAATTTAGAACAACAAAATCAGCAAAAAGTGATAAATTCAAATGATAATATATACCAGCTGCGTTGAGAAATATATTGAAAAAACCTGGCATAATATTTCCACTTCTATCGGTCTCTTTGGGGTTGACAGGAAAGAGACGGGTGTGATGTCTCTTTTGGACCACTACAAAAGTAACTTTAGGTAGATACCCATCCTCTATTGAGACACAAGCCTGATGAAAAAAAATTAAAAATTAAACGCATAGAATTTAGTGGTGTATTTTATGAACGACAAAGTAACAAGAAATCAACTTTGAGAAGTCCTAAATTCTGCCTACAATACAGGGCTGCAAAGTTGATGCAACAAAAAACATATAACAATATATGGTAAGTACCTGTATCTCCGACCATATTTTTTCTTTGCCAACCTTCAAGTCCGGACTTCTCCAATTATCACATGTAATCGGAATATGTTGTCGAACAAGGAAACCAATGTAACTTGCCAACATTGAACCCTTATCTTTTGAAGATAGAATTGATATATGTTTAGATGGACATGTTCCATTGTCGTAGAGGGATACTTTCAAATATCCAGCATCATCATCTACGCGAATGAGGCTTGACGACAATAGAGCATCTCCATCTAAACAAATATCCAGCATCATCATTTTACCTGTAAAAAAGAAAACAATTAAAATCAGATGACAAATGTAAAAACAATTAAAATCATAAAAGTCATTTTACCTGTAATAAAGAAAACAATTAAAATCATTTGACCTGTACCTTTTTCACTAAGTTCTCTTTCTTTTCTTGGTTGGAATATGTTCTACATGTCTCTTAACAACACGGACGGTTGGATTGATCCAAATACCCTCATTATGATCATTTCTAATATATGAATCATTTGATATAATATTCTCATCTTGATCATTTTTGGTAAACGATTCAATCTCAACATCAATATCACCTTGATCTCCAGTGTTTTCATCAATTACTTTGTTGGAAAAAAGAACTATAGACCATTTCGTACTTTTCGGATCATTGACATAGAACACTTGTCTAGCTTGAGAGGCTAGAATAAAAGACTCATCTTTGTATCCCACCCTATTAAGATCCACTTGCAAAAATCCTGACTTATCCATTCGAATGCCGTTATTATTTTCAACCCACTTGCAACCAAATATAGGAATCTGAAACTTCTCATAATCAAACACCCAAATGCGCTCGATAACACCAAAATACGACAGATTTGCAAATTTGGGGTTTAAGTCCTTCACACTTGATATGTGCATTGCTTCAGCTACCACGGTGACACCACTATTCTGCATAGTACTTTTATCATCTTGTTCTTTGGTATAAAATGTGTATCCATTAATCGCGTATGCGCTATAAGAAAAAACATGGAAACTTGGACCATATGCTAAGCATCTCAACCTTTCTGTTATTGAAGCAGGATCTGAATAATACTTTGAATAAATATGATCCTTAAACCAAGGTATAAAACATCGATTGTGCTATCGTACTATCCAATTTTCATTTCTATTGGGATTTAAACCTCGGAGAACATCCTTGTGAATTTCAACATACGGCTCAACCTCATTCTCATTGTGCAGAACATACAAATGCACTTGATCCCGTTCGACCCTTGATACTGCCACGATTTTATTTCCAATTAGATTTTTTCCTTCTTTCTTTTCGACAAGCTGAGACTTGGGGAGTCCGATTGACTGAACATTAGACAAATATTCAGTACAAAACTCAATCGCTTCTTCAACAATGTATCTTTCAACCATACAACCTTTTGGTCGACTTCGGTTCTTCACGTACCCTTTTAATATTTTCATATAACGTTCAACAGGGTACATCCATCTCATATAAGCTGGTCCACACAATTGTGTCTCTTTCACAAGATGAACAACTAGATGTACCATTATGTCAAAAAATGATGGAGGAAAAAACATTTCAAGCTCACACAAAGTAATAACGATTTCTTTTTGCAACATTGGTAAGATCGCAGGATTGATCACCTTACTGCAAATTGACTTGAAGAAAGAACACAACTTAGTTATAGAGCTTCTTACTTTTTCTGGAAGAATAGAACGTATACCTATTGGGAGAAAATGTTCCATTATAACATGGCAATCATGGGTCTTTAAACTCTTTAACTTGAGGTCTTTCATAGACACAAGTCTTCTAATATCTGAAGAGTACCCTTCTGGAACTTTAACTTCACTTAGAAACTTACACAATGTTTTTTTCTCCTTTCTAGATAGAGTATAAGCAGCAGGCGGTAGATATGTTCGTTTTCCTTTCTTCAAGGGTCCTAATTCAGTTCTTATTCCCATCGCTATCAAGTCCTTTCTTGCCTTAAGGCCATCCTTAGACTTTCCTTGTATATTGAGTAACGTGCCAATAACACTTTCAAATATATATTTTTCAATATGCATAACATCAAGAAAATGTCTCACATACAAGGACTTCCAATACGGCAATTCAAAAAAAACTGACCTCTTCTTCCACCCACTTTTGACAAGTGTGTGGGCAAAAGGCTTGCCAAACTGAGTATCCAAATCTTTCACCTTTTCAAAAATTTGATCACCCGTCAATATAGGTGGAGCTCTGCCTTGTTCTGTCTCTCCATTGAACGCCTTTCTCCATCCACGGTAGTGATGATTTGAATTTAAGAATCTCCGATGACCGAGAAAGACATTCTTCTGACCAAACTCCAAGCGCTTCCAATCTGTTTTATCTTCACAAACAGGACACGCACATTGACCTTTTATGCTATACCCTGATAGATTTCCGTATGCTGGAAAATCATTAATTGTGCCAAACAACATCGCCCTCAAGTTGAAACTTTCTTTCCTATATCCATCATAAACCTCCACACCGGTCTCCCACAAAATCTTTAAATCTTCGATTAAGGGCTTCAAGTACACGTCTATGTCATTCCCTGGTTGTTTAGGTCCAGAAATCAACATAGACAACATCATGTACTTACGCTTCATACATAGCCATGGAGGTAGGTTATAAATCATAATAATCACAGGCCATGTACTGTGTGAGATACTCTGGATACCGTGTGGGTTCATTCCATCAGTAGATAATGCCAAGCGAAGGTTTCTTGATTCTTCTCCAAATTCAGGATAATCATTATCAATTTTCAACCACTGTGGTGAATCTGCCGGATGTCGATACTTTCCATCTATAATTCTTTCATCTGCATGCCAGGTCAAGTGTCTTGAATCGGTTTCACTACGAAACATGCGTCTAAATCTCGGAATAACAGGAAAATACCACAAGACCTTTGCTGGAGACAACTTGTTCTTATATCGCGAGACACCGCATTTAGGACACTCATTTAACGATGCATACTCATTTCGAAACAAAACGCAATCATTTGGACATGCATGTATCTTATCATAGCTCATGCCAATAGAGCACAACATCTTTTTGGTCTCATATGTTCGATTGGGAAGAACATTATCCTCAGGAAGCATATCTTTCAAAAGGGCTAATAACTCTGTGAAACTTTTATCCGACCACCCATTGCCCGCCTTTAAGTTGTACAACTTTAATACCGCAGACAATCTTGTGAATTTAGTGCAACCATCATACAAAGGTTTCTCTGCATCACTTACCAACCTCTCAAACATTTCGGGACAATCCTTAAGATCTCCTTCAAGTGCTTCTGCAATCTCTTCAACTCGATCACAATCGTATGTATCTGCGCCACTATAGTTTGAGGCATAGGTCGTATTATCCCCCGGTTCAACATTCTCGTTACTTTTCTCACCATGCAAATTCCAACATGTATAACTTCGATCAATTACATGCCTCATTAGATGCGATGTCAACTGAACTGCGTCAACCCGTTTCCCATAACAACAACCCAAGCAAGGACATATCATTCTATTGGGGTCTTCGGCGTACGCAACGGCAAACTTAACGAATTCTGATACCCCATTCTCGTACTCTCTCGACAACCGATTGGAAGACATCCATGTATTATCCATTACTAATTAGAATAAATAAAAAACAATTTCAGAAGAGTTCAAACACATTTGGACCTAGGTTTCTAAAAACCAACCGTCAATTTCCTAGTGCATCCGCTATCATGGTCGAAACAAACGTAGAAGGAGGAAACGCGCAGTAATAAGGTAAAACAGAAATTGGGCAAAGCTAAAACAAAGCAATAACATAAAACAGTAATTGGGAAAAGCGTGTACCTTTGATTGGTAGAAGGAGGAAACGCGCATGTAGATCTAACAGAGGTGGAAGGAAAACGCCTCAGAACCCTAACGTGAAAAAGAACGCTAATAACAGATAGTGAAATAACAAAACGCGCAGTATGTTATAATTTTAATGTTTACTAAAGGAGACATTAGAGGGCGCTTGTGGAAAAAAAGCGCCCTCTAAAGGGGGCCTAAAAGGGCGCTTATGAAAGCGCTCTCTAAGGCTTTCCAGAAGCGCTTTATAAACTGGAAATGTACATGGACTTAGAGAGCGCTTTTTCAAAAGCGCCCTCTAAGGGTAACCTTAGAGGGCGCTTTCACAAAAGCGCCCTCTATTGTTGTCCCTCCATTTTTTTTTTGGCTTCACTTTAGAGGGCGCTTTGTTACAAAAGCGCCCTCTAAAGGGGGCCTAAGAGGGCGCTTCTAAAAGCGCTCTCTAAGGCTTTCCAAAAGCGCTTTATAAACTGGAAATGCACATGGACTTATAGAGCGCTTTTTTAAAAGCGCCCTCTAAGGGTAACCTTAGAGGGCGCTTTCAATAAAGCGCCCTGTATTGGTGTCCCTTCATTTCCTCATTATTTTTTCGCTTCACTTTAGAGGGCGCTTAGTTACAAAAGCGCCCTCTAAAGTGCGCTGTCTATTCAAGTTGTTCGCTCCTTATTTTTCTCTTCACTTTAGAGTGCGCTTTTGTAATAAAGCGCCCTCTAAGGGGCGCTGTCTATTCCAGTTTTTGGCGTAGTGCTTCCTACAAAAGAGTTAGACAAATGTAAAGACATATTTTTAGTATTTTGGTTAGTGAAATGATAAAATACAAGTATGATATAATGACAAAGTGCTTGGTGATATCTCCCAAAATAAACCCAACGAAAGAGGGGTAAGGAGAATGACAAGATATGATCCCAATGCTAATGCTTATGATGGAATCGTATGAGGGATCTTAGGGTCAAAATTTGGGTCTTACATTTATCACCTCATTCGAGAGATAATAGATAGAGTAGATGTGAAAATATGCAGAGTAACTACACTTGACAATATTGATGACCCACTAACAAAGCCTCTTGCGCAGCAGAAGCATGATGGCCATACTAGATCTATGGGCATTAGGGGTATGCCTGATTAGCTCTAGTGCTAGTGGGAGATTGTTGGTGTAAGCCCTAGAGGCCAATACTTTTGGTACTTGTATCGAATTATTTATTAATACTAAAAGGTTTTTTCTTTATTATGTTTGTTTAATAAAGTCCCTGGAATAGCTAGTCCGTTTAATGTATCAAGTGTGACTTAATCATGAGATCACATTACACATAAGGACACTATTCTTAAAGTATCCGTAGTCGAGCTTTATTGTGAAGTGGGGTAACATTAAAGCATTAAGACTATTATGTATATAGACTGATGATCACATCTCATGGATCATGGATAAGGAGTTATCAAGTCTTAAACATAGGTATGAATATTAAGAGTAATATTTATACTGGATTGACCCGCTATGAGAATACTATATAGAATTTTATGCAAAATGTCATAAGTTATTCTCATGGTGATAATGGTGTATACCACCCTTCGACCTGAAACCATTATGGACCGTAGATGTAGAGTCAAGTGCCTTATTGATGATCAAAAGTTGTCGGTAATTGGATGACCATAAAGATAATTGATGGGTACTCCACGAAGCATGATAAGGGACATGAGTGACCTAGATGGAATTTTCCCATCCTGCGTAACAGGATTAATGTGTATGGGCCCAATATTGAACTGGACAAGGATGACACGGTCTATGCCTTGTGTTCAATATAGGCATAAGGGAAAAAGGGTAATTGTACACCTAAGTATTATCACAAAAGAATTTGTCAAATCACATGACATTTTCGTGTCTTGGGTAGCAGTGATGTGTTGCTAGATACGACTCACTATTTATTATGTTAAATATGTGATTTAATATAACTGCCAATGCCGCAAAAACCTACAGGGTCACACACAAAAGGACGGATTGATGAGAGATAGAGTAACTAAGGAACACTGTAAGGTACGGTGTGAAGGAGAATTGCCATCCAAGGCGCAGCGGAATTTAAAAATTTCTCCATTTAGTGATCCTTAAGAATGTGCATGATCAGTGATAGAATCGTTACCTCTTGTGGCGATCACGAACGTTGAACGATGACAACGTCTCTACTCAGTCCACACGAACAGATTCCTTCAATCTCAGTGCTAGCTGGTACGAATGAAGGCTTTGAGTGAGAGAGAGAGTGAAACGAAATTCCATGTCTTCACTTGAGTGTTAGTCTGAGTGAGTGACAATTCTTCTACCCAAGGGTTCTATATATAGAACCACTTGTGTGGCCTTCAAGCTAAAAGCCCACTTAAGTATACTTTGGCCCATATCTCATAATATGCCAAAATCACTTAAGTATTTGATACCTTACCATATTTTGTATTCCACTTAAGTGCACCGTACCTTACGGTGTTCCTTAGTTACTCTATTTCTTATCAATCCGTCCTTTGTGTGTGACCCTGTAGGTTTTCGCGACGTTGGCAATTATATTAAATCACGCATTTAACATAATAAACAGTGAGCGGTATCTAGCAACACATCACTGCTACCCAAGTCACGAAAATGCCATGTGATCTGACAAAACCTCCTGTGATAATAATTATGTGTATAATTACCCCTTTGCCCTTATGTCTATATTGAACACAAGGTATAGACCGTGTCATCCTTGTCCAGTTCAATATTGGGCCCATAGACATTTATCCTGTTACGCAGGATGGGCAAATTCCATCTAGGTCACTCATGTCCCTCAGCATGCTTCGTGGAGTACCCATCAACTGTCTTTATGGTTATCTAGTTACGGACAACGTTGGATCAACAATAAAGAACTCGACTCTACATCTAGGATCCATAGTGGTTTCAGGTCGAAGAGTGGTATACACCATTATCACCATGACATAACTTATGACACTTTGCATAACTTTATATATAGTATTCTCATAGCGGGTCAATCCGGTATAAATATTACTCTTAATATTCATACCTATGTTTAAGACTTGATATCTCTTTATCCATGATCCATGAGATGTGATCATCAGTCTACAAACATAATAGTCTTAATGCTTTAATGTTATCCCACTTCACAATAAAGCTCGACTACGGATACTTTAAGAATAATGTCCTTATGTTTAATGTGCTCTCATGATTAAGTCACACTTAATACATTAAACGGACTATCTATTCCAGGAACTTTATTAATCAACCATATTAAAGAAAAGCCTTTTATTAATTAATAAATAATTCGATACAAGTACCAAAAGTATTGGCCTCTAGGGCTTACACCAACACGGTGCACTTAAGTGAATTGTAGAACATCGTAAGGTACGGTGTACTTAAGTAGAATACGAAATATGGTAAGGTACCACGCGCTTAAGTGATTTTGGCATATTAAAAGATATGGGCCACAAACACTTAAGTGGGCTTTTTAGCTTGCAACCTGTCGCATCCGTGAAAAACAACCGGCGGGCTGAAACAAAACACAACACAGAGCCGCCACCGTGCGTTATTTATCCCAAAAGAGGGAAAGGAAACGCTCGAAGTAAACCTGGGAAAAGCATGGTCTCGCGACCAAAGAGAATGGGATCGGGAGTCGGTTACGCAAGGGGAAGGTATTAGCACCCCTCACGTCCGTCGTACTCGACGGGATCCATGCTCTAAAAGAAAGAATAGGTTGCTAAAACAAACATCACACACACACACTGAAGACAACACAGGTGGGAGAAGAGGGGAGAGGGATCGCTAGGATATCGCATCCTATGCCTACGTATCTCGTCTGGAACGAGAATCAGAGCTGCCGTAGTTCGGCTCACACACGCCGAAACAAACACACGCACAAAAAGGCAAACATGGAACCCGAACACCAATAGCTGGACTTACATCAGCTTCCGAACCAAACAGACCCACACTGGAAACCAGATGCCACTTGATGGACTTATACCGGACTCCAAGCACACAACAAGAGGATACGGAATGCCAATGGCTGGGCTTACATCCATCTCCTACACACACAAGAACAAACAAGAAACAAGCTACTAAGGAGTCGGGAACTCGAGCCTAGCAACTGTCAAGCAAACACACACAAAAAAACAAAAAGGGTTTGCCCTGAGAGATCTCGTGCGACCTCCTGCCTACGTACCTCACCTGGTATGAGGATCAGGGCAACGTAGTTCCCCTGAACGGGAAAGAAATTCTAACCAGATACAAAGGGAGACACACTACTAGGGAGCTGGACTCGAGCCTAGATGTTATCATGCATCATTGCCCTATGTTATGGTTTCTATCTACTTGCACAACAGCAAGTTAATCCTAACCAGGAAAAAGCAAAGCATGCCAGCATCAACAAAACAAATCAAACATTCACAGTTAGCACACACTATATACAGACAGATGTGGGCTCAATCAAGGGTTAAGTTGCAAAAGCAACACAACTGTGTCAGGGTGGTGTTAGCTCTTAACCCTGACATTGAGAGTCAGGGTGAAGCCAGATGAAAGGTGAGTGAGGGGTGTGCCTCACAGCTCTTATCCCTGGCCAGGGAGAGCTTCAGACAAAGAAGTGTGGGTCCAGAAAGTGGGAACCCTTCTACACTTATGACACTGACTCAACTGTACAACTGTACAAGATCTTGGGTTAATGTCCCAATGCATCAACACAGTGGTGTGAGCAGAGGGACGACTCAACAAGAATAGCAGGGGATGGATTGCACATCCCTTGGGTTCTGCCAATTGCCTTAATCAAGGTCTTTTCCTGCTTGGGGACAAATATAAACAATCACAATCATTGCCTCTTAAGGAGGACTTCAGACAGTTGCCTGGCCAAGTAACAGACCAAGTCTTCCAGACTACATGGAGAAAAGAAATTCTACCTCAATTGGTTTATACAACCAAGCAGCAGCACAAAGCAAGTTCTCAAAGAACTATTAGCGACTAAAGTACCTGAAATCAATCTAATTCAGTCAGTATACCAATCACAAAGTCAAAACAGACAAGATAAGAATCAACAGACAACACAATCAATCACATGTGCAAAGCACAATCAACTCAAGTGAGCCAAGCATCCTACAAAATAAACCAAGTTAGTTCATAACAATCAACCAAACTCAATCAACTTGCATTAATCTCCTTAAAGCATTTGCTTCTTAACCTGAAAAGCACATTCAAACATGAGAAACAAGACCACTAGGACAAGCCTAGGGTCAAAAGGAGATGAAAAATTCAAAACAGCAAGTGAAACTCAACAAGAATCAAGATAAATCACTCCAGAATAAAGTCCAATTGGTCTCACATCAAAACTATGCACCAAATCCATTTCATATACAAAACATGCCAAACTATGCACTTTTGAAACACATTAGAGCAAACAGAATGATCACAATCAAATCAATATCAAAACAGCTCAATAAATTCCACAAAAATTCAAGCCTAAACAGAACACATTCAATGAGCATCATATCAAATTTCATGCTATTTGGACAAGAGGAAGTAGGTCAATGAAATTCAGAAAGTTATGGTAAGCAAAAACAACTTTAAACAAGGTCACAACTCATGTACCAACTTCAAGCAAGTGTAAAACAGTGGAAACAAAATAAAAATGAATGGGACCAAAGCCAAAATGAAGTTAAACATGTTAAGAACCACTCCACCAAGTTTCATCTTCATATGATAAGGAATGAGAATTTTACAAGTCATGTAAGTTGATCACTCAAGAAAAACCTAAAAATGACTAAACAGCAAACAAAAATACCAATCAAATGAAAAATGGATCAATGAAATCCACAAAACATCATGGTTAAACCTAACATCCAGATGGAATCTCATGCAAAAATCCAGGGCAAATGACATTCAATAAGCATGGAAACAAAAATCAAGAAGTGGACATAACCTAGTGTGACACACATTGTCACACTCAACTTGATCACATCATGTCTCTCTAACCAGAAACTCAAAATTGGCAAACTACATGCCAAAATCACCAGGAAAGAGTCAAGAACATGCATGTAAAATTTCACACATTTTGGATAAGGCATCATTATTTCATGAATGAAACGGAAAAAAATACACATGAAGCATACATGATCAAAGGCCTTAGACAAATTAAAAAATCAGCCAAGCACAACGTATATTATCATACCTAAAAAAACTAGAGAGAATTTGGAGATGAACACAAAAATCCTCATTCAAATTGGATCATCCATGAATATTCTATGAATTTTTTAAGTTTGGTGATGAAATGAAATAATTATTCAACAATTTAATTCAAAATAAAACGCGCCAATGGCAGTTTGGTAATTATGTGAAGCCAGGGGTGAAACGCCCCGTTTTATTAAATGAAGTGGAGTCATGTGATTGGAGGATGCACGCGGGAAACACAATTTGAATATGAAGCCAGGCAAAGCAAGATCAAAACGCGATCTGAACCCAGAAATTAGAGTGTTCATCATGTTCTTGGTGTTCTTCATCACCAGGAACAAATTCTCATGAAAATCAACATGCCATATATGGTTGGAACCGACATTCAACATAGATTACAAATATCACAATGAATTTGTCCAGAAATCAACACATAAAAAGATTCGATCAAGAATAGTTCTGACATACAAACTTTAGATCCAGATTTCTCCATGAATATTCAACGAAAACGCACGATTCAAGTTTCATTCTACTCTATGTTCCATACTCTACCTAAGCCACATGTCAATTTCAAGAATTAGAGACTTTGGATTTTTACCTCTTGATGAAGTTGCTGTTGAATCCGAGCTCTTCAGGCCTTCAATGGTGAAAACAGATCGCCTAGAGTGATGTAGGAGGTGTATGGAAGTGAGGATTCAGCTCAGAAATGCTTGGATGATGATGATCTTTCAAACTGCCATGGAAGCTCAATGTTGTGACAGTTGCGGATTTGCTCGATTTTTCCACAATCGGCTTCAAACAGTTGATCCAATCCACCTGCAGATGATGAACAATGCAAAAGATAGCACAAAGAATGATGGATTCTTGATGAACAATTGCAAAAAAGTGTGAAGAAAAGTTGAGAAAATTGAGAGAATTGGTGAATTTGTTTTTGGATCTGAGAAAAATGAAATGTGATTATCATTTTCTGTTATGATTATCATCTTATACCATGTCTTAATCCAAGTGTTAATCACAATTAGGCAAATTGGAAGTGAATTAGCAAAATGAGGTTTATGCATAATTGGCCAAAATACCCTTTTCACAATGTAGCCAATGCAACAGTACAAAACCAGTTCAAGCAAGTCATATTTGATGTTCATGATGTGTTGGAAAAGGTTTTGTATGCAAATGCCTTGTATTTTGGAAATTGACCTTTTTTCCCACCAATTTTCAAAATGAACACTTGAAAAATGGCCTTTTTATGTGAAAGTTTTCAATGAAATGTGATGATGCATCATGATAGTACACATCAAATGTGGTTTGCTCAAAGAAAGATCACCCAATTTGGCCATTCCATTCAAAATTTATGCCACTTTGAATTTCAACATTTTCTGAAAATGATTTGATCACAATTTGCCAACCACACATGAGAAATTCATGTTCTTGGACTTTTTAGAAAGGTGAGAGCAAGATATACAACTTTCATGTTGAACAAAATTTCATTTGAAGCATTTTTGGACACGTAATTTTGAGGTGAAAAACTTTCCATTTTTGGCAGTTTTCAATTACAAGTCACTTTCTATTTTTGGAAAGTTTCCATCTGACTTTATTTTCTTCATTCTTGATGTTTGAAATTCCAAATGAAACTTGTCTAGACATGAATGAAGTGTCTCTAACTCTCTCCCACCTCCAAGTCCATCAATTCAGGCACAGTTGACCACAGTTGACTTTTTTAACTGATAGATGAATTTCAGCTTGACTGATCAAATTGAGCTTCAAACTCCTGATGGAATGGCTCAATGATGAAACCTTAGCTTCCATAAGCTCAATATAATCATGAAATTATCCCCATATCCATTGAAAACCCCATCTCCTTGCCAAGCCCTGATTGGCCCAATACAGATGATTCAACTGATTAGGGTTGACCAGTGGTCAAAACCCTAATCCCAAGGTATCTGATGAATCTCTTGGATGATATCAAGACCATGATGATGATGATGTATCCTTGCAACCAAGATCAAGCTCAATCTCCTTGAGACACCAAGAAACCCTAATTTGTACCACACATCCTCAGATGATCAATGATCAATTCAATCAATGAAACCCTCAGGCTTGCATACATCAACCTTTTATCTTCTGACCAAGATATGCAACATGCTCAATGACTAATGACCTAAGAAATGCAATGCAATATGTTAAGCTAGTCCCAAGAGAGGAGGGCAAATTTTGAGGTGTTACACAACCCACACAAGTGGTTCTATAAATAGAACCCTTGTGCAGAAGAATTTGTGAAGTTGCAATTTCATTTCTCTCTCCATCTCTCACTCAAAGCCTTCATTCGTAGCAGCAAGCACTGAGATTGAAGGAATCCGTTCGTGTGGACTGAGTAGAGGCATTGTCATTGTTCAACCTTTGTGATCGCTCTGTAGATCTGCATCAAAGGTTACAATCGCCACAAGAGGTAACGATTCTATCACTGATCACGCCCATTCGTAAGGATCACTAAAGGAGATTTTTTTTAAAATTCCGCTGCGTTTTGGATCGCTCTTCTCCTTCAAGACTTTAGTTATTGATAGACGACAAACTTAGGTCAAGATTTAAAGGATGTTTCTCAATAATGATTTAAATCACACATATAAAATAGAAACAAATTTTATCATCTATATTGATCATAAAATTGTTCACATATAAAAGAGCAAAATAAATACATACTAGTTAGGTTAACTACCTTTAATCTTGATACAAAGTGTTTAGTTGCACATCATTGTAGCTTGCTTCACAAGAAACAAAGAGAGATGAATAAGCATCCAAGTTGAATAATCTACATAAGAGGCGAATCCAGCTCCAATAAAATAAATGCGACTTCTTTTGCTCCATATTGAATTTTCTAGGGTTTTGGGTGAATAAGGATGGGGTAATAATGAGAGAGTAGGCAAAAATCAGCAAAATTACCTATTTATAGAAAGTTGTAAGTGTCATGTCTCGCTCGGCGACCATGAGCTCACCCAGCGAAAGTCACCTTTTTATCCAATCACATGTCATATTGCATCAAACGGTCTTAATGAAAATATCTGGTCTCTCCCAGCGACCATGAGCTCGACCGACGAACTCAAATTTTTAAACCTTCGTCGGGTGACCATGACACAATTTTGCTACATGATTTTGCTTAATTATCCTTGCCCCGAGCTCGCCATCTCTCGCCGGGCGAGCTCTCTTCTTGCTCCCCAACTCTCGTCGGGCGAATAAGGTGATTTTCTACATCATTAGCTTTGCTCGACTTTCTTGGTTTTGTGCCCTTTTTCTTTGGTTTGTTGACAATTTTCTACAGACTAGCCCACACATAAAGGATACCAAAGCCACATGTAAATATTATGACATTCCACATAAATTTTTGGATTTAAACAATCAAAAAAGCAAAAGAGGTCAAAAAATTCCAAGTTTTAATGATAAAGTTTAGTCACGATTGGAATTCAACAAACTCTCCCCAGCTCAATTCATTGTTTATCCTCAAGCAAAGCATGCTTCTCATTAAAATTAGAAGATTTGCTCTAGCATAAAATTCAACAAGAGAGAAATAAACGGTTCAAATTCAACAGATGAACGTGTACAAGTAATGCTCAACACTTCCTAGAATTAAATCATGACTAAGAATTAAGTTCTAAACACAAATATCATGCAATGCATTCTCAAGCAACTAAATTCTCACACTTGAATCACTCTATCTCTCCTCTTCATAGAATAGATGAAGACTTTTGCGCATTTTGAATACGCGAGACATTTACTCTCACCTGATAACATTGTTAACATCTTGATCAATTCATACATTCACCTAAACAATCATATAAGAAATCATAGTAGCATATATCACTAAGGACTTTTCAAGGTTGTAGCTTGGCTAGGTTTCACATCAAAGGGTCATATCTGAGGTTTTTCAAACAAAGATTCCAGCTCAAAAAGGGCATTCAGTAAACAAGTTCTATACACTTTACAACATTATTCACCTCTTTCTTTTGCTCAATTGATCCACCCTTTCAAACTTTCTTAGCACAATTATTTTTCATCTTTTCTTTCGACAAACTTTTCTCTTTTTTTTTTCTTTTTTATTTAAAGTTCTTATTCACAATTTTTCTTTCTTTTTCAATCCTTAACAACCTACTATTTCTTTCTTCTTCCCAACTTGAGTATAATCAATCCTAAGTGAATGCTCCTTGATTTTCATGGCAAGGGATAAAATTTCAACATAAGTTTCAAGGTTCAAATGTTTCAAGAAAAAAAATTATTATCCCACAAAATTCAATGATGAACCAAATTTTATGTACAAATTCAAAGTTCATCATCAAAATGGATCCTAAGAATTTAAGGCTCCAAAATGGGGGTTAATCAAATACTCACTACTCACAAGGTAGGTTATTTTTTGTTATGGTTGTAATCAAAATCAACAAAGTGCCTTGATCATTTCTATGCTTTCATAACTTCACAATAATTACAAGATTAAACATGAATTAACTAAGTTAAAACAAACTCATCAGTCATCCAAAGAAATATAATGAACAATGGAAAGTTTCTCAAAAATTATGGTTTAGACCTAAGCGATTCAAGCATTTGAAACAAATTTGCAAAATCAAGCAATAATTGATATTTGCATAAAGCACACATTTCAAAGTCATTCTAACATTCTAAAAAGTAGTAACCATGTACCTTTCTTGCGTACATCACATTAAAATATATATCATCACCATCCAAACTATATTAAATCTTCATTGGATACTTTTTGAATAAAATAGCAACCAATCTTGAAGACAAACATCAAAAAGTTCATTATAGAAGCAAACTATAGAAACAATTTAAACAAACTACTTAAAACATTCAAACATAATGCATTCAACCATATAAATAAATTTTACGGTGTAAACACCAACAAAAACATTCTCCAACGAGTCAAAAGTAGTAGTAGTACAAATCCCAAAAGTAGTTTTGAAACTACAACTCAAATACAAACTAAACATCCTAAAATTAAAATAAAAACTAGAACATAACAAGAAATATTGATCAAAAAGCTTCAAAAATCATCACTTTGTCGAACAAGCCTTTTTATCAATGTCAACCCTCTACTCCTCATCTGAGTCTGTATTACTATCACCATCCTCATCATCTCCAGCAGTTGTTGCCTCGTCCCTATAAAATGGCATGCCGTCAAGCCAATTCGCATGAGCTAAGAACTGATCATGGGTACCAATCGAATGATCAACAATAGGCTTCCTCACTTGCAGTTGTAACTGTTGCATCGAACCGTGCATATACATGAAGGCCCTCTGGTTTGACTCTAACATGTCCCATGTGTAGTTGCAAATCGCCTTCTGTCTATCTCAATTCTGGAAATCCAAGTTTCTAGAACTAGAAGTTTCAACTACAACTTTCTTCTTCTTCGGCACACAATGTCTCGCGACATACAGATTGTCGATGGCAGCTGAAAGAGTATCATAAACCTTCAAAGGGATATTAACACAAGAAAAAGCAAACATGGAAGTGATCAAAGCGGGAAAACCCAAAGGGAAATTAGGTTTATCCCCCAGTTTTCTTCCACTATGCCACCAATTTAAACTCATTAGTAATAATTCGGGCCACATCTAATTGTCCCCCTATGAGAATGGTGTGAACCAAGTGTGCGGTGTCTAAGGGAGAAAAATCTTTATGCATCTTAGGCTTAATGTTGTGTAGGATAAGAAGCAAGACAATTTGAGCTTTAGGAATCATATCCTCCCTTAAGTACCTAAGAATAACACCAAATGTGTTATATTGCACGCTTCGCCCCTCAAGCAAGAGAGAGTTGGAGATCTACTCAATGTGTTTATGCCTATTGAGCTGAATGTGGTACTCATCAATCTCTCTAGCTTCCAGAGTGAGAGGATTTCCTAAAACTTAATTTATAGCATCTCCATCAAATCTCAAACCTTTTCCTCGCACAAAAGTAGTCAAAGTGAAGGCTTCTCCATCATTTGGAAGGGCGTTCGCATATAAATCTCTTACCAAGTCATAGTTAATGTGCTCTGGAGGATTTATCAATTCATCCCATTTTTTGCTGTTGAAAATATGTTCCACTTCTCTATATGTCCCTTCCCGATTAATGTTGAACTATTTTTCAAACCAAATCTTTCATTTCTCCAATTCCTTATACCTCCCAGTTTGCTCAACACCCTTGAAACGATTTGAATCAAATCGCCTAGGTTGACAAAAGGTATTTCCTCTCGTATTTTTCTTCTTTGAGGCTCCGGGAACCTTTGGAGTTTCCATCTACAACACAAGAACAACATCCAGCAATAGTAGACACAATTGTTAGGAATATAGGGAAAGCAATAGACAACAAATCAACAATCATGCATCAATAAAAATTGCAAGTTTCATAAGATGTGCCATGCTCCCCCAGTGAAGCTGGGCCGAAGGCACAAAATTCATTCTTCTCCAGGTGAGAAGCCAGGCATACCAATAACCAAATCCCTAAAACCTAAACATACATTCTGCCATTTAGAACCCCCAAAGATAAAGTTCATGAAGCATGGAGTATGACAATCAACTATAAATCTAATCCTATAAATTTCTAAATCTTTCTAATGTTCTAACACCCAAACTACCAGTTTCCAAAAATTCTTTATCAAAGTGAAAAGCACAGCAAATACATACATGGTCAGATGAGTAAAACATAGAAAACACAAGTGGAATTGGATTGAAGCTTCAAGAACATGTGCAAGTGAAATGTTTTAGGATTCTCTTGAGTTAGGGTTTGGAGTAGAATAGAATGAGTGAGAGGGAAAATGAAACAAATGAAAACACCAAACACACTACTATTCTTCTATGGCCCATGCATACATAAAACTCCATAAGAAAAATTACAATTTTAGTTAAAAACAATTATGGTAAAAAATACAAAACTGATCAGAATTCGTAAAGCTCTCCCGGCGAACCAGGGGAGAACCAGCCAAACACCAAGTTTTTGCCGAATTTTACCACACCAAATTTGCACAATTATATACTAACACTTAACATAATTAAAATTAAAACAAAACAGAATACATACAACATTGGGGTGCCTCCAAATAAGCGCTTGTTTAACATCAATTAACTTGACGGTTCGGTGGCGAATTCACAAGTCACTAAGAGAAATTGTAGTTGTCCCCCGATCAAATTCACCACCAAGATAGATCTTTAGTCTTTGTCCATTTACGGTCCAAACCTCTTTTGACATCGGGTCCTCTAGCACAATCACACCATAATGTTTTACCTCTTTCAGTACAAACGGTCCTGACCATTTTGACTTTAGCTTGCCCGAAAAGAGTTTAGGTCACGAATTGAACAAAAGCACCATTTGTCCGACCTTAAAATCCTTGTAAAGAATATTCTTGTCATGATAATGTTTTACCTTTTCTTTGTAAAGTTGTTTGAATCATAGGCATGATACCTCATTTCTTCCAACTCATGCAATTGCATCTTTCTCTTGTCCTCGGATAACTTAGAATCGAAGTTCAAAAAATTCAAAGATCATAACACTTTATGTTCTAATTCAACCGGGAGATGATAAGATTTATCGTATACCATATGAGGCGGGGTTAGGCCAATTAGAGCTTTGTAAGAGGTATGGTACGCCCATAATGCCTCATCAAGTTTTAGAGACCAATCTTTTCTTGATTTAGACACTGTCTTTTTCAATATTTTCTTAATCTCTCTATTGGATACCTCGGCTTGACCATTTGCTTGCGGATGGTATGGTGTCGCCACTTTGTGTTTTACACCAAAATTCTCCAAGGTTTCAAGTTGAAAATTAAAAAAGTGTGATCCTCCATCACTTACAAACACTCTAGGAGTACCAAAAAGGGAGAAAATATTTTTCTTTGAAAAATTGATCATCGTTTTACCATTGGCTTTTTGTGAAGCAATCGCTTCAACCAATTTGGATATGTAATCTACCGCCACTAGAATGTACTCATTAGAAAAGTATGGGGTAAATGGGCCAACAAAGTCTATGCCCCAACAATCAAATACTTCAACTTCTAACATACTTTGTAGGGGAATTCCGTTTCGTTTCCAAATTCCTCCAACCCTTTGACAATTGTCACAACTTTTAGCATGCACGTGTGTATCTTTAAACAAAGAAGGACAATAAAAGCCCGATTGAAAGACTTTTATTGCTGTTATTAAACCATTATAGTGACCACCATAAGGTGAGTTGTGACAATTCCAAAGAATTCTTCTAGACTCCTCCTTTGAAACACACCTTCTTTAAATATTATCAGCATCAATCTTAAATAAATAAGGTTCATCCCACACATAGTATTTTGCATCAGACAATAACTTCTTTTTTTGGTTCCGAGTTAGATCCTCTGGTATCAATCTGGTTTCTTTGTGGTTTGCAAAGTTGGCAAACCAAGATCTAACTTGCACCATGAGCAATTTTTCATCCGGAAACTCTTCTTTTACCTTAATTTCTTGCATGGTCACCTTAACATTGATCAAACGGGATAAGTGATCCACCACCAAGTTCTCTGAGCCCTTTATGTCACGAGTTTCTAAATTAAATTATTGCAACAAAAGGATCCATAGAATAAGCCTCTGCTTTGAATTAAGTTTGGTGAGCAAATACTTTATCGCTACATGGTTAGTGTACACAAAAACTTTTGAACCAACGAGGTAGAACCTAAATTTCTCTAATGCGTGCACTATTGTAAGAAGCTCTTTTTTAGTTGTTGCATAATTTATTTGAGCTTTATTCAATCCTTTACTTGAATAGTGTATGGCATGATTTTTTTTGTCTTTCTTTGATCAAGTACCACACCAAAAGCATAATCACTCGCGTCAGACATTAATTCAATATTGAGTTTCCAATCGGGTGCGATGATTATGGGTGTGGTAATCAATTTTTCTTTCAAATCATTAAAAGCAATCAAACAAGCACTATCGAAATTAAAAGAATTATCTTTATTAAGCAAGTTTCTTAAAGGCTTTGCAATCTTGGAAAATGCTTTGAGGAATCTTCGATAAAAACCCGCATGACCCAAGAAACTTCTAATCCCCTTAATGTTCAACGGTGCTGGTAAGTTTTCAATGACTTCAATTTTGGCTTGATCAACTTCAAGGACTTTGGAGGAGACTTTGTGGTCGAGAACAATACCTTATGTAACCATGAAATTGCATTTTTCCCAATTGAGAACGAAGTTGGTTTCCATGCATCTTTTTAACACGGGTATCCAAATTATTCAAACATAAACCAAATGACGAACCAAATACGGAGAAATCATTCATAAACACTTCGATGCATTTCTCAATCAAGTCAGAAAAAATAGCTTGCATACACCGTTGAAAGGTTGTCAGTGCATTACACAACCAAAAAGTAATTATTCGATAAGCAAATATACCAAAGGGGCATGTAAAAGCAGTTTTATCATGGTCTTCCAGATTGGCTATGATTTGATTGTAACCTGAATATCCATCCAAAAAGCAATAAAATTCCTGACTGGAAAATCTCTCGAACATTTGATCCATGAATGGTAAAGTGAAGTGATCTTTCCTCGTAGCTTGATTAAGTCTATGATAATCAATACACATTATACACCCCATCACGGTTCTACTAGGAATCAACTTGTTCTTTTCATTCTGAATCACCGTCAATCCGCCCTTTTTAGGTATAACTTGAACAAGGCTAACCCACACACTATCCGAAAATGGATAAATCATTTCGGCTTCTAACATCTTCACCACTTCCTTCCTACCACCTATTTCATGGTAAGATTCAAGCGACGTTGAGGTTGGGTTACCGCTTTGAAATCATCCTCCATCAATATCTTGTGCATACAATAAGATGGAGTTATTCCTTTTAAATCTTAAAGAGTCCAACCCATTGCACTTTGATTTTTCTTCATGACATCAATCAATTTTTCTTCTTCGTTCTTGGATAATGCGTTGCTTATTATCACTGGTTTATGCCCATCTTCTTCAAGAAATGCATATTTCAAGTGTGAAGGTAAAATCTTCAATTCAAGTTTAGACTCTTTTATCTTTGTTTCTTCTTTCAAATTTTCAAATTTTGCTTCAAATAATTTCTTCCAATACCTCAAGCTCTCTTAGACATTCTTCAATTTTTTTACTTCATCCTCGTTGAGAACTTTGATCGCATTGGTAAGAGATTTTTCAAGGGGATTGGACACATGAAATTTCCTTTTTACTCCCATTATAGCCTCATCGATTGCGTCAATTCGGAAATAATCACTTTTATCCTTTGAATGCTTCATGGCTTCAAAGAGATTGAAGCAAACCTCTTCATCTTGAACTCTTACCTTCATTAGACCATCATCCATGTCAATCATCATTCTAGCGGTCTTCATGAAAGGTCGACCAAGAAGCAATGGTGTATCATTGTCTTCCTCCATGTCAATGACAAAAAAGTCAATCGGGAACAAGAATTTATCCACTTTAACTAGCACATCTTCCACTACTCCATGAGGATGGGTTATAGACTTGTCGTCCAATTGCAATGTCATCCTTGTTGTTTTTAACTTCTTGCTTCCTTTCACAATGGATAACAGAATCAAGTGGATGCTAGAGCCAAAATCAATCAAAAAATTTCCAATGTAAACATTTCCTAACATGACTAGTAATGTAACCCTTCCCGGACCGCTTTCTTTCCATGGTAAAGTCCTTTGAATGATTGCGCTACAACTAGCATCAAGAGTGATTGTTTCTTGATATGTATATCTTCTCTTATTTGTAAGGATGTCCTTCATTAACTTTGCATATGAAGGCATTTTCTCAAGGTCCTTGAAAAATGGAATATTGATTTGTAATTGACTAAATATATCCAAGAATCGAGCATTGTTTTTTCATAAGTCATACAAAATATTTACTTACTAGTTTTTTTATATCCCCTCTTGATGATCATAACAAATAACATGCATATCATCTGAATTATTTTCTTTAGATGAGAGACGTACATGTGTTCTGAAGGAATGAGTCTCAAAATTTAAATCTTGATTTTCATCACTATTAGGAATATATCTTCCTTGTAGAACAATTGACGATTTAGTTTTAGAAGGCTAAGTGACATAAAAAAACTTGTTTTTCTTGGTATACCATGATAAATAGTTCGTTCACATAAGTTTCCTTTCGAAGATCAACCTGTGTGAATCATAACTCATCGGTTTCTACACTGATGTTACTATCAATCTACTTGCACTTAAATAAAGACACTCTAAAAGTAACATTATCAATCTCTAAAATATACATAATGACCTCAAAGCACGCTCTAGATGCTAGCACATGATTGTTATCTTTGGATTTCAAGAAGTACGTGGATTCAACCTCAATCATAACCCACTATTTTGCATGGTATTACGATCTTCCTTTGCTTTTGTATAGCATGAAAATTTTAGTAAAGTCGTATGCACTCCAAGTTATAACATTAAACTTAGGCATATATGACATCCTTTTAATTGTCTCAGATGCACTAATATCTTAAGAAGGATTTTTTCCCTCATTCAAAGGAATTTTCCTTCATCCGAACGAAGTTTTCCCTCATTCGGAGGAATTTTTCCGTCATGCGACTTTTGTGAGCGGGCAAGTAAGGTTGAACTTCATCATCATTATTCAATATATACAACTGTGTTTAAAGAAATATATCTTCGATCATGACGAGACTAAGAAATTCCTATAGAGTTTTACTATGACAAATAATTTGTACAAAACTCAATAGCTTCTTCTATGATGTACCATTCAACGATCAAAGCTTTCGTATCATGATGATTTTTTATATATCCTTCAAAGATATTCATGAATCGATCTATCGAATACATCCATCTTAAATAAACAGAACAACAAAATATAATCTCCCTTACTAGATGAACTATTAAGTGAACCATAATATCAAAAAATGATGGAGAAAAATATATCTCTAACTGATACAAGATAATTGCAGCCTCATGTCCCAACTCATCTAAATTTCCACAATCAAATAACTTTACTACATATAGAATTTAAGAATAAGTACGATCTTTTTATAGTTACCCTTACACGTTTTGGTAAAATGCCACAAAGTGCTACTGGTAGAAGTAGTTACATTAAAACATGATAAGCATGAGATTTTAAGGCAACTAATTTGAGATCTTTAATTGAAACAAGTTTATTCACATTTGATGAGTACCCTTAGGGAAATTTCATACCTTGCTAACAATCGAAAACACTTTTTTTTCTTTTTTAGTCAGAGTGTGACATATTGGGAGCAAATATGTTCTATTTTCTATTTCTTCTGGGGATAACTCTTGTTGTTTATCCATCACCATTATATCTAGATATGATTTATTACTATGTTTTATATTTCCTTTAATATTGAGAAGTATTTCTAATCAAACTATCACATACATTTTTCTCCACATGCATCAGATTAAGACAATGTCTTACATCAATGCTAGACCAATATGGAAGATCAAAGAACACCGACCTCGTTTTTCAAATATTTTCTCCACAGGACCTTTTTGTTTCTTTCCAAAGACAATATTAATTTGTTTTTGTGTTTTATAAACTTGATTCTAAGATAAGGATTTTGGAGTGATATCAAATTCTTACTCTTCATTAAAAGCTTTCCTCAATCTACGGTATGAATGATTAAGTCGTAGAATTTTTGATGCCCAAGATAAACATTATTTTCCATTTTGTGCTTGGTGGGATCATGTATCATCTTAACATATAGAACACCCTTTATATCCCTTCACGGTGTACCAACACAAATTACCGTATGCAGAAAAGTTATTGCTCGTGAAAAATAACATGACATGCATATTAAAGTTCTCACTCATATATACGGCATCAACATCAATGTCTTTCTCCCACAAAACTCTTTACTCTTTAATCAGTGGAGTTAAATAAACATATATGTTGTTTTATGGTTATTTTGTACCCGAAATCATCGTCGAAAACATCATATATTTGTGCTTCATGCACAACCACGAAGATAAGTGTTAAATTATGAGAAGAATAGGCTGTGAAGTATGGTTAGTGCTCATATTACCAAATAGGTTTATTCCGTCTGTGGCAAGTCCAAGCCTAAGGTTCCTTTGCTCATGGGCAAAATCTAGAAACAACGAATAATTTTTACCATTGCAAAGCTTTATGGCGAAATTTCCCATCACATACACATTCATCTACATGTAACATAGTATTCTCTGCGCCATTTACATTAGCAAACAAACTCCCAAACCTTTAAATTATCGGTAGGTACCACATCACCTTGGCAGGAAACCCTTTCTAGTTACACCATAATCATCTTTAACACCATTGTCTTTCACCTTGTAGAGCGACTCCTCAAATGATGGAATATGCATGTATTTTAACATAGTCCAAACCCATTAGACACAGTATCTTCTTGGTCTCATAACTACGGTTCGACAACATGTTACCTTTTGGAAGCATTTCTTGCAACAATTAAAGCAATTCAGTGAAATTTCTATTTGTCCACACATCTTTTTACTTAAGATTAAATAGTCTTAAGACAACTGACAGTCTTTTAAAAATTTTGCATTCCGGAAATAACGGCTCTTTCATGTCACTTTGTAAAGTATTATCCATATGAGTTTTCTTAAAAGAATGTACTCCAATATCACATATCACTTTCATGTCACAACATAAATGATTGGATATATCATCTTTTGGATGTTTTTGCATATTTCGACATTTTTATAAGGTCAATACAAAATCTCATCATGGTAAGGAATATTTTTTTCCCGCAAATTCAGAAAATTGAATCACTCGATTCTCATATTTTTTACTTAATATATTGGTTTTCATCCAACTACGATCCATAATTACCTATAATTTCTGAAAATAAAATAAAAATAATATACAACCAACAACAATGAACAATTAATCTTAATAAAACAACAATAAAGCATAAAACTACAAAATCTAGGAATAGATACTCAAACTCTGAGCTATATTTTTTATCGGTTTTCTAAAAATCCAAGAGATAAATTTAATTTAAAAATAAAAATAAAATGACGTATTTCAGATCATTTAATCTCAAATTTTAATTAGTCAAGATAAAAAATTTATCACAAAATATATTATTTGTAGTAGTGTATCTTACCTTAGAACTGTGCTGGTTTAGTTGCATCTCTGTTGAGTTTCATTCTATTGCTCCCTTGCAACTATATTGGCTTCATTTTAATGTCAGTTCCATAGATTTTTTCTTCCTTTTATTGTGATCTTCAATTAATTTAATCTAATTGTTTAATTTTATTATTCTTTTATTAACATTATACAAAAATAACAATAAGAAAAAAATAGAAATAGTATGCAAATTGCAAAGTTAGTGAACCTAGACAAAATAATGGACAAAAGAGAACTAGCAGCATAAGAATATTCTAGAAACATCCGATATTCTAAAAACATCTATTATTACTATGTATATGCTATCTCTGTTTTAATTAACTTTATTATAAGAACATATCCAAGTCTTCAATTGAATCTAATACGGGAAAGTCTGCGAGATAGCATCATGAACTTTGAGATTACCAACATAGTCTTCAAGACTATTTCCTCACTCAAATAAACCACTTTTCAGTCAACGTTATTATTCCCTAAAAAGAATATATACTTTTAATGGAATATATATCTAAAGGCTTGGACATACGTGTAGTTTTTGTGAACTTTCTTTTTCACATTTTAGTACATATAGAAGAATTTTGAAATTCTTTAGAATGCAAAGAACTAGAAGAAATAGAGGAGGTACCTTTTATGAGATTTGAATAAATTTTAGTCGCTTTATGTCAATTTGCACTACAAAAAGAATATTTCGTCCATTTCTCAAAATAACTACAATACATGTGGCATTTAGTAACCTTAAAAAAATGTTACTATATCAAGAAAAATGGAACTATTTAGATTTAATAACATTTGATAAATATTAATTTTAATTTAATATAACTATAAAGTTTGTAACATTATACAGTAGTATTAGTAACATTTAAGA
The DNA here is from genome assembly GCF_024323335.1 of Lathyrus oleraceus. Taxonomy (NCBI): domain Eukaryota; kingdom Viridiplantae; phylum Streptophyta; class Magnoliopsida; order Fabales; family Fabaceae; genus Lathyrus; species Lathyrus oleraceus. The sequence continues at coordinate 370,481,372 of NC_066580.1, forward strand.
GGGCTTTCAAAGGCGATGTAGTAGGTAGGAAAATGAGAGAGCTTTTATAAAATAAACACTTAGTTTTCTAAAAAAGGATAGCGCTTTTTCCTAGTTTTTTTTGTCTAGAAGATTGGAGTGTTTTAATTAAAAAGTGTTTCTAAACATTCAAATTTTAGGAGAGTTTCTTTTTCTAAATAAACATTATTGAAACATTAATAAATCTATTAAACGTCATGTAATTTTAAGGTATTTATCCTATTTTAAATTGATAATTTTTTGAAAAAACTGCTGTCATGTCATTATTTTTTATGATAAAATGATTTGAGGGAGAAAAACAGGAGAATCTTGTAATGATAGGAGAAAATTAAAAGAAAAATTATAGAGATTTTTTAAAACTCGTCTATATAGAAGGGAGCAAAATGCTTATTAACCTTTAATCTTTTACTTACTTTTAAATATCAAAATACGAAACTGCTTCTAAAAAATAATGTTATACCAGATGATCAATCATCACATACTAGAATATATAATATACATTACATGAAAAAAGTAGTCATTATATGTATTGTATAAAAGTAGAATGAGTATATGAACCCCAAATAGATTAGGGTTGTCAGAGACTTTTGAATTGTTGGGGTTAGAGCTAGCCCACATGTGGCGAAATGAGAAGCCATATATGGGTGATTTATCTGTGTTTGAGATTTGTTCTTTAATATCATAGTCTTCGTGTATTTATAGCCTAAAAATGGCCTTGGATTGAACGAATCAAGTACTCCCCTCTTCCCCAGAAATCCATGAGAGAAGGTCAGGCCTCACGATTTTATAGGCCATGTTTATTGGCTTATTACACGCTACACCCAAAAATGAATGTTATCGATGGAGAAATGGTAAGTGGGTGACATATTTGGTAAAAGGGCGACCATACCATGTGAAAGGGATTGATAGAAGGGCGACTCAGGAAGGATAAAGTGTACGCCTCACGCTCTTGCCTCAGGGATTTCCGCAATTATTCCACTACATATTTAAAAGGTTACTAGTATTTTTTTGGTATCTTGGAATACTCTTCTTTATACTAACTTTACTTCCATTTTTTATTTACACAAAATATTGGATTGATCTAAATCTTCTCACTGTGATCATTTTTCATATAGAGAATATCATTTATATTTGGATAAATATCAAGTGATGTTTGAATTAAAGAATAATCAGAAAAGCAATTGATTAAGCTATTGATTAACTTAACTCAGAAAAGTAAGAATCACCACCAAACTTTATTGTTTCCAAAGGAAATGAGAAAAAGGTCGAACAAAACCCACAAAAGGTAAAACAAAAGAGAAATCGAATACGGGGGTTGATTATGCAAGAGGAAGATATTAGCACCCCTCAAATCTATTGTACTCCATAGGAACTACTTTCAAATATGTGTTTATAAAAAAAGTGGGTTGTTTGTTGATTGATTTTAATTTGAAAAAACATTTTGTCATATTCGAGTGGAAAACTCAACTTACTACCCACAAGTATGAGGAAATGAGAATTTGCATCATCTTGATATGGAGAACTTTTACTTGGACTTTCTCACAAACACGTCTCAATATTCAAGTGGAAAATATCAATCATTTCTCAACATATTGTAGAATTATAGTAATTTACATCACTACAAGAATAGACTAATATCCAATATTTAAAAAAAAACTCTTAAAGAAAAGGGCACAAAGGCCTAAAAAGAAGTTTGATGAGGTTTGTATGCTTAATTGTTTTAGCATTTCTTGAGAAAAATATTTTATGGATCACTTGATAAAATGAAGGTTTATTAAGAAAATGTGTGAAGTTTGAAAACAAGAGGTTTGAGAAGTTTTAAAAATTGAAGAAGTGGGAAGGAGATGAAGAGACTATCTTAAAGCATAAAGTAAATGACATGGAATAAAATGTCTCATTGTAAGGTAGCCCAAGAGAAAGTCTTTGCGTATGCAAGTGTACTAACCACAAGATGGAACAAGCATTTGACATTGGTCAAAACAAGCTTTCCTTTTCCTTTGGATTGAGCCACAAGATAAAAAAAAGCATATAAGAAGATGAATATCAAAAGATCCAGATGAAAAACAAACCCACAAAGCCACAAAGCCACAAAGAAATATCCAAGTCTTATATTGAAGATCAAAGGGTCTAGAGTGATCACAAGGTCTTAGATGAATCACAAGGTATCAGATATACTCCAAGCAATGGGAAAGCACTAAGTCATAAGGTTCAAAGTCCAAAATACTCCTCAAGCAAGAGATAGTAACACAAAGTCCACAAGATCAAATTAAAGCTTTTTAGGGTTTTATCCATTTCATAATGTTTTTGTTCTTTTGAAATAATAAAGTAAAAAAAAGGCAAAAAGTAAAACGCAAGAATGTAAATGACATGAATGTAAATGACATAAATGTAAATGACATAAATGTAAATATTAGATGTTACCACAATTAATATGTCAATGTTAGTATTAGTGAGGATTTAATCGAGTCGGGACAATTTAGTGCTATGTTAAGTAATCGTAAGTGGACTTATGTAGAAGTCACACCTATCTGAGACCGGTCAATAAAAATTTATGTGTCATACATGTTATAGAAATGATACAAAAAGCATTCTCCTAAAATAGTGTAATACAATAGTTAAAACAAAAGAAGAGAGATGAAGAAGAAGAGAAGATTGAGGCATCATGCAGGGATTATCTATCAATAAGTCAAAGTCTCAAGGAATGATCCAATTAGGGATAACCTATCTCTGATGCAAAGTGCCAATAGTGATCAGATGATCACTCATAAGCATGTTTGAACTAGAGAAGGTTGAATCAACCAAAGGACCAATTATCAAGGGTTTGAAGAGTGGAGAACATGATTAACCAAACAATCGTCAAGAGCCAAAATCAAGCCAAACAAAAATTTGAATAAAAATAAAACAAAAATGATTTTTAAATTTGATTAAAAATGGAAATTAAATGAAAAATCCAAAAGAAAGATCAAAATGTTAAAGAAATGGTTCAAAAAATTACGAGAAGTCAAGAAAAATATGAGTAAGTGGATCTCAAAAGTTGAATCTAAAAATGTTTTAAAATGCTTGAAAATTAAAATAATAAAGAAAATAAGATAAAATAGAAAATAAATGCTAAAAATCATTTTAAAAATGTTTTGAAAATAAAGTCAGATAGGAAATATTTTTAGAGATTTTTTGTAAAAAATAGGAATAAAAAAGATTTAGTAAGCTATTTTAAATATTTTTTGAAAGAAAAAGGAATTAAAAACAATTTAAAACAAAACTAAATTAAGCGAAAAAGCCTGAGCCATCATATCTGATTACTAAAGTCCAGTCAGAAGGTCACATGGTCAGGATTTAAAGTCAAAACACGCTCACCAATTATTTGAATTTTGGAGCGAAAATTAAAAAACACGAGGGAAACGTTGTTGTCTTTAACCTCAAACCAGATTTTTGAAAAATCATGAACTCATGTTTTTATCTTGAATCAAGCATGGATTCAATTTTCTAACACATCATTGTTCATGTCTCTTTGCTTCAGAGCCATTGATTGACTCTGAGCAAAGAGAATTTGCTCAAGAACACGAAGAATCCTATTTCTTCAAAGTAAAATTAAATGATGAATACGAAGAATAAATTTAAGGTAAGTGAGTGCTTTTGATCAGTGAATCAATACGAAGAGACAAGTAACTTTCTTGCTCAGAAATTTAACTTGTATCTACCTTTCCAGTTGAAGCTTCAAAGATCAACAATGGGGGATTTAGAAGTCTGGTTCCAAGGAGTTTCAAGCCACAACAATGCTTCAATTAGCTTCAGAGGAGGCCGATGAAAAGTTATGGGGAAAGATTTGAAGCTAAAAGAGATTGAATTAAAGAAATGGTTAACTGGTTTCTTAAGGTATCGGATTCAAACGATTTCCAAGTTTCTTTGGCTATCCAAGCTTGCAAAAGAAGAATAGGACCAAAAGAAAAGAGAACTTTTTTTTGGGGATTTTTTATTAATATGCTTAACAAGATTTACAAATCCTGCTCCTATGTATCTCCGGGTACAATAGAGAACTCAAGGCTTACGTAGTTCTAGGTAGAAAATGTTTCTTTATTGGTCGATTTTAGCGAAAGCTACTTTGTGTCAATCGACGAAAACATTATTGGCTACCCAAAACAAGTGGAGAAGGGAAATTTTGCATCACGTCGAATGAATTTACAAATCAACATTCGTGGGCAACGTCGCAAGCTTACTCACACGTTCAAGTGGACGAAACATTGTTTTTGCGTCGTCTTAAAACAAAAGTACCTTTCGTTTGTGAAAAGGATTTGATGATCAATGGCACGGCGGCGAGAGAAAAGTTTGATTGGTTTGAATGTGTTTTTGAGTAATGGCGAGAACTTGGATGGACGAGATATCCATCTCGAATCCTATCCTCAGGAGCTTGTGGTATCCACCATGTTCCGTTTCCATATTATTTGCAAAAGTGTTTGATATTTCTTAGTAGTTTTGAGATTTGATTGAGAAAGGGTTTGAAGAAGTCACATTGAAATTTTTGAATGATGGCGAGAGCTAGGATGGTCGAGATATCCATCTCTAATGTTAGCCTCTAGAGCACGTGGTATCCACCATGTTTCATTTCTATCTTTATTGAAAAGTGCTAAATAATGGTTAAGTGTTTTTGATTTTCATTGGGAAAATGGCTTGATGTTGGATCAAGCATTTGATTAACGATTGTGAAAAGATTTGAAAGTTTAAAAATGGTTTGAAGATGAGAATTTGAGAAATTGGGAATGGTAGAAATTGATTAAAATGGAAGGTTTGAAATGGTTGGTCTTTAAGAAAATACTCGACGTTTGATCGAGTTTTTTTAATTTTTGTTCTTTTTTAAAAAAGGGGATGATTTTATTCTTGTGTTAGAAACGACCTAAACAAAAAGCTATCAAACACAAAGCGATAAAATTATTACACGTCATGGGAGTGGGGGGTACATTTGTCGAATGGGGTATGAGATAATGAAACGATTAAAGAAAAACCTAGTCAAGAAAATGCAAGAAAGTGAGTGTACGTGAACCAAAAAGGTCTCATTGTAAGAAGGACCAAGAGCAAGCCATAAGATGGAAGATAGACACACACGTCATATGCAAAACACACATTCATTGTAATTATATCGAAATAAGTAATACGAAGATGAAACATACAAGGATCAAGATCATGATGCGAGAATGTGAGTCAATGTCACGTAACGCAAGAACGTGTAAGGCAGACGGGAGTTGAATTCAAATTCGATCTAAACACAATGACGTAGGATGTACCATTGCAAGATATCATAGAATGGGAATGAAATCAAATGCTCAACAAATGAAAACGTAAAGTGAGGACTAATTCACACAATGGCAATGCAAACGATATCAAACCCTGATTTAGTAAACCTCACAGTCAAAATTCAAAATAAGCGAAAAGTCGATAAATGCACGCAAAAACTCTAAGTAATATGCTAAAAGCGAGTTTGCGTGTATCAACAACAAATGAAAACATCGTATGTAAGGGTCATAACATGACGAAATACAATTAATATATCAAAATGGAATTTCAGCAGCATAATGACATATAAATGTCGAATCCACGAATTTAATCCCACTTTAAATGCAATACAAATCAAATAGCAACAACAAATTTATTTACAAAGCTTACAAAAATAATTCAAGGCTCAAATATGAAATAGATCCAAATAGGAGCGGTGTAACGATCGACATCTAAATTGTTACATTTATATATAGAAAGGGGAAATCGGCGACATAACGGCATATAATTGATGTTGAAACCACATATTAAGTCCGATTACGCAATGCAAAAAAAAAAACCAAGACAATAACTCGGTATGATTATTTACAAACTTTAGTTACAACATTTCAAATACCAAACTAAAACAAGGACACAATAATCTTATAATTTTGAAGGAACATTCAAACAGAGGAAGGTTTATGCAGACAAAGTAACAGAAAAGGATTGAAATTTAAACATAAATGAAAAAACCACCTCCGATTGATCACCACCGTACTTGAGATGAAACTGAGGTAATCCAAACTGATATAGTGTATTCACCCAACTTCACAGCAGCGACATCGAAATGTGTAGAGTCATTGAACCCGCATATTGCATAAGAACCAGTTTAAAGGAAAAGGAAACCACCTTTGATGTAAATCTTTACCATCAAACAAGCCTGAAGAGAACGAGAAATTTTTTGAGAAAAAAACAACGTCGATCAAATGGTTTTAACCACTGAGTTTGCTGAGATGGTTAAAATAAGGTGAAGATAGATTTGAAGGTTTTCACGTGGTGTTGGCAGATCGCATGCGATCATGAAATTTGGTTAGTCGGTTTTTATGGCTTGGACATGGTTGTTGTTATGCGTGGTTGAAGAACAAGGCGAATTATAGTGGTGGGGGACAGATTCTATGGTGGTGGTTTGGATAATGAGCTCCAGTGGAGTTTGGTGTAGTTATGAAAGAGGGATCATGTGTTTGGTTATTTACGATGACAGTGAGAAACATATGGAGGGAAAAGATTGAATTTATGGTGGTTGTTGGTAGTGGAGGAAAAAACAAATGAGGAGAATACCACAATGTTTTCGTTTTTATTTTTCTCAGAAAGATCCAAGTGACCCCTTTTTCTTGACCTTTGATCTGCTTTTTCAAAATGAAATCCCACCCTCTTGTTAATGTGTTGCGTGGGTTCAAGGGTCTGGTCGTCACTCTTAGTTCTCATTAGTCAAGTGTTCTTATATATGTGGTGGATTAGGGTTACTCTATTCTATAACTCCATAAATGTCCTTAATGAATAATATTAGTATAAAATGCTTGGTTAAAAAACTCAGGAGGATCAAAATGTGACCGAAAGAGTAGTTAAAAAAATAAAACAAACACACCAGGTTAAACTACGCGAATCATAGATTAATCAAACTGATGTCTGCAAGCTCAATTTTGAAATTTTTCGCCCGCTAATTTGACATACATTTAAAAATTGATTCAACCGGACTGTCTGTAGATTCGAAAATTTATTTTGATTGACATTCTAGATATTATGCAGCATGGAATGCATGTTATGCTATGTAGGTGATGCCGATCTTATGATGAATGTATTGATTCTGCGATTCAGGATCAAAATTGGGGTGTGACAATGACCAAAATTCATTGAGAGAGAGAGAGAGAGAGAGAGAGAGAGAGAGAGATCTTTTTTCACATGATGAAGAGAGAGTATTATATTTTGTCTTCTTTCAGCATCAACACGCTTTGAATGAGAGATGACTAATGGGGGCATGGGGCCTACATTTTATTGGAGGGTTAGAGATATTCTTCAATTGCTTCTTATTTCCTTTCAATGTCAGCCAAGTCGTGAATTTGAAAATAAGATGGGATCTTGTGCGCCACATGGACCATCTTGATTAGGGCTTGAATTCCTTTTTATTTAATTTTTTAATTTTCTTCTCTCATTTTGTTTGATTTTGATTGGTCAAGAGAGGTGGACATGGATATCCATTGCGAGCCATTGAACATTTGGATCTAATGGTCAGGACCATAAAAAAGAAACACATATTATTTAAAATGCCTATGAAGCCCTTTCTAGAAGCTTTAAAATATAAAAATTCAATTATATCAAATAAAAAAAACACATCTTTAAAAATAACCATGATAAAATTAAAATGACAAAATGAAAAATTCTACTTAATTATTCTGATCAATTTGACAAAACAATAAAAATAAAATGACTGAACATGAATAAAAATCGGGCTTAAAATTACTCGAAAAATAACAATGAACGCACTAAAATGATCAGCGCGAAATAAATCTCTAGAAAACGTACAAGTTTCGATTAAATTTTGAAGTAAAAATACATTGTTGAAAAGGTTAAGGCTGATCAAAATGTGATTGAAAGAGTAGTCGAAAAAATAAATCGAGCACGTCATGTTAAACCACGGGAATCGTAAATTAATAATACAGACGTTTGCAAGCCCGATCTTTAAATTTTTCTCCCGCTAATTTCACTTATAATTGGAAATTGATTCAACCGGTTTGTCTGTAAATCCAAAACTTTATTTTGGCTGATATTTTAGGCGTTATACATGATGAAATGCTTGTCATGTTATGCATTTGATGTGAAAGCTCTGATAAATATATTGATTCGGCAATTCAGGATCAAAATTGGGGTGTGACACACTACAAGCATAGATTTTCTATGAAATAGAAAATTTCATCCATAACTTTCCTGCTGAAACAGGAAGTTTAAAAAAAGAATTCTCTCACTGAAACGAGAAGTTTTCATCAAACATACATCACTGCATGCATAGATTTTGCGCCAAAACGGGAAGCGTCATCCAAGATGAACAATATTATCCGCATTCCTACAATTGCATCCTACATGCATGGTATTTCCACCCAAAGTGGAACATCATACAAAATCAAACATACATAACAGGGCCTAGGGTAAATCATACGTATATAAGGCACTCCTCATTTAAGTCGGTCGTATTTCTCTGAGTAGAGTTCTTACCCCGCACGTGGTAGTGGAATTATTTTCCAGTAAGTCATTATTCAACTTTATGGTTGATAGTGATATTCCTCGGTGTTTTTCGCTATGTTTCTCCTAAAGAAGAAGTTATCCTAAAAAGTATCTTCTGAGCTTTTCTCCAACAGAGTATTCTAGAAAACATTACAATCTTAAAAAATATCTAGACACTCCAAATACTACAAGACTTTTCTAGAAACATTACCCAAAATAAACTAAGCCCAAAAATCAAATAATAAAGTTAGACCCAAATCAAGTTTAATATTTCAACATCCCCCCTTAAACTTTATTTGTGACTCAAAGCATATTCCTTTTAGCTTCACGAAAGTTTCCAACTTGAGTGGCTTGGTGAAAATGTCGCAGCTTGATCTCTAGACATCACATACTTCAACTTCACCTTCTTCTTCTCGATGCATTCTCTTATGAAGTGGTGAAGAGTGTCGATGTGCTTACTTCTTTCATGAAATACAGGATTATTTGCCAAAGCAAGTGTTGATTTATTGTCAACACATATTTCCACAGGATTTTCTTGTGGCATTTTTAACTCTTTCAACAAACTCCTTAGCCAAATTGCATGACACACATGATATGGCGGCGACATACTCAGCTTCACAAGTTGACAGTGTGACGATAGGTTGCTTCTTTGACATCCAAGTGAAAGCAGGATCTCCCATAAAGAACACAAAACTAGTAGTGTTGTTTCTATCATCCAAGTCTACATTCCAATCGCTATCACTATAGCCAATAATCTCATAATTGTTATAAGAGTAATAGTGCAAGCCAAAGTTTATTGTATCTTTGATGTATCGAAGGATTCTTTTTTCCGCCTTGAAGTGAGTTGTTGTTGGAGCTTCCATGTAACTTCTTACGACTCTTACAGCATAGAGGATATCCGGCCTTGTACTTGTCAAGTAACGCAAACATCCAACCAAACTTTTGTAAAGAGTTGGATCCACAATCTCTCCATTTTCATGCTTACTCAACTCGCTGTCACATTCCATCGGGGTGCCAACTGGATTGACATCATCCATCTTGAACTTCTTAAGGGCTTCTTTGGCATAACCTTCTTGGGTGAAATTTTTTTTTGTCTTCTTGCTTTACTTTGATGCCGAGATAATATGCCATGAGCCCCATATCTGTCATCTCAAATTCATTTGACATGTCTTTCTTGAACTCTTTGAACATGCTTAAATTGTTCCCTGTGAAGATCAAGTCATCAGCATATAAGCACACAATTAAAATATCTCAACTTTGCGCTTTAATATAGAGTGCATGCTCATATGGACACTTGATGAAGTTCTTGTCGATTCGAACATTCCAAGCTCTCGGTGCTTGCTTGAGTCTGTACAATGCCTTCTTCAATTTCAAGACTTTTTATTCTTGCCCTTTTACTTCATAACCTTGTGGTTGCTCGATATAAACTTCTTCTTCGAGAAAACCATTCAAGAAGGCCGACTTCACATTCATTTGATAGACCTTTCACTCATTTTGGGTTGCCAAAGAAATGACCAGTCTAATAGTTTCAAGACGAGCAACGGGGGAAAATACCTCATCATAGTCAATTCCTTGTCTTTGACTATAGCCTTTCGCCACCAATCTTACTTTGTATCTCTCCACGCCTCCTTTTGCATTCTTCTTTGCCTTGTACACCCATCTTACTCCGGTTGCTTTGTGTCCTCGTGGAAGTGTAGTAAGTTCCCATGTATCATTCTTCGTGATTGACTTGATTTCTTCTTCCATGTCGTATCTCCACTTTACGTTTTAAAATGCTTCTTGATAGCTTAAAGGCTCACAACCACCCAAAAGACAAAAGAGGTTAATATCGTTTCTGTTTTCGGTTACCACATAAAGCTATTCAATACTCCTTAGTCGTGGTGTCCTCTCACTTGATCTTGTTTCATCCAACCTTGGTATCGGTGAGGCCGGTGGTGTAATATGTTCCTCTATCATTGGTTGTTCCATTTCGTCTTCTTCTTCAAAGTAAGGAAGAAAATCATACTTGTCTTCTTGAACACTCTAATCCTAACAATCTTCTTCTTCGAACTCCACGTCATGACTTATGAGGATCTTTCCACTATTTGGATTATAAAGCTTGTACCCTTTGGAGCTTGAGTCATAACCCACGAATACATACTTCTCACTTTTATCATCGAGCTTTGTTCTTCTTTCATCTAGAATGTGGATATATGCAATGCTTCCAAACACTTTGAGATGAGAGATCTCAGGCTTCCTTCCACTCCATGCTTCTTGTGGTGTCTTCTCATGCACGCTTCTTGTTGGGGAACGGTTTGTCAGGTAAACCGCACATGCCACTGCTTCGGCCCAAAACTCTTTCGACATCTTCTTGCTCTTAAGCATGCTTCACACAGTGTTAAATATGGTCCGGTTCTTTCTCACCGATACTCCATTTTGTTGAGGTGATCTTGGCACTATTAGTGGGCGGAGGATTCCATGGTCTTCACAATATTTTTGGAACTCATTTGAAATGAACTCTCCTGCTCGGTCAGATCTCATGGCCTTAATGGAAATACCACTTTCTTTCTCCACAAGGGATTTTAACTTCTTAAAGTTTTCAAACACTTCTGACTTCTCCTTCAAGAAATAAACCCATGTTTTTCTAGATTAATCATCAATAAAGAGGATAAAGCATTTACTCTTACCAAGAGAGTTTGGATTGATTAGTCCACAAACATCGGTGTGTATGAGCTCTAGCGGTTTTGTCACTCTTGATGTTGATTCCTTTGGAAAGCTTTTTTGGAATTGCTTCCCAACTAGACATCCTTCAAATAGTTGGTAGGGATGGTTTATACTAGGCAATCCTCTCACCATCTCCTTCTTTGACAAACATTTTAAACTGTCAAAGTTGAGATGTCCGAATCGTAGATGCCATAGCCACGAAGGGTCGGTATAGCAAGTCTTGAGACACTTTGCAACATCATTTTGAATGTTCAAGAGGAACATTCTATTCTTTGAAATAGGCACCTTAGCAATCAAGTTATGTCTACAATCTCTTAAGAAAAGACTCTGTTTCTTTCAAGTGGATGTCATAGCCTTTCTCTAATAATTGTTCCAAGCTCAAAATATTATTCTTCATGTTAGGAAAATAGTAGACATTGGATATAAACTGATGACTCCTATTCTTCAAGCGTATAAGAATTTTACCTTTTCCTTTGACCGATATCTTTGAGTTATCTCCAAATGAGACATTGCCAGTTGTCACTTCATTGATCTCTACGAACATGCTTTGATCGCCACACATGTGATTGCTTGCACCAGTGTCGAGGTACCATTTGTTTCTTTTCTCTTCAACTTGGTTTTGGCACGCGAGCAACAAATTTTTTTCTTTTCCTCCTTTTTCTTCTACAAAGTTAGCTTTCTTCATAAGCTTCTTCGAGAATCTACACTTAAATGCATAATGACCGATCTTGTTGCAGTTGAAGCACATGATTTGTGATTTGTCACACCTCGACCATGAATTTCCTCTTCCACGACCTCTTGTTTCTTGTGGATTCCAACTTCTTTCTCCATTATTATAGTATTTGTTGTAACCGCCTCTTTCTTCTCCTCCATGTCCTTGTCCACACCCACGATCTCGACCACAACCTTGTCCTCTTTGGCTCTTGTAATTCGTATAATTTTTTTCCTTTACGTTGAGTTATAGTAGTTTCTAATATCCTCCTTTTGTTTAATTTTTCTCTTTTTTTTTCTTCGTATGCTTGTAAGGAACCCATGAGTTGCTCAATAGTCATGGTCTTTAAATCCATGTTTTCTTCAATGTTGGTAACAATGAAGTCAAAACTTGGATTTAAAGTGCAAGGTATTTTGTCCATTACTTTCACCTCATCAACATCTTAGTCATTTCTTTTAAGTTGATTGACGACGGCCAATAGTCGAGAGAAATAATCAGAAATTAACCTGGACTCTTCCATAAATAAACGTTCAAAATCACCTCTAAGAGTTTGAAGACGGATCTTTTTCACCTGTTCCACTCCTTTGTTACAAGTTTGAATTTTGTCCCATGCTTCTTTGGTAATCTATGCATTGGAGATCTTCTCAAATGTATCTTCATCCACCGATTGATGAATAAGAAAGAGAGTTTTCTTGTCTCTCTTTCTTGACTCTTTCCATGTCTCCTTTACACCTTGGCTTAGCGAGGCTTCATCTTGCTCCTTGAAGCCTTTCACAACGATATCCCACACATCTTGAGCTCCTAGTAGTGCCTTCATCTTGATACTCCAATTGTCATAGTTGTTCTTTGTGAGCATCGACATTTGGAATGGGAAACCTCCATTCACCATTTTTTAGGACCTTGAAGCTCTGGTACCACTTTGTTAGAAATAAACCCTTTTTGTGTTTAGGGAAAGTGTGTGGGAATATTAGAGGCTTGAATATAAACTTGATAGGTAGGAGAATTATTTATGGAAGAGAGAACTTTCTATTTTTGCTTGATACAAAAGTGTAGGATTACATCTCTATTTATAGTACTCTAAGGAGAACTCTAGACATATTAATTCTAGAGAGTTCTTAACTCTAGACATTCAAAGAGTATTCTAGAAAATATTACAATCTTATGAAATATCTAGACACTCCAATACTACAAGACTTTTCTAGAAACATTACCCAAAATAAACTAAGCCCAAATAACTAAGCCCAAAAGTCAAATAATAAAGTTAGGCCCAAATCAAGTTTAATTTTTCAACACCTACTTCATCAGAGATCAAAGAAATTCATCGCCAAACTCAGATACCAAAGTGAAAGAAAAGGTGGACGAAAAGAAGGAGATTAAAAAGAGAATAGAAGATTGAGACAGAACTTACTTGAAGTTTCACTTGTCGCCGGAAGCAGGGAGCCTTCAGACTAGCTCTGGTTATGTAAGCCTTACACTTTTTTCTTTAAATAACTCCTACCATGGTGTTTCCTTCGATTGTTTGAGCCTTTCCCCTTTGTTAATAAGTTGAAATTGTTGTTCGATTGTTGATTAATTTGGTTTTTTTCATTCTAGGGTCCTTAACTTTTTAGATCTGTTAGTTTTAGAGGTTTATTGTGATTTTAGTTCTCGGATTCATGGTCATCAGATTTTATTCGTATAGGGTGTTGAGTTTGGTTTGATTTTGAGCGCAAGACAGCAACACCGGTGTGATGTTCATCATCGTCACCGTCATGTTTATTTTAGGCCAACGTGTTTGATTTGGCTTTTGGATTTTTTATTTGACTATTTTTGTTTGCATGTTCAGAGTGAGAGAGAGTTCGTAGAGAGGGCTTTCAATTGAATGTGTGCTGGTGTTAAAGAGGCTGAGTCCCTCTAGGGACTCTCATTATTGCACAAGTCAGAGTTCAGCATGACGTGTGGCACGAAGGGGAGATTTGCCTTTACCATTTATCCTTTTGGTCTGACCACAACTAGTCAACCCCAATGATCCCATACAGGTGCACTCTAGCCTTTACTACGTGCTTCCGTCCCTTTGGCCTTTTAATTGATATAGTGCTTCGATCAAATGGGTTAGGTCGAGTAAACTAAGTTGAGTCCCCCAACCCCATTTGGGTTGACGCCTAATGAGCATGGTTTGAGCCCTTTGAGTTTTTCTGTTAGCCCCTCTTTTTTATTTTGTTTTTTATTATTACATTGATGATTAATTAATTAAATTTTGTTCTAATTAATGAATTAGGATAATTGGTTTTTAATTGATTTAATTAAATAATAATGTTTTTTCATTAATTAATTAAAACGATTAAGATTAATAAATATAAATAATTAATTAAAATATAATTTAATTAATTGACCTTATCTTTTGTTTAGTTACCATGATTATCATACATAAATGTTCATGATTTTTTTTTACTCTTACTTATTCAAATTATGTCCATTATCTTTTGTTAATATTAGTTTAAGCAACTAACTAATTAATTTATGGGTAAATAATGGCTTTAATTTTGCAAATGTTCATTTTCAAAAATGTAAAACTCTTTATCCAACGCTAAGTAGATTTTTCCAAAACTTTGATCCAACACCAAGTGGTTTCTTCTCAAACCCCTGGTCCAATACCAAGTGAATTTTCTTAAATCGTTATCGCATTCTGCTTTTTTTACTAAAGATGAAAAGAGAGATGGTCTCCAGCCTTCAATTTCTCTCATTGATTGTTTGAATACACGTTCCCTTACTCGACCAGTCGAAAAAATCGTCATCCATTAAGAAATTCTAAATCCGATTCACCTAAAATCCTTTTCATAACTAAATCCAATGAAAACCATTCCTCATAATAACTTAGACGAAAAAGGAAGTGGTTGAGAGTCTTCTATTCCCTTCCCCAAATATTTGGATACGAGTTTCCTTACTCGATCATTCGATTATTCATCGTCCATTCAAAATACCTTAACAATATCAAATCCTTTTGCGATTAAGAATGAAAAGGGAGATGGTCCAGAGCCTTCGATTCCTCTCCTCGATGGTTTGGATTCAATTTGTCTTACTTGATTATCCGAGCAATCGTCATCCAACAAAACATTCAACACATTAACTTAATTTCTCGCCCCGAGCGGTCAATCCTTTTTCCACGAAAAGAATATTGTTCATTCCATTCTAACGCGTATACAAACTAGCGTTTAAGCCTTCCCCGCGGGAAAACAAGTCAATGTTTAACTGTTAGAGTGCGATCTAAACACTTGTTCAATAAAATAAACCAACAAACCATAGCCTTCTCCTGAATTACAATGTTTTGAGTTCCTCATTATACACGAGGATACGTAGGAGCAAGACTTACAATATTTCCAAGCACCCTAATAAAAACATTTTTGCGACCCCTCTTCTTTTCCTTCTTTCACTTTCATTACTCTGAGAAAACAATTAACGTAAGTTATCGTTCAATCGCAAGTTTAACTAAAAAGTTCTTGTTGAGTTCAACAGACGTGGGGGGTTATAATACATTCTCATTGCATAATCGACTCTCAAACTAGAATTTGGTTGTGACGACCATTTTCTGTTTCTTTTAAGGGTTTTATCGATATTTTCTGTTTCCTTCTTTGGAATAAATAAAGTTCGATGGCGACTCAGTTTGAACTATTTTTTTCCGCGACTTCACGAAGAATCGTATGTTTTGAGATAAGACACTAGGATAGTCTAGTGGTATGGAGAGTATGTATGAAATTTTGCGATCTTTGATCCCACGTATGAGTATGCTATTTATTCTATATACAAAGTAACCGTCGACGACGGTTATGACCACTAAGGGATTGCTGCATTTACTCCATGTTCAATCTTCAAGTTCCCACTAGTGTGTTTATGCGTCATCCACGACACTATCTGTTTGAAAACCATGTTGAGTTGTAATTTATTCCAACTTCCACATGAAGCCTTGATGGTAACTGCTCTAACGTGCTACCAATGCTGACAACCAAGGACTTTGGACTTATAAATTTACTAAGTCTTTCCCTTTACGTGGTTTACTCGTCTGATCTTCTTTATGAAATAAAGGTCTCTATCGACTGCCCTTTTCGAGATTCTAGACATGTTTCCAAGCGATCCAGGTCTTGGGGATCTATCCCAGAGATTCCTCCAAACCATAATTCCACGTGTCGTCGACTCGATCAATCCGTCGTTATTAGTCCGTCAACGCTTCATTATTAATGCTCTTTAAAACACTTCATTAATGCTCTTTAAAACACTTCATTAATGCTTTCTCACAACAAATGTCTTCCATTGACTAGATAAAAAATCCAAGCGTAACACACACACACATACACACACACACACACATATATATATATATATATATAATATATATATATATTATA
The DNA here is from genome assembly GCF_024323335.1 of Lathyrus oleraceus. NCBI lineage: Eukaryota > Viridiplantae > Streptophyta > Magnoliopsida > Fabales > Fabaceae > Lathyrus > Lathyrus oleraceus. Next base: position 370,497,704 of record NC_066580.1, read on the forward strand.
TATATATATATATATATATATATATATATATATATATATATATATATATATATATATTATTTTCAAAAAATTTATAAAACAATGTTTATATTTTCTCGCAGTTACTTTTAAATTATAAAAGTTAAAGGAAATAAACCTTGATGTATCATTTAAATAAAATATCTCTAGAATAATTTTAAATTCTTTCTATTCTACATTCTTCATGTGTCCAACAAATAAACTAAAGACAAACAACATGATTCTAATTTTTTCACGTCTAAGGAAATAGAGTTTAAATTTTGCTAAATTATTTTTTATAATATTGATTTCAATGAATATAATAAAAAGTAAAGATAGTATTTTCTAAAAAAACTCTCATATTTCGACTAATATCAACAACAAAATCACATAAACATTTTACAAAATCATTCTTAAATTAATGAAATAACTAACATTTGAAACTATTTTATTTAAGTAACTAGCATTTGAAACTCTTTTATTCAACCCTACAAAACCGGTTGGTAGAGTGAGGACTGCCCCCACTTATAAACACATGTTCAGGCCATATATTGTCCGATGTGGGACTCTTAACACACCCCCTCACGCCCAGGACTGGACATCTGGAGCGTGGAAATAAATGGTGGGTGGCCCGATAGCGGAAACCATAGTAGGTGGCCCACCGGATCTTAAACCAGGCTCTGATACCATGTTAAGAATGTGTGATTGGGCCTAACTCAATTGTTAAGAGTCCCACATCGGACAATATATGGCCTGAACATGCGTTTATAAGTGGGGGCAGTCCTCACTCTACCAACCGGTTTTGTAGGGTTGAGTTAGGCCCAAACACACATTCTTAACAGATGCATTCTGGACTTGTTGTTCTTATCAATGTGTTTTGATTTTATAAACATAATCTTAATTTCATGATTGAATGATGATTATTTTATGCTGAAATTTGTATTTGATGTGATTATTTTATTTTACAATTTCTGTTAATTGCATTATGAATTTATTGAATATATGAATACTTATTTAAAATTTAGAGTTATTATTATTATTTTTGAAATTTTACGGTATTTAAAATAATTTTTATTTGTAATAATTTAAAATATCTGCAAACAAAAATTAGAGAGAAAATTATAAAACAGGTGGGAAGAAATTTGAAAAAAAAAGAGTGAAGAATTGGCGGGGAACGAAAAGAGGAAAAAAATGGGATTACATCCATCTCCAACTCACCATGGAGCTATAATATGCTATAATATGCTCTTTGTATAGTTGTAACAAAACAATTTCCATTCATAAAAAAATGGGGATAGTATTCAAATTGGAAAGCTAGTGAACCTAGACGAAATATTGGACAAAAGGGAATTAGTGACACAAGAATATCTTAAAAACAAGAGATATCGAGCAGCCACATAATATTATGCTATGTTTTAAGCTTTATTATAAGCACATATTCAAGTGTTTAATGGAATCTAATACGGTAATGTCTCAAACATCAAGATCTTCTAAACTATATATAGGGCACACGTAGTTCGTTGTTTGACAAAAACAAGAAGCTAGAGAAAGACATTTAGGTGAGTAATTATATGTTGATTGTCTCATGGAGTTCCTCTGAATGCTTCATATAAGAGCCTATTTATCTGCTCTATCTTCAATGAAGTGTTTGGGGGAACTCCTAGAATTCAACCAACAATGTCCATTAAAAAGCTACAATGAAATGCTTTGCTCTTTTTTTCTTTCATTCTAGAATATATTCTTAGATAATTATATTTTTCACATCTTTATAATATTTATTTTATTTTCAATCGGCGTATTAAACAAACTTCACATTTTTATAATTTTGTTAACAAGTATTATTTGTAAAGGTTTCTATTGGAATGATGTGTATTTCAAATTCAATAAGTTATTAAGTCAGCAGTGAATAAATACTATCTATAACAAAAGGACATTCTCACTCAGTATTATTATTTTCTCATTTTTGATAATTGTGATCGTTAAATTTGTTAGTTAGAAACACAATAGAGCATTTTTGATAGGTAGGATCAGGGACATAAAGTACACGGGGACCATATGATGCTAATATACAAGATTTGTCTTTATAGCAAATTCTATTAGGATTGCTTGCAAGAATATGTAATCATCAATATCAACACTACTCCCTCCGGCCTTATTTACACACAAAAGTCGACATAATAACATGACAATTGTGAGACTTTAAACTTTTAACTTGAGATCCTTTATATAGATTAAAGTTTCAGTGTTTGAAGAGTATGATTTTAAAATTTAACTTCTTAAATAAATTTACAAAAGACAATTTTTTATTTTATTCATAGGGTAAGAGATCTTGGAGGTAGATATGTATGACTCCCTTTCTCAACTAGTCTTAATCAAATTATTTATAGGTTTACCTTGTATTGATAAATCCTTAGTGTTTTCTAACACAATGAGTAGCGCACCAATTAAACTTTGAAAAATACTTTTTTTAATATGCACGAAAACAAATAAATGTCTTATATACAATGGCTTCTAATAAAAATGTTCAAATAAAATTGATGTTTTCTCCATCAGCTTAAGACAAGTTCACCTCACCTAAAGATTTCTTTATAACATCATGAATCATTGATATGTTTACTTTATGATAAAATCAGCCCCATGTAAAAAAAAAAAGATACGCTACCTTCTTCAGATTCACCCATAGTTTTTTTAATCCCTTTTTGATGATTATGTTTTAAATTTTAGAATCTACGATTTTCAAGATATACATTTTTCTTGCATTTCTACAACTATATTGTAGTTCTATCATCTTCGCATATGAAACATGTACGTTCTCCCTTGCACTATATTCAAATAAAATATCCTTCCATTTGAATATCTATTTTATGCACTCATCATATGCATATACACATATCTCTCAACAAAATTATATGTTATGTACTATGATAATTACTTGGAATACCATACAGGTTTATTCTGTCAATTGGCAATGGCAGACATATGTTTCTCACCTCTTTCCTGAATTCGGGATAATCATTAACAAATCTTGCCCATTGAGGAGAATATGAAGGATGTAAAAGTATACCATTAATAACTCTATCATATTCATACAATATTAAGTGTTTTGCATCTTCTTCATTCTTGTACATACACTTAAACCTTTGGACACTCTTTGTACTAGTTTAATTTTTTTAATAATTTATTCAATTTTGGTTTCTGTGCAAAATATTTTGCTTTGTAATTTTCTACGGTGTAGGATAAAGTGCACATAAAAGCAGTGTCAAAATAGCGTCGCTGTAACATAAAATACCATAAACTTTGGATGGAGATGTTTGTTTCTTCTAATACTGTAGAACACTGTATTTAAGGAACTTATTTTACGATGCATACTCATCTTGAAATAAAATAAAATCATTAGGATAAATAAGTATCTTCTCGCAACTCATGTCAATAGAATAAAACATCTTAGCCTCATCTTATTTTTTTTGGATTGGTTGCATTAGGTAAAACAACATACGAACAAGATGTATTTTAGGAAATATGAGGAACAAGATGTTCCAGCATGTGGCCCAACATATGAGTTTGTTGCTAAGAAGAATTATGAAGAACTATTTAGCTAAAGTGCTTGACATAACCAGTTAAGCAAGAGATGCAACTAAAGTGCTTGCAAAGTTAATTAAGCAATGAGCATAAGGTTTGGGTTATGACTTTATTCAGATGAAGAGTTGGAGTGTTGACTTGTTTAGAAGATACAGACGCTGCTGTTGGGAATAAGTTTGTGGTGTTATTCGAAAATCAACTTGATAAAATTTGGATTTATTTCTGCCAGAACACGAGTGATTGGATGTACCTTCAAAGAAGACTTGGTCCAAGATTTAGTCTACAAAAAAGACTTATGTTAAGAGAGTTATTTTGGATGCTCTAGTATGTGTTCTGCAACATTTGGTATCTAGATAAATGTTATTTTATTTTGCAACATCTGGTTCATATCAACAGACAGATGTTAGTGCAGCTCTGCTGAATAAGGGTGTACTGCAACATCAGGTCTCAGTCAATAGATAGATGCTAAGGGTTCTTTTGAATCTATGGACACCACTCTATGTTTTAGTAATTCGGCATAGTTGTAGGTTTGTCTAGTTGAGTTGTAAATTCAACAATCATTGTGTTAAGGGTTAAGTTGATTATTAGGGTTTAGTGATTGAGAGAAAGTCAGTAGGTTCTCATATTTAGAGGGAGTCCTTAAATAAAAAGACACTAGGATTATGAAGAGGATTTGAATAACATACGGTTTTTGGTTCTTGTAAGACTAAAGGTACTAATTCAAAGTAGTGAATTTCCTTTCTTGGGTAGAGTGTCCCCCCAAATGCGGGTGTGGTTTCACCGAACTGGATTTGATAATATGGTGATGATGTCAATACCCATGATCATGTGGAGACATTCTGTGAAGATTGTTGAAAGTATATTTCGTGTCGGGTTTTTGTTATCGTATCCACAGGGATTGTAAGATATCACCGCCGTTCGATGGTTGTATTAATCTTAGCTCAATGTAACAATAGGGTTTTGGTTTTAATCAAGTTATCTTGCATAAAAAGTAATAAATTGCGGTAAAAGTTATTGTTTGATTAAATGAGAAATATTGTCAAAGTTATGTTTCAATGATCACTTTGCATGTATTTGCTCGGTCAACAATCTTATAAACTCCTTTAGATGATAAATCATTTCACAAAGTCCTCTCAATATGTTTCTCTCGAACACATATTGTGAGTTTTGCCATTTTGATCCATTGTTTCTCTCGAACACAATCTATCAAAATGACAACTTTTTGGTTCAACCTTATGGTGAACAAAATCATTCGTTACTATCTCTAGCTAACAAACAAGTTTGGATGAAAACCTAGGTCAAGAGTCGGTAAACATCTCTCGATCATAAACCAACACAAAGAGTTTTAAATAGAAACAAAGTTTTCATCATATATTTACCATTAAAGAGTTTACATATGAGGATCCTTACATTTACACACAAAGCTAGTAATCACCTACATCTAACCTTGACAAATGGATGACTTAGCTACTCATTTTCATGGTAGCTTGGTCGGCAAGTAAGGAAAGAAGGTTGATCAACATCCAAGTCGGATAATCGAAGTTGGATGGGAATCCACCTTCTTTTTGTAGAAGATGGTTCTAAGATGAAGAGAAATGAAAACTAGGGCATAAAGATCCCAAGAACAATGCTGCAAAAATATCTAGAAGAAAGTACAAAAGTGGAAAAAGTTGGTAAAAATAAGGTATGGTGCTCAAAAGTGGCACCTGCTACTTATAGACCACTGCTGGGCTGTCATGTTCGCTAGGCGAGCAGAATGGCTCGCCTAGCGAGGGTCTAAAATGGGCACATAAGGCCCCTGCGCCCAGAGAAAACAGGGCCTGCTGAACTGTCATGTTCGCCTAGCGAACATACCTTCGCCTAGCGAAGGACACGCTTCAACCTTCGCCCCAGCGAGGTTGAGAGGTTTTGCTACTGGAATGCTCGCTGGGGACTCGCTAGAGCTTCGCCTAGCGAGTGAGTGCTAGCTGCGTTTTTCACCAAAACAGAATGAACTCGCTACCACCTTCGCCATCAGCTCGCCTGGCGAATTAATTTGTCAATTTACTGGAGCTTTTCGCCAGGAACTCGCCTAGCGAACCAATGCTTCGCCACAGCCTCGCCTAGCGAGCAGGCTGATGAAATGCTTGTATTCTTTGGTTCCTTTGCCAATTTTCTTGTGTCTTCATTTTCAATTAGTTCATGTCTTTCCTGCACAATAACACACAAATCAAAGGCACCAAGCTTGTTTATCAATGTAATGCATTCCATGTAAAACAAATGTGGTTTTGACAATTTTAGCAAGGAAAAAGAGTGAAAGATGCCCACATATGATAGCTCAAATAAGCTCTTTTGGGCATCTAACAACTCTCCCCAACTAGATTCTTACTTGTCCTCAAGCAAAGTATGCCTCTTGAAGGACAAGAGGATTTGCATTAAGAAACTGGTTTCTCCGAAGTTGGATAAACGGCTCAAACACAAGCGAAATCAGCAAATACAAGTTCCCAACGGTTCGAATAAAATAATACATAAGAACTAAAACTTAAATAGCAATGCAAAATATTTATCTATCTACAACAATACTATTCTGAATGAATCATCCTATCTCTCCTCTTCGAATAAGGAATGAAGATTTTGCGCGTTTGCAACCGCGGGACTAATCTCACTCTCTAACAAATAATGAAGAAATCAAATAGATTCATACAATGTCTACAATTAAAAATGGTACTGTGGAAGCATAAAGATCACTAAGGGCTTTTCGGTTGAAGCTTGGTTAGGTTAACAAACAAGGGTCATTTCTAAGGCCATTGAAACGAAAGTGCCGATGCAAAAGAGACATTCACAGTATTATTCACACTACTCGACTTTGTTTCATTTGTTTCTTATTTGAAACCTTCACAACACATATTCCACAACTCAATTTTTATTTTTCACTATTTTTCTTCCAAGCAAGCATTCATTTTCATTTTTTCTATTTTTGTTCTTTTCTTTCACATCAAATATACAAAACAGATGTTTCTTTTCTATATTTTCTATACATATATTTTTCTATGCTTGCTCGGTTTTTCTTTTCTTTTTCAAGAGTTGTGGTACTTACCAATTCTTTTTCGTTCTCCCCAACTTATTTCTTCCACACCCTAAGTGAATGCTCTTAACTTTTTACGGCAAAAGAACAATAATCAAGATTTTCCGGGTTGTAAAAAAAAGATTTTTGAGATCTCGCTTTATTTCAAGCCGAGATTCAACTGTTTAGGCTCAAAGGGGTTAACAAATACTCTCTCTGCTCACAGGTAAGTTGTTTTTGGATGTAGTTGTGCTCGAAAGAAAACAAGTGCCTTGATCATTTCTAATTGCTTCCACAATTTCACAATAATAAAAGACAAAGAATGAATCACATGAATCAACAAAACTTATTAGAATCCAGCATTTAAGTGAACAATGGAGGTTTCCTCACAATTTGTGGTTTTAAGTTCTAGATGAAGCATTCATTCAATTATGTTGCAAAAAGACAATATTAAATTTACCAAAAAGAGTAAAGTTCCTAATGCATTCTAAAATTCTAGCCGAAGGTAACCATGTACCTTAGCTTCATTCACTTGTTTATTCTTATCATTGCCATCCAAGCTCGGATGCACCTTCATTGGGTACTTCTTGAGGAGCAACCAATCTAGAAGGGTTTGCCACTCAATCAACCAAAAATTTATTAAACACACAAAATTAAAAACATAACTAAATAACATTAACTGAAAATATAAATTTGTTCATGGGGGACAAAACACCCCTATAGTACAACACCAAAATCAAGATACAAAATCCGAAAATACAAATAGCAATGACATAAAAACTGAAAAAAAATACAAAAAACTTAACCCACTAAGGGCTCAGGACTCCTCCTCGCTACCGGCCTCAGAACCGGTAGCCTCATCATCAACATCATCATCATCAGCATCATCAGCATCAGCGCCCACCCCCTCACCATAGACTGGCCTGTCCACAGGCCAATTAGCGTTAAGCATAAACTGCTCACGCGCCAACAATGCTCGAGCACCGGAGGGGTCATTACCTTGCAGTTCCAACCTCTGCATACTGTTGTGCATATCAATCATAGCTCTCTGGGATGCCGCCATCCACTCAAAACTGTAGTCACACACCGCTCGGAGGTAGGGATCAAGTCCGGGAGTCGAAGCACTAGGACCATCAGAAGCCCGAGTACTTCCCGAGGCAGCACTGCCACCGGTAGTCTTTGGTCTACAATATTTCGCCACATACCGATCATCGATAGGTGCCGGGATCCTAACCTGCCCACGAGACGGAAGTCTCACCCTTGCCTGAACACATAAACTCATGATCAAACACGGGAAAGCTAGGGGACAATTAACACGAGCCCCCGACTTAAGCCCGCTCTCGACCACGGTCTTCAGCTCATTGGCGATGATCCTCGCCACATCTATCTCGACATTGGTGAGGATGGAATGGACCAAATGTGCCACTGGGATCGGCACAGTAGAGGTGTGTGATTTAGGCTGGATGTTGGTCAATACCAAGAGCAGTAACAGTTGAGCCATGGGAGTCATGTCCTCCCGGTGATACCTCACTGGAACCCTAGATGGGTTCGGCTCAACAGGTTTCCCAGGTAAAAGCAGGGCGGCAGTAATGGCAGGAACATCTCGGTGAAGCCTTAGGTCGGTGTGGTATTGGTCTCTCTGGTCAGCTCCCAGCTGGAGCGGTTCCCCAAGGATTCGGTTGATAGCATCCCGGTCAAATGGAATTGGACGCCCGGCCACTTTAGAAACCCAAGTAAAGGGCTCGTCGTCGTCGGGCAGTGCGTTAGCATAAAACTCCCGCACTGTCGCAATGTCGTAATGCTCTAAGGGACTAATCAACCTATCCCACTTCTTTGCGTCTATCAACCCGGCGAAATTTCTGTAAGTGCCCTGTGGGTTGATCAGAAAGCGCTTCTCTGGAAGTATCTTCCGCTTCTCCAGAGCGGTGTATCTGGCGGCCTGTTTCGGGCCGACAAACTTGTCTTGGTCAAATTGGATAGGAACTGTCCGAGATGTAGTCGCTCCCTTTCTTTTCTTACCCGCTCCAGATCTAGACTCCATCTGCAAAATATACAAAGAAACAACACACACGAACAAACAGATTAGCCATCAAAGCATAATTCAAAAGACTGCCTTGCTCGCTGCTGCTTCGCCTAGCGAAGTGGCAGCGAACGCTCGCCCCAGGTTCGCCTAGCGAGTGCTAGCGAACCTTACGGGTTTTGGGGTTTTCTGCATTTTCAAAGATTTTTCCCCCAATACCCATACTCTAATGGTTCCCACATCAGAACCTAATGATTTCTCATGGCAATTAATCGTTCTATGCTATTGGGGATTGCCTAATTGCATGCAAAACCTAAAGTAAAACTAAATCCCCAATTGGAAAACCTAAATCTCCAAAAATTGCAAACTCCAAAATACCACATGCAACCTCAATGTTCCCATACCACACTCATCCTATTTGCCATTCACATTTGGAAATTAAGAGTTCAAACAAAAAGACAAATGTAGTAGGGCAAACCTTAGTTACACGGATTCAGAAATGTGAAGTGAGAAGAGTTTGCAATCGACCGAAAAGAGCAAGTGTTGGTGATAAAGATGCAAATGAGAGAGTTTGAGAAGCCTAGCACAAATTCCTCAGCAGAGCCGTTCAGAAATTTTTTTGAAGGTTTGGGGCAAAATGGCTCTGCTGAGATTTAAATAGTAAACAGTACTGCAGCGCTCGCTGCTGCCTCGCCTAGCGAGCAGCTAGCGAGCATGCTCGCTACTGCCTCGCCTAGCGAGCTGCAAGCGAGCATGATAGCAAGTGCATTGGCAAATGCAGCACTTGCAAGTCATCCAGCATGGGTTTAGCACAGTGTACTCAATACAACATAAAACATAAAACAGTAAATACTTACAATGTTGGGGTGCCTCCCAACTAGCGCTTGTTTAACGTCGGCTAAGCTCGACGGTGCGATGCTCACAGAGGAGCATCGAGCGGCTGAGCACAACTCTCGCGATCCACATGACCGCCGAGATACACTTTCAATCGTTGGCCATTCACGGTCCAACTATCTTTCTTGTCCATGTCTTCAATGACAATGGCCCCGTACTCTTTTACTTCTTTCACCCGAAATGGCCCGGACCATTTTGATTTCAACTTCCCGGGAAACAACTTCAACCGGGAGTTGAACAATAGGACCAATTGTCCGGGCACAAATTCTTTGTTACGGATCTTCTTGTCGTGATACTTCTTTGCTTTTTCCTTGTACAACCAACTTGAGTGGTATGCGGCATTGCGCATCTCCTCAAACTCAAGTAGTTGTACTTTCCTTTTGTTACCGGCCAACTCATGTTCAAAATTTAAAAACTTTAGGGCCCACAAGGCCTTGTGCTCCAATTCAACCGGCAAATGGCAAGTTTTACCAAATACCAATTGGAAGGGAGTTAGGCCAATTGGAGCTTTAAAGGCCGTACGGTAGGCCCATAATGCTTCGTCCAATTTTTGGGACCACTCTTTTTTAGAATTAGACACGGTTTTTTCTAGGATTCTCTTAATCTCTCGATTAGAGACCTCCGCTTGCCCGTTAGCCTGAGGGTGGTACGGAGTTGTCACCCTATGCGATACACCATAATGTTTTAGAATTGTTTCCAAAGGTGCATTGCAAAAGTGTGACCCTCCGTCACTTATCAACACTCGGGGGGTTCCAAAACGGGAAAATATGTTTTTCTTTAAAAAATTTATCACCGTTTTGGCATCCGCCCGAGGTGAGGCAATCGCCTCAACCCACTTAGAGACATAATCGACAGCAACAAGCATGTACTCATTCCCATAAGAGGGTGGGAAAGGTCCTACGAAATCTATGCCCCAACAATCAAACACTTCCACTTCTTGGATATTTTGGAGAGGCATCTCATCTCTCTTACCTATCCCACCGCTTCTTTGGCAGCTGTCACAACTTTGCGCATGGGTATGTGCGTCTTTGAAAATAGTTGGCCAATAAAATCCCGATTGAAGAATTTTAGTGGCCGTTCTAACCCCATTATAATGTCCGCCATAAGGCGAGTTGTGACAATGCCAAAGGATGCTCTGGGCTTCATCACCAGTTACGCATCTCCTTAACAGGTTATCGCTACCCAACTTAAACAAGTATGGGTCATCCCAAACATAATACTTCGCATCCGAAAGGAACTTCCTCTTTTGGTTCGAAGTTAGGTCGGCAGGCACAAAACCACTAGCCTTGTGGTTTGCAAAGTCTGCAAACCACGGCCTAACTTGAACCTTAAACAATTTTTCATCAGGAAATTCTTCCCGGATTTCTTTTTCCGACGCGGTAACCTCCACGTTCACTAATCGGGATAAATGATCTGCTACCAAGTTTTCCGACCCCTTCTTGTCTTTGATTTCTACATCGAATTCTTGTAACAAGAGGATCCAACGGATGAGCCTTTGCTTCGAATCCGGCTTGGTTAGCAGATATTTAATCGCCGCGTGGTCGGTGTACACAACGACTTTAGACCCTATAAGATAAGACCTAAACTTTTCTAGCGCATACACTATTGCGAGTAGTTCTTTTTCCGTTGTGGCATAATTTATTTGGGCCTCGTTAAGAACCTTACTCGCATAATGTATCGCATGAAAAGTTTTGTCTTTTCTTTGGCCAAGTACCGCTCCAACAGCATAGTCACTCGCGTCACACATTAGTTCAAAATTTTCATTCCAATCGGGAGCGACTATTATTGGGGCGGTAACCAATTTTTCTTTTAAAACCTCAAAAGCTTGCAAACAATCTTCGGTGAAGAGAAATACCTGGTCCTTGGCGAGCAAATTGCTCAAAGGCTTAGCCACCTTTGAGAAGTCCTTGATGAAGCGCCGGTAGAACCCCGCATGCCCCAAAAAGCTACGGATGCCCTTCACATTCACCGGAGGGGGTAATTTTTCAATTACTTCAACCTTAGCTCTATCCACTTCAAGCCCCCTTCTAGAGACTTTGTGGCCTAGCACGATCCCCTCGGTCACCATGAAGTGACACTTTTCCCAATTCAGCACCAAATTGGTCTTCACACACCTTTCCAACACCGTCTTCAAATTTGCCAAGCATAGACTAAACGTCCCACCAAATACCGAGAAGTCATCCATGAAGACTTCCATTGTTTTCTCTATCAGATCGGCAAAAATGGCTTGGACACATCGTTGGAAGGTCGCCGGTGCATTGCACAGCCCAAAGGGCATTTTTCTGTATGCGAACACTCTAAACGGACACGTGAACGCCGTCTTCTCATGATCAACCGGGTCAACCGCAATTTGGTTGTACCCGGAGTAGCCGTCCAAAAAACAATAGTATTGTTGGCCCGATAGTCTTTCAAGCATTTGATCCATAAATGGGAGTGGGAAATGGTCCTTACGAGTCGCGGTATTCAACCGTCTATAATCTATACACATTCTCCACCCCGTTGCAACTTTGGTCGGGATCAATTCGTCTTTGTCATTTCGGATTACGGTCATTCCACCCTTCTTCGGAACCACGTGCACGGGACTAACCCACGGACTATCCGAGATCGGGTAAATCATTCCCGCATCCAATAGCTTCACAACTTCCTTTCGAACAACCTCTTTCATGGTAGGATTTAAGCGGCGTTGTGGTTGAGCTACCGGCTTGAAATCCTCCTCCATCAAAATCTTGTGCATACAATAGGATGGACTAATTCCTTTTAGATCGGAAAGAGTCCAACCCATAGCTTCTTGATTGGTTTTTAGCACAATGATTAGACGGGCTTCTTCTTCTTTTGTCAAAAGGTTGCTTATGATGACCGGCTTTGCCTCGGTCTCATCTAGAAACACATACTTTAAAGTCGAAGGTAACACTTTTAATTCAATTGGCGCTTTTTCGTCAATTACCTCCTTCTTCAAGTTTTCTTCCTCTACTTCCCATGGTTGTAGGTCATCTAAACTATCGAGTTCCTTTAAGCATTCCTCAAGAGCCAGCTCCTCTTCAACAGTGAAAACCTCCAATGAGTCGTCAAGAGCTAACTCCATAGGAGATATCTCATGAATATGCTTTGAAACCTCCATAATAGCGTCTTCGATCACATCGATGCGAAAGCTATCATTTCTATCCTTGGAATGCTTCATCGCCTCGAATAGATCAAATGTGACTTCCTCATTTTGAACTCGTACCTTCATTAAACCGTCATCAACATCTATCATCATTCTTGCGGTCTTCATGAATGGTCGGCCCAAGATGAGCGGAGCATCATCATCTTCCTCCATATCAATTACAATAAAATCCACCGGGAAAAAGAATTTGTCGACCTTCACCAAAACATCTTGGGCTACGCCATGAGGATGGGTCGTCGACTTATCCGCCAATTGCAACGTCATTCGGATGGACTTAATCTCAATGTTGCCAAGCCTCTTGATAATTGACAAAGGTATAAGATTAATGCTCGACCCCAAGTCAATAAGTCCCTTCCCGACATACACGTCACCAATTTTGACAGGCAATGTAACTCTTCCCGGATCAACCTCTTTTTTAGGAAGCGTCCTTTGAATAATGGCACTACAGCTCGCATCAAGGACGATGGTCTCCGGTTCCGTATACCTCCGCTTTTTGGTTAGTATGTCCTTCATGAATTTGGCATACTTTGGCATTTGTTCCAAGGCTTCAGCAAACGGAATGTTGATTTGCAACTGTTTAAAAATATCCATGAACCGGGCGTAATGTCGTTCATTCTCCCTTTTGGAAGGAGCATGAGGATAAGGAAGGTTTTGGATAGGAGTAGCGCTCACTACCTCCTTTCCCTTTGCAACTCTAGCACTTTTCCATCTAGGCTTCTTCACTACCTCCCTTATTACCTCATCACTGTTATTTTCCTCAATCTCCACACCTTTTTCTTTTTCAACTTCACCATTATTTCTATTCTTTTCAACTTCTTCCTCGTCACTCCACACTCCTATTTCACCATCAACATTTTCCTCCACTATTTCCTCCTCAATTTCTTTCTCTTTCTCTCTTTGTTCACTCTCAACTCTTTTTTCATTCTCACTACCCAACTCCCTCCCACTTCTCGTCATAATCGCCTTACAATGCTCCTTAGGATTTGTTTGCGTATTAGCCGAAAAAGAAGGACCGGTTTGTTGTTCAGCGAGTTGCTTGGCAAGTTGCCCAACTTGAGTCTCGAGATTTTTTATGGCCGCGTCATTACTCTTTTGATTGGCCATTGACATTTGCATGAATTGCGTCAATGTCTCTTCCAATTTAGAATTGACGACCGGCGGTTGTTGAGATTGATACGGATTTTGGGGAGGGTTTTGACGGCTAGAAGAACCACCTCCATAACCTTGGTTATGATAATAGTTGCTTCTAGGTTGGAACCCTTGGTTCCCTTGGAATTGTTGTTGTTGTTGTTGAGGGTGCGGTTGATAAGGTTGTTGTTGTCTTGGTTGATAGTCCCGTTGATTGGCCATGTAGTTTACTTCGTCAAAACCGGGAGGTGGACAAAATCCGGTGTCATGTTCACCTTTACAAAGTTCACAACAAGCTATTTGTTTAGCTTTTGACGGTTCTCTTAACTCTTTGATTTATTGCGTTAAGAGTTCCACTTGTTGTGAGATGAGCTTGTTTTGGGCAAGGATGGCATCATTCGTCCCTAACTCAAGCACTCCCGCCTTCTTCAAAGAATTTCCACGACTTTGACTCTGAAGATCATTTAGAGCCATACGATTGATAATGTTTGTGGCTTCTTCGGCACTTTTTGACATCAACGAGCCACCCGAGGTGGCATCCAATAACGTCTTGCAGTTTGGTTGAAGTCCATTTCTGAAGATATGGATTTGAGTCAATTCATCAAATCCATGCCCTTTACATTTCCTAAGCATGGACTTGAATCTCTCCCACGCTTCATTTAAAGATTCACTGGTTCCTTGAGAAAACACCGAGATGGCCGTCTTTGATTCCATGAATCGGTTATGGGAGAAAAATCTTTCAATGAATTTCTCTTCTAACACGTTCCAGTCTGTCATTACGGCAGGTGTTTGATCGAGATACCAATCCTTTGCTTTACCGAGCAAACGTGGGGAAATAAACGTCTGAACAACGGAAGCTCCTGAGCCTGATCCACTCCGGCAGCCAATGCTATCTCATAAAATTTTGTGAGAAAAGCAAATGGGTCTTCATGGTCCATTCCGGTGAATGGACTCCCATATAATAAATTCAAAGTTCCCGTCTTCATCTCAGCTTGCCTTCCTGTGTGGTTGGCAAACTGAGCGGTGTTCCTTGGACTATTGATACATGGAGTAGAAATGGGTGGTGGTGGTTGTGGCTCCATGTTTGGTATGAATGGTGGTGGATTTGTGGTTGAAGAACTTTCTCCTTGCTCTTGGCGTTGTCTAGCCTGTTGCCTCCTACGTCTCGTTTTGCTATTGAGCCTCCTTGCGGTTCTTTCGATCTCAGGATCAAAAAGAAGTTCGTCCACAGGGATTTGCCCTCGCATAAAACGTAAGCTGCACACTAAACCAAACAAATTACAAGCACAAGTCAAAAATTCACAAGCTAAAACTTAAACAACCATTGCGATGCTCGCAATATCAATTTACAATCCCCGGCAACGGCGCCATTTTGTTGAAAGTATATTTCGTGTCGGGTTTTTGTTATCGTATCCACAGGGATTGTAAGATATCACCGCCGTTCGATGGTTGTATTAATCTTAGCTCAATGTAACAATAGGGTTTTGGTTTTAATCAAGTTATCTTGCATAAAAAGTAATAAATTGCGGTAAAAGTTATGGTTTGATTAAATGAGAAATATTGTCAAAGTTAGGTTTCAATGATCACTTTGCATGTATTTGCTCGGTCAACAATCTTATAAACTCCTTTAGATGATAAATCATTTCACAAAGTCCTCTCAATATGTTTCTCTCGAACACATATTGTGAGTTTTGCCATTTTGATCCATTGTTTCTCTCGAACACAATCTATCAAAATGACAACTTTTTGGTTCAACCTTATGGTGAACAAAATCATTCGTTACTATCTCTAGCTAACAAACAAGTTTGGATGAAAACCTAGGTCAAGAGTCGGTAAACATCTCTCGATCATAAACCAACACAAAGAGTTTTAAATAGAAACAAAGTTTTCATCATATATTTACCATTAAAGAGTTTACATATGAGGATCCTTACATTTACACACAAAGCTAGTAATCACCTACATCTAACCTTGACAAATGGATGACTTAGCTACTCATTTTCATGGTAGCTTGGTCGGCAAGTAAGGAAAGAAGGTTGATCAACATCCAAGTCGGATAATCGAAGTTGGATGGGAATCCACCTTCTTTTTGTAGAAGATGGTTCTAAGATGAAGAGAAATGAAAACTAGGGCATAAATATCCCAAGAACAATGCTGCAAAAATATCTAGAAGAAAGTACAAAAGTGGAAAAAGTTGGTAAAAATAAGGTATGGTGCTCAAAAGTGGCACCTGCTACTTATAGACCACTGCTGGGCTGTCATGTTCGCTAGGCGAGCAGAATGGCTCGCCTAGCGAGGGTCTAAAATGGGCACATAAGGCCCCTGCGCCCAGAGAAAACAGGGCCTGCTGAACTGTCATGTTCGCCTAGCGAACATACCTTCGCCTAGCGAAGGACACGCTTCAACCTTCGCCCCAGCGAGGTTGAGAGGTTTTGCTACTGGAATGCTCGCTGGGGACTCGCTAGAGCTTCGCCTAGCGAGTGAGTGCTAGCTGCATTTTTCACCAAAACAGAATGAACTCGCTACCACCTTCGCCATCAGCTCGGCTGGCGAATTAATTTGTCAATTTACTGGAGCTTTTCGCCAGGAACTCGCCTAGCGAACCAATGCTTCGCCACAGCCTCGCCTAGCGAGCAGGCTGATGAAATGCTTGTATTCTTTGGTTCCTTTGCCAATTTTCTTGTGTCTTCATTTTCAATTAGTTCATGTCTTTCCTGCACAATAACACACAAATCAAAGGCACCAAGCTTGTTTATCAATGTAATGCATTCCATGTAAAACAAATGTGGTTTTGACAATTTTAGCAAGGAAAAAGAGTGAAAGATGCCCACATATGATAGCTCAAATAAGCTCTTTTGGGCATCTAACAAAGATTTCATAAGAAAAATTATGCTATCTACCGAAGAAGATGGAAGTCTCTGTGATGCTGAAGAAATATGCACCCTAATGCAAGGTGATTGTACTATCTCTTCCTACTATACAAACTTAAAGATGTTATGGCAAGAATATAAGCTCCGCGTTGCAGAAATAGTAGAGGTTACTCTTCGCGTGGCAGTCATGGTGGAGGTGGTAGATCCTCCAATGGTTAAGGCAGAGGAAATCGAGTCTGCACATACTATGGCATGGCTAATCATACCATTGACACTTATTTTAAGAAACATCGATACCCTCCTCCTTGGAAGCATCAAGAATTGATCAACAATGTATATCATGATGAATCTCATGATGATGGAGTTCCTCATGACAGTTATGATGAACAATTTCATCATCAAGATTCTAGTTCCTTAAGCTTTACTCCAGACCAACATAAAATCTTGTTGGCTATTCTTCATCAATCTTTAAATTTCACCAATCATAGTTTTAACCAACCCACCACTCAATCAAAATCCAATACAGGTATCATTTACACTAATCTTGTTAGTTCCACACATGAATTTTTCATACATGATGCATGACCTACTAATCATGTATGCTTCTCACAAAAGTTTTTATCTTGTTTAAAATAAAATTCCTCATAAAACAGTTAAGCTTCCTGATGGATTTATGATCACCACTGATTATGCAGGGACTATAGTCTTTGATAACACCTTCATTCTTACCAATGTATTATACATGCCACAATTTTGATTCAATCTTATTGTTATCCTTAAGCTAACTCATTGTTTAGATTGTCAACTCATTTTTAACAATTATACTTGCCTAATATAGAACTCTTACTCAAGAAAGATGATTAGTGCAACTGACTTGAGGGGTGGGTTGTATATTCTCAATCATCATGAAATTAGAATATCAAATACACTTTCATGCAGTGATGATTCATTTAACAAAACTTTACTTTTGAAGCATTCTACTTATGTAAATTATATTAATTACAATAATTTTAATACTTGGCATTTAAGATTTTGCCACTATTCATATGAGAAATTGATTGAAATAAAGAAATATTTTCCTTTTGTTCAAACTATGCAGTCAAATTTATCTTGTGATGTTTGTTTCTTTGCCAAATAAAAGAGACTTTTTTCTCTAACAAATCTAAAAAATCTATAAACAATTTGGACTTAATCCATATGGATATTTTGGGACCACTATCCATCGCTTTCAATCAATGGACATAGATATTTTCTTAGAGTTGTAGATGACAAAAGAAGCCTTACATGGATTTTTCTCATGGAATGTAAATTAAAAACTCAATATCTTATTAAAGCTTTTGTCTCTATGGTTCATACTCAATTCAATTCTTAAATAAAATGTCTAAGAGTAGATAATGGAAGTGAGTTTATCCTTAAAGACTTCTATAGGAAAACTGGTATAGTGCATCAAACCTCATGTGTTGGAACTCATCAACAAAATGACATTGTTGAGAGAAAACACCAATACTTGCTTGGAGTTACTAGAGCTCTCCTATATCAAGCTCAACTTCCTAAACTTTTATGGTCATGTGATGTTTTCCCTCACCAATTCATTTGGTTCCTTTTTTATGTAATTAGTTATTTTTAATTAGCGGCGGTTATGACCGACACTAGCTGTATATTTAATTTTTATTTTTATATTAGCGGCAACCAACACTACGATGATGCAAAAAGTTTTTTTATTTCTCCATAAGTTTGCCTTTCTTATTCAGGTATGAACAACTAGGTTATCGCTAATTGTGACATGTAAATTGGTTTTGGGTTGATGGAAATCGCTCATACTCACTTCTTTAATTTTAGGAAATTACTTTAAGAAATCGCTTTAAAAAATCGTTGAAAGAAGGAAATCGCTTCAAGGTTTGATTGACATTATCTTTATCAAAGAAATCAATTTTCATGTTCTAATATGTGTTTCTTCTCTCCTTCTATTCGTCATTTTGCTTGGTCGTTTTGATTCATCTTTTCAATTCGTCATTTCGATTCATCTTTTTGGTTCATATTTTTTATTTCCTTTTAGCTTAAATTATGTTGACTATGAAGTACTTTGAAATAACCTTGGTTGGACCTCTTTTTGATTCACTCCTGTCTTGCTGGAATGTTTTTCTTCTCAATCGCGCTTTTGCTGCGTTAGTACTTTGAAATGCACTCCTTTCGAAAGAGCTCTTCATGACCACCCACAAAAAGAAGGATGGGCAGTGGGTTGACCGTCGTGCATAGAAAACACATGTACATCCTTTCTTGTTTTAGGAGACATTAGTTTTAGGAAGTGAAGATTGCTTCAAACAATTTGCTTTTGGTAAATTGAGGCATTTGAATCTGTCGTAACAATACTTTAAAACCATCATAATTGACACTGGTTATTCAAAATTTAAAAATACCTTAGTTTTAAAAAATGTATCAGGGGTAACCGGTTACAACATTTATGGTAACCATTTACACATGCGAAAAATTCAGTTTTTAGGTTTTGCTTCAGCTGTAACCGGTTACAACTGAAGCAGTCACACTTTTCATGAAAAATCTAATTCAAACATATTTTATTGTTATACCATCAAACATTGCATTGATTGATCATGATATACTCTTTCAAAATGGTGTGATACACATATAAATACTGCATGTTTCAGATTTAAAAATTTCACCTCTTTCATTGCAATTCAAACTCACTACTCTCTCATTTCCAAAATAAGTGTCTTATCATACGAACTTTTGTTGAAACTTACTGCATACGTTTTCATTGCATTTCTAAAAGTTTCAACGTTATAATTCTTGAGCACTTGTATACATATTGTGAATTGCTTACTTCATAGATAAGATCAATTCTAGTAATTGATACATTAATATCCAATTTCAAACTCTTGTAAAAATTCAGATTATTGTGAATACTTTGCTGTCTAGGATCGTTGGAAGCAAAAGAGTGAAAAATAGAGGATTATTCTCTTGTTTCACTTTGTAAAGATCATAAGGGGATTGTCCTTATTGATTGGTTTAGAAACTTGTGTATAGTGGCTAGGATAGGCTTGTACAAAGTTCTAAACATATAGTGAAATCTCTTATCACTTAAGAGGATTGGAGTACTCTCGGATTATGAGGGGAACCCAAATACATCCTCGCTTTCTTTACATTTTAGCACTTTGCCGCTTTCTAATCATCATCAAACTAGAAAGTTAAAAGCATAATTTTTAAGTAACCAAAAATCGATCAAAGTACCTAATTCACCACCTCTTAGGTGTAATCACTAGTTACAACTTGCAGAGAATGACAAGAATATTTTCGTCCAATTTAATGATGTCATATACTCTTAAAGTTGACAGAGAAATGTCTTAAAAAAATTAACTAATCTTAGTTAGTGGATTTAGAACATGCTTGAGAAGTGAATTGAATGCAATTGGAAGCAATCGTTTCATGAAAACATGATAATCGTGACTTTTATTGCATGCAGCTTCCCACATTTTGCATCAACATATCTTGCCAAGTTAAAAGAATAATCATTGGGCATCCTCAACTCATTTAACCACCGACAAACTGCTTTTTCTTCTTGGGGAGCAAGAGTGTAAAACGTCTTAGGTTTTAATAATTTTCCATTTGGTTGAGGTTTCAATTCCAAATCTTTTCCAAAATAAACTATATTATCTATTTTTAATCCAAACATTTTTATACAGTAATTGATCAGTGCATTTTAATGCACATTCTCCTATGTTTGTTCTTAAGCATTTCTTTGATTTCCTTTGCTTACTTTTATGTTTTATAATGTTTTTATATTTTAGTTTATTTTTATTGTTATTTGATTTTCATATTTAATTTTCAGCTTTAATAGTATGCACTAAAATGATCATAACTGGAACTCCAGGAATCCGAATGACCCGTTCTAATAATCACCGAAAAGCTAAGAGAAAGAGATACAACTTTCGTGTTGGAGTGAAAGTCAGATTCAGAGCGCTTATTTTCCAGAATTTCGTTTGAAGCTGCAGCACTAGTTTTATTTTAGTTTTGGGTCGTTAGTTTTGGGCATGAGTTATGTATTTGACCCAGTTGGGTTGTTAACGGATTGCCTTGGTTTTCCCCTAATACCTAACAGCTGAAAACACAATTCACATTTTTTACTATTCAAGAATTATTTTTCTTATGCTTGAAAGAACCGTAATCGAGAACTAATCTATCCGGACGGGTTTGTTGTATTCAGGTTCACTACTTTGAGATTGTTATAATTGCAATTAGAATTCTATTCCTTTCAATAATATTATATGATTGTTGTTTGCTTAACCCGATTTCCATGTAATATTGTTGGTTAAATTTGAATGATATATGTTCTTGACTTTTGATCGCAATTCAACTCTACTTAACCGTTAAATTTGGGATATCTATAATCGTATGCTTAATCCGGCAATAAGAATATATACCTTACAGTGTCGATCACGCTTGTTGAATGATATTGTGTTGAAATAGGATAGAAGTCGTAGTTGTAGCAAACGATGATAAGTTGAACCTGACACAGTGAATCCGTTTGTTTCATAGTCACCTATTTCATAACACCTTATTTCAATAATCACTTATTTAATAATCGTTTTTTTTCCTTAATAGATCCTGAATCCACCCCCCCTAAATCGATTTACCTTTGGTTAGTAATAATCAAGAATCCTTGAGAGACGATTCGAGTCATTGTCGCTATACTACGTTTTCAAAATAACTTGGTTTTGATCCGCGCGCGACAGCGGTTTAAATTGGCGTCGTTGCCGGGGATTCTTGTGATTATTAATCAATATTAGAGTCATAGGTTTAGTGTTCTTGTGTTTAGGCGATAGGTTCCTCGCGGTTTTGGCCAATTCGCGTCTAGAGTCAAAAAATTTGGTTTTTGGAAAAAGTGAGTCCGATCGAAAATCTGTTCCAGCCTCAAATCGCCAAAAAAGCCTTTTTTCTATTTTTAAAGAATTTTTTACTGTTTTCATAGAGTCGGAAAAATCCAAAAAAAAAATCTCAAAATTCTAATTTTAAGTCATTAGATTAATTACAGTGTTAGTTTATTTTTCTGAATTTATTTTAATCGTTTTCCTTCATTGTGTGTGTTTTTGTTCTAGCTACTATGTCTTCTTGTTCTGATCTTTTTGATTTCGATCCTAAGATAGAGAGAACTTTGCACACACGTCGTAGAGCATGCCAGGATAGCAATAGTTCACCACCCACAATTGAGTCTGATTCTGATTCTGATTACTTTCATAACTTGTTTGATTTAGATTCTGAAATTGTTTTTGATATGGCTGACCAAAGAACTTTAAGGCAGTTAGCTGCCCCTAATGTGAATTATAATGGCATGTGTATTGAATATCCTGAAGCTGACACTCCTTTTGAACTAAAATCTGGTTTGATACACTTGTTGCCAAAGTTTCATGGTCTTGTAGGTGAGGATCCACATAAACATCTCAAAGAATTCCAGGTTGTGTGCTCTACACCGTTGAGGCCTGAAGGAATAACTGAAGACCATATCAAACTTCGAGCTTTTCCTTTTTCATTGCAGGGTGCAACAAAGGATTTGATATATTATCTTGAGCCAAATTCGATCACAAGCTGGAATGCTCTAAAAAGAGTGTTCTTAGAGAGATATTTCCCTGCCTCCAGAGCAGCCTCGATCAGAAAAGAGATTTGTGGTATTAGACAGGATAATGAGTCACTTGCTGAGTATTGGGAAAGATTCAAGATATTAGTATCTAGTTGTCCTCAACACCAGATCACCGAACAATTGCTCATTCAGTACTTTTATGAAGGCTTGTTACCAATGTATAGGAATATTCTTGATGTTGCTAGCGGTGGAACACTCGTCGATAAAACTTCAGCCGCCGCCAAAGCTTTGATCGAAAATATGTCCCTTAACTCCCAACAATTTACAACCAGAAACAATTCTGTCCAAGCAAAGGGTGTGAACGAAATTCAGGTTTCCTCCAACAAAGCTTTAGAAACCATAATTGATGAGCTCACCTCTTTAGTGAAACAGTTGGCAGTAGGTAAGACTCAAGCGGCAAACCTGTGTGGTATTTGTACTTCTCCTGAGCATCCAACTGATACTTGTCCTATTTTGCATGATGAATCGATCACTGAGTTGCCTCAAGCTTATGCCGCAAACCTTTACAATCAAAGCAACAATCAGAACAGGTACAACAACATTCCTGACCTGTCCACCAATAAATACCACCCCAATTGGAGGAACCATCCCAACCTTCGATATGGAAACCAGCAGCCAACCCAACCAGCAGCTACCCCCCAAGCCACCATTTCTACACCCTCTGGACCTTCATTAGAGGACCTGGTCAAACAACTAGCTGTTAATAATCTTCAGTTTCAACAAAGAACAGAATCTAGTATTCAAACCTTGCAGACACAAATTGGACAGCTTGCCACCTCAATGAATGCCATGCAATCCCAAGGATCAAACCAACTTCCTGCACAAGCAGTTGTGAATCCAAAAGGTCCTAATGCCAATGTCAGTGCAATTTCTTTGTGGTCCGAAAAGGTCACAAAACCAGCCCCCGAAAAAAATAAAAAAATTCTTGAGGTAACATCTGAACTTTCTTCACCTTCTTCTGTTGTGGTAGAAACTGAAAAGAATAAAGAAAAAGAATATGTACCACCAGTCCCTTTTCCACATAGAGTTCTAAAAAGTAAAATAATTGATGATGGAGACAATGAGAGAGAGATTTTAGATGTGTTCAGAAAAGTGGTGGTAAACATTCCGCTTCTTGATGTTATTAAGCAGGTTCTAAAGTATGCAAAATTTCTAAAAGACTTGTGCACAAGTAAGAGAAGGTTGAAGGGAAATGAGAGAGTAAATTTGGGACAAAACATTTCAACCTTTATCCAGCCTAAACATTCACCTAAAAAGCTACTGTTTTATCCCTCAATCAGGCCATACCCCAAAAGTGCAAGGATCTAGGAACTTTTGCTATTCCATGTACCATTGGGGATAGTCAATTCGAAAATTGCATGCTTGATTTGGGAGCAGGCATTAATGTTATGCCTACTTCTATTTATAATAACCTTGATCTTGGTCCTTTACAGCATACATGTTTAATCATTCAACTAGCGAACAGAAGTAATACTCGCCCTATTGGAATAGTGGAAAATGTCTTTGTTCAAGTTAACGATTTGATTTTTCCTGCAGATTTTTACATCATGGACATGGAAGGAGAAACTAAGTCAAGCAGGGCTCCCATCATTTTAGGAAGACCGTTCATGAAAACGGCGAAGACAAAAATTGATGTTGACGATGGAACCATGTCCATGGAATTTGGTGACATTATCGCAAAATTTAACATCTTCGATGCCATGGAACATCCCTTGGAGGAACACTCTGTTTTTCATATTGAGTTGATATCTGATTTGGTTGATGAAACTTATTCTGAATTGTTTTCACTTGATTTTCCATCCTTACTTGGATTTGATGATGTTTACTCATGCGCTGATTGTACTGACACTAACGTTTATGTTGTATGTGTTGAGATTGATGCTGCCTTACAGGGTGACATGTTTTCTACAGGTGAAGTTGTTGTAAACGAAGTTGTTTATGCAGCTGATGCTCTCGACATCCCGACTGCCCTAAAGCCCCATCCATCGAGCAACCCCCGTCCTTAGAGCTGAAACAACTCCCGGATAATCTGAAATACGCTTATTTGGAAAGTGATGAAAAACTCCCTGTTATTATTTCTTCTAACCTTGATCCCGATCAGGAAAATAAACTTTTGCAAGTTTTGAAGAAGCACAAGAAGGCAATTGGCTGGACATTAGCTGACATCCCAAGTATTAGTCCTTCCAAGTATATGCACAGGATTTTACTTAAGGATGGTGCTAAAACGGTAAGGCAGCCCCAAAGGAGGCTTAATCCTTTGATTCTTGATGTGGTAAAGAAAGAGGTAATCAAACTCTTGCAAGCAGGTATCATTTATCCCATCTCTGACAGTAAATGGGTAAGCTCAATGCAGGTTGTACCTAAGAAATTTGGACTCACAGTGGTGAAAAATGAAAAGAATGAACTTGTTCCCACTAGAGTTCAGAATAGCTGGAGAGTTTGTATTGATTACAGGAGGTTGAACTAAGC
Organism: Lathyrus oleraceus; assembly: GCF_024323335.1. Classification (NCBI taxonomy): domain Eukaryota; kingdom Viridiplantae; phylum Streptophyta; class Magnoliopsida; order Fabales; family Fabaceae; genus Lathyrus; species Lathyrus oleraceus. The sequence goes on from NC_066580.1 coordinate 370,522,517, forward strand.
TACCAGAAAGGATCACTTTCCTTTTTCGTTCATTAACCAAATGCTTGAATGGCTAGCTGGTAAATCACATTATTGTTTTCTTGATGGTTTTTCAGGTTACTTTCAGATTCATATTGCACCTGAAGATCAAGAAAAGACCACTTTCACGTGCCCATTCGGTACATTTGCTTACAGGAGGATGCCTTTTGGTCTTTGTAATGCTCCTGGCACTTTCCAACGATGCATGATTAGTATTTTCTCTGAGTTTATTGAAAATTGCATGGAAGTGTTTATGGATGACTTTACTGTTTATGGTTCGTCTTTTGATGCATGCTTGAAATGTTTGAATATGGTTTTAGAGAGATGCATCGAGACTGACCTTGTTTTAAATTATGAAAAATGTCATTTTATGGTTGAGCAGGGAATTGTTCTTGGTCACATAATTTTTGAAAAAGGAATTTCTGTTGACCCTACTAAGATTGACGTAATTTCTACATTGCCTTACCCTTCTTGCGTTCACGAGATTCGTTCTTTTCTTGGTCATACAGGTTTTTACAGGTGTTTCATCAAGGATTTCATCAAGATAGCTCTTCCGTTGTCAAACTTGTTGAAGAATGACGTCACTTTCAGTTTCGATGACAAATGCAAACAAGCGTTTGACTTCTTGAAGAAAGCATTGACCTCTGCTCCCATCATCCAGCCTCCCGAATGGACCATCCCTTTTGATATTATGTGTGATGCTTCTAATTATGCTGTTGGGGTTGTCCTTGCACAAAGAGTTGACAAGGATGCCCATGTTATTTATTATGCTTCTAGGACTTTAGATTCTGCACAGTCAAATTACACCACCACTGAAAAAGAACTTCTAACTATTGTTTTTGCTCTTGATAAATTCAGATCATACTTGATAGGTTCCAAGGTTGTTGTTTTTATTGACCATGCAACTTTAAAGTACTTGTTGAAGAAGCCGAAAGCAAAACCGAGATTGATTCGGTGGATGTTATTGCTCCAAGAGTTTAATGTAGAGATTAAAGACAAAAGTGGAGCTGAGAACTTAGTGGCTGATCACTTGAGCAGAATAGAGAGAGATGAAGATCCTTTTCCCATCCAGGATGACTTTCCTGATGAGCAACTTTTACTTGTGCATGGTATTACTCCTTGGTTTGTTGATATTGTTAATTATCTTGTTGCTGGTGTTTTTCCTACAGGTGCATCCAGGACACAAATCCACAAACTCAAGAGTGATGCCAAATATTATGTTTGGGATGATCCGTATCTTTGGAAGTTTGGTAGTGATTAGGTAATCAGGAGATGTGTCCCCGATTATGAGATTGCATCCATTTTGAATTTTTCTCATGCATCTCAAGTCAGCGGACATTTTGGTCCTCAAAGGACTGCAAGAAAAGTCCTAGACTCGGGTTTTTATTGGCCCACTATTTTTAAATATTCCTATGAGGTTTACCGCACTTGTAAAGAGTGCCAGATAGCAGGTACAAATGTCACTCGTAAGAGTGAAATGCCTCAGCAGTCTATGCTTTTTTGTGAGGTATTTGATGTATGGGGAATCAACTTCATGGGTCCCTTTCCTATATCATTTGGTTTTTTGTACATTTTAATTGCTGTTGATTATGTTTCAAAGTGGGTGGAAGCTATCCCCACTAGGACTAATGATTTTAGAGTTGTTACAGATTTTGTCAGGTCTAATATCTTTTGCAGGTTTGGAATACCGCGAGCTATCATAAGTGACCAAAGCACTCATTTCTATAACCGCACTATGGAAGCTTTGCTCCGGAAGTATGGAGTTGTGCACATAATTTCTACTGAATATCACCCACAAACAAATAGGCAAGTTGAGATCTCCAACAGAGAGATCAAACAGGTTTTAGAGAAAATGGTGCAACCAAATAGGAAGGACTGGAGTCGCCGTCTAGAAGACGCACTTTGGGCTCAAAGAACATCTTTCAAGACACCCATTGGGATGTCTCCTTATCGACTTGTTTTTGGTAAGGCATGTCACCTTCCTGTAGAGATAGAACACTGTGCCTATTGGGTGGTGAAAAGTTGTAATTTGGAGATGCAACAAGCAGGTATTGAAAGAAAACTCTAATTACAACAGCTTGAAGAGCTTAGGCTAGAGGCTTATGAAAGCTCTAGGATTTATAAAGAGAAAACTAAGCACCTCCATGATAAGATGATTTCTAGGAAGGAATTCTCTATGGACCAACAAGTTTTACTGTTTAATTCCCGCCTTAAGCTTATGGCTGGGAAACTTCGATCCAAATGGATTGGCCCTTTTGTCGTTACTAAAATTTTCCTTCATGGTGCAGTAGAAATTAAAAGTGCAGGTACTGACCAAGTTTTCAAGGTCAGTGGGCAGCGCCTAAAGCTATTTCATGAAAGTTCAGCGCCTGACAATGCAAGCATAGAGGAGCTCTCTTTGGAAGCACCCAACTACACTACAACTTGATCAGGGAGTTCTTATTCCTTTCTCTCAACTTCAATAATTATGTCCTTTCATTGAGGACAATGCTTGTTTTAAGTGTGGGGGAGGGAATTCCCTTTTCTGTTTTGTTTTCTTTGCTTTTGTTTCGTTGTTTTGTTTTCAATTATAAAAAAATAAAATTAAAAAAAATGCATCTTTTTGAAAGTTCTAGGCTATAGATTAATCTGAGGTTAGTTGTGGAGACTTGGAAAAAGTTCACAAGATCGGTATCGTCTTAACACCGTAAGTCTCCTGAGTATGGAAATTGTTTTGAATATTTGTAATGGCATAGCCTTGAATTTTCATTCTCTTATAACTCTTGAGTAGTTTATCTTTGCAGTCGGCACCATCTCACACATGCTCTACGTAAGGAAGCCGATGAAAATAAGTGAGTGATCCAAGTTTCTTTTGATTTTTAAAAAAAAAATTAAATTAGGGAATGCACCTTCTAAGTTGGATGGCCCTCACCCGGTCACTTAACCCAACGGTTGTGGAACCTAAAAAAATAAAACATAATAATTACCTATTGTTGGTTGGTTCAGAGGTTTCTGGTGTTGGACTTGGTAGGGCGGATTACTGTCTGATCCCCCACAACTGCAATTGGGTAAATAAAGGGTTACCAATTTTTGTACCAGAACCCCGTGTAAAAAGGATCAGAGTCACTAACCGGTTGCCTTACTATGAGTGTGTGGAGATAACGGGTTCAATGTGATTGCGCAAGAATGAAAAAGAGTAAAAAGGAAACTGAGTAAGTTAGGCTTTGGCATAATAACATGATTCGGAATGGATTGTGTGTTCAGGAGGTTTATGACTGCATAATTGTGGATTAGTGTTCCTACAATATCCTTAGTGTGGATGATTAGTACCTATCGATGCTATCTTAACCAAGGAAGAGTTTGTAGTCGGGAATGAGTAACTGATGTTGTGTGTTTCTTGAGTTTTGATTTTGCTCGGAGTGCAAAAGTTCAAGTGTGAGGGAATTTGATCAGTGCATTTTAATGCACATTCTCCTATGTTTGTTCTTAAGTATTTCTTTGATTTCCTTGGCTTACTTTTATGTTTTATAATGTTTTTATATTTTAGTTTATTTTTATTGTTATTTGATTTTCGTATTTAATTTTTAGTTTTAACAGTCTGCACTAAAACGATCATAATTGGAGCTCTGAGAATCCGATTGACGCGTTATAATAATCACCGAAAAGTTAAGAGAGAGAACTACAACTCTCGTGTTGGAGTCGAAGTCATATTCAGAGCGCTTATTTTCCAGAATTTCGTTTGAAGCTGCAACATTAGTTTTATTTTAGTTTTGGGTCGTTAGTTTTGGGCCTGAGTTATGTATTTGACCCAGTTGGGTTGTAAACGGATTGCCTTGGTTTTCCCCTAATACTTAGTAGCCGAAAACACAATTCACGTTTTTTACTATTCAGAAATTATTTTTCTTACGCTTGAAAGAACCGTAATGGAGAACTAATCTATCCGGACGGATTTGCTGTATTCAGGTTCACTACTTTGAGATTGTTATAATTGCAATTAGAATTCTATTCCTTTCAATAATATTATATGATTGTTGTTTGCTTAATCCGATTTCCATGTAATATTGTTGGTTAAATTTGAATGATATATGTTCTTGACTTTTGATCACAATTCAACTCTGCTTAACCGTTAAATTTGCGATATCTATAACCGTGTGCTTAATCCGACAATAAGAGTATATACCTTACAGTGTCGATCACGCTTGTTGAATGATATTGTGTTCAAGTATGATAGAAGCCGTAGTTGTAGCAATCGATGATAAGTTGAACCTGACACAGTGAATCCATTTGTTTTATAATCACCTATTTCATAACAGCTTATTTCAATAATCACTTATTTAATAATCACTTTTTTTCCTTAATAGATCCTGAATCCAACCCCCCCCCCTAAATCGATTTACCTTTGGTTAGTAATAATCAAGAATCCTTGAGAGACGATTCAATGCATTGTCGCTATACTACGTTTTCAAAATAACTTGGTTTTGATCCGCGCGCGACAGCGGATCAGTAATATATTTCTTTTTTTATTAAAAATCTATTATCCCTATTTAAACGAAAAAGAATTAACACATACAAATTAAATATCAAACAACACCCAACATTAACAAATATGAATATAAATTAAAAAAAAAAATTGAGAAACAAAATGTAACTTAGATAAATAAAATTTACAACAGCTTCCAATCTCATTGCCAAATTTAATATCTGTAGATGAGGAAATTTGTATATAAAAACAAAAAACAAAGAATAAAAACTATCAATAAATATTTAATATAAACTAAAAAATAAAATTAAACAAAAAAAGTATAAAACAAAAAAATATTTACGTTTAAAGAGTCAAAATTTTAAAGAGGGGAGGAAGAAGAATGTTAGAGGAAGAAGAGAAATGATATCAGATGGGAACAAAATGGGGTACTGGGAGAGAAAGGCTGAAGCGGTGAATTAAGGGGGAAATCTGCGAGGGTGCTCCTCATGCTGCTTAACGGTCACATTTAGCTTGGGGTAGCCCCTCGCAAAATCACGTAACACTAATTAAAGCTTCTGGCACGTGAAAACGGTGATAGGACATTGGCTTTGGCAGTTTCTAGTGGGCTCCCCACGCTGTAACAACGGTTGTTTTTTTTTGCTAGGGACAGTCCCTCGTAAATTGCAATGACACTTTTTTCAATTGTCAACTGCTAGGGGTTACTCCTCACAATCCTAAATTTCAAATTTTCAAATTTTCAAAATCCTTTTTTCTTTTGCGTGGGGTATCCTCACACAACTTGTTTTTTTAATTTGATTTTTTATTTTGCCATTTGCGAGGGGTGTCTCCTCACGAAACCTGTGCATTTAGTGAGGGATAATTCCCCTAACAAATTTCCCTAACTGAACATGTCTTTTCTTGTAGTGACAATTGTTTTCTAATACTTATAAAGATATTTAAAATCTGTAATATAATTATCTTAAAACAGATTCGAAAATATCACATTAAATTTAATCAAATCAGATTTTTTAAATTAATTATCCAAAATCATATCGTGGATAATTTATCTTTAAATCAAATGTACAAACCACAACTCAAATACCTAATTATTAAAAGACATAAAAGGCCGCACACATGGATGTTAGTTTTAGAATTATTATAGTGCTAGGCAGCCCTATGAAGAAAAATGGATATACACATGCAAAGAAATGAACCTGGACGACACATTGAACAAAATAAATGAGATATCTACTATCAAGTAGCCACACGCTGTTCTTCCATGTTTGAGATGCAAAATATAACTCAAGTGCTAAATGGAATCAAATACGTTGAAGTGTCTGATGTCATACATTCTTACAATGACAGGACAAGACCATAAGAATTTGAGGTGGGATCTTTTACAAGATTTCTTAAAGTGAAATGAATATATTTTTCCATAAACATCATATCTTCATTTTCTCTTGCCAAACATCCTGACCATGTTCATTGTGCAATGATGAAAACTATCTTCATGAATGGCCACTCAAATTTCACATTTATTTATCCTTTGAACACAACCTCTCTTTACTATATATAGAACATTAGCTAAGCATAATCTTGAGCAGATTAACTATTTGTTGATTGTATCTTAGAGTTCCTTTGAACGCTTCATGCAAGAGACTTTCTATTCGGTCTATCATCCATTAGAAAAGATAGTCCCTTTTTGAATGAAGTGTTTGGGGGAACTCTTGGATTCAGCCAACACTACTACCCATTATTGAGTACAAGCAAGTGAACAATGTGTTTAATGAAATTCCACAGTTCAATTAGGATTTTTTTTTATCAAATTAGTGTTTATGATGGTTTTCAATTTTGAATTATATATCTTTTAATTTGAATTTCTTAAATATAGGTCAACTCATCAACCGAAGTTCACTGATTTATAAGATCAATTTTTTTTATTTCTATATCATATAGGTAGAAGTATACTTTAAACCATTGAGTAATGAAGGGAAAGAAAATATATTTTGAGATCGTCAGAAATCATAATATAAAAACAAAAGCAGAAAAGACGATAGACGAATATGGAGTGAGTGAATGTTAGATGTCCAAAAGTGTTTATTTGAGCTATCAAATGTGGGCATCTTTCACTCCATTTCCTTGCTAAAATGTCGAAACCACCTTTGTTTCAGATGAAATGCAATACAATGATAATTTATCTTGGTACCTTTGATTTGTGTGTTATTATACAGGAAGTAGGCATGAAATAATAGAAAATGAAGACACAAGAAATGTGGCAAAGGAATCAAATAAAACAAGCATTCATCAGCTTCCTCGCTAGGCGAGGGCTGTGGCGAAGGACTCGCTAGGCGAGCGTCCAGCGAAAAGCTCCAGTATTTAACAGAGGCAAACACGACCACACTCGCTAGGCGAGCTTCCAGCGAGGTGTGTGGCGAACACGTCCAGACTTGGTGAAAAGCGCAACCAGCACTCACTCGCTAGGCGAGCCTTTAGCGAGATCCCAGCGAGCATTCCAGTAGCAAAACCTCTCAACCTCGCTGGGGCGAAGGTTGAAGCGTGTCCTTCGCTAGGCGAAGGTTTTGTTCGCTAAGCGAACATGACAGTCTGGGAAAGGCTGTTTCTCTGGGCGCAGGTGCCTCAGGTGCCTCAATTAGGGGCTCACTAGGCGAGCCATTCTGCTCGCCTAGCGAGCATGACAGCCCAGTAGCAGCTCTATAAGTAGCAAGTGCCACTTTTGAGAGCCATACCTTATTTTTCCATACTTTTGTTCTTTTTCTAGATATTTTTACAGCATTGTTCCAAGGATCTTTTGTGACCTAAAAACCATTTTCTCTTCATCTCTTAACCATCTTTCACAAAAAGAAGGTTGATTCCCATCCAATCTCGATTATTCGACTCAGATGTTGATCAACCTTCTTCCGAAACTTATTGACCAAGCTACCATGAAAATGAGTAGCTAAGTCCTCATTTTGTCAAGGTTAGATGTAGATGATCATTAGCTTTGTGTGTAAATGTAAGGATCTTCATTTGTAAACTCTTTAATGGTGAATATATGGTGAAAACTTCGTTCTTATTGAAAACTCTTTGTGTTGGTTTATGATCGAGAGATGTTTACCAACTCTTAACCTAGGTTTTCATCCAATCTTGTTTGTTAGCTAGAGATAGTAATGAATGATTTTGTTCACCATAAGGTTGAACCAAAAAGTTGTCATTTTGATAGATTGTGTTAGAGATAAACAATGGATCAAAATTGGAAAACTCACAATGTGTGTTAGAGATAAACACATTGGGAGGACTTTGTGAAATAGTTTATCATCTAAAGGAGTTTATAAGTTTTGTTGATCGAACATATACATGCAAAGTGATCGTCGAACCCTAACTTTGACAATATTTCTCAAATATTCAAACCAAAACTTTTACCGCATTTTATTATACTTTTATGCAAGATACCGTGACAAATACCAAAACCCCATTGTTACCTTAAGCTAAGAATTAAAACAACTGTCGAAAGGCAGTGATATCTCACAATCCCTGTGGATACGATAACAAAAACCCGACACTTAAAATTACAATCAACAAAATGGCGCCGTTGCCGAGGATTGTGAATTGATATTGCGAGCATCGCAATAGTTGTTTAAGTTCTAGCTTTCGAATTTTTGACTTGTGCTTGTAATTTGTTTGGTTTAGTGTGCAGCTTACGTTTTATGCGAGGGCAAATCCCTGTGGACGAACTTCTTTTTGATCCTGAGATCGAGAGAACCGCAAGGAGGCTCAATAGCAAAACAAGCCGTAGGAGGCAACAGGCTAGACAACATCAAGAGCAAGGAGAAAGTTCTTCTACCACAAATCACCCACCATTCATACCTAACATAGAGCCACCACCACCGCCTATTTCTACTCCATGCATAAACAGTCCAAGAAACACTGCTCAGTTTGCCAACCACACGGGAAGGCAAGCTGAGATGAAAACGGGAACTCTCAATTTATTATATGGAAGTCCATTCACCGGAATGGACCATGAAGATCCCTTTGCTTTCCTCACAAAATTTTATGAGATAGCATTGGCGGTCGGAGTGGATCAGGCTCAGGAGCTACCGTTATTCAGAAGAATATTTCCCCATGCTTTGCTCGGCAAAGCAAAAGATTGGTACCTAGATCAAACACCAGCCGTCATGACAGACTGGAACGTGTTAGAAGAGAAGTTCATCGAAAGATTCTTCTCCCATAACCGGTTCATGGAATCCAAGACGGCCATCTCAGTGTTTGCACAAGGAATCAATGAATCCTTAAATGAAGCGTGGGAAAGATTCAAATCCATGTTACAGAAGTGTAAAGGGCATGGATTTGATGAGATGACTCAAATCCATATTTTCAAAAATGGACTTCAACCAAATTGCAAGACGTTGTTGGATGCTACCTCGGGTGGCTCTTTATTGTCTAAAAGTGCCGAAGAAGCTACAAATATCATAAATCGAATGGCTCTAAATGATCTTCAGAGTCAAAGTCGAGGCAACTCTTTGAAAAAGCCGGGAGTGCTTGAACTAGGGACGAACGATGCCATCCTTGCCCAAAACAAGCTCATCTCACAACAAGTGGAACTCTTAACGCAACAAATAAAAGAGTTGAGAGAACCTTCTAAAGCTAAACAAATAGTTTGTTGTGAGCTTTGCAAAGGTGAGCATGACACCGGATTCTGTCCACCTCCAGGGTTCGAAGATGTAAACTACATGGCAAACCAAAGGGACTACCAACCGAGACAACAACAACAACAACAACCTTATCAACCAAACCCTCAAAATCAACAACCACATTTCCAAGGGAACCAAGGGTTCCAACCTAGGAGTAACTATTACCATAACCAAGGTTATGGAGGTGGTTCTTCTAGCCGTTAAAACCCTCCCCAAAATCCTTATCAATCTCAACAACCGTCGGTCGTAACTTCTAAGTTGGAAGAGACATTGACGCAATTCTTGCAAATGTCAATGGCAAATCAAAAAAGTAACGACGCGGCTATAAAAAATCTCGAGACTCAAGTTGGGCAACTTGCTAAGCAACTCGCGGAACAACAAACCGGTCCTTCCTTTTCGGCAAACACACAAACAAATCCTAAGGAGCATTGTAAGGCGATCACAACGAGAAGTGGGAAGGAGTTGATGAGTGAGAATAACAAAAGAGTTGAGAGTGAACAAAGAGAGAAAAAGAAAGAAAATGAGGAGGAAATAGTGGAGGAAAATATTGATGGAGAAGTGGGGGAGTGGAGTGAGGAGGAAGAAGTTGAAAATAACGAAAAGAATGGTGAAGTTGAAAAGAAAAAAAGTGTGGAGATTGAGAAAAATACGAGTGATGAAGTAATGGGGGAAGAAGTGAAAAAGCCTAGATGGAGGAGTTCTAGAGTTGCAAAGGGAAAGGAGGTAGTGAGCACTACTCCAATCCAAAACCTCCCTTATCCTCATGCCCCGTCCAAAAGGGAGAATGAACGGCATTACGCCCGGTTCATGGATATTTTTAAACAACTACAAATAAACATTCCGTTTGCCGAAGCCTTGGAGCAAATGCCCAAGTATGCCAAATTCATGAAGGACATACTTACAAAAAAGCGGAGGTATACGGAACCGGAGACCATCGTCCTAGATGCGAGCTGTAGTGCCATTATTCAAAGGACGCTTCCAAAAAAAGAGGTTGATCCGGGAAGAGTTACTTTGCCAGTTAAAATTGGTGATATCTATGTCGGGAAGGGACTAATTGACTCGGGGTCAAGCATTAATCTTATACCTTTGTCTATTATAAAGAGGCTTGGCAACATAGAAATTAAGTCCATCCGAATGACGTTGCAATTGGCGGATAAGTCGACAACCCATCCTCATGGGGTAGCCCAAGATGTTTTGGTTAAAGTCGACAAATTCTTTTTCCCGGTCGATTTTATTGTTATTGATATGGAAGAAGATGATGATGCTCCGCTCATCTTGGGCCGACCGTTCATGAAAACCGCGCGAATGATGATAGACGTTGATGACGGTTTAATGAAGGTGAGAGTCCAAAATGAGGAAGTAACATTCGATCTATTCGAAGCAATGAAGCATTCAAAAGATAGAAATGATAGCTTTCGCATCGATGTGATCGAAGAAGCAGTTTTGGAGGTTTCTAAGCATATTCACGAGATATCTCCTATGGAGTTAGCTCTTGACGACTCATTGGAGGTTTTCACCGTTGAAGAAGAGCAAGCTCTTGAGGAATGCTTAAAGGAACTTGATAGTTTAGACGAACTACAACCGTGGGAAGTTGCGGAAGAAGACTTGAAGAAGGAGGTTATTGACGAAAAAGCGCCTATTGAATTGAAAATACTACCTTCTACTTTGAAGTATGTATTCCTAGATGAGACCGAAGCAAAGCCGGTCATCATAAGCAACCTTTTAACGAATGATGAAGAAGCCCGCTTGATCCATGTGCTAAAAAAAATCAAGAAGCCATGGGTTGGACTCTTTCCGATCTAAAAGGAATTAGCCCTTCCTATTGCATGCACAAGATCTTGATGGAAGAGGATTTTAAGCCGGTAGCTCAACCTCAACGCCGCTTAAATCCTACCATGAAGGAGGTTGTAAGAAAAGAAGTTGTAAAGTTGTTGGATGCGGGAATGATTTACCCGATCTCGGATAGTCCATGGGTTAGTCCCGTGCATGTGGTTCCGAAGAAAGGTGGAATTACCGTGATCCGGAATGACAAGGATGAATTGATCCCTACTAAAGTTGCAACGGGGTGGAGAATGTGTATTGATTATAGGCGGTTGAATACCGCAACTCGAAAGGAGCATTTTCCACTCCCGTTCATGGATCAAATGCTCGAAAGACTCTCGGGCCAACAATACTATTGTTTCTTGGATGGCTACTCCGGGTATAACCAAATTGCGGTTGACCCGGCCGATCATGAAAAGACGGCTTTCACTTGTCCGTTTGGAGTGTTCGCATACCGAAAAATGCCCTTTGGGTTGTGCAATGCACCGGTGACTTTCCAACGATGTGTGCAAGCCATTTTTGCCGACCTTATTGAGAAAAAAATGGAAGTCTTCATGGATGACTTCTCGGTATTTGGTGGATCCTTTAGTCTATGCTTGGCAAACTTGAAAACGGTGCTTGAAAGATGTGTGAAGACCAATCTGGTACTTAATTGGGAGAAGTGTCACTTCATGGTGACCGAGGGGATCGTGCTTGGCCATAAAGTCTCTTCAAGGGGGCTTGAAGTTGATCGAGCTAAGGTTGAAGTGATTGAAAAGTTACCTCCTCCGGTGAATGTGAAGGGAATCCGAAGCTTTTTGGGGCACGTCGGGTTCTATCAGCGCTTTATCAAGGACTTCTCAAAGGTGGCTAAGCCTTTGAGCAATTTGCTAGCTAAGGACCAGGTATTTCTCTTAACCGATGAATGTTTGCAAGCTTTTGAAACTTTAAAAGAAAAATTGGTTACCGCTCCGATTATGGTCTCTCCAAATTAGAATTCAAATTTTGAACTAATGTGCGATGCAAGCGACTATGCAATTGGAGCGGTACTTGGCCAAAGAAAAGAGAAAAAATTACATGCGATACATTATGCAAGTAAAGTTCTTAACGAGGCTCAAATAAACTATGCCACAACTGAAAAAGAATTACTTGCAATAGTGTACGCGCTTGAAAAGTTTAGATCTTATCTTATAGGGTCTAAAGTCGTAGTGTATACCGACCACGCGGCGATTAAATATTTGCTCACCAAACCGGATTCGAAGCAAAGGCTCATCCGTTGGATCCTCTTGTTGCAAGAATTTGATGTTGAAATCAAAGACAAGAAAGGATCGGAAAATTTGGTGGGGGATCATTTATCCCGCTTGGTGAATGTGGAGGTTACCGCGTCGGAGAAGGAAATCCGGGAAGAATTTCCTGATGAAAAACTGTTCAAAGTTCAAGTTAGGTCGTGGTTTGCAGACTTTGCGAACCACAAGGCTAGTGGTTTTGTGCCTCCCGACCTAACTTCGAACCAATAAAGGAAGTTTCTTTCGGATGCAAAGTATTACGTATGGAATGACCCGTACTTGTTTAAGTTGGGTAGTGATAACCTTTTAAGGAGATGCGTTACTGGCGATGAAGCGCAGAGCATCCTTTGGCATTGTCATAACTCGCCTTACGGCGGACACTATAATGGGGTGAGAACGGCCACTAAAATCCTTCAATCAGGATTTTATTGGCCCACTATTTTCAAAGACGCACATACCCATGCGCAAAGTTGTGATAGTTGCCAAAGAAGCGGTGGGATTGGTAAGAGAGACGAGATGCCTCTCCAAAACATCCAAGAGGTCGAAGTATTTGATTGTTGGGGCATTGATTTTGTAGGACCATTCCCACCCTCTTATGGGAACGAGTATATGCTTGTCGCAGTTGATTACGTTTCTAAGTGGGTTGAGGCGATTGCCTCACCTCGGGCGGATGCGAAAACGGTGATAAATTTTTTGAAGAAAAACATATTTTCCCGTTTCGGAACCCCCCGAGTGTTGATAAGTGACGGAGGGTCACACTTTTGTAATGCACCGTTGGAAAGCATTTTAAAACATTACGGTGTATCACATAGAGTGGCAAGTCTGTATCACCCGCAGGCTAATGGGCAAGCTGAGGTCTCTAATCGTGAGATTAAGAGAATCCTCGAAAAAACTGTGTCAAATTCGAAAAAAGAGTGGTCCCAAAAATTGGATGAAGCGTTATGGGCATACCGTACCGCCTTCAAAGCTCCAATTGGCCTAACTCCTTTCCAATTGGTGTTTGGTAAAACTTGCCATTTGTCGGTTGAATTGGAGCACAAAGCCTTGTGGGCTCTGAAATTTTTAAATTTTGAAAATGATTTGGCCGGTGAGAAAAGGAAGGTGCAACTACTTGAGTTAGAAGAGATGCGCAATGTCGCATACCACTCAAGCTGGTTGTACAAAGAGAAGGTAAAGAAATACCATGACAAAAAGCTCCGAAAGAAAGAATTTGTGCCCGGACAATTGGTCCTTTTGTTCAATTCCAGGTTGAAGTTATTCCCCGGAAAGTTGAAATCAAAATGGTCCGGGCCATTTCGGGTCAAAGAAGTTAAGGAGTACGGAGCTATTGTCATTGAGGACCTGGAAAAGAAGGACAGTTGGACCGTTAATGGCCAACGTTTGAAGGTTTATCTCGGCGGTCATGTGGATCGCGAGAGCTGTGCTATTCCGTTGGATGCTCCTCTGTGAGCATCACACCGTCGAGCTTAGCCGACGTTAAACAAGCGCTTGTTGGGAGGCACCCCAACATTGTAAGTATTTACTGTTTTCCTGTTCTGTTGTATTGGGTTTCCAATTGTTAAAACCATGCTGAATGTACCTGGAATGCTGCCTTTGAAAAGGCAAATGCCGTCATGCTCGCTTGATGCTCGCTAGGCGAAGCAGTAGCGAGCTGATTCACTAGCTACTCGCTAGGCGAGGCAACAGCGAGCGCTGCGTGACAACACTTATTAAAATTCTCAACAGGCCTCTCATTTGGGGCCCAAACACAATTTTCTGTTTGACAACTCTGCTGGGGCATTTGCACGAACTCTCACCTCACTCTCTCATTTTCATCTCTCTCACAAACACTCAAACCCTAAATTGGAGGATTGTGAACCTCACTGCATTTCATATCCAATCACCTCTATTTTGCTAAAGGTTTGCCCTATACCATTTCTTTATGTTTAAGCTTTGTTTATTTCTGATTTGAATGTCATTTAGGATGAAGTTGTTGGTTTGGGAAACTTTAGGTTTGCATGTGGGGATTTTAGGTTTTTCAATTGGGAATTTTAGGTTTTGCATGTGAGTTTGTAATTACCAATAGCATAGAACGTTTCTTTTCTTGATATATCATTAGGTTCTGAAATTGAAACCATTAAAATGTGGGTTTTGGGAAAAACTTTACTGAAAAACCTGCAGAACCCAAAAACCCGTAAGGTTGGCTAGCAGCTCGCTAGGCGAACCAGAGGCGAGCATTCACTGCCACTTCGCTAGGCGAAGCAGCAACGAGCATGACAGTACTGTGAATTCTGGTTTTGCTGTCTAATCTGTTTTGTGTGTGTTGCTTCCTCTTTTATTTTGCAGATGGAATCTAGATCCGGCGCTTCAAAGAAGAGAAAGGGCGGGAGCACTTCCCGTCCCGTGCCAATCCAGTTTGATACCGACAAAGTTGTCGGGGCGAAGCAGGCCGCAAGGTACATTGCTTTGGAGAAGCGGAAAATTCTACCGGAGAAGAGATTCATCATCAACCCTCAAGGCACGAACAGAGCATTCGCCGGGTTGATTGACACCAAGAAGTGGGATTGGTTGATTAATCCCCTGGAGCATTATGATATAGCAACGGTGCGTGAGTTCTATGCGAACGCACTTCCTGATGATGACGAGCCATTTACCTGGACATCTAGAGTGGTCGGTCGTCCAGCTGCTTTTGATCGGGATGCTATTAACCGCGTCCTTGGTGAACTGCTCCAACTGGGAGCCGAGGAGCGAGACACCTACCACACAGACTTACAACTTCCCCGGGATATTGATGCGATCTCTGCTGCCCTGCTGTTAAGAGGGAAATCAGTTGAGCTGAACCCATCTGGGGTTCCTATGAGATATCACAGGGAGGACATGACTCCATTGGCTCAACTGATCCTGCTATTGGTTCTGACAAACATCCAACCCAAGTCCCACACATCTACAGTGCCGATCCCAGTGGCACACTTGGTACACTCTATCCTCACTAACGTCCAGATCGATGTGGCGAGGATTATTGCCAATGAGCTTAAGTCCGTGATCGAAAGCGGGCTAAAGTCGGGGACTCGTGTGAATTGTCCCCTGGCTTTCCCCTGCCTAATCATGAGTTTGTGCATTCAGGCGAGGGTGAGGCTACCCTCTAGGGGTCAGGTAAGGATCCCGTCGCCCATTGATGACAGGTACGTGGCCAAGTATTGCAGGGCGAAGAATGTTAGAGGTAGTGCAGCTGCAGAGGGTACCCGGGCTTCCGATGGTCCTGGTACTTCTACTCCCGGACCCGATCCTTACCTGCAGGCTGTCTGCAATTACAATTGGGACTGGATGGCGGCTACTCAGCGTGCCATGCTCGACATGCACGATTCTATGCAGCGGTTACAGCTGCAGGGAAGTGACCCCATCGATGATCACTCATTGATAACGCGTGAGCAGTTTGTGCTTAACGCTAACTGGCCTGTGGACAGGCCTGTGTTTGGTGAGGGGACGGGTGCTGGTGCGTCTTCTGGTGGTGTTGCTGATGGTGATGATGATGATGATGAGGCTACCGGTTCTGAAGCCGGTAGTGAGGAGGGTTCTGAGTCCTTGGAGGGCTAAGTTTTTTTATTTTTTCATGTTATGTTTTATTTTGATTGTATTTCCAGAATTCTGTATTTTGATTTTGGCTTTGTACTTTTGGGGTGTTTTGTCCCCCACGAACAAATTTAAATTTTGAAGTTTATATTATTATTTCTGTTTTAAATTTTGTTTGTTTTAATAAATTTTTGGTTGGTTGAGTGGCAAACCTTCTAGATTGGTTGCTCCTCAAAGAAGTATCCAATGAAGGTGCATCCGAGCTTGGATGGCAATGATAAGAATAAACAAGTGAATAAGGCTAAGGTACATGGTTACCTCCGGCTAGAATTTTAGAATTCACTTAGAACTTTACTCTTTTTTGTAATTGAGTATTGTCTTTTTGCAACATAATTGAATGAATGTTTCATCTAGGACTTAAAACCACAAATTGTGAGGAAACCTCCATTGTACACTTAAATGCTGGATTCTAATAAGTTTTGTTGATTCATTTGATTCATGCTTTGTCTTTTATTATTGTGAATATGTGGAAGCAATTAGAAATGATCAAGGCACTTGTTTTCTATCGAGCACAACCAGTTCCAAACACAACTTACCCTAGAGCAGAGAGAGTATTCGTTAACCCCTTTGAGCTTAAACAGTTGAATCTCAGCTTGAAATAAAGCGAGATTTCAAAAATCTTTTTTTTTACAACCCGAAAAATCTTGATTATTGTTCTTTTTCCGTAAAAAAGTTAAGAGCATTCACTTAGGGTGAGTAAGAAATCAGTTGGGGAGAACGAAAATGAGAATTGGTAAGTACCACAACTCTTGAAAAATCGAGCAAACATAAAAAATATATATATAGAAAATATAGAAAAGAAACATCTGTTTTGTAAATATGATGTGAAAGAAAAGAACAAAAATAGAAAGAATGAAAATTAATGCTTGCTTGGAAGAAAAATAGTGAAAAACAAAAATTGAGTTATGAAATAAGAGTTGTGAAGGTTTCAAATGAGAAATAAATGGAAGGAAGTTGAGATGTGTAAATAATGTACAGTGAATGTCTCTTTTGCATCGGCAATCTCGTTTTCAATGGCCTAAGAAATGACCCTTGTTTGTTAACCTAACCAAGCTTCAACCGAAAAGCCCTTAGTGATCTTCGTGCTTCCACATTACCATTTATAATTGTTAGACATTGTATGAATCGAATTGATTTCTTCATTATTTGTTAGAGAGTGAGATTATTCCCGCGGTTGCAAACGCGTAAATTCTTCAATCCTTATTCGAAGAGGAGAGATAAGGTGATTCATTCAAAATAATATTGTTGTTGATAGATACATATTTCGCATTGCTATTAAGTTTTAGTTCTTGTGTATTATTTTATTCGAACCGTTGGAAAATTGTATCTGCTGATTCGCTTGTGTTTGAGCCGTTTTATCCGATTTCGGAGAAACCTTTTTCTTAAAAGCAAATCCTCTTGTCCTTCAAGGGGCATACTTTGCTTGAGGACAAGCAAGAATCTAGTTGGGGAGAGTTGTTAGATGCCCAAAAGTGCTTATTTGAGCTATCAAATGTGGGCATCTTTCACTCCATTTCCTTGCTAAAATGTCGAAACCACCTTTGTTTCAGATGAAATGCAATACAATGATAATTTATCTTGGTACCTTTGATTTGTGTGTTATTATGCAGGAAGTAGGCATGAAATAATAGAAAATGAAGACACAAGAAATGTGGCAAAGGAATCAAATAAAACAAGCATTCATCAGCTTCCTCGCTAGGCGAGGGCTGTGGCGAAGGACTCGCTAGGCGAGCGTCCAGCGAAAAGCTCCAGTATTTAACAGAGGCAAACACGACCACACTCGCTAGGCGAGCTTCCAGCGAGGTGTGTGGCGAACACGTCCAGACTTGGTGAAAAGCGCAGCCAGCACTCACTCGCTAGGCGAGCCTTTAGCGAGATCCCAGCGAGCATTCCAGTAGCAAAACCTCTCAACCTCGCTGGGGCGAAGGTTGAAGCGTGTCCTTCGCTAGGCGAAGGTTTTGTTCGCTAAGCGAACATGACAGTCTGGGAAAGGCTGTTTCTCTGGGCGCAGGTGCCTCAGGTGCCTCAATTAGGGGCTCGCTAGGCGAGCCATTCTGCTCGCCTAGCGAGCATGACAGCCCAGTAGCAGCTCTATAAGTAGCAAGTGCCACTTTTGAGAGCCATACCTTATTTTTCCATACTTTTGTACTTTTTCTAGATATTTTTACAGCATTGTTCCAAGGATCTTTTGTGACCTAAAACCCATTTTCTCTTCATCTCTTAACCATCTTTCACAAAAAGAAGGTGGATTCCCATCCAATCTCGATTATTCGACTCGGATGTTGATCAACCTTCTTCCGAAACTTGTTGACCAAGCTACCATGAAAATGAGTAGCTAAGTCCTTATTTTGTCAAGGTTAGATGTAGATGATCATTAGCTTTGTGTGTAAATGTAAGGATCTTCATTTGTAAACTCTTTAATGGTGAATATATGGTGAAAACTTTGTTCTTATTGAAAACTCTTTGTGTTGGTTTATGATCGAGAGATGTTTACCAACTCTTAACCTAGGTTTTCATCCAATCTTGTTTGTTAGCTAGAGATAGTAATGAATGATTTTGTTCACCATAAGGTTGAACCAAAAAGTTGTCATTTTGATAGATTGTGTTAGAGATAAACAATGGATCAAAATGGGAAAACTCACAATGTGTGTTAGAGATAAACACATTGGGAGGACTTTGTGAAATAGTTTATCATCTAAAGGAGTTTATAAGTTTTGTTGATCGAACATATACATGCAAAGTGATCGTCGAACCCTAACTTTGGCAATATTTCTCAAATATTCAAACCAAAACTTTTACCGCATTTTATTATACTTTTATGCAAGATACCGTGACAAATACCAAAACCCCATTGTTACCTTAAGCTAAGAATTAAAACAACTGTCGAAAGGCGGTGATATCTCACAATCCCTGTGGATACGATAATAAAAACCCGACACTTAAAATTACAATCAACAGTGAACACACCCAAATTGTGAATGATATGAAGTCCAAGATCTCCATTTCCCAAGGGAATGTCGTCAAAGATGAGGCGACAATGAAGACCTTTCTAAGTGAGATGAAGGACATGCCAACTATACTTGAGGTGGCAGTGTCAAAGGGCTAAGATCCCGTCGTTTTAATTTCAAAAAAGAACCTGAAGGAGTCCTTTGAGGTTTCCCTTTGCTCGAAGAAGCTAGAAGAGGAGATACTACTACAAATTATATAATTTATGATAAAACTTTCACCTCGATCCACCAATAACTGAGGTATATGTCCTTCCAGCGCCATATTTTTTTAAATATGTAAAACATATACTCTCAGTTACTGGATTTTATATTTTTATTTTTATTATTAATTGATTTAGGGTCACATGATGCCTTTCCTTTTTCCCTTATTTTTTTATTTGTATTACACTTGGTTATATTGGCCAACCGAGAGGTAGTATCTTTTGCATCAATATTTTCAAATACCTTTTTTATTTAAATGGATTTATTCCCTTGTTTTTTCCTTGTTTTTTTAATTGATATATTCCCTTGTTTTTTCCTAAAAACCGACGTGTTTATTCTTTTGCATGAATACTTCAAATAACTAGATTCTAACTTTTCATTTACCTATCAACAAACACTCTAACTTTATCGTCATTATCTTCAAAAAATCCTGGGAAATTTTCATCAAGCCTCTTCCATCATCAACTCGAACATCATTATTTTCAACATCAACTCTTTCAACATCAACTCTAACATCATCTATTTTCAAAAATCATCGAAGTTTGTCATCACGTTTGAGGTACGTAACTCACCACTGAAATGTTCATCTCTCATAGAAATGGTAATACCACTGAAATATTGTTATAAATGTAGTTACCACTGAAATATTATTTGAAATGTAATACCGCTGAAACGTTCATAAATCTCAATCGATTACCATATATGTCTCATCATAACCTATATTCCGATTGTGGTTTAGTTGTTTTGAAATGTAATACCACTCAAATGTAATACCACTAAGTTGTTTTAGTTGTTGTAGTCTGATTGTGGTTTAGTTGTTGTAGTCTGAACTAATAAAAGCAAGACATGTGATAACATCACTTTATTAAGAAAATCAATATAAACCTTAGTAAAAATAAGTTTTCTATAGACAAAGTTTATAAAGTTTTGTTTGCCACATTTTCATTAAAATTTATCTCGGTGATTAATGTCTAACTTTTTATCCATCTTTTAGATAACACATTTGTCAGGAACTTACGTGTATGTTTCTATTGTTGTTGTTTCATGTTCTAGTTAAACACAAAAGACAAATGTGAAATATTTAGTTTGCTTGTTGTTTCAAAATATGAATTCTTTTCACAACACAAAATACAAAATGTTTCACAACGAATTATTTTCAAAATATTTTGAATACCTTAATGTGAATTGCACAAACACACCAAACTTACCTAAATGTGAATCATAAGGAATACATTGGTCTAGGTTCATTTGGTAACATTTGTTCTCACAGTTGATATATATGTTGCTATTTTTCTTAATTTACACTGACATGGATGATTCGACGAGTACCTCTAACACAATTTCTGCCGCAACCTCTATTAATACAAAAAGTAAAAGAAAAGCTACAGGTGTCACGATGTGTAATAAGGTTAAAAATGCCCATGAAAACGGTGTTCGTTCCCTAATTAATTTTCATCTGATATGGTGAAAATGCTGATGATTTTAAGGGTTACGTGGCATTACAAGGTAGAAGCAAAGAGAGTATTTTAATAGATGATTGACACGCGGTTAACGGTGATTTGAAAGATAGCATATGGACCAATATTATCGTATTTATTATGAATATTTTAATTTGGTTTACAAGTATATATGAGCATTTAAGTATTGTACATTTGGTTTTCAAACAATGTCAATTTAGTATTTTGTGTTATGTTATGTATAAAATACAAATGATCTTATTATGTCACATTATTATGTAGGTTCTATGTAAAAAATGATCCAGGTCTGTCAAATGGGACTTAAAACAAAATGAATTGGTTATACCCCTTAATTATTAACAAAATCCGATGTATGTCGCGCGAGCTAGATTGTTTTGAAAAAAAATATTGTTGCCGGGGATCGAACCAATGACCTTTTAACTTATCCCCTAAGTTATTAAGAACCGAGGAGTATGGTGGCAGGTTATGATGACTTCATTCGTTATATCGCCTTTGTAATTGGGGTAAACTCCTTTTTGCGTCTGAGGTAAAATGGGTATATTTGAAGTAATGAGGTTTCCACGCTCGAGGATGAGTTAATGGATAACTATGACGTATATTTTGAGCAGGAAAATGAGCAGGTGACCTTCCTTTATCCTAAGTTAAACCTGATCCAAATATTTATCTTCAAAGTGATTAATGAAAATTAGTCGGTGGAGGATGAAGGTATTCCATCCTCTAAGAAGCCTGACGCATCTCCTAAATAGGGCGCCAACACTGAGCTTGAGACCGACAAGTTAGTGGTTGAAGAAACTCCCTAAGAGGAAACGACTTTATAGGAGAGTGTTCCTGGGGTACAAAGGGTTCTAGAAGAGAGCCATTGAGCATGAGGTTTTGTTATTTTTTTTATGTACCTTTGTGGCTTGATTTTGTAATCATGCATGCCTTTATTGGCTTATAAGACTATTCCCTACGAGTATTTTTATGCACTAAGGAATTGTGCCCTTAAGGGTTTTTTGTACTCTTTATCTCTTTAGGGGTCTTACTTAATGACAAGCTTTCATGTCTTTTCCTATTTCTCTCGTGTCCAACAATATTTTGAACATTTTTCTTGCCAAGGTAAGTAATCGCCTTAGTAGGAGGCAAGAATTGTTTCATGAGGATCCATCGTAAATGATAGGTCTCTATGGACGACTAGGATTAATTCTTGAGAATTCAACATAAGTGACCGCTTCGAGGAGCGGTAAGGATTCCTTGATGAAGATCTAACATGTGTTATTGTCTTTATGGGAGTCTAGGATTCCTCAAATAGGATCCAACATAAATAATCTCCTTAGAGGGAGTTTTGATAAGATTATTAACTTTAGTTCATGCAAAGAAAAGCAAAAATAATCCCCAATTTATATAATAACATGATGAGCTTGATTAAACACATCCACTCATTAATACCAACGTGGCGGAAAAGAGTGTTATTCACAAAATAAAGAATGTCCAAAAAATTTAACCATACACTCGGAAAAGATGGTGTCTCTTATATCCAAAAGATAAATTAAACTAAACTAAGAATGACTTAAATCCTGAAATAATTAGTGGCTCCTGAGTGGCCTCTTCATCTTTGGGAGCCAACTTCAAATCCATAACTTTCACTTCCCGTACTTCTAGGTGCTAGGCATGGGCCATTGTCAAGGAATTATTTTTAAGCTTTAGGCTCTCCATATGACAATTCCCTGGGATCTTCTAATCCCTTTTGTATTACCTCAACTCTCCCCTATAGGAGTCAATAGTTCATGCAAAAGAAACAACATGGATATGGAGTCACATAATGATGTTGATGTTGCTGTTGTATTTTTGTAATAACCTTCTTATATTGTCAATCAAAGAAAACACTGAGAAATTTATTCTTTCGTCGGTTGACAACATTGAGAAATTTATTCCTAAAAACAATCATCTGTTTCTCTTTCACGTTCTTTTTTATGTTTTTATTCGTGTGAAAGCATTTTCCATGAAAACATCTTCTCAAGATAATGAAATCTCTCGAGATGGATGGTAAGTACATAAAAAAATTCTCTTATTTGGAACAGATAATTTATCAGAAATTTGAAAAGATAGGTTGTTCTCCAAGAATCCATTATCAAACTCTGATTTGTTTAAACAATTTATTTTACTATTATGTGTAAACAATGTAAATATATATATATATATATATATATATATATATATATATATATATATATATATATATATATATATATATATATATATATATATATATATATATATATATATGTAAGTTTTTTCTCTCGGTTTTTAACATAAACCAAGAGGTATGTGGCGCTTGGGTTGGAACATATTTTATTGTTTTTATTTTATTTTAAAAGAATTTTATTTTACCTCGTTTTGCGTAATAGCTGAGGTAAAGTATAAGCGAGTTGATTCAATTTTTTCACCATCCTTAAAGATTTATATGATGGATTGGAAGTGCAGAAAAAATTTGGTTCAACGTTTGTGTTCTAACATAATCTCTTAACTGAATATTTATTTTATTTATCTTACTATATTTTTTATATCCGAAACAAATGAATGCAAAAAACATAGAGAATATATTGCATTCAACATTTGAACTTTTCCAAGATTCAATGAAACAAAGGATCCAACATTTGTTCTTCACTATCCATCATTTCTACTTTAATATTCTATGTAAACAATGTAATGAGTATATATATATATATATATATATATATATATATATATATATATATATATATATATATATATATATATATATATATATATCATTCCCCCTTGATTTTGTTATTAAACTGAGAGGTATATGCTGCTAGTTTGGAATAAAAAAAATTATTGATAGGGTTCAAACACATGACCATTTAAAATAACCCCTCGATTATTTTTTAACCGAGGGGTAAAGTTCTCACTTTTCATGTCACCATTTGTTACTTAGGCATTGTAACCGAGGTGAAACTCATTTCGCGTCCGACATGACATGTGTTATTTGTAGTAGTGCTGTTCTATAACTATGTTATACAGAGAGGGAACACCAACAGGTAAATATCTTACCTTGAGCAGCTTTGCATTCTCCTCACTTCCAAACATGATCTTTAGTGAAATATAACCCTTTACCTAGATTTTCTTAACTGAGAACCTCACAAACAAACCTGATAAATATTTGAGACCATTTAGATCAAGATAAAGTCTTTCCATAATGTCAAAATAAAGGATATTTGGAGGGCTTCCTTGATCAATCAATATTCTTTTAATGCTTGATACATCCTTATCAAAGAAAATGATCTAAAATTCAAGGGGCCCTTTCTTGCCAAAGCTAGGGCTTGTGGGCAAGCCCTCAATTGGTAGAATTTCGCATTCCTACCTTCTTCGGGGTGAACTTGTCTCTATGCCCCGACGAATCCTTCGTTTATGTTATTAAAGGTGGGGAGGCCAAGTATGAACTTACCCCCTTCTTGATTCTTTGCGTTTTTTGGATTTGGGACTCCCAAAAACATCTTTCCCTTGAGAGATGAATCTTCCTAGCGTATGAGAAACATTCCATGTGACATGTTTCTTCAAATGACCCTTTTGGATAAAATGGTATATCGCCTTCTTAATTGATAGAAATATTAGGTATGGTGTCCTTTGACTTTGTGAAACTTGAACCATTGGATGGGTTTAGGCCCCATGATGTTTTACTTTGGGAATGACAACTGTGGAATTATGGAAAAACACTCTTGTATTTATTAGTTATCATTTGGACTTTTCTAAGTAGTTAATTTAAACAATACAATTTCATGTCGTACCAAATGTAAAAAAATCTCATCATAGTTGTCATTGTTTGTAGTTTCATCCATGTCCACATTAGAGAGTGTGGTGGCTATGCGAGAAATGATAGCATGCTCTTCATCAAAGGATTGATCAAAATCATCTCATTGGTTGTAGTTTCATCCATTTCTCAATATCTTCTCTATCTCCTATTTTAAACATTCACTCAAAGTATTCTAGTTTTTTGCACTGGTGGAAGATGAGATTCTTATTTGCTCTATCTATCTTTCATTTGGAATACTTAAACTCCTTTTTGGGGAACTACTTCTTTCTTCGACCTCGTAGATTGTGAACCTTCCTAAATATCAGAGAGAGGCTCATCATCATCTCATAATTCGCTCTTCTCTTTAGGGATTTTTTCCTCTAACTCTTCATCTTAGAAAGACCTTTTCATCTTGCCTTAGGATTTAAGTGAAATAGACTTTTGCCTCTTTCTTGTCTCATCTTTATAGTTAACTCATGCTGAGTAATAGAAACTCTTTGTAGTTTCCTTGTTGGGATTTGATGAAGCTTCTCGAAGGTATAACATTCAACATATAGCTTATAGGTTGTTGATGCCTCCAAAACTTGTTTTATTGGTCAATACTCTTTTTTGTTTTAATCAACAAAACATCACCATCATTTAAATGATTGTTTTACTCATACTCTATCATATCCAATAATTAAACTTGTCTCCACAAACATTAGATGTTTCTTTGGTAAGCACTACTATTTTCCTCAATGTTGTTTCTACCACTTATTTGAACCATGTGTTTTTTCAAAGATATTTACTCTTACATTATTAAGTGTTCAAATAGGAGACTAGTACTTTGATGCCATTTATAATTTTTTTCTTTTCTTCTTTTGGTTTGGGTCAAAACGAATTGCTCAAAGATATAACATATAGGAGATAATGGACACAAAGAATCTTATCTTAGTTTCCCACCACAACTTGGATTGAAGGAAAAATACATATTTGGACAAATTGTTATGGATTTAAAAAATAATTGTGATTTTGTATTATTAAATTTTTACATCATCATTCAATAAAATTATAACGTTCTGTCATGTCATACCAGTATTTTAAAATTAAACGTGTGATTTGACGGGATGCACGTCTCTGATTGATTGATAGTGTAAAAATATTTTACACTGTCATTGCATAGTCTTTTTTCTCATATTAATTATTAAAGATAGCATAACTATAAAAAAGATATATCTCAAAAGAAATATCTATAAAATATCAAATACCTAAAATAACATTATATAAAAAACTTATTAAAATAACTTTTCATTTGAAAGAAAGAACCATACAAAATTTCTTTAAATTTGTTTTCAAAAATATACAACGGACGAATTAGAAAATGAATAATGAGGAAGCTAAGGATAACAAGAGTTGAGGATCTAACTGCAACAAGAAAAAAAAAACGAGGGAGCAGAATCAAAGATTTTCATGTAGGAAATCGGGCAAAAACACATATTTTCAGAAAAGAGGGGAAAAATGGGATTGCATCTACCTCCAACTCACCATGGGACTATAAAATGCTCTTTGTATTGTTGTAACAAAATAATTTCTATTCATAAAAAAATGGGGATAGTATTCAAATTGGAAAGCTAGTGAACCTAGACGAAATATTGGACAAAAGGGAGTTAGTGACACAAGAATATCTTAAAAACAAGAGATATCGAGCAGCCACATACTATTATGCTATGTTTTAAGCTTTATTATAAGCACATATTCAAGTGTTTAATGGAATCTAATACGGTAATGTCTCAAACATCAAGATCTTCTAAACTATATATAGGGCACACGTAGTTCGTTGTTTGACAAAAACAAGAAGCTAGAGAAAGACATTTAGGTGAGTAATTATATGTTGATTGTCTCATGGAGTTCCTCTGAATGCTTCATATAAGAGCCTATTTATCTGCTCTATCTTCAATGAAGTGTTTGGGGGAACTCCTAGAATTCAACCAACAATGTCCATTAAAAAGCTACAATGAAATGCTTTGCTCTTTTTTTCTTTCATTCTAGAATATATTCTTAGATAATTATATTTTTCATATCTTTATAATATTTATTTTATTTTATTTTCTACCAATTATTCACCCTGCTACTTGCCCCTGACAAAACATGCTTGCTCATATTGCCATATCTATAGTTCAATAACCCTGACCACATTGCATTATATTCTACCGATATCTGCCACTTCCACTTGCAAAACGAAGCTTTATTTAATAAAAGTTTTTCTCATTCGGTATACCATAAGGTACAGGCCACATACACTTAAATGGCCTTTTTAGCTTGCATCCCACACAAGTGATTTTAAAAATATAACCCTTGTGCGGAAGCATTTCACTTGATGAAATTTCATCTCTCTCTCTAACTCTCTCTCTCTCTCACTCAAAGCCTTCATTCGTAACAACTAGCACTGAGTAGAGGCGTTGTCACCATTCAACGCTCATGATCACTCCTTAGATCTGCATCAAAGGTTCAATCGTCACAAGAGGTAACAATTTCTATCACTGATCATGCTTATTCGTAAGAATTACTAAAGGAAAGATTTTAATTTCCACTGCGTTTTGGATCGCAATTTTCCTTCAAGAACAACTAGAATCTAAGTACCATATATTAGAAGTTAGAGCCCCTTTAGAGGTTGTTATCATCAACATGACAAGACCTGAATCTGAATCATCTTGCACCATGTTAGCATCCTCTGCACTAGTCTTTTGGTTTCCCTTTCCAAACCAGCAAATCTGAAGTAAAGTGACCATACCTCTCACAATTGAAGCATTAAATCTTTCTCTTCGGTTGAAACTTTTTCTTGTTTTGAAATTTGCTAGATTTTTTTCCTTCCTTAGAGGATTCAAATCTTTCTTTAAACTTCTTCTTTTCTTTGCTATATGGCGTGACTTCACTCTGGTATTTTCCTTTTCCCTGCTTCCACCTTCTCTTCATTTCATCAGAACCTCCTTTTCTTGAATGAGAAATCAGTGCTTGTTCAGAATCTTTATCTGTCTCTCTTTGATTCAGTCTCATTTCTCTTGCTTCAAGAGATATCCTTGCAGATCCTCCATCTTCATTGTTTCCTGATCTTTGAATTCCTCAATTTTTATTACTAGCATATCGTAGTGAGGAGTGAGACTTCGAAGTACCTTTTCTCCCTTCATTTGTTGTGTCAACGTCTCTCCAGAATTCTTCATCTGTTTGATTAATTCTTGAATCCTTGTGAAGAAATTTTATATCGATTTACCCTCTTTCATATCCAGCATTTCATACTGCTTTCTCAATGACTAGAGGCGCACCTTCTTGACCTTCGCATCTCCATCATAGTATTTTTCCAGCATATCCCATGTCTCTTTCGAAGTTGCAACATGAGTTATTTTATCAAACACCTTCGCTTCAACGCATTGGTGAAGTAAAATAGGGTCTTCTGATCTTTCTTCTTGGATTTCTTAAATGCAGCTTTCTGAGCATCAGAAGCGTTTTATGCTAGCGGTTGAAGTCCTCTGCTACATACTCGGACACATCTTGAACACTGAAGACGACTCTCATCTAAATATACCAATTTTCCCAATTCTTACCATCAAGAACTGGAAGATTTGCAGGGAAGTTGTTTCCGCTTATTCCAACCATAGCTTCAATCATTATTGATTATGAATTTCAACCGGTCTCATGATACCATATGTTGGTGTTATCACACCTTACTAATGCGGAAATTAATTGAGAGATAGATAGAGAGAGTATTGACGTGGAAGGGAAGAAAAAGAGTAATGAATATTGAATGACATGTTGGGATAAGTTATTACCAAACTACACAAATAATTATTATATATATACATGGAGTAACTAACTAATTAACTAAACTTGAATTAATACATTAGAGCAACAAATCTAATCTAATCTGTATCGCAATAACCCCGATGGGTGTCACAAACACTAATCAATACTGATTATATGTTCTTCTTGCATGGTGTCTCTAAGCTTATTATTTACTTAATTATTTATTTGTTACGTGTATACAAGTTTGCACTTTCCCACTAATTAATTTAGCAGTTTTTTCATGTAGAAGTGGAGATACATATGCAACCACTGAACCTGGACGAATCATTGAACAAAGGGGAAACGAGACATTCAATATCGAGTAGTCACATGCTATTCTTCCATGTTTAAGATTCAAAGATCATGCAAGTGTTGCATGGAATCAAATATGTCAAAGTGTATATGACCTCATCACATTAAAACAACAGTGGTCTTGTAGATATTGTATCTTCATTATGCTTTTCCTTGGAATAAAATTAATCCTATATTTCTTGATTACTTTTAGACGAATTTTATTCATATAATGACAGGACCATACAAGAAATTGAGGAGGGACCTTTTGTTAGATTATGAAGAATTTTAATTGCTTTAGCACGACGTGACACTAGAAGTACAACTTACAATGAAGTGTTTGGGGGAACTCTTGGATTCAGCCAACACTACTACACTTCATTCAAAACCGACTTGTGATTAAATTGTTTAGAGAAATTCCACTGTTTAATTAACAAAATGTTAATAATTTATGAGAATTACACTCATTTAAGAGGTCAGTTTTTATTTCTTTTATAAGTTAATTGAAATAGTCATGCCATCAGTTCTTTATATGCTTTAGGGTTAATATTTATTTTAGCTTTGTCAAATGCTAATTTTTGAAAAATTCTTTGTAAAAAAACCACAAGCTAACACCCCATTTTGTTATTTGTTGACCGTGTTTCATATTTATAAAAAATCTCTTTAATTATGAAGACACAATTTCGCAAATAAATTCTATTTAACTATGAACAAATCATTTAACAAATAAATACATCTGTTTTTGAACACACCATTTTTGCAAATAAAAATTTATTTAATTATAAACACATTATTTTGCAAATAAAAATCAATTTTATTATGAACACACTAATTTACAATTAAAGATCTATTTAATTATTGAAGATTTTGCATGGTGAATTGATCATAATTAAATGGTCTGAAATATGTCATTTATATATCTTAGAAGGTTCAAATATTTCTTTTTTCTATTTATCATCAATTAGTGAAAACTTTCCTGACACAAAAAAGATATGAGATTTGAGGTCAAGGCAATGTGGATGTCTGAAAGTTGTTTTAAAGCAATTTAATGAGTTTTTCACACGACAAGAGATAAATACATATTTTTTTCGTTGAGTTGTCATTGAATTTCTGAGATAAGGTTGGTGCCAAAGCAACATACGTGGTCGATAAGTGTTGATTTACTGGAATAAACTTCCAAACACCTATGGTAGTTTGTAGTAGAATACTTGAAAACTACTCTTATTTGAAGGTCGCCTAAAATTTGCTTATTGATCAAATCATGCAAATTTAGATTGAAGAAAAGGTCGTTGAGTGTCTTCAATGATTATCCAAGAGGTAGGAAGGGATATGAGATGTTGGGAGTGGAATTTGGAGGATCGAAGTTCATCAATTTCAGCTGTATTACTTTTAGTGAGTCTTGTCACAGGAAGAAGAGTAAAGACTCATGGATGAAGCTTTTAGAAATTATGACAGAGAAAACTACATTTTAAGTCGAAGTTCCTACTATATGTACTAGTAGTGAGAGAACAATTATAGAGGGCTCTGATTATCATTTGACTCATGGTAGGGTAAGGAGGGAGATTGTACTATCTAAAAGGAACATGTAGGCTAGTCATGGGTCTTATGCTTCGAATGTGGCTAAAGGATTTCAGAACTCATAAACATGGACCTTTATAGAGACATTCGAAAGCAATGAGATTCAAAGATGGTTGAATAACCATGATTAAGGGATTGTTAGATTACCTAAGTAGAAAAAAGTGATCGGAAGTTAATGGATGCAAGTAGAAAGATCACACTACTATGAATAACATGTTTAACAATAGTTGTAAATAAGATATAACCACATTTGAGGGCCCGTGGTAAATACCACGTGGTTGTGAGTGGGCTACTTACAAACACAATCTACTACATGTGGTAATGAGCTGCCAAGCGCGCTACATATCACCACGATTGAAATAAACAAACATAGTGAAATGATTTAAGGTCATGGGTTAAATATCTAGCAATGCTATTTTTGGGTTTTTTTATTATGAATAGTGCGCTTACATATAACCACGGTTGAATTAGTAGACCGTTGTGAAATTTTTTATTTTTTTAATATAACTTTTTCATTTTACATAATTGCCTAATTTTTAACTTGTAGTTTTTTGAATCGTAAATAGAGGAAAAATAAAAACACAAACCATTTGTAAACAACACATATAATTAGCAACTAAAATGGTTCAAAAATTTTATTACATAAAAATAAAAAAATGTATTAAAATTCAAAATTTTAATATTACATCCAAACTAAAATGGTACAAAACAACATACAATTTACATATCATTACATCAAATAATATCTATAACATGAGGAACGTTCGTTGTCTCTTAGTCTCTTTACTTTAAACACCTATAATTTCAAATAATAATACTTGTTAGTAAATAACCTTAGAAATTATAACACACAGTAAATTATGAATAAACAATAAAAAAATATTTACTTGTTAATGTTTCCATATGTGTTATTTATGATCACCACGAATAGCATGTACATCATCTCTTTCAACTTCTTCATATGAAGTAGGCATTTGTGTTGTGTAAGAAGGAGTCGAAGAAATATCAAAACTTAAATTATGATTTTCATCACTACGAGGAATGTGTTTTCTATGGAGAACAATTGATCATCTTTTGTCAAAAGGGTCAGTTATATAACAAGTTTAAGCCAATTAGCTTGAGATCTTTCATTTATATAAAAAAAATTATGTTTGATGAGTAACATTGAGGAACATTGATGCCATGCAAACACTCACATAAATTTTTATTTTCCTTTTTAGATAGAGTGTTGCACACCATATGCAAATAAGTTATTTTTTCTCTTTCTTCTAGAGCCAACTATATTTGTATACCCATCTCCACCATATCCAAACGGGAATTCTTACTATCTTTAGTCTTTCCTCGAATGTTTAGAAATTTCTATCAAACGATCACACATTTTTTTCTCCACATGCATCACATTAAGACAATGTCTTACATCGAGGCTTGACCAGTATGGAAGATCAAAGATCACCATTCACTTTTTCAAAATATTTCTCTCAACGGGACCTTTTTTATTCTTTACAAAGACAACCTTAAGGTGTTATTGTTGTTGATAAACATCATACCCGTTACAGGTTTACGAGCGATTTTAAACTCATGATCTCCGTTAAATGCCTTACGCAATACACGATAAGGATGATTGGGCGTTAGAAATATTTGATGTCCAAGGTAAATAGTTTTTTTTCCAAACAAAAGTTAGTGAAAACAGGTATTAGATTAAGATATGTTAGAACAAGATTTGGTTACACATCTATACCTTAAGCTTTGATGATAACAATATTGTATTTGTGCGAGAATAATTTGGGTACCTTAATGGTTTGTTATTTTGCAGCTTTAACAACTAGTTCTGATTATGACTTTATGACGTGCAACAATATCAGTTTTTAAAAATTTGTTCCAAATTCCACTTATGCTTTAATAATTAGAAGATCTGAAAGATGTCAAGTTACTGCTGCAATGTTCTTTCTGCTTCTGTGTTGATTCACTCATGAGAAGTTTCTGAAGAGACGTTATATTGTTGCTGCAATGTTTTCTCCGTTTATGGTTCTGGATGTGACACTGATCATCAAGCTTTTGAAGAATGACAAGCTTTTGAAATTGTGTTACTTAGATAAAGATTCTATAGATCGAAAGCTAGAAGTTGAGGTTATCAACGTTCCGACTGAAGAGTCTAGAGATACTGAAGATCTCAAGCCAGACTGTTGACGCTGTCAAGGTTCTGACTAAAGACTCTGAAGTTTCTGAATCCATTTGTATGTTTATTCATTTCATGCTTCATCATCTATTCATCATAAGCCAATGAATTTGAAGAAAAGATCAAAATGGATACGTGATTAAATAGTACATGGTACAAATTAAATATTCCTTCCACTACCTGATATCGTGGGAAAAGGACAGTAATATACATCACACCTGTCATTGATATTGTCGGAGAAGGACAATACTATTATCACTCCTTTCACCAATCCAACAGTGGACAACCGCTCTATTGGTATCCTCATTTTCCCCCACCAACGGTCTCTTTTCTTATTCTATATAAGTAGGACTTAGAGACTTGAAGATAAAACAGAGACACACTACAATATTTGACAAGTTTATTTCTTTGTGAAAAACTATCATTTTTCTACATAGTTTTTATTTAAGTAACAACTCTACTTTGAAAAGTAAAATTTCAAAACTAGAAGAATAAATAGTCTCAGAAGCTTATGGTACTGATGCGTCATTAGATATGACAGAGCATTCCAGTACTTTCTAACTAAAAGCATAAATAGAAGCAAAATTTATTCAATGATCTATGGAGTTAGAAGAAATGGTAAGAAAGGTTTAGGTTGTACAAAAACTATAAAACCTAACAAAAGTCAGAAGGTAAATGATTCACAACCACCAATTCTCATAACAATAAATCATGTTCCATACAAATAATTTTAGATACCTGAAATGTGATAGAAAGTCAAAGAAATGTGTTGGTGGTATATTTTCATTTTTCAATGGATTAATTCATGTCAATTGATTGAATAAATGGAACAATCGATTGAATGGGATAAAATCTCACAAAATGCACTAAACCAATCGATTGGTTGGAACTTCATATTCACAAAAAGAAAAGTGACATTTTCAAAAGAAACGTAAGGGACAATCGATTGTAAGAAAGAGCCAAACGATTAGTCCCTCAAAGTTTTCATTTTCCTCAAAGAATAAGTGGTTCCCCCAATCGATTGGTCTGGAAAAGAAGCCCAGGACCAATTGATTGGTTCCTACATCTTTTCCACACAAAAAATTTATGCAACTTCCATTTTCCAATCATTCAAGCTCCTATACTTCAACGACTATTTTACCATAGTTCAAGCAACCACGAGACAATAGTACATCAGTAAACATATACATTCATCATGGATTCACAAGCTCATGAACATGGAATCTCAACATCAACAACAACATTCAATCATAAGCAACACAACAATCATGGAAAACATTGTAAAACACTATTCATGATTAAGGAAATTATTCTCAAACTATCATGAATCTTACAAATTTATCTATGATTCATCAAACCCTAATCCCTAAAATATAGATTAGGAATTTCAACATAAGGCTCGACTTCATCGATATTGTGAAAAACAAATCATGTATTTAACATTGTTGAATCCTTGACACGCGAAGTCATATAGGTTCAACACCCAAGAGAAATTTAGTAAAAAAACTCAACAATTTCATCAACTATATACATTTCAACAATAACACATTATGATCGACTTTGATTCTTCACATATCATTTTAATTTCTTCATGAAACTCTCAATCGAATACACTACATATATGTCACAAAAGTCGATCCACAATATTGTGTTTCCATAATAAAGGGGATAGTTAAATGAGTTATATGTCAAAATAAGACGCAGAAAACAATATTTCTGAACTCACATAAACTTTGCTTCGAAAAAAAAACATAGATTAGTTATAGCATGTTGAACCTTTTTTTTTTTGAGATTAATTACTATACACTGTCAGTTTAAAAAGTTTTACACCGTCGGTTCATCACCATCACCCGTTTGTATTACTTTATAGATTTTTAAAATAAAAGTCAAACTTCTTTTAATATCCAACGTCTATAATTAAGTGATGGTGTAAAACTCTTTTACACTGACAGTGTATTTCAATTAATCTCTTTTTTTTTTTTTATAAAATGGAATATATACATATATATATATATATATATATATATATATATATATATATATATATATATATATATATATATATATATATATATATATATATATATATATATATATATATATATTATATATATATATATATATATATATATATATATATATATATAATTTTATGTTTGGAGAGTACCTCTTTGAAACTTCGACTCCCGAAAGAAATTTACCTAAGATGATTTTTTATTTTATTATCTTAGAAATACTCCAAAATAAATTACATTAAACTTGATTGGATCAATTTTTTTAAACTAATTATCAAAAATTAAATTATATATAGTTTTATCTTTAAATCAAATGTACAAACCACAATGCAAATACCCTAACTATTAAAAGACATAAAAGGCATAACATGGAAGCTCCCATTAGACCTCTTTTAGTATGGGCATTTCTAGGGGGGAAAATGGATATACCCATTGAGCAAAATAAATGAGATATCCAATAGGAACTGGTGTTCCATATCTTTTCTTTGACCTCTGTTTGAGATGCAAAATATCACAAAGTGGTAAATGGAATCAAATATTTCGAAGTGTGTGACCTCATACATTTAGAGGAACTTTTCATTCTTAGAGTGACAGGTCAGGACCATAAGATTTCTTAAAGTGATATGAATATATTTCTCCATAAATATCATATCCTCATTTCCTTTTGCCAAACATCCTGACCATGTTCATTGGGCAATGATAGAAAAGTTACTTGATGAATTCCCACGCATATTTTCACATTTATTTGTCTTTGAACACAACCACTCTATACTAGTACTATATAGAGAGAGCATTAGGAAGGCATTGTCATGAGCAAATTAATCATTTGTTGATTGTATCTTAGAGTTCCTTTGAACGCTTCATGCATGAGACTGTCTATTTGGTCTAAAATCCATTAGAATAGATAGTCCCTTCTTCAATAAAATTTACCTCACTTTTACAATTCATAGATGACAGATAGTACCATCAAAAGTTGAGGGACCTCTTAGATTTTAATCACTTTATAGCTATGGGGCATTACAAGAATAATACTTTTTCTATCATAATCATATCCCCAATTCCTATTGCCAAACATCCTGACTATGTTCATTGTTCAATGATAAAAAAAAAACAACTTATGCATGGCCACATAAATTTTCACATATCTAATTTGTACTTTGAACATAATATCTATACTATATATAGAGCATTATAGCTATGCATAGTATAACCAAGGCAGCAATCTAAATGAAATAGATCTAGCTGATTAGCTTTTTGTTGATTGTATCTTAGAGTTCCTTTGAACGCTTCATGCATGAGACTATCTATTGGGTCTTAAATGAAGTGTTTGGGGGAACTCTTGGATTCATCCAACACTACTACACATCATAGATTACAACCAAATGAGCAATGTCTTTGGTGAAATTCCAGAGTTTAATTAAGAAAATGTTGGTAAATAAATGTTTATGTTTGTTTTCGAATTTGAATTATAGATCTTATAATTAGAATTTCTTTAACATGGTTCAACTCACTTATCTGATCAATTATTTATTTTCTTTATCTTGTTTCTGCTTATTTCCTCCATGAAAAAAAGATTCAAAATTTCAAACTCTTATATTTCATAATAAATAAATTGGTGTGGATCGAGACAAATATTGTAGTCTTGGAATACTTTCAAACCCCAACACTCGCAAGGTTTGAAAGACATCACTTGTATTTGTACGTGTTGAATCAAATTTAGTTTAGTGGACAATAACTTTATTTATATAGTTTGGACGATAACAATATATTGAATATTTTTTAATATGTTTATTTTTATGTGTAGAATAATTTGCAATCATCTAGAAAATAGAGTTGTGTGATAAGTTGTATTATATGGGTTTTAAAGGTTTGATTTTATTGTTTATTCTAATACTGTCGTTTCTTTTTTTTGTTTTCTTTTACTTCTATTTTTTGTGTGTGTGTGTGTTTATGAAGTTTTGAAGGTGTAAAGTCATGATCAAATGGATGGAAGGTGAACCAAAGATGATATAAGAAGATATTACGGCTTGACGCAATGGGCATTACAACTGTACTGTCCCCAATAAAGACTACCTATTTTTGGCATTTGGCACAAGAAAGTTGAGGGCATTACGACTGTAATAACCCCCGACAACCTTTGGATTTTTCACATTTTGATGCTTTGTTCTTGGCCCTTCCACTTCTCAAACTTTTACACTCTAACATTAAGCGGCACAAATTGTGAATTATGACTATTTTTAATAGGTTTAGGCTATAAAAATTACTATATAACCTTAGATTACACTCTTTCACAAATTCTATTTTTCTGCATGCTTTAAGCAACTACACTTCTATTCTATGCATTCTTTTTTGCTTGCAAAAGTCTCCATTGAAACATGTATTCAGCTATATTTCCAATTACGTAATTCATGTTTTATTTTCTATCATTCCTTTATAATTTATTTGTCTTATTTTTTTCAGGTATGAATAAGATTATGTCTGTGTTTATCTTTAATATATGTAAGTAGACTCTTTTTAAATTTATGACCACGAGGACTACCTAAACAACAATCTCATGTAGAATCTCAATTTGATATCTATTTATGAGAAATTATATGATTGCTCTCGTCTTTTAAGACTTAATGTATACGCCTCTACAGAATTAGAGATTGTCTTAGATATCAATTATATATTTGAATAGTATAATTGATATCCAATTTAAAAATATCAGACGGTTAAAACGAGGCTAAGAAAGTGTCTCTTAACTAACCAAGAAAAACTCTTTTAAATTAGTTTTGCTTAAATGATTTGGAACAGATCATTCCTCTTATAGATGCATAACCTTTTTTATCACGTGAAGATTTAAGGAAAAATAGCCTCTTTGATTCCATAGTCTCAACAAATCATTCCTCTTGCATAAATGTGCTTATTTGATGTGTCTAATAAAGTAAAAAAGTTATCCAACGTTTTGGTGAAAGACTCCAACAACTCTTTTCTCAATTCTCTATAAAGGAGTTGTAGAGCTAAGAAGAAGATTATAACACTGCAAATACACCACAAGACTTTGGACTTGACCTTCAAATAAAAGCTACTCTGTCAAATCTTTTAGACTTAGAACATATTAAAACTGTGAATATTTAAAAAGCTCTTAAGGTCTTAGAGTTTTTCTAAGTTGTATTTTGTTTACACCTCTGATTGTATATCAAGTGTAAGTTATTATCCAAATCTCTTAACAGTTTGTTATAGAGTCCGAAGTCTCTTGCTTGTGTGATTGAGCATTTGAAGTCTTTAGCTTATGTGCTAGAACAAAGAAGTCTCAGACCTGTGTGTTTGAGCAAGGAAGTCTTGAGCTTGTGGGTTTAAGCAAGGAAGTCTAAAACTTGTGTGCTTGAGCAAGGAAGTCTTATACTTGTGTATGTAAGCAAAGAAACTCTCTTGCTAGTGTCTTTAAGCATTTGTAATCAGATTTGGTTATAATGGAAGTCCCTTGGAAGTACAAGGATACCATACTACTCTTAAGTTGTGAGAGGAACCTGGATAAATCGTCTGTGTTGTTGCTTTTAATTTTCCTGTTTCTATACTTACTTATTCCGTTTCTGTCAACTCTAATCATTCAAATCAGATTTTGGCTCAGAATCTGATAACGTCCTTCCGAAATCAAAAATAGTTTCTAAGTCAGACTCTGAAAATAATGTATGCTCATGAATTCATGGTGATATATACTTCTTGTAAAAAAAATTGAAAATAACAATTTTTTACAAAAAATTTGAAAATAAAAAATATTTCAAAATAACCACTTTTAGAAGAGGATGCGCCAGATGAACTAGCGCCTCCCCTAAGCTAGCAAAGAAGGCGCCCAAGGCATTGACGCATGCATTGGAATCCTCATGAGGAGATGCCAATAGCATTTGTGCATGCATTGACCCTCATGAGGAGGCGTCAATGTCCCTGGAGCCTGAGTGGTTCCTTAAGTGCAGCGCCAACATGTTGTGTCATCTTGGGCGCCAACCCTCTTGGCGCATGCATTTTATGTACACCTATATAAATAACTCTTGGCGCATGCAATATTTTTCACACAAAATCATCCCTTACTACCATATTTTCTCTAATTCAACCCCACTCACCTTCAAGTTTTGTGTGTTTTAACCATGTTTGCATACATTCAGAAGCGAAATGCCGATGTAATATTTTTTTCCGTTGCGGCTCCGGTACAGATTCGGCTCTAGAACACAGATATGTTTGAACGTCTTAATCGGACTTTGTACAGTTGGTTAAAGGGAGAAATT
Source organism: Lathyrus oleraceus (assembly GCF_024323335.1). Taxonomy (NCBI): domain Eukaryota; kingdom Viridiplantae; phylum Streptophyta; class Magnoliopsida; order Fabales; family Fabaceae; genus Lathyrus; species Lathyrus oleraceus. The sequence continues at coordinate 370,560,980 of NC_066580.1, forward strand.
GGAGAGGGTGAAAGGATTTGAAGAATACAATGGCTTGTGTCCACGTTCATCCAAAATGGAGAAGTGCGCGAATGGGTGGATATTAAGACCGACCAAGACGCTCGTAGGATGATGCATTACATGTTCAAAATTGTTTTGATGGTTATAATCTCATAGTTCTTGTATTCTAGTTGTTTTAATTTTTTGTGTTATTTTTTATGTAATGGTACTTTCGTCACAGACGTCTAATATCAAACAAATTTAGTTTTTCATATATTGCAATAGAGTTACATGTGAATTTATCTAGTTGGGCTCGTTCCAACAATATGATAGTTATTACGATTGTGACCTGGCTGACGGCATGAACTACATAATCTAACCATTTTGTTTGCCGTATCCATTTCGGTTCGAATCCGGGTACTATTTGGGCAACCTTTTTTCTTCCTTCGCATAACTTCGTTGTGCCAGACGATGTCCCCTTGATATTCTGGCCAGTATTGCTCTTTTATCACTATGGAAAAACTAATTTTATAAACATTTAATAGGCCGGTGACTTTTTAAACTTCAGATAGCAAGTAGGATAGATCCCTTCGAACCTTAGAGCATGTTGTAATGACATGGGAGCAGAGCGTACGAAAGGCTTGGAACTTTCCGCAATCGCACCAACCTCTATCTAGTTTGAATCTATACTGTCTCATCGACATGCCCTCATTGTGATCCATGGACTTGGCAACACTATATCAACCTTTAGTGCGGTCAAACACCGTGACTACATGTGTGTTTGCTTTGGCAGCTTCATGTCTAATGAATTTCATCGAAACATCACTGAACAACTGCCCAAATTGCAACACTGAACTCCATTTGGAACGTCGACTCTCAAATAGCGCTCCTAGCTGAAATATGTTGCCTTCACCCAAGCGGTTATAGGTAGGTTACAGGTGCCTTTGAAGACAGGGTTCATTGATTCCACAAGATTTGTTGTCATGTGCCCCCAACGTTGACCGTTGTCGTATGCCATAGTCCATTTTTCTCCAATGGAATACTATTGATCCACTGTACTACATCTTCGTTTGACAATCTTCTTTCTTCGCGGTAGTGTTTGAAAGAATGTTCTGATAATGTGTAACCTGCATTGACAACCTTCTTCCGCAATGTCTTATCTTTGATTTCTCGCATGAAATTCTGAGCAATATGTCTAATACAGAACACATGCGTCGAAGGAGGACTTTGCCAGCTATTATCAATGTTATTATATGCACTAATGATTGAAGGGTGTCTGTCGGAGATCAAACATAAGTTAGGCTGAGGTGCAACATGCAATCGGAGATTTCTTAGGAAAAAACTCCATCTCTCAGCAGTCTCCCATTCAACTAGGGAAAAGGCGATTGGAAAAATATTGTTGTTCTCATCTTGTTTCACTGTCATCAGTAACGTTCCTTTGTATATGTACCCCACGATCCTTTGATAGAACCATATATTAGAGGTTGTGGATTTGGAAATCTCCTCAACATTGTTTCGTACTCGGTGGACTACAAGTTCATTCTTTCTTTGTTGGAGCAGTGGAGACCCGAGACCCACGCATTTCACCTTCTGATCGGTGAGTGTACCATTACACTTGAGGACGTATACATGTTGTTGGGTCTCCGTATATATGGGAAGACCGTGAATGATAGAGTTAACCAAGACAACTCTATCTGCAATGAATTATTGGGTGCCCCTTTGTTCGACGATAAAACTGAGGGAGAGTCATCCGGTCAAGCAAGGGGGCAATGTATAAATTTAAAATACCCTAAATTATATTATGTCAGTATAGTATTGTCCGAAGATTCAACCGAGTACGAGAAAATAATTAAAGCTCGGTGCTATATTATGATTTTATTTGGTAATTTTTGTTTCCAGAAAGTACAGGTAATTCAGTAAATATTATGTATTTACCTTTGTTACGCAACATTAATAAGGTAAGCACATATAGTTGGGGTTCAGCTGTGTTGACCCATCTATATAATGCAATGTGTAAAACTGCAAAAAAGAATACATGTACTTTTTATTCATGTGCGTATTTGCTACAAGCTTGGGGTTGGTCGAGAATGTCGTCGCTCGCCCCGATAAACGAGAACTCATTCATGTTCCTGTTTTCAACTAAGTAAGTCTAACACTTTACCATTTAGTTAATTATATTTTATATTACAATTAACAGTAAATAATATTTTTCACTTTTTTTTTATCTAAGGTGTTTAGTAAGGGGGATGAACTATAATAGGTGTCTGAAACATGCTATTGTAGTCTATCGTAATCTATTGGACCACATTGGACATGACGATATAATACTCCTACACAACTATATTTTAATTTAAAAATACTTATCAAATTATTTTTCATCTAATCGTTTCGTATTGTTTTACAACATATCTGGGTCTTGATCATGATGTGAACCATGACGATGCTGCAGTTTGGACAGCGAAGACACCGATTATCCGATTCACTACGAAGGAAATGCACTAGAGTGATCGGGTCAAACTGCAGTTTGGCATGCAACAACAGATTCCAGAATCTCCCACGTGTTTGGGGAGTTGGCATAAAAAAATGATTGATGCACGATGGGATTATTCTGACTGGAGAGACTTTGCAAAAGAGATGTGTCGTCAATGGAGGAATAGACGACAAAACATCTTAAACGAACCAGTCATCCATGGTGCAAGACCAACTCAACAATATATGACATGGTTTAGGTCGGTAACAACTCAACAATTTGTATCTGAGCCGTGGTATTTGATGGATCCACACCAACTAGCTTCATCATTGTACGTCCCACAACAATTTCTCACCCAACACCAATCTCAAACCACCCAAACCCAACAACCAACCTCACAACATCAATCTACCACATACACACAACAACTAAACACCCAACCTCGCAACCCGTTCATGCCATCCACCCAACAACCAACCATCCAACTTCGCAATCCATTCATATCACTCACCCGACCACAAAACCAAGAATCAAACCCTGCAACCACAACCGTTTATAGCCCAGATGATTCATATGAGTCATTTCATCGTAGCCCCCCACTAATGACCACTCAAACATCCCATCACCAAAACACACAACCATTGTTTAACTATAGTACGCCCCATGAACCATTGCTTCATTTCCAAAACGATTCAATGGCCCTATTTGGGAAACTACATCGTCCCCAATCCACCCAACCCCAACGACCTAACTACGATGACATGGGCACCGAACTCCATTACGGAAGCGTCGTTGGCCAGATCCCCTCCGGTTATTGGGAACAAATGACGACACATCTGTCAAATACCGCTGGAACTTCCGTAGGACCTTCCCACCAGCCATCGTTCGATCAAGTCAATACACAAATACCTCAAACACCTCAAGCTAATCGTGGGAGACCTCGGAGACAAACTAACGCACCTGGATGTGGAACAGGGAGACGTTTTGATCGGGTCAGTCATTAATTTATTGTCAGTCAAATGTAACCAATTATTACCACATGAATATTTTTTTTTACATTATTCTTTTTTATTTATGAAATAAACAAAATTAAAAATTAAAAAATTTAAAAAATAAAAATAATACAAAGAGTGTATGCGCTAGATGAATTGGCAGATACACCACATGCACCACTGAGGCGCCAGGGGCATTGGCGTCTCCTCACGAGGGTCAATGCATGCGGCAATACTATTGGCGCCTCCTCATGAGAAGTCCAATGCATACGCCAATGCCTTGGACGCCTCCTTTGCTAGCTTAGGGGATGCGTCAGTTCATCTGACGCATCCTCTTCTTTCTAATTTATATCATAAATTTAAGACATGCGTTTCAAGGATTATATAAATATTTAATGAGATGGTGAGTTGATAAATATATTGATATGAGACTATAGAGAAGAAATAGAAGAGATGTAACGCATAGAATAGATAATAAAAAATCATTCATGCTGCAACAACTCTAATTTGTATCGCAATACTGATTATATGTTCTTCTTGCATGGTGTCTCTAAGCTTATTATTTACTTAATTATTTATTTGTTACGTGTATACAAGTTTGCACTTTCCTAGTAATTAAATTAGCAGTTTTTTCATGTAGAAGTGGAGATACATATGCAACCACTGAACCTGGACGGATCATTGAACAAAGGGGAAACGAGACATTCAATATCGAGTAGCCACATGCTATTATTCCATGTTTAAGATTCAAAGATCAGCGCAAGTGTTGAATGGAATCAAATATGTCAAAGTGTATATGACCTAATCACATGAAAACAACAGTGGTCTTGTAGATATTGTATCTTCATTATGCTTTTTCTTGGAATAAAATTAATCATACATTTCTTGATTACTTTTACATGAATTTTATTCATATAATGACAGGACCATACAAGAATTTGAGGAGGGATCTTTTGTTAGGTTATGAAGAATTTTAATTGCTTTAGCACGACGTGACACTAGAAGTACAACTTACAATGAAGTGTTTGGGGGAACTCTTGGATTCAGCCAACACTACTACACATGATTGAATACCGACTTGTGATTAAATTGTTTAGAGAAATTCCACTGTTTAATTAACAAAATGTTAATAATTAATGAGAAGTACACTCATTTAAGAGGTCAGTTTTTATTGCTTCTATAAGTTAATTGAAATAGTCATCCCATCATTTCTTTATATGCTTTAGGGTTAATATTTATTTTACCTCTGTCAAATGCTAATAAAAAATCTATTTAATTATGAAGACACAATTTTGCAACTAAATTCCATTTAACTATGACCAAATCATTTAACAAATAAATACATCTATTTTTGAACACACCATTTTTGCAAAGAAAATTTTATTTAATTACAAGCACATTATTTTGCAAATAAAAATAAATTTTATTATGAACGCACTAATTTACAATTAAAAATCTATTTAATTATTGAAGATTTTTCATGGTGAATTGATCATAACTAAATGGTCTAAAATATGTGGTTTATATATCTTAGAAGGTTCAAATGTTTTTTTTTTCATTTATCATCAATTAGTGAAAACTTTCGTGACACAAAAAAGATATGAGATTTGAGGTCAAGGCAAAGTGGATGTCTGGAAGTTGTTTTAAAGCAGTTTAATGAATTTTTCACACGACAAGGGATAAATACATATTTTTTCCATTGAGTTGTCATTGAATGTTCACTAGTACAAAAAGAATAATATAATTTGTAAATTTACACCCGTTTTACAAAAAACGGGTGTAAAAAGCAAATGCGGTGGCAGTTTTGTAAATAAAGTCTTATTTTGAATTTTAGTACGTAACAATAGACACCCTATTTTTAAATAACGGGTGTAAATTCAAATATTATTTATTATCAACTCTATATTACACCTGATATTCAAAAAAAGGGTGTAAATTTAAAAATAAAAATAAAATATTCGTGCCTTAAACAATAACTTTTATTATTCTTATTTGTTTAATCTTAAATTTTCTTAAAAAAATAATAAATTTTAATATTAATATATAACAATAGACACCCTATATTTAAAAATAGGGTGTATAATTATAACAATATAAATGACTAAATTTATATTAAACCCGTTATATTAAAATAGAGTGTAAATTTTGGAATATTAATATAACAATAGACACCCTATATTTAAAAATAGGGTGTATAATTATAACAATATAAATAGAGGTGTCACAGCATTGCTACGTTTCATTGCCAAACTTCCTGATGGTGAAAAATACCAAATTGATTTTGATCCTGATACCTTCCAACCCATTGGTCAGTATGCTGCAAAGTTTAAAAGTTATTTGTCATTCATTGCACGTAGCAAGGTTAGTATAAATGAAAAGCAATGGAAAAAGATAAGCGATAAGTTGAAGGACGTGATATGGGACGATATCACGGTATGCATTTTTAATTAATTATTTTAAAGTTATTATCTATAATTGCTTCAATTACTAACACTCCTTATGTTTTGAAGTGTAAGTTCACTTGCCCCACTGATAAAGAATTTAGGAAGCATTGGTTTGTTTATATGGGGGAACGATTGAAGCAATTTAAGACATTGCTCTCAAATGTCTATATATTTGGGAAAGGAGATAAGCATGGAAATACAACTCCATTTGAAAAGTATAAATTTATCAAAGAAGAAGATTGGGATTTGTTTGTCCAGACTCGACAAAAAGAAGATTTTCAAGTTAGTTAAATTTGTAGATTTATTTTTATGTTATCTAAATTGATTTGGTTTTTGACGTTTAGTTTAATGTGATTTATTTGTAATAGGAGAAAAGGCTAAAAGGAAAGACACATGCATCAAAGAATATCCACCCTCATATTTTGTCTCGTGGTGGTTATGAAAAACTTAGGGCCACCGTAATGGAAGAGAGGAGGAAAAAAGTGATTGAAGAGGCCAAAGGTGATGAAAGTTTGATGGTTGACCCTCCCGAACTAAAGCGATATGAGGCATGGTTGATGGCTCGACAGAAGCCATCGGGAAATTTTACATCTGAGGCAACAAACTTAGTAGCATCTAAGATTGTAAGTAATAAAAGATTTATTGATAAATTTAAATTTCATTCATAACTTAGTAATCATTTTACATCATTTTTATATGTATCTAAATGTTTTAGGGAGAGTTAGTGGAAAAAAATACACAAGGTACTATTGTCTTTGAAGGGCGTGACGATATCTTGACTGTTGCCCTTGGAATAAATGAACACCCTGGTCGGATCCGCACTGCTCCTAGGGGTGTGGGCTTTAAGAAGTTCTATGGAAAAAGTTCACGCTCCACCTTAGGAGGTGTCTCTCAAGATGACCTTCTAGCCCACCTTCAAGCCTTGGAGCAAAAAATGAATATAGATTTCCAACATAAATTACAAAAACATCTCCAACAACAAAGAACAGAGCTCCAACAACAAATGCAAAAAGAGATGCAAGAGGAGAGAGCTCAAATCCAACAAGGAATGAAACTCCTACAACAGATGCAATTGGAGCTCCGCTCCGAGAGGCCTAAAGAGATGTTTATAAAAGAGGTATGCGTAACTGGATACAATTAATCTACTAAAAATTAGAAAAAAATTAATTTAATTAATGTTCACTTGATACAGCATGTAGAATCTGTGGGTACGAGCACTAACGGAAGTTGCTCAAAGGTTATGACTACTGAAGATTTAACTAAAAAAATGGATGCTTCTGAAGATTACCTCAAAAAGATTAACAATCTCAAGGAAAATTCATTCTCTCTAGATTTGGATCATGAAACAAGTGAACTCTCAGTTTTTATTGATAGGGTGGATCTTAATGAATTAACTTCCGGTATTAAATGGCTATCCACATCTATCTTGTCTTTATGGTGCACGTAAGTATCATATTCTATTGTTAGTTATTTTTTTTATGTATCAAATATAATTAATATTTGTTTCAAAAATTTAGATATCTACATCGCATGTGTATCTCCAAGAATTTCAACAAACTATTTGGGTTTCTCGATCCAAATAGGATACTAGTTCACACAAAACCGGCCGAAGTTATTCAAACATACATACAAAATAAGTTGGATGGAGAGCCAAAAAAATGTTATTTAGGACCATTGCTAAATAGGTAAGTACATGTTTCCTTCAAGGTTTTATCGTTTTTCATATGTTATTTTGTAATATTTAAATTTTATTGATTCTAACACTTTTTTTTTGTAAATTTACAGCAATCACTGGCAATTGTTTGTCATTTGTCCTGAAGATAATATTATTTTTTGGTTTTGTTCATTAAACAGATCTCCTAAGAAAAATATTAAGGTCATATTGGAGGGGTAAGAAGCCTAAATAGAGAGATATCATTTATACTAAATTTTTGTACACATAGTCTTTATATTTATAACTTACTTCGTTGACAACTCTTTTATCAGAGCTCTAGAAGGTTATCATTTATTAAGAGGTATTAAGAAGAAGAAGCCTAATTGGAAGAATATTATGGTAAGATTTGTTTTACTATATTGTCGTTTCTTGGAATACTGGTGTGTTGGCTTGATTTTTTAGTTCTTGAAAGATACCATTTATAAAGAGGTATTAAATGCCCATATATCTTGATTATTTATATTATTATAAATGAGATAAAGAAAAAGAAAATTCCGATTTTATAATTGCAAGTGATATATTTGTAAGTTATCATTATAAACATGTAGTATATTTATTACTGAATTGCACTTATGGTGATAAAATTATAGTTGTACATGCTCTGAACCAACTAAAATTGTATGTGTTTCTATGTCGAGTGAAGAAAGTTAGTGTTGGTACAAATTTTGTGAAAAAGGAAAAAAGTTTGTGATGTTGTTGTTTTTGGTGGCTTTAATGTAACTAGGAGTTTATATGCAGGGGCATCAACAAGATAACGGATGGGCATGTGGATATTATGTCATGAAAAATATGTTTGACATTATTGATGCTTGTATTGTTGAAAGATTCAATGAGGTATTTTATATTACATATATTTAATGAAAAACATGTAAATTATTGTTTTAACATGTAGTTGTTTAATTTATTATATGTTTGAACTTGCAGATATTCACAGACACCTCATCATATGAAAAAGAGTCAATTGATCACATCCGACAACTTTGGGCTCAATTCTTTTTGCAAAAGGTTGAAGAGCAAGAGAACCAGGAAAAGAAAGATTTAATGACAAAACAGAAGCGATTAAAAAAAACTTATATATAGATATATTTTTGTTCCATGAATGATTTATTGGTACAAGTTACATGAACAAAGTGGTTGAATTTTTTTCTTACATGAATACAATTTTTGTTGATGTATGACTTGGTGCAAGATTCTAAAGATTAGAGAAATGTTTGTTTTGGTTATTTTTGTTTTTTATTGAATATCCAGGAATATATAAAAATATTTGGTTTAATGAAATTTCAAATAAAATATTTTTGAAAAAATTGAGATATTTTACACCCTTCATACACAAAATAGGGTGTAAATGTGTTAAAATTAAATGTAATTATAAGATATTTTACATTTGATATATCAAAAATAGGGTGTAAATATTTGTCATTTTACACCCGTTTGAATTATAATAGGGTGTAAATTCGTTTAACTTCAATGTATGTAGGTGACAATTTACACCCGTTTTATATTAAATAGGGTGTAAATGTCCTAAAATTCAATGTATATATCTACCAATTACACCTTTTTTTATCTAAAACAGGGTGTAATAGGTGACAATTTACACCCGTTTTATATTAAATAGGGTGTAAATATCTTAAAATTTAATGTATATATCTACCAATTACACCCTTTTTTAAAATCTAAAATAGGGTGTAATATATTCTCTTTTTACACCCGTTTTAAAACGGGTGTAAATTCTTCATACATATCTCACCCTTTGAATTTACACCCTATCATAACGGGTGTAATATGTATAAAAAACGGGTGTAAAATCTTCTTTCTGCACTAGTGGTTTGAGATAAGGTTGATGCCAAAGCAACATATGTGGTCGACAAATATTGATTTACCGGAAGAAACTTCTAAACACCTATGGTAGTTTGTAGTAGAATACTTGAAAACTACTCTTATTTGAAGGTCGCCTAAATTTTGCTTATTGATAAATCATGCAAATTTAGATTGATGAAAAACTTGCTAAGTGTCTTCAATGGTTATCCAAGAGGTAGGGAGGGATATGAGATGTTGGGAGTGGAACTTGGAGGATCGAAGTTCATCAATTTCATATGTATTATTTTTAGTGAGTCCCGACACCAGAAGAAGAGTAACGAATCATGGATGAAGCTTTTAGAAATTATGACTGAGAAAACTACATTTTAAGTGGATGTTCCTACTATATGTACTAGCAGTGAGAGGACAATTATAGAGGCGTCTGATTATCATTTGGCTCATAGTGAGGTAAGGAGGGAGATTGTACTATCTAAAAGGAACATGTAGGCTAGCCACGGGTCTTATGCTTTGAATGTGGCTAAAAGATTGCAAAACTCAGAAACGTGGATCTTTATGGAGACGTTTGAAAGCAATGAGAGTCAAAGATGATTGAAGAACTTGTTAGATTACCTAAGTAGAAAAAAGTGATCAGAAGTTAATGGATGCAAGTCGAAAGATCACACTACTATGAATAACATTTTTTGCAACAGTTGTAAAGAAGATATAACCACGATTGAGGGCCCGTGGTAAATAGCGTGTGATTGTGAGTGGGCTACTTACAAACACATTCTACTACCTGTGGTAACGAGCTGGCAAGCGCGCTACATATCAACACGATTGAAATAAACAAGCATAGTGAAATGATTTAAGATCATGGGTTAAATACCCAGCAATGCTATTTTTAGATTTTTTTTATTCTGAATAGCGCGCTTACATATAACAACGGTTGAATTAGCAGATTGTTGTATTTATTTTTTTAATATAACTTTTTTAATTTACATAATTGCCTAATTTTTAACTTGTATTTTTTTGAATCGTAAATAGAGCAAAAATAATAACACAAACCATTTGTGAATAACATCTACAGTTAGTAACTAAAATGGTTCAAAAAATTTATTACAGAAAAATCAAAAAATGCTTTAAAATTCAAAATTGTAATATTACATCCAAACCAAAATTGTACAAAACAACATACAATTTACATATCATTACATCAAATAATATCTACAACATGAGGAACGTTCCTTGTCTCTTGGTCTCTTTACTTTAAACACCTATAATTTCAAATAATAATAATTGTTAGTAAATAAACTTAGAAATTATAACATATACTAAATTATGAATAAACAATAAAAAATATTTACTTGTTAATGTTTCCATATGTTTTATTCATGATCTTTACGAATAGCATGCACATAATCTCTATTAACTTCTTCATGTGAAGTAGGCACTTGTGTTGCGTAAGAAGGAGTCGAAGAAAAATCAAAATTTAAATTATGATTTTCATCACTATGAGAAATGTGTTTTCCTTGGAGAAAAATTGATCACCTTTTGTCAAAAGGGCTAGTTACATAAAAAGTTTAAGCCAATTAGCTTGAGATCTTTCATTTATATAAAAAAAAATTATGTTTGATGAGTAACTTTGAGGAACTTTGATGCCATGCAACCTAATCGCATAAACTTTTATTTTCCTTTTTAGATAGAGTAACGCACGCCATATGCAAAAAAGTTATTTTTTCTCTTTCTTCTAGAGCCAACTAATTTTGTATACCCATCTCCACCATATCCAAACGAGAATTCTTACTATTTTTAGTCTTGCCTCGAATGTTTAGAAATTTCTATCAAACTATCGACCACTTTTTTCTCCACATGCATCACATTAAGACGATGTCTTACATCGAGGCTTGACCAATGGAAGATCAACAAACACCATTCTACTTTTCAAAATATTTCTCTTAACGAGACCTTTTTTAATCTTTCCAAAGACAACCTTAACGTGTTATTCTCGTTGATAAATTTCATCACCTGTTACAGGTTTAAGAGCGATTATAAACTCATGATCTCCGTTAAAAGCCTTATGCAATATACGATAAGGATGATTGGGCTTTAGAAATATTTGATTCCTAAGGTAAACATTCTTTTTTCCAAAAGAAAGTTAGTGAAAACAGGTATTAGATTCAGATATGTTAGAACAAGATTTGGTTATGCATCTATACCTTGAGTTTTGATGATAACAATGTTTTATTTGTGCGAGAACAATTTTGATACCCTAATCGTTTGCTATTGTGTAGCTTTAACAACTAGTTCTGAATTCGAGTTTATGACGTGCAATGTTATCAGTTTCTGAACATTGTGTTCCAAATTCCACTTTTGCGCTTATCATGAGAAGTTCTGAAAGATGGCAAGTTGCTGCTGCAATGTTCTTTTTTGCTTCTGTGTTGATTCACTCATGAGAAGTTTCTGAAGAGACTTTAGGTTGTTGCTGCAATGTTCTCCCCGTTTATGGTTCTGAATGTGACTCTGATCATCAAGCTTTTGAAGAATGACAAGCTTCTGAAATTTTGTTACTTTGCTGAAGATTCTGAAGATCTCAAGCCAGCAATTGAGGTTATCAAGGTTCTGACTGAAGAGTCTGGAGATTCTGAAGATTCTAACGATACTGAAGATCTAAAGCCAGACTAGTAATGTTGTCAAGGTTCTAACTGAAGTCTCTAAAGTTTCTGAATCCAACTGTATGTTTCTTCCTTTCATGTTTCATCATCTATTTATCATAAGCCAATGAATTTGAAGAAAATATCAAAATGGATATGTGATCAAATAGTACATAGTACATATTAAATATTCCTTCCACTACCTAATATCATGGGAAAATGACAGTACTATACATCACATTTGTCACTTCTTTCACCAATCCAACAGTGGAAAGTCGCTCTATTGGTATCCCCATTTTTCCTCCAACGGTATCTTTTCTTATGCTATATAAGTAGGACTTGGAGACTTGAAGAAAAAACTGAGACACACTACAATATTTGACAATTCTGTTTTTACGTGAAAAGTTCTCATTTTTCTACACAGTTTTTCTTTAAGTAACAATTCTGCTTTGAAGAGTAAAATTTCAAAACTAGAAGAAGAAATAGTCTCAGAAGCTTTTGGTACTGATGCGTCATTAGATATTGCAGAGCATTCCAGTACTTTCTAACTAAAAGCATAAATAGAAGCAAAATGGATTCATTAATCTACGGAGTTATCAGAAATGGCAAGAAAGGTTTAGGTTGTACAAAAACTATAAAACCTAACAAAAGTCAGAAGGTAAAACTGAAACCTCTTTATGAGCATTTCGTGCCTTCTAGCACTGAGCTTGATTTTTCTGCACAGACACATAAACTTACAAAGGGTAAGAACTCAGTTCTGAAACCTAAATATCATGCACAAATTTCACTTGATTATCTTGTTGCACAAAGACCCAAATGTGTAATAAACTCTAGAAAAACTAACAATAGAGGACCCAAAAAGTGGGTACCTAAGGATAAGATCATCTATGTTGTAGACATCCTTAGCAACTCAGTTGAAACTCTAGTCATGGTACCTGGACAATGGAAGCTCACGACATATGACGGGCAAAAAGTCTACGTTCTAAGATTTGGAACTTAAGCCTGAAGGCTTCGTTGGTTTCGGAGGAAACCAGAATGGGAAAATCATTGGCTCCGGAACTATTGGCAATGGTAAACTTCCTTATATTACTAATGTTCTTTTTGTCGATGGTTTGACGCAAAACTTATTGTCTATTAGTTAACTTAGTGATAATGGTTATGATATCATTTTTAATCGAAAGAGAAAGAACACCATTTATAAAATGGTACAGTCCTTTTTCACAGAAAGAGAAAGAACAACATTTATAAAATTAGGCTTTCAGATCTTGAGGATCAAAATGTAAAATGCTTAATGTCTATCAATAAGGAGCAATGGATGTCGCACAGACATTTAGGCCATGTTAGCATGAGAAGAATTTCTCACCTAAATAAGATTGGATTATTCAGAGGCTTACCCAACTTGAATTTCGCTTGAGATGCTCTTTGTGAAGCATGTCAGAAAGGCAAGTTTTCTAAAACATATTTCAAAGTGAAAAATTGTTGTTTCTACCTCTAGACCGTTAGAACTTTTGCACATTGATTTGTTTGGGCCAATGAAAACTACCTCTATCAGTGGTCAGAAGTATGGGTTGGTCATCATTGATGAGTATAGTTGTTGGACATGGGTAAAGTTCTTGAAACACAAGGATGAGTCACATTTTGCATTCTCTACTTTCTGCTCACAAGTGCAAACATAGATAGATTGCAAAATAGTCAGAGTCAGAAGTGATCATGGTGGGGAATTTGAAAATAAAAATTTTGAAAATATTTTTGATGCAAATGTCATTTTCCATGATTTATCTTGTCCTAGAACTCCACAACAAAATGGATTATAGAAAGGAAGAATCGTACTTTGCAAGAAATGACCCGCACCATGATCCAAGAGCATGATATGGCTAAGCATTTCTGAGCAAAAGCAGTTAACACAGCTTGTTATATTCAAAACATGATTTATATTAGACCTATTTTGGGTAAGACTCCATAGGAATTGTGGAAGAACAGAAAGCCCAAGATTTCTTACTTTCATCTGTTTGACTGTGAGTGTTTTATGTTGAACACTAAATATAATCTTGGAAAGTTTGATTCTAAGGCACGCAAGTGCTTATTGTAGGATTTTCTGAATGCTCTAAAGGTTACAAAGTCTTTAACATTGAGACACAAATTGTCTTAGAATCAATTCATGTTAGATTCAATGATAAGCTTGACCCTGAAAAGTCAAAGCTAGTTGAGAAATTTGCAGATATGAAGATCAATCTTTCAGAATCCAAGGATAACGATTCTGGAGAAAAAGACTCAGAAGGAAAAGCTAAAGAAGAGTAGACCAAGAACTTCTCATTCTTAAAGGTTTGGTATCTTTGATAGAGCTCACAATAACACCCCCAATCTACTACTACTCAAATACAGCATACAACTGCATAATCAGAGTAAATTAAAGCATGCATACACGAGGGCATCACATTTACTTCTGCCAAAAACAACACATGCCATGGTCACATACAAGTAACACGAATTATAAATCAAAACCAAATAACCAACATGCAAACTCACACAGCGGAATAACATCTCTCTTAATAAATGGTAAATAGTGATGATTCCCATAAATCATCTACCACAAAATATCGTTTTGGGCTCTAAGGCTACTCAACACCAAAACCAACATATCCAAATAACAAGATAAAAGAGAGCACAACAATATCTCTCAACATCAAAAAAAATACAAATAATCCCATTAACCCAAGTGTTACATGACCAGAGCACTATAGACTACCTAGTCAAAACACAACAAGAACTAGCCTCCAAATCTAATCCTTGTGCGAAACACCACTATCTCCGGTACCTGAGCGATTTCACGATAGAACATCATTCCAACAGAAAGGTGAGAATTCAAATCATTATAGAAAAACATAATAGTATGAAATGTATAACAAACATACACATATTATTAGAATTCGTCATGCTTCATACAAACATGCATCATATCATCTTTGTAAATACTAAACAATGTACAAAAGTTATATTTCACAACATATCGATTTCTTGTACATATTGTCATCCATCATCATTTACAAATCATCATCAAATATGTATACAACTTTCACATGATTCCATAATATATACAAGTCACTATTTCATCAGATATATCACAAATATGCACACATATCACATCAACAACACATCAATAATTCGTATCAAATGAATCACCTAAAATCCATGTATATGCATATCTACCAAAATCATATCCACAAAATCATATCACGTAATCACACAACAACAATTCACACCGACACATGCGACTCAATGTGTGATTCAATGCGATATGCATGTGGATCCCATCCGTTATCATTTTCGACTTGTCGAGCATCTCTCAAATAGACTAGTTAACCACCTCTAAAGCTCGATTCGGCCTTAAGCTTTCAAACCCCATTCGGCGTTAGGTTTGGGACAAGCAAGTAATCTACGCGAGATTACCCAACATTGCCTCTTTCATAGACTCATGCTAGTGTAAGTGTGCAACAACAACAAGACTCATGCATTGAATACGATCGCAACCCCTTACTCATACATAAGCATACCACGTCCAACATTTGCACAACATACACCTAACATGACTTCAATCCCAAACAATACATCAAATAACATTCATCATCTCATCACAACACATTAACATAAAACAAACAAGATAATTCATGTTATTCATCACATTCACCAATTCACGTCATCACATACATAATTTCAAGTATTATGTTTCATCACAAAATCCATCTAAAACCATCCAATACATGCCAAAAATTAGAAAACATGTTATTCACATTCACGACACATACAACATACATCCACATTGATTCTTTTGGTTTAATATTAATCTACTGTTATCAAAATGAATCTAACGTTATAGATAATATTCTTAGTTTCGTATCGGTCCAAATAGAGTTACGGTTCAAAAGTTATTGAATTTACAAGTTTTTCATAATCCTGTCAAAACCAGAAAAATTGTTGTTGCGAAAATGCTGTCAAAAATCAGAAAAACTGTTGTTGCGAAAATGCTATTGTTCAGCACGAAATTTCATCATAAAAACTCATTAATTCATCATTTTTCATGAAATAAATAGTTATACAACCTATATATATATATATATATATATATATATATATATATATATATATATATATATATCATATAGCAACTATTAGGATCAAAGAAACAAGATTCTAAACTCCACTAATTTTCACCAAAATCCCAAATCAACCATTTTCAAGTGAAACTCAAACATAGAATTATAGACCAAATCATGTTCTATACACATACCCATTCATGGAATTCAATATAGAAACATCATAACATAACATAAACATCAATTTCATGGATTAAAATATAAACACGTGTTAGGGTTTCTCAAAAATCAAAAATCTCAAATCTTAAGTTCATGATATCTAACCCACATACATTACATAGATTATGTTTACCTATAACCACTTGAAATCTCACCCTTACCTTAGTATAGATGAAATCTCTAGGTCCTTCTTCTTCTAGTTTCCTCTTCTCCTCTTTCTCTTCTCTTCTATTCTATTCTCTCTTCTTCTCATGTTTTACAAAACTAACTCTAATCTCTAAAATCCTTACTATCTTTTTACTCATAATGGGCTTAACCCACTTATCCACCCATTCTAATTAATTAGGCTAATTACTAGACAATTGCTATTTCTACTCATAAAATTCAATTATTCAAATAACACATATATTCAAATAATTCAAATAATCACCAGAACACATATTTAATTAATTATCACACCAAATAATGATTAATTAAAATAAACACCTAATAAATAAATACGGAAATTAAATCGGAGTGTTACAACTCTCCCCCACTTGAAATATTTTCGTCCTCGAAAATTACCTCAAGCAAACAACTCGGGATATGAATCCCTCGTCTAACTCTCAAGCTCCCACGTCACATTCCCACCAGTATGTCCTACCCAAACAACTTTCACTGTAGCGATCTCTTTACCACAAAGTTGTTTCACCTCTCTATCTTGTATCCGCATAGGTAATGTCTCCACGGTCAAATTATCTCTAACCTCAACATCATCTAATTGGACAATATGCGAAGGATCCGCAATGTATTTCCTCAATTGAGACACGTGAAAAAAATCACGGAGATTAACAAGTGACGGCGGCAACGTAATCCGATAATCTATATCACCTACTTTCTCGGAAATCTGATAAGGACCAATAAAACGCGATGTCAACTTACACGACTTCAATGCTCTACCAACACCTGTTACCGGAGTAACTCTTAAAAACACATGATCATCTACCTTAAACTCAAGCACTTTCCTTCTCTTGTCATGGTAACTCTTCTGACGACTCTGAGAAACCTTCATCTTCTATCTGATCATTTTAATATTATCAGTAGTCTGTTGAACGATCTCAGGTCCAACCACAACCTCTCTCTAGATTCGTACCAACACAAAGGCTTCCTACACTTTCTACCATACAAAGCTTCAAATAGAGCCATACCAATACTCGAATGAAAACTATTGTTGTAGGTAAAGGCAAATAAATATTCCAAGCACCTCCCTATTCCAAAACGCAAGCTCTCAAAAGATCCTTTAGCGAATGAATCGTCCTTTTAGTCTGACCATTTGCCTGCGGATGATAAGTAGAACTCAAACATAACTTTGTACCCAAAGCACGTTGCAAACCTTCCCAAAATCTCGAAGTAAACCTCGCATCCCACTGACACAATGCTAGACGGAATACCATGCAAACTGACAATTTTCTCAATATACAACTTTGCAAGTCTCTCCATCGAATATTCCATTCTAATCGGAATAAAGTGAGCAGATTTTGTCAACCTGTCCATAATAACCCAAATAGCTTCATAATTACTCAGAGTCCTAGGTAAACCAGAAACAAAATCCATAGAAATACTATCCCATTTCCATTCAGGAATAGATAACAGTTGTAACAAACCAGACGACTTCTAATGCTCAATCTTCAATTTCTGGCAAATCAAACACGAATACACAAATTCCGCAATCTCTTTCTTCATACCAGGCCACCAAAACAATTTCCTCAAATCTTGATACATCTTAGTAGCACCAGGATGAATACTCAAACCACTATGATGTCCTTCATCAAGAATCCTCTTTCTCAAATCCGAAACATCGGGAACACAAACTCTATCATGACACGTTATGATACCATTCTCATCAATCCGAAAATCACCATATTTACCTTGATTGATCAACATCAATCGATATACCAAAACCAAAATTAGATTTCTGACCTTCTCGAATCTCATCCAAAATTCCACTAGTAAGCTTCAACATACCAAGCTTCACTCCAAAAGAAGTCTCTTCACAAACCAAACTCATATCTCAAAATTGTTCAAGCAAATCCAATTCTCGCACCATCAACATCGACATATGCAAAGATTTCCTATTCAAAGCATCAGCTACTACATTCGCTTTGCAAGGATGGTAATTCAAACCAAAATCATACTCCTTCAAGAATTACAACCATATCCTTTTCCTCATATTCAACTCTTTTTGATCGAACAAATACTTCAAACTCTTGTGATCACTAAACACATCGAATCTCGACCCAAACAAATAATGTCTCCAAATCTTCAAAACAAGCACAACAACAGCTAATTCCAAATCATGAGTCGGATAATTCCTCTCATGCACTTTGAGTTGCCATGAAGCATAAGCTATAACTTGTTGATGCTACATTAACACACCTTCTAAACCCATCAAAGAAGTATCACAATACACAACAAATGGTTCTGATGGATTCGGTAATATCAAAATAGGAGCAGTAGTCAATCTCCTCTTTAGCTCTTGAAAACTAGCTTCACACTATGCAATCCAAATGAAAGCTTGACCTTTCCTAATCAATTGCGTTAACGGCAAAGATAACTTAAAAACGCCTTCAATAAGCTTTCGATAATAACTTGCCAAACCAAGAAAACTACGAATCTCAGACACAGATTTCGACGCTTCCCATTGAGATATAGCCTCAATCTTAGAAGGATCAACCGAAATACCACCACTAGAGATCACATGGCCAAGGAAACTCACTTCCTTAAAACAAAACTCGCTCGAAAGTTTAGCAAACAACTGCTTCTCTTTCAATACAGATAAAACAATCCTCAAATGCTGAGCATGATCCTTTTCACTCTTCGAATAGATCAAAATATCATCGATAAACACAACAACAAACTCATCGAGATATTTATGAAAAATCTGATTCATATACTCCATAAATACACTAGGTGCATTCGTCACACCGAAAGACATCATTGAATACTCATAGTGTCCATACCTTATTCTAAAAGCAGTCTTCTGAATATCTTCAGCTCTCACACGGATCTGATGATACCCAGACCTCAAATCAATCTTGCTAAACACATAAGCACCAACCAACTGATCCATCAAATCATCAATCCTCGAAAGTAGATACTTATTCTTGATATTAACCTTATTCAGTTGTCTGTGATCCAAGCACAACCTCACAGTACCTTCTTTCTTCTTAACTAACAAGACAGGTGCACCCCACAGTGACACACTCGGACGAATAAACCTCTTATCAAGCAAATCCTTTAGTTGACTCTTCAAATCTTTCAACTCATATGGTGACATCCGATACGGAGCCATCGATACCGAACTAGTACTAGGAATCAAACCAATCGTGAACTCAACTTCATGTTCAGGCGGCAAATCACTAACCTCATCAGGAAACACTTCAGGAAAATAACGAACAACTGGAAATTCACCCATTGTTCCATTTTCACTAAGCTTCAAACTTGTCACCAACATAAACACTTTAGCACCATCTCGCACAGATTCATTCACTTGTTGAGTAGACAAGAATAAATCACCTTCCTTCTCTGGCTCAAGAAAAAGAACAGCTTTCGCAAAATAATTCATATAAACATGGTTGGCCCTCAACCAATCCATTCCCAAAATAACATCAAGTTGACTCAATGGAAGACACACTAAATCAACTTAAAAATCTTTATTACAAATACTCAATGGACATTTAAAACAAATAGATGAATTAGTCACTGAACCCATAGCCGGAGTATCAATAACCATGCTTCCACGCATAACAGATAATTAAAGATTCAATCTCTTAGCACAATCCATAGAAATAAAAGAATGCATCACACCAGTATCAATAATAGCAATCAAAGGAATATTATTAATAAAGCATGTACCTCGAATCAATCTCTCCTCAGCAGAAGTATCATCATCGGACAATGCAAACACTTTCCCTTTGGCTTGCTCCTTCTTTGGCTTGTTGCACTTGGTACTAATGTGCCCTTGCTCACCACAGTTGTAACAAGTCACATTTGAACCAACTCTGTAACCAAAAGACTTGTGACCTTTCTTGCCACACTTGAAACAAATCACATCGCCCTTAGGACACTCGGGAGCACGAAGTCCCTCAACACCACATCTGAAGCACTTGACAGGAGTGTGAGATCCTCCCCCACTCGACTTCTTGCCATCACTAGCTTTCTTCTTACCATCATACAGCTTCCCTCGGGATTCCTCTTTTCCTTTCTTATCATGCAAGGACTTGTAATGAGCAACACTCTCGCGGCTATCCTCATCATAGATCCTACTCTTGTTAACCAACTCAGAAAATCTCATAATCTATTGGTAACCCATTCCTTCTTGATATCAGGTCTCAAGCCATTCACAAACTTAAGACACTTGAATCTCTCATCATTAACAGTATTGTAATGGGGACAAAATTTGATCAACTCCTCAAACTTTGCAGCATACTCAACTACGGTACCATTACCTTGCTTCAACTCAAGGAATTCAAATTCCTTCTTTCCATCAACATCTTCTGGAAAATAATTCTCCAAAAAAGCATCACGGAAAAGTGCCCAAGTCACTTCAATGTCATCCTTATCAAATCTCTGAACAATGTTGCGCCACCAATCCTTAACTTCTTTCTCAAGCATATGACTGCCAAACTGCACCTTCTGCGTATCTGAACAGTTCATAACTCGAAAGATTTTCTCAATCACCTTCAACCACTCTTGAGCTTTGTCAGGTTCATGAGCTCCTTCAAAAGTTGGAGAATTTTTCCTCTGGAACTTCCCCAAAGCACGGAACTCATCAGCATCACGCTCCCGATCACCAGCATTCATTGGCAGAATGGCACCAACCAACAGGGTCAATACCGCCGCAAGCGCATCATCATTACTTCTAGCAACCATCTTCCTGCTACACCAACCAAACAACCACAACAACAAGGATTGTTAAACAAACTGTATCGATTGTGTCATACACACAAATCAGATGCAACAGAATCAAACAAATTCATAACCTGGCCGAATGACCAACTGTGCTCTGATACCACTAATGTAACACCCCCCAAACTACTACTACTTAAATACAACATACAATTGCATAATCAGAGTAAATTAAAGCATGCATATACGAAGGCATCTCATTTACTTCTTCCATAAACAACACATGCCATGGTCACATACAAGTGACACGGATTATAAATCAAAACAAAAAAACCAACATGCAAACTCACACAGCAGAATAACATCTCTCTTCATAAATGGTAAATATTGATGATTCCCATAAATCATCTACCATAAAATATCGTTTTGGGCTCTAAGGCCACTCAACATCAAAACCAGCATATTCAAATAACAAGATAAAATAGAGCACAACAATATCTCTCAACATCAAAACAAATACAAATAATCCCATAAACCCAAGTGTTGCATGACCAGAGTACTATAGACTACCTCGTCAAAACACAACAAGAACTAGCCTCCGAATCTAATCCTTGTGCGAAGAACCACTATCTCCGGTTCCTGAGCAATGTCGCGATAGAACATCATTCCAACAGAAGGGTGAGATTTCAAATCATTATCGAAAAACATAATAATATGAAATGTATAACAAACATACATATATTATTAGAATTGGTCACGCTTCATACAAACATGCATCATATCATCTTATTAAAGAATCACATGTTTACCATCATACGACATGGCTCAATAATCCACAAGTATTCATTTATAAATACTAAACTATGTAGAAAAGTCATATTTCATCATCATTTACAAATCATCATCAAATATGTATACAACTTTCACATGATTCCATAATGTATACAAGTCACCATTTCATCATATATATCACAAATATGCACACATATCACATCAACAATTCATATCAAATGGATCACCTAAAATCCACGTATATGCATATCTACCAAAATCATATCCACCCAATCATATCACATAATCACACAAATAACAATTTACACAGACACATGCAACTCAATGTGTGACTCAATGCGATTTGCATGTGGATCCCATCCGTTATCATTTCCGGCTTGTCGGGCATCTCTTAAATAGACTAGATAACTACCTCTAAAGCTCGATTAGGCCTTAAGCTTTCAAACTCCATTCGGCTTTAGGTTTGGGATAAGTAAATAATCTACGGGAGATTATCAAACATTGCCTCTTTCATAGACTCATGCTAGTGTAAGTGTGCAACAACAACAAGACTCGCGCAATTAAGACGATCGCAACCCCTTAATCATACAAGCATACCACATCCAATATTTGCACAACATACACCTAACATGACTTCAATCCCAAACAATACATCAAATAGCATTCATCATCTCATCACAACACATTAACATAAAGCAAACAAGTCAATTCATGTTATTCATCAAATTCACCAATTCACATCATCACATACATAATTTCAAGTATTATGTTTCTTCATAAAATCCATCTAAAACCATTCAATACATGCCAAACAATAGAAAACATGTCATTCACCTTCACCACACATACAACATACATCCACATTAGGATTCTTTTGATAAAATATTAATCTACTGTTATCAAAATGAATATCACGTTATAGATAACGTTTTTAGCTTCGTAACGGCCCAAATGGCACCTCAAACGGAGTTACGGTTCAAAAGTGATTGAATTTACAAATTTTTCAAAATGCTGTCGAAACTAGAAAATTTGTTGTTGCAAAAATGTTGTCAAAAATCAGAAAAACTGCTGTTGTAAAAATGCTACTGTTCAGCACACATTTTCATCATAAAACCACATTAATCCATCATTTTTCATGAAATAAATAGTTATACAACCTATATAGAAACATCATAGTATACCATAAACATCAAACATAGAATTATAGACCAAATCATGTTCTATACACATACTCATTCATGGAATTCAATATAGAAACATCATAGTATACCATAAACATCAATTTCATGGATTAAAACATAAACACATGTTAGGGTTTCTCAAAAGTCAAAATTCCCAAATCCTATGTTCATGATATCTAACCCACATACATTACATACATTATGTTTATCCATAACCACTTGAAATCCCACCCTTACCTTAGTATTGATGAAAACTCTAGGCCCTTCTTCTTCTAGTTTCCTCTTCTCCTCTTTCTCTTCTCTTCTATTCTATTCTCTCTTCTTCTCTTGTTTTACAAAACTAACTCTAATCTCTAAAACTCTTACTATCTTTCTAACTCATAGTGAGCTTAACCTACTTATCCACCCATTCTAATTAATTAGGCCCATTATTAGACAATTGATATTTCTACTTATAAAATTCAATTATTCAAATAACACATATATTCAAATAATTCAAATAATCACCAGAACAAATATTTAATTAATTATCACACCAAATAATGATTAGTTAAAATTAACACCTAATAAATAAATACGGAAATTAAATCTGGGTGTTACACTCACATCTATTGATGAAGCTCTTCTGGATAATGAATGGATTTTGGCAGTGCAAGAGGAACCGAATCAATTCACCAGAAACGATATTTGTGATCTTGTTCAAAAACCAAAGGGTTTCCATATCATTGGAACCATATGGGTTTTCAGAAATAAGCTCAATGAGAAGGGAGAAGTCGTCAGAAACAAGGCTTGACTGGTAGCACAAGGTTATAGTCAGCAAGAGGGTATAGACTATACAAAAACTTTTGCTAAAGTTTCCAAGTTAGAGTCTATTCGTCTTTTAATTTTGTTTTCAGTCAAGCATACATCATTCTTTATCAGATGGATGTTAAGAGTGAATTCTTAAATGGATACATTTCTGAAGAAGTGTATGTGCACCAACCCCTCTGGTTTTGAAAGTTCTTAAAACCCAGATTTTGTTTTTAAACTGAATTTTTTTTATATGGTCTGAAACAAGCTCCCAGAGCTTGGTATGATAGACTAAGTAACTTCCTTTTGGAAAATGATTTTACCAGGGGGAAAGTAGACACAACTCTCTTTTGCAAAACCTTAAGAATAATATTCTGGTTGTGAAAATTTATGTTGATGGTATTATTTTTGGTTCTGGTAATGCTTCGTTGTGCAAAGATTTCGCTAAGTTAATGCAGGCAGAATTTGAAATGAGTCGGATCGGAGAACTCAAATTCTTTCTAGG
This sequence comes from Lathyrus oleraceus, assembly GCF_024323335.1. Taxonomy (NCBI): domain Eukaryota; kingdom Viridiplantae; phylum Streptophyta; class Magnoliopsida; order Fabales; family Fabaceae; genus Lathyrus; species Lathyrus oleraceus. The sequence goes on from NC_066580.1 coordinate 370,585,491, forward strand.
AATCCAGATTAATCAACATTCAGAAGGAACGTACATTCATCAGAGCAAGTATATAAGAGAACTTTTGAAGAAGTTTAACTTGTTAGAATGTAAGCAAGAAAATATTCCAATGCATCCTACATGCATTCTAGAGAAAGAAGAGGTAAGCAATAAGGTAAATCAGAAGTTATTCATAGGTATGATAGGCTATCTCCTTTATCTAACAACTTCTATACCCGATATTTTATTCAGTGTCTACTTATGTGCTCTCTTCCAATCAGGTCATAGGGAAACTTAATTAACTCATGTTAAAAGAATCTTTAGGTATCTGAAAGGTACTACTAACCTTGGTTTGTTTTATAGAAAATCAAGTGAATAAAAATTAGTAGGATATTGTTATGATGACTATACTGGAGACAGAACAGAAAGGAAAAGTACTTCTGAAAGTTATCAATTTCTATGAGACAATCGGATCTCGTGGTCTAGCAAGAGACAATCAACAATTACGCTTTCAAGAGTCAGGTGGAAGATTATCAGATATTTTATAGTAATATTCCTATTCTTTGTGATAATACTTTTGCTATTTGTTTGTCTAAGAATCCTATCTTGCATTCTAGGGCTAAGCATATTGAAAAAATCAATTTTTACGTGACTATGTTTAGAAGGGTATTTTTCAATTAAAATTTGTTGATACTGCCATTAATGGGTTGATATCTTTACAAAACCCCTTGCTGAAGATAGATTCGTTTTCATTTTGAAAAACTTAATTATGGACCTTTGTCCAGAATAAAAAGATGAATTTCAGAATGTTAAGCTTCCAAAACTCTTGATTAGGTTCTAAGAATTTATTTGTTAATTCTGAGACATGAGCTTTCAGAAGTGAGGATGCTTCATGAATCATAAAGGTTTTGATCAGAAGTAACCTTATCAATTTGTCTTCTTGATTTTTATCAATTTGTCTTCTTGATTTTGAACAGTTGTTGCATTTAATGTTTGTCATATTGTTTGATATCGTGTGGTTCTTAGTGGTGACAGTTGTCCCACTTTCTGAGCATGCGTGATAATGGCATGAAACATTGGGTTTCTATATCTTGGGATTAGGTTAAATTCTTTACGTTTCCCTATGAAGATGTTTTCCTTTTGATTTCATCATTGATTTTTTTTTATATAAACCCACTCCAGTCACTTTTCACAATAAGCGCACTTCACTCCCACACTTTCCTTCTTTCAAACATTCAAATACCTTCTCAGCATTTGGTCATCTTCATCTTCAACATTCATCAATGGTTGCTCTTCAGCAGCAACATCAATCTCATATTCGCTCCATTGCTTATGAGAATCATCCTGTTGTGGAAGGGATTCCTAAGTTAACCCTCAATACTCCTGTTGATTAGTTAATGCTTCTCTGTGAATCGATCGTTGGCTTGAAACATCTAAAGGATAATGGCTTCAATTTCTCTGAGATCTTGGAATTCCAAGGGTAGAAGGGATTTTTCGAAAGATTAACTAGTCCAGAATATCCAGTGTTGTGAAGCAGTTTTGGATACATGTTGTTGCTATCAAGGACACAATCTCTTCCTTATTTATGAATAGGAAGATTGTTGTCACTAAAAAATCCATTGTTGATCTTATTTCTCACAACGACCGTGGAAAAAGGGTTTATAACGTCAAATCTGATGTAAGAAGAGAAACTATGGTAGCATCAATTATTTTCAAGGAAGGAACAAAGATGGATGAAGGCAAAGGTCCAAGTGCTAAAGACCTATCTAATAAGTTGAGAGTTTGGTTCAAGATAATTCTGGGATGTATTCATCATCGACCCGGTACAAACTCCTATAATTACATCAACACTAATCAGAAATATATGTCGTTCTTCTTGAAAAAATGGTTCAAATTGGCACTTCCAGATTATCTTGTACAAACTATTTCTAGGGGGGAAAATGGATATACCCATTGAGCAAAATAAATGAGATATCCACTGTGAACTGTTGTTTCATGTTTTTTCTTTGACCTCTGTTTGAGATGCAAAATATCACAAAGTGGTAAATGGAATCAAATATTTAGAAGTGTGTGACCTCATACATTTAGAGGAACTTTTCATTCTTAGAGTGACAGGTCAGGACCATAAGATTTCTTAAAGTGATATGAATATATCCTCATTTCCTTTTGCCAACATCCTGACCATGTTCATTGGGCAATGATAGAAAATTTACTTCATGAATTCCCACACATATTTTCACATTTCTTTGTCCTTTGAACACAACCACTCTATACTAGTACTATATAGAGAGAGCAATAGGAAGTCATTGTCATGAGCAAATTAATCATTTGTTGATTGTATCTTAGAGTTCCTTTGAACGCTTCATGCATGAGACTATCTATTTGGTCTAAAATCCATTAAAATAGATAGTCGCTTCTTCAATGAAGTGTTTGGGGGAACTCTTGGATTCATCCAACACTACTACACATCATTGAATACCAATACCAACAAGTGAGTAATGTGTTTAGTGAAATTCCAGAGTTTAATTAAGAAAATGTTGGTAAATTCCAAACTTTTACACTCTAACATTAAGCGGCACAAATTGTGAATTATGACTATTTTTAATAGGTTTAGGCTATAAAAAATACCATATAACCTTAGATTACACTCTTTCACAAATTTTATTTTTCTGCATATTTTAAGCAACTACACTTTTCTTCAATGCATTCTTTTTTTCTTGCAAAAGTCTCCGTTGAAGCACGTAGTCAATTGTATTTCCAATTACGTAATTCATGTTTTATTTTCATCATTCCTTTATAATTTATTTGTCTTTATTTCTTTTCCATGCCTATGTTTATGAATAATATTATGTTTGTGATTATTATTAATATGTGTGGGTAGACTCTTTTATATTTATAACCATGAGGACTACCTAAACAACAATCTCATGTAGGATCTCAATTTGATGTCTATTTACGAGAAATTATGTGATTGCTCTGGTCTTGTAAGACTTAATGTATACGCCTCTACATAATTAGAGATTGTCTTAGATATCAATTGTATACTTGAATAGTATAACTGATATCCAATCTAGAAAGATCTGACGGTTAAAACGAGGCTACGAAAGTGTCTCTTAACTAACCAAGAAAAACTCTTTTAAATTAGTTTTGCTTAAATGATCTAGAACAGATCATTCCTCTTATAGATGCATAACCTTTTTTATCACCTGAAGATTTAAGGAAAAATATCTTCTTTGATTCCATAGTCTCAACGAATCATTCCTCTTACATAAATGTGTTTATTTGATGTGTCTAATAAAGTAAAAAAGTTATCCAACGTTTTGGTGAAAGACTCAACAACTCTTTTCTCTATTTTCTATAAAAGGAGTTGTGGAGCTAAGAAGAAGATTATAACACTACAAATACACCACAAGACTCTGGACTTGACCTTCAAATAGAATCTACTCTGTCAAATCTTTTAAACTTAGAACATAATAACATTGTGAATATTTAAAAAGCTCTTAAAGTCTTAGAATTTTTCTAAGTTGTATTTTGTTTACACCTCTGATTGTATATCAAGTGTAAGTTATTACCCAAATCTCTTAACAGTTTGTTATAGAGTCCGAAGTCTCTTGCTTGTGTGATTGAGCATTTGAAGTCTTTAGCTTATGTGCTAGAACAAAGAAGTCTCAGACCTGTGTGTTTGAGCAAGGAAGTTTTGAGCTTGTGGGCTTAAGCAAGGAAGTCTCAAACTTGTGTGCTTGAGCAAGGAAGTCTTATACTTGTGTATGTAAGCAAAGAAACTCTCTTGCTAGCGTGCTTAGGCATTTGTAATCAGATTTGGTTATAGTGGAAGTCCCTTGGAAGTACAAGGAGACCGGACTACTCTTAAATTGTGAGAGGAACCTGGATAAATCGTTTGTGTTGTTGCTTTTAATTTTCCTATTTTTGTACTTACTTATTCCGTTTCTGTCAACTCTAATCATTCAAATTAGATTCTGGTTCAGAATCTGATAAGGTCCTTCAGAAATCAAAAATAGTTTCTAAGTCAGACTCTGAACCTTGTGCTCAGACTCTGAAAAGAATGTATGCTCATGAATTCATGGTGATATATACTTTTTGTAAAAAATATATTTAAAATAACCATTTAAAAAAATCAAAAATAACAAATATTTCAAAAAAAATAGCAAAATAACCACTTTTAGAGGAGGATGCGCTAGTTCATCTGGCGCATCCCCTAAGCTAGCAAAGGAGGCACCCAAGGAATTGACGCTTGCATTGGGCTCCTCATGAGGAGACGCCAATAGCATTGACGCATGCATTGACCCTCATGAGGAGGCGCCAATGCCCCTGGCGCTTGAGTGGTTCCTTAAGTGCAGCGCCTGCATGTTGTGTCATCTTGGGTGTCAGCCGTCTTGGCGCATGCCTTTTATGTACACTTGTATAAATACCTCTTGGCGCATGCAATATTTTTCACACAAAATCATCCCCTACTACCATATTTTCTCAAATTCAACCCCACTCACCTTCAAGTTTTGTGTGTGTTAACCATGTCTGCATACATTCAGAAGCGAAATGCCGATGTAGTATTTTTCTCCATTGCAGCTCCGGTACAGATTCGGCTCCGGAACACAAATACGTTTGAACGTCTTAATCGGACGTTGTACAGTTGATTAAAGGGAGAAATTGGAGAGGCTGAAAGGATTAGAAGAATACAATGGCTTGTGTCCACGTTCAACCAAAATAGAGAAGTGCGCGAATGGGTGGATATTAAGACCGACCAAGACGCTCGTAGGATGATGCATTACATGTTCAAAATTGTTTTGATGGTTGTAATCACATAGTTCTTGTATTCTAGTTGTTTTAATTTTTTGTGTTATTGTTTATGTAATGGTACTTTCGTCACAGACGTCTAATATGAAATAAATTTAGTTTTTCATATATTCCAATAGAGGTACATGTGAATTTATCTGGTTGTGCTCGTTCCAACAGTAGGACAGTTATTACGATTGTGACCTGGCTGACGGCATGAACTACATAATCTAACCATTTTGTTCGCTGTGTCCATTTCGGTTCAAATCCGGGTACTGTTTGGGCGACCATTTTTCTTCCTTCGCATGATTTTGTTGTGCCAGACGATGTCCCCTTGATATTCTGGCCAGTAATCCTCTTTTGTCACTACTGAAAAACTAATTTTATAAACATTTAATAGGCTGGTGACTTTGTAAACTTCAGATAGCAAGTAGGATAGATCCCTTCGAACCTTTGAGCATGCTGCAATGACATGGGAGTAGGGCGTACGAAAGGCTTGAAACTTTCCGCAGTCGCACCAACCTCTATCTAGTTCGACTCTGTACTGTCCCATTGGCATGCCCTCATTGTGATCCATGGACTCGACAACACTATACCAACTTTTGTGCGGTCAAACACCGTGACTACATGTGTGTTTGCTTTGGCAGCTTCATGTCTAATGAATTTTATCGAAGCATTACTAAACAACTTCCCAGATTGCAACACTGAACTCCATTTGGAACGTCGACTCTCAAATAGCGCCCCTAGCCTGAAATATGTTGCCTGCACCAAAGCGATTATAGGTAGGTTACATATGGCTTTGAAGACAGAGTTCATTGATTCCATAAGATTTGTTGTCATGTGGCCCCAACGTTGACCGTTGTTGTATGGCCTAGTCCACTTCTCCAATGGAATACTATCGATCCACCGTACTGCATCTTCGTTTGACAATCTTATTTCTTAGTGGTAGTGTTTGAAAGAAGGTTCTGATAATGCGTAACCTGCATTGACAACCTTCTTCCGCAACGTCTTATCTTTGATTTCCTGCATAAAATTCTGAGCAATATGTCTAATACATAACACATGCGTCGAAGGAGGATTTTTCCTGCCATTATCAATGTTATTATATGCATTGATGATTGAAGGGTGTCTGTCGGAGATCAAACATAAGTTAGGCTGAGGTGCAACGTGCAATCGGAGATTTAATAGGAAAAAACTCCATCCCTCAGCAGTCTCCCCTTCAACTAGGGAAAAGGCGATTGGAAAAATGTTGTTGTTCCCATCTTGTTCCACTGCCATCAGTAATGTTCCTTTGTATATGTACCCCACGATCCTTTGATAGAACCATATATTAGAGGCTATGGATTTGGAAATCTCCTCAACAATGTTTCGTACTCGGTGGACTACAAGTTCATTCTTGGTTTATTTGAGCGGTGGAGACCCGAGACCCACACATTTCACCTTCTGATCGGTGAGTGTATCGTCACACTTAAGACGTATACATGTTGTTGGGTCTCCGTATAGATGGAAAGGCCGTGAATGATAGAGTTAACCAAGACAAGCCTATCTGCAATGAATTATTGGGTTCCCCTTTGTTCGACGATGAAACTGAGGGAGAGTCATCCGGTCAAGCAATGAGGCAATGTATAAATTTAAAATACCTTAAACAATATTATGTCAGTATAGTATTGTCCGTAGATTCAACCGAGTACGAGAAAATAACTAAAGTTCGATGTTATATTATGATTTTATTTGATATTTTTTTGTTTCCAGAAAGTACAGGTAATTCAGTAAATATTATGTATTTACCTTTGTTACACAACATTAATAAGGTAAGCACATATAGTTGGGGTTCAGCTGTGTTGGCCCATCTATATAGTGCAATGTGTAAAACTGCAAAAAAGAATACATGTACTTTTTTTTCATGTGTGTATTTGCTACAAGCTTGGGGTTGGTCAAGAATGTCAACGCTCGCCCCGATAAACGAGAACCCATTCATGTTCTTGTTTGCAACTAAGTAAGTCTAACACTTTACTATTTACTTAATTATATTTTATATTACAATTAACAGTAAATAACATTTTTCACTTTTTTTTATCTAAGGTGGTCAGTAAGGGGGATGAACTATAATAGGTGTCCGAAACACGCTATTATAATACTCCTACACAGCTATATTTTAACTTAAAAATACTTATCAAATTATTTTTCATCTAATCGTTTCGTATTGTTTTACAGTATATCTGGAGGCCGTATCTGGGTCTTGATCATGATGTGAACCATGACGATGCTGCAGTTTGGACAACGAAGACACCGATTATCCGATTCACTACGGCGGAAATGCATCAGAGTGATCGGGTTAAACTGCAGTTCGGCATGCAACAACAGATTCCAGAACCTCCCACGTGTTTGGGGAATTGGCATAAAAAAAGGATTGATGCACAATGGGATTATTCTGACTGGAGAGACTTTGCAAAAGAGATGTGTCGTCAATGGAGGAATCGACAACAACCCATCTTAAATGAACCAGCCATCCATGGTGCAAGACCAACTCAACAATATATGGCATGGTTTAGGTCAGTAACAACTCAACAATTTGTATCTGAGCTGCAGTATTTGATGGATCCACGCCAACTAGCTTCGTCATCGTACGCCCCACAACAATTTCCCACCCAACACCAATGTCAAATCACCCAAATCCAACAACCAACCTCACAACATCAATCTACCACATACACAGAACAACTAAACACCCAACCTCGCAACTCGTTCATGCCATCCACCCAACAACCAACCATCCAACGTCGCAATTCATTCATACCACCCACCCGACCACAAAACCAAGAATCAAACCCTGCAACCACAACCGTCTATAGCCCAGATGATTCATATGGGTCACTTCATCGTAGCCCCCCACCTATGACCACTCAAACATCACATCACCAAAACACACAACCATTGTTTAACTATAGTATGCCCCATGAACCATTGCTTCATTTTCAAAACGATTCAATGGCCATATTTGGGCAACTATACCATCCCCAATCCACCCAACCCCAACGACCTAACTACGATGACATGGGCACCGAACTCCATTACGGAAGCGTCGTTGGCCAGATCCCCTCCGGTTATTGGGAATAAATGATGACACATCTGTCAAATACCATTGGAACTTCCGTCGGACCTTCCTATCAGTCATCGTTCGATCAGGTCAGTACACAAAGACCTCAAACACCTCAAGCTAATCGTGGGAGACCTCAGAGACAAACTAACACACCTGGATATGGAACAGGGGGACGTTTTGATCGGGTCGGTCATTAATTTATTGTTAGTCCAATTTAACCAATTATTACCACATGAATAATTTTTTTACATTATTCTTTTTTATTTATGAAATAAACAAAATTAAAAGTTAAAAAATTAAAAAAATAAAAATAATACAAGGGGTGTATGCGCTAAATGAATTGGCGGATACACCACATGCACCACTGAGGCGCCAGGGGCATTGGCGTCTCCTCATGAGGGTCAATGTACGCGCCAATGTTATTGACGCCTCCTCATGAGGAGTCCAATGCATGCGCCAATGCCTTGGACGCCTCCTTTGCTAGTGTAGGGGATGCGTCATCTTTCTAATTTATATCATAAATTTAAGGCACGCGTTTCAAGGATTATATAGATATTTAATGAGATGGTGAGTTGATAAATATATTGATATGAGACTCTAAAGAAGAAATAGAAGAGATGTAACGCATAGAATAGATAATAAAGTATCGTATTTTATGTTAATAAAAAATCATTCATGCTGCAACAACTCTCATTGTATCGCAATACTGATTATATGTTCTTCTTGCATGGTGTCTCTAAGCTTATTATTTACTTAATTATTTATTTGTTACGTGTATACAAGTTTGCACTTTCCTACTAATTAAATTAGCAGTTTTATCATGTAGAAGTGGAGATACATATGCAACCACTGAACCTGGACGGATCATTGAACAAAGGGGAAACGAGACATTCAATATCGAGTAGCCACATGCTATTATTCCATGTTTAGGATTCAAAGATCAGCGCAAGTGTTGAATGGAATCAAATATGTCAAAGTGTATATGACCTCATCATATTAAAACAACAGTGGTCTTGTAGATATTGTAACTTCATTATGCTTTTTCTTGGAATAAAATTAATTATACATTTCTTGATTACTTTTACATGAACTTTATTCATATAATGACATGACCATACAAGAACTCTTAGATTATGAAGAATTTTAATTGCTTTAGCACGATAATGACAGGACCATACAAGAATTTGAGGAGGGACCTTCTCTTAGATTATGAAGAATTTTAATTGCTTTAGAGTAAATTTTTTCGAGAAATATTAAATATGGTGGGAAGAAATCCACAACGCAACAGAATAATCTAATAACTCAATTTTTTCCAAATATCAAATACAATATAGAGACAATCAACAAAATATACCAAACAATAAAACCCAATTTTAGCGTGAAAAAAACTCTGTTAAGTAGGATTATAAAACCATAGGACCCATAGGCCACTTAAATCTCCACTATAACCAAACAATTGGTACAATCAATTTCTTCTCTAATACTAGTTAGAGACATACATCAACATACTCAAGACTTACAATCAATCTCGGAATACAACAAAAAACAAGAGACACAATCTATCAAAACAACCACAAAAACTACTCCTAAAAAAACTACTCGGCAAATAGGTCTAGAAAACTCAAAATCCGATCTCCACCTTTAGAATATACATCTGAGTGTTGAGCACGGTTACCAACAATCAGGACGATCCGACGGTTGAATTATGAGAAAACTCTGATCTCATGAAACTGATTTGTGCTGAATAGAGGCTGAGGTAATAGTATCTTCTCTCTAGCTTTTCTTCTTTTTATCTCTCACACATTGAATGAATGACCTAATTCTATTTGTTGGATTGTAAAAAAGGCTTACACAAACATGAGATACTAACCCACATTCATTTGGTTCACTCCAAATAGGAGGGATAGCCCAACAAACTCCCATGACTGACTAGTTGGAGGCCAACACCAATCCGACTACGTGCGATAAAACTCAAACTTTTCCCTAGAAAAAACATTAGTCAACATGTCTGAACCATTGTAATAGGTTTGAATCTTCTCAAGCTCCATCAACTTGGAATCTAATGCATCATAAATCCAATGATAACGAACATCAATATGCTTCGACCTTGAGTGAAAAGAGAAATTCTTCGATAAGTGAATGACACTTTGATTATCATAAAATAAGACATACGTTTATTGTTTCACACCAAGTTCCATTGCAAATTTCCTCATCCATAACAACTCTTTTGACGCTTCCATGACGGCTATAAACCCGGCTTTGATAGTAGAGAGTGCAACACACATTTGCAACTTTGATTTACAGGCCACGACTCCCCCGACAAAAGTCACTATATACCCCGAAGTAGATTTTTTATCATCTAAGCTTCTAGCTAGATCTGAATCTGTATACCCAACTGACATAGGCTTCTTGCATCCCAAGGTTAACTTCAAACTCAATGAGCCACACAAATATCTCATTACCCACTTCATGACCTCCCAATGATCTTTTCCCATATTTGAGAGATAACAACCCATCATTCCCACATCATGAGCAATATTGGGTCTTGTACAAACCATAACATACATCAAACTACCAACGACCGACAAGTATGGAATGTTCTTAATACCCAACTTTTCTTCATTTGTATATGGCCATATTATATGACAATGCTTGAAATGAGAAACAAGTGGAATGCTTACTGTTTTAGCTGTATCCATACTAAAACTCCGAAGAACTTTCTCCCCCTAAATTTTGATCTCGAACAATTTCAATACCAAGAATTTTTGGAGCCTCTCCTAAATCATTCATAATAAAATATTCACTCAAAGTGTTCTTTAACTCTTTAACTCTTGAAATATCATTTCCAATAACTAGCATATCATCCACATAAAGAAAGAGAATAATGGAATCACCTTCAAAGAAATTTAAAAATAACACATAATGATCGGCCTTGGTCATCTTATACCTATGCTCAATCATCACCGAGTTGAACTTTTGATACCATTAGCGGGGTGCTTGTTTCAAACCATAAAGACTTTATGAATTTGCAAACATAGTCTTGGTTTCCCTTATTTCATAATCCATTCGGTTTCTCCATGTAAATTTCTTCATGTAGGTCACCGTGAAGGAAAGAAGTTTTCACGTCCATTTTCTCTACTTCCAAATCTAGACTAGCATCTAGCCCAAGAACCACTCAAATAGATCGCATATTCACAACAAGAGAAAAAATATTGCCAAAGTCAACACCTTCTAGTTTTTTAAAACCTTTTACCATCAAGCAAGCCTTGTATCTTATTTAATAAGTACACTTATCTTGCTTAATCTGATAAACTCATTTATTCTTCAATGCTCTCTTACCCTTTGGAAACTTCACTAAGTTAAAGGTATGACTCTCACGAAGTGATTGCATTTCATCCACTCCCTTTTTCTTCTCATCCTCCAAAAATTCTTAAAGCTTTTTGGTTCTCCATCATCTATAATAAAAATATACTCATTCGAGGGGTATTGAGGAAGGCCTTTTATCACGAATAGACCGCCTCAACTCACTAGAAGCAACCAGTTGCTCAACACTTTCAACCTTTTGATCAACCTAATTTTCAATAATGTCTTCCTTAGCACCTACATCAATAATATCTAGAATTTAAAACATTATCAACGTTCAAACCCATACCTTGATTTTCAATTGGATCATCTTCGAAAGTGATAGGGATAGGAGAAATAGTAGTTAAGTCTGTATCAACAATTTCTTCGTCTTCAAAAGTAGGATATTTATTATCAACTTTGTCGATGTACTCAATGGTATAACCCTCTATGAATACGACATCATGATTACGAATAAGCTTCTTTTGAACCAGATCAAAGAATTGATACCCAAACTCATCATGTCCATACCCAATAAGCACACATTTCTTCGACTTTTGATCCAATTTCGATCTCTCATCCTTCGAAATATGCACATAAGCCATGCACCCAAACACCCGAAGATGGTCGTAAGAAACATATTTACCACTCCAAATATGATTTGGAACATCAAACTTCAATAGAACACATGGTGTGAGGTTTAAAATATGTACAAACATGCTTAATGCTTCTCCCAAAAATTATTTCGGCAACATTCATTGAGAAAGTAAACATCTCATCCTTTCCACCAAAGTTCTATTCATTCTTTTGGCTAACCCATTTAATTCTGGTGTCTTTGGAGGAAACTTTTGATGATGTATACCTTGATCTTGACAATACTTGTTGAAAGTTCTAACATGCTCTACCCGATTATCGGTTCAGATACACTTTAGTTCTTTCCCCGTTTCTCTTTCAACTGATGCTTGAAACATATTGAATGCATCTAACACTTGATCTTTCGTCTTCAAGGTATAAGCCCATGTTTTCCAATAATAATCATCAATGAAAGCCACAGAGTAATATGCACCACTAAGTGACCATCTCCTCATCGGACCACACACATTAGAATGTACTAAATCCAACACTTGCGATTTCCTCTTTAGTTTGGATGACATAAAGGAAACTCCCATTTGCTTACCCGCCAAACAATGCGAACACTTTCTCATCTTTTCATTGAAAACACCATACAACATATTCCTCTTTGTCAAAATGCTCAAACCTTTTTCACTCATATGACCTAAACGCTTGTACCATAATTTAGATGAGTTATCATTGTCACAAGTGTTGATGTAGCACTTTGAAACCCCAAGTTGGACGATTTGAAAGTTCTAATTCATTTTTCCTTTAGCAACCACCAATGAGCCTTTCTTTATCTTCAACTCATTTCCCAGAATAGAATTATCATATCCTTCATTATCGAACTTTCCAATGGATAAAAGGTTGAATCAAAGTTCTAGAATGTGATTCACGCCTTTGAGAACTAGAGTAGTCTTATTGCTAGTTTCAACACAAATATATTTTATTATGATGACATTATCTTTCCCATTATTTCCCATACAAACAACCCCAAATTCATCGGTCTCGTAAGTTGAAAAAAGATTGCGTCTCGAAGTTGCATGAGTAGAATCACCGTTATCAACCACCCAAACCATCTCATCACATGATAGATTCTCTACACAACTATCATAAACAACAAAGAAATCATCAACAATAGAAACATATATTATTATTGCCTTTTTTTCGTTGTTGTATCTCTTCTTCTTGTTTTCCATTTTCAACTTCTGGCAATACCTTTTTATGTGTCCTTTCCCCCCGCAATGATGACACTCAGTATTAGAGAATCTATTAGAGCCTCCTTGTGATTTACCATGTGATGTCCTACGATTACTTGAACCTCTACTTTGACGTCTCTCCATAAATTTGGTAACTAAAACCTCAGAACATGAAGAATGACCTTTTGACTTATGCCTCAACTCCTCATTCAACATACTACTTTTAGACAAGTTCATTGAGATAACATAATTTTGAGAGGAGTTAGACAAGGATGTCCTAAAAGTATCCCTAGAATTAGGCAAAGTACCAAGAAGTCGAAAACCTTGAATTTTATCATCAAAAGTATGATTCATCGTTGGAAATTGATTTAGAATCCCTTGGAAAGTCTTCAAGTGACTCATCATTGGTGAACCATCACCATACCTTAATGACATTAACTATTTAAACAAGAACAACTTATTGTTCCCCATATTTCTTGAGTATAACTCCTCAAGTTTGGTCCAAAGAGAGTGAGCATGAGTCAATAAGCACACATGAAAAATTATCATCCACCCATTGACGAATGTAACCACAAACTTGTTTATGCAACAAATCCCATTCTTCATCACTCTTTTCATCAGGTTTTTCACTAGATAAAATTGGAAAGTGAAATCCTTTAACATAAACAAATCTTTCATCTTCCCTTTCCAAACATTATAGTTGGATCCATTCAAACTCACCATCCTAGATGTATTAATCTCCATCGTTACACAAATCAAATCACGACTTTGATACCACTTATTGGAAGGAAATCCACAATGCAATGGAATAACCCAACAACATAATCTCTCCCTAATATAGATGGTCTAACTTCTATCTTAGGAGTCTGAAGTAACTCATAAGGATTGTGTCATTAAAGGGAAGGCTGATGGTCAGGCTGTGTAACACCCCTTTTTCTACCCCAAATTACTTAGCATATAATCAGAGTAAATAAGCACGCATATAAACAAAAGGGCGTCACATCGATGTTTTCAAAAACTAAAAGCTTTCAAAAACCAAACATTATTCATCATCAATACACAACACACCTGGTCATTTAAAAATAACACATTTCCATTATCATGAATATTCAAGCATATGCGTTCGCAGCGGAAAATAATGAATACTTATGCATTTCATAAAATGATCCATGTCCCATACCATGATCATCTCTCAATAATCTCTTCAAATAAACATGTTCACAAGTAATAACATAATACGTATCCAAATCAGATATGATTTCAATACCACCAATCTACCCCGTGTTACATGACCAGAGCATTGACTCACTACCTAGTCTCCAAACTAGAATACGGAAGCTCTCCGGCTAAACCTCGAATGAGCTACCTTTACATGCACGATACCCATGTAAAGGTAACATTCAAACAGAAAGGGTGAGAATTTAAATCATTATGAAGAGGTACAATCAAGCACAATGATTAAATCAACAATTAAAGGAATTCATCACACTTCATATAACCATGTAAATAATATTCATCAACATCTATTTCACATGTTTCAAACATCCATCAAAACTCAAGAAGCATAATATTCAAATCCAATATTATATTCCCAAATATACACATAACTACAATTATCACAGAATCACATATTCAGTCAAGTTATGTACCCAAACATCACCAAATTCAATTACCATATCTCATACACACATCACAATCACACCAATGCAAATACTCAATTATCACCTAACTCTAATGTGACTTAATGCATGACATGTGACTCTATGCATGTGGTACCATCTACTACCATGCCTATTTCCAATTAAGGATCAACGTGTGCAACATCTACCACGCCTATTTCCAATTGAGGATCAACGTGTGCAACATCTACCACGCCTATTTCCAATTAAGGATCAACGTGTGCAACATCTACCACGCCTATTTCCAATTAAGGATCAACGTGTGCAACATCTACCACGCCTATTTCCAATTAAGGATCAACGTGTGCTACATCTATTTCCAATTAAGGATAACCGTCTATGTGAAGCCACAATTTCACCACTCCCACAATGAAGCCGACCATGCCATGAATGAATGTACAAATACCAACACATATGCAATTAAGATCATCTCTACCATCTTAACATTTCCCATATCACCATAATTCAACTCTATGAATTATCCACCAATGGTACATATACACATTCATAACAAATACACCATTCACAAATCCACCAATGGTACATATACACATTCATAACAATATATCATTCACGAATCCACCAATGGCACATATACACATTCATAACAAATACACCATTCACATAATATGCAATTAACCAATTCATGTTACCACATGAATAATATCAACAAATAACAACAACTCATCAACATCTTAACATCATCGACATAACAACATAATTATCACGCAATCATATTACAACAATGCAACGATTCATCAACCAAACGTATAACCCAATATATTTATCAATACAGTAAGCATGTGAATATTATTAAAACATATTAACAATCAATACCATGTTTTAGGTATGAGCATTAGCTTTCTAGCGCTTCAAACGCCACCAAAATCGGACTTACGAGTTAAAAGTTATGATCAAAACTGTGCACGAAGGCATTACTAAAAATTGTTGTTTATTAAATTTTTCAACATAATTTTCATCTTCTTCAACCCCCAGAACGTCCATGAAATAATCTCCAAAATTATTTTATTCCTGAAACAAAGTTATAACCCTCTGTTTCAGCTATCCAACGCTTTGAACGACACTCGATTTGGACTTACGGATCAAAAGTTATGACCAAAACGATTTCAACAATAAAACATAAAAGCAGGCCGGGAGTGTGACGGACAGCATGCAGAATTTTCCGCGGTTTTCATCGTTGGAGGACTTCCGGACCTCCGATTTCAATTCCGTAAAAAGCCAAACGTTCAGAAAATTATAACTCACACAATACTCCAAATATATAACGTTAATTTGCAGTTTTAACACAATAAATCACCACAATCAAGCATAATCATCAAAACCTAACAATCCTAAAATCATGCAAATTAGGGATTTTAACCTAAACATACATCTACCCATTTACCTGATCATACTAACCCATAATAATAAGGGTTCCCCCCTTACCTCTTCAATTTTCTGGAAACCCTAGCTCTCCTCTTTACTTTTCCTCTCCTCTTTCTCTATTGCCTTCAAATGATCAATGAATCCTAATTCTCACTCTCTTCCCCTTTATTTATAGTATTCTATTTGGGCTCAAATCATGATACTCCTCATTTAATTAATAGGCCCAATAAGACCTAATATTTAAATATCTCTAATTAGTTCAATTTAAATTAAACTAACACACCTACCCACTAAGTTAATTAATTCAATTATTTAATTACGTGTCATATCAACTAAATAATTAATTAACACTCCAAATAAATAAATACTAAATTTGGGTTGTTACAGGCTGGAGGTCCATATAACTTTGAACAACCTACTAGAGTAATGGAGAACTGTGGTAATAGTATTTCTCATATATCTAAAAGTATGACTAATCAATAACATGTCATAATGTTTGATGAATTGGAAGTAGGTGTATTGGAGTTTGTATCGGACAAGTATGATCTATATGTTGAGGGAATTATGAATGGGACTATGAAAATACTTCAAGATAAAGATTCCCTAAAATTAGGTGTGAGAAATCCTGATGGTGATAACGATGTGTCAGACACCATGTCCAACATGTTTGCTAAATATCAAATGCATAAGTAAGTTGATGGTCATGCCCATGGAGATGCTGAGGATGATAATGACTTAGCTGATGATAGTGGTAATTATCATGATCAAGCCTTTGAATATTTGAAACTCTGTTTAATGAAGCCATGTGTAAGAATGAAAACATTCTTCTGGATTGTGTTACTAATAGCGTGAAGATGAGAGTGATATCAAATAACACACAATCTATAGATGATATGTATCCTCAGAATAATGAAGATTTTGGTCTCATAAATAAGGATGAAGAGAAATCAATAAGTGTGGGTGACAAGAAACATGTTGGACAAGCTAAAAGACGGTGTGATTCTTATAGTAAGGATATTGAAAAGGTCAACATAAGAAACAATGCGGATGGGACGATAAGAAAGACAATACAGTTTGTTCATCAAATGCTGCCTGACCTTTAGGAAGGCATGATAATAGAGGAGAGCTACCTTCCTGAGTTTCAAGCAAAGAAAGTGAAGGACTATTCATGTGATCCCCAAGAAAGAATTTGCAAGGATGTCATTAAAGTTGTTCGAGAAGTACTAGACTACGTGAGAAACATGATGGTAGATGAGTGCTCTACTCAGAGGAAGGTCAAGCAAGTTGCTGAAACAAGTTCCTTTGTAATCATGCTTAATATTTAGAAAAGGCTAAATTGTAATGAGTTTTCATCAAACAATGTGGAAAGAATACTGAAGGGAGTTTGTGTCTATCACAAAAGAACGGGACTTAAAAGGAAGATGTCAATAGAGGCCTTGAAATTTTAATAAGTGATACAAATGTTGAAGAAACTTGGTGTAATAAGCAAGGAAAACCTCATGCTAAGTTACATTGGTGACAATCTATATGAGTGGAAGAGTTTTGTTGACAACATAATATCTTGGGTCAACAAGGAGCAAAGAAGAGTAACTTATCTAATAATGAAGGTTAACTCTCTAAAGTTAGGAGCATTGATAAGAAATTTCTCAGTCTAAAGCACGTGTTAAGAAAGCATAATGTCGGACACGATGTCATGACATTGGTCTGGGACATTCCTGTTAAAGCTGCTGATGGAAATCAATTTGAAATACTAAAGAGTGTCCTTGGTATTTTTACTCTTCATAGTCCATAACAATAAATGCGAGGGATTTTTCCTTGGTTATATTAGGTGTGGTATAACTTGGTTGGTGTTACATGCAAGAAAAATAAACATCTTCCATTATCCTACTTTCAGATAACAGATCCTTCTTCAAACATGAATCAAGATCAAGCTAGTGAGAACAAGCTTGTTAAAGAGATTGATGCTTCATATGTGGTTATCGGTATACTGGAGTCATGGTTGAACAAAGCTGAGGAAGCTAGAGAGGTTAGGAAGTACATTACAATTGTTGAAACGTCTAGTGAAACTGGCAACAAGAAGATTTTGGTTAAGAATCTAAATGTTGAACAAATAAGGATGGTATAGGCTTTTGTGAAGGAACTAATGAATCTAGATAAAACTGATTCAAAATCAGATGAATACTTTGAGAACTGCACGGATTCAACCAAGCATGAAGATTGAAGACTTCTCTTCAGGGATCTTATGATCCTTGTTTGTTGGACTTTTTTTTTCGTTTTTTAAGACCTCTTGAGATTGGGTTATGTAATAATGCTTTTAGGATCTGTTGATGCTAATTTTGGTAGTTTCTTTTCATGTTATGAGTGTGTATGTGCTAAAATAACTCTTGCATGCCTGACTGTGTGTATGTTATTCTCTATGCATACTGACTTCATTAAAGGACTAACCCTTTGTAAAATTATGGCAAAAAGAGGGAGTATTTCTGAATAATTCTTCTAAACTGCTTTAACTTATCCTGCAACGTTTTCAAAATAGCCTCCAATTGTGAGTCGCTTCTAGCTTTCAGACTTAAAGTGATCATCTCAAGTGCAATGACCTTTCCATAAATGAGGGCTTCATATTCAACTTATTTGTTGTAAGCTTTAAAGTCGAACTTCAAATAATTATGTTGAAATAGGTCTTTTGGTCCCTCTAGCACAATTGCAGTGCCATTGCCTTTCACATTTGAGTGGCTCTCCATAGATAGTACCCATGTGGGGGTGGTTTCCTTTCCCACTAGCAAACTGAACTCTGTAAAAAATCATCTAGAACTCATAACTTGATACTTCCTTTGGGAATATATTGGATATCATACTCATATAACTCAACATCCCAAGACAACATCCTCCCTGTGAAATCTGGTTTCTGTAGGATTTATTAAATGGGATAACTGGTTTTCACCATTACTTGGTTCCATTGAAGGTACAGTCTAAGTTTCTTTTGCAGTTATGACGAATGCCAAAGTGAGTCTTTCAATATTTTGGTGCCCACCTCAGTGTCCTTAAACACTTTGCATATGAAGTAGATAGGTTATTCAACTTTATCTCTCTCATGTAAGAGCTCAAAAATCATCGTCTAATCAGTAATAAAGGATGCAAGTAAGGGGGTGAGTCTTCCATTGGGTGTTTCAATACGATCGATGACGTTAGAAAGACTTTTAAGTTAGACAATTCTTCTTCGCACTCGCTTGGCCATTCAAAATTTTATGTCTTCTTCAAAGTGGCTAAGAATCAAATTCCTTGTCACCTTCACAAAAAAGAAAATGGACTTGGGCGACTGAGTTCCCAATTTATTCTTGAACAGCTTTAACACTGAATGAACTCTTCATGTTGATGATGGCTTGACATTTATATGAATTTTCCTAGATAGCATGATCTCAAGAAAGCTCATGCCTGCATGCCATTTGAGCACTTGAATGGGATTAAATATGTATTATACTTCCTGACTCATTCTAGGATGTCCTCTAAATCTATAGCATGACTTTTCCCCTCTATAGTCTTCACGATAATGTAATATATGGAGACTTCCATATTTCGTCCAATCTAATTTGAGAACACAACACCCATAAGTTTTTGGTTGGTGGCTTCGGTATTTTTCATTCAAAAAGGCATCCCTACTACAAATAATACATTTTATAACAAGGATTTCACCTCACCTAACAAAAAATCAAGTCATAAACCATGGACGGGCAACATCTTATTTTATTTTATAAACACCATATATTCCCTTAGTGTATACACATTACCGAGGAGAAAACTAACTAAGGGACACATTTTGTGTTTCTATTTCTTTTATAATGACGCCATTATTTTATTTTATTTATTATTTAAATATCAAGTTACCTATTCCTTCGGTTAGAATACTAACAAAAGGAAAACATTACCCAATTTTGTCTTTAAAAGCATTTTTTTCATTCACTTTTGCCCTAACTTAATCCCTCTGATTCCGCTCTAAACTTGTAAACATCATTCTCCGAGATGGATTGCAAGATGGAAAATTCTTTTAAGGTTTCTCAAGGGTAAGTGTGTGTGTGTGTGTGTGTGTGTGTTGCTGTTGTCACATTCTTTCATTGAAGAAATTGATTTTGCCAACCTTAAAAAAAATTATGCTCTTGCAATCTATCTCACAGAATGGCGTTGTTATTTTTGTCAATTTCACCTCTTTCAGTCCCTTTTTATATTTTGGAATAATTTCTTAATTTTGTCATTGAAGGAAAAAATCAATGATATAATTCCTTCCTTGAATGAAAACATTTAAAACCTATTCCTAATCATATTGAGAAGATATTGCATTTTAAAAAGAAAATGGTGGCTGGTAAGAAATTGTAAGCGATATTCCTTACAATTCACTATTTTCTTTTTGAGCCTATAATAGAAGTAATCTATTCCCTCGGGTGGGTTGACAACCAATGGGAAAAGTTCTAATTTCATTTTATTTTTTATTTTAAAAAATTAACCTATTCCTAAACGTCCATTAATAAATTAACAATGCTCAAGACATTGTCAACATATCCATCCACAAGAAACATCAATGATTCACGTGAAAGCATCACTCCAGTCGATTAGAAGAAAACATGACAATTATATATCTTAGATTCTACATTATAAAGAATAAACATTCCTAATGAAAGAATTTGGATTGAGAAAAAGTGAAACTTAAAAAAACATGGAAACAATCTTTAGGATGAATGGTGTTGGGTGATAATATGGACAAAAAATGTCTAGAAGGGGGGTTAAATAGACCTTTCCCCATAAAAAGACAATTTCAAAAAAAAAAATAGGTTTCATAAAATGAAATCAAATATTTTAAAATACGTAGAAGCAAAACACAACACAAAGAGAGCTTAGAAGTGTCTCAATGAATTAATCTTATAAGAATATTAAAATATATCACTAAAGGCATGATTCTTTCTAATGAAACTTTAATTACTTAACCAAAGTTGCTTTAAACAAAGCGATTCAAAAATCTCTACATAGAACTTCATTCAAAGCATAATTGGATTTATGATGATCCAATAGGTGTGATGCATCATAGACCTAAACTTACACATTAAATCGCTATAAGTAAGGCATAAACTAAATGACATACAAACAATGCAATAACGTAATAACTGTAATAATAGATGCAAAAACTTAAAGGAGATAAGGAAAGAAACAAGAGTACACAGAGAGATATATAGTGGTTCGACGCCCGTCCTTGTTTAGCCTACTACACTCTTAAATGGTGTTAAAACCATCAAAAAATAATCATGATCTTCCACTATTTTTATCAGTTTTCGTGAAAATCATTTTTATTTCAAAGTAATATCAGACAAAATAATTTCCTATATCGATGAAAATACTCAAACTACTAACAAAAACAAGATTCTCAATGAACTTGATCCAATAACATACTCCAAGCTTCCTTTAGGCAACATCCTTCACTGGATCTGACAAAGACTTGTTAGTGAGATTTCCATTAGTTAAGCATTCAATTGGATAACTCCAAACTTCGTCCTATGAAAAATCTTTACTAGACTTCACCAAAGTCTTCCATGGAGTAGAATAAAACTTTTCTATTGATAGATAACATAACTTTAAATTGCATTCAAGAAACGATTCATGCACTTGTTACAAACAAAAAACTTCACAAAAACATTAGATACCCTAATGTACCACTAGTCTCCCTAAAACGCTCAATCTTTAGAGATGAGGGTCCCTAACACTGGATAATGACTAAGATTATAGATAATGAACAATACATAAAGAATCACACACACACACACACACACATACACACACTCACACACACACACACACACACACACACACGCACACACACACACACACACTAATTCTCACAGGATCCACATTATAGGATGTTAATCGCAAAGTATCAACAAGTACATATATGTTGGTGAATAAAGAATAAACACAACGGTTCTCTCAAGTTTCTAGGTACACACACACATACATACACACACACACACTCACTTACTCACACACACACACATACAGACATACAGATACACACACACACACAGATACACATACACACACATAAATACATGTGTGCATGATATAATAAAAAGAGATGTAACTTGTCATGAATCAAACCCAAGAAGTTTTTTTTCAAAACAAGAAAAAGATACAGTGGTGTTGGGAATAGACACACTAGAGAAGGAAAGAAAATTGATATTTTGTATAACAAAAGTTGCATCTTTCTTGTATTATGAAAAAAGTTCATAGTGAGAGATTTATGTTTTTGTATCAAAGAAACAACTATTTAAATATAAGGTGGCAAATTTTGGAATTTTAAGGTTATGATTCAAATCACTATTTAAACCCGTGACTTGAGCCAAATCCAAACCATGGTTTGAGTCATATTATGTTGTGACTCGAGTCATTTGTATTTCATGATTCAGATCAAATATGGCAAGACCAAATTATTGCTTTCTTGGAAAATTGTGATTCGAGTCAAGTTGAACTTTTGATTCGAATCAAATCATATAGTGCCAAAATCCAATTTTCACAAATTGTATGATTCTAATGACATAGTGTACATGATTCAAATCAAACAACTTAACACCTTGATTCAAATGTTCTAACTTGTTATTCAAGCAACACTTGATGAAAAGACAAAAATTAACTTGCAAGGCTAAAAAAGGACTCAAAATTATCATGGACCAACATTCTAATTGATAAAGTAATGAGGGAACTAAGGTACAATAGTATATAGTCATAGAAAACAAAATACAATTAAAAAACGAACAAATTACAAACATGCGAAAATCAAATAGCAAATACAAGCAAATTTACAAAAACATCAAAATTAAAAGATGATATCGTGACTGCAATTTCAGTCTCCCCCTTTTTTATGTTTGGCAAATTTCGAGATATTATTGTTGATCGGCTTGATCAGATCTTATTTGGAATTTGAAGGAATTATATCTGATGTAATGCTTAGCACATAACAAATGATTGTACAATACATTAAGCTCTCATGCCCCCCTACATTAAACACTTATTACACATGAATAGAATTGATAATATCTCAATAACTTCTCACCTTTGACAAATATCAAAAAGAAACAAGTAATGTAAACAAATAAATCTACTATAAAGAAAAATACAACAATTCAAATTCCACATTAGCGAACTAGACAAACACCATAGAAGCTACATACAATTACTACCGCAAAAGACGCAATTTCAAAAAATGATCAAGAAAGAAGTTAGCATAGAGAAATCACATACAACAAATAAAGATACTAAAAAACGTGGCTAAAACTTGCCACCAAGTACATAATAAAAAAATCATAAAGTCAACAACATAAAATAAGATCGGACAATCTCCAAATAATCAATAATTAACATGATGCAAAATGATATCTTATGATATGCATCAAAGGGTCATAAATCTTGGTAAATAAGTTGTATGCGGGTCAGGAGCAAAAACATCAGCTACGGGATAAATTATGGAAAAAAACACGGAACTTCTAATGTATTCCATGGCACCTTTCAAAGTATAAAGTTTGCCCATCACTGTTGCTTTGCTTGCTTTCACTTCTTCCTTAATCTTCTCTCTACCTTCTTATGCTTCCATAGACACATCTTCAATACGGCCTATAGTCTGATCTTCT
Source organism: Lathyrus oleraceus (assembly GCF_024323335.1). Classification (NCBI taxonomy): domain Eukaryota; kingdom Viridiplantae; phylum Streptophyta; class Magnoliopsida; order Fabales; family Fabaceae; genus Lathyrus; species Lathyrus oleraceus. The sequence goes on from NC_066580.1 coordinate 370,609,237, forward strand.
CGGACTTGATTATCAGTCAAAATATTACCGAACCAATCATCAAGTAAGTTTCGTATCAACAACTAACAAACCAGCAAAATGTGAACTAGTTTTTCTAGTAGAATTAGCCCCCTTCTTCTTCTTTGGTTTCATAAACCTATCTTCATAAACTTTCCTTCCGGATTTCTCCAAGTAGAAGTAAGCTCCCTTTGAGTCGAGGTAATACCTAATCATAGAGATAACAAATTCTTTCAAAATTTTTGGAGCTTCCAACAAATTAGCTTCGTCAGACACAATATGATTCAACTCTAAAATCAAATGAACAAATGAGGTGAAGAATAAAGATCTATTGGAGTTTCCTTGCAGTGAAGCATCCTTTCAAAAACTAACCTCACCTAACTAATGTCATTGCAATAGAGAAATGCCCACATCAAATACAAATCAAATTCTTCAGCCCTCACCCAATTTTCTGGCCTCCGATAGAAGATTTTGACAATAATCCAATGAAGGATCCTCGTTTCAAATTTGACTTGGCTTATATGAAAGTTATCCATGTCATATGATCACCAAATATAGACTTTGAAATCAATTTCACAAAAGATAACCTATCATATTTTGATGATTTTTCAATGCAAACATTCATACCAACCGACTTCAAACCGAAGTGAGAAGTAAAATTAGTGTATTCAAATTTAACAATACAATCCTTGAATTTACTTACTAAACTAGTAGGTTTTAACTCTAGATTGCAGTAGAAAGCTTTAACATGATATTATTTCTTGTTCAACCCAATGAACTTAAATAGATTGTGCTTTGAAAAAGGTTGAAGAAACATCACTTTTAAATTGGATTTCTCTTTGACAAAATAGTCTGACTTAATCACTTGTTTAATAATTTTTCCATAAACACATTAGGAGTCCTCTTAGATAGTAGATGTCTAACCTTGTGGCAGATAGCTGGAAGGGTTTGATTATGAGCAAATGGCCTCTTGCAATAAATGGGAGCACCTGGATTTCTTTGGATGCTTGCATATTTGTTCTTGGCTTCTTTTGACAAGGATAGATAGGAGATGTAGAACATGCAACTTTCTTGCATGTGTCGTATGAACTGATATTCGCGGTTGATGAAAGTGATGATACCAAATGATAATTGATTTGAATGGAGAGGTTGGCGCCAAAGGGTTATTATGACAATGAAGATAAATAATGATGATGATGATGATGGTGATGATTTATGATAATGTAAGAATAATTGATGATGAAACGAGATGAGTTTTGAAATTTGGAAAATGGGTTTCGCTTTAAGAAAATTTGAAACTGAGTTGAAATGAAATGGAAATGAAAAAGGTCGTTGAAAATACGTGAAAAGGCGACTTTTGGGTTTTATGATCCGAGTCATGTTATAAGTATGATTTGAATCATGTGATAAAAATTTCAAGTGAATGAACTATGATTCAATTCATGTACAAATACTGACTCAAATAAAATTTGGCAGATTCATTTAAAAATAATCAACGGTATGATTCAAATCATGTTGTAGTTATGATTTGAATCATGAAGAAAATTTTGAAATAATTTTTAATGCAACAATTTTTCTTAATGAAATGTAAAAGTGTAAAATGAAGTTTTTTTTAATGAAAGTATTTTTAATGCATATGCCAAAATATTTTTAATGTTGAAAATATATGAAAATGCATGAATGAATAATGTTAATGCATATGCTATGCACGGACAAAATAAAAATTAAATTGATGCTTGAGACAACTGAATGAATAAAACCTGAAATGCACAAACATAGAACATGCACATATTTCAGACAAACAATACACTTACGCACATACATAATTACAAACACGCATACAACAAAAAGAATAAAGAAGGGTTGGAACGATCATACCAATTCTAACGATCGATGCTCAACTAGTTACACACAAAAACGATTAATAATCAACATCAAGAATAACATAATCTAAGATACGATAAATAAATCATCAAAAAACTGGATACAACTCCCCCTACATGTCTGAAATCCACTATCCGACTCTCCTTCATAAGACTTCAGATGAACTTGTACGACAGATGTTCTAATTATCTTTGATCGACATATCTTGACAATCTTTGAAAATTGATTCAACTCTTTGATGGTTATTAGCATTTTAAGGGACACATTTAAAACCTTGAATATTTGGCCAAGACATTCAACCTTTTTTCCCTAATTTGGCTAAGTCTTTGGTACCACAAAAATGCTTCCATGTCGATAGCATTCACCTTGTCCCTAGAAACCAAAGCTTTTGTCTAATACAATTTAGAAATCTTTTCACCTCTAGCCACAACCAAGTTACCTTTGTTGAGTTTCCACTTTCTAGAACCAAAGTGATTGTCATAATCACAATCATCAAGCATATGCACAGAGATAAAATTAAAGCGGACATCTGGAGTATGTTTGGAACCTCTAAGAAATAATTCAATTCCCATGTTGGTTTGCAAGCAAACATCACAAAAACAAATTACCTTAGATACACCATCATCACCCATCTTTAATAATCCAAAATCACAAGAAGTATAAGATATGAAGAAATCCTTCCTTGGCGTAACATGCAATGTAGCACCATTGTTAACTATCCATATGCTCTCGTCTGATACAAGATTAACATACTCATAATCATGGAGAATAACAAGATCATCACTATTAGCAGTAGTAACACGATCATCATCATTATCTCTCTGGTCTCTTTCTTTAAAATTACTCTTCTCGCCTTTGTTATCTCTTTTTGATTGATAACAATATTTTCTTACGTGTCCTATTACGTGACAATAATGACACTCTAGATTCTTGTATCACGGCTTGGATTGGCTTCAACTATTCTCTCTATCATCCTTCGGTTCCTTTTTATGACTTCTCACCTATTTTCAGTGACAAAGTACCTTGGATTGAGATAAAGAACCTTGTACCTTCCTTCTCATAACCTCATTAAGAATACCGACCTTAACCGTTTCCAAAGAAACAACACCTCTAAGAGTAGAAATTGTGATAGAAACCTGAAACGTCTCCCAAGATTCTTGTAAAAATAACAATAGAAATAGTCCTGAAAGTTCATCATCAAATTTGATACTCATTCCTAGCATATAATCAAGGAGCTCTTTAAATTCACTCAATTGATCTGAAATAGAAATCATTTCTTTCTACTTAAAACTTATGAAACTATTCAACTAGAACAATTTATTATTCCCTAATTTAGAGGCATGTAAGGATTCTATCTTCTCCCACAATTTTTTTTGCATGTGTCTCATTAGCAATAATATTTTTAAACATGATCTTTTACATAATGTCGAATAAAACCACATACATGTTGATGTTCAAACTCTCATTCTTCATCAAACATAGAATCCTACTTTGCATAACTAAAAATCTATAAATGCAATTTCTTCACGAATAGTAAGTCTTTCATCTTTCTCTTCCATAAATGGTAATTAGGACCACTCAAAAATACCATCTTCATCTTTGTATTTGACTCCATTATTCAAACAAGTAAAATAGCCCTTAGCCAATAGCTTTGATACCACTCTAATGGGAAATTAAAATACAATAATATACCAGTATGTAGCGAATATAAAATTTCTCACATTTCTAGGAACCTTAAGGATCAACAACAAATATAAGACGACAAATCGAACAAATAAAGGCACAAAAGAACACCAATATTGTTAACGTGGAAAACCCCTTAATATGAGAGTAAAAATCACGAGTCGTCCAAACCAAAGAAATAAATCCAATATAATAAATTAAGGGTACAAGAGGGTCTTAAACTAATTTAGAAACTAGTGTTAACAACCGTAAATCACAAAGTAAACTAGCTTACAAATAAGAATAAAAAAGTTGAAAAATTTCTCAAATTTGCAACTTCAATGCGAAACAGATATCTCTCACCTCAGACCTTGTTTTGAAATTCTGAACGGTCAAAAGTTAGATACATGTGTTACGAACCTACCCTCCAAAATTTGAGTTTGATCCGACGTTTAGAGAAATGAGAATCGTCGATTTAGTGAGACTGATTTCAAAAAAACGGAAATAAGTTTCTCTCACATTTTTTCACTTTTGGATCCTTATTTTAACTCTATCTCTCAACCCTAAATTGAGCCCCTCTACTTAAATAAATGAGAAAAATAAGCGAATCATATTTGAACATTTCTCCACATATGTAGGGAACTCAAATCCAACAAATTAAATATTGAGTAGTCACACTATATTCTTCCATGTTTTTGCTGTATCCTCTGTTTGAGATGTAAAATAGCATTCAAGTGGTAAATGAATCAAACACAATGAAGTGTGGGACCTCACACATATAGAGGAATTTTTCATTGTTACAGTGACAGGACAGGACCATAAGAAATTGAGGAGGGATCTTTTGCAAAAATACTTCAAATATCATATCCTCATTTCCTTTTGCCAAACATCCTGACCATGTTCATTGTGCAATGATAGAAAATTTACTTGATGAATTCCCACACATATTTTCACATTTCTTTGTCCTTTGAACACAACCACTCTATACTAGTACTATATAGAGAGAGCATTAGGAAGGCATTGTCATGAGCAAATTAATCATTTGTTGATTGTATCTTAGAGTTCCTTTGAACGCTTCATGCATGAGACTATCTATTTGGTCTTAAATCCATTAGAATAGATAGTCCCTTCTTCAATGAAGTGTTTGGGGGAACTCTTGGATTCATCCAACACTACTACACATCATTGAATACAACCAAGTGAGCATTGAGCCTTACGATTCATGTGAGCGCCTTCCTAGCCACACACTTCACCATCCATTCAACTCTTTTGCAAACGTAGCTCATAATCAACAACCATCTCATACCAACATGGAAAGCAAGCTCTTGTTGAAATTCACAACATTTTAGAGGAATTATGACATTAGAATATCCTCAAATGGTCGTAGAAGAGATTGATACCAAGTTAGAATATCCTCAACCTCTTACAAAGGATATCTTTGATGCTCTTTCTTTTGAAAACTTCAGTCATTCACCACTAGAGTTATTTTGCTGCTAGTCCAACCCTCATAATTAGTTGAAATTCTTGAATACGCATATGACTTTCATAGTAGCAACGAAACCCTTAAACTACAATATAAAGTTTTTAAAGTAGTTCTCAACAAGCATAATATAAATTCCGAAACATTACTAAGATGCTTCAATGTGGACATGACTCACGTGGCTAAACTAATCCGGTAGATGTTATGTTGGTATGAGCTTTTCAAAATTTCCAAAATGGGATGAAGATAGGCCATATCAACAAGTCCTTTGTCTATAATGTAGCCATCAACATGGAAAGGTTATGTATTAGGTAAAATGTTACGTAAAAGGAGAAGAAAACAATTCATAAAAGCAAGCCAAAGATAATATGTAAATAAGTGGAGCTCTTTGCAAAAACTTCTCACCAAAGTGTCTAGAAAAAGCTTGATGTAGTTGTTTTTGTAACCCATACTCTACTATAAATAATATATATTATAAGAAAGATTCCACATCATTCAATCTATATTTGAGAAACAATCTCTAGCCGCGTTACCTTTTAAATTTTTCAAAAGACTATTCTATAGGGACCAAGACTCAAAACACACTTTTTGTATTTTTTTATTTTAACTTTTTTAATTGACTGATTTCTTATTTGAGGTTAATGGTATGCATTGTTGATATAAAGAAGTATTATACATATATTTAATCAAAATATTTTATATTGTCAAATCATAATAATATTTTAAAAATAAATGTGTGATGTAGTAGGATACACACGTCTTTCATTGGTTTACAGTATAAAAATATTTTACAATGTCAATGCATATTCTTTTTTCTCTTTTTATTTTTTAATTTTATTTATAATTTATCTATTTTCTCGATTAGGACTTCTAAACTACAAGAATTGTGGTTCATGGACCAGAATTTTTTTAAAAAAAAACAACCATTATTTTAAAAAAAGTAAATTCAAAATAACTAATATTTCAATTTTTCCCCCAAAATAACCACCTTTGAAAACAGATGTGCCAACTGAACTGGCGCATCCATTTGTGAACAAGAGGAGGGGCCAGCATCACTGACGTATGTTTTGGAAGCATTTAATGCTGGTGTCAAGTGAGTTGGTGCATGCATGTAGGCTTTGGTGTATGCGTCACTTCATCTGGCGCATACACCTTTGTATTTTTTTTTAATTTTAATTTTTTTTTAATTTTATTATTTTTTTAATAAATAATGAAATAAAATATTAAAAATAAAATGTATTCATGATATAATAAAAGTTACATGGGATTGACAAAAATTTAATGACCGGCCCGATCGAAACGTCCCTCTATTCTACATCCAGGTGTGTTAGTTTGTCTTCGAGGCCTCACATGATTTTCCTGAGGTGTTTAGGGTATTTGCGTGCTGATCTGATCCAATGATGGCTGGTGTGAAGGTTTGGTGGAAGTTCAGCGATATTTGATTGATGTGTCATCATTTGTTCCCAATAGTCAGGGGGCTCTGGCCAACGACGCTTCCGTAATGGAGTTCGGTGCCCATGTCATCGTAGTTAGGTCGATGTGGTTGGGTGGATTGTGGACTGTATAGTTGCCCGAATTGGGACATTGAATCATTTTGAAAATGAAGCAATGGTTCTTGGGGTGTACTATAGTTAAGCAATGGTTGAGTGTTTTGGTGATGGGATGTTTAAATGGTCATTGGTTGGGGGCAACGATGAAGTGACCTATATGAATCATATGGGCTATAGACAGTTGTGGTTGATGTGTATGGTTGTTGGTGGGTAGAGTTTGATTCTTGGTTTTGTGGTTGTGTGGGTGGCATGAATGGATTGCGACGTTGGGTGTTTGGTTGTTGGGTGGATGGCATGAATGGGTTGCGAAGTTGGGTGTTTGGTTGTTGGGTGTATGTGGTAGGTTGATAGTGTGAGGTTGGTTGTTAGGTTTGGGTGGTTTGACATTGGTGTTGGACGGGGACTTGCTGTTGGGCGTATGATGACGAAGCTAGTTGGTGTGGATCAATCCAACACAGTGGCTAAGACATAAATTATTACGTTGTTACCGACCTAAACCATGCCATATATTATTGAGTTGGTCTTGCACCATGGATGACTGATTCGTTTAAGATGTGTTGTTGTCGATTCCTCCATTGACGACACATCTCTTTTGCGAAGTCTCTCTAGTCGGAATAATCTCATTGGGCATCAACTCTTTTTTGATGCCAATCTCCCAAACATGTCGGAGGTTCTAGAATTTGTTATTGCATGTCGAACTGCAGTTTTACCAGGTCACTCTAGTGCATCTCCACAGTAGTGAACCAGATAATTTGTGTCTTTGCTGTTCAAACTGCAACATCGTCATGGTTAACCTGATGATCAAGACCCAAATATGACCTCCAGATAAACTGTACAACAATACGACACGATTAAATGATAAATAATTTGATAAGTATTTTTAAATTAAAATAGATTTGTGTAGGAGTATTACATCGCCTGGTCCAATATGGTCCAATAGATTGCGATAGACTACTATAGTATGTTCCAGACACCTATTATAGTTCATCCCTCTAACTGACCACCTAAATCATAAAAAATTGAAAAATATTATTTACATTTAATTATAATATAAAGTATAATTAATTAAATGGTAAAGTGTTAAACTTAATTTGTTGCAAACGGGAACATGAGTTGGTTCTCGTTTACCAGGGCAAGTGACGACACTCTTGACCAGCCTCATGCTTGTAGCAAATACGCACATGAATAAAAAGTACAAGTATTTTTATTTTTTTGGCATTTTTACACATTGCACTATATAGATGGGCCAACAAAGATGAACCCCAACTATATGTGCTTACCTTATTAATGTTGTGTAACAACAGTAAATACATAATATTTACTGTATTACCAATACTTTCTGGAAATAAAAAATTACCAGATAAAATCATAATATAACACCGAACTTTAATTATTTTTTCGTACTCGGTTGATTCTTCGGACAATATTATACTCGCATAATATTGTTTAAGATATTTTAAATTTATACCTTACCCCCTAGCTTGACCGAATTACTCTCCCTCAGTTTGGTCGTCACACAAAGGGGCACCCAATAATTCATTACAGATAGAGTTGTCTTTGTTAACTCTACCATTCACGGTCTTACCATCTATACGTAGACCCAAAAACATGTATACGTCCTCAAGTGTGACGATACACTCACCGAAAGGAAGGTGAAATGTGTGGGTCTCAGGTCTCCATCTCTTCAATAAAGCAAGAATAAATTTGTAGTCCACCGAGTACGAGACTATGTTGAGGAGATTTCCAAATCCATATCCTCTATATATGGTTCTATCAAAGGATCGTGGGGTACATATTCATGTACACAACATCAAAAATGCTTTGGGTCCTAATAAAACATAAGAAGAAGTACAATGAAAAGAAGTAATATATAATAAAAACATAGATAAGAAAGATATACGAAATAAATATGAAATAAATAAAAATAGAGTAATAACATACAAATGTCGAGGTATTCTTGAGTGTTCCTCTATGTTTATCACCCATAGTCAACAGAGACATAATCATGCAGAGGTTGAGTGTTGTAGAGCTTGAGTGTGACAGAGAAAGAGTGTGGTAAAGAAAGAGTGTTGCAGAGATTGAATGTTAGTGTTGCAGATGATTAGATGTTGTGATTTGAAGCCCTATTTATAGATGAGGAAGTCTTACTAGTTTTGCAACCTATGCAGCATGTGATTGGATGCATGTATGACATAGTGCAGGAGGCGCCTTAGCCTTAGGCGCATGCATGCAATATTCACATGCAAGGTCACATGTGCCAAGGGAAGTGTCGCATGCATGTGAATATTCACATGCAATAAAGAGACGCCCTTGCTAATGGCGCCTAGGTTGCTTTATGCATGAAGAGGTGCTCATGCTAATGGCGCCTACGTTGCTTTATGCGCATAGGGAATGGGCGCCTGTTTGGACTATTAGGGCCAAGATTCTTGTGAATTTCCTTGTGTGCAGGTGCATGCTTTGTGTGTGCAGAGATTCTACCAGGCGCATGGATTGTGTGTTCTTGTCTCTGCATAGATTCCTTTCATTGCATTGTCTTGTCTGTGTAGATGAATTGCGTGATCAATGCATTCAATGTTTACCCTATTTAAGTGCATGTGAATAACATATTAATGCATTCACCTTCAATACCCATACAGATCAAAAGAAATACTAAAGTTATATTTAAAAAAAGTCTTCCTCACAACAATACATGACATATGCCTATATCAAAGGTGAAATATTTGAGCATCAGTTATTTGATTTTTGTTTTCACAACACAGAGGTAACTCGGTTTAAAATAAATCGACGATCAAATTTTTCACATATGAAACAAAGAATAGAAAAGAAATTGAAGTGCAGTTCTGTGGGACAAATCATCTAAAATAATCCAGTTTGGTTTGCAGAAAACCAGGTGAAGTTTTATTTAAAGAAGATTCGAGATGATGACGATGTTTAACATATGTTTGTCAGTCACGAACAACTTGAGTACAATGATATAGAGTTGTATACATTACCACAACAATAATAAGTGTCTCAATTCATTGATCAATCACAAGTGTTTTGTGAAACTAATGACGACGAACAAGCTAAGGTGAATGTTGTAGATGATGAAGAAGAAGAAGCCGAGAATTTGGTTGATTCAATGGTGAACGTTGATGAAAAAGAGGAGCCATTACCAGCTAGTCATGTATATTGTCCACCTCAACACATGACAAGGTTGAATTTCGGTTTTGATGAACCTTCATCAGATATATGGTACAATCCTTATGTGCAAATGCAAGGATCTTTGAAACAAGGAGACACATTTTGCACAAAAGAAGATTGTGTAAAATCCATTAAAAAATTTCACATGGAACTATCAGCTGATTTCATAGTTGATAGAACTAATGCATTGAGGTACACAATTTATTATCTGAATGAGCACTGCCTTTTCAGGTTGTCAACTTCGTACCGGAAGAGGAGTGATTCTTGGGAGATTGGATCCATGGGTCCAGTTCACACATGCATGCTCATAAACCCAATGCAAGACCATCGGAAACTAAGCTCTCAGTTAATATACGATGAAATATTATATGTCATTGGCGATAATCTGTCGTTAAAAGGTGAGTACAATAATCTCGCATATTGTAGCACAATACCACTACACTCCATCATATAGGAAGGCATGGATAACTAGGATAAAGGCTATTGAAAAAGTGTATGGAAATTGGGAGGAGTCTTACAAACAACTTCTAAAATACCTGTTGGCTCTAAAACAGTATGCTCCAGGGACTATTGTCAAGTTAGAAATGTTGCCTGCGTATACACCGGACGGGATGTGTGCTATTAAAAATGGAATATTCCACCGTCTCTTCTTGGCGTATCAACCATGCATCATATGTTTTTCTTTCTGTAAACCTATTATACAAATTGATGGTACATAATTGTACGGGAAATACAAAGGAACGTTACTTATGGAAGTGGCACAATATGGCAACAACAACATTTTTCCAATCGCCTTTGCCCTTGTTGAAGGGGAGACTACTGAGGGATAGAGTTTTTTCCTAAGAAATCTCCTATTTCACGTTGCACCTCAAGCTAACTTATGTTTGATCTCCCACAGACACCCTTCAATCATCAGTGCATATAATAACATCGATAATGGCTGGTAGGATCCTCCTTCGACGCATGTCTTTTGTATTAGACATATTTCTCAAAATTTTATGTGGGAGATCAAAGACAAAATGTTTCGGAAGAAGGTTGTTAATGCATGTTACGCATTATCAGAACCTTCTTTCAAACACTACCACGAAAAAATAAGATTGTCAAACGCAGATGCAGTACGGTTGATCGACAGTATTCCATTGGATAAGTGGACTAGGGCATACAATAACGGTCAACGTTGGGGCCACATGACAATAAATCTCGTGGAATCAATGAACTATGTCTTCAAAGGCATCTGTAACCTACCTATAACCGCTTTGGTGCATGCAACATATTTCTGGCTGGGGGCGTTGTTTGAGACCATATGTTCAAAATGGAGTTCAATGTTGCAATCTGGGAAGATGTTCAATGATGCTTCAATGAAATTAATTAGACATGAAGCTGAAGATGAGAAAAACAAGAAAGGGGGGGTTTGAATTGTTTGGAAAAATAAGCGCTTTTCAAAATAAAAACCACACAATGATTTTATACTGGTTCGCTTATAACACAAAGCTACTCCAGTCCACCCGGCCAAGGTGATTTCGCTTTCAACAAGGACTTAATCCACTAATCTTGAAAGATTACAAACAACGTCTAAGATAAAAATCTCTTAGCCCTCTCAAGTATACAGACTACACAGAGTCACTTGAGGAAATCAACAAACAATAGATGAAAGATTTTATGTAATCTAGAGTGCTTCTAAGAAAGCAAAATATTACAATAGTATGAACAAAGTGATTCACGTTATAAGCAAAAGCTTCGTGAAGATTTAGAGAGCAAGAAGGTTTTCTCGTGTTGATGTTTCAGTATGATTTTTCCTTGTATGTGTAGTGTTTGAAATGTTGATTTGCAATCCTTTATATAGATCAATGAGGTAGTAGTTGAAACTGATGAGTAATAAGATGAATTTACGCCATAACATAAACAGCTTCTGCAGGATAACTTTTTCTCCTTGAAATGACTACTTACCACAAGTAGTATTTTCTTTATTGAAATTGGAGATTAACGTCTCTTTCTCAATTAGGAAATCCATTTGCAAATCTTTTCTTGACTTCAACGTTACTCTTTCATGATTAGCAATTCCATGCTCAGAGTATTTGTGTTTCTGGAGAAACTTGGATTTTGTATCTGATGTTGATCTCTTGTGAGTTCAGATAGCGCTGAGAACTTCTGGAGCTTAGAGATAGCGTTGTTCAGAGTCAGAACATCTAGAGTTTACTTCTTGTTCAGATGCTTCTGATATTTTGTTGTTCTTGCTCAGAGTTAGACTTTCTTGAACGTGTCTCCACTTCAGATGCTTCTTATCTTCTGATAATTTGTATCTGATCTGGTTCTGTATCTGATGATATCATCAGATTTCTTCCTTCTTTCTTTAGAATCCTGCACACTTAGAAACTTTTCGTTAGGGTGCCATTTTTGGTTTCATCCTTTGTTATCATCAAAATCAAGGAATCTGTTGTAGAACAATTTTTGTTCTTACAATCTCCCCCTTTTTGATGATGACAAAACAACCTTAATTAGCAGATGAAACATGAATAATATTAGATCAGATAGACAGAAGCTCCCCCTGAGATAGTGCTAGGGAGTTCAGAAGTTCTTACCAGAGCTTACTTCTAAGTAACGAGATTTCTTGATACCTTCTGCAATTTCTTAAGTCCAGGTTAGGTGACTTTATTTTTTAAGAAAAATATGTTTGCAGAATGCTTAGGTATTTAGACAATATTTTCATCAGAGCTATTAATAATTTCTCCCCCTTTTTGTCAGAATCAAAAAGACATAGTAAAATAAATAAAGAGAAAAACAACTGAAATTCATATAAAAGCACAAAGGCAACAAGAAAACATCAGATTCAGAGAGAGAGCAAAAACAAAGACAACAGGCAAGCAAAAATAAATCCTAAGTGCCTAAGGGTTCGGAGGCGGAGGCATTCTCTGAAGCAACATTGCAAGCATGTTCTGGATGTTGTCGTTGACAGTATCTTGCTTGTCCATTCTGGCCCGGAGTTCATTCTGATCTTGCTTGAGTTCTTTCAGAGTCTGAAGAACCATAGGGATCACAGAAGAGGACTCCCCCAGAGTCAGAGCCTGCTGAGCTTCAGCTTCAGCAGCAGCTTGTGCTTCTGCATCCGCCAGAGCCTTAGCTTCAGCTTCCTTTTCCCTTAGGATTTCAGCTTCCTTAGCAAGTCTTTCTTCTTCTAGCCTTCTTGCTTCTTCTGCTTCTCTTGCAAGTCTCTCCTGGAGTCTTGCCTCAGCATCTCTGATGTAGCCATTTCTGACTTGTTCAGATATGCTCTTCAGTCTAAAAGACTCAGAGGTCATCCAGCCAATGACTCTGTTCCAGTGTGTCCTTACAGATTCAGGATCATCACTGACTTCAGAGTTAGTGGTCAGAGACTTGACCTTTTGTACTGAAGCTTCTGCTACCTGCATGATGGCTTCCTCAAGGGTAGGTGTAGAAAGTTCAGGTTCAGGTTCTGGTTCAGAGGTATGAGGTGGAGAGTTTGGAGGGCTGAGATTTAAGGTTTGAGGTGCAGATTCTGATTCAGGTTGAGGTTCAGATTCTGCTTCTGGTTGAGGTTCAGATGTTTGAGGTGAAGCATAAAGAGGGTTTAAATCTAAAGGTTCAGATTCTGGTTCTGGGGCAGCGGAGATGTTTGGTGGGATGATATCAGAGGTGTGGGGGTCAGAGGGTTGAGTTTCAGAAGGTATGGTGGTTGTTTGTTGTGGTGGAGGTGAGGTTGCTTCAGATTGTGTTTGTGTTTGTTGTGAAGCAAGTCTATGAGCATAAATTGTGGCTATGGTTGGGGAATCAGGATCAGAAAATTCTGGGTCAGAAGAGAGGGAAACATATGGGGGTGATTCTGGTGCTGAGGATGATGAAGATGAAGTGCTTTGGTGGGTTTGTTTAGGTTCAGAGGGAGGTATGAATGTACGGGCTATATTTAGAACTGGTGTAGGTTGGGAGGTTCTGGTGATTGAGGGTGAAATATCAGAGGTGGTATAAATAGGTTGTGAAGAGAGAGGATTAGAAGAAGCCATAAGAGGATTAGAGGTAACAGGAGGAACAGACGTACCAGTAGAGATATTCAGAGGAGCTGAAGATTTGCTTCCAGAAGTTTCTCCAAGTCTGGCCTTCTTTGCCTGTGGTGCTATCTTCTTTTCAGAAAGACCTCTCTTGTATCTGACGAAGTCTTCTTCAGAATCCAGACAGTCGTCGAGGCTGAAATCAGAGATGTCAACACCATCATCCAGCAGACGCTGAAGATAGATAGCAACAGCATCTCTGGGTTCATTCTTGAAGAACCTGGCCAGGCCATGAGGCATCTTCCTCTGATCTTTCAAACAATCCTAGGATGTGTCCAGAGTGGGTCTGACTTGAATCTTCTTAATTATCCCCATACTCTTGAGGTTTCTGGCATTCAGAGGCTTCCCAACATCTATTGCCAGATCATCCATCAATTTGGTCTTTTCCAGATGGTCTACCAGTCCATGCTCAATGAAGACGTCAGATAGCAATCTTCCCAGAGGAATGTAGGATCTGGGCTTCATGTTATTTCTGGTTTCTCTGACCGAATCTCTCAGATATCTGAAAAGGAGAGCAGGGAGGCAGATCTTCACACCCTTCTGAATGTAGTACAGAATGCATTTCTGGTCTGCATTGATGTAGTCAGAAGAGTTAGAGGCTGGACGGTGGTGAATGGTTCCCAGAATTATCTTCAGCCACACTCTGAGGTTCTGGTGCAGCTCCTTGTTCTTTGAAGGATTTCCTTCAACGTTGGGTTTGAAGATTGTTGGGTTGATAACATCAGTAATGCGCTTTGACCTAGGAGGGATGTTGTAAATCCTTTTTCCTCCACTTCTCTCCATGTTCAACAGAGAGGCAATAGACCCTTCAGTAATAACAATCTTCACCCCCAGAACATATGAGACGATGAAGTTGTCATCTGCATCTGCAAATCTCCAGAACTCCTTGACGAGAAGTGGGTAAATAGGACCATAAAGTCTTTGGAAATAGTTTTCCCACCCTTGTTGACGAAGTTCTCCAGTTAGATCAACGCCATTTCTTCTTAGGTTGTCGAAATCAACTAATGATTCACACAACACGTCCAAACCTTCAAAAGGGGTTGAAAGGTTGATATGGCGTTCACGGTCAAGAACGTGAGGTTCTTTGTAAACAGGGGTGATAGAGACGCCTGTAACCGTTGGAGTTTGAGTGTTTGAGGTTTGAGCAGTAGAACTAGATTCCATTTGTTGAGAGAAGTTAAAGACTTCTTGTTGTTGAGCGTCCATGGTGAAGAAGAAGATGAAGATTGAAGAACTTGCAGAGAATGCTTCAGAGAGTTTTAGGGTTTTAGAGAGGGTTTGAGAGTGAGTGAGAGTGATAAGTGTGAAATGTGAGAAAAGTGTTTATATACTCTAAGTAAAACACATGCAAAACGACACACATTCCAGCGTTAGCACAAAAATCAAAATAGCACGCTTGGGGGGAAAAATGATTACAGCTAATTAATGAATGTCTAATCCCAACAGTACGCACACTGCTCTAGGAGATTTCAAACGTTCTGACCTTTGATTTCTTTTGACAGCTGTCTAGAAGTTCTAGGGTTAGACGCTTAGAGCTCCACGTGTTGATGTATCTGATCTTCAGGAATACCAAAGGATTGGTTTCTGAAGATTTCTAACTCAGATATCTTCTTAACTTGGTAGAAGTATCAGAGTCAGAGGCAGAAGTGTATTTGTTTTTATCAGAGTCTCATTTTACTTTTTCAGAGCCATACTTCACTCAGGGCAATTTTTAATGTTCATATGTTCTAAGATAAAAAGAAATCTATCTTCAGCTAGAGGCTTAGTAAAGATATCTGCCCATTGATGTTCTGTATCAATGAACTTCAATGTTACTATCCCTTTCTGAACATAGTCTCTGATAAAATGATGTTTTATTTCTATGTGTTTGGCTCTGGAATGTAGAATGGGATTCTTACTTAAACAAATAGCAGCAGTATTATCACAGAAGATAGGAATGTTACTCTCAAAGATTTGTAGATCTTCTAGCTGATGCTTCATCCAGAGCATCTGAGTTGTGCACAGTGACGCTGAGATATATTCTGCTTCTGCAGTTGATAGAGCAATTGTTGATTGTCTTTTGCTAGCCCAGGATATCAGATTGTTTCCCAGAAGCTGGCAATTTCCAGAAGTGCTTTTTCGTTCTATTCTATCTCCTGCATAATCTGCATCACAATAACCCGAGAGTCTATACTCTGATGTTTTCTCATACATCAGGCCCAGGTTAGGAGTTCCTTTCAGATACTTAAGAATTCTCTTAACTGCTGTTAAATGAGATTCTCTAGGATCTGATTGGAATCTGGCACAAAGACAGACACTAAAGAGAATATCAGGACGAGTAGCAGTCAGATAGAGAAGAGAGCCTATCATACCTCGATAGAGCTTCTGACAAACCTTGTTGCTTACCTCTTCCTTTTCCAGAATGCAAGTTGGGTGCATGGGAGTTTTTGCAGAGTTGCATTCAGTGATATCAAACTTCTTCAGAACGTCTTTAATATATTTACTTTGATGGACGTACGTGACTTCTGGAGTTTGATTAATTTGAATTCCCAGAAAGAACTTTAGTTCTTGCATTAAACTCATCTCAAATTCTGCCTGCATTAACTTAGAAAATTCTTGGCAAACAGAGATATTAGCAGAACCAAAAATAATATCATCAACATAAATCTGGCATATCATGAGATCATTATTAAGGTTTTTACAGAAGAGTGTAGAATCAACTTTCCCTCTGATAAAATTTTGTTCCAGAAGAAAATTGCTTAATCGTTCATACCAAGCTCTGGGAGCTTGTTTGAGTCCATATAAGGATTTCTTAAGTTTAAAAACATGTTCTGGAAAATTTGAGTTTTCAAAGCCTGGAGGTTGATTGACATACACTTCTTCTGAAATATAACCATTAAGGAATGCACTCTTGACATCCATTTGATATAATTTAGTAGAATGATTAATAGCAAAAGATACAAGAAGACGAATAGATTCTAACCTCGCGACTGGAGCAAAAGTTTCATTATAATCAATACCTTCTTGTTGACTATAACCTTGAGCTACCAGTCGTGCTTTGTTTCTGACAACTTCTCCTTTCTCGTTCAGCTTGTTTCTGAAAACCCATCTGGTTCCAATGACATGAGTGCCTCTGGGTTTAGGAACGAGATCCCAGACATCATTCTTTGAGAATTGATCTAATTCTTCTTGCATAGCTGCCACCCAGTCGTTATCCTGAAGTGCTTCATCACAGGACATAGGCTCAATCAGAGACACTAGTCCCAGAGGAGTATCTTCAGAAGTCCTGAAGGTAGATCTGGTTCTAACAGGTTCATCCTTGTTTCCCAGAATCAAATCTTCAGAGATGTTGATACGGCTTTTAACTTTCTTTGGGATTTCTGGAGATTTAATTTCTTCAGAGTTCTGAGTGACAGTTGCTTCTGGAGTTTTATCAGATTCTACCAGAGTGATCTCTAAGTCTGCAAACTTTTCAACTAGCTTTGACTTTTCAGGGTCAAGCTTATCATCAAATCTGACATGAATTGATTCTTCCACAATTTTGGTTTCTGTGTTGGATACTCTGTAGCCTTTAGAGCGTTCTGAGTATCCTAACATAATACCTTTCTGTGCTTTGGAATCAAACTTGTTCAGATGTTCTTTAGTATTTAATATAAAGCAAGAGCATCCAAAAGGATGAAAATATGAGATGTTGGGTTTTCTTCCTTTACACAGTTCATAGGGAGTCTTTTCTAGAATAGGTCTTATAGAGATTCTATTCTGAATGTAACACGCTGTATTTACAGCTTCTGCCCAAAAGTGCTTTGCTACATTAGTTTCATTGATCATGGTTCTGGCCATCTCTTGGAGTGTCCTATTCTTCCTCTCTACAACTCCATTTTGTTGTGGAGTTCTAGGGCAGGAGAAATCATGGGATATTCCATTAGAATCAAATAATTCTTCAAAATCTTTATTTTCAAATTCTCCACCATGATCACTTCTGACTCTAATAATTTTAGAGTCAAATTCTTTTTGCACTTTGGAACAGAAACTGGTGAATACAGAGTGAGACTCACTCTTGTGCTTTAGGAATTTTACCCATGTCCAGCGACTGTAATCATCAACAATGACTAGTCCATACTTCTTTCCATTAACTGATGCTGTTTTCACAGGACCAAATAAGTCAATGTGAAGAAGTTCCAGAGGCTTAGAGGTAGAAACAACATTTTTCTTTTTAAAAGATGTTTTTGAAAATTTTCCTTTCTGACAAGCTTCACACAGAGCATCTGAAGAAAACTTCGGTTTAGGTAGGCCTCTGACTAACTCAAGTTTAGTTAGCTGAGAAAGTTTCCTCATGCTAATATGGCCCAAGCGTCTATGCCATACCCATTGCTCTTCGTGAACTGACATTAGACATTTAACATTTTGATCTTTTAAATCAGAAAGATTTATTTTGTAAATGTTGTTTTTCCTCTTGCCTGTGAAAAGGACAGAACCATCGTTCTGATTAATGGCTTTACATGTTTTTTGATTGAAGATTACATCATAACCGTTATCACTTAATTGACTTATGGATAACAAGTTATGCATTAATCCTTCTACATAAAGAACATCAGATATAGAGGGAAGAGTACCATTACCAATAGTTCCGGAGCCTCTGATCCTTCCTTTCTGATCTCCTCCGAAACCTACGAATCCAGCATCTTTAAGTTCCAGGCTTTGGAACATAGACTTTCTTCCCGTCATGTGTCGCGAGCATCCAGAGTCCAGGTACCATGACTGGTGTCTGAACTTTGCTGCATAGGATATCTGCAACATAGATAATCTTATCTTTCGGTACCCAGAATCTCTTGGGTCCTTTTAGATTAGTTTTCCCAGAGTTTCTTATAACTTTGGGTCTTCTAGCATTTTTAAATTTGTGTTCTTGTGTGTGTGTGTAGTGATATGAAAAAGGAGATTTAATTTGGTCACTGGTAGAAGTTTTATCTTCCTTAGGATCATAACCAATTCCCCTTTTATTGTTCTGACTTACTCCATAAATCATGGATGCCATAATACTCCTATCTATTCCATTCTTCAGAAATTCTTGAAAGGCTTCTTCATATTTATAAATAATTTTATTTGAAGTTTGTGGTGCTTGAGACAACGCTTCTTCTAATTCTAAGTTATTTCTCTTAGCTCCATCTCTTTCTAATGTTAAAGATCTAATCGTATCTTCTTGTGCTAGAATTGTCATCTCAAGTTCACTACACTCTTCAAATTTTGCTTTAAGACAGCCTTTAATGTTTTTAAACTTTTGTTTTAATTTCTGATAAGAGGTAAGAGTTTCTGACAAACATGATTCTAAGTCAGATCGAGAGAGTTCAGAAAATACCTCTTCAGATTCTTCATCTGAGCTGCTGGATGTGATAGCCATAAGTGCTACGTTGGCCTGTTCATCAGAGTCAGATTCTGATGATCCAGATTCACTATCATCCCAGGTGGCCATTAATCCTTTCTTTGTTCTGAAGGTATTCTTCTTGAAGCTTTCTTTTCTAGGGTTGTCTTTCTTTAGCTTGGGGCATTCATTTCTGTAATGACCTGTTTCTTTACATTCATAACAGGTAATATCTTTGTTAGATTTACCTTTTGAAGTTGATTCAGATCGATCCCCTCTGGGTCTTGGCCTTCTGAAGTTGTTGTTCCTCTTTTTCCAGAGTTGCTTAACTCTTCTGGTTAGTAGGGACAACTCTTCTTCATCATCAGAGTCTTCTGGTTCAGAGTCGTCAGCATCTTCAGTTTCTGCCTGGAGAGCTTTGGTTCTGTCAGGTTTCCGTCTTTCAGATCTGGACTTTAGCGCTACGGACTTGTTCCTTTTCTGAGGCTCATCTTCCTCTAGTTCTATCTCATGGCTTCTGAGAGAACTGACAAGTTCTTCAAGGCTGATATTGTTCAGATCCTTTGACAGCTTCAGAGCAGTAACCATAGGTCTCCATTTCTTTGGCAGACTTCTGACTATCTTCTTAACATGATCTGCAGTTGTGTATCCTTTGTCTAGCACCTTGAGACCTGCAATAAGAGTTTGGAATCTAGAAAACATAGCCTCTATAGCTTCGTCATCTTCCATCTTGAAGGCTTCATATTTCTGGATAAGCGCCAGAGCCTTCGTCTCTTTGACTTGGGAGTTTCCTTCATGAGTCATCTTCAGAGAGTCAAGTATATCTTTGGCTGTCTCTCTGTTGGTGATCTTTTCATATTCGTTGTATGATATAGCATTTAGAAGTATTGTTCTGGCCTTGTGGTGATTTTTGAAGATACGTTTCTGATCTTCTGACATCTTATTTCTGGGAACTTCAGCTCCATTTTCTGAGACTGGAGGTGTGTATCCATCTGTGACAATGTCCCAGAGGTCAGCGTCATAACCAAGAAAGAAACGTTCGATTCTATCTTTCCAGTAATCAAATTTCTCTCCATCAAAAACAGGAGGCTTAGCATTGTAACTATCTCTTTCATTTGAGTGGGCCATGGTTTTTCTCGTACTGGATCTCTCTACACTGTTAAGTGTTTGATTAGAAAATCAATAACAGAGCCGGAGCTCTGATACCAATTGAAGGTGAGAAAAACAAGAAAGGGGGGGTTTGAATTGTTTGGAAAAATAAGCGCTTTTCAAAATAAAAACCACACAATGATTTTATACTGGTTCGCTTATAACACAAAGCTACTCCAGTCCACCCGGCCAAGGTGATTTCGCCTTCAACAAGGACTTAATCCACTAATCTTGAAAGATTACAAACAACGTCTAAGATAAAAATCTCTTAGCCCTCTCAAGTATACAGACTACACAGAGTCACTTGAGGAAATCAACAAACAATAGATGAAAGATTTTATGTAATCTAGAGTGCTTCTAAGAAAGCAAAATATTACAATAGTATGAACAAAGTGATTCACGTTATAAGCAAAAGCTTCGTGAAGATTTAGAGAGCAAGAAGGTTTTCTTGTGTTGATGTTTCAGTATGATTTTTCCTTGTATGTGTAGTGTTTGAAATGTTGATTTGCAATCCTTTATATAGATCAATGAGGTAGTAGTTGAAACTGATGAGTAATAAGATGAATTTACGCCATAACATAAACAGCTTCTGCAGGATAACTTTTTCTCCTTGAAATGACTACTTACCACAAGTAGTATTTTCTTTATTGAAATTGGAGATTAACGTCTCTTTCTCAATTAGGAAATCCATTTGCAAATCTTTTCTTGACTTCAACGTTACTCTTTCATGATTAGCAATTCCATGCTCAGAGTATTTGTGTTTCTAGAGAAACTTGGAGTTTTGTATCTGATGTTGATCTCTTGTGAGTTCAGATAGCGCTGAGAACTTCTGGAGCTTAGAGATAGCGTTGTTCAGAGTCAGAACATCTAGAGTTTACTTCTTGTTCAGATGCTTCTGATATTTTGTTGTTCTTGCTCAGAGTTAGACTTTCTTGAACGTGTCTCCACTTCAGATGCTTCTTATCTTCTGATAATTTGTATCTGATCTGGTTCTGTATCTGATGATATCATCAGATTTCTTCCTTCTTTCTTTAGAATCCTGCACACTTAGAAACTTTTCGTTAGGGTGCCATTTTTGGTTTCATCCTTTGTTATCATCAAAATCAAGGAATCTGTTGTAGAACAATTTTTGTTCTTACAGAAGCTGCCAAAGCAAACATACACGTGGTCATGGTGTTTGATCACACTAAAGGTTTGTATAGTGTTGTCGAGTCCATGGATCACAATAAGGGCGTGCCGATGGGACAGTACAGAGTCGAACTAGATAGAGGTTGGTGCGACTACGAAAAATTCCAAGCCTTTTGTACGCCCTGCTCCCATGTCATTGCGGCATGTTTAAAGGTTCGAAGGGATCCATCCTACTTGCTATCTGATGTTTACAAAGTCACCAGCCTATCAAATGTTTATAAAATTAGTTTTTCCATAGTGGCAAAAGAGGATTACTGGCCAAATATCAAGGGGACATCGTCTGGCACAACGAAGTTATGCGAAGGAAGAAAATGGGTCACCCAAACAGCACCTGCATTCGAACCGAAATTGATGCGGCGAACAAAATGATTAGATTATGTAGTTCATGCCGTCAACCAGGTCACAATCATACTAATTGTCCTTGTATTGGTACGAGCACAACCAGATAAATTCACATGTGCCTCTGTTTCCATATATGAAAAACTAAATTCATTTCATATTATAAGTTTGTAAGGAAATACCATTACATAAACAACAACAACACAAACAACTAAAACAATTAAAATGCAATAACTAAGCGATTATAACCATCAAAACAATTTTGAACATGTAATGCATCATCCTATGAACGTCTCGGTCAGTCTTAATATCCACTCATTCACGCACTTCTCCATTTTGGTTGAACGTGGACACAAGCAATTGGATTATTCTAATCCTTTCACCATCCACAATTTCTCCATCTAAGCAATTGTTCAACGTCCGATTAAGACGTTCAAATGGATATATATTCCAAAGTCGAATCTTTATCGGAGACGCAACAACGGAATAGATTAAATCGGCATTTCTCTTGTGAATGTATTCATACATGGTTAAAACTCACAAACTTGAAGGAGAGTGAAGTTGAATGAAAGAAAATGTGGTTGTAGGGTAAGAGTTGTGTGAAAAATAGAGTT
Source organism: Lathyrus oleraceus (assembly GCF_024323335.1). Classification (NCBI taxonomy): domain Eukaryota; kingdom Viridiplantae; phylum Streptophyta; class Magnoliopsida; order Fabales; family Fabaceae; genus Lathyrus; species Lathyrus oleraceus. The sequence goes on from NC_066580.1 coordinate 370,631,679, forward strand.
GTGTGAAAAGTATTGCATGCAGGGCGAGGTATTTATAGAGGAGTAAGAAAATGCATGCGCCAAAGGGCTAGGCGCCTCACATGTCAAGACATGTAGGCGCCACAAGCATTGGCACCACCTAATGGGCCAAAATGCATGCGCCAGCTCACTTGGCGCCAACATTCAATGCTTCCAAAGCATGCGCTAGTGATGCTGGCGTCTCCTCCTAATGCAAAATGGATGCGCCAGTTCATCTGGCGCATCCGTTTTCAAAGGTGGTTATTTTGGAAAAAAAATTGAAATCTTGGTAATTTTGGATTTTTTTTTAAATAGTGGATATTTTAAAAAAAAATCCATGCACCAAGCATACAAACCAACCTTTTGTATTTTTGCTTTTATTTTTTTCTACTGACTTCATATTTTTTATTTATAATTTATCTATTGACTCGATTGGGACATCCAACCGAGAAGATATCTCTTTTATATGTATTTATCTAAAATAGACTCTAACTTTTCATTTACTCTTCAACATTCATTTCATCTTTATTCTCTTGCAAAAACCAAACGATCTCTTAAGAAAAACATATCTAAATGATTTTCATCTTCATAATATTATGGAAAAGTGATTTTACATCGGTTAGAAAATGGTTTTTATTTCTATTTGACTGGTGAGGTAAAAAAGCATGTCACAGAAAGAAGCGTGCCAATGTTGTTCAAGTGTGAAAGTAGTTATGATTTTCTACGTAAGGTTGATTTTAATTTTGAAAATGATTTACAATGTTTTTTTGTTAAAAAAATTATTTCCATTTTTTGTTAAAATGAAAATGATTTACAAATAAATGAATGGAACTCGAATTGAATCAAACTCTTCAAGTATATTCTTCTCTCTTTCTGCTTCTCTTTTGCCTTCTCTTCTCCTCTTATTTATTTAACTTCAAGTTTAGAAATTTCACAAAGTTCGCCTTATTTGGTTTAAATTTTTTTATTTAAAGTATGATGGTTATTATGAATGAGACTAAACTTGAATCAAATGGTTTTGACTCATTATTGGAATATGGTGACAAGAAATAAGCATGATACCAAATTTGGTAAAACAATTTGAACCTGATGAAATTCAAAATAGTAGTGATGTAATAAGCTCATGTACAAACCATGAAAATGGGATTTGAAATAATCATAGAATTCAAATATTGAATAAAAAATCAATTTTGAACTCCTTTTATTTTCCTTCTTAAATTATTCATAATTTGTATATGAAGAAGCCAATAGGATGTCAAATGCAACAAACCAACTTAACTTTAAATTATCTTGACCTCAAATTATTTTTTAATTCTTTTCATATATAATGAAATGATGATGCAAAATGCCTAAATTCCTTAATGACATGCATATGTTGAATGAATGAAATGAGAAGGGGAAATTGGGGTATCACATAACTCAAGGTATCTACATTACCACATGCATGTACAATTCTTTGTTAATTGATGATCGTATCCTATTAAAGGGGAAAATCACCTTGGTAATTGAAGAAGAAGATGATGATGATATTTCCTTCTTTTTCTTCTATCGATATGCAAGATCATCTTCAAGCTTTTTATCGACCTTCCCAATTTTGTGTCCAACTTGAAGCCAAGGAATTTCATTCTTTCTCTTCCATTATTCTTGATTAATTATGAGTTGCTTTTAATGTCCTCCTTCTCCATCAATGATCATCGATTGCTCCATAAAATGGTTCTCGTTGTTAGCTTATATATAGCCTATCATATGTACTAATAATTATTCATTCATTTTTCCTTGTTTGTGGATAATGTAATATAAATAGCACTAACCACTTTCTGTAAAATTTAATCAGTTTTCATAACAATTTTCTGTTATTGCTTCTTCTTCTTCTTGAATGAGTCTTGATTTCATTACTCCATATGAGCATTACTGCATCTTGTCTTGCCACTGCATTGCTTCATATGAACATTGACATGGTATCAGAGCTTCACTAGCTCTGGTAGCCATTGTTCTTCCTCTTCCTTCTCCATTCGACTGCATTTATGTTCTTTTTTTGGCAGATTCTTACTATCTCTTCATCTCTATTTTCATGGCTAACCAGAGCTTCACCGATTTTTCCATAACTTCATCGAATCCGTATTACCTGCATCCGAATGAAAATCCTTCAATCATCCTCGTTTCACCTCTTCTTGATGATAAAAATTACCATACTTGGGCGAGATCGATGCACATTGCGTTAATCTCCAAGAACAAGGATAAGTTCGTTGATGGTACACTCACAAAACCTCCTGTTTCTGATCCCTTATACGCCCCATGGATTCGGTGTAACACAATGGTTCTAGCATGGATTCATCGTTCTATTTTTGAATCTATTGCTAAGTTTGTGTTGTGGATCGAAAGCGCAGCTGGCGTATGGAAGAATTTGCAGCTCCGTTTTTCGCAAGGTGATATTTTCCGCATTTCAGATATTCAAGAAGATTTATACAAATTTAGTCAAGGTTCTCTTGATGTTTCAAACTATTTCACCCAATTGAAGGTCATGTGGGATGAACTCGAGAATTATCGACCCGTACCAGCTTGTTCTTGCGCCATACCGTGTTCTTGTGGTGCCATTGGTTTAATTCAAAATTACAGAGAGCAAGATTATGTTATCAGGTTTCTTAAAGGATTGAATGAAAAGTTTACACATTCCAAATCTCAAATAATGATGATGCAGCCCCTTCCCACCATTGACAAAGCTTTTTCATTGGTGATTCAACAAGAAAGAGAGATACACTATGCAGGGTCATCCATGGTCATTCTCACTGCTTCAACCAATGAAGAAGCAACTGCATTTCAGTTTCACAACTCTCATTCAGGACATGCTAATGGCAAGAATGGTCAGTTATTCAGAGGCAAGCCACAAGGTGGAGCTCGAGCACACAACCGTGTTTCCACTCATTGTGGTAGAACTGATCACACAATTAAAACTTGTTTCCTCAAGCATGGCTATCCACCTGGCTTCAAAGGTAAAGGTAAAACCCAATATTCTAATACTTCAAATCAGACTGTTGTTGTATCTGTTCATGCAGGGTTAGATGAATCTCAACCAAGTTTTGGTTTTACACAAGATCAATACAACAACATTTTGGCCTTAATCCAACAGTCCCAGCTCACACCTCAAGCCAATTCCATATCCTCATCCCCCTTTGGCCTAAATTCTCATGCTTACAATGATCATGGTAAGAACCCTAATCTATGGATATTTGATATTGGTGCAACACACCATATTGCCTATGACTTAGCCTCTTTAGAATCATATAAATACATAATTCCAGTCCATGTTAGTTTACTAGATAGTTCTCAAATTGTTGTTTCTATGTCTGGTAGCATAGTTTTATCTCCCACCCTCACTCTTCATAATGTCCTCTACATTCCCACTCTCCATGTTAACTTACTCTCTATTGCTAAACTTGTCAATAGCAATGACTGTCAGGTTAACTTCACTACTAATTCTTGTACCATTATGCAGAACCATTCTAAGGCAGTGATTGGTACAACTAACCTACAAAGCGGATTATATGTACTTGATGCTACTCCTCAATCACAAGCCCTTCATTCCAATGATGCTTCCTCTTGTAATCTTTGGCATATAAGATTAGGCCACATCTCTAATGATGGTTTGAAATACATTTCCAAAGCTTTCCCTTTTACTCCTTATGTACACAATAATATTCCCTGCGATTCTTGTCATTTTGGCAAACAAAAGAAACTTTCATTTCCAAACAGTACCACTGTTGCTTCTCTTTCTTTTGAAATACTACATGCTGACTTGTGGGGGCCATTTGCCACCACTTCTACATTGGGCCATAGATATTTTTTAACTTTAGTTGATGATTATACTAGGTATACATGGACTATATTCCTCAAAACCAAAGATCAAACAAAGAATAGTTTAATATAATTTGTAGCATACATTGAGACTCAATTCAAAACTTCTTTGAAATGCCTTAGATCTGACAATGGATGTGAGTTTGTTACCCTTAGTAATTTCCTCCTATCTAAAGGTATCATTCACCAAAAGTCCTGCATTGAAATACCCCAACAAAATGGGGTAGTAGAGAGGAAACACTAACACATATTGAATGCATCTAAAACCCTTTTGTTTCATTCTTCAATTCCATTAAACATGTGGAATTTGTGCATCCAACATGCCATACACCTCATAAACTGACTCCCTACTCCCCTACGGAAACTCAAAAGTCCTTATGAATTGCTACATAAACATCCTCCTATTCTCATCCACTTAAAAACCTTTGGATGTTTGAGTTATGCTACCTCATTACAAGCCCACAGAACTACGTTTGCACCTAGAGATAGAAAAGTTGTTTTTCTTGGTTTCAAGGAAGGGACTAAGGGATATATTCTCTATTATTTACAACATCATAATATCTTTGTGTCCAGGCATGTAGTTTTTTATAAAACTTACTTTCCCTTTAAAACTTCTAACACATATGCACATGAACCTGAAAACACCACTCTTATGGTCTGTCCCACCTATGATGATCCACCTATTCAACCTATTCCCTCTTCCACAACTCATGACAGGCTTTCACCTCAATCTCACATTCAGCCTGTTGTTGGTACACCTTAGCAGTTGGTAATTAATGACCATTCCCACCTCACTCCAACTTTACAACCTGTCATGAATGACTCTACACAAATGTCCCACTCTAGTCCTTTGTTGGATGCACATAGGTCTGCTACTCAAACTATTCCTATCAAAACCTCTTTAACACCTTTACCATTACCTAATGGACAATCCCATGTTTCCCCTGCTATACCCACCACTACACAACAGCCTGCTACAACTGTTTCCCCTGCTGTACCCACCACAACACAACAACCTGCTACAACTGAACAACCACATGTCCCTTTACCTGAACCAGATCCAGCAAATAATGCATAAATTTTACATAATCAAAATTCTACTAGAGTTTCTCATCCTCCTAGTTATCTTGCAGATTACCATTTCTATAACACCATACGTTATTCTCCTATCTCTCTTAACACCAAACTAAAGTCTTCCACTGTTGCATATCCCTTATCCTCTGTGTTGACCTATGATCATTGTTCTCCCTCTTATAAACACTATTGCATTTCTATATCCTCTCATGTTGAACCAAAGACATTTAACCAAGCCAATAAACATGACTGTTGGAAGAAGGCAATGGATGTAGAGTTGTTTGCTCTTGAGGAAAACCATACTTGGCAGATTATTGATCTACCTCATGGAAAAACACCCATAGACTGCAGATGGGTTTATAAAATCAAGCATAAGGCAGATGACTCCATTGAAATATTTAAATCCAGGCTTATGGCAAAGGGATATACACAAATGAAGGGTATTGATTACTTTGACACATTCTCTCATGTAGCCAAAATTACTCTAGTCAGAGTCCTTTTATCATTAGCTGTTGTTAAAGGTTGGCACTTAGAACAGCTAGACGTGAACAATGCTTTCCTTCATGGTGATTTACATGAAGAGGTATATATGACTCTCCCTCCTGGTTTATCTTGTTATGGTGAATCTAAGGTGTGCAAACTGCAGAAGTCTTTATATGGCCTCAAACAGGCCAGCAGGCAATGGTACTCCAAATTATCCACCTTCCTTATCTGTCTTGGATACACACAATCCCAGGCTGACCATTCACTTTATGTTAAAAAGGTCAAACATGAATTCACTGCACTACCTGTTTATGTAGATGATGTGGGATTGGAAGGTAATTCTTTGTCTGAGATTCAACAAGTCAAACATATCTTGAATCAAAAGTTTCGAATCAAAGAACTTGGTCAGCTATGTTTCTTAGCAGCAAAACGCTCTGCAGTTCCCTTCAACCCAACCCTGAAACTTTCAGCTGATGAAGGCAATGTTTTGGAGGATCCTTCTCTATATAGAAGGTTAATTGGCAGGTTGATTTATCTCACCAACTCACGCCCTGACATTGCATTTGCAGTACAACATATGAGTCAATATGTATCCAAGCCACGTGCTCCTCATTATCAGGCTGCCATTCAAATTCTAAGGTACCTCAAATATGTCCCAACTAAAGGCATTTTCTTTTCCTCCAACAGCAAATTACACCTTTTTGGCTTTGCTGATTCTGACTGGGCTAGATGCCCTGATACCAAGAAATCAGTCGCTGTGTACTGTGTAATGTTAGGCTCATCTTTACTATGCTGGAAATCCAAAAAGCAACACACGGTTTCTCGTTCTTCCACTGAGGTTGAGTATCGTGCGTTAGCGTCTATCACTTGTGAAATACAATGGTTACATTTCCTATTTTGAGATTTCCTAGTTCAATTTGAGCAGCCTGCATCTGTGTTTTGTGACAGCAAGTCTGCAATTTACTTGGCGCATAATCATACGTTTCATGAACGTAGAAAACACATTGAATTGGACTGTCACGTTATACGGGAAAAGATCAATTCAAAACTTATCCTTCTTCTTCCTATATCTACACATAACCAGTTGGCGAACATTTTTACTAAACCTCTTCATTCACCATCCTTGAAGAACAGTTTGGTCAAGTTGGGAGTTTGTACCATCCACTGCCCAACTTGAGGGGGGTGTTAACTTATATATAGCCTATCATATGTACTAATAATTATTCATTCATTTTTCCTTGTTTGTGGGTAATGTAATATAAATAGCACCAATCACTTTCTGTAAAATTCAATCAGTTTTCATAACAATTTTCTGTTATTGCTTCTTCTTCTTCTTGAATGAGTCTTGATTTCATTACTCCATATGAGCATTACTGCATCTTGTCTTGCCACTGCATTGCTTCATATGAACATTGACACTCGTATATGCAAGCAAAGGTGGGTTGTATGCTAGACAAATCCATTATTTACTCTCCATTAAATGTGTGAAATAAGTAAATGAAGAAGATAGGAGAAAACAATGTAAATGAGAGAAAATGACGTTTTGAATGAATTATGATTTTCCTTCCAACATAACCTTACTTATTCATGTGAATTTCCAATATTACCATTCACTTAACAAGCACAAATCTTTATTCTACTAACATTTATTCAATAAGTGGATTAAAAGATCCATTGTTGTATAAATAATAATTAAGTCGTCAGTTCACTTGATATCTCACATGAGACCACTTAGAGTTTACCAAAATTCCCCTTAGGGGTAAAATGACTATTTTATCTTTGGACTCCAATTTCTTTCGGTTGGAAAATAGATGACTTTAAATAAATGTTCAAGGTTGGCATGTTATAGTTTTTTTTTCTTAATGTGGATCATTCTAAGAATCAGAAACCTAATCGAGAATGAGAGTACGTTGATCTTCATAATTTGATTAAGTGGTGAAACTCAATAGAATGCCTTGATCTTCAGAATTTGATTAAGTGATGAAACTCAATAAAATGTCTTGATCTTCAGAATGTGTTAGGTTAAACGTTTGAAACTTTGAAATCAAATCCATGATGTGAGGATATGAGGGAAGAATCAATGGGTTTGATTTTAAGAAAGGGTCGAGGGTTTGTTTTCTGCGCGCCAACGTTGTAGTGGATATCGATCATTCGCTTTCAGGGAAAAATCGATGGTTTCTCCTTTGTTTTCTTAGTGAGAATGCAGTAGTAATGCTTTTATGGGAAGAATCAAAGCCTTATTATGATATGAGAAAAGAGATTGGATAGCATTTCGAACATAAGCGTGAGAGCTATGGCAAAGAGAAACACGGTAGGGTTGCGATTGGTTGGAAATTTGAGACTTGGTGTTTTCTTTTTGTTTGATATACTCCCTCTCCAAATTTGAGACTTGGTGTCTTTTTTGTTTGATATACTCCCTCTCCATTTGTCTCATAAAAAATGTCACATTTAACATTTGTTATTTTCTTTCACTATTATACTCTTATTTATTAACTTTCACTCTTTTCAACAACTCCATTAATTGTAATAAGTAAGGGTATTTTAATAAATGATACTATAACATTCTAGGACATTTTGCCTCAGATTTAATAATTAACATTTATATAAGTGTGTTTACCTCTACAATTTGAGCTTTATTTAACTTTGAGTTATGTACTTGTCTCTATTTTCATGTTGTTTCTCTATTGCAGATTTGGTAGTTAGTAAATTCTTGTAGCGCAAAGAAAGATTTGTGGACCATTGGGTTTTGTCGATGTACATTAGTAAGTTGTAAGTTTGTGCCTTGGCATATGTGAAAGATTATTTGCTTAGGGTGTGAGAACCCTGATTGCTTTCCTTTAGGAGGGAAGGAGGTGTCTATTTGTTTTCTACATTCATCTCATATATTTAGTTTCTTGTAGTAGTGTATCGATTAGTACACTGTATTGAGCGTGTTATTGGTATTTCCCCACTGGGGCTTGTGATCGGTAAGGCCAATGAGATGCGTTTATCTTTTTGTATTATGCTTTGTATCATAAAGGATCATTCACAGTCCAAGGGTAGGATCCTCATTTCTTCTCCCCGAGGCTTGAATCGTATCAAGGTGTACATCTCCAAGCTCCACCGTCTACGCCCTTGGATTGGTTAGATCCATAAGGAGGTACACCAGCTAAGCATGCCGCAAAAGAAAGAATAGACAAATATTTTTATTCATAATAAATTAAATTTTTTATAATGAAACAATAGAATAACTAGATAAGTAATCCTTCAACTATACACTACTTTAGCTTGGGTATGGGGTTACGACTAGATTCCTATGACCTAGGGTATGGTTGGCCAAAGGTGAAGTCCTTTGAGAGGCTCGTCTCTCGATCTTTGCAAAAGTTGCCCGACCTGCTCATTTCATCTAGTTGTCTCGAATGGATTCCGGCCTCTGTGGAAACTATCTCACTTGTTGGGCGACCCGAGGTTGTCGTTTGTTCATTATTTTTGTTCTTTGGTCGAATCTATTTCTTGATGCAATGGTCGGGATCATATGAAGAGGTAACTTTTCAGAAGGCCGCCACCAAGATCATTTGTTCTCCTGACCTAAGTGATGAAGAAAAAATGAAATAGAGTCGGCTGATTCTACCCTGACGTTCTTTATATGGCCTGAAGAGTTCTTGCTCGATGGTCGGAGATCCTTTGGTACATATTTGAGGTACTTTGGTACCAGATACATGTTGACCATTAACTATGCACTGGTCGTATATTCTACGTTGGCACGAGGAGTAACATGTCCGCGGAGGGAGATAGAAGTTGTGTTAGATTGGAAGATGGACCATGAAACCCGACATGATCTCCAAGGAAATTGTCCTTTCCGATGCTTCCAGTGTGGATCTGGATTTGGATCTAAGATCCTTTCTTCTTCTTTGTGGAGTTCCAAAAAGAAGCCGAAGATCAAGAGATTCGGTGTATCGTCATTGAATCGATAAGTAACTTGGTCGAATGCGAAGGATCTCCGCTTTTAATTCTGTATGTTATCAATTCGTTGACCCGTAGAGGTTACAAACCGATAAATCGAAGTTTGGATCTGAAATCGTAGAAATTTCAGGAATCGAAAATCAAATCCCGCAGACGAAGTCACAGTTCCGTTTAAGAACCAAAAGCGAATGCAACTGAAGCTCTTGAACAGGTGGTGTCTATTTCCATTACGGTGGTATGGGGGGATCTGCATGGTTAGCACTCCAATACTCAAGTCAGTTTGTGAAAATTGAAATCAAAAAAATGTATCTTATTTCTCATGAGTAATGACTTTATACCATGGGATGGGTGGAATGGATTTGAGTTGAATTTATCCTCAACTATATGTGTATTTGGCCAGTCCACAACGAAATATATATATAAAATAAAACATTAACTATATGTAATGCATGCATGGTATGTCGAAGATCACTTTTTATTTAGTTAAGAGTTTGCACTTTCCTACTAATTAAATTAGCAGTTTTTTCATGTAGAAGTGGGGCTACAGATGCAACCACTCACGAATAAATGAACAAAGGGGAAATGCGACATGCGATATCGAGTAGCCACAAAATTCAAAGATCATGCAAGTGTTGAATGGAATCAAATATGTCAAAGTGTATATGACTTCATGATATTACAACAACAGTGATATTGTAGATATGATATCTTCATTATGCTTTTGCTCGGAATAAAATTAATTCTACATTTGTCGACTACTTTTACATGAATTTTAATCATACAGTGACAGGACCATATTAAAAGTCGTGGAGGGACCTTTTGATACATTATGCAGAATTTTAATTGCTTTAGCATGTCGTGACACTACAAGTACAACTTACAAGAAGAATATATTTTTTTCCATAACATCATATTGCCAAACATCCTGACTACGTTCATCCGTCAGTGATACAAAACTAATTTTCACTTTTTTTCTCTTATGGTCTTTCAGTAGTACTATATATAGAGAATTAGCTATTCGTTGTTTAGCCAAAGCAACAATATCTATCATTCCACCTTTTTAATAATTTGTTGATTGAATCTTAGAGTTCCTTTGAACGCTTCATGCATGAGATGAGACTATCTAATTGGTCTAAAGTCCATTAGAAAATATAGTCTTTTATGAATGAAGTGTTTGGGGGAACTCTTGGGTGCAGTCAACACTACTACATATCATATCATTGGTTTTGTATTGGAAATCATATTTTAGTAGGTATGTGGAAAACTCTTGTGTCTTTTCTATCTAACTTGAGAATCTTATTTTGTTTCTGAGCTAAAAGCGGAGTGAGTGATCTCGGCCTCCTTTGGTTGTGTTATTGTTGATTTTTTGTGGACTCGTTGCTTTTATAGGTGTCCTTATACTTGTACCGGAGAGATTTAGTGTTGTCTAGATTATGATTTTTGTGTTTTTTCTTTTTTCCCCTGTCGTATGTCATCCTCTCGCCTGATGGTTGGGACTGTTATTGTACGTTGTTTTAATTTTTTCGATATTTCTTTTGTTGGATTCAACACTCTTTGTGCCATTTCTCAAGTGTTCCTTGCACTTTGGTCGATAGTGCTTTTTTTTATATATATACTAGTGCTCAGACGGACACTTCCGTATCCGTCTATCTATTTTTTTTTAATGCGAACAGCAGAAAAAAAAATTTATAAGATTTTTTATTGTACGTCATATTAAAAATACTAATACTATTATTTAGACACCCTAAAGTAGACTTAAAATCAAAAGAAGAAATATATAATTTAAAATTGTTTCAGTGAATTGACTATGTATACTAATTTTATTAGTATCTCAATAAAATAATAAAGTTGTTTTGAGAGTACCTATGCTTTATGAAGTGTTTCTTATACGTCCCATTAAAAATTCTATTATTTAAACAGGATCATAGTTTAAATTAGAGAAATGATACTATTACACCAAATAATACACTTACACCGTAATTTCTACCATAAATACATGCTCATCATTTTTTAATATTTTTTTATCTCATTTTGAAATCTGTGTCAAACTAAAACAAGTGCATACATACGGTGTAGATGGCATACGGTGTAGGAAAATGGTGTCAACATAGCATGGCTGTTTAAATTAAGATGATATATACTTATTTTGAATATGCTTTAACATTTTAGTCTCTCACTCGGAGTCATAATTGTCATACCGTTTTAGTTTATTGCGCTATCACACATATATATGTCTTTTATGAAGTTTTTGGTATACATCATATTAAAACTAATTCTACTTAAACACAATTATAAGAATTAAATAAAATTAAGATAAAAATAAACGTATGTTTCTAAACATGCTAATAATATTATTATATTTTTAAAATGGTAAATAAAGATATTTAAAATTATATTTAAGAACTGAAGCATATAAAGTACTATTGATATTGTGTAATCAATGACGTTCTTTAAAAAATATGTTGTGATATGTTTCCTCTTTAGGAGGATAGAAAATTAAGGAGAGTTAACCAATAAAATAGTAATTATAAAACTAAAGGTAGCACGAGTTTTTTTAGGAAATATATGGAAAGTAATAGAGAAAAACACTCTTTGAATTATAGCCTCTATTTACTATCTTTTATTGGTTATAAAAACCATATTCTACAACATCAATAACATCATCGTAGAAACAACCTTTTGAGAAGAAAAATCCAAAAGAGTTTAGCCACCATTTTTTTATGAGATTTTAATAACAACATCTGGATTCTCATTCATTTTAACAAAGTTAGTATTGTTACTCCATTGTTACTATTATTATTATAATGGGAAAAATACGATCTTGGGATAATCATCCGCTGACCTTGTATTAGACATTTTAAGTGTTATCTTTCCCAACAAGTGGTATCAGAGCTTCGGCTCACCACACATTTTAACTTCTATTATTAACAATGGATGTGTCAACCTCGACGAGATCATCGACGATGATTAAGTTAACCTCTTCGAATTACTCCATTTGGAAGCCAAGAATGGAAGACATGCTTTATTGCAAGGATTTGTATCAACTGTTGCAAGATAAAGGGACGAGCCTAGCCGACAAGTCAAATGATGATTGGAATGTGATGAATAGGAAAATCGTTGGACAAATTCGACAATGGATAGATCAAAGTGTCTTCCATCATGTTGCACAAGAAACAATTGCGTACACATTATGGACGAAACTAGAAACATTGTACGAGAGAAAGACAACCCAGAATAAAGCCTCTACTATTCGGCGATTGGTGAATCTCAAGTATAGAGAAACCCGGAGTGTTTCCGAACACTTGAGCAATTTTCAAAGATCGATAAATCAACTCACTAAAATGAAGATGGCTCTTGAAGATGAATTGCAAGCTTTGTTATTATTAAGTTCCTTGCCAGACAATTGGGATACACTTGTGGTTTCATTGAGTAACTCGACACCACAAGGTGTTCTAACATTGGACATAGTAAAAGACAACATGTTCAATGAAGAATCCCGACGGAAGGAACAAGGAATGCCGTCAGAATCTGAGACGCTTGTTACACTGTATCGTGGAAGAAGTATCCACTGGAAGTTCAATAATAGAGACATGTCAAAAGGCAAGTCTAGAGATAAGTTTAATGGAAGATCGTGGGCAAGAAAAGACGTTGAATGTTTTTACTGTCACGAGAAAGGTCACATGAAGCTCAAAAGAGAGCAACAAGAAAATGGTGATGTAAGTAACATAGCCGGTACCATTTTTCAAGGCAATAAAGTAATCTTTGTTTCTGATGATGGTCATGTTAATTTGACATCACAAGAAACATGTTGGGTTGTGGATTCCAGTGCATCATTGCATGTAACATCACGAAGGGATTTCTTTTCATCTTATACAAGAGGTGATTTTGGTCATGTGAGGATGGGCAATGATATTACATCCAAAATTATGGGGAAAGGAGATATTTGTCTAGAAACAAACACCAGTTGTTACTTAACATTGAAAGATGTGAGACATGTTCCTGACATGCGTCTTAATCTAATATCCACCAGACTATTGGACGAAGAAGGTTATACTAGTGTGTTTGGGGGCAGGAAGTGGAATCTAACAAAAAGTTCCTTTGTAATAGCCCGAGGCAAGAAAATGAGCACTCTTTATGTGATAGATGCCAAAGTCAATAATGGGTGCATTAACCCTCTCGGAGAAGACTCCTCATCCGAACTATGGCATAAACGGATCGAACATATGAGTGAAAGGACTTCAAATTCTAGCCAAAAGAGGTATTTTGGCAGGTATGAAAGGATTGAAAATGTCTCTTAATCCATGTACACATTGTTTGGCTGGAAAACAACATAGAGCTTCATTTCAATATAAGGTCCCACATAGAAAACCACATGTTTTAGATTTTGTACATTATGATGTTTGTGGTCCAATGACCACTAGTACTCTTGGAGGTGCAAGGTATTTTGTTACCTTTATTAATGACCACTCCAAAAAGGTACGGGTGTATGCCCTTAAAACAAAAGATCAGGTGTTTGTAGTATTCAAACAGTTTCATGCTAGTGTTGAATGCGAAACTGGTAAGAAGTTAAAATGTGTTCGCACTGACAATGGAGGAGAATTTATTGGAGATTTCAAGCGTTACTGTATGAGTAATGGAATCCGGCATGAAAGACCTGCTTCGAAGACACCTCAGCATAATGGAGTAGCTGAGAGAATGAACATAACTATTGTTGAAAGAGTCAGAACAATTTTATCTCATGCCAAGTTACCAAAGATTTTTGGGGTGAGGCTCTGATGACTGTAATTGATTTAATCAACTTATCCCCTTTAGATCTATTGAATGGTAATGTTCCAAATAGATTTTGGACAGGTAAAGATGTATCCTACAATCACTTGAAGGTGTTCGATTGTAGAGCGTTTGTTCGTGTTCCAAAAGATGAGAGATCAAAACTCAACTCAAAGTCGAAGGAGTGCATATTCTTGGGATATGGAAATGAAGAATTCGGGTACAAGTTATGGGATCCTATAGAGAAGAAGATTATTAGAAGCAGAGATGTTGTCTTCTTTGAAGACCAGAACATTGAAGATATTTAGAAGGGAGTAAAGCCTGTTGTTTCTAGAGAACATCCAATCAACTTGGATCAAATGCCTCCTCTAGAGCATTATGGGGGAGATCAAATAGAAGATATTGGAGATGTAGAAAATGAACCTCTAATTAATAATGGTTCAACTGAAGAAGTAACAGATGGTAATGAAAGTGATGGTGATAATGAAGATATAATTGAAGACTAGGAGGATGAAGAACATTAGCCTCAATTAAGAAAGTCATCCAGAATACCTAAACCACAAACCAAATATCCTGGAACGGAATTTGTATTACTCATTGACGGGGGAGAACCATAGTCTTATGAAGAAGCTTTGATGGATAACCACAAAGAAGAATGATTGAAAGTCGTGTAAGAAGAATGAAATCCTTGCATGAGAACTCGACTTATAAGCTGGTAGATTTACCGAAAGGAAAAAGAGCACTAAAAAACAAATGGGTGTACAAGTTGAAAACCGAGGAGAATAACTCACGACCCAGATACAAGGCAAGATTAGTCGTGAAAGGCTTCGGTCATAAAAAAGGCATTGACTTTGAAGAGATTTTTTCACCCGTAGTAAAGATGTCATCTATTCGGGTAGTGTTGGGCTTGGCGGCAAGTTTAAATCTAGATGTAGAACAACTGGATGTGAAACTACATTTCCACATGGAGATTTAGAAGAAGAAATTTACATGGAGCATCCAAAGGGATTCAAAGTCAAAGGCAAAGAAAACTTGGTATGTCAGCTGAAAAAAAGTTTATACGGACTTAAGCAGGCACTGCGTCAATGGTACACTGACCTTGATTCCTTCATGAATGATCATGGATACCAAAGAACTAATTCTGATCATTGTGTGTTTGTGAAGAGATTTGATGATTGCGAGTTCATCATATTACTCTTGTATGTTGATGATATGTTGATCGTAGGACAAAATAGTTGGAAGATAAGCAAGTTGAAGAATTAAATGAAGTATTTTTCAATGAAAGACTTGGGACCAGCGAAGCATATTCTTGGCATGTCCATCCATTGTGATCAGACTAAACACAATTTATGGCTATCACAAGAAAAATATATTGAGAAGGTGTTAGAGCATTTTACATGGAAAGCGCAAAGCCATATGCTATTCCACTTTCTAGTCACTTTTGTCTTAATTCAAAGTAGAGTCTGACAACTGACATTGAAAATCAAGAGATGAACAAGGTGCCATATCCCTCAGCTGTTGGAAGCTTGATGTATGCAATGGTATGTACACAAGCAGATATAACACACGTGGTTAGTGTTGTTAGTAGATTCTTGGCAAATCCAGGAAAGGAGAATTGGAATGTTGTGAAGTGGATCTTGCGATATCTCAAAGGAACTTCCAAAATGAGTTTGTGCTTTGGAAGTAGAAAACCCAAACTGATTGGATACACATATACAGATATGGCGGGAGATATCGATTCTAGGAAATCAACTTCTGGATTCTTGATTACATATTCAGGGGGAGCTGTATCATGGCAGTCGAAGCTACAAAAGTGTGTTACTTTGTCTACCATAGAGGCAGAGTTCATTGCAACAACAGAAGCTTGCAAGGAAATGTTATGGGTGAAGCGGTTCTTGCATGAATTAGGACAAGAACAACATAAGTATGTCGTGAATTGTGATAGTCAGAGTGCATTCCACTTAAGCAAGAATTCAAGTTTTCACTCAAGGTCAAAACATATCGATGTGAGATATCACTAGATATGTGATATGTTAGATTCCAAGCAACTACAGCTTGAGAAAATTCATACTGATGATGATTGCTCAGATATGATGACCAAGTCCTTGCCTAAGGAGAAGTACGAGTTATGCAGAAGAGCTGGTGGACTATTGGAGCCCTCTACGTAAATCAGAAGGGGGATATTGATAGGTTTCCTCTTTATGAGGATAGAAAATTAAGGAGAGTTAACCAATAAAATAGTAATTATGAAACTAAAGGTAGCACGAGTTTTTCTAGGAAATATATGGAAAGTAAAGGAGAAAAACTCTCTTTGAATTATAGTCTCTATTTACTATCTTTCATTTGTTATAAAAGCCAAATTCTACAACATCAATAACATCATTGTAGAAACAACATTTTGAGAAGAAAAATTCAAAAGAGTTTAGCCACCATTTATTTTTGGTGAGATTGTAATAACAACATCTGGTTTCTCATTCATTTTAACAAAGTTATTATTGTTACTCCATTGTTACTATTATTATTATAGTGGGAAAAGTATGATCTTGGGATAATCATTCGCTGACCTTGTATTAGGCATTTTAAGTGTTATCTTTCCCAATATTTTGAACATTAAATTTTTATTCGAAGATTTTTCTTTATTTACATAAGTCAATAATAAAATTTAAATTCATGCATTAAAAAATATTCTAGGGATAAATAATCTTAAATGAATAAAATAAAAATCTCTCCATCCTTTGAGATATTATTTCTCTTTTCACCATTTTTCAAAGTTGTGTTTTATCTATTATCATTGTAGAGCTTCAACAGACAGAATAAATTTTTAGACGTTTGACCTTTTTTAATAAGGATTCTATAAGTGTTAGTGAAAGAATTATGAGAATGCAACAAACAATTTTTTATACATATTGCGGAATAGGTAAATACATCTTATTGTCGAGTTTGCTAATGGATGAAATTCTTTGTTCATCCTTCCATGTGTTCCGTTTATCTTCAAAATCTCCTATCTAAAATTTATTGCATAAGAATAGTGAGATTAAGCATGACTCAATTTGATAAAAGCATAAAAGAAACGATTTAGTATAACTTACTTTTATGTCAAATAAGGTTTCAACATTTTTCCGTCCCAACTCCTTACATAATTGGAAGATTTGACTGTGTTTTAGTTTGGTTGTATATTAAAGCAAATTTTGTGTATTTAGTTATCATATAAAGAATAGAATATAATCTTGTTATTTCGTGTAACCAAAATGGGAATAAATGTGTGAGAAATTTTTTATTGTACTTAATAAATACTTGTGGGTGTGATAAAAGAATTTGTTTAAAGACTATATTTTTTGTGTAGTCACCATCTTCTCCTTTCAATTTTCCTTCGCTAGTTAAAACTTTTGTCGTAGTTTGTGAAACACATTTGGATAAAGCCACATATAATTGTCTATAACTGAAAACATGCCGTAGAAGACATATTCCAATATTTGGATTGATTTGTTCTTGTGATTTATTTATTGTAATTTCGAAACTTAGTCGCACAAGAAACTACGTTCTAGTAAGGACAAAAGGAAAATCATCTCTTGCAAATGTTTTAATTTTAATTTTGGGCAAGAAAGCTCGTTTTCCTATGTTGTTTCCTGTCAAGATTTTCACATCCAACATATGCATAAATATACCACGGCATAATACCCGCGTCCCATTACACAATCTATATCTAGGATCTAGATTTCAAAACAACATCAATGGTGCATCCTTTTTTATCTTTAGAATATGTGTCAGAAAACTACCTTGTACAATTGAGTTTAATAATTCTTGCTGGTATAAATTATGATTATCCCCTTCAACCTCGTCAAACGACAAAAAAATATGTTCTTCTCCTGGAAACCGGTCGATAATGTAGCATTCAATTTTTGAACATCATCATCTGTTGGTGTCAAAATAGTTGTGTGTACCATATAAGGAACATCTGAACCATGTAGTTCTACATCAGGAAAATTATGTTAGATAAGTAATTGTATGAAATGCTCATCTTCCCATGGGATTGAAATCTGTGAAGGTAACCTCACCATGTCATCTGATTTGGTAGGCTCACCACCACCACCAATGCACATAGAAAATTATGCAAACTCTTGATCATGGAATGATCACATATTTTGACGCAAATGCAAAATCTTGGTATGAGCCCAAAACTGAGACTGAATAATACACGCCGAAATTATTTATGCCTTAGTATCTTTTCTTACAACAGGAAGAACTTGACGAAAATCTTCCCCATGATCATAACTTTTCCACCAAATGGAGCATTGTTGCTACAAAAGTCTTGTAATGATCGATCTAAGGCTTCCAAACAATTTTTGTTGGTCATTTGGGCTTCATCCTTAATTATTGCAGCAACAAGTCTAATGAGATTTGCAAGATCTTTTTTCGTTTGAATACCATAAATGGAACTTGGTTGTATATCGATATGTGTCTTAAATCGGGAGTATGCAATCCTACCATCGGGTAACAATGTTGCACTTATACCAGATGATGTCGTAGGTAAGACAATTTACCCCCCACTTCTTAAACTTTCCATTAATGTTTGGTAAAGAAATGTTTTACATGTTCCTCCTGGACCATCAACAAAAAATACCCCACTGTTTTTTTGATCAATTACATTCATAATGGTTTTGAACGCAATCACTTGGTCATTATTTAACTTAGGAACATAGTCAATATCTTCATTGGGGATATTGACCGCTAACTCCTCTTGTGACACTTGTAATTGAATCTCCCTCTAATATATTAGAGGGTAAAGATGGGAAATCATAATCTTCAATTTTTTTGTAGTAGTGGTAGTATCTGGTATAAAGATCAATCGTAATAATTTCTCATTCGACGAGAAATTCAAATAATTCTCGAAAGAGAATTCAATAATGGTCATTAGACCACTCAAAGTAATTTCTAAAATAATGAGAAATTCAAATAATTCTCGTAAGAGAATACAAAAACAATATTTAGCAATTTATCAACTAAAGTCATGAGAAATTAACATAATTCTCTAAAGAGAATTCAAGAAAATTTGAAAGGGGGAGAAGTCGGCGCTTTGATAATTCAAAAGACATAGAGTTATGAGAGTGAGGAAGGAAAAACACAATAAAATTTGTTGGTGTGTTTTGGAATGAAACGGAGAATTTCCTTATATAATGAAGTGAGTTAGCTAAGATATCTTAGATAAACAATGTGGGACTAAAGAGTTTTTTCAACTAACACACAATGTAGGACTTAAGGAACTTTTTCAAATTCATCTCCCTATTAAAATATTGACATGTTCCAAAAATCCCCCACTTGAATTTAAAAAAGTGTTTCAGAGGAACATCAAACATTTCTAAGATTATGCATAATCAGAGGTGTCTACGACTTGTGTAAAACCCGAATCCCCGACTCGACATTTAAACAAAAAAGTTTGAATCAAATTAAATATTAGAGTGTCACCAAAAGGTAAAACTTCAAAAAACCAAATAGTCATGCAAATACGCAACGCAAATTAACCAAAGTCCAACATAAAGTCTCAACAACAACTCTAACAAAACAAAACAAAACATCACAAAATGAAGGAAGACATCTCATCTCCAGTTTTACATATCAGAGCGGCTCCTCTAAGACCCAACGATAAAAGATAAAGGAGGCATAAATTTCATCCCCTACTCAGCAACTACTAATGTACTTGACTGTTTATACTCCCGAGGAGCACATACGTTACAACAACAAACAGGGGGTGGGAATACATGTAATAATTATTAACAGTGAATAACTACAAGAAAGGATAGTAATCACAACTATAATAATATTCTCAATCACACTCAAAACACAATCAAACAGATCATAATACAGATGCAATGCAATACCACCATCTCTATCTCACATGCATGTGGTACCAAAATCAATGGGATCATAGGTATGTTACTGATATTCCCATGTCTTTGGTTTCTCTTTGAACTGTGTCCCTCTCTAGACATAAGACTGCCATAGTCCCTCTCTGAACCAAGTCATCACTGGACTAAAGTCCTACCTATCTCTGAAATACATGAATGCATGATCAGAAAAAACACAACATGCAACATCAACATCATCTCAAAATCATAACAAACACAAGTCATAATCATTCACAAAAGGTTCCACTCTCGAATTTATAATTCACCACACTCGACCATCACTGTAATCCATCTCTGGATTACTAACTCAAAAAGCCATTCAAGATCATCATTGTAATTTCACTCTTGATTACTAACTCAAAACGTCATTCAAGGTCATCACTGTAATCCCTCTCTGGATTACTAACTCAAAACGCAATTCAAGGTCATCACTGTAATCCCTCTCTGGATTACTATATTCAAAATATATTTTCAAAAACAAATTAATTAGTTATCTCACAAGGTAAAGTTAGGTTGTTACCAAATATTCTCAGCCCATCAAATTACTCAAAACAACTCAAAAAGTCTCAAAGACTCATAATTTTCTCAAAAAGTCATATTTTCTCAAAAAAATCATATTTTCTCAAAAACTCATATTTTTTCAAAAACTCATTTTTTTAAAACTCATATTTTCTCAAAAACTCAATGCTTTTCAAAAACTCATTATTATTATTGCGTCGGATCATAAAAAAGGTAATGACAAACAATTTCCTTAATTTACTCAAAAGTGACCTTAAAGTCACCAAAATGACTCTAATGTCACAAGATGCTCCAAAATATCATCGAATGGCTTCCGAACTCCGAAAACTCCAATAAATGATCAAAATAAACTTTGAATATCCCAAGGGTACTCTAAAGTATCCAATTACTCTAAGGGTAAGATTCACAAGTTATAACTCTACTAAGGACATAGCAGACGATTTTCCTCAAAATTACTAAAAAAGGTAACCTTATAATGTCAACGGTGCTACAATTGCAGCTCAAGTGTATCCTATATTCTGATCTCCAACTCTAAACAACTCAAAAGTAACTCTTACAACTCTATAATAACTCTAACCAAATAAAATATGATCCTTAAACTCATCAAAAACATAACAAAATGTCACCACACTCAAAATTGCTCAAAACTCTGGACCTAACTCTAAAATTGTCTCATTTTAAAATAGCACCAAATATTATACACTTATGATAAAATTATGAAATTCTCTAGTTTTGAAGTTCTTTAAACCCTCCCTCCAATCCAGTTAATCATACCTCAAGCGGAGTTATGAAACTCCAATTCTATTCATTTTAGTTCAGCCCTATCGTGACAATTCCTGCACGAACTATAAATAGAATGCCTGACTTCAAAATAGTATAAAAAATTATATACTCATGATAAAATTATGCAACATTCCAGTTTAAAATACCGTTAAGACCTTTCTCTAACTCAACAAATGGAATCCTAAAATGACTTACTAAACTCAAGTTACACGTGAAACATTATGATCAACGCAAGACTGAAATTGACTACGCCTATGGTATAAAAACTAGCAAACTGCTACTGTTGTAGCACCTCTAAACCCAATTTTTCTACTTAAAAAGGAAAATTATCGCGTTATCTTTCTAACTCAACTAACGGCATCTCAAACTGACTTACGAAACTCATGTTATGTCTGAAATAAGACGGCCAACCCCTTCTATGGCTACTTCCGGTTTTCTGTGTGTTTTCTCCCAATTGGACATATTTTGGATTTTTCCGAAAGTCTGATTTTAAAAAATATTTATAGTTTGAGGTTTTTGCCAAAAAGTGATTTTCTTGTAAAAAAGCTTAAAAATTAAGTTATGTAATATTTTGGGAAATTTCCAAAAAAAATGGTTTGGGAACACAACTCAGATCCAAAAATCACATTATGGGGAATGAAACAATCCGTACAAGGTCGTTAACACTGGGGGTAAGTCTCAATGCAAAAGCAACAAAATCGACAGAATAACCAAATAATCATCTAATATATCATATCACAAGGGCATTACCTCCAACAATGAGGTATTGAGTCCTAAGGGGATTTATCCAAAATCTTCCAATTGGGTCTACGATCAAACCCATAACACAACAATCCAACACAAAATAATTAATTATGCCATAAAACATCGTAGCTCATCAACATACAAGTTAAATTAAGGGAAACTCATAACATCCCTTATGGGCGCTGATAGAAGAGTAATGAACCATCAATATCCTTTAGGCCAGAAATCACCTAAAGGTAGACAATTCCCTCTCCCTTACCTTAGAATTGCATTAAGGATGGTGATTCCAACAACTTTTGAGTTCCTCTTCACATACTCCATCCTCTTTCCAAATTGCCTTTGATCTCTCTGCCTCTTTTACACGTACAAAATATTTTCTAAAATCCTATATCTCTCCATATTTTAGACTATATATTTGTATTATTCCTCAAATTTACACTTTTTATCCACTTACTATATCCTTCTCTTTTCTCACCTCAAAATCTCCTCTAATCATACCAAACACTCAATTTTCCTATTTAATTAATTAAACTATTATTGAAATTAAATAAATATTTAAATTAAATTAATATTTAACTCAACACATATTTAATTAGGAAAATATATGTATTATACTATTTTATCTTGTCATCAAATAATTAATTATTTCTAATTATCTTCAATAATCCCAATAATAATATTTATCTAATCCCAATCTCATAACTCCGATAATTAGTAAATTACCAAAATACCCATATGCTCCAAAAACAACAAAATTTAATATAATAAATAAATCACCCGAATAAATAAAAAAGTACTATGATTATAAGTTGGGGCGTTACAACTTGAATCTTTATGTAGCAAGTAGGATTCCGATTCAACAAGAGTGACACAGTTTTCTTAAACTCTATCTCAAACATCAAACTTGCATGTAACCTTTTCTTAATGTGTATTCTAATAGCATGTGCTTTAATGGTCTTGCATGTGTGTCCTGGTTTAGTTAAGGCTCTATGAATTATACCTTAAAATTCCATATGAATCGGCTTTAGTTCCACATTTGTCTTCCATATTTGTCTAGCCTTGATGTAAGACTGACAATACTCTGCTATTGCATGTTTTTGGTCGAAGAAACATATCAAAAAAAGTTAAAGAGGGCCAAAAATAAGGAATAAAGGCCAATGAAAGATGCAAAAAAAACTAAGTATGAAGAAATAAGGACTTGGTGAAAATCAGGTGGAAATAGGAGCAAATGTGTGCAGCTACTAGAATAACCACGCCCAACATCACGCGCCTAATATAAAAGTAAAACCAGAATTGCATGCGATGTAAGTTATAACGCGCGCGATGGTACTTTTTCTGGGTTTTTTCTGACGTGTTTCTGATTCATTCTGACTGATTTAAAAGGGGAAGTTTGGTACTTTTCAAGGATTTTTCCATTTTACGCTACAAATGAAGATTTACAACACCATAAGACATGTTTTGAGCGCATTTGAAACCATTGGGGACCAGTTATTCAAGGGATCTCTTATGCAAACCTTTTATCTGTATTTGGTATTGTAATTTGAATTATTAGTAGTTAATTCTCTTTAGGTTAGGTTTTGTTTGATGAACCTATTTTGATACTATTGGGACATATGTTTGATTTTCTAGTGCATGAATAATTTGAGTTATAATTCTATTCAATTGCACCTTGTTCGTAAATATTTTTATGTTAGATACTCTTTTAATATGATTTTGGACATATAGGGAATACTGATCATTAATATATATGTTAGATCTATGGAAATGGTTATACTTACGCTGGTTGAAGAAGGATAGGAGACCTTGAGTAGTGGCTTAGGAATTAACAATTTATTGCATTGCCTAATCTTACTTACGCTGGTGGACTAGGGATAGAAAGCTCCGAGTATAGATTAATGAGCTATACACCAAGGGATTGGGTATATCGATTTTGTTAATTTGTTGTGGAATTATAACAACAATATCATTTATGCAATACTTCGAACATCAATAGTAGAGAAATAGGGGATTATATACAAAATTTGGCCGCTTTCGTATTATTGAAAAAACACTCTATTTTCATTTTCGTATTATTACTCGAACCCCCTCCCCCAATCTAGTATTTTCTAAACATTGCACAATTATTGTCTTTTTAAATAGCATTTATGTGGATTCAATTTTTTTATTACTTCGACACTATCAATACACTTGCCTAGAAGTCATCAAAGACATTGTCTCGATGTGATACATGTGGATAAAAATGCATGTGATTGTTTGATTGGAACATTTATCAAAATTAAAGGTAAGAGAAAAGATAGTAAGATATCTCGTCTAGATATGGTGATGGGTATATGACAAGAGTTAGCCCCAAAAGAAATACGAAATAGAACATATTTTCCCCCAACATGTCACACTCTGTCTTTAAAAGAAAAAAATTGTGATTTTTTACAGGGTATCAAAGTTCCCCAAGGGTATTCATCAAATGTGAGAAAAATTGTGTCAATGAAAGATCTTAAATCAGTTTGCTTAAAATATCATGATTGTTACGTCTTGATGGAAAAACTTTTATCGGTGGCTATTTGTGGCATTTAACCAAAAAATGTAAGGGTAATTATAACTAGATTGTGCTTATTGTTCAATGTTATATGTAGTAAAGTCATTTATCTTGGAAATTTAGATGAATTGGAATATGAGGCTGCATTGTCTTGTGTCAATTAGAGATGTATTTCCCTCCATCATTTTTTTACATTATGGTTCACTTAATTGTTCATCAAGTAAGGGAGATTAGATTTTATGGTCTAGTTTATTTAAGGTGGATGTATCTAGTAGAGCGATACATGAAGATCTTTAAAGGGTATACAAAGAATCATCATTGTCCGAAAGTTTCGATCGTTGAATGATACATCACAAAAGAAGATATTCAGTTTCATACAAAATATTGGTCAAAAGCAAACTCCTTAGGAATTCATGAGTCTCGTCATGATGGAAGATACAGAGGTATAGGTACTCAAGGTTAAATGTTAAGACAATGGACTGAGATATAGTTCTAAAAGCACATTTGTATACATTGAATAATGTTGGTGAAGTTTAACCATACTTGTCCGCTCACAAAAGTCTTATAAAGGAAATATTTTCCTAGATGAGTGTAAAATTAATATTGATAGATTGATTTAATAAAATGATTTCTTAAGATAATAGTGTCTCTGAAACAATTAAATAGATGACATATCCTAAGTTTAATGTAATAAGTCAGAGTGCATACGACATTACTAATTTTTCATTTTATACAAAATCAATGGATGATAGTAGTACCATGAAAAAATGTTTGGTTATAGTTGAAGCTGGATCTATGTACTTCATCTAGTTCTAAAGATAACAATTATGTACTTGAATCTAGAGTGTACTTATGAGTTATTGAGGAGATGTTAGAGATTGATTATGTTACTTTTAAAATGACTTTATTTAAGTGCAATTAGATTCACATAAACATTGGTGTAGAAATCGATGAATTAGGATTCCGACAGGTTGATCTTCAAAAGGAAGTTTATATGATCAAACCATTCATCATGGCATCCCAAGAAAAAACAGAGTTTTATGTCACTAATTCTTCTAACACTAGATGATAAATTGTTCTACAAGGATATTCCTGATAGTGATGAAAATCAAGATTTAAATTTTAAAATCTCCTTTTGTAACACATGTACGTCTCTCATCTAAATAAAATGATCCAATTGTTGTGTATCTTATTCCTTATGATCATCAAGAGAGAATATGTAAAAACTAATAATAAAATATTTTATATCACTTACTAATATATTATGCTTCATTTTACATTTGTATTCTTTTACTAATATTTGTTATTTTCGAACATGTAGAGATGTCGAAGGTTATTATCATTTTATCATTCATATACGATTAAAAATTATTTATGTTAGATGTAGTTATTAATGCATGTTGTTGATATTGAAGTTTGAATATTGTTGTTGTTGTTGAGATTGAAGTTTGAATGTTGCCGTTGAGATAAATGGTTTAAAGAATTAATGTTAGTACTATTGATTATCCGAATTGGTTTTAAATGTGGTTCAAACTATAAGTGTTTAACGATCGATTACAAAAGGCACAAAAGAAAACTTTTGGACGACCTTTCAATAATTTGCATATTGGTTTTTTTTCTGTTTTTTTTTGTTAATCATTTATTTTAGTTTTGTTATAAAAATAAAAGGTGAGTATCAATTTGACTTTGCAATTAGTATAAACAATAAATATTTTTGATACAATGTTTCTGTTTTAGAAATAGATAAAAGGTGCAATGTTTGTTTTTCAAAAATGAGTAAGAGATACAATATTTCTGTTTAAAAAATAAATAAAAATAGATTAAGACCCGCGCGATGCGCGTTTATAAATTACATTTTATTTGTTTTTTTATTGAATTGTAATTATGTTAAGAATTATTATTTTTAATAAATATGATCGATTTTTTTATATTATTGATAATTTATTATGAATTATAATTGAGACTTATTAAATTATTAGTTGAAATATCAGAGTTCTTGTTTTAGACATTACTACCTTAATTTTTATTATACTATCTACAATCAATATAAGAAAAAAATTATGTAAATTTTAAATCAATTTTGACAAATTCTATATCCTTATATGTTACAAATGCAAGAATATTGTTATTTGTCTTTATTTATTTGTGAAACATGATATGAAGAATATATAATAGAAAATAAAGTTGAACTCAAAAAGTAATTGTTAAATTAATATATTTTTTGTATTTGTCAGGACTTGAACTCGTGACCTCTAACGTTATGTGATTGTATTTTTTGAGAAGTGGAGATAAAATTTGGAAGATGCCACATATGAATAATGATGATGTGGCATAAATTATATTGAAGTGTCAATATGATAGTGCGTGTTTCAGATTTAATATATTATAATAGAATAATAGATTATAATCATCATGATAAATTTAATGGAAATATTTATAAAACTGATCTTAGAGGACTCAAAATGATTTGGGTACCTAAAATTAATATTCAAGTTTGTGGTGCAAGAATGCTTCACGCTATTGAACGCTAAGTGGTACTTTGATAGCGAATGTTTAAAGCATATGACTAGAGATTAATCTCTTTTCTATTCCTTTACTCCTAAAAAGCAATGATATGTCTACTAAGGTAACAACAACAAAGGAAACATCACTAGTATTGGTATCGTTGGTAAGTTTCTCAATCTAAAGATTGGGGAGGTTCTCTTAGTTGATTGTTTAAAGCATAATTTTCTAAGTATTTGTCAATTATGCAAGAAATTATTACAATGTAACATTTTATTCTGATGGATGCAGGATTATAAAATCTAAATCAAATTAAATATTTTTCACTAGTTTGAGCAGTGGAAATAACTACACTGTACATTTAAACTAAATTCCTTCAATGATGTTTGTCTTCTGAGTAACGAGGATGAATCTTGGTTATGGCATAAGAGAAATATTATATCCACATGAACCACTTAAATGGATTTGTAATGCCACCAATATATTAGAGAAGCCTTTAATAAATTAATAACTATGGAATTTAGAAACTTTCAATATTTGGATTGTCTAAGTGATTACCAACTATGTTTAATCGATTAGAACATTAAAAATGCTCACAAATAATTTCCTTTTTGATTCACATATTTTCCTATATAAATAGGGTTTCTTCTCATTTCATTTTACACCATAATTCCAATTTTAAATCTTTCTATCTCCCTTTATACTCTCTTCTTGTACAATTTATATTCTTTTAGTGAAGTTGCTTTAGTTCTGAGGGAGTGAAAAATACTTGTGAGATTTTTTTGTTGTACTGGTGTTGTGATGATTTTGTTCTTATTCAAGAATATTATTTTTTGAGTAATATATTTTTTTGGTTTAGAGCTTAACCTGTTAAAAGCTCCGTTTGGTTTGGAAATCAGTTTAACGCCCTGGTTTTTATTATAGAACTAGATTAAGACCCGCGCGATGCGTGGTTATAAATTACATTTTATTTGTTTTTTTATTGAATTGTAATTATGTTAAGAATTATTATTTTTAATAAATATGATCGATAATTTTATATTATTGATAATTTATTATGGATTATAATTGAGACTTATTAAAATATTAGTGAAATATCAGAGTTCTTATTTTAGAAATTACAACCTAAATTTTTATTATACTATCTATAATCAATATAAGAAAAAAATTGTGTAAATTTTAAATCAATTTTGACAAATTCTATATCCTTATATGTGACAAATGCAAGAACATTGTTAAATTACTATATTTTTTGTATTTGTCGGGACTTGAAATCGTGACCTCTAACGTTATGTGATTGTATCTTTTGAGAAGTGAATATAAAATTTGGAAGATGCCACATATGAATAATGATGATGTGGCATAAATTATATTGAAGTGTCAATATGATAGTGCGTGCTTCAGATTTAATATATTATAATAGATTTGTAAAACATGGTATGAAGAATATATAAAAGAAAATAAAATTGAACTTAAAAAGTAATTGTTAAATGAATATATTTTTTGTATTTGTCGGGACTTGAACTCGTGATCTCTAACGTTATGTGATTGTATCTTTTGAGAAGTGAAGATAAAATTTGGAAGATGCCACATATGAATAATGATGATGTGGCACAAATTATATTGAAGTGTCAATATGATAGTGCGTGCTTCAGATTTAATATATTATAATAGATATGTTCTGTAATACACGTTAAATAAAAGATATATAAAAAAAATGTTTTCTCCTTAGGTATTTTTAAAAATCGAGTTAGTAAGACTGAATCTATTATCCTTTGTATTCTGCAACGTTTTTGCTTTGTCTTCTGCAATGTTTTTGCTTTGTCTTCTTTGGTTAAAACTGAATTTCTATATTTGGTTAAAACATATAACATATTTTTCTGACTATGAAAATTTTCAGCAACAAAAATATATTTACCTAAACAAGTGATTGTTTACAATGACACAACTTCACAAGGAAAAATAGTTTCCAATAATAAACAGAATCTCCATGAAAAAATGATAAGGAAACATCTTTTAGTCCACGCTACTATTCCCACAAAGAAAATATCCTATTTTTTAAGCATAGAATATTTTTAAAGCTATCGATGGATATATGAGTGTATGTTACAATAACTATTTTTCCTTGGAATATAAATAACTGTACTTTTTGGTATAAAATTTACCTCACTTTTACAATTCATAGATGACAGATAGTACCATCAAAAGTTGAGGGACCTCTTAGATTTTAATCACTTTATAGCTATGGGGCATTACAAGAATAATACTTTTTCTATCATAATCATATCCCCAATTCCTATTGCCAAACATCCTGACTATGTTCATTGTTCAATGATAAAAAAAAAAAAACTTATGCATGGCCACATAAATTTTACATATCTAATTTGTACTTTGAACACAATATCTATACTATATATAGAGCATTATAGCTATGCATAGTATAACCAAGGCAGCAATCTAAATGAAATAGATCTAGCTGATTAGCTTTTTGTTGATTGTATCTTAGAGTTCCTTTGAACGCTTCATGCATGAGACTATCTATTTGGTCTAAAGTCCATTAGAAAATACAGTCTCTTCTTTAATGAAGTGTTTGGGGGAACTCTTAGGTTCAACCAGCACTCCTATACATCATCAAATATCAACAATTACCCAAATCAGATGATCTATGTGTTTATTGATTTCTTCAGCAGCGCACCAACCAACTGAACGTTTCCATTTCTTCACATATTGATCATTCATCAGTTGCGCCTCATCAATCAGGTATCCCTAGTATCATTGCTTGTTCAATAAGTAACAAATATAATGTGTGGCTTCTTAATTCAAGAGCCAATCACCACATTTGTTTTTCTAGATCTTATTTTAGATAATTAAACCAATCAAAGTTCATTTTCCTAATCTCAATTTAGTCCTAATTCACTATGCTAATAATGTTACATTTTTCCCACAACTTTACATTACTAATGTTTTGTATTCACCTGAGTTTAGATTAAATCTATTTTATGTTTTTATATTGTGTCAGTCTTTAGCTTGTCATGTCCAATTCACCACAAATTTATATCATATAAAGGATATGAAGAACTTGAAGATGACTGGTTTGGCTGATCAAGTGAATAGACTATATCAGTTGCAAATGGATCCCACCATTGGTTTGGCTGAATTTGAAGATGATCGGAAATCATGTTTGATCTAAGTTGCATTTTAAATATAACTTAATTTTCAAAGTATTATTTTCTGAATCACTTTAAATGAATGCATGTTCAATGAAGGATGAATGAGACAAATAATCTACATACATTATAATAAACTCAAAAACAACATATAAATCAAAAAAATGACAACTACATACCTTTTATTGAAAAGATTCGTGGAATGATGTGAAGTTGATCTACTTTGTGTTGTCATGAAGAAAAAGTACAAGGTGGATGAAGGTTCCAAAATTCATTCATACTTCATGTATTGTTTCTCCATAGAAAAATAAAACATTTATGAACCACACCCATAATATGAGTTAACATGTTTTGAAAACATAAATTAGCATTAATATTATAACATAACAAGCAACAATAAAGCATTAGTGAAGTAAATCATGCCACAACAAAAAATGACATGTTAATATGTAATACATTGTAACATAATAAGCAACAACAACCACAACATAATTACCATTAACATTGTAACATAACAAGCAAAAAGAACCAACAATACATTGTTAACCCAAAAAGGAAGTAAATCATGGCACAACAAAAAGCAACATGTTGAAAACAACTAACAACAACTACCCACAACAAATCAAAAACTTGTCAACAACAACAGTAATGTGTTCCCTAACAGATTCAACTTCCTTGGCTTTATTCAACCATAACTCCACCATATCAATAACCCTTTTGTAACCTGAGTCTCGTGGATAAGTTTGTTGCTCCATCTACTCATGATGAGAGAAGGTTTTGAAATCGGAAAATTCAACAACAACATACAACAAAATAAAACTACAACAACATACAAAAAAAAACATAAACTCTCAAACAAGGAAGAAGAAGAATACCTTTGTGTATGAAGCGAGAGCTAATTACGAAGAAGAGAGAAAAATGTGTGCTAGGGTTTTTATGTGATACATACGGCGACATTGTCAAAAAGCAATAGCTAATTCGATTATATTATAAATAAATAAATAATTTCACTGCGGTTGTTTTAAAAAAACTGTGATGAAATGTAATGACTTTCACAATGGTTCTCACTATTAACCGTGGTGATAGGTATTTCAATTTTACTTTATATATTATAATTATAAGGACAAAATCAATTGTAACGAAAAAGTAGAAAATTGTGGGAGCTGAGTTTCGAACCCTGTCACTCCATAAATGTATAATCGTGGTTTATTAGTTTGACCGTAGTGCAATATATTTTCGTAACTATAAAAAAAAAGCGCGTACACAATTGAGGTATTACAATGGTTAACTAACAGATCGTTGTAGTTTAGTGTGACGAAATGTCTATCTAGTAGTAATTTGTATCGCTTCTTTTGTTTCCTAAGAAAGTTGGTACATCTATCCTAAATGTGCCTAACTCATTCACATTCATGACATTGAATTCTCTTTCCATTGTGTTGTTTATCCCATTATTTACCTTTGCACTGAGGATTGAAGCCTTTGGCATTTTGAGGTAGAATGTCTTTGATATTATTTGTGATATTATTCCTTGATCTCTTATCAAGTATTCTCAATACCTTGCCAAAGATTTTTTCTAGAAGAGAAATAGATTAAGTTAGGTTGTCATCACTATCCTCTTCTACCTGCTCCTCATCATCCTCAACATCAGCTTTAAATGTCACACTTTTGTTTCTTTTCTCATATTTGTCATTAGTTGCAATTTCTAAGACGGGGAGGAAGCCAATTAACTCATCAACTTTGTTAGTGCCTGCATCTTGTGCTTTTTCAATGGATATTACTCTAAAAAAATTTATAACCAGCTTCACATCTTATATTTTTTTCACCAATAGCAAAGGAGCTCTTTGCATTGTCATGGACATGGACATTGAATTCACCAATGTTTTCATCCTCTTTCATCCTCATATTTTTAAATTTTATTGTGAGAAGTTGAAGTTTAGACATGTAAACCTTGAAGGTGCCTTCATGTTCAGTTTGGAGAGTTTCCCAAGCTTCCTTCATGTGCACGACAGCTACCATGTGTTTCCTTATCTTCTTACTTCAACTAGTTTTTCTAAGGCTTCATAGATTAAGTATCACCTTCAATTGTAAATCTTAGAGGTTTCAATCCATTTATGATTGTTTCTAAGTCTTAATATCCATGGAATTGAGAGGCAACTTTGCAAGCTTTCAAATAATCATAGTTTGTTCCATCAAGAATATGGCGAATTTATAGATGCTTCTTTTTTAGCGTAGTCCATTTTGAACAAAATATAGAGAAACCCTAGAGCTCACCTAACCAGAATAGAGTGTATGCTCTCATGTTAATTGAAATTTTGTTATATGGATAACTGGATGTCAGATACAATGCGTGAACAATGTATGTAAGTAGTAGAATATGTAACATACATAATACAGGAATAATATAAATAACACAGAAATTGGTAACTCATTTAAGTGTAAATCACCTACATTTGGAAGACATTAACCCAATGAAAGTAAATTTACTCTTAATAGTCATAAGTGCTAATTGATCTAATTTGAATTCTCCCAGTTCAATGCCTTTTTTCCTAATGCTACCCATGAACTTCGATCCAATCTCCTCTTGAATCTGAGACCCCTCTCACTTTCACTCAAACACTCTCCCAAATATTTGGACAATTATAGAAGTATTTGAATGATGTAAGAATAATACAACTCAAATACCTTAACTTCCTAGCTTACAATTATTCCTTATGAATAAATTATTACACAAATAAACAAAAGATTCAAGAACAATAAAACACGCATAGACTTGGTAGTGCAAGGTTTGAGTCTTCACAAAGGAGAACGAATCGTTGAATAGCAACAATGGTCCAGTTCCGAGGCCTAGTAGGTTTTTAATTTTTAGATTAGCTGAACCTTTACAAGCACAAGGGATCAATCTTTAATAATGTTGATTATGAATCTTGATTGATCAAATCATGAATAAATATGAATATCTTGAATATACAAATTCAATCTTTACTAAAAAACTGGTTCAGATTAAATCTTTCCTTAATCCAAAAATGCAAAAAAAAAACAAAAACAAATCAAGTATCTGACTGTATATAAAAGGAAACAAACCATCAAATGCGCTAGAATTACTACAATCAGCTTGCGCATGGAGCAATCAACTGCGAGGCAGGATGTCTCACACAAAGTATGACATTATGCTTAACATGTTGCTTTCTGCTAAAGTGTCTTGATCACTTAGAGACAAGATGTCTCCCAACTTGACAGAACATCTTGCTTCACATGTTGCCTATAAAATATTCCAAATCACATGGAATATCAGAAAGAATCAAAATTTGTCAGGTCATGTACCTAGTAAGAGCTTAGTCCATGGTGGCACAGTTCAACCAGTTTGATCACTCATTCAATGATCTCATCACCCTTTCTTTATCGTCAAGTTTATCCTAGTTATAAGTAAAATATGCTCGAATGGTGGTGTCCATCAAATAAAGGGGACATCTCTTTGGTTCAAGTTTATCCTTAGATATTATTTATTCCTATAACTAATAAGTTCCCTAGTCTTTTTTTCAAACTCTATACAATATGATGGGTTGGTGGGAGAGATTGTGCAGTTGTAAAATGAGGGTCTGGTTTCAGATCTTGGATGGATGAGATCTTTTTTCATTGTGATAGTTACTTGAGGTTGATAACCCTTTTCTATACTTAAATGCACTACTCTCTCTTATGATAGAGATAAGTGTATTTTGAATCATTTGAGATATGATATATTCTTTGTTAAACCATGTTAAGAAGGACCTTTATAATCCTTCTTTGTCCTTATATGTTTGAGAATATGATTCACCACCTCATCTGAGTTAGTTGGGCTCCTTCTAAGGTGATAGTCTTTTCTTGATAACTTTTGTAAGATAAATTTCATTTTTGAGAGAACTTGTTAAAACAGATATGGGGGGTGATATCTTATCCTAACGATATTTCTTATCCCGGGTGTAGGGATTCGGTTGAGTCGGTTTCTCATGTTTTTGTCCCCTACGAGTAGGGGTGGCAAACGAGTATTTCTTGCCCCAATTAGGCCCGCTCCACAAAAGCTTGCAAAAAAGAGGAGTGGGGAGGAACGAGCATATTTGAGGGTGTGGACCTAAAACCATGCCCCTCCCTCCCGCATAAAAATAAGAGCGGGGCGGGGCGGGTCAGTCACATTAAAGAGTGTGAGCCTAAAACCTTGAACTCACCCACGAAAAAGTGCGGGCAAAACAAGCATGTCTGACGGACCGGACCCGTTTTGCCACCCTACTTATGAATTAGCTATGTCAACATGGTATAGGATGTTCTAGTGGTAGGGGTTAATCGGTGGTTCTTCCTATTGATCATATGATTCTTTTTTAGTGTTTCCTCTCTTTAAGTGGTAGGGCTAAGTCAATGAGTGACTTTTATATGATTTTCCACATTGTTCTCTAGTATATTGGGAGGGATCATAATAATTTGATCTTTAATGGTGTTTCGACAACTATGAAAGAAGTGGAGGAGAAGAGTATTTTTAGTCTGAAATTGACTTCTAGGTAGATCAAATGTAACCACATATGTTTTTTCTGACTGACTTCAGAACTCTATCGTCTACCTTAACCAATAACTGATCGAGTGTGTGTCTTGATTATGATGTTTGTTGTGGACTGTGGTGCTCTCTTGGTGGGTTTTGATCAGTTGATGGTGGTTCTGTCGGTCTGAGTTCTAACTCAAACCCTAAGGAACAAGGCTTGTAGCTGATTGGGCTTTCCTTCTATGTCATTTCCCTTAGTTGTTTTGTTGTTTGTTTGCTCTATTGGTTGTTGGGTTTTTATGTTGTTTATTAGTTTGCATTTCTGGTGATACGTTTGACGCTTCTTGTGCTAACTTATACCTTATCTATGCATTTTTTTATTGTTTCACCACTTGATTCATAATATTATTTTGTTACTAAAAAAAAACCAAGTGTTCTCAAACCTATTAAGCGTTTCTATACAAACAAGTGAACCTAGACGAAACATTGAACAAAAGGGAATGAGACATCTGATATCAAATAGCCACATTCCATTCTTCAATGTTTTTACTTTGTTCCCGGTTTTAAGATTCAAAGATAAATATAACTGTGGAAGGGAATAACTACGTGTTTGACCTCATGATATCACACTAACAAATATAGGTTTTGAAAATATATGATGCACATGCAGCCAGATTGTTTTTGCCGGGTAAACGCTACGTAGGTTAATTCCCACTCTCAATTTTTTCCCTTTTCTCTTTATACTTCAAAAATTTTATTCCTTTTCCTTTTTCCTATTTTTAGAAGTATTCACTTTATCGCTATGGGGCAGCACAAGAAGAATATTTTTCTTTTCATTACCATATATCCCCAATTTCTATTGTCAAACATCCTGACTATATTCATTTCTAAATGATAGAACACTAACTTTATGCAGAGCCACACAAAATCTCACGCATCTAATTTGTACTTTGAACACAATATCTATACTATATAAAAAGTATTATAGCTATGCATAGTATAACCAAGGCAGCAATCTAATGAAATAGTTCTAGGGGATTAGCTTTTTGTTGATTGTATCTTAGAGTTCCTTTGAACGCTTCATGCATGAGACTATCTATTTGGTTTAAATTCCATTAGAATAGATAGTCCTTTCTTTAATGAAGTGTTTGGGGGAACTCTTAGGTTCAACCAACACTCAATATACATTTATAAAATCTAATACCAGGAAGGGCAAACTCTTGTGTTCAAATACGAAAATGTAAGTAAATTAATATTTATATTGTTGTTTTAAAAGAAAATGAATACAACTATAACTTATAAGCACTAGCGGAGCTAGGTCTAAAGTTATATATATATATATATATATATATATATATATATATATATATATATATATATATATATATATATATATATATATATATATATATTCTAACTTAGTAATATAACACATTTAATAATTATTTATTGCATATTCGTATAATAAAATTCATTATAAAATTGAAAAGTATTAGCATATAAATTATATCTATAAAATTTAACATAAATTTAAAATCATTTGACAGGTTAAAAAAAGAATTGAAATTAACGATTTTGTTAAAGTTTTATAAGATTTAATTTTTATGCATCTCATGATATATTAAACAATTTTCGATTGATGTTAATTTTTATAGATATGATCTATATGATAATAATTTTCAATTCAATTGTTGATTTTATTATACATGTGTGTGGTGAAGAGTTATCGAATATGTTATGTTATAAAATTTGATAATTTGGTGTTATTTGATCTTAACTCATATATAATAATTCATATTCATTCTTATATTCTCGTATAAAATTATCATAAAATTAGCAATATAACCGATAAAAACAAAGTTTAAAGTTTTTCTTCAACTTATTGAAAAACTTTTTAATAACATAATATTGATCATCTTTTGCTTTGACACCCAATATCTTTACCACTTAAGTGATTTGATATACTTGCTAAAGTCGCAATCCTAATGCAAAAATTTAAGTATGAGCAAACTTGATAAGTGGATTTTCACATATTTTTATATTGTTACTTTATATTTTGATCGCTCATCATGTGTAACACTGGCCTCTTTGATTTTTTTTTCAAACTTCAAATATTAATTAAACTTTGATGATTTTACTAGGCGTTTTTCATATTTAACCATGTCTTTCACCTTAGGATATATCTCGGGATGTGTTTATTCGATTGAAGCATGTGACATGTAACTCTTAGGTTGGATTTGAAGCTAAATTTGCACTCTATAGTGGTCAAATATATCAATTACTATAGTCAAAAAAAAATTGAGTAAGACTTTTGGATGACTTAATCTCGTAATTGATCGATTATGTTGAATTCTAATTCTTTGTGTCGAAGCAGGTTGCTCGACAAAACAAGGAAGTGTCGAACCACCTAGTATGTTGGGTTGTGTTAGTGTGTCGAAGTGTCGAAGCATGTTGCTTCACACAGGATTTCGACTTAAGTCTATTTTTAGTAGTGTTAGCTATTTTGGACTTTTATAGTTTTTTATTTTAGCTTGCGGTCCAAGTTAACCTAAATCTAAAAATAAAGAGAGTAACCCTTATTCTTGTAATGAAGTGAATAGAGTATTCATAACATTGTAATTCACAGTATTTTGCAGTTGCAAAGTGAATAAGAAGTTTTCCACAGTTTGTGGACAGAGAAAAACTCTGCAGAATTTTAATTCTTCTTCTCCTTCATCGTTCTTTACTTTCTTTCTTTCTCCATTGTTCTTCTCTTTTCATTGTTATTGTGTGGGTGATAACAATCTTATTCATCAAGATTGATTGAAATTCTCCAAAGATTTTTATGGATTTTCTACATCTGGTATCAAGAGCTCCAGTTTAATCGATATGTGGGAAGAAAATCACCATGACAATGAATTATCCAAACATACATTTTTCCATCAAATTTTTTGATTCTCAATAACAATAATTATGAGAGTTGGTGCAATCAGATATAGGTTGTGTTCTCTTATCAACATTTTTGGGATTTTGTGAAGGAAGGAGTAACAACGCTTGTAGAAGACGCGACAGATCAAGAAAAGGCTGCACATAAAGAATTGAAGAAGAAAGGTTATAAAACTTTCTTTATAATCCATCAATGTGTTGATGAATATAACTTTGAAAAGGTTAGTGATGTAGAGTCAACGAAAGAAGTGTAGTGGTAAAAATATTGAGATTAAGCTATTGGTTAACTTAACTCGCAAAGCAAGAGTTGCTATCATGCTTTTATTGTTTCCAAAGGAAAAGAGAAAAAATACGAACAAAACCCAAAGAAGTTTAAAAATAAAACTAACAAAAAGAGAACAAGGTTTGTAGGTTGGTTATGAAAAGGGAAGGTATTAGCACCCTAAACATCCATGGTACCCCATGGGAACCTCTTTGAAAATATGTACACTTTGGTTTGAAAAAGGTGGTGTTTGTTAAAAGATTGGAGGGATGGGAAAAGACGCATTTTTATTATGATTTGGTGTTTGCCAAGACTCTTAGAGTCTCATGCCTACGTACCAAGAAAGTGCAATGGATGATCAAAACCTTGTAGTTCGTGGTAAAAATAACAAAAAATGTTTGTTTTGATTCATTTTTATGAAGAAAAAA
The DNA here is from genome assembly GCF_024323335.1 of Lathyrus oleraceus. Classification (NCBI taxonomy): domain Eukaryota; kingdom Viridiplantae; phylum Streptophyta; class Magnoliopsida; order Fabales; family Fabaceae; genus Lathyrus; species Lathyrus oleraceus. The sequence continues at coordinate 370,670,064 of NC_066580.1, forward strand.
TATTTTGTCATTTTAAGGGAAATACTCGACTACTCACCCACAAGTATGAGACTTTTGCAACATCATCAGAAGGACTCCAACTTGGATAAGGATCAACAAGTATGCCACTAGCTCCCACAGATGAAAAATAATTATCATCATACTATAGAGTTAGGAAGATTATAACTCAACTATGGAAATGACTCATATCTAATGTCTTGAGAACAGTTTTAAAGAGAAAAGTGCACAAAGGCACAAAATGATTTGAATGAGTTAGGCATTTTTTAATCTTTTGAAATTGGTCTAAATATGCTTAAGATGGATTGACATTTATTAAGAAAAAGGATTTTAAAATCACTTGACAAAAGTCAAGTTTATTGAGAAAAATGGTCCAAGTTTAAAACAAGAAGGTTTTGAAAAAAATGAGGATTTTGTAAATTAAAGAAGGGGGGAGGGAAGAAGAAGAGACTATCCTAAAGAATAAAGTAAATGCTAGGGATGAAAGATCTAACCAAGAGATATCAAGTTTTATGACATAAGTCAAACAAGAATTTCCTCCTTTGGATTAAGCCTCAAGCAAGCTAGAGTAAGCAAATAATAATTCATGTATCAGATGAAACCAAAGTAGCTCAACCAAGTCTCTAAAGGAAGTCCAAAGTAAAAGGTACCAAATGGATTATAAGGTCTTAAATTATAAGTACCAAAACAAAGGTCAAGATCCTAATTCTAAGTCCATAACTCCACAATGATGCCAAGGATAATAACCACAAGTCCATGAGTCAGGATAACTAAGTTTCTTTTTAGGTTTTTTCTTATTAGTGTTTTCTTTACAAAGATATGAAAGTAAGGTCCAAATGGACAAAGAACAAATGACATAATAACAAACAATATGATATGAAATTCTAAACATAAATTATAAAGTAAATGACATAAAATAAAAGAGCATAAAGTAAATGACTTGGAAATAAAAGTTAATATAAGTAAAATGTTTGTGAATGATGTTAGAAAGCAAAAATGAAAGATGGTTTGGTCATTTTTTAAGAATACTCAACTATTGACCCACAAGCATGAAAATATGAACATGTACATCATTTATGAGAAGGGTTCCAACTTGGACAAAATCAACAAGTGTGCCACTAGCTCTGACAAATGAAAAGTGGGCAATATTTTCACACAATACCATGAGGAATATGAGACTTACGATCTCACTTATGAAAATGTCATTGCCTTTGGCACAAATTTAGCATTATGTTAAGCAATCGGAATTGGACTTATGTAGAAGTCACAACTATCTGAGATCGGTCAATAATAATTTTTGTGTTAATACATGCTAGAGAAATGATATATAAATCATCCTTCTAAAGTTATGCCACGCAAGAAAAAAAAAAGAAAGGGGAAGATCAAGCACAAAGGCTAGGAGGATAGTCCATTACTTCAATCCATATTTCATGACACTTAGGACAAACTTATGCATCAATCCAAAGTACCTTAAATGATTCTTGATCATTTAGAAGGTAGATTAGAAATGGTGAAAGTTCATCAAGTGCCAATCCATACACCATGTACAAGATGGACACAAATCCATCCAATTGATAAAAAGGAAAAGAAAGGGATCAATAAGAAAGGGGACAAGAGAGGTCAAACCCAAATTGAATCACAAATTTGTTCAAGTCATCATCAAAATCAACCATCCATTTTGGTGGATTAGGGGTTTTCACCCCATCAACACCCAAGATCCATTGAGTTTGATGAGACTTGAAGTCTAAATCATCATGATACAAGGCCAACAGAACTTCACAATGTCATACAAATTTAAAATGCAATTAAATAAAATAAAAATGCATAAAAGGTATTTTTAAATGATTTTTAAAATGAAAATCAAATGAAAAATCCACAAAATCCTTCAAAACACCAAATAAATGGCCAAGAATATTATAGAAGGTTGGAAATAAAATGAGAAACATAAAATAAATTTTTCATAATTTTAAAATGCAGAAAAGTATTTTTACACCAATTAAAACAAATGAGAAAAGATAAAATTCATGAAAAATAAAAAATCAATAATATAAAATATGGAAAAATAAAAATCAGATGAAGAAAAATAAAAGAGAATTTTAGATATTATTTTGCAATTTTTTGGATAAAAAATGAAATTATTATGAATTTTTAAAGGAAAAGAAATTTAAAATAATAAAAGAAAAATAATTAAAATCAGAAAAAACCAGGAGCGTTGGATCACGCCGTATTAATTGACGTGGCAGATCCAACACTCTAAATGATGAGAAACACGATGGAACGCGCTGCAATCAGAACACAGGATCCTGTTTGAATTTAACAAATCAAAACATTTCAAAATGCCAACGTGTCTGGTCCAAACTCATACCACCTGAGAAATACTTCGATCATCTTCTCCGGTGAGCTCCCATCGGAATTTCATTGTTTGGTAACTTTAAGATACGATACCACCATCATTGTGATCCGCTTCTCATCCCGAATTCAACCTCATGCCTCAAATTCATTTATGTGAACTGAGCAGAGGGAATTTCAAAGAAGTTTCAGAAACAAGTAAGCTACGAAAAATAAAATTAAATGATGAACGCGACCAATCAACACCAGATAAGCTAGGGGAAAGCATCAGAGAGTGAAGGACTACTGTTGGCTCCTAATTTCGACGTTCATATTTGGAAATTAACAAAATGGAGTTCCTTATGAAAATGTTTCGACTAGGTCTGATATTGGGAGCTCTAGTCGAAAGTGCCCGGATGAGAGGGTCAAGATGTTATAGGGACTTAGAAATAATTTTTAGTGTTTGAAGATGTTTTCGACGGGAGATTCAAATTCAAATAAAAGGAGGAAACTTTTGTTCTTATCTGAGTTTCTGAAGGTACACGTGGAGCATAGTGGATAGTTGCATCCATGCAAAGCGCCATTTGTCTCGACGTGATAGAAAGACCGTTAGAAGAGGTTATTTCGATTAGTATAAATAAAAGGTCTTAGTATTGTCATACCCTAAATTTCACCCTGAGTTTTTCACTCGTATCAGCATAGCATGAATCGATCCATTTTTTAGTGCATTTCATTAGTTAAAAAGCATTTATCAGAGTTTATGTAAAAAGTTAGGAGTTCTGGCATTTTATTTGATCTTGATAATATTCATTCAATCATATGTTTATTTTAAGAAGTCGAAAGACTTGATTTCTCGATCTCAATGCATAATTTATTCTGTTGCATCTCATTTCAGAGTTTCAAATGGTGACAATCATGAGTATTATCATCATCTGAACTTTGTAGAATTTTATTTGTGGTTAAGAATCAGAAGAAAATGGTCCAAGAGCAATTCATTTGCATCTGGTTATCTGTTCACGATTATTAAATCAACAATTTAGTTCATTCACCAGACATTTGCATTTTATACTTGTTACAATATGAATTTTGTTTTGCATTTATCTTGAAATGTCGCTCGAAATAATTTTTCAAATCTACAGACAGACCGGTCAAATCGTTTCTCCACTGTACTAGGAATTAGCAGGCAAAAAAATTTCAAAATCGAGTTCGCAGATGTCAGTTTTGTTAATCTACGTTCCGCGTAGTTTAACTTAGTGTGCTCATTTTAATTTTTTGACTTTTTTTTCAGTCGCATTTTTTCCCTCCTGAGCCTTTTAATCGGTCATATTTTATTTCAAAATTTGATCAAAACCTGCATATTTTCGAGATGTTTATTTCACGTTGATCATTTCAATTGAACAGTTTATTTTTCCGGAAGATTTGGCGCCCGAGTTTATTCGCTTTTTATCCTTTTTTTTTTGTTAGCCAAAATGTTTGTTTTAATTAATTAGGATTTTCTACTTTCTCATTTCGATTTTATTTTTTTATTTTTAAATATTTGATTTAATTTAATTTAGTTAGTTTTAATTATTTGTAACACTAAATAATTTCTAAAAGATAGTTTTTTAGATTTTGAATTTAAAACTAATATATATGTGTATACATACTTATGTGATATGGTCAATTTAGAGAGAGTGAAATAGACCCCTCCAACGTGACAATCTATTTGCACTTTGTCTTTCACTTTTCCTTCCCTCTTTATCATGTGTCACACTTATGTACACAAGAACAACAAATATCATAATATTTTCTAATCCCCTCTCTCTCTACAAAACAAAAGTAATACTCTCTCATGTTACACACAACACAAACCTCTCCACACTTTCACCTTCATAAAAACAATATTAATATCTCCACCTCATTCTTCTTTCAAATACCACACAACACAAAGATATCATGACAAAAAAAATATCTCCTTTTCTTCTTTCTCTGCAGTAGCCGAAAAACATCACCCTCACAACTTTTAAAAACACACTACACCATAAAACTCATCATCACTTCTTTTTATCACTATATCATCTCTACAAACTCATATAACACATTCTATTCATCTATTACTACAACACATAAACCACCATAGTATAACACTCCTCACAAAAGCTTCACAACTCCACAATAACAACACATAACATCTTCATCATAACTCCATCTCCATCTTCATCATAAACACATACAACTTTTACCTTCCTCTTCCATCAACTTTGTCAACACCTTCAAATAACTTCATCATCACCATAATAACACCTTTAAAAAAATTTAACAACACACTCACCACCATCATTTAAATTTGATTAATACCTCTCTCCTTTTACCTTTTAGTTTCTTATTTATTTATTTTTCTGTTGTTATTATTCATTATTCAAGCTTGAGAGATATTTGTTTTTGACTTTGAAAGAGTAGATTTTAGAGAGATTAGTGAGAGAGAGGCTTGAGACATTAAGAATTTTTTGTTTCCTCTATTGTGTACGTTACTGTTTCTTTTTTTTTCACTCTGCTTGTTGTTTATCTTCTACCTTTTTTTGTTTTAATTTAGTTTGTTTATTTTTTATTTATTATTATTATTATTATTATTATTATTATTATTATTATTTTTGTTGAAAGAGTACTGTGGTCTTTAATATTAGTATTTCAAGTGATTCTTAATATTTGTATCTGTGTTGATTTAGAGATAAACTTTTTCCTTGTTTTTAATATTTTTAATATATGTTCTTTGTTCTATGTTTTTTTTTAAATATTAAATTAGTCAACCTTTTTTTTTTTATATATGTAAGTTATAAAAGTTAACGTATTGAAAAAAAGGCACTGCTGCTATGTTTTTTTGTTGGTTTCTTATTTTTTTTATTTTTCTTGTTTTATTTAGATTTATATTTATTATTATTATTGTTTTTTATTATTATATATATTATCATAAACTATTATTATTATTATTATTATTAATATTTTACTTTTATTATTATCATTATTATTATTATTTATTATATTTATTGATCATTATCATTATCATATTTATTATCATTGACATTATTATTAGTAGGATTGATTATCTATTATTATTATTATTTATTTATTTATTTATTTATTATTGTTAATTTTTATTATTTGAATATTATTGTTACTGTTAATTATTATTAATGTTAACTTTATTATTACTTATTATTATTGATTTATTATAGTCATTTATAATTATTATTGTTATTATTGATTATTGGTAATTACTATTCTTATTATTATTTATCAATATTATTTATTATTATAATTATTATTATTTGTTTAATATTATTGTTATTATTATTTATTGATTCAACTGATTATTTTCTTTAAATTGTACAAAAAAATAATAATTTATTTATCCAATCAATTTTCACAGATGCGTAGCAATTTTGAAGTTAAAAATTCAATTTAACTTCAGAAGTTGCTTACACGCATATATTTTTGTTGACCAACCTCAGGTAGGGTGATTCCTACAGGAATCACTTTACGATTGCTTAACATTATGGTAAATTATGTAGTTCAATTTCTGATTTTTACTCCGAGTCCCTTGGCTTTCTCTTGGATCTTCTTACAACGAGATTCATTTATTTTTATAACTGTCTTTCAAAACTTGAATGATTTAATTATTGTGTTGTATCCCCATTGGATAAAATGTACCCCATTCCCAAACATGTGTAATAAATTTACCGCTTTCATTTACTTTACTGTACTATTTGATTGTTAACAGAAGATTAAAATTAACCCTTTTAGAAAAGAACAAAAACAAACACTCGATCCAACGTCGAGTCTTTTTTCCCAAATCAAATCCAAATTAATTGCAAAGTCGAACACCACCCCCGCCACATCCAAATTATTTTCAGAAGTCAACTTGAGACACTTGATCCAACGTTAAGTCGTCCCCCTGTTTTTAAAATCTTTTCACAATAAAAATGGAAGAAACTGATTAAGTTTAGACTTTCTCTGTTTCGAATGTTAGGATACTGCTGTAGAGCTTAATGTTCAAACATTCGTCTTCCATATTAACATACAGTAATTACCAGAATTGGGTCATTTCTCTTATAGAAGAAAAAGATTGATTGGGTATCGACCTTCTCTTTCCCGATTATTTGGACACAGTTGTAGAGCTCTCTGTCTGATTAATCGTCTTCCGTTAATGAACTTTGGCCTAATTTGCCATACATTTTCATAATAAACTTTTGGATGAAAAGAGAGTGATTGGGCTTAGGCCTCTTCCTTTTCGAGCATCTGAGTAGTGCAGTAGAGCTCCCTGCTTAAATGCTTGTCTCCGCTTAAAATCAACTCAAACTCATCAAACTTGTTTTCCTCCCTTGTGCGACTCCGAAAACATTTTCAGAAAAGAGTATGCAACATCCGTTTTGATGCGAAACAAACAAAGACTTCAGCCTCCAAGAGCGAGCAACAAGTAAAGCTTTAATCGCTCAAATATGATCCAAGCATCACTCTCTTTAAAAGCAATCCACCCAATAGTTCTCTTTGGGTAGAACTACGTATGCCTTGAGTTCTTCATAGCACCTGGAGATACGTAGGAGCAGGATTGCGAAATCTTGTCAGGCACATTAATATTAAAAAACCTTAAGTCTTTCCTTTCTTTCTTTCTCTTTTCTCACTCGATAAGTAGAAGTTCACAAACGGTATCACGCTAACACTCTAACACGAAACTAACTAAATGGGTCCCATCGAGTACGATGGATGCGAGGGGTGCTAATACCTTCCCCTTGCATAACTGACTCCCGAACCCGGTTTGGTTGCTGTTGAAAAGTATATCTTCGGCAAATATTTTTATATTGTATCCACAGAGATTGGTTGTTATTACCGCCGTTCTATAATCCAAATTGTTATAGGTTTGAAAAGTAACAAAGTTATTTTGTTTGGAAAATTATCTTGTGAGTAAAGGTCACTAAAAACAGTAAAATAGTTTTAATCAAATGTAAAAGCTTGGCAAGATTGGAGTTCACTATTCTTAATGCTTATGATTCCTTATGATAACTATATAGATTTAAGATTATTGATGATGTTCAAGTATCCTCTCAAAGTCATTTATGTCTAAATGATATTGTGATAATCACTATATTGATCCTTAGACGATCTCTCCACCTAACTATCAATATAGCAATCTTTAATGTTTAATACCAAAAAAGAGTAATGAATAAACCTATCTCTACAACTTATTCATTACTTGAAAATCTGTTTTATGTCAAGACTCAAATAATCTCTTTCAACAACTACTCAAATCTGGTTTTCATCTTAGGGCAAAAACAATATTCAATACATCAACAATCTTTATCATATATAAAAGTCAAATGGAATACATAAACAAATGAGAATAGCTACTACCTCCAATCTTGACAAAAGGGAGTTTAGCTCCTCATCATCATTGTTACAAAGCAGGATGTTAAAAGAAGAAGAACTCTCTTTTTCTCTCTTACAAAAAAATCTCAATGTATCAATGTGTGAATAATAATAATAATGAATCCCCTAGAATAAAGTATTTTTCTCTTCAAAAAGGGTTGACATTTCCTTAATTGATCATTTTCATCCAAAGCAGAAAAGCTATTCCAAGACAGACACCAAAATGGCAAAACCAGTTGGCATTGGAAACAGCACACTTGGCCAAAACAGCTTGCTGGATTCGCAGGGTTCGCTGGGCGAACTTTGTTCGCGGCGCGAACTGAAGCTTTCCATTCAGTTCGCTGGGCGAACTGAAGCTACCTCAGCTTCATTGTTTTGCAAGCTTCATGTAATTGTTCTTCCAAGTGTTAATCTTCAAGAATAGGCCTCCGAATTGCATTCAACACTTCTTCCAAATTATGATTACGCATTCCGAAGCTCTCTTGTCCAAAAATTCTACAAAACTAACAAAAATGTGAAATAACTACTCAAAACAACATAAATTAAACCTAATTGCATTTATACAAAATAGTGAGAATAAAAGTGTGTAATTACATCAAAAATTGGCAAAAGGGACCAATAAAATTATATAAAAAGTAGTACTAATTGGTCCCTAACAACTCTCCCCAACTTAGCATTTTGTTTGTCCCTAAACAAAAGTTTCCACCCTCACAACCAAAGCAATGACACAAAAGATTGAAACAAGGATTTACCAGGGACATTCAAATGGTTCAAAAGTGTTTGGCAATTTTCTCAATCCACCTATCTCAATTCTAGACAAAACATGAATAAGAGAAATGGTTGAGTGCAAAAATCATTCTAAGGAATTCAAAGCCATATATGTCAAAATTGAATCAAACTTACACACACATCATAATAATGATGAATAACATGAAGGGTTACTTTCACTCATCCAAGCAATTAAATCAACAACAACTCAAATCATGCGGTTATCACAACAATTACCAAATCATGTGAAAAATGAGAATCAAGAGGTCTTTCAAAGGTTGTAATGTGGCTTAGGTTACAAGAAAGGATATGATTAAGAGAATTCAACAAAGTTGCCTATCCTAAGGGAGCAATCCCAAACATTCAACTCTACATGATTTCCCTTTCTTTGATCCCTATCTTTTTCTTTTTCTTTTTCTTTTCAAATCCACACAACCATGAGCATTTTCTTTGCTTTTTTCTTTCTTTTCTTTTTTCTTTGCTCTATGGTTTCAAGGGTGATTTCTTTTTCTTGTTTCTTTTCATATTTTTACCCTTTCATAAAAACTCACTTTTCCAAGTTTCTAATCAACTTTTCACTTTACTCTCCCCAACTTTAGATTCCAAAACCAAATTTATTCAATAATGCTCCCTACTTAGACATAAGCAAAAGGCAAAATTTTGCAAACAACTCGGTTTGAGGTTTCAATTGATACGAAAGAAATTAGGATTCATTTATTCCAAAATTTTCAATTGATTTTACAATGATCAATCAAATGAATCCTAAAATAAGCTCAAGGGGGTTTAACTAAGGATTACTCCTCACAAGGTTAATTGATTCAAACTTTTTGGTCAAGTGGTTTCTCTCAACAAACAATGCCTCTATCATTTTCAAAATTTTCACACAAAAATAGATTGATGCATGATTTAGCATGATAAGAATGAGTTAAAATAATGCTTGGTTTCCCGCTTTTTAGTGTACAATGGAAAGCTTCCTCACAACTGGTTAAGTCCTATTTTGATTCAAAGGTGACATACATTTCAATGAGTTTATGATAAGAAATTTGCACACACCATCAATCTACTCATGTTAAGTCTAGAAAGCGATAAAGTGTACCTTGAAATGCCAACACTAATTCTTATCATCACCACTCGAAGTGTCCTATGCTTCTTTCTTTGCGAACATTTCTTGGTTGCTTTAAGCTTGACTTAAGAGTAAGAACAATTAAACAAAAATGTTGGTAAACCAATTTGATTGTAACACACTTAAATTTCAAAAAGTATTCATGCAATTATCAAAACAACTAACAAACCAAAGTTCAAAATTCAACAAAAACAGTAATAATACACAGAAAACTCAAAATAAAAACAAACCCTACAATTCAACAAACTCCTCAATTTTCCTTCATTTCATCGCCATGGGTTGCACCACCTCCTGCACCCCAAAAAAAAAACTGGCCTGCCCTTAGGCCACTTAGCATAATCAACATAATCCTCCTAGGAAGGGAATGGAGAGGAATAGTTTTGAAATTTGGAGGTTTGGAAGTGGAGCAGCGAGGTTGTTGAAAAAATATCCTAAGTTTGTGAAAATAGGAATGAAACGAAAATGACATAAAACAGAACTTAAATGGTTCTGCCACGCTCAGTTCGTTGGGCGAACTGAAGGAATTTTTTTTTTATATTCAGTTCGTTGGGCGAACACTGTTCGCTGGGCGAACTGAAGGAAATTTCAAAAAAATTGTTGGCAGTGGCCAGAACTTAAGTGGTTCTGCCACGCACCGTTCGTTGGGCGAACTTTGTTCGCGGCGCGAACTGAAGCTTTCCATTCAGTTCGCTGGGCGAACGTTGTTCGCGGGGCGAACGGCAAAAAACAGAACCCAAATTTTCAAAATTTAACACAGCAGAAAATCAATAAAACAGAATTGAGAAAATGTAAAATTCAGAGTTACAACGTTGGGTTGCCTCCCAACAAGCGCTTTGTTTAACGTCGTTTAGAGCTCGACGGTTCAACGGTCTTCAAGATCCGGCTTTGTTGAGCAACTTCCTCAAGGGCTTTGTTGTCTTCAAGAGGTTCTTGATGAACCTTCGATAAAATCTGATACCACCCGTTTTCGGAACTACTTGCACAACACTCACCCATTCACCATCGGAGATAGAACAAATCATCCCGGCCTCTACTAGTTTGACAACTTCCTTCTTTTTCAGCACTCGTACCCATTGATTCTCCTCTTTTGTGGACAATGTATTGCTAATGACCACCGGTTTAGTACAGTCATCACCAAGGAACACATACTTCAAATGTGGTTCTAGTTTTGACTCTTCCACGTTCTTTGTCATATCCAAGCCTTCGTTTTTCTCTTCATGATAAACAAGTTCTCCACAAGACTCTAATTCATGCAACATTGCTTCCATCTTTTTTCCTTCATTTTTGGTCGAAACTTTGTAGATTCCGATAAGAGATTTCTCTGATGGATTAGAAACATGAACCTGGTTTGCGATCTCAACTAGTTCCTCCCTGGTGGCATCGATTCGGAAGGAGTCATGCTTACCATTAAAATGCTTTTTGGCTTCAAAAAGATTGAAGGCTACCTCTTCATCTTGCACCCTCACTTTCATTAGTCCATCATCAATATCAATCATCATTCGAGCCGTTTTCATGAATGGTCTTCCAAGAATTATAGGAACATCACGATCCTCATCCATGTCTACTATCACAAAATCTACCGGAAACAAGAATTTGTCCACCTTCACTAACATGTCTTGAGCAACTCCATATGGTGAAGTGGTAGACTTATCAGCTAGTTGTAAAGTCATCCTTGTAGATTTGATCTCAACATTTCCCAATCTTTTGACAATGGATAGGGGAATTAAATTGATGCTAGATCCCAAGTCAATCAAGCCATTACCCATGTAGGTGTCTCCAATGGTTACCGGTAAAACAGCTCGGCCCGGATCGAATTCCTTTCTTGGGAGATTCTTTTGAATGATAGCACTACAACGTGCATCGAGCAAGATTGTCTCGTCTTCCACATGTCTTCTTTTCTTTGTGAGAATATCCTTCATAAACTTTGCATACCGCGGCATTTGCTCTAATGCATCGGCAAATGGAATATTGATTTGAAGTTGTTTGAATATGTCCATAAACCGTGCATAGTGTCTAGCAGTATCCTTCTTTGATGGTGCGTGCGGATAGGGTAGATGTTGAACTGGAATGACATTCACTCCTTTGTCTCTTGGTTTCTTTTTTCTTGGTTTAATTTCCTTCTTTATTTCCGCTTCACACTGCTGTTCTTCCATCAATTGCTGATTCTGCTGTTTTCGCGGCGCGAAAGAAGATCGCGGCGCGAACTGAGCAGTTTCTGCCACTTTCTCCTTCCCACAAACCACATCCTCATTTTCCAGCACAGCATCCATATCATTCTCAACTGTAATTTCCTCACTTTTTTTACTTGTCAACTCTCTACCGCTTCTAGTAAAAATTGCTTTACAATGCTCCTTTGGATTAGTTTGAGTGTTAGCGGAGAAAGAAGATCCTGCAGTTTGTTCCGACAGTTATTTCGCAAGTTGACCTATTTGATTTTCCAAATTCTTGATTGCTGCCTCGTTGCTCTTCTGATTTGCCATGGAGGCTTGAATGAATTGTTAGAGAGTGTCTTCTAGCTTTGAATTTCCTCCTTGCGATTGTTGTCCTTGAGAATTTGGGTGTTGATAAGGACTTTGCTGCTGAAAATTTTGGTTGTTGAACCTTGATGGTTGATAACCTTGATTGTTCCTTTGATAGCCTTGATTTTGATTGTTCACATAGCTTACTTCTTCTAGTGGAGGACAAAAACCAGTAGGATGATCTCCTTGACATAATTCGCAGCATGCTACTTGATGTCGAACTTGAGACCCTTGAATTTCCTTCATTTGCTGTGGAAGCTTGGCCATTTGTTGAGTAAGCAACTCCACTTGATGAGAGAGTAGCTTGTTTTGAGCAACAATGGCGTCATTGGTATTTAACTCAAGACTCCCGGTTTACGTTGTGAAGGGCTACGGTGATGTTGACTTTGGCGATCATTGAGTGCCATCCGGTCGATAATGACTTTAGCTTCTTCCGCATTCTTTGACATAAGAGAGCCACCCGCGGTAGCATCCAAAAGTGTTATGTGAGTTGATTGGAGCCCGTTTAGAAAAATATGGATTTGAGTGAGCTCATCAAAACCATGACCCTTGCATTTTCTCAACATTGACTTGAATCTTTCCCAAGCCTCATTTAGAGACTCTTTGCTTCCTTGAGTGAATACCGCAATAGCCGTTTTGGCTTCCATGAATCGGGATTGAGGGAAATATCTTTCTAGGAACGTTTCTTCTAACAAATTTCAATCCGTCATCACTCTCGATGCTTGATCAAGGTACCACTCCTTTGCCTTTCCCACTAAGGAGTGCGGGAACATCCTTTTGAATAACGCCTCTTCACCCGTTTCATCAATTCCCGTAGAACCCGCAATCTCATAGAATTTGATGAGATGGGTATACGGATCTTCATGATCCATTCCGGTGAATGGATTTGCATAGAGAAGTTGGAGGATTCCGGTCTTCATCTCCGTATTTCTTCCTCCACGGAAAAATTGAGCATTTCTTCATGGACTATTAGCGGACATTTCGGTACGATTGTCATCCGCCATATTTCCTTCACAAGCCTCTACAACCACTTCTTCGATTTGAACAAGTGCAGAAGTAGATGCTTCTTCTCTCCGGTTCCTCTCTTCGGCTAGTTCCCTTCTTCTTCGTGTTTTGCTATTGAGCTTCCGAAGTGTTCTTTCAATTTCAGGATCGAATTACAATTGCTCCTCGGTAGCTTTTCCTCGCATGCACTAGAATCTACAAAACTAACACACCAAGTGAAACAAAAGAGGGATAGTAATACAAGTAACAAAACTTAAAACAATGAATTATTGCAATGCTTGTAATATCGAGCACCAATCCCCGGCAACGATGCCAATTTGTTGAAAAGTATATCTTCGACAAATATTTTTATATCGTATCCATAGAGATTGGTTTTTATTACCGCCGTTCTATAATCCAAATTGTTATAGGTTTGAAAAGTAACAAAGTTGTTTTGTTTGGAAAATTATCTTGTGAGTAAAGGTCACTAAAAACAGTAAAATGGTTTTAATCAAATGTAAAAGCTTGGCAGGATTGGAGTTCACTATTCTAAATGCTTATGATTCCTTATGATAACTATATAGATTTAAGATTATTGATGATGTTCAAGTATCCTCTCAAAGTCATTCATGTCTAAATGATATTGTGATAATCACTATATTTATCCTTAGACGATCTCTCCACCTAACTATCAATATAGAAATCTTTAATGTTTAATACCAAAGAAGAGTAATGAATAAACCTATCTCTACAACTTATTCATTACTTGAAAATCTATTTTATGTCAAGACTCAAATAATCTCTTTCAACAACTACTCAAATCTGGTTTTCAACTTAGGGCAAAAACAGTATTCAATACATCAACAATCTTTATCATATATAAAAGTCAAATGGAATACATAAACAAATGAGAATAGCTATTACCTCCAATCTTGACAAAAGGGAGTTTAGCTCCTCATCATCATTGTTACAAAGCAGGATGTTAAAAGAAGAAGAACTCTCTTTTTCTCTCTTACAAAAAAATCTCAATGTATCAATGTGTGAATAATAATAATAATGAATCCCCTAGAATAAAGTATTTTTCTCTTCAAAAAGGGTTGACATTTCCTTAATTGATCATTTTCATCCAAAGCAGAAAAGCTATTCCAAGACAGACACCAAAATGGCAAAACAGCTTGCTGGATTCGCAGGGTTCGCTGGGCGAACTTTCTTCGCTGCGCGAACTGAAGCTTTCCATTCAGTTCGCTGGGCGAACTCTGTTCGCTGGGAGAACTGAAGCTACCTCAGCTTCATTATTTTGCAAGCTTCATGTAATTTTTCTTCCAAGTGTTAATCTTCAAGAATAGGCCTCCAAATTGCATTCACACTTCTTCCAAATTATGATTACGCATTCCGAAGCTCTCTTGTCCAAAAATTCTACAAAACTAACAAAAATGTGAAATAACTACTCAAAACAACATAAATTAAACCTAATTGCATTTATACAAAATAGTGAGAATAAAAGTGTGTAATTACATCAAAAATTGGTAAAAGGGACCAATATAATTATATAAAAAGTAGTACTAATTGGTCCCTAACAGTTGCGACGACCATTTCTTTTTTATTTTTGTGGGTTTTATCGATATTTCCCCTTTTCCTCTTTGGGAATAAATAAAGTTCGGTGGCGACTCTGTTTCATTTATATGTCGAGCGTTCCTTACGCTCGGGTATTTTTTGCGCCGCGACAACTGGCGACTCTGTTGGGGAATGAGATGATCTCCTATGCGAGTCCACCCTAGTTTAGTTTATTTTATGCTTGAGTATTTTTTTTATCTGTTTATTTGCTTCTTATTTGTTTTATCTATATATGCCTTTATTATCTGTATTTCCAATTTATGTATTATCTATATATGGTATCATTGGAACTTTCTGGACTATTGGCATTTGTGTGAGGAAAAGCTTTATACCCGAGCTATGAGAAAAACTTAAGTTAGGATGGTGGTTGTGTAGTATTGACCTGCGAGACATCGGACTCGTTAGGTTGATGCGAGAACCCCACTCATGTGAGATCCCTTGAAAGTATTATTGTCTTACGATTAGTCGTTTTGGCAGTGATACTTTTAACCTCGATCTATGATTCTAAGGACCTTTTGTAGAACCCTGAACCTATGGCTTTTAGGACCGATGGTTGTGTAGTGTTGACCTATGAGACTTAGGACTCATTGGGTTAATGCGAAAACCTCACTCAGAATAGATCATTGTTTGAGGATATTATTGTCTTACGAGTAGTCGTTCTGACGATAATATTGTCAGGTGTGATCCATGACTCTGGGAACCGTATTTAGAACCATGGAGTCGATGGTTGTGTAGTATTGACCTACGAGACTTAGGACTCATTGGGTTAATATAAATACCTCACCTAGAATAGATCCTTTTTAAGATATTATTGTCTTACGATTAGTCGTTCTGGCGATAATATTCTTGAATTGGGTCCATGACTCTAGGAACCTTTTAAACCCTAGAGCCTACCTGTGTTTGGTTTTCCTATTCCTGGAACCTTTCCTCCATGAAGTAATTAATCAAAATGTTCCAATGATCACCTACCTAACTGTACATACATAAACATAAAACATTTCATAATCATAACACATATGACATGTGCATATTTTCAAGGGACCTAAAGACTCATTTGATTGCAGGCATTCAGAAGACATGGGTAGCAATCAAAAAAGTACCTATTCATTCAAGTTCAGGAATCCAAAGCTAGGATTGATTAAGGGATTGATCTCAAATGTGAAAAAAATCAGAAGGAACAACTTTTGTGTTGAGTATGGTGACTTGTTGACTATCATGAACACTGAGCTGGATGCTTGGGCCATTTTCACTTTGGCACAATTCTATGATCCTCCCTTGCGGTGTTTCACATTCCAGGACTTCCAGTTGGCGCCAACACTGGAAGAGTTCTCACATATAGCAGACATTGGTATCAAGGATGAAGTCCCTTACATCGGTCTAGGGGAATTTCGTACACATCAACAAATAGGTTCATCTATACATCTAGATAAAGCAGAAGTGAAAGCTAATCTTGGACCAAAAGGAGACACTTTGGGCTTCACTTTGAAGTTCTTAGTGGGAAAAGCTTCAGATTTCAAAAGTAAAGAAGATTGGGTCGCTTTCAATGATGTGTTAGCCTTGATACTCTATGGGATTGTCTTGTTCCCGAACATTGATGACTTCGTGGACATGACTGCTATACGGATTTTCTTGCTCAAGAATCCCATTCCCACCTTGCTTGCAGATGTTTATCACTCTATCCATTGGAGAAATGAGAAGAAAGGGGAGATGATCCAGTGTTGCGCTCCTTTACTGTATAAATGGTTCTTATCTCACTTGCCAAGCGAAGGGCCTTTTGTTCAGAACAAGGATAACCTCAAGTGGTCTTAAAAAATCATGTCACTCACTGCCATTGACATCACCTGGTACTCTCGTGTTTATGATGATGTGGACATAATCGTCAAATGTGGCAACTTCCATAATGTGCCACTCATAGGAACTCGAGGTTGCATCAATTACAACCCTGAGCTTGCTATGCGGCAACTTGGGTTTCCTATGAATGACAAACCAAAAGACAAGTTGTTAGAAGGTTTCTTGCTGGGAGAAGGAGTGAAGGACTTTGATCTGGTGAAGAGGATAGGTCGTGCCTGGACTAAAGTTCATAGAGAAGGAAAAAAGGAGCGTGGAAAGAAGAATTGTATAGCTAGAGGGCCATATACAAGTTGGGTCCAAGCCAGAGCTTCTCAAGATAAACTATCATACCCTTATGAGCCTCCAATGCATACAAATCCTCCAGAACCTACTCACGTCACTATGGAGGAAGCTAAAGAGCTCAAAGTTGTCATCCAAAGTTTGGAAAAAGAGAATGAAGAGCTACGATTGAACCTTCTCCGGATTACTAAAGAAAGGGATAATCATAAGTGGGAGCTTGGGCGGAAGAAAACACAGCTTCAAGCAAATGTGGAATGGACTGATAAGGAGGAATATAAGAGAAAAAGAGTCAAACAGGGGTTAGATCAGGCTGACAGCTTCTTGAATACCATCAAAAGCCAATTGAAAGAGGCTGAGAGGGATTGTCGTGAGAAAGAGAAATGGTGGAAGCTCGCCACAAAACAAAAGAAGGAGATAAAAGAGACGCTTGAGGCTGAGATAGCCAACCTCAGTGTTTCACTATGTGAATCAAAAGAAAGGGAAGAATGAGAACGCCGCAGTAAAGAGAGTGCTCTGGCTGCTACTCAAGTTACACCTGAAATGTGGAAAGGAAAGTGCTAGGAGGCTGAAAATGCTAATGAGTGGGAATGATACTGGAGAGGCCGACATGACCCTTTGCTACAAGAAGGTGAAGATTGGATGAACGCAAGGGAAAATGTGAATGCTAGTTTGGAAGCCTGCGAGGAAACCATCCAGTTTTTACATGAACAAAGAAATGAGTATCGAGACAAGTTTGCAAGTTTGATAGACTTCTGTAATGACATGGCTACGAATGTGCCTTTGATGCTAAGATGTTCTCTGGAAGACATAGACAATGACAACATCCCTCTTTCAGTGACCGAATTTATTTATCTTTGTGAAGACATGATGAAAAGGTTCAAAAGAGAGTTGGAAGAGCTCAACAAACAGAAGCCTACAGTCTAACCCTGTCGTTTTGTACTTTCCCTTATGTTTGAAAGAATATTTTGTACTCAATCCTTGTACTCTATTTTGAATAGAATGAATGAAGGATTTTGAGTTTCTTTTGTACAAAAAGTTTGGTTCCATTCTTATTTTATTCCCCGTGATCTCTTTGAATGCTTGCTAAATAACAAGGAATCTAACACGGTTCCCTGAAAATAAAATTGAACATAAGCATAAAAGACATTTTTATAGCCACGTGCATCAAAGTATGCATAATGCATTTCATTTCTCAAAATAAAAATTCATTTCATTTTTTCCTCGTCTCCAGTAGTTCAAGCTGATTCCTCAACGTGCATACGCTACCCGCTCCAACACAAGAAGAATCATGGATGTAGTTCGAGAAGAACAAGCTGCCTTCAGAGAGGAGATGGACTCTGTCAAAAGCAAGATTGAGTAGATCTTTGAGGCTATACAAGCTCTGGCTAGAAGGGAAGAAGAGGCTCGTGTTGCCGCTGCTGCAAGGAACGATGCTCTAGTTCAAGGGGTTGCTCTTCAGTCAGGACCTTCAGTTCCTATTCCAAATCCCGTTATCTACGGTCTTCCTCCAGGTTTTGTTCCACCGCCTGAAAGAACTCATGTGCCTCCACCTGCGCATACTTCTGGAGTAGCTGATGGAGTCGCTACACAAGGACCTCTGATAGTCAATCAAGTGGTTATTCCCCGCACTGATGAGGAGCTCCAGCACGAGTTTGAAATGCAGAATTACAATGGAGCTACTCCAATGGTCATCCCTACTACTGCCCAAGATTCTTAGGCTATCTTGATGTGCCGTGCTCTGGCCGAAAAGCTAAGAATCTTGGAAGGACATAACTTAACCCGATTGAGTGCCTTGGAGATATGTCTGGTCCCAGACGTGGTGATTCCTCCAAATTTCAAAGCGCCGGAATTTGGAAAATACAAAGGCCTCACATGTCTTAACATACACCTGAAAATGTATTGCAGAAAAATGGCTGCCTATGCCAAAGATGATAAGCTCATGATCCATTGCTTTCAGGACAGTCTAATTGGGGCATCTTTGGATTGGTACATGCAGTTGGAGTGTAGCAACATCCACACTTGGGATGAGTTGGCTGAAGCATTTGCAAAGCAATACAAATATAATACTGACATGGCACCAAACCGTACTCAGCTTCAGAGTATGGCCCAGAAAGACAATGAATCTTTTAAAGAATATGCACAACGCTGGAGAGAATTGGCTGCAAGGGTGCACCCACCATTGGTTGATCGTGAATTGATTGACATTTTCATGGGTACCTTGCAGGGCCAATATTATGAAAGATTGATCAGTAGTGTGTCCACGGGATTTTCTGACATGGTGATCGTGGGAGAAAGAGTAGAAGAAGGACTGAAAAGTGGTAAAATCACGGGAGGTTCCAGCAGTCAACCAATCTTGAAGAAGCCTTTCAACGGATTCAAGAGGAAAGAGGGTGAGACTAGTGCCATTTCTTCTCAGAGGGGGAGGGCACTATACAATGCTCCTGCTTCTGTGCCTTATTATCAATACCCTTACGTAGCGGCTGCTCAATATCCAACCATGCCTTATCGTCCAATTGCTCATGTTCCTATTCCAGCTCCGGTACCTCACTATCAAGTTCCAGTTCCTCAATATCAAGCTCCACAACCTCAGTTCCAGGCTCCGCCACCTCAACATCAACAGAGAATTCAACAGAATAATCAACCACGTCCAGTTCAGCAGCAACGACCAAATCAACAGAGGTCATATCAACAGTACAATAATGTGAATACCACTCCTATCCCAATGACTTACACTAAATTGCTACCGTATCTGATTCAGAATGGGACTGTCGTGCAAAGGGCATTACCTCCAATGCTGAAGCCGCATAAGCCTTGGTATGATGAGAATGCTAGATATGCCTTTCATGCTAATTCAGAGGGTCATACAACAGAGAGTTGCAAAGTGTTCAAGCTCCGGGTCCAAGAGTTGATAGATCAGAAAATATTGTCTTTTGTTGATGTTCCAAATGTGGGGAACAATCCTTTGCTTAAACATGATGGTTCAGGTGTCAATGCTGTCATACCCCAAAATTTGCCCGTTAATCTTGCAAGGCACTTTTCAAGGCACTCCAACTCATTGTTCAAGACATTGATCTTAAAGGAACAAAGACCCAGCACACAGGGGGCCAAATCTAGAAAAGGGCTTAAACTGGCTTGCTCGCTAGGCGAGCAAAATCCTTCGCCTAGCGAAACCTTCGCTACACCACTCGCCTAGCGAAGCTTGCGAATACCGGAAATTTTGGGCTTCATTCTGAGCCCATCAGGTCACAAAAATTATTATAAATAGCAGAGCTTCATTCACAAACGGGGAGACAGAAGGAGACGGACATAAACCCTAGCAAGGAAACCCTAATAGAAGCAACCGAGCAAACCCTGGAGGCTAACCAAGAGAATCCAGAGCAACCCTAAAGGAAACCCTGAAGGAAACTCATCTGCATAAAGGTTACCTCCGCCCAACTCAATCGGACACCAACCCTAAGAGTGATCTACCAATTCAACGTTGCAATTCAATTGCAAACAGGGTTCACATACTCCCGGAAAAGGTAGCTTGCTAGGTATTCCACTTTATTTGTGGGATACCCTTGTGGAGATTCATCCAAATTACCTAATTACCTAACTGATATTGCCTTTAAATACATATGATCTTGGCCCTCTCTTTGTTGCCTTATGGTATTACGGTATTACGGTCATGTCCCGCGAACGTGGGGATACACTTAGCAAAGACCCTTCGATTAAATCATCATGTCCCTATAAGATAAATCATAGTCCCTCGGATGTTGCCTTCAAATATATGATTTTGTCCCTCGATGGCCCATCGTTGTAGCCTACGGTTAAATGATGATCGTCCCTTCAAATGCTAAGGTATCCTTACAAATGTTGCCTTCTATGACCAATCGATGACCCTACGATGCCCCTTTACATCCAAAGGATAAGACTACTTACTTCTCAATAGTAAGGACAGTTTTACTCTCATAAGGATAGAAAATACTTATAAAGACCTCGGGTAGGTATAACTCGTAAATGCTTACTCGCAACTTAAAATGCTTTTCACATCTCACACCTTTCAAAACATCTTTTAGAAAATCACCACTTGGTATACATTCATACTAGAATCATTACCGAGTTCTATTTTTCTAAACAACTTTCAAAGTTAAACGAGATAAACACTTTGTATACATTCGTACAAGAATCATTACAAAGTTAAACTCTCTTGTCAAAACATTTTCTAAACATTTCTCAAACACTTTTTTCAAACAAGAAAAACATAAGTGATTAAGCAATTAAGAGCCCATGGATAACCATGGATACAAAGGGTGCTAACACCTTCCCTTTGTATAATGTACCTCCCGAACCCAAAATCTAATCAAGGTCTTTCCTGTCCTTTTCCGCCTTTCCTTATTGGATAAAAGAAAAGGCGGTGGCGACTCTTGCTATCCACGACATTTGCTTTCCAAAGCAAAAACACACAAAGTCCAGTTCACCGTATGACAAATGCTATAGAAAGTTCAACTAATGATGGATTGATAAAGGATGTGTTCAAGTTGAAGACTCTTTTAACAGTGGTTCATGCTAGATTAATGGAAGCAGAAATGATGAATGGAGTACATGATAATTGTGTGGTGTGTTCATCCAACTCTGATCAGTGTGTTGAATTTAAAATTTGTCTTCAACTTTTGATGGATCGGCAGGTTATTCAGTTCACCAGAGCAAAGATTGATGAGGATGTTACTGTGATTGTGCCTGTGTTTGATCAGGAGAGGCTTCCCAAGCCTTTTATGGTCCCTTATCAGAGAAGTGCTAACCTAGAGCCAGTGAATAAGATTGAGCCCATGGTTATCCACGTTCCCGCTCCATTCTCATTTGACAGTACCAAAGTCGTGCCTTGGAACTATGAGCCGGTAGTTTATGTGGGTAACAAACCAGTAATCTTGAAGGAGCCAGATGTGACTAACATCGCTGGAGCTAGTGGTGTGACTCGAAGTGGAAGGGTTTTCGCTCCTGAAGTGATCCCAAACAAAGAAAGTGCACCAATAGTTGAACCAACGAAGGGGAAAGAGGTGAATCCTCCAGAAGAAGGAGAAGGCTCATCTAAGAAAGCAGTGATTGCTGAAGAGGATAGAGAATTCTTGAAAATCATCAAGAAGAGTGACTACAAGGTCGTAGATCAGCTCAACCAAACTCTTTCAAAAATCTCCATTCTTTCTCTACTTATGAGTTCTAAGGCTCATATGACTGCTCTATTGAAGTTCTTGAACGAAGCTTATGTGGCAGAAGACATCAATGTTATTCAGTTTGATAATGTGGTTGCTAATCTCAATGCTAGTAGTTGTTCGATGTTCACTGATGATGATTTACCCCCTAATGGGCAAGAACATAATATGGCGCTTCATATCTCCATTCAGTGTACAGATGTTACTTTGGCTCGAGTACTGGTAGATACAGGTTCATCCTTGAACGTGTTACCTAAGACTACCCTGGCACAATTGAATATTGAAGGGGTGCAAATGAAACCCAGTGCTTTGATAGTGAAAGCTTTTGATGGGTCTAAGCGAACAGTTATTGGGGAGATTGACCTCCCAATCCTGATTGGCCCTCAAACTTTCTGTATTACCTTCCAGGTAATGGATATCAGGCCTGCCTATAGATTTCTGTTAGGTAGACCTTGATTTCATGCTGCTGGAGCTGTCACCTCGACACTTCACCAGAAGCTGAAGTTTGTTACTTCTGGTAAGCTGGTATCAGTATCCGGAGAGGAAGATATTTTCGTCAGCCATTTGACTTCTTTCAGATACATTGAAGTAGGTGAAGACATTGTTGAAACTCCTCTCCAAGCCCTTGAGGTGGTCAATGTGGTCCAGACTAAGCCGAAACTTGTTGAAGAACCCAAGAGGGTCATGTCCTCGTGGAAGAGTGTGAAAGATGCAATTGAAGTTGGTTGCCCTGGAAGTTGGGGCACATTGATTGAATTACCAGAGAAGAAAGACAAGTGTGGATTAGGATATCAGTCGTCTATTGAACTTTTCAAAGATCAGAAGATACATCAGGGGAAGGTTCCTAGCATCCAGGAAATATTCTCCAAAGCTGGTTTCCAAAGTGATGATCAAGTGAATGCTCTTGAAGATGAAGATCCAGATTTGTCCAAGATGATGTTTTGTGGACCTCCGGATGCCGCTCTCACTAACTGGAAGGAAACAGATGTTCCGGATATAGTTTCTTGTTCAAAGTAATTTACTGTTTTCTAAAACATCCAATGCCATGCCCAAGGCATATGGATAGCTTTGTAGGGCCCATTTTGTGTTAATATTTAAGCCTTATCATCAATACAAAGCACATTTTTTGAGATCCCTGTCTTTCATCTTTTTAATTTTTTTTTTACAAACAAATAAACAACAAAAAAAATGGCAATTTTTATTTCACATCACTTTCATTTTTCAAAATCTTCCTTTAAAAAGAAAAATCATTTCCATGCAGATCATTAATAATTGGATCCATTGAACACGACAATGCTATAACTCCCTATGACTTCGATCTCCCGATTAACCAAGTTGAAGAGGATGGTAAGGAAGACTGCGAACTCTCAGAAGAGTTGACCAGACTTTTGAAACAAGAGGAAAAGATGATTCAACCTCATCAGGAACCAGTGGATGTGATCAATCTGGGGACTGAGGAGGATAGAAAGGAAGTCAAGGTCAGAACTGCTTTGAAAAAAATGTGAAGGAGGAACTAGTCAAGCTACTACATGAATATGTGGATGTGTTTGCTTGGTTATATCAGGATATGCCAGGACTCGACACTGACATAGTTGTGCACAAGCTGTCGTTGAAGCCGGAATGCCCACCCATCAAGCAGAAGTTGAGAAGAACTCGACCAGACATGGCTATCAAGATCAGAGAAGAGGTCAAGAAGTAGTTTGATGCAGGTTTTCTAGCTGTTGCAACTTACCCGCAATGGATTGCTAATATTGTGCCAGTTCTGAAGAAAGATGGGAAAGTTCGAATGTGTGTAGACTACAGAGACCTGAATAGAGCTAGTCCCAAAGATGATTTTCCTTTACCTCACATTGATGTATTGGTAGATAACACAGCTCAGTTCTCTGTATTCTCCTTCATGGACGGATTCTCAGGATATAATCAGATTAAAATGTCTCCCGAAGATATGGAGAAAACAACTTTCATTACACCATGGGGCACTTTCTGTTATAAGGTAATGCCTTTCGGCCTGAAAAATGTTGGGGCAACCTATCAAAGGGCCATGGTGACTCTTTTCCATGATATGATACATAAGGAGATTGAAGTCTATGTGGATGACATGATTGCCAAGTCTCAGACAGAAGAGGAGCATGTTATTCATTTGAAGAAGTTGTTTGTAAGATTGAAGAAATACAGACTGCGCTTAAACCCTATTAAATGCACTTTTGGAGTCAGATCTGGAAAGCTTCTAGGATTCATTATGAGCCAGAGAGGCATAGAAGTTGATCCTGACAAAGTCAAAGCTATTCAAGAGATGTCAGCACCTCTGACAGAGAAGCAAGTCTGTGGTTTCTTGGGTAGATTGAACTATATTTCCAAATTCATCTCGCATCTGACAGCCACTTGCGAGCCAATATTCAAGTTGTTAAGAAAAGATCAAGCCGTTAGGTGGAACGATGATTGCCAGAGTGCATTCGATAAAATCAAATAGTATCTGCAAGAACCACCAATCTTAGTGCCACCAGTTCCAGGAAGGCCTCTCATTATGTATTTGACAGTACTCGATGAATCCATGGGATGTGTACTGGGGCAACACGATGAGACGGGTAGAAAAGAGCATGATATCTACTACCTGAGCAAGAAGTTTACAAAATGTGAAATCAGGTACTCCATGCTAGAAAAGACTTGTTGTGCATTAGCATGGGCTACTCGTCGTCTGAGATAATATATGATTTGTCATACAACAATGTTAATATCCAAGATGGATCCCATCAAGTACATCTTCGAGAAACCTGGATTAACTGGAAGAATCGCTCGCTGGCAAATGTTGTTATCAGAATATGACATTCAATATATAACTCAGAAGGCCATTAAGGGTAGTGTGTTATCAGAGTACCTTGCGCACCAGCCTGTGGAGGACTATCAATCGATGAGACTCGACTTCCTAGATGAAGACGTCATGTACATAAGAGACTATGAGATTCCAGGCCAGAAAGAAGGACCCGAACCAGGATCGTGGTGGACGCTCGTGTTTGATGGTGCCTCGAATGCATTGGGTAACGGAATTGGGGCTGTTATAACTTCTCCAAAGGATTTTCATCTTCCCTTCACGGCAAGGTTATGTTCCCAAGGCACCAATAACATGGCGGAGTGTGAAGCATGTGTCTTGGGAATTGAAGCCGGTATTGACCTATGAATCAAGATTCTTGAAGTGTATGGGGACTCAACACTTGTCATCTATCAAATCAAAAGAGATTGGGAGACCCGCCATCCCAATTTGATCCCATACTGAGAGCATGTCATGAAGCTAATCCCATACTTTGATGAAATTAATTTCCATCATATTCCTAGGGAAGAGAATCAGCTAGCCGATGCCTTGGCTACTCTGTCATCTATGTTCAAGGACAAGTGGGCTAACGAATCACCTGCTATTACAATTCAACGTCTAGACGAGCCAGCACATTGCTTGGCAGTTGAAGCAGAAATAGATGGCAAGCCTTGATTTTATGACATCAAACGATATCTTGAGAAGCACGAGTATCCAAATGATGTATCCATCACAGATAAAAAGACCTTAAGAAAGTTATCAGTCAATTTCTTCCTAAGTGGTGGTGTTCTATACAAAAGAAACTTTAATTTAGTTCTACTCAAATGCGTGCATAGACACGTAGCCGACCTACTCATCAAAGAAATCCACGAAGGTTCTTTCAGAATTCATGCAAACGGACATGCAATGGCAAAGAAAATCCTTAGAGCTGGTTACTATTGGTTGAAAATGGAAACAAATTGTTACCACTATGCCAGGAAATTCCACAAGTGCCAAATTTATGCTGCCAAGGTGCACGTGCCACCTACTCCTCTGAATGTTTTATCATCTCCATGGTCATTCTCAATGTGGGGCATAGACATGATTGGTATGATTGAGCCTAAAGCTGCAAATGGACATCAGTTCATTCTGGTTGCCATTGACTACTTCACTAAGTGGGTAGAAGCAGCTTCTTATGCCAATGTGACAAAGCAAGTCGTCACTCGGTTTATCAAGAAAGAGATAATTTGTCGCTACGGAACTCCTAGCAAGATTATCACTGATAATGGATCAAATCTGAATAATAAGATGATGAAGGAGTTGTGTGAGAATTTCAAGATTGAACATCATAACTCGTCACCTTATAGGCCAAAGATGAACGGAGCTGTAGAGACAGCTAACAAGAATATCAAGAAGATCATTCAGAAGATGGTGAAAACTTATAAAGATTGGCACGAGATGCTACCCTTTGCTTTGCACGGATATCGAACAGTTGTTCGCACTTCAACCGGGGCAACACCTTTCTCACTAGTCTATGGCATGGAGGTTGTGCTACCGATAGAAGTGGAGATCCCCTCGTTGAGAGTCTTGATGGAGATGGAATTAGAAGAAGCAGAATGGATTCAAACCAGGTTTAACCAGCTCAATCTAATCGAAGAAAAGAGGATGACAGTATTGTATCATGGTCAGTTATATCAGAGGAGACTCAAGCGGGCATTTGACAAGAAGGTCCGACCTCGAGAGTTTAATGTAGGTGAACTATTTTTGAAAAAGATAATCTCCCTCCAAAAGGATTCACGTGGCAAGTGGATTCCAAACTATGAAGGACCATTTGTGGTGAAGAAAGCTTTCTCTGGTGGAGCTTTAGTTCTCACGAACATGGACGGAGAAGAGTTGACACACCCCGTCAATTCTGATGCAGTCAGAAAGTATTATGCCTAAGAAAAAGAGATGGATAATAAAAGCTCGCTAAATTGAAAACCCGAAAGGGCGACTTAGGCAAAAAATGAGCATCCCGGTGAGTTGAAAACCCGAAAGGGCGGTTCAGGCAAAAATTAGGGATAAACAAAAAAATTAAGCCCGGTAAGTCGAAAACCCGAAAGGGCGACTTAAGCAAAAAAGGGTAAAATCTCCCGGTGAACTGAAACTCTTAAGGAGCAGTTCGCGCAAAAGTTAGGGAATATCCAAAAGCATAATACCAAGTCAACACTGCAACAAAGCTCAGATGGAAGAAAACAGTCCAATTACCATCTCCAGACGCAAAGTAATGAGGACTAGAGGACATAGAGGAAAGTAGCAAAGTTGTATTTCGTTGGAAAATCAGTTAAATTTTTGTTGCCATTTACTTGCTTTCTTTCTCTGTAAACTCCTCTTAGAGGGGTTTACATCTTCATGAACCCCATGTATGAGTTATTCTTCTCATCAAATAAGATTGTTCAGTTGAACATTGCTTTACAAATTATTTTTGTTTTTCTACTTAATGTCGCTTTTTATTTTTGATAAGATAAAAACATTAAAATAGTGGAAACGACAAAGCTTTTGAAAAATTTAATTTGTTTTGATTTTGAAAGTATAAAAGGAATTTTTGTTGGTTTACAATAATGCATCTAGTTCACAAGAAGTGGGACATTTCCTAGATCATCGTAATCTAAAGCAACTTTGAAATGGATTTTCTTCCAGAAGCAAGAAGTCCTCATTGAAGCCCGCTTGGCAGAAAAGCAGAAATCAGAAAAAAAAAATTTACAACAAAAAATCATCTTCATGGTGACAAAACTATCCAAGACAAGGCGTTGGGGAATCCGAGCTTGATACCCACAAAATGCATAAACTAATATATTCATGCATTCACATTCATTTTTCATATCATGTACAAAAACAGATCATGCATAAACCTCAGCCGAATTCAGCAACCTCTCAAGGAAGTTCAATATAATCCTCAACAAACTGAGATTCAAGGGGTGTGTGTTCTCAAGAGTAGAACAATTATTCTCTTCAAGTAAGTACTTTCAGAATTTGATCATTGTTGGCATTGATTTTTAAGATGAGTTTCTTCCCTAGCAAGGTGATTGATGTTCTCCCATTGGAACTCTGGTGTCAACGGAATTTCTACTTGCTTTCCCCAGTAGATATCTCCCCAAAGAGTTTCTCCAACATTGTATTTTCAACAAAACTTCATGAACTTCCCAAGCGAGTTTCATAGCAGTATGCATCCTTGAGAAAGGTATCCCCAATAATTTTACTTTCAGCAAGTCTCTTTGAAGTAGCTGTCTAAGATGGACATCTCTTCATAAGTTAGAAATCTCCACAATGAGTCTAATGGACGAGAGTTCCATGAACAAACAAGTTTTACTGAATGTTCCTCAGTATATCTCCAGCGAGCCTCCTGCGTGTTTATCTCCCAGAGAGTCTCTTGTATTCCTCAACAGGTTTCTTCAATCAATCCTCAGAAGAGTTAGTGTTCCATGTTGATCTACTATGCGATGGAGCATTAGGTTGGACCTGTCAGTTCGATAATTGAGAGTAAGGTTAATCCTTTTGAATATCATTAACTTTTCATCCCCAGCAAGTCTCTGGGATCTTCTCATTCCCCAAAAGAGTCTTCTGTCAGCCAAGAGCAGCTGAATATGCGGTTATTCCCCAAAGGAAGCATTTTGTTTATTTCCCAGCAATTTGCATCAACCAAGAGCAGTTGAATGCATTAGTTTCAGTCAAGAGCAGCTGAATACTATTTTATTTTTAGCAGTTTGCTTCAACCGAGAGCAGTTGAATGCATTGGTTTAAGCCAAGAGCATCTGGACACCATTTTATTTTATGTAGTAGTTTCAGCCAAGAGCAGCTACAACCATGAGTGGTTGAATGCAGTGGTTTCAGTAAAAAAAACAGCTGAACATTATTTTATGTTACAGTTTTTGCTTCAACCAAGAGTCATTGGATGCATTAGTTTCAGCCAAGAGTTGTTGAATATGACATCTTTAGCCGAAAGCAGCTGAATATGCTCATTTATTCCCCCAGGAGTGCCTGCCTTCAACGAAGAACGTCTGAAGACCAGTCGAGCATGTTACCTTATAATAGATCCATCCAAGAGTCTTTTGTCAGTCAAGAGCAACTGAACGTGATTCTCTCATCCCCAGTCATTTGCATGTCATCTGAGAAATCAAGAGCATTTCTCAATTCATTTACATTCATGATTAAGGAATCAAGATTATTTCTTAATTCATTTGCATTTCATCTGAGAAATCAAGAGAATTTCTCAATTCATTTACATTCATGATTAAGAAATCAAGAGTATTTCTTAACTCATACATATTTCATTTACATTCATGATTAAGAAATCAAGAGTATTTCTTAACTCATACATACTTCATTTACATTCATGATTAAGAAATCAAGAGTATTTCTTAACTCATCTGCATGTCATCTGAGAAATCAAGAGCATTTCTCAGTTCATTCACATTCATGATTAAGGAATCAAGAGTATTTCTTAATTCATTTGCATTTCATCTGAGAAAATCAAGAGCATTTCTCATTTACATTCATGATTAAGGAATCAAGAGTATTTCTTAATTCATATGCATTATCATGATTAAGAAATCAGGAGTATTTCTTAACTCGTACATATTTCATTTACATTCATGATTAAGAAAACAAGAGTATTTCTTAACTCATCTGCATGTCATATGAGAAATCAAGAGCATTTCTCAATTCATTTGCATTCATGATTAAGAGGTCAAGAGTATTTCTTAATTCATTCATCTGTAAGGAGTCAACAATATTTCTTAACATCCATATCATTTTTCATTCATATAATTGAGAAATAAAGAGTATTTCTTAATTCATTTGCGTTCATTTTTTTAAGGAATCAAGAGTACTTTTTAACCTTCATTGCATCCCTATCGCCCGACAATTAGGAAATCAAGAGTATTTCTTAAATCTCGTTGCATTCATTTGCATTATCGTCTGTTGATTAAGAAATCAAGAGTATTTCTTAAATCCAAATGCATTCGGTCATAATCATAAGCATATCATTCTTCTACATTAGAAGGGAAAATTTTGGGTTTGTTTGGTATTTAAACTATCTTTTACCATGATGATTTGAAGACAAGAATTCTTCATATCCTCCGGTTAAAGATGTTTAAATAGGGGCAACTGTCATACCCTAAATTTCACCCTGAGTTTTTCACTTGTATCAGCATAGCATGAACCGATCCATTTTGTCGTGCATTTCATTAGTTAAAAAGCATTTATCAAAGTTTATATAAAAAGTTAGGAGTTCTGGTATTTTATCTGATCTTGATAATATTCATTCAGTCATATGTTTATTGAGAAGTCGAAAGACTTGATTTCTCGATCTCAGTGTATAATTTATTCTGTTGTATCTCGTTTCAGAGTTTCAAAGGGTGACAATCATGAGTATTATCATCATCTGAATCTTTGTAGAATTTTATTTGTGGTTAAGAATCAGAAGCAAATGGTCCAAGAGCAATTCATTTGCATATGGTTATCTGTTCATGATTATTAAATCAACAATTTAGTTCATTCACCAGACATTTGCATTTTCTACTTGTTACAACATGAATTTTGTTTTGCATTTATCTTGAAATGTCGCTCGAAATAATTTTTCAGATCTACAGACAGACCGGTCAAATCGTTTCTCCACTGTAGTACGAATTAGCGGGCAAAAAAATTTCAAAATCGAGTTCGCAGATGTCAGTTTTGTTAATCTACGTTCCGCGTAGTTTAACTTAGTGTGCTCATTTTAATTTTTCGACTACTTTTTTAGTCGGATTTTTTCCCGCCTGAGCCTCTTAACCGGTCATATTTTATTTCAAAATTTGATCAAAACCTGCATATTTTCGAGATGTTTATTTCGCGTTGATCATTTCAATCCGGACATTTTAATTTTCCGGAAGATTTGGCGCCCGAGTTTATTCGCTTTTTATCCATTTTTTTTTGTTACCCAAAATGTTTGTTTTAATTAATTAGGATTTTCTACTTTCTCGTTTCGATTTTAATTTTTTATTTTTAAATATTTGATTTAATTTAATTTAGTTAGTTTTAATTCTTTGTAACACTAAATAATTTCTAAAAGATAGTTTTTTAGATTTTGAATTTAAAACTCATATATATGTGTATACATACTTATGTGATATGGTCAATTTAGAGAGAGTGAAATAGACCCCTCCAACGTGACAATCTATTTGCACTTTGTCTTTCACTTTTCCTTCCCTCTTTATCATGTGTCACACTTATGTACACAAGAACAACAAATATCATAATATTTTCTAATCCCCTCTCTCTCTACAAAACAAAAGTAATACTCTCTCATGTTACACACAACACAAACCTCCCCACACTTTCACCTTCATAAAAACAACATTAATATCTCCACCTCATTCTTCTTTCAAATACCACACAACACAAAGATATCATGACAAAAAAAATATCTCCTTTTCTTCTTTCTCTGCAGTAGCCGAAAAACATCACCCTCACAACTTTTAAAAACACACTACACCATAAAACTCATCATCACTTCTTTTTATCACTATATCATCTCTGCAAACTCATATAACACATTCTATTCATCTATTACTACAACACATAAACCACCATAGTATAACTCTCCTCACAAAAGCTTCACAACTCCACAATAACAACACATAACATCTTCATCATAACTTCATCTCCATCTTCATCATAAACACATACAACTTTTACCTTCCTCTTCCATCAACTTTGTCAACACCTTCAAATAACTTCATCATCACCATAATAACACCTTTAAAAAAATTTAACAACACACTCACCACCATCATTTAAATTTGGTTAATACCTCTCTCCTTTTACCTTTTAGTTTCTTATTTATTTATTTTTCTGTTGTTATTATTCATTATTCAAGCCTAAGAGATATTTGTTTTTGACATTGAAAGAGTAGATTTTAGAGAGATTAGTGAGAGAGAGAGAGGCTTGAGACATTAAGAATTTTTTGTTTCCTCTGTTGTGTACGTTACTGTTTCTTTTTTTTTCTCTCTGCTTGTTGTTTATCTTCTACCTTTTTTTGTTTTTTTTTTAAATTTAGTTTGTTTAGTTTTTATTTATTATTATTATTATTATTATTATTATTATTATTATTATTTTTGTTGAAAGAGTATTGTGGTCTTTAATATTAGTATATCAAGTGATTCTTAATATTTGTATCTTTGTTGATTTAGAGGTAAACTTTTTCCTTGTTTTTAATATTTTTAATATATGTTCTTTCTTCTATTTTTTTTTATAATTATTAAATTAGTCAACCTTATTTTGTTTTATATATGTAAGTTATAAAAGTTAACGTATTGAAAAAAAGGCACTGCTGCTATGTTTTTTTTTGTTGGTTTCTTATTTTTTTTTATTTTTCTTGTTTTATTTAGATTTAGATTTATATTTATTATTGTTTTTATTATTATATATATTATCATAAACTATTATTATTATTATTATTGTTATTATTAATATTCTACTTTTATTATTATCATTATTATTATTTATTATTATTATTAATCATTATCATTATCATATTTATTATCATTGATATTATTATTAGTAGGATTGATAATCTATTATTATTATTATTATTATTATTATTTATTTATTATTATTGTTAATTTTTATTATTTGAATATTTTTGTTACTGTTAATTATTATTAATGTTAATTTTATTAGTACTTACTTATTATTATTGATTTATTGTTGTCATTTATAATTATTATTGTTATTATTGATTATTGGTAATTACTATTCTTATTATTATTTATCAATATTATTTATTATTATAATTATTGCTATTTGTTTAATATTATTGTTATTATTATTTATTGATTCAACTGATTATTTTCTTTAAATTGTAAAAAAAAAATATTTATCCAATCATTTTTCACAGATGCGTAGCAATTTTGAAGTTAAAAATTCAATTTAACTTCAGAAGTTGCTTACACGCATATATGTTTGTTGACCAACCTCAGGTAGGGTGATTCCTACATGAATCACTTTACGATTGCTTAACATTATGCTAAATTATGTAGTTCAATTTTTGATTTTTACTCCGAGTCCCTGGGCTTTCTCTTGGGCCTTCTTACAACGAGATTCTTTTATTTTTATAACTGTCTTTCAAAACTTGAATAATTTAATTATTGTGTTGTATCCTCATTCGATAAAATGTACCCCATTCCCAAACATGTGTAATAAATTTACGGCTTTCATTTACTTTACTGTACTATTTGATTGTTAACAGAAGATTAAAATTAACCCTTTTAGAAAAGAACAAAAACAAACACTCGATCCAACGTCGAGTCTTTTTTCCCAAATCAAATCCAAATTAATTGCAAAGTCGAACACCACCCCCGCCACATCCAAAATATTTTCATAAGTCAACTTGAGACACTTGATCCAACATCAAGTCGTCCCCCTGTTTTTAAAATCCTTTCACAATAAAAATGGAAGAAACTGATTAAGTTTAGACTTTTTCTATTTTGAATGTTAGGATACTGCTGTAGAGCTCAATGTTCAAACATTCGTCTTCCATATTAACATACAGTAATTACCAGAATTGGGTCATTTCTCTTATAGAAGAAAAAGATTGATTGGGTATCGACCTTCTCTTTCCCGATTATTTGGACACTATTGTAGAGCTCTCTGTCTGACTAATCGTCTTCCGTTAATGAACTTTGGCCTAATTTTCCATACACTTTCATAATAAACTTTTGGATGAAAAGAGAGTGATTGGGCTTAGGCCTCTTCCTTTTCGAGCATCTGAGTACTGCAGTAGAGCTCCCTACTTAGATGCTTGTCTCCCCTTAAAATCAACTCAAACTCATCAAACTTGTTTTCCGCCCTTGTGCGACTCCGAAAATATTTTCAGAAAAGAGTATGCAACATCCGTTTTGATGCGAAACAAACAAAGACTTCAGCCTCCAAGAGCGAGCAGCAAGTAAAGGTTTAATCGCTCAAATATGATCCAAGTATCACTCTCTTTAAAAGCAATCCACCCAGTAGTTCTCTTTGGGTAGAACTACGTATGCATTGAGTTCTTCATAGCACCTGGAGATACGTAGGAGCAGAATTGTGAAATCTTGTCAGGCACATTAATATTAAAAAACCTTAAGTCTTTCCTTTCTTTCTTTCTCTTTTCTCACTCGATAAGTAGAAGTTCACAAACGGTACCACGCTAACACTCTAACACGAAACTAACTAAATGGGTCCCATCGAGTACGATGGATGCAAGGGGTGCTAATACCTTTCCCTTGCATAACCGACTCCCGAACCTGGTTTGGTTGCGACGGCCATTTCTTTTTGATTTTTGTGGGAATAAATAATGTCCGATAGCGACTCTGTTTCATTTATATTTCGAGCGTTCCTTACGCTCGGGTATTTTTTGTGCCGCGACAAGTAATTTGGAAGATCAACAATTGTTTACCAATTTTTACGGTAAACAAATTGGTACGCTTTGTGGGACAGTGCTAACGATTTAGAAAAGTGAAATTTTCCTTTTTTTTTAATTCTGGTTATTCAGTCATCTTCTCCCTATCGAAAGAATTTGTTGTATGTTATTAAGGAGTGGTAAGGTAGCCACAACCAACGAAAACAGATCAAGGAGAGGATCCACTAGGAGAATTGCGAATTTAAATGCGACAAATAACCAAAATTCTCAAAATCTAGCAACTAATGATGTACCACCCCCTTCTTCTTCGATAGGGGCGAACACGGCCACAATGCACATGTCTGAATTGGTACCATATATGGAAAGTTTGATGCCTACGTATTCGATTTCCCATACTGAACTTATATTTTGACTTACATTAGGCCTAGGGGGCCTCCCCCCCTCACCGTATTGAATCCTTTGATTCAAAATACGACACAATTGAATCAACAGATGCCGACGCAGATGACGCGAATGTCTGACTTCTTGGATGTACCACAACCTCATCGACACCCTCCAAGGGATTGGATAAGGGAAAACTAGGGGGTGGCCTTCGAAGAAGACCATACTATTAACCAAATTCCACAAAATCAACCGCAACCAGAGATGGTAAATCATTGAGTAGGATTCGAACCCCCTAGGACTGAACCATAAATCCCCAGGGAGAGAGAGCCAATAGTAATGGTAAATAGAAACCAAAATGTTGATAATGTCATACGGCAGATTCGACATGATGATATGGCAGCAGATAACAATCTGGAAGCCATGGTCGAAAGGATTATGGCTCGAAATGGAAAAACTTTGGCCTTCGAAGAATAAAATATACATCACCTTTGTCGGAATATATCTTATAGGCGGAAACACCCCATATAACAAAAATCCCCAAATTCACTAAGTTTTCTAGGGATACTACTGAATCCATTGTCGAACATGTGGTTAGATATTTAATAGAGGCAGGAGACATTTTGAACAACAAAAACCTTAGGATAAAATATTTCCCAAGTTCTCTCACAAATATTGCCTTCGGGTGGTTCACCACCTTGCCCCAAAATTCGATTCATACTTGGAATCAATTGGAGAGAATGTTCCATGAGCAGTTCTACATGGGGAAAACAAAGATAAGTCTGAAGGAATTGGCTAGTATTAAACGAAAGTTTAGTGAGCTGATTGATGACTATCTAAATAGATTTCTATTACTCAAAGCTAGGTGTTTTACATAAGTACTAGAGCGTGAATTGGTCGAAATGGCCGCTGGAGGCCTTGACTATTCTATCAGGATGAAGTTAGATACCCGGTATTTGAGAGATATGGCCCAGCTGGATGAGGGTCTGATAGTTAGAACGCTTGAAGAAAGAAAAGGCTAGAGCAAATAAGAATAAAAGAGTAGCCTACGTCGATTTCAGTAATGATGACAAAGGATCCTATAACGGGCTTTTAGACTTCGACTAAAATGAAATTGACCTTGCTGAGTTGAAGCAAGGGCCACCTTACGCTTGTAAGGTCTTGGCCCTGTCGAATGGAAAAAACCATATTGAATCAGAAAAGAATGATAAATTTCCTAAGAAAACTTACACTTTCGACGTAACAAAATGTGAGAAATCTTTGATTTGTTAGTTAAGGATGGTCAAATGATAGTGCCTCCGGGTGTTAAAGTACCACCTTTAGAACAAAGAAAGAAAAGAGAGTTTTACAAGTACCATAGTTTTCTGGGTCATAAAACATCTCAATGTTTTCTTTTCAGGGATCTTGTTCAGAATACTATCCAATAAGGGAGACTCAAGTTTGGAGACAAACCTAGAAGCTAGATAAAGATCGACTCCAATCCTCTGCGAATGGATGAAGCCCACTACACGGAACCAGAGGAAGTAAACATGGTCGAAGTCACTGATGATTTCGACATGACCGAAGTTACTGAGGACTTCGTCAACGAACCCATCATGGTTAAGGTTTTTGATCATTTTGATCAGGGATTCTTCAACGACTTCGTTCAGGAAGCTATGGGAAATGCCACCAATGGAAATACTAATGTTTTCGACACCGGAATCACTGAAGATTCCAACCTAATGATAGCCACCAAAGAAGCTGTTGATGGTTTCGTGCAAATAGATAAGGCTACTGAGGGCCTTTAGTTGCAATTCCAGAATTTGGACATCACTGAAGACATCGACATGGGGATTAATATGGTCGAAATATCCCAAGAAACCTCCATGGAAGTTGACAATGAGTGTCAACAAGAATACTATGATAAAATAGCCTTCTCCAAAGAAGATGAAACTCTGACTGATTTCCTCTAGAGGTGCCAGAAGAAGCAATCAGAGGATATGTTGTGTCGCCGGTGTAGCGTCGTTTTCGATAAGAAAGCAGTCCAAAACCTCGAGGGAGTAAGGAGGGTAAAACACCAATGGTGCCAGAAAGCCCCTCAAGATCAACAGGTTGTCCATCTCATAAGGGATTTCGACCCAAGAAGGTATTATGATCCAAGAAGGCTTATGGTGAAGCTTGATGAAACAAAACGAAAGGGTCCGGTTGCTAAACCCATATCTTTCAAACCCAACGTTGAGGCTTCAAATGGAAAGTGGATGAAGCTAGTCGATGGTAGGAAACATGGTCAGGGAAAATGGAAGAACTTTGAGGTGGATAGAGGTTTATCATTAACATACCGTAAGGAGTTTCAGGCCGACAAAAAAACCTTCCACATCTCTGAAAACTACAAAGGAAAAAATCACATGACAAGGTCTCAATCGATAAGGGAACAAAGAAGGCGGAAAGCTTAGAGGGATGTTGGCAAAAAAGAAAAGGTTGAGTCCAGCACCAATGTGCCTGCAAGGAAAAAGGAGGACTTAAGCCTTGACAAAGGAAAGTTTAATACTCCAACAGAGGCGACCAGGGAGAAATATGATCGAATGGCTGCAGAAGACGAATTGCTGACAGATAACTTCGACTCCGGGTCAGAAGCTTCTTTGGATATCTTAGTCAGTGTGGTATCTATGATTCCCAGGGAGTTCGACCAAATCACAGAGGTCGAAAACACCGACAGTAATACAGAAAGAGAAATGGTTGCTCACAAGCCAGTATGCTACTACGTGATGAACAATGGTTGTGTGGTGGAGCAAAATGCCTTCTTCAAGAAACCCGATGAGGCTATGAAGAGTCATCTTAAGACTCTCTTTATTACTAGGAAGATCGAAGATATCCCCATTAATTAAATCTTAGTGGACTGTGGTGAAATAGTGAATTTGATGTCGCATCATATGCTAAGAAAATTTGGCAAGTACGATACAGATGCCAAACCCCATAATATGGTGCTTTCGAATTATGAGGGAAATGTGGGTTCCACCCTTGGTGTAATCCAGGTCGAGTTAACTGTAGGAAATGTCACGAGATCCAAAATGTTTATGATTGTGGAGACGAAGGCTAACTATAACATGTTACTTGAAGGAGAATGGATACATGGGGTTGGGGTTATGTCATCCTCAATGCACCAACAAATCATCATATAACGTCCAGATGTTATTGTGGAGAATATAGAAGCTGACCAAGGTTAATTCAAGACTCCTACCAACCATATCGACAGACGCCAGTTCGACAAACATTTGGCCAATATCGCTCTGTGTGATTCGGCCAATTTTGCATTCACTCCAGACGATAATGCCTACTATTCCCTATATTTTCACCTCAACAGTGGCTTTCTCTGGGACAGAGAAGTGGTAGGAGAAGACGACTTTGAATATCTAGGAGAGCCAGGAGTTGACCACATAGGTTTGGGGAAGCGAATTCAGTGTTGATGACTAAGTTCGAAGCACTAAAAAAGATTTTAGCTTACATAGTCGAAAACAAACAGCAATCGGCTTTGGAGACTGAAGTCAAAAACATGGTTGTCGAAGATAGCAAGGAGTTCCATCAAATAGGTCCTGGAAAGAACTTCGATCCAGAGCCACCTGATAAGGTTCAGGATGAAGATCAAGGGCAGAGGCTCGATGCCATCTATGATGACGAGCCTTTGGGTTTCGAGAAGGATCCTCTAGCAACAAATATTAAAATGTTGGCTCAGGATCCACTTGAGAAAATAGACTTGGGAGGTGGATTGACAAAAAGGCCCACTTACATTAATGCCAATATCAGACCCTAACTCAAAGTCGAAGTACTCCAGTTGTTGAAGGAATTCAAGGACTGTTTCGCGTGGGATTATGATGAGATGTCTGGTTTGAACAGAGACCTGGTCGAATTGAAGTTTCCAATCAAGCCTGGAAAAAATCCTGTCAAGCAGAACCCAAGGCAATTTGCATCTGCAATTCTCTCTAAGATTAAAGAGGAGGTCGAAAGGCTTCTTCGCTGCAACTTCATCCGTACAACCAGGTATGTCGAATGGTTAGCTAATATTGTGCATGTTATTAAGAAGAACGGTACTTTAAGGGTGTGCATATATTTTAGAGACTTAAATACTTCAACCCCAAAGGATGAATATTCAATGTCGGTGGTGGAAATGCTAGTCGATTCTGCCGCAGGCCATGAGTATCTTAGCATGCTCGATGGATATTATGGATATAATCAAATATTCATTGCGGAAGAGGATGTCCCAAAAACGGCATTTCGATGTCCTGGAGCCTTAGGAACCTACGAATGGATGATGATGCCTTTTGGTTTGAAGAATGATGGGGCAACATACCAGAGAGTAATGAATTTTATCTTTCATGATTTCATAGAGACTTTTATGAAAATTTACATAGATGATATTGTTGTTAAGTCTGTTTCAAGGAAGAGCCATATAGACCATCTTCGACTGTCCTTCGAAAGGATGAGAATACATGGTCTAAAAATGAACCCTCTCAAATGCGCTTTTTGCGTGCAGGCAGGGGATTTCTTAGGCTTTGTGGTCCACAAAAAGGGAATTATAATAAACCATTATAAAACCAAAGCCATATTGGAGGCGAAAGCGCTATCAACGAAGAATGGATTGCAGTCACTGCTCGGCAAGATCAATTTCCTAAGGAGATTCATCTCAAACCTTAGTGGAAAGACGCAAGCTTTTTCGCCTTTGCTTCGACTCCACAAGGAAGGATTCGAATGGGGGCAGGCTCAGCAAGAAGCATTCGATAAAATTAAAGAATACCTGAGTCATCCACCAATTCTGAAACCACCTTGTAGGAATAGAAGTATAAGATAATACATATCTGCATATGACAAGACTTTAGGGAGCATGTTGGCTCAAGAGGATGATAATGGCGTCGAAAGAGCCATTTACTACCTCAATAGGGTCTTAAATGATGCAGAAACTAGGTATAACATTGTTGAAAAATTGTGTTTATGCTTGTATTTTTCTTGTACGAAGTTGAAGCATTATATAAAACCTGTTGATATTTATGTTTCATCTCACTTCGATGTCATTACACATATGTTGTCTAAACCAATTTTACACAGCTGATTTGGAAAATGGGCACTAGCTCTAACTGAATATTCCTTAACATATAT
The DNA here is from genome assembly GCF_024323335.1 of Lathyrus oleraceus. Lineage (NCBI taxonomy): Eukaryota > Viridiplantae > Streptophyta > Magnoliopsida > Fabales > Fabaceae > Lathyrus > Lathyrus oleraceus. Next base: position 370,709,821 of record NC_066580.1, read on the forward strand.
GTCGCTAAAACTTGTTAAGGGACAAGTGGTCGCAAACTTTATAGTCGACCACTCCATAGCTGAGAATGCACTGGACTATCTCGAATTAGAACCCTGGAAGTTGTACATGGGTCTAGTCACAAAGATGGAACAGGCATATGAGTTTTAATCATTTCTCCTAATAAAATTCCAAAAAAACTCAAGTATAAAGTGGAGGTCTTCTGCTCGAACAATGAGGCTGAATATGAAGCTCTCATAGTCGGACTTGAGATATTGTGGGAATTAGGGGAAACTCGAGTCGAAATAATGGGTGACTCAGAGTTAGTTATAAAACAAACTACAAAAGAGTACATGTGTGTTAAAGAAAATCTCATTATATACTTCATAATAGTCAGTCGTTCGCTAAAAAGATTCGAGAAGGCTAGTATTTGACACATACCTCGATTGAAAAATCAAGTGGCTAATGACTTGGCTCAGATTGCATCTGGGTATATAATTTTAAAAGAAAAATTGCAAAAAGTCAATGAAGTCAGAGGAAGTGTCGTGTCGACCAGATTAGCCCCATTAGATTTGGAGAAAACAAAGTTGGGATACGCTGATAAAGAAAACTTAGAAATATTGGCAATAGATAACCTGACAGACAGAGATTGGAGGAAACCAATAGTGGAATATTTACAGGATCCAAGGGCGCCTGTCGATCAAAAAACCAGGTATCGAGCTTTAAGTTATTATATTTTGGGGATGGAATTGTTCAAAAAGACTCCTTACGGAGTTTTGCTTAAATGTCTTAGTGAATCAGAGGCATATTTAGCTCTTTCGACTGTCCATAGTGGGGCATGTGGGGCGCACCAAGTTGGCCATAAGATTAAATGGCTTCTATTTCTCCAAGGGATGTATTAGACCATCATGTTGAAAGACTGCATCGAATTATCCAAAGGATGCCAAGAATGCCAAGTACACGCGGGCACACAACATTTCCCTGCGAGCGAATTGCACTCTATAGTCAAACTTTAACCTTTTAGAGGCTGGGCTTTGGATTTAATTGGGGAAATTCGACCATCAACATCAAATAATCAGAGGTATATCTTGGTTGGCGTTGATTATTTTACAAAATGGGTCGAATCTATACCTTTGTCAAATATGGCCCAAGAAGATGTGATCGAATTTATCCAAAATCATATTATTTATAGATTTGGAATCCCATAGACTGTCGCAACAGATCAAGGATTAGTATTTACTGGTAGAAAGATGCAAGAATTTGCTAAGGAAATGGGTTTCAAATTGTTAACGTTTTCACCATATTATGCCCAGGCTAATGGTCAAGTCAAAGCAGCTAATAAGGTGATTATTTGTTTGATTAAGAAGCATGTGGGGAAGAGACCTAGAAATTTGCACAAAACATTAGATCAAATTTTGTGGGCATGTCGGACTTCTCCCAAGTAAGCCACTAATTCGACTCCTTTTCAAGTAACCTTTGGTCATGAAGCGGTTTTACCAATAGAAATTTATCTACAATCCACAAGAATTCAGAGGCATCATGAAATTCCATCAGAATCATATTGGAACATGATGTTGGATGAACTAGTCGACCTAGATGAAGAGAGACTAAATGGATTAAATATTCTCAGATTTGGTAGAGAAAATGATATCATATCTCAAAAGGTTGGATAATGTTGGATGGAATGGGTGTTTGAAATTAGGCAAGAACTTGTGAAGCATTTCATTGATATTTTCAAAGAACTGGATGTTGATATAGCTCATATTGTTGGGGTTGTCTTACTCTCTCTTTCATGAGATGATAACATTACTTTTTATGTATCCCGTTGGTCTCTAAGAGTTAGATTATGTTGTGTCCTAGTATGAGGACAACAAACGTCTTTGTCTGAATCGGTTCAATTTCTCATTCTTGAAAAGTTTATAGAATCTCGATAAAGAAGATTTGAGTTTTATGTTTGATCAATTTTTTTTCATCTCTACCTCGTAATTTTGCATCCTACTTTGAGACTTTGGTGCACAAGATGAAGAATTAAAATAACAAACTTCCACTACTCTTCAAACGGTCACAACAAATGATTACGCACACACCATTATTAACAACTACACATGTTTATATATGCAAAGAATAATGTCACGTAGGAAAAAATGCTAACCTACACTAGCTAGGTTAAGCTTAATAAAACTAATACTATTGTTGAATATGAATTACTTCTAATACCACCCTCTCATATGGGATGAATTATACAAATTATTTATTGAGATCTTTGTATAACCTAATGTCGAAAGTGTAGGCCACTAGAATTTGGCTAGTGATGGATAAATTTATTTACCCTAACCAATTAGCTTTTCTGAAAGGAAGAATGTTGGTTGATGGAGTGGTGGATGTCAATGAGGTGATATATTTATCTAAGATATTTAAGTAATCCTATCTTATTTCTATGGTGGACTTTCAGAAAGCGTATAATTGATTTAGTTTGAGCTTTATGATTTATATGCTTATCAGATTTGATTTTAATGATAAGTGGGATGCTTGGATAAGAGCTTATGTGTTTGTTGGTAATCTTGTAGTGCTAGTTAATAGGTGTAAAACCAACAGAATAGCCTCTAAAGACATTTGAATCAAGGATTCTACTAGCTTTCATTCCTTTTTGTGGTTGTGGTAGAGGGGCTTAGTGACTTAGTGGCTTAGTTTCTAGGGAAAAAGAGACGGGTCTTTACTCTGTTTTAGGGTGGGATCATCTAATTAGGTGGTGTCTCGCCTTTAATATTCAGATGATACACTTCTTGGGGTGGATCCTATGGTTGAAAATCTTTGGTGTCCTAAGGCGATCCTAGGAAGGTTTGAGCTAGATTTAAAGCTCCAGGTTAATTTATGTAAGAGGAGTCTAATAGAGGTTAATGTGGACTCTATCTTCCTAATTTTTGCAAGAGAGTTTCTTACCTATGAGATTGAAATCCTTCTTTTTAAGTACCTTGGTATTTCGGTTAGGGATACCCTCAGTTGGGATCTACTTGATAACTTTTAGTTAATTTTATGAAAAGGAGGTTCCAATCTTGGAAGCAATATATGTTAGTTTTTAAGGTATGGTGGGTATTCTTAACTTCTTGCTTAATGGTATACCTATCTTCTTTTTGTCTTTTTGAAGATGCTTGTAAAAGTTTGGATATAACTTATTAGGTTACAAAGAATGTTTCTTTGGGGATGGGTGAAGGGGGAATCTAAGATTTAGTTGGTTAATAAGGATGATGTTTTAAATCCCAAGAGTAGAGATGATGGTTAAGAGTTAGGGATTTCCATATGATTAATATATCTCTTTTAGCTAAGTGGATATGGAGGCTTGTTACACGTGCTTCTAGAATGTAGTATAATATCCTTATAGCTAGGTATGACCATTCATTTCTTTCTTTTCATTGAAGGAAATTACAATGGAATTCCAATCTACTTCAACTTGGTGAAATAATGTGTCTCTTATTGTCAGACCTCCAGACTTCCTTCTGGAAAGATCCTTGGTTATGAGTGATTCCCTTAACGGTCCAAATTCCTAGTCTTTTTCGGTTGAGAAATTAACTCTTCCCCTTATCTAAGGTAGTTGGGTTCCTTCTAATGTGTTAATCTTTTGTTGGATATTTTACAAGATAGATCCATTTTAGGGATAACTTGTATAAAAGAGGCGTGATTAATGATCCTAGTGGAATTTCTTTTCCATTTTTGGGCTTTCGGTTGAGTGGTGCCTCTGTTAGATCTATTCATAACCTTATGATTTCTATTGATATAGAAATCAAGAACGTAACTATTTACTAATCCCTATGAGTAGATAACCTATGAACTTGTATCCCTTAAACCCATATCAGAATTCAATCAAAGAATAAAAGCATAAACGTACCTTAATTTTCCATTGGGAATCACTGAAGATTTGCAGGTATTTCATCTTCAAATTTGTAGAGTTTCCTTATGGATCCTTGAATCTCCTCTGATGGGGATGAAGAGAGAATTTTACTGATGAGTCGTTTTCAATTTGTCTATAAATGGGGACCATGACCCATATAAATAACCATAGGGTTATTTCTTAGTTTTCAAAATTCTAATTTGCTCCCTCATCAAATTAGATATTGACTTATGGTATCTACATAATAATATCATATTTCATGAAATATATTCTTTTAGCCACATACTTAATATTAATTAGACCGCTGCAGTTTCAGCTAATTAAACAATGCCTCCAACACATGCAATACTACATTTGTGACCCAAAAGTTCTAACAATCCCCCACTAGTCACATATGTAACTTTACACATGTGTTAGACATTTTTGATCTCAAAATTTGCCATTATATTCTTTAAGCATAGGCAAAGTATCTCGTCCATTAGTCATGTTAGTATATAAAATCAAAGTGATTTTCGTCATATCAATCATTATTAAACCCTTCAATGATCACTAACAGTGATACAACTAAATGATATATATCCATCATGAAATGTGCAGGATGAAAATCACATGAAATTGGTTTGTATATGTTGATTTTCAACTGGTCCTACTTTACTTTAGTGAGATCATTCAATAACTTTACTGTACAAATTGTAAACTACTGAATATCAAACTTTATTAATTGGAAAATATCCAAAATCATAGTATATATAAATAATACCAAACGCGTGACATAAAATTCATAATTAACTAACTCTCACTAAACCAAAGACTCCTCTAACGGTAAAACACCCATGTGAGCAATGTGCTCATGAAAGACCTTGAATGGAAAATCTTTTGTAAGAGGATCTGCTATCATGGAATTTTTCCCAAGTGTTCTATGGAAATTTGTTCACTTTGTAGCCTTTCCTTAACAACTAGGAACTTGATGTCAATATGTTTAGACTTGGTTGAACTTCTATTATTGTTGGGATACAGGATAACTGATTTGTTGTCACAGTATAACTTAAGTGGCCTTTCAATTTGTTCCATAATTTGCAGCCCAATAACAAGATTTCTCAACCAAATCCCATGGTTTGATGCCTCATAACATTCTATAAACTATGCTACCATGGTGGATGAAGTCGTAAGAGTTTGCTTGGCACTACACCAAAAAACTACACCACCAGCCAACATGTAGATATAGCCTGAAGTGGATCTTTTATTGTCTTGACATCCAGCAAATCTGAGTCAGAGTATCCAGTGATCTCAAACTGGTATGTCCTCCTATATTTAAGAATATACCCTTTTGTTCTCTTTAAATACCTCATAACCTTTTTGGCTGCTTTCCAATTATCCATTCCTGGATTGCTCAAATATCTTCCTAACATCCCAACTATGAAAACAATATCCAGAGACGTACGTACTTGGGCATACATCAGACTCCCCGCCTCTGACATATAAGGAATCTTTTGCATTTATTGAATTTTCAAGTTTCCTTTTGGGCACTAATTAAGACTAAAATTTTCTCCCTTAGCGATTGGAGTATCCTCTGGTTTACAATCCTACATGCAAAATATTTTAAGCACCTTTTCGATATAGCTCCATTGTGATAATCCTAGAATACCATGAGATCGGTCTCGATGTATGATAATGCGAAAATACATCTATATTTGCTTTGATTTACATTTAAAAATCGTACCATTTTCATTTATATTCCGATTATTCCGCAAGTGTTCGAGTTATTTTTGCAGGTATTTCAATTCACATGCTTAAATGAGAAAAGTATAGAAAAGGAAGGAAAAGAAGAAGAAACAGAAGAGAAAAACCAGAAAAACCAGAAAGTATGAATTATGTGCAGGTGACGACCGTCACAAGCCTCGTCACACCCTGGTTGTGACGAACGTCACAAGTCCACCACGACCGTCACAAGGCCAAAGGCAGCGTAATGAAATTGTCAACAGAAGTGATCCACACGCCCCATTTTCGCTCGTCAACCCACTTTCCCGTGAATCTCTCACTCAACCAAGTCACCATTATTTCTCTCAACTATGAAGACCAAATGGATACTATAAAAGGATGGAAGTTGGAAACCTACGAACACGCTTGATTTTCCTTCCAGAAGCCAACTCTCAAGCTATTTTCTCTGCATTTACTTTCCACTACAATTTTGTTTTCTATTTTTTTTCCTTCAGCAACATTGTTTTCTTGAACCGCAATTTGTTTACTGTTCCGTTCAGAGCTTTAATTTTTCCCTTCCCTTTCCGTTTTTCATTTAGCCAAAATTAGTAGTTTCCTACACTGGGTAACTACTGCAATTTATTTAATTTAGTTTAAGCAATTGTTTGAAGAAGCAGAATCCTACCGACCTGTGGAGGATTGCTCAAGTACTTCAAGATTCGGCATATTCAATTAATCAAAGTTCCAGGTTTTTATTCAATTATTACTATTATTGATTTATTATTAAATAATCATGTTTGCCTTATTGTTGGTCTGTTTATGTTCGTCTGTGTTTGCATTAATTAACATGTCCGGCTAAACAACCGGTATCGGTATGTAAACTAATTAGACGGGATTTAATAATAATCGGTGTAAACTTCTTTTCTCAAATAATCTTTTTGGATGTGGTTTTTAATTTAAATTTAATTAACTTTGTCACGAGAGTGAGAAGCTATTTAATACGGTTTTGCCACGAGAGTGGAAAATTAACTAAGGTTAGAACCGACAATCGCGAGAGCGTGAGGGTCGAACTGGATAGTAAAAATTAGGCATTGATTTTAAAAACAGCGAGAGCACTTTAAAAGCAATTAGAACTTATTTATTTTCAAAAAGTATTTTTAACTTCAAATGGGACAGCGAGAGCGTACATTCTGACTTAAAAGTATAGTCCGAGTCAACAATCACGAGAGTGTGAGATAAAACCTTTTAAATGAGTATTTTCTACTAAAATATATTTGGTAATTAAAATATACACCGATGACTTATCGAAACCCTGACGATTAATGCGTTGCATACTGATATCCCTCTATTAATATTCTCTTAAAAACTTAATTTCCTTTAGATTTAATTTTTGTTCAACCAAACCTCTAAAAATCATCTCTTTAGCTAAACATAGTAACATCGATAGCATTAGTTTGACCATCGGCCCCTGTGGGTTCGATATCTTTTAAAACTAAAACGATTGGACTGTGCACTTGCAGTTAAGTATCCGATAGACTATATTTTATATACAGTCACAAGACGTATTAATGTATCTGAATTCCTAATACAAAGGAGGCATCACCAAGATCTTTCATTTTAAAATTTCTTGATAGAAATTTCTTAGTTTCGTGCATCATGCCTATATCATTTGTGGTAAGCAGTATGCCATCTACATACAAGACCAGGAAAATGTACTTGCTCCCACTGAATTTGTGATACACACAATCATCAAAAACATTCACCTAAAAACCAAATGAGAGAATTAATTTATGAAACTTGTGGTACCATTGATGAGACGCCTACTTTACTCCATAAATGGATTTTGTCAATTTGAAAACCATATTCTTTGAGTGTCCCGACACAAAGTTTTCTGGTCGCACCATATAGATCACTTCATCAATGTTTTCATTGAGGAAAGTTGTCTTAACATCCATTTGACGGAGTTACAAATCATAATATACAATAGGAGTCAAGATTGTCCTAAAAGAGTCTTTTGATGAAACCAGAGAAAAAGCATCTTTAAAGTCAATCCCTTCGTTTTGAGTATAACCTTTAGCCACAAGACGAGCTTTATAACTCTCCACATTACTGTTAAAATCATGTTTGGTCTTAAAATCCATTTGCAACCAATGGGTTTCACACCTTCCAGTAACGGGACAAGTTCCCAAACTTTATTATCTTGCATGGACTTATACTCCTCCTTCATTGCTTCAATCCATGTTTCTGAGTTTTAAAATATAGCATGGCTTGACGGAATATAATTGGATCATCTTCCATCATACCATTATTTTCCTCATGTTCTTGGAGAAAGACTATGTAATCATCCGGAATAACATTTCTCCTTTATCTAGTGGATCTCGCAAAGGTATTGGTTCTTGTAACACTTGTTCTTTATAATATTGAGTTTTTTCTTCATGAATTACCAAATCATCTTGAGTTGGAGTAATTTCAACAATGTCTTGTGGAGGTTCAGTTCTTGCTTGATCAAAAGCAACTATATGAATCGATTCTGGAACTTTCACCGAGTCTTCCTTTAAGACAAAGTCTCTAACCTTATTCCTCCCCCCCCCCCCCCCAAACTCAGTATCCTCAAAGAATGTGGTTGTTCCCGTCTCAAAAATTAAATTTAAATTGGGATCATAAAATTTGTAGCCCATAGATCTTTTAGAATAGCCAATAAAGTAGTTGTTCACTATTCGGGAGTCCAATTTCTTTTTATTTGGCCTATAAGGTGTTGCCTTAGATGGACATCCCCACACATGAAAATGTTTTAGACTAGGCTTTTGCCCATTCCAAAGCTTGTAAGGTGTTTTGGCAGCTGCCTTTGTTGGTACTCTATTTAGGATGTAAGTTGCAGTCTTTAATGTCTCTCCCAATAGTGACTCTGGAAAAGTAGATTGAAAAATCATACTCCTTACCATATCCTTAAGAGTATGATTTCATATTTCAGTAACACAGTTCATATTATGAGATCTACCATGGTGTACTGTTGGAAAATTTCATATTCCTTCAGGTATTTGGCAAAAGGCTCTAGACGTTGTTCACTTAACCGTCATATCTTCCTAATATTCACCGCCACGGTTAGAATTGACTTTCTTAATTCTTTTGTTGAGTTAATTCTCAACATCAGCCTTAAACAATTTGAACACATCCAATGATTGAAACTTTTCATGTATAAGAAATATGTATGTATATCCAGAGTAATCATCTATGAATGATATAAAATATTGTTGACCATTGCAAGAATATGTGGGAAATGGTACACAAATGTTCGTATGTATTAATTCGAAGACATTCGTAGCTCTATATGCAACGTATTTCTTTGTTTTGGTTTGTTTACCTTTAACGCACTCAACACAAACATCAAAGTTCGTTAAGCCAATGGAATCCAAAACTCCATCGGACATTATTTGCTCAACTCTATTTTTAGAGATGAGACCTAGGCGCTTGTACCATAGTGCTCTGGAATGGTTATCATCAATTTTATGCTTAGTACCACGTGATTCCACATCAAGGATTCTCCATAGGTAGCTATTGTGTTAAGAGAATATAGATTATCATGATAGTCAACTAGTTCCAACAATATCTGAATTGAAAGGCAACTTGAATATATTGTTTCCAAATGAAAAAAAAAACCTGATTTGTCCAAATTAGAAACTGAAATTAAATTTCGTCTAAATGACGGAACCACAAAAGTGTCTTTCAAATCCAAATAAAATCTGGTACACATCAATAATCTAAAATGCCTTATAGATTCACCCTCCACCGACTTGCCATGTCTCACATAGATGTATTTTTCAACATGATTTGGATTTCGGTAGTTCAAGAAACCCTTCATTCAAATACTGATGTTAGCAGTTGCTCTAGAGTCTAACCACCAAGTGTTTCCAGGTATTGAAGCTAAATTGACCTCAGAATAGACCAAAGCATAACTCATGTGATTGGAGCAATCCCACTTGTCATAATTTTTCCTCTATTCAAATGTACTAGATTTCGTAGGAGAAATTAGTTGCTCCATCCTTAATGCAAGGTCAAGATCTATGCAACCAAGAACAATTTTGATGTTCTCATTCCAATCCTTAAAATTTGTCCCATTAAGGACCTGAACATTATTCATATTAGCAGATATTGAAGCAATTGTAGCTGAAAAGTATAACATGATAAACACTATAAATATACTCATGAAAAACTGAATCATCAATTTGTTCAAATAAAGAGATAACTCATCTCAATATATTTAGTGCACCATCAATATCAAGTCTTTAAATTTTTTTGATTTCTAGTGGTACTCTTGTTGTAATGATTAAATATTGATAATAAAATATGTCAAATAATAAACTCCTATTTTGATTGATTTATCATTCACATATTAAACCTTTTAATTATCACATGTTTACCATTACAGGTGTGCATGAAATCCGGCAAAACATCAATTGTCCTTTGGGTCAATTGATACTCGCATGGCTAAACACACACACAAAAAACATTTAACATTGCTTATAAGTAATCTCCAAAAAAAAGAGGTCACTTTGGTGACATTTTATTTTAATTGACTCACTCAAAATGTTAAACTTTATATAAAATTACAAATCATAGTCAAAATTTGAACGTAAATGTACCAAAGAAAAATTAAAATTAAATTCAAAACAAAAAATTAGTGCACGTTAGTGCACCTTATGCACTGTTACCAAAAAAATTGGAATTAAATTAAAATCCAAAAAATTGAATATTAAAACCAAATCAAAAACACCAACGCACTTTATTATACTGTTATGCACTTTTCCTAGGTATCTTGAGATGAGTTATGTCTTTATTTGAACAAATTGATAATTCAGTTTTTTTTTCGTGAGTATATTTATAGTATTTATTATATTTTATTTTTCAGCTACGAATGCTTCAATATCTGCAAATATGAATAAGGTTCAGGTCCTTAATGGGACAAATTTTAAGGATTGGAATGAGAACATAAAAATTATTCTTGGCTGCATGGATCTTGACCTTGCATTAAGGATGAAGCAACCATTTTCTCGTACGAAATATAGTACCTTTGAACAAAGGAAAATTTATGATAAGTGGAATCTCTCAAATCGCATGAGTCATGCTTTGGTCTGTTGTAAGGTCAATTTAACTTCAATACTTAGAAACACTTGGTGGTTAGACTCTGGAGCAACTGCTAACATCTATGTTTCAATGAAGGGTTGCCTAAACTATCGAAAGCCAAATGATATTGAAAGATACATCTAGTGGGAGATGGCAAGTCGGTGGAGGTGGAAGCTATAGAGAATTTTAGGTTATTGATGTGTATCGGGTTTTATTTGGATTTTAAAGACACTTTTGTGCTTCCGTCATTTAGACAGAGTTTAATTTCAGTTTCTTATTTGGACAAATCAAGTTATTTTGGTTCATCTGGAAACAATATGTTAAAATTATCTTTCAATTCAGATATTGTTGGAGCTAGTTCACTTATGGGTCATGATAATCTAAATTTCATTGACACAATAGCTACCTTTGGAGAATCCTTGAATGTGGAATCACATGGTACTAAGTGTAAAATTAATGATAACAATTCAGAAGCACTATGGCATGATCGGAAAAATAGCAAGTGTACTATTTTTGCCTTTATAGTAATAATGAGGAAAGTTTCCCGAATGTCAATCTGAAAGACTGCTCGTAAATATTAAGTTCTAATTATGTTCAATTAAACAAAAACTTGTGTTTGGGGTTTTTGATTCGAATATAGAAAAATAATTGCAAATAAAATAAATAGTGTTGAGAAAGGATTTTAAAGATACGAGTAATATGTTAGGGAATGTGTGTGATTTCTCCCTGTAACAACTCTGAGTCACTATTGCAACAACAAATATCAATTAATTAATATCAGTTCTCGAGGGTGTTTTCTCCTAATGCCTTGGTGAGAAAACCTTTAATCATTCAGTCATAATCTTTATGTACATATAAATTAACCGATGAAATTAAGCATTATTAAATCAAAAATAATTTGGTTCCTACAGGATATCCCTAGTCCTAGGTAATATCTACTGGAGAATAATCTCATGAAAGCATTATCAAATGAGGTCCAACCTAATTGATAACCATATAATAATCTAAATATTCCTAAAGAGAAAGATTTAAGCACATCGTAAGAATGAATTAATCATGAAAAACAATACTGTTATTGTAATTATAAACTCAAAGTAATTACAGATTCAAATCAGGGACACCCACTAGCATTGGGGTGTTTAACTACTCATAGTATTCAAGGAAACCAAAATATAAAATGGAGACATTACAAGTATTTGGTTTAAATTTTATCTTCAATTGCTTCCGCTCATGAAAGTCTCGTTTCTCCCAAAACCTTGATTTCTCTAATCTGAATCGTGTGAATTCTTGCTTCTCCAAAAGTGTGTCCTTTCTTGTCTGAAAACTCCCCTTTAAATAGAAAAGTATTGTCTCTCCTCAAACAGATTCACAAAAGTCCATCTCATCAGCTTTCCAATTGACCAAAATGCCCTTCACTTAAGAATAACAAAAGAAAAGACAAAATTGGATTTTTTACATGCGTGCCTGCTACGACCCGTAGTTGGTGCTACGGGTAGCCGTAGAAGGTCATTATTTATGATGGTCTTATCCAAGTCTCCTGCTACGGCCCATAATAGGTGCTACGGATTGTAGCGGTGTATTCGTTACCATTGGAAATATTAACTAAATCCAACGTAAATCATACAAAGTCGAGTCGCCACCGCACTTCTATTTATCCAAAGGAATGGTTAGAAAGCGAACAAAAACCTAAAAAGTTTTACAAACAAAACTAGTAAAAGAGGGTCAGAGATCTGGGTAAGGGGGTTGGTTATGCAAAGGGAAGGTGTTAGGCACCCAATGCATTCTAGGTACTCCTAGGGAGCCCTTTTCACGCTTGTTGCAAAGGTTATTGTTTATGAAATTTATTTGTGCAAACATGATTGAAGAGATGAGAAAAGAATATACAAGTTTATTTACATTTTGTGTTTGGATGGATGAATCCATTGCCTACGTACCCTCTTATAAAAGAATAGGATCAAAACCTTGTAGTTCGGCTAAAAGATTTCGAAAACAAATGAGTGGATTGATTGGTCCAAAAGCCTTAAGATCTTTTGTTATCAAAGGGATAAAACTCGACCTAAACCACAAATCCACCATGTGAGGATAGCTTCGACATGCTAGTGAGGGGTTAACCCTATAATAAGCATGGAAGGCTTACGATCCATCCACTAAGGATGCGGTGAGATTTACATCAACCACTGAGATAACTCAAACCTATGGCTAATGCATAAAAAAATTGATTAAGAAGTGGACATACGGACCACAAAAGACATTTGAGTGAGTTGAACTAACCAATTAGAATTATTCACAAACATGGTCAAAGTTGACTTAAAGATTCAATTCAAAATGAGTATTATGAAAAGAAAGTTTGAAAATCAAAGGCATAAGGCCTAGGTTTCTAATGTTGAAAACAAGTGAAAATGTTTGCACAAAATTTTTCGGGTTTGGGTTAAGGATGAAAAAGGATCAAGGTTAAGCATGCAAGAGGTGGGGGATGAGGAACAAAGGCCACACACAAGGGTTGCTTTCTTGAGATCATATGGATGATCCAAGTAAGTACCTTCCTTTGGAATAAGGCAACGCAAGGTAAAAGCAAATAAGCAAGTCTCATAAGAGAACAACAATAAATGGAAACAGAATGCCAATCAATGGACTTACATCCAACTCCAAACAACAAATAGGAATCAGAAAGCCAATAGATGGTCTTACATCTAACTCCTAAAACAAACAAGCAACAAATGCAAACACACAAAATGCAATCATCACACTCTATATACAAACAACAGGCTCAGACAAATGGTTGGGCTTTAGTCAAGAGGGGTCATATCAACCTCGACAAACAAGCCAAAACTGTAGGGGTGTTCTGAAGCTCTTAACCGCTAACATTGAGAGTTAGGGTGAAGCTGATGAAATGTGGTAATGAGGATGAGACCTCATGCTCTTAACCCTGGTCTGGGTGAGCTTGAATCAAAGAAAGCGTGGGGATCCAGAAACAGGGACCCTATTCCACTTGACTGACTCTATACAAAGATCTTGGGTACATTGTTCAAGAGCATCAGCATGTAGCGCGAGCATAATGAACGACTCACTGAATAATAGGGGATTGATTACTAATCCCTTCTATCTGTCAATTGCCTCTTCACGTAGGAGGACTTATCAAGTAACATGCCTCACTCGAAGGTCTTTGGCACAAATGTAAACATACACAATCAGAGCCTCTTAAGGAGGACTTCAACCAAATGCCTGCCAAAAAGGTGGCAGGACTTCCAGACTACATGGAGTAAAAGAGTGGCTACCTAAGTGGTGTATCAACCACACTCCAAAGCAAATCTCAAGCAAGAGCTAGCAACTAATGTACCTGTACAAAAGCCAAACAGTTAATATTATATTCAGAAAACCAACAGACAACAGTGGATCATTCAACAGTTTTACACAATGCAAGTCACATGTGCAAGCACTCGAATGAGTTCATCACATCAAAGGACCTATAACACAACAAGAGTTAGTAATCAAAGTAACTTGCATCTCATAAAGTGAGATCAAACCAACCATCAAGGTTAAATGCTCAAACCTGAAACAGAAAGCACAATTAGTATGTATACAAATCACTAGTACAAAGACTAGGTTCAAAAGCAAGTCAAATGACCAAAACAGAACTCAATATTTTGCACAAAGCATATTCAAACAATCAAGAACATGTCCTCAAAAGGACCAGAACCAATTCCTAAGGCAAAGGCATCAAATGATCAATGTAAAACAAAGTCCAACAAATGAGCACAAAATGGACAATCAAATTAGAAAATCCAAATCAAAACAGAAAAGCATCTAATGGCTATGAAATTTTTTATGTAAGTCTACCATGTTATGAACAAACATCATTCAAAAAATTAAAACCAGAAGAGCTCAAATGGTACATGAATGAAAATGCACAAATGCGAGGCAACAAATGTGACACAAATTGTCACACTATATGTTCATGTGTCCAAAACAGTGATGGCATATGGTAAAAATTCCAAACAAAAGCTTAAAAATCATATCACATGTGAAGATTAAGCATACCAAATTTCAGATCAATTGGGTTAACACATAGCATTGCACAAGGCATTTATCATGACATATCAAATTGACATAAGGTTCAATCAAAAATTCCAAACTAAAAATCCAGAATCAAACAAATCATGAAATAAACGCTATAAAAAACTAGAGACCAAAACAAGAATGTGAAAAAAAATTGGGATCAATTTGAAGCATTTTACTATTTTTAATGATTTTTTAAAGTTGAAGAAATAAAATGAAATATCAAATGAAATATGGAGGGAAAATATTATTTGAAAATAAATCAGAAGATACATGAGCAAGGGATCGAACACGCGCGCTCAGGAAACGAGAATTCAAATTAAATTCACCAAACTGCATGAGCCAAGTACCGAACTCATGCAAGCAAGGTTCAAAGCGCTCCAATGAAACACATCGTTTCATTAAAGGAGCTGGCAGCCACGTAGCGAGTCAAAGACACGCAGGCACGGTCAAGTGATTCCTGGCCAAACAATTGCACACGCGAGCAACACAATCATACGCCACGCCAGCCAAGCCCTAGCGCACGCAGAGACCCCGGAACAGTGGTTCCGGTCGTCTTCCCCGGTGGAAATCCGGCGGAGGCTCATAAATTTTTTCCAGAAATCAAAGAAATGCACATCAATCGAAAGATCTTTCACCATACATTCCAAATCTATGATCAAAACAGTATGATTCTACCTAACACGAACGGATCGAGCAAGAACATTTTGGATCTCAAAACTTTAAATCAACATATCATGCACAATTTTCATCCATTTTCAAAACAGAACATATCAGCATGCTCAGGGGAACTAGATCTACACATTCATGGCAAGAGATTGGCAAAATAAGAGGATCGAATTTCACCTACCTGAAATTGCAGTGATCCAAACTCGTGTGTTCAACTGCTCTAGATCTCCAGATCTTCTCCAATAATCCTCCTATGAAGCTTTAAGCACAACGAAACAGTTGAAAACTCCTAGATCTGCTTCAATTTCAAGCTTCCATCTCCATGTGAATGTACTTGTGTAACTCGAATTCTTGCTCAATTCTTCAAACCAGTGGTTGGATCTTGCTTAGAATTACACCAGGAGTATGAATCTACAAGAATCTTGAAGAGTTGTATGAAGAAAAATGAAAATCGAAGTGAGAGAAAAATGGAGGGAAAATGGAAATTTTGATCTGAAATTCTGTTCCTTTCCCTGCAAAACAGTTATGATTTATCTTATATACTCCTTGTTAATGATGCTACTAATCACAATTTGCATTGGCTAATTAGGATTAGGAAGATGTGAGGTGAATTGCAAAATTGCACAAGTGTGCTTAGCATGACCAATCCACACGTGAACAGTGCCATGCTGAGCTTCAATTCCACTTAAAATCAGCCAATAGTCATGATGGAAGTGATATTGTGATTGTAGCTTAAGCCAAATTTGAATTATCAGTTTTCCCTCCAAAATGCACATGTATGGACAAGTGATCATATGAGCTTCTTTCATGCAAGGCAATGATTCACTTGGAAAGTATTGGTCACAAGGAGCATTTTGCAAAAAGAGTGGACCAATTTGGAGTTTTGAATCAAAAGTTACGCCATGTTGAACTTCCATGTATACTTTGTGATCATTTGGCCATAACTTCTCAACCAATCATCAGATGGACATGATATAGGACTTTTTGAAAAGAGGAGAGAAAGATATTCAACTTTCATGTTCACCAAAAATCCATTTGAATCTTCTTTGATGTTGTTAAGTCAAGTTGAATGTGGACCAGAAACTTGCCATTTTTGGAAACTTGAAATTACAGGTCACTTTCCATTTTTGGAAACTTTTGCCATGACTTCAAAATCTTCAAGATGGATGTTTGACATGATGAATAGGCCTTTTTTGAACATGATTAGGATGTTTCAAATCATTTCCCCCACCTCAAAGCCCTCAATTGACTGCACAGTTGACTTTCATGGTCCTCAGATGACCTGAAAATGCCTTGATGAACTTGGGCCTCTACCACTTGGGGGATTGTTTCAAAATGAAACCCTAGCTCATATAAGCTCTTTAGAATGATCAAATGGTCTTCATCTCAAGAAAATACCTCATCCCTTGCACTAAGGATTCACTTGGTGTGCTTGACCTGTTGACTGCTTAAGCTGCAAGTAACAAAGGTTAATGACATATTTTTGTGCTTTTTGGTTAGCAAACAAAAATGAGGAAAGCAATGATATACAATGCAAACATGCTTGGTGATCTAAAACCACTCACAAAGAGACCCCACCCACAGAGAAAGGAAGCAAGATGCTCAATGACCCTTAAGGCTATGCAATGTATTGCTATGAAGCCATGAGGGATCTTAGGGTCAAAAATTGGGGTCTTACAGATGCCCCTATTTAAGGTCATTCTAACCGGAGAAGTGAAGGTTAAAATCTTCGTCTCGACGAGATAGAATGGTCTTAAATATTCACAAAGAGACAAATTTTGGTCCCTAAGAGACCTCATGATGCAGATGTATGCATGCAAAACAAACAAATCTATGTGGGGATATGCGTCCACAAAGAAGAAAAGACATCCGGAAAACCAGACAATCCATTGGAGTAATACACTCACCAGGAATAGAGACTCTACCGGGGACTCTCACGGGGATAAAAAGAAAGAAAAAAGCGTGAGCAGGTCACGAGTCAAAGCTGGAGACTTTATTGGGGAATAAAGGGAAGAAAAAGAAAAAAAAATGCGTGAGCAGGTCACGACTTGAAACTGGGAAAGAATTCCAAAGGGAATAAATTAATGGAAAGACAACAAACTGAGGGAAATTTTGGATAAAAATCCAGACTCGGGCTGGGGAAAGATTGAACAAAACCTCCCTGCCAGGGAAAATGCACGTATTGGGGAAAACGCCAACACAGCAACAACTATCCACAAAGGATACTTCGGATAAAAATTCGGACAAAGACAACCAACTCGGGAAACTCCACCGGGGAAGGACAAAAGGCTTCAACTGAAGAGTGCATGAGATATATTATCTATTGCCGTCATAACGTAGATAATATACTCGCATGGAAGATTATCCACAACCAGGTTGTAAGTTGTTAAAGGATAAATCAACCGAAATCGTGAATTGGTATGTGTTCCAAAACACTCATCATCTTGGAAGAGAGCAAAACACAAACTTGTTAAAGGATGGTGTCATACGGTGAACTGACTTCGGTGTGTTTTTGCTTTGGAAAGCAAATGTCGCGGATAGCAAGAGTCGCCACCGACTTTTCTTTTATCCCATAAGGAAAGGTGGAAAAGAACAGGAAAGACCTTGATTAGATTTTGGGTTCGGGAGGTACATTATACAAAGGGAAGGTGTTAGCACCCTTTGTATCCATGGTTATCCATGGGCTCTTAATTGCTTAATCACTTATGCTTTTCTTGTTTGAAAAAGTGTTTGAGAAATGTTTCAAAAATGTCTTGAAAAGAGAGTTTAACTTTGTAATGATTCTTATAGGAATGTATACAAAGTGTTTATCTCGTTTAACTTTAAAAGTTGTTTAGAAAAATATAACTCGGCAATGATTCTAGTACGAATGTATACCAAGTGGTGATTTTCTAAAAGATGTTTTGAAAGGTGTGAGGTGTGAAAAGTATTTTAAGTTGTGAGTAAGCATTTAAGAGTTATACCTACCCAAGGTCTTTATGGGCATTTCCTATTCTTATGAGGGTAAAACTGTCCTTACTATTGAGAAGTAAGTAGTCTTATCCCTTTGGATGTAAAGGGACATCGTAGGGTCACCGATCAGTCATTGAAGGCAACATTTGTAAGGATACCTTAGCATTCGAAGGGGCGATCATCATTTAACCGTAGGCTACAACGACGGGACATCGAGGGACAAAATCATATATTCGAAGGCAACATCCGAGGGGCTATGATTTATCTTATAGGGACATGATGATTTAACCGAAGGGTCTTTGCTAAGTGTATCCCCACATTCGCGGGACATGACCGTAATACCGTAATACCGTAAGGCAACAAAGAGAGGTCCGAGATCACATATTCAAAGGCAATATTTTATAATCAATTAGGTAATTAGGATGAATCTCCACGTTATAATCAATTAGGTAATTAGGATGAATCTCCACATGATAATCAATTAGGTAATTAGGATGAATCTCCACAAGGGTATCCCACAAATAAAGTGGAATACCTAGCAAGCTACCTTTTCGGGAGTACATGAGCCCTTACAAAATTCAGCAAACAGGTCAGAATACCAAATCAGGGTGCAATTGAGAGTTGCACCCAACCAAAAGGAATCACAACAGTAATAATGTCAGGTAAACAATGCATGGTGATAATAAAACATGTCAGATGGGCAAAGATCAGAACAGAAAAATCAGCGACTGTCATGTTCGCTGCTGCCTCGCCTAGCGAGGGCCTGGCGAACACTCGCTATATGTTCGCTTAGCGATGAGCTAGCGAACGGCTGCGGATTTTGAGTTTCAGAACAGTACGATTTCAGCAAGCTTCACACCCTATGGCATCCATTACAGAGATTACATGGTTAAACATTCAAGATATCCATGCACACTTAAATCCACATGCAAAACTTAAGATATTTTCATGAATTCAATCATAATGCCACATGTAAATTAAGAGTATAAAGCAGTAATGATAGTGCAAACCTGTTTGCAATTGACTTGCAACGTTGAATTGGCAGATCACTCTTGAGGTTGGTGCCGGATTGAGTTGGGCGGAGGTAACCTTTGTGCAGATGAGTTTCCCTCAGGGTTTCCTTTAGGGTTGCTCTGAATTCTCTGGGTTAGCCTCCAGGGTTTGCTGTCTGTGAGTGTTTTCCTTTCTCCTCCGTTTTCGTTCTCCCTTTTTCTGAATAAGGTCTTGGTATTTATAGTGATTTTTGTGACCTAATGGGCTCAGAAAGAAGCCCAAAATTTCTGGTATTCGCAAGCTTCGCTAGGCGAGTGGTGTAGCGAAGGGTTCGCTAGGCGAAGGATTTGCTCGCCTAGCGAGCATGCCAGTTTGCGCCCTATTCTGGATTTGGCCATCTGTGAGCTGGGTCTTTGTTCTTTTAAGGTCAATGTCTTGAACAATGAGTTGGAGTGCCTTGAAGAATGTCTTGAAAGATTAACGGGCAATTTTTGGGGTATGACAGCTGCCCCTGTTCAATATTCTTGAACCGAGAGAGTTAGAATGGTATGTACGCCATTCGTGGTCTGGAGGTGGAAGATTATTGAACACTAGAATGCCCCAAAAATTTGCACTTGTTATTCAAAGGTTAGTCTTGATGGAGATGGGCTTAAAGATGCCATCCAGGAGGTTTGATGATGAAAGATCCGAATGGGTCATACGATGCTGGGGATAAAGGATCAGAATGGACCATACACTAGATCGTATCTGAATTGCAGAATGAACCGTCTATTAGGCTGCCTCTGGAGAGGTAAAGATCAGAATGGATCATACGCTAGATCGTATCTGAGTAGCAGAATAAGTTACCCATTAGGCTGGTGACTTCGCTGGGGTGAAAAATCAGAATGGATCGTACGATAGATCGTATCTGAGTTGCAGAATGAGCGGTAAGTTAGGCTGTATTCGACGAAGGTGGAATCAGAATGGATCGTACGTTAGATCGTATCTGAGTTGCAGAATGAGTCGTACGTTAGGTTGTATCTGACAAAGGTAGAATCAGAATGGATCATACGCTAGATCGTATCTGAGTTGCAGAATGAGCCGTACGTTAGGCTGTATCTGACGAAGGTAGAATCAGAATGGATCGTACGCTAGATCGTATCTGAGTAATGAAGATCCAAATGGGTCGTACGTTAGACCGTATTGGAGTTGTAGAATGAGCCGTACGTTAGGTTGTATCTGAGAAAAGGGTCAGAATGGATCGTACGTTAGATCGTATCTGAGTTGCAGAATGAGCCGTACGTCAGGCTGTATCTGAAGAAAGTAGTCGTACGCTAGACTTCACCTCGGAATGTACCGTACGCTAGGCAGTATCTGAGGAATGAAGATCCAAATGGGTCGTACGTTAGACCGTATTGGAGTTGCAGAATGAGCCGTACGTTAGGCTGTATCTGAGAAAAGGGTCAGAATGGATCGTACGTTAGATCGTATCTGAGTTGCAGAATGAGCCATACGTTAGGCTGTATCTGAAGAAAGTAGTCGTACGCTAGACTACACCTCGGAATGTACCATACGCTAGGTAGTATCTGAGGAATGAAGATCCAACTGGGTCGTACGTTAGACCGTATTGGAGTTGCAGAATGAGCCGTACGTTAGGCTGTATCTGACGAAATAAGGATCAGAATGGATCGTACGTTAGATCGTATCTGAGTTGCAGAATGAGCCGTACGTTAGGTTGTATCTGAAGAAACTAGTCGTACGCTAGACTACACCTCGGAATGTACCGTACGCTAGGTAGTATCTGAGGAATGTATTTGAATCTTGAACGTAATCGATAAAGATATCCATCTGAATTGGGTCTTTATTTTGACTGTATCAGGAGGATAATTAACCTGAAAAATAAAGTTAGCTTCATGCCATGTCATGATGCATGAGATGTTTTATGCTTTCGAAAATAAACGCGAACATTGTATGCATGCGTATGCTGTGAAATGATGTAATGAATGAATTATGCGTCTGAGAAGTTCTGCCAGGGGAAAATAAATCCCGAGATTCCGGTCGGAGACATTTGTGTTGATGACCCTTTCTCAGCTGGGGGTATTTGATTTCTGTCTGATGGTAGAAATATTCACCAGAAGCCTGGCTGGGGATAGAAGAGATGACCAGTCTGTCTAGTAATGCCGATTTTTTCTGGGGAATAACTGGCTTTGCTGGGGAGTAGAATTGGCAACGGATTCATTGGAAAGCATGGTTAGACCTTTCCTCGATCCTGAAGTCTTGTAGTAATCGCTATTTTTATTTTATGCATGCATTTTGGTAAACATCGATCATATTCAAATACATATATTAATTCAAATTAAATCAATGGACGTTTATGCAAACAAAACAGAAAAAGTAAAACAAAAGCATCTTTTTGGAAATAACATTGTATTGATTTTGAAAGAGGGCCTATAAACAGGCAATTTGAGCACAAGGAGACAGAAATCCTAGTAAGAGGAAATCGTCGAGACAACAAAGAAAAGCTATGAAGAAAAAGTCCTATTGATTTTAATTCTGCCACTGTCATTATATCTTCAAGCATCTCATCTCCTGCTGTCGGATAGAAGTGATTGGCTTGTTCAGTCCCTTTGACATAGGTGAAGGCTGACTGAGAACGGGACATAGTCATACGCGTTAATCCCTAATTTTTGCCTGGACCGCCCTTTCAGGTTTTCAGTCCACCAGGATACCCTTTTTTGCCCAAGCCGCCTTTTCAGGTTTTCGACTTGTCGGGTGTACATTTTTTTATGTTTATCCCTAATTTTTGCCCGAACCCTTTTGGTTCGCCGGGATGCCCTTACTTTTGCCTAGATACATCGACCTAGCGGGTCTCTTTTATGCGTAGTATTTTTTGACTATGTCTGCGTTCACGGGATGTGGGAAGTCTTCGCCATCCATTGTAGCGAGTATCATGGCTCCACCAGAGAATACTTTCTTAACTACAAATGGCCCTTCGTATGTGGGAGTCCATTTGCTCTGGGGTCACCTTGTGGTAGAATGATACGCTTGATCACCAAGTCGCCAATTTGATACACTTGTCTCTTGACCCTTTTGTTAAATGCCTGGGTCATGCGCTTCTGATATATCTGCCCATGACAAACAGCCGCGAGTCTCTTCTCATCAATCAAATTTATCTGATCGAGTCGAGTCTGAATCCATTCATCCTCATCTAAGTCTGCCTCTTTCATGATTCTTAGAGAGGGAATCTGAACTTCCACTGGTAAAACGGCTTCCATTCCGTAGACTAAAGAGAAAGGAGTTGCCCCGGTCGAAGTGCGTACTGAAGTGCGATAACCATGAAGAGCAAACGGTAACATCTCATGCCAGTCTTTTTATGTTACTGTCATCTTTTGTATAATCTTTTTAATATTCTTATTAGCAGCTTCTACGACGCCATTCATCTTTGGCCGGTACGGATAAGAGTTATGGTGTTTTATTTTGAACCGCGTGCAGAGTTCAGTAATCATCTTGTTGTTCAAATTGGTACCATTATCAGTGGTAACTCTTGCTATTCTTCCGGAGAGAGCAGGTTTCTCCAATATATATTTGATAGGATCCATCTTAGAAATCAATGAAGTGGTATGATTCAACATATACTGTCTTAGTCGGCGAGCAATCCAAGCCAAAGCACAGTAAGTCTTCTCAAGCAGTGAATATTTTGTTTCACAGTCGGTACACTTTTTGCTAAGGTGGTATATTGCATGCTCTTTTCGACCAGACTCGTCATGTTGCCCCAACACACACCCCATTGAACTTTCTAACACGGTCAAATACATGATTAGAGGTCTTCCTTCAACTGGGGGCATCAAAATCGGAGGTTCTTGGAGATACTTCTTGATTTTGTCAAAAGCTTCTTGACATTCATCATTCCATATCATCTCTTGATTCTTTCTCAGTAATTTGAAGAGGGGTTTGCAGGTAGCAGTCAAATGGGAGATAAATCGGGCAATGTAATTCAAACGTCCCAAGAAACCTCTGACTTCTTTATCTGTACGAGGAACTGGCATTTCTCGAATAGCTCTCACCTTGGCCGGGACAACCTCTATTTCTTTACCACTGACAATAAAGCCCAAGAGTTTACCGGATCTTACTCCAAAGGTGCATTTGTTCGGGTTCAGTCTCAACTTGTATTTCTTCAACCTCTCAAACAGTTTATATAAATGATCGAGATGTTCTTCTTCAGTATGAGATCTGGCTATCATGTCATCCACATATACTTCTATTTCATGATGGATCATGTCATGGAACAAAACCACCATAGCACGCTGGTATGTTGCCCCTGCATTCTTTAAACCGAATGGCATTACTTTATAACAGAAAGTGCCCCATTGCGTCACAAACGTAGTTTTCTCCATGTCCTCAGGTGTCATCTTGATCTGGTTATAACCCGAGAATCCATCCATGAAGGAGAATACCTTATGTTGAACGGTGTTATCTACCAGAACATCAATGTGCGGAAGTGGAAAGTCGTCTTTGGGACTCGCTTTATTCAAATCTCTGTAATCTACACACATTCGCACCTTACCATCCTTCTTCGGCACCGGCACCACATTAGCAACCCATTGAGGATAAGAAGTAACAGCTAGAAAACCGGCATTGAACTGCTTCATAACTTCGGATTTGATTTTCTCAGACATTTCAGGACGCATGTGACGAACCTTTTGCTTAACAGGGTGACAATCTTCCTTCATCGGCAAATGATGTACTACTATATCAGTATCTAGTCCTGGAATGTCTTCATAAGACCAAGCAAAAATCTCAATATAGTCATGTAACATCTGAATCAATCTTTCCTTGATACTGTCTCCCAAGCCTGCTCCTATTTTGACTTCTTTCTTGTCTACTTCAGTACCCAGATTTACAATTTCGATTGATTCCTCATGCGGCTGCATAGTCTTTTCTTCCTGCAGTACCAGTCTAGCAAGCTCTTCAGGTACTTCACAATCTTCCTCACTTCCATCCTCGGCTTGGTAGATCGGATTTTCAAAGTCATAATTAACAGTAGCAGAACTATTATCAACAGGATCCAGAGTGGATATGGATCTGCAATTCGTTACGTGAGTGTGTGTAAGAAAACATAGCTTGTTTGAAAGATGACAGGAAAGATAAAGAGCACAATATTTGAATGAAAAACGTCCATTGATTTATTGAATGTGAATATGCTTATGAAAATGACAAAACCCTTAACAAATTAGCTATTGTGCCCCGGGCATAGACACAATGCTTTAAGAAGTTCAATCGTAAAAATTAAAAATTTGCAACACTAAAATAGACAATAACAATTACTCCTGACTAAAGGAAATCGAGATAGTGTCTTCAGCCTTCCAATTATTGAGTCCGTCACCAATTGTTGGGAAAATCCAGCTATCCAAGTCACCGTCACTATCAGCATCTTCTACAGCATTAATCTGATCTTTGACCATCCTTTCAGAGTTAAACCCCAGGCCAGACTTATCAGACTTGTATGGTACATCAATCAGTTGACCCCAACCAGTACGACCACCATTTTCAATCATGGCTTGAGCATCTTTCAGAGAAATCATGGCAGGAGGAGCACGAATAACCTTGGGCACAAGGGGAGTTGGCTTAAGGACAGGACTAGTCGGAGGAACTACTTCAAATGACTGAGAAGGAGTCTCAAAGAATTCACCATCCATCTCGACGTATCTGAAGGCCTGCACACTACTGACAATATACTCTTCTTCCCCACACACAGTGACGATCTTACCCTCTATTGGATACCTCAGCTTTTGATGGAGAGACGAAGCTACAGCACTTGCCCCATGAATCCAAGGGCGTCCCAGCAAGCAGGAATAGGCAGGACGAATGTTCATTACGTGAAAGATAGTGTTGAAAAACTGAGGTCCTATCTTGATAGGGAGAACCACTTCACCATGGACGGCACTCTTCGCACCATCGTAAGCACGCACCACAACGTCACTAGGCTTCAGTTCAATGCTTTTACAGTCAAGCTTATCGAGTACAGCTTTCGGTAGCACATTCAAAGAAGAGCCATTATCGATCAACACATGAGCCAAGGTGATCCCCTTACACTCAATGGAGATATGCAGAGCTTTATTGTGATTCTTTCCTGCCGGTGTCAGGTCAGCATCGGAAAAGCCTAGGCCATTGTCAACAGCCAAGTGAGCGACATAATTTTCGAACTGATCGACGGATGTCTCCTGAGGTACATGAGCGGTCTTCAAGAATTTTATCAATGCATTGGCATGAGATGCAGAAGATAACAACAAGGATAACATCGAAATTTTAGACGGAGTATGCCCCAGTTGTTCTACCACATCAAAATCACTCTTGCGGATGATTTTCAGCATTTCTTCCATTTCCTGTTTGGCAACATCTTCGATAATAACTTCGACCGGTGTCCTTGACTGAGAAGGATTGATTACTGGTTCCTTTCCTCGAGTTTCAGGGGCGGGAGGTGAGATTTCTGGCGAGAAGATCCTTCCACTTCGAGTAATTTTGCTAGTCCCAATAATGTCAACGTCCTTAGGATTAGCAGAATTATCATCTTGCTTTATGTCGTGGATGTAAACGTCACCTCCATAATTCCATGGAATGGCTTTGCTTGAGGAATACAGTATTGGGCCAGGTGCAGTAATAATTAGGGGAGCTACCTTGGGCTCAACAGTAATCTTCACAGGCACTCTAGTAGCGGTAATCTTCACCGGAACTTTGGACCTAGCAATCACAGATATTTCTTCAATAGGGTTTTCCACCTTAGGAATCTTTTCAAAGAGGATTGTACGATCATCCATCAGTCGTTGAATATCATTCCTCAATTACAGGCAATCATTGGGTAGGAGCATACAGAGATCGTAGTTTTCAGCACAACCTGGAAATAAACCAGCTTGCAATAAATTCTTCTTGATGATCAGGAGAGGAGATGCTAAGTCGGCCACATTAGTAATGTGAGAATTGTCATCCACAACATTAACAGTCTTGTCATGATTAGGCAGAGGAGCAGTGATGACATTAGGAGTCTCTGGAGGATCAAATTCAATTGCCCCGGCGTCGATCATATCCTGAATCTTATTCTTCAACAACCAGCAATCGTTTGTATCATGCCCGGGGCTATCGGAGTGATATGCACACCTGGCATTGGGATTATAACGAGGAGAAGTAGTGTTGAGATTTGCAGGAGGGCCTCTGAGGGTAATTAAATTTGCCTTTAGCATACCCTGCAGTGCTTGTTCTAAAGTCATATTGATCTTGGTAAACTGCCTTCTTGGCCTGTCTTGTCTGTGCTGGAAGTTTTGAGATGGCGGAGCTGCAATCGTAACTGCTCCAACGGTATGGTCACGGTTTTTCTTGTTATGACCCCTTTCACTGTACACAGCATTTGATTCATTCTTTCCCTGATGGGATTTTTTGGTGCTTGCAGAGGTAGCCGCCTGTATCTTTCCACTTCGAATGTCGCTTTCAACACGTTCACCTGTCAATATAAGTTCAGTGAAACCCGATGAAGAACTTCCCAGTAGATGGCTGTAGAATGGGCCAGTCAGTGTACTCATGAACATGTCCACCAATTCTCGACCAGTCATAGGGGGTTTGACTCTGCCAGCCAAATCTCTCCATTTTTGAGCATATTCTTTGAAGCTTTCTTTATATCCCATAGTCATATTCTGCAACTGTAGCCGAGTAGGCGCCAATTCAGAATTATACTGGTAGTGCTTGTAGAAAGCTGTCGCTAAATCAGTCCATGTGCGGATGTTAGAGCTCTCTAGCTGATAATACCACTCCAACTGTGTGCCCGACAGACTCTCTTGGAAGAAATGGATCCATAGCTTCCTATCAGTGGTATACGGCTGAATCTTTCTCACATAAGCTCTCAGATGCATCTGAGGACAAGACGCACCATCATACTTAGTGAAAGCGGGGACCTTGAATTTGCGAGGAATGACCACATCAGAGACCAGACCCAAGCTTTCGAAATCCAGACCGGGTGCCTCTTGACCCTCCATAGCTAGCATACGTTCTTCCAGCAACTTGTACTTATCATCCTTCGGCGAGTACTGTTCATCTTCATAACCTTCATCGCCGTCCTCGTGGTTGAAAGGATCAGCATCCTCATCTTCCGAATCATTTTCTGTCTCCTCTTCTTGATCCTTCAGAAGTCTAATCTTGACTCCTGCAGCCTGTCCTTTAAGCCTTCTTCCCGGGTTAATGTAACTCACAGGTTTCTTGTCTTTCTTCTTCTCGAGCAAGAGAGCCTTCAGTTCCTCCTGCCCCTTGGATAAGTTTAGGATCAACTCCTGGAATTGAGCATTTTGAGCCTGGAGATCTTTGACAGTTTGTTCGAGGGCCATTTTTCTGTTTAATAGGAAGACCATGAGAATATTGATCCTTTAGAATACCTGTTATGCGATGTTATGTTATGCAATGCAATGTATGAAATGTTTTCAAGGACTTTTGGAATTTAACTTTGCGTAAACCGCCAAAAGAAGGAAACTTTTATTAATAATTTTTAATCAATATTCATTACAATAAATAATAAAAATACAATAAAAGCTTAAGTCTCCCAGGGGCGGCTTCTTTTTGGGAGAAGATATGCGTTAAGTCTCCGTTCCTCATTAAGTTGGCTGGTGAGCTCTAACACTTTCTTCCTTTCAGCACAGAACTGAGCTCCAAAAGTATCCCTTTCCTCTCTCAACTGGATCCAGGATTTCTTTAACTCTTCAACATCGGTAGGCATATCTGGATAAGGAATGATCTGAGGAGTACCTCCTTCAACTTCTGGTTCAACAATCAGCGGTCCGACTGCAAGATATGGCATGACAAGTTCGCGAGCTCTGGTGCGTACCCATCTGAGATAAGGTTCCATAGGAATAGAGTTTTTCTGTCCAAAAGTGCTTCTTTTCACCATGCCCCAAGCTCGTACAAACCTTTGATGGAAACCTTGGGAATCGTTGTCATAGTCAAACACCGTGCCTTGGATAATTATTTCATGTGGACCATCTCTTCGGGCACAACCAAACTGACGTAGGGCTAAAGCAGGATTATAAGTAATACCTCCTCTTATCCCCATGAGTGGTACATTAGAGAATTCTCCACAACGGTCGATGAGGATAACATTTTCTTCGAGATGAGGACACCAACGGATGTCTGGATGGGAAAGCGACATTATCCTTTGAGACCACTTCAAATTTTGCTCATTCTTCAAGACTGATTGAGGAAGGTGCGAAATAAACCACCTAGATAATAAAGGTACGCAGCACATGAGAGTCCCTTGCCTTTTCATAGTACGAGTGTGAAGGGAATGCAAAATGTCTCCAAGCAAGGTGGGCACCAGGTTATGAGTGAGAAATATCTTAATGGCATTCATGTCTATGAATTGGTCTGGATTAGGAAATAGCACCAAACCATAGATTAGTAATGCTAGAACATCTTCGAAAGCATGGACATTCATAACTTTTAGGAATTCTCGGGCCTTATTTACCAGAAATTTGGCAAGTAAACCCTTAATTCCACTTCTTGTTACCCAATTGGTTTCAATGTCTGACTTTGTCATGTGTAAAGTTGCGGCAACTTCTTCAGACTTCGGAATCTTTTCTAAACCACTGAAAGGTGTTTGATCAAGAATAGGTATCCCAAGCAGCCTGGAAAATTCTTCTAATGTGGGTACCAACTGATAATCTGGGAATGTGAAGCAATGATGTTTAGGATCGAAGAACTGGAATAGAACTCTCATCATATCTTCTTTGAAACCAGTGGTAACCAAATTGAGGAGAGAACCATGTTTCTTGATGAACTGAGCCTGATCGGGAAGTTCTGACACTAAATCCTTGAGTTGAGGAGAGATGGCTACAAAATTGATCTGGATGGTCTTCCTGGGAGCCATAGCCTTACAAAACAGAGCAACGTTAAATCCCTAAGTCCTTGAAATGGTTAGTACAATGCCATGATGTTATGATGTTATGATGTCATGATGTCATGATGTTATGATGTTAAATAAGTAACAAGCATAAACAAGTCACCCAACAATCATTCCTATGTTTTAAGGCCTGCATGAGTTCCATAGGTAAGTACCCTCCCCACTGAAGTTTGGTTGGTTCAACCTATCCTAGAATAGTAACCGGGTTCTAGAAGGATCTCAAATCATTGACCTTTCCTTAAGTCCACTTCAGTGCAACACCAAGTGGTTGACCAAAGCTTCCCTAAAGTCCAATCTCAAAGAGTGTAGTATCGAGTCTCAACCAACCCCAGTCGGAACCGAAGTCAGTTATCTCACTACTTTCTAATGGCTAGGATGAGTCAATTAGGGTTCTAAAGGTCTGGTTAACGCTTTGATGACACCACGCGGACGCCAAATTTTTCCTCAAGTAAACAAGAGGAACATCAGGACATCCAAAGTGTCACGTTAACCGTAGCCATCATTTTAACCATTCCAGTATACGCCGGATAGTCGCGATGATCTTTTGCTACTTACCTAAGGTACACTAGATCCGGGTGTAGGATCTTTCACTCAAGCATAAAATACCCAAGCAATCCCTTAAAAGTAAATCAAACAATTCAAATAAGTGATCTTGTTTTTTAAGGTAACCTCTCTTTTTAAGGTCCCCAGCAGAGTCGCCAGTTCTGTCATACGGTGAACTGACTTCGGTGTGTTTTTGCTTTGGAAAGCAAATGTCGCGGATAGCAAGAGTCGCCACCGACTTTTCTTTTATCCCATAAGGAAAGGTGGAAAAGAACAGGAAAGACCTTGATTAGATTTTGGGTTCGGGAGGTACATTATACAAAGGGAAGGTGTTAGCACCCTTTGTATCCATGGTTATCCATGGGCTCTTAATTGCTTAATCACTTATGCTTTTCTTGTTTGAAAAAGTGTTTGAGAAATGTTTCGAAAATGTCTTGAAAAGAGAGTTTAACTTTGTAATGATTCTTGTAGGAATGTATACAAAGTGTTTATCTCGTTTAACTTTGAAAGTTGTTTAGAAAAATATAACTCGGCAATGATTCTAGTACGAATGTATACCAAGTGGTGATTTTCTAAAAGATGTTTTGAAAGGTGTGAGGTGTGAAAAGTATTTTAAGTTGTGAGTAAGCATTTAAGAGTTATACCTACCCAAGGTCTTTATGGGCATTTCCTATCCTTATGAGGGTAAAATTGTCCTTACTATTGAGAAGTAAGTAGTCTTATCCCTTTGGATGTAAAGGGACATCGTAGGGTCACCGATCAGTCATTGAAGGTAACATTTGTAAGGATACCTTAGCATTCGAATGGGCGATCATCATTTAACCGTAGGCTACAACGACGGGACATCGAGGGACAAAATCATATATTCGAAGGCAACATCTGAGGGACTATGATTTATCTTATAGGGACATGATGATTTAACCGAAGGGTCTTTGCTAAGTGTATCCCCACATTCGCGGGACATGACCGTAATACCGTAATACCGTAAGGCAACAAAGAGAGGTCCGAGATCACATATTCAAAGGCAATATTTTATAATCAATTAGGTAATTAGGATGAATCTCCACGTTATAATCAATTAGGTAATTAGGATGAATCTCCACATGATAATCAATTAGGTAATTAGGATGAATCTCCACAAGGGTATCCCACAAATAAAGTGGAATACCTAGCAAGCTACCTTTTCGGGAGTACATGAGCCCTTACAAAATTCAGCAAACAGGTCAGAATACCAAATCAGGGTGCAATTGAGAGTTGCACCCAACCAAAAGGAATCACAACAGTAATAATGTCAGGTAAACAATGCATGGTGATAATAAAACATGTCAGATGGGCAAAGATCAGAACAGAAAAATCAGCGACTGTCATGTTCGTTGCTGCCTCGCCTAGCGAGGGCCTGGCGAACACTCGCTATATGTTCGCTTAGCGATGAGCTAGCGAACGACTGCGGATTTTGAATATCAGAACAGTACGATTTCAGCAAGCTTCACACCCTATGGCATCCATTACAGAGATTACATGGTTAAACATTCAAGATATCCATGCATACTTAAATCCACATGCAAAACTTAAGATATTTTCATGAATTCAATCATAATGCCACATGTAAATTAAGAGTATAAAGCAGTAATGATGGTGCAAACCTATTTGCAATTGACTTGCAACGTTGAATTGGCAGATCACTCTTGAGGTTGGTGCCGGATTGAGTTGGGCGGAGGTAACCTTTGTGCAGATGAGTTTCCCTCAGGGTTTCCTTTAGGGTTGCTCTGAATTCTCTGGGTTAGCCTCCAGGGTTTGCTGTCTGTGAGTGTTTTCCTTTCTCCTCCGTTTTCGTTCTCCCTTTTTCTGAATAAGGTCTTGGTATTTATAGTGATTTTTGTGACCTAATGGGCTCAAAATGAAGCCCAAAATTTCTGGTATTCGCAAGCTTCGCTAGGCGAGTGGTGTAGCGAAGGGTTCGCTAGGCGAAGGATTTGCTCGCCTAGCGAGCATGCCAGTTTGCGCCATTTTCTGGATTTGGCCATCTGTGAGCTGGGTCTTTGTTCTTTTAAGGTCAATGTCTTGAACAATGAGTTGGAGTGCCTTGAAGAATGTCTTGAAAGATTAACGAGCAATTTTTGGGGTATGACAGATGGACATTCGATTCCACAAGGAATACGAATCTTACTCAACTGAAGTAAGGCAAAACTTCGACTGAAGAGTGCATGAGATATATTATCTATTACCGTCATAACGTAGATAATATACTCGCATGGAAGATTATCCACAACCGGGTTGTAAGTTGTTAAAGGATAAATCAACCGAAATCGTGAATTGGTGTGTGTTCCAAAACACTCATCATCCTGGAAGAGAGCAAAACGCAAACTTGTTAAAGGATGGACATTCGATTCCACAAGGAATACGAATCTTACTCAACTGAAGAAAGACAAAACTTCGACTGAACAGTGCATGAGATATATTATCTATTGCCGTCATAACTTAGATAATATACTCGCATGGAAGATTATCCACAACCGGGTTATAAGTTGTTAAAGGATAAATCGACCGAGGCGTGAATTGGTGTGTGCTCCAAAACACTCATCATCCTGGAAGAGAGCAAAACGCAAACTTGTTAAAGGATGGACATTCGATTCCACAAGGAATACGAATCTTACTCAACTAAAGAAAGACAAAACTTCGACTGAAGAGTGCATGAGATATATTATCTATTGCCGTCATAACGTAGATAACATACTCGCATGGAAGATTATCCACAACCGGGTTGTAAGTTGTTAAAGGATAAATCGACCGAGGCGTGAATTGGTGTGTGTTCCAAAACACTCATCATCCTGGAAGAGAGCAAAACGCAAACTTATTAAAGGATTGACATTCGATTCCATAAGGAATATGAATCTTACTCAACTGAAGAAAGACAAAACTTCGACTGAAGAGTGCATGAGATATATTATCTATTGCCGTCATAACGTAGATAATATACTCGCATGGAAGATTATCCACAACCGGGTTGTAGGTTAATAAAGGATAAATCGACCGAGGCGTGAATTGGTGTGTGTTCCAAAACACTCATCATCCTGGAAGAGAGCAAAACACAAACTTGTTAAAGGATGGACATTCGATTCCACAAGGCATACGAATCTTACTCAACTGAAGAAAGACAAAACTTCGACTGAAGAGTGCATGAGATATATTATCTATTGCCATTATAACGTAGATAATATACTCGCATGGAAGATTATCCACAACTGGGTTGTAAGTTGTTAAAGGATAAATCAACCGAAATCGTGAATTGGTGTGTGTTCCAAAACCCTCATCATCCTGGAAGAGAGTAAAACGCAAACTTGTTAAAGGATGGACATTCGATTCCGCAAGCAATACGAATCTTACTCAACTGAAGAAAGACAAAACTTCGACTGAAGAGTGCATGAGATATATTATCTATTGCCGTCATAACGTAGATAATATACTCGCATGGAAGATTATCCACAACCGGGTTATAAGTTGTTAAAGGATAAATCCCGAGGCGTGAATTGGTGTGTGTTCCAAAACACTCATCATCCTGGAAGAGAGCAAAACGCAAACTTGTTAAAGGATGGACATTCGATTCCACAAGGAATACGAATCTTACTCAACTGAAGAAAGACAAAACTTCGACTGAAGAGTGCATGAGATATATTATCTATTGCCGTCATAACGTAGATAACATACTCGCATGGAAGATTATCCACAACCGGGTTGTAAGTTGTTAAAGGATAAATCGACCGAGGCGTGAATTGGTGTGTGCTCCAAAACACTCATCATCCTGGAAGAGAGCAAAACGCAAACTTATTAAAGGATGGACATTCGATTCCGCAAGCAATACGAATCTTACTCAACTGAAGAAAGACAAAACGTCGACTGAAGAGTGCATGAGATATATTATCTATTGCCGTCATAACGTAGATAATATACTCGCATGGAAGATTATTCTCAACCGGGTTATAAGTTGTTAAAGGATAAATCCCGAGGCGTGAATTGGTGTGTGTTCCAAAACACTCATCATCCTGGAAGAGAGCAAAACGCAAACTTGTTAAAGGATGGACATTCGATTCCACAAGGAATACGAATCTTACTCAACTGAAGAAAGACAAAACTTCGACTGAAGAGTGCATGAGATATATTATCTATTGCCGTCATAACGTAGATAACATACTCGCATGGAAGATTATCCACAACCGGGTTGTAAGTTGTTAAAGGATAAATCGACCGAGGCGTGAATTGGTGTGTGCTCCAAAACACTCATCATCCTGGAAGAGAGCAAAACGCAAACTTATTAAAGGATGGACATTCGATTCCACAAGGAATATGAATCTTACTCAACTGAAGAAAGACAAAACTTCGACTGAAGAGTGCATGAGATATATTATCTATTGCCGTCATAACATAGATAATATACTCGCATGGAAGATTATCCACAATCGGGTTGTAGGTTAATAAAGGATAAATCGACCGAGGCGTGAATTGGTGTGTGTTCCAAAACACTCATCATCCTGGAAGAGAGCAAAACACAAACTTGTTAAAGGATGGACATTCGATTCCACAAGGAATACGAATCTTACTCAACTGAAGAAAGACAAAACTTCGACTGAAGAATGCATGAGATATATTATCTATTGCCGTCATAATGTAGATAATATACTCGCTTGGAAGATTATCCACAACCGGGTTGTAAGTTGTTAAAGGATAAATCAACCGAAATCGTGAATTGGTGTGTGTTCCAAAACACTCATCATCCTCGAAGAGAGCAAAACGCAAACTTGTTAAAGGATGGACATTCGATTCCACAAGGAATACGAATCTTACTCAACTGAAGAATGACAAAACTTCGACTGAAGAGTGCATGAGATATATTATCTATTGCCGTCATAACGTAGATAATATACTCGCATGGAAGATTATCCACAACCGGGTTGTAAGTTGTTAAAGGATAAATCAACCGAAATCGTGAATTGGTATGTGTTCCAAAACACTCATCATCCTAGAAGAGAGTAAAACACAAACTTGTTAAAGGATGGACATTCGATTCCACAAGGAATATGAATCTTACTCAACTGAAGAAAGACAAAACTTCGACTGAAGAGTGCATGAGATATATTATCTATTGCCGTCATAACATAGATAATATACTCGCATGGAAGATTATCCACAACCGGGTTGTAAGTTGTTAAAGGATAAATCAACCGAAATCTTGAATTGGTGTGTGTTCCAAAACACTCATCATCCTGGAAGAGAGCAAAACACAAACTTGTTAAAGGATGGACACTCGATTCCACAAGGAATACGAATCTTACTCAACTGAAGAAAGACAAAACTTCGACTGAAGAGTGCATGAGATATATTATCTATTGCCGTCATAACATAGATAATATACTCGCATGGAAGATTATCCACAACCGGGTTGTAAGTTGTTAAAGGATAAATCGACCGAAAAGAACGGCATCGGGATACCAAAACCGGTATACAATGATGACCAATCGAGGGAGCAAAAAACATTACCGGTAAATGGTGAATGAAAGAGGACCCGCTGGGGATAAAATTGCTTATTTCAGAGCAATCATCCACAAAAAGGAGCGAATATCAAGACCGAGTATTGGATAATGATAACCGTCAAAGAAGGGATTACATCTACCGGTTACTGGGTAGAAAACCACGAAAAAGTAACCGTCATCAACTAGGATGAACACAAGGGTTAACTCTGCACAGGGGAGGAAATAGGATTTACATCTACCGGTTACTGGGTAGAATACCAACAGACTCAGCTGAGGATAAAAAGAGTAGGATTTACAACTACCAGTTTGTGAGTAGAAGGCCACAAATTCCGTTGAGGATAAGATGGATGAGTGCCGGTTAGTGAGCAACTATTCATTTATACCACCGGGAAGCACAAGAAACTGTCACAAGGAGCCAATCTAGGATCAAACCAAAAAGGCAAACTGAATCAAGACTCATCCTAATGAGGAAATAACTCAATAGGGAAACCCATCCCAATATATGTGTTGGGGGGAACGGAAACAACCGTCATCCACGAGGATATAACTCAGTGGGGAGTGCAGAAGGAAAGGTAAACACTTTCTGCTTAAGGGACTGACTCTATATGGATAGATCAGACACACCCACATCTGCTTGGGGAGATCTACTGGGGAGATCTATATCACCAATCAGCAGGAGACAACAATCAAAAGATATATGGCAAAGAATGCGACATGAATATCTGAATGTTATGATTATGCATATATGCATGATTTATGTATGATTAATGCTGACAAAACAGACATGTCTAACACACATAGGTCCAGGAATCAACCACCCGGTACTACCCTTCAAGAGGGAAGCCAAAATCACCAGAGAGCAAAGAGCAATCTGTCGGAGACTGGATACCAGGGAACAACAACATCTCTGCAGGGGAGGAAAACATAAGAGGCTCCGGAGGGATCATCAGTCACAACCGGAGAAAAGAGTTCATTGCACAGGCAGAAACGGCCACAAAAACTACTCTGCTGGCGACTTCACTGCAGAAGAGATGAGAGGAAACTGGTGATCAAACACCGAGTACCAAACCCACCAAGGAGATCACATCCTGCTGAGGAGAGAGGATCTCTGCTCTGCTGCTGAAAGGGAGAGGGGTGAACATCTCAACAAACATACCCCTCAGGGATGAACCAACACAGATAAAGTTCACCACACCAACCACTCTGGTGGGGATATATCCGAAGGAAATCTGGGGATCTACCACCAAATACCGAATCTTCCAGAGAGTATCACACCTGCTGGTGAGGAAAGATTGCTACTCTGCTAGAGAGATGAAGGTTTAAATCTTCAACAAGCGCTCTGCTTGGGAACTGCCCCACAATAGTGTTCAAACGACACTCTACTGGGGATGAACCACGAAAGTGTTCAAACAGCACTCTACTGGGGATGAACCACAATAGGGGCCCGGAGGAGGAAGATACAGCGATGCAAGGGATATGAACAAATGCCTTACCCTGTTGGGAATCATACCACCCTTGGGAGAGCACTGAGGATCTCTTAAGTATCTTTGTGTCATTGTGAACATTCACTTTGTTTAAAAACAATTTATGAAAAATTTAGTTTTCAAAACAATGACGTTTTATCAATTAAAACATGCAAAACATTTGTTGAATAGGAACAAATAAGAGTGCAAATAATCGGATAAAAGCTCAAATTTATTTGATGGAATGGTAGCCTGCAAATGGCAAGACTCCACAGATCTGTACAAGTTTGAAATTGGTGATATATATTGGAAAAGGGCTACATTGAACATAATGACCATTTCTCAAATAATTCCGAATTCGATGTATTCGAAGCTTCAGTTGACGACGAATCAAGAACTTTTGGCGGATGACAGATGTAGAACACAGTCTTGTCAGGATGCAGTTACTTGCCAAATCCCTAATTTTTGCCTAGATTGCCCCAGGATGAGGTACTCAATCTAGCGGAATGCAAATACTCGTTTTTTCATGTCTCTAATTTTTTCCTGGATCGCCCTTTCGGGTTTTCAATCCACCGAGACGCTCATTTTTGCCTAAGCCGCCCTTTCGGGTTTTCAACTTAGCGAGCCATTCTGTTTTTATTTTTAGGCAAAGTATTTCTTGACTGCATCTGAATTCACAGACCGAGTGAAATCCTCCCCATCCATAGTTGTAAGTATCAAAACACCGCCTGAAAAGGCTCTCTTGACAACATATGGACCTTCATAGTTTGGAGTCCACTTGCCCCTGGAATCGGGCGCGAAAGACAAGACTTTCTTGAGCACAAGATCACCTTCTCGGAACACACGAGGCTTGACCTTCTTATCGAATGCTTTCTTCATTCTCTGCTGATATAACTGACCATGACACATGGCAGTCAATTGCTTTTCTTCAATCAAATTCAGCTGGTCGTAACGACTCTGAACCCATTCTGCATCAGTCAACTTGGCTTCCATCAAGACTCTCATTGATGGGATCTCCACCTCTACTGGGAGTACAATCTCCATGTCGTAAACAAGAGAGAAAGGGGTTGCCCCTGTTGAAGTACGGACAGATGTACGATATCCATGCAAAGCGAATGGCAGCATCTCATGCCAATCTTTGTACGTGACAACCATCTTCTGGATAATCTTCTTGATATTCTTGTTAGCAACTTCAACAGCCCTATTCATCTTGGGTCTGTAAGGAGAAGAATTATGGTGTGCAATCTTGAACTCACTGCACAGCTCTTCCATCATTTTGTTGTTCAAGTTAGATCCATTATCAGTAATGATCTTATCAGGCACACCATAACGGCATATAAGTTGATTCCTGACAAACTTCACGACCACCTTCCTGGTCACATTAGCATATGATGTCGCTTCAACCCATTTGGTGAAGTAATCAATTGCTACGAGAATAAACCTGTGTCCGTTGGACGCTTTCGGTTCAATCATGCCAATCATGTCAATTCCCCACATGGGAAAGGGCCATGGTGATGAAATCACATTCAGAAGTGTCGGAGGAATATGAATCTTGTCCGCATAAATCTGACACTTATGGCATCTCTTTACGTATTTGTAGCAGTCAGACTCCATTGTCAACCAATAGTAGCCTGTTCTCAACATCTTTCTAGCCATGGCATGTCCATTGGAATGAGTACCAAATTAACCCTCATGGACCTCAGTCATCAACAGGTCTGCTTCGTGTCTATCCACGCATCTGAGCAGAACCATGTCAAAATTTCTCTTGTAAAGCACTTTGCCATTGAGGTAGAAATTACCTGACAATCTTCTCAAAGTCTTCCTATCTTTCACAGATGCCCCAGGCGGGTAGACCTGGTTCTGGAGGAAACACTTGATGTCGTAATACCATGGCTTATCATCATTCGTTCCTTCAACTGTAAATACATGAGCTGGTTTGTCCAAGCGCATCACCGTGATATTGGGAACTTCATTCCAATATTTGACCATAATCATCGAGGCGAGCGTGGCAAGAGCATCTTCCATCCGATTATCATCTCGAGGAATATGATGGAAGTTGACCTGAGTAAAGAAACTGGAAATCCTCCTCGCATAATCTCTGTAGGGAATAAGACTAGGCTGATTCGTCTCCAATTCACCCTTGATCTAATTGACAACGAGGGCCGAATCACCATAAACATCAAGATGTTTGATCCTTAGATCAATGCACTCCTCCAATCCCATAATGTAGGCTTCGTACTCAGCCATATTATTCGTGCATTTGAAAGTTAGCCTTGCTGTAAAAGGAATATGTGTGCCCTGAGGAGTAATAATCACTGCCCCAATACCATTTCCATACTGATTTACAGCGCCATCAAACACCATACTCCATCTGGAACCAGGTTCTGGCCCTTCATCGAGTGTAGGCTCATCACAATCTTTCATCTTCAAATACAGAATTTCCTCGTCTGGGAAGTCGTACTGAACGGATTGATGATCTTCAATAGGCTGGTGTGCTAAGTGGTCAGCCAAGATACTACCTTTGATAGCTTTCTGAGCTCGATACTCGATATCATACTCAGATAACAACATCTGCCAACGGGAAATCCTCCCGGTTAAAGCAGGCTTCTCGAAGATATACTTGATTGGATCCATTCTGGATATCAACCAAGTTGTATGATTTATCATATACTGGCGTAAGCGCTTAGCAGGCCAAGCCAAAGCACAGCAGGTCTTCTCAAGCATTGAGTATTGAGACTCATAATCAGTGAACTTCTTACTCAGGTAGTAGATAGCATACTCTTTCTTTCCGAATTCATCTTGCTGACCAAGGACACAACCCATTGAGTCTTCAAGAACTGTCAAATACATGATCAAAGGTTTTCCTTCTACAGGCGGAGACAGGATTGGAGGTTCAGACAAATACTTTTTGATACTGTCGAAAGCTTTCTGGTAATCCTCGGTCCAATCATGGGACTGATCTTCCCGGAGGAGCTTGAATATAGGCGCACATGTGTCAGTCATGTGGGATATGAATCTGGAAATATAATTCAAGCGGCCAAGAAAACCTCGGACTTGCTTTTCAGTTTTGGGCGCAGGCATCTCTTGTATTTCTTTGACCTTGGCAGGATCAACCTCGATACCTCTTTCGTTGACAATAAAGCCCAATAACTTGCCAGAACGAACTCCAAATGTACACTTGTTGGGATTCAGACGAAGTCTGAACTTCCTCAAACGCTGAAAAAGCTTCACCAAGTGCTCTACATGTTCAACTTCCGTTTTCGACTTAGCAATCATATCATCAACATATACCTCGATCTCCCTGTGCATCATATCGTGAAACAAGGTAGTCATAGCTCGTTGATACGTGGCTCCGGCGTTCTTCAAACCGAAGGGCATCACTCGATAACAGAATGTTCCTCAAGGTGTGATGAATGTTGTCTTCTCCATATCCTCGGGTGCCATCTTGATTTGGTTATATCCGGAAAATCCGTCCATAAACGAAAAGACTTTGAATTTAGCTGCATTGTCTACCAACATATCAATGTGTGGTAGAGGAAAATCATCTTTTGGACTAGCTTTATTCAAATCTCGATAGTCCACACACATTCGGACTTTTCCGTCTTTCTTGGGCACAGGCACAATATTGGCCACCCATTAAGGATATGTAGAAGTCACCAGAAACCCCGCATCAATTTGCTTCTGAACTTCTTCTTTGATCTTCACTGCCATATCAGGATGAGTTCTTCTGAGCTTCTGCTTCACAGGCACACACTCAGGCTTCAAAGGCAGGAAATGTTGCACGATATTTGTATCTAGACCTGGCATGTCTTCATACGACCAAGCAAAGATGTCGACGTATTCTCGTAGCAATTTGATCAACCCCTTCTTGACAGATTCTTCCAGGAGTGCCCCAATCTTCACTTCTCGAACACAATCTTCAGACCCCAAGTTGACTGTTTCCAGATTCTCAAGATGCGGCTGAATGATCTTCTTTTCATGCTCAAGTAGACGGGTAATCTCGTCGGGAATCTCTTCAACATCATCTTCCTCTGCCTCGAATACAGGGAATTCAAAATTGGGAGATGGCGTTGGATCATTATGTTCAATGGGTTTAGAAATCAACCTGCATAATGATTTTTAGATATAAAAGCTTTTTAGAAATCAAACAAGGCAATCATCATGCAGATGAAAAGATTGATTTTATTCTTTTTTAGGGTTTTTTGTGATCACCAATTTCATGCAAAAAGCGAAAAGGGAAAACAATTGGAAAAACAAACATTTAACATGAATTTATTGAATGAAAATATCATTGTATAAAGGTTGCCAACAATGTCATCACTTCTCCTTTTGGCATGGGAGAAGGGTTTTTAAACAAAGTGATCATTACGCAGACTTATGGATAACTGTAGGAATATCCACAGCGACCCAATTGTTGCAGATCCCACCAGGGATGACAAAATTGTCAGAGTCCTCTGCATCCTCTTCCAAGACAGCAGTAGCTTCCTCGTCCTGACCGGCGTGGATGAAACCTCCACTCTTGAACAGCCCTTTCTCATTGAAGACCCCAGAAGAAAAGCCAATGCCAGCCCGAGACTTATTGTCTTCAAGCTCAATCATTTTTCCTAGACCAACAATTGCACCACATTCAATGGCCAATTTCGCATCTCTATAGGAAGCAAATGAAGGAGTTCTCTTCTCAACAGGCTCAGCTATAGATAAAGCTTGGAAAGGAATTCCAACTACATCCTCAGCATCTATGTATGAGAAGGAAGACAAGTGGCTAACCAGGAGAGCCTTTTCTCCCCCTACCACAACCAGTTTCTTATTCTTCACGAATTTCAGCTTCTGGTGTAGGGTGGATGTCACGGCGCCTGCCTCGTGAATCCATGGTCTGCCTAGGAGACAGTTATATGATGGGTGAATATCCATAACCTGAAAGGTAATCTGGAAATCACTTGGTCCAATCTTGATTGGGAGATCAACTTCCCCAATCACAGTCTTACGCGGCCCATCAAAAGCTTTCACAACAACTCCACTCTGCCTCATGGGAGGCCCTTGATAAGACAACTTCGAGAGAGTGGATTTCGGCAATACATTCAAGGATGACCCAGTGTCCACCAGCACGTTGGACATGGCGTCATTTTTGCAATTCATGGATATATGTAAAGCCATGTTGTGGTCTCTTCCCTCCTCAGAGAGATCAGAGTCACAGAAACTTAAATTGTTACAAGCAGTAATGTTTGCAACAATGTTATCAAACTGTTATATAGTGACATCATGATCAACATATGCCACATCCAAAACTTTCTGCAGAGCCTCCCTATGGGGTTCTGAATCAGAAGCAAAGATAATACGGAGATTTTGGATGGCGTTTGTAGAAGTTGGTCTACAACGTTGTACTCACTCTTCTTGATGAGCTTCAGCATCTCATCACAGTCTTCTTTCGAATTGCCACTAGGGCCAACAGAAGTAGGAGTTTGTACAGAGGAGAGTTTAACAATAGGTGCCGGATTCGGAGCATTCACTGCATTCCCAACCGGACGCTCAACAAAGTCAGCCTTAGCCTGAGGCTTCGGGGGTGCTGAAAACACACGACCGCTACGGGTCAAACCGCTCACATCAGCAATATTCACTACAGCAGAGGATGGCAACGTCACCTCTTTCCCATTTTCCACAGCCACAGTATTGTAACG
Source organism: Lathyrus oleraceus (assembly GCF_024323335.1). Classification (NCBI taxonomy): domain Eukaryota; kingdom Viridiplantae; phylum Streptophyta; class Magnoliopsida; order Fabales; family Fabaceae; genus Lathyrus; species Lathyrus oleraceus. The sequence continues at coordinate 370,752,289 of NC_066580.1, forward strand.
AAATGGGATTGCCTTTTCGGAAGAATACGGTACAGGACCGGCAGGCTTGATAATCAGGGAAGGAGAAACCTTCTGCTTGCTACCATCATACTTAATGATAATAGGTTCGGGCACTCGAAACACTGGGGAAATGACGTTGACTTCTGGTTCATCTTCGTCAACATTCCTATTCTGAAGGATCTCGATGGTTCCTTCGTCCAGCAATTCCTGAAGATCTTTACGCACTTGGCGAAAACCCAATCTATTAACAGAGCAGATTCGGCATTTATCATGATCGTGCTCCAAAGGACTGTACTCACACAACAACCGGTGCAACTCAACCAACGACTGTCGAATACGACTAACATATTTGACCTTGTATTTGCCAGGGCAACCCTGGACCATGTTAACTGACTTCCCATGCTCGTGCAATGGGTTCTTTTTAACATTAGGACCTACGTCCTCAAAGCTCAGAATACCACACCTCACAAGGTCTTGAACCTTGATCTTCAGCTGAAGGCAATTATCCACGTCGTGGCCGGGAGCACCCGAATGATACACACAATGCAACTCAGGCTTATACCACCACTGAGGGTTAACAGGTATAGCCGGTGGGTCTCTTGGAGTAATCAATTTTCGCTCTATCAAAGAGGGATACAGTTCTGCGTATGACATCGGAATCGGATCGAAAGTGATCTTCTTCCTCTCATAACTCGTGCTGGCTTGATTACTGTTGCGAGGCTGATAGGCCTGCTGTTGAGGACGATACTGTTGTTGCTGATATTGCTGAGGTGATTATTGATTATTATGCTGATATTATGAATTATCTCTGAAGACAGGTGCTATATGAGCCACCTGATGCTGGTTACCGGCTCGTCGCGTGGTCTTCCTCTTTGCAGAGGTTCCTCTGGATTTAACATGGGAAGTCACAGCATGTTCCTCTCCATTTTTCTTCTTTGTAAACACCCCATAACGTTTAGCAGAAGAGCCTTCTCCTTTGGTTAGCCGTCCTTCTCTAACCCCTTCCTCTAGACGCATACCCATGTTCACCATCTCGGTGAAGTCAGAAGGAGCGCTAGCAATCATCCGCTCATAATAGAATGAACTCAAGGTCTTCAGAAAGATCTGGGTCACTTCTTTCTCTTCTAGCGGAGGAGTAATCTGTGCCGCCAACTCTCGCCACCTCTGGGCGTACTCTTTGAACGTTTCTTTGTCCTTCTGGGACATGGCCCTTAGCTGATCCTGATCGGGAGCCATATCCATATTATATTTGTACTGCTTGACGAAGGCTTCGCCAAGATCATTGAAGGAACGGATGTTCGTACTGTCTAGTCCCATATACCAACGCAGTGCAGCACCGGACAGACTGTCCTGAAAGTAATGGATAAGCAGTTGATCATTATCCGTTTGAGTTTCACAGGAATTTTGACATTGGGAACTAAGCACAGTTCGGCAGTAGACTTGCCAAACAAATCCTTTCCTCGAAGGGTCTTCAATTCCTTGCAGAGTTCAAGAAATTGGTCATTCATAGCATCCATCTTCTCATTGACATCTGGGCCCTCAGACGGCTCAGAATGATAGATGGTGTCGTCTACCCTAGGCATGGTATGCACGACAGGAGGAGGAACAGCAAGGACCGGGCTAGATGCCGACATGGAAGCAAAAGTCGGAGCAGGAATCTCATGCATAAAGTTGGGAGGCATCCCCCACGGAAACCCGGCTGGCATGGCTGTTGGTACAAAGTGCACACTGGCTGCTGGCACAGTTGAGGAAACAATCTCAGAAATGACTGTCCTATGGGGAGGAGTTGAAGGCGTCGAAGAAGACTGGTTTTGGGCTGCCAGGAAAGATTCCATCAAAGCACTCAGTCTGGCAACTTCCTCTTTGAGTTCACAGTTCTCTTGCTCTAGGTGATCCATCAATCTCGAAGAATTGGCTCTGGTGTAGTACCGGTGAGCCAGCTTGTCTTCAAAATAAATGGAGAGCAAACAGAGTCAGATCACAGGACAGGAGACCGGAACAAAACCTGCTTATGCATATGATGCATGAAATGCTTGTGCATATGATTTGTTTTTATTTCAAAGGAACTCTAGGGTTATATTTGCAAACTTTGAAATATTAATCATTTTATCACATATGGAAATTATCTCGTCAAATATATCAGAGAAAAAGAAGTACAGCATTGTCAATCATTACAAGAGAGAAGGAAAATAATCATCCTATGAATCCCTATAAACAGATCATCTGATACTCAGGGAACAGGACGATAAGATGCTCGAAGCTTCTTCACCTCTCTCTCATAGGCTGCTTCCATATCTGCTTTATCTTTGGCGAGTCGATCATACCTCCTTTTCCAAAACTTGGAAGACTGGGGAAGTAGAGAAGTCCATGCATAATTAGGGTCATCAATAACCTGATGTTCGAGGAATTCAATCATAACATCTTTCTCCTTAATCTGCTGAAGCAACTCTTCCCTTTCACGGATCCAAGCACGTGATAGGTCTTCGTCTCTCAACTCCTCTACTCCTTGATTAGGCAGGGTTGAAGGCCCAGCCACTATCAAAGGTGTAGGTCTCGGATAATCGTAAGGCATGAGATACTCAGATGCTCTCTTCCTTACCCAAGTAGTGTACGGCTCCAAAGCTATGCAATTCTTAGGACCCAACTCCTTCCTGCCTTTCTTGTGAACCTTGCGCCAAGCGCGAACCATTCTGCCCTTCAAGCCTTGGGGATCTTTACCCTCCTGAAAGAACACACCCTCTAACAGAATGTTATCAGGTTTATCCTTTAGGGGGAACCCAAGCTGACGTCGTGCTAAAATAGGGTTGTAGTTAATCCCACCATATGTGCCAAGAAGAGGCACATTGGAGAATTCACCACAAGAGTCAATGATCTGCACTCCATCATATACACGGTTATACCAAGAGATATCATCATTAGTGAGGGACATAAGCCTCGTGGACCACCGTAGACATCCCTTGTTCTCCTTGAAGGCGACCGTCTGAGGTAAGTGAGAAATAAACCACTTATACAACAGAGGAAAACAGCACACAATAGCGCCACCACCCTTTGCATTCCTCAGATGCAAAGAGATATAGGTATCACCCAACAGAGTCGGAACGGGATTAAGAGCAGAGAAGATCCTAATAGCGTTCACATCCACAAACTTGTCGATGCTGGGGAACAATACCAATCCATAGATGAGAAGTACAAATATGGCTTCAAAGGCATCCTCACTCATGGCCTTCCCATAAACAGTAGCTTGAGCAATGAGGAACTCAGAAGGGAGACCTTGAATTCCGCCTTTGGTAATCATATGAGCACGAACCAGAGATTCATCTATGTGCAACATGTCAGCTATCTCTTGAGAAGTAGGAATACTTTCCAAGCCACTGAACGGCAACTGATCTAGAATAGGTATACCCACCAGATAAGCATACTCCTCAAGGGTGGGCAACAGCTGAAAGTCCAGAAAAGTGAAGCAGCGATACAGAGGATCATAAAACTGTGCCAATGTACTCATCAACCCTTCATCCACCTGAGTAGTCAGAAGAGGAAGAAGCTTCCCGAAACGAGCTTTGAAACCCAAGGGATTTAATACATAGGATGTCAGATTCCTTAACTCTTTCAGATCGGGTTGTCGGAAGCTGTACTTCTTTGTATGCCTTTTTTGTCTTTCCATGTCTGAAAATTTTGCAAATAAACCCCTTAAGTTCCTTGAAAATTTTCTTTTTATCTAATGATATGGGTGCAGATGAATGCATGAATGCAACAATCACACTCAAGGATCAAGCAAAGCACACCAAACAAAGGTCATGGGATGGCTCATATTATCCTTAATATCAATCATCCATTTTAGTGGATTATGGTTTTCACCTTATCGACACCCAAGTTCCATTGATATTAACGATATATGAACGGCTCAACCATCCTTAATATCAATCATCCATTTTGGTGGATTATGGTTTTCACCTTATCAACACCCAAGTTCCATTGATATTAAGGATGTATGAACGGATCAACCATGAATCACGGGTTTGTTGCGAGTCACGAGCATGGAGTCTCGGTTAAGAACCACCCAAAGGCAGTGTACTATGGTTTAAACCTGCCGAACATGTTCTACAAGAGGTTCCCATAGTTATCATCCCATCTTTCGAATATTATCGGAGAAACGAATACTCGTATTCCAAAAATATTCTCAAGAGAGACTCTTATGAGTGTAGTATCGCGTAACAATCGCATCAAATCTTACATTTGAACGACCTCCGCACTACGTCCTAAAAATAGGCCAAGATGGGCTTGGTAAACTAAGGTCCTTGGCTTCTAAGGTCTATATTGGAAAGAGTAATGTCGAACCACAACTTACTTGTGTGACATTATTGATCCCAACATGACCTCCACCAAGTGAATGGACTCGCAAGTCAACTTGCTAAGGAATAACTCCACACAAGTCAACGAGACTATGCCATTCTCCTATCATAGGGTGCACTCGAGTTCGGGTATAGAACTCATCTCACAAAGATCACCAAAGCATGCAAGCAATTGATATATCAAGCAACTCAATCATTACAAACAATACAGTAATCCCAAATTGAACAAAAATATGTCATAACAATATAGTACAACAAGTGTGAAAAGTTGGCAAAACCCGCAGTGTCAGTCCTATTCCCCAGCAGAGTCGCCACTTTTCTGTAGCGATGTATTCGTTACCATTGGAAATATTAACTAAATCCAAGGTAAATCATACAAAGTCGAGTCGCCACCGCACTTCTATTTATCCAAAGGAATGGTTAGAAAGCGAACAAAAACCTAAAAAGTTTTACAAACAAAACTAGTAAAAGAGGGTCAGAGATCTGGGTAAGGGGGTTGGTTATGCAAAGGGAAGGTGTTAGGCACCCAATGCATCCTAGGTACTCCTAGGGAGCCCTTTTCACGCTTGTTGCAAAGGTTATTGTTTATGAAATTTATTTGTGCAAACATGATTGAAGAGATGAGAAAAGAATATACAAGTTTATTTACATTTTGTGTTTGGATGGATGAATTCATTGCCTACGTACCCTCTTATAAAAGAATAGGATCAAAACCTCGTAGTTCGGCTAAAAGATTTCGAAAACAAATGAGTGGATTGATTGGTCCAAAAGCCTTAAGGTCTTTTGTTATCAAAGGAAGAAAACTCGACCTAAACCACAAATCCACCATGTGAGGATAGCTTCGACATGCTAGTGAGGGGTTAACCCTATAATAAGCATGGAATGCTTACGATCCAACCACTAAGGATGCGGTGAGATTTACATCAACCACTGAGATAACTCAAACCTATGGCTAATGCATAAAAAATTTGATTAAGAAGTGGACATACGGACCACAAAAGACATTTGAGTGAGTTGAATTAACCAATTAGAAGTATTCACAAACATGGTCAAAGTTGACTTAAAGATTTAATTCAAAATGAGTATTATGAAAAGAAAGTTTGAAAATCAAAGGCATAAGGCCTAGGTTTCTAATGCTGAAAACAAGTGAAAATGTTTGCACAAAATTTTTCTGGTTTGGGTTAAGGATGAAAAAGGATCAAGGTTAAGCATGCAAGAGGTGGGGGATGAGGAACAAAAGCCACATACAAGGGTTGCTTTCTTGAGATCATATGGATGATCCAAGTAAGTACCTTCCTTTGGAATAAGGCAACGCAAGGTAAAAGCAAATAAGCAAGTCTCATAAGAGAACAACAATAAATGGAAACAGAATGTCAATCAATGGACTTACATCCAACTCCAAACAACAAATAGGAAACAGAAAGCCAATATATGGTCTTACATTTAACTCCTAAAACAAACAAGCAACAAATGCAAACACACAAAATGCAATCATCACACTCTATATACAAACAAGAGGCTCAGACAAATGGTTGGGCTTTAGTCAAGAGGGGTCATATCAACCTCGACAAACAAGCCAAAACTGTAGGGGTGTTCTGAAGCTCTTAACCACTAACATTGAGAGTTAGGGTGAAGCTGATGAAATGTGGTAATGAGGATGAGACCTCATGCTCTTAACCCTGGCCTGGGTGAGCTTGAATCAAAGAAAGCGTGGGGATCCAAAAAGAGGGACCCTATTCCACTTTACTGACTCTATACAAAGATCTTGGGTACATTGTTCAAGAGCATCAGCACGTAGTGCGAGCATAATGAACGACTCACTGAATAACAGGGGATTGATTGCTAATCCCTTCTATCTGTCAATTGCCTCTTCACTTAGGAGGACTTATCAAGTAACATGCCTCACTCGGAGGTCTTTGGCACAAATGTAAACATACACAATCAGAGCCTCTTAAGGAGGACTTCAACCAAATGCCTGCCAAAAAGGTGGCAGGACTTCCAGACTACATGGAGTAAAAGAGTGGTTACCTAAGTGGTGTATCAACCACACTCCAAAGCAAAGCTCAAGCAAGAGCTAGCAACTAATGTACCTGTACAAAAGCCAAACAGTTAATATTATATTCAGAAAACCAACAGACAACAGTGGATCATTCAACAGTTTTACACAATGCAAGTCACAAGTGCAAGCACTCGAATGAGTTCATCACATCAAAGGACCTACAACACAACAAGAGTTAGTAATCAAAGTAACTTGCATCTCATAAAGTGAGATCAAACCAACCATCAAAGCTAAATGCTCAAACCTGAAACACAAAGCACAATTAGTATGTATACAAATCACTAGTACAAAGACTAGGTTCAAAAGCAAGTCAAATGACCAAAACAGAACTCAATATTTTGCACAAAGCATATTCAAACAATCAAGAACATGTCCTCAAAAGGACCAGAACCAATTCCTAAGGCAAAGGCATCAAATGATCAATGTAAAACAAAGACCAACAAATGAGCACAAAATGGACAATCAAATTAGAAAATCCAAATCAAAACAGAAAAGCATCTAATGGCTATGAAATTTTTTATGTAAGTCTATCATGTTATGAACAAACATTATGCAAAAAATTAAAACCAGAAGAGCTCAAATGGTACATGAATGAAAATGCACAAATGCGAGGCAACAAATGTGACACAAATTGTCACACTATATGTTCATGTGTCCAAAACACTGATGGCATATGGTAAAAATTCCAAACCAAAGCTCAAAAATCATATCACATGTGAAGATTAAGCACACCAAATTTTAGATCAATTGGATTAACACATAGCATTACACAAGGCATTTATCATGACATATCAAATTGACATAAGGTTCAATAAAAAATTCCAAACTAAAAATCCAGAATTAAACAAATCATGAAATAAATTCTATAAAAAACTAGAGACCAAAACAAGAATGTGAAAAAAAATTGGGATCAATTTGAAGCATTTTACTATTTTTAATGATTTTTTAAATTTGAAGAAATAAAATGAAATATCAAATGAAATATGGAGGGAAAATATTATTTGAAAACAAATCAGAAGATGCATGAGCAAGGGATCGAACACGCGCGCTCAGGAAACGAGAATTCAAATTAAATTCACAAAACTGCATGAGCCAAGTATCAAACTCTTGCAAGCAAGGTTCAAAGCGCTCCAATGAAACGCAGCGTTTCATTAAAGGAGCTGGCAGCCACGTAGCGAGTCAAAGACACGCAGGCACGGTCAAGTGATTCCTGGCCAAACAATTGCACACGCAAGCAACACAGTCATACGCCACGCCAGCCAAGCCCTAGCGCACGCAGAGACGCCGGAACAGTGGTTCTGGTCGTCTTCCCCGGTGGAAATCCGGCGGAGGCTCATAAATTTTTTCCAGAAATCAAAGAAATGCACATCAATCGAAAGATCTTTCACCATACATTCCAAATCTATGATCAAAACAGTCTGATTCTACCTAACACGCACGGATCGAGCAAGAACATTTTGGATCTCAAAACTTTAAATCAACATATCATGCACAATTTTCATCCATTTTCAAAACAGAACATATCAGCATGCTCAGGGGAACTAGATCTACACATTCATGGCAAGAAATTGGAAAAATAAGAGGATCGAATTTCACCTACCTGAAATTGCAGTGATCCAAACTCGTGTGTTCAACTGCTCTAGATCTCCAGATCTTCTCCAATAATCCTCCTATGAAGCTTTAAGCACAACGAAACAGTTGAAAACTCCTAGATCTACTTCAATTTCAAGCTTCCATCTCCATGTGAATGTACTTGTGTAGCTCGAATTCTTGCTCAATTCTTCAAACCAGTGGTTGGATCTTGCTTAGAATTACACCAGGAGTATGAATCTACAAGAATCTTGAAGAGTTGTGTGAAGAAAAATGAAAATCGAAGTGAGAGAAAAATGGAGGGAAAATGGAAATTTTGATCTGAAATTCTATTCCTTTCCCTGCAAAACAGTTATGATTTAGCTTATATACTCCTTATTAATGATGCTGCTAATCACAATTTGCATTGGCTAATTAGGATTAGGAAGATGTGAGGTGAATTGCAAAATTGCATAACTGTGCTTAGCATGACCAATCCACACGTGAACAGTGTCATGTTGAGCTTCAATTCCACTTAAAATCAGCCAATAGTCATGATGGAAGTGATATTTTGATTGTAGCTTAAGCCAAATTTGAATTATCAATTTTCCCTCCAAAATGCACATGTATGGACAAGTGATCATATGAGCTTCTTTCATGCAAGGCAATGATTCACTTGGAAAGTATTGGTCACAAGGAGCATTTTGCAAAAAGAGTGGACCAATTTGGAGTTTTGAATCAAAAGTTACGCCATGTTGAACTTCCATGTATACTTTGTGATCATTTGGCCATAACTTCTCAACCATTCATCAGATGGACATGATATAGGACTTTTTGAAAAGAGGAGAGAAAGATCTTCAACTTTCATGTTCACCAAAAATCCATTTGAAGCTTCTTTGATGTTGATAAGTCAAGTTGAATGTGGACCAGAAACTTGCCATTTTTGGAAACTTGAAATTACAGGTCACTTTCCATTTTTGGAAACTTTTGCCATGACTTCAAAATATTCAAGATGGATGTTTGACATGATGAATAGGCCTTGTTTGAACATGATTAGGATGTTTCAAATAATTTCCCCCACCTCAAAGCCCTCAATTGACTGCACAGTTGACTTTCATGGTCCTCAGATGACCTGAAAATGCCTTGATGAACTTGGGCCTCTACCACTTGGGGGATTGTTTCAAAATGAAACCCTAGCTCATATAAGCTCTTTAGAATGATCAAATGGTCTTCATCTTAAGAAAATACCTCATCCCTTGCACAAAGGATTCACTTGGTGTGCTTGACCTGTTGACTGCTTAAGCTGCAAGTAACAAAGGTTAATGACATATTTTTGTGCTTTTTGGTTAGCAAACAAAAATGAGGAAAGCAATGATATACAATGCAAACATGCTTGGTGATCTAAAACCACTCACAAAGAGACCCCACCCACAGAGAAAGGAAGCAAGATGCTCAATGACCCTTGAGGCTATGCAATGTAATGTTATGAAGCCATGAGGGATCTTAAGGTCAAAAATTGGGGTCTTACACGGATGGTCATAGCAGGCCACTATCTCTTGTGGAATTTGGGCTTCTGTGTCAGACCTTCCACTACGTCCCGTAGCAGGTGCTACGGGTGGCCATAGTAAGCCCCTGTTTGGATGGGTTTTGTCATTTGCTTCAGGACTTCTTGCTACAACTCGTAGTAGGTGCTACGGATGGCCGTAGCAGGCCTACTGGAACATGGAAATATCTTTCTGAATGTTTGCGCTTCTCTTTGGTTTCTACATCCGATCATACTTGACTACCTGCTTAAATCTGAAACGCATAAAAGATACACAACCAAAGCGTAAAATGCAAAAAATAGAAATGACACTAAAAAATGACGAAACAATAAAATTAACTATCGATGAAATAAATTAACTCAACATACCACTAATTAAGAACAAAGTAATACAATTTACCTGGATTTTTTCCGAATAAGTGACAGAATATATATCATAAATGGTGTCTGATCATGGCACAAGTGCCTAGGTCATATATCTAAAAATAGAGTTGAGCGACTAGTGTCCTATGGAAGTTTGGATTCCACTGATATAAGGAAATTTGATGTTTGTGTTGAGTGTGTTAAAGGTAAACAGACCAAAACAAAGATTAAGTTACATATAGAGCTGCTAATATCTTAAAATTAATACATACGGACATTTGTGGACAATTTCCCACACCTTCTTGGAATGATCAATAATATTTTATATCATTCATAGACGATTATTCTAGATATGTGTACATATTTATTATACATAAAAGGTCTCAATCATTGGATGTGTTCAAATCGTTTAAGGATGAAGTTGAGAATCAACTCAACAAAAGAATTAAGAAAGTCAAGTCCGATTGTGGCGGTGAGTATCACGACAGATATGACGGTTCAGGTGTAAAATGTCCAATTTTCCAAATATCTGGAGGAATGTGGAATTGTTCCGCATACACCATGCCAGGATCGCCTAGTATGAACGATGTTGCTGAAAGACAAAATCGGACTCATAAGGATATGGTAAGGAGTATGATTTTTCATTCTACCTTGCCAAAGTCACTATGGGGAGAGACATTAAAGACCACAACTTACATCATAAATAGAGAACCAACAAAGGCAGCTGTCAAAACACCTTACCAGCTTATAAAAAAAATTCATGTGTGGGGATGTCCAACTTAGGTAAGGCCTTACATGCCAAATGAAAAGAAATTGGACTCCCGAATAGTGAACAACTACTTTATTGGCTATTCTGAAAGATCTAGAGGCTACGAACTTTACGATTCCAAATTAAATTCATATGTTATACATGATACAACAATAAATTAAAATATAATTAACTATCGGTCGATAAGTAAAAAAAATATTGGGTGTACGTGGTTGTAACTATTACATTATATTCTTTACATAAATTGGAAGATAAAAAATATCCTAATTTTTTTTCTGAAATCCTAATTTTAAAAAAAATACTAAAACTCAAATTGAGTCAGATATGAGAGACTCTGATACCACTTGTTAGATCTATTTATAATCTTATGATTTCGATTGGTATAGAAATCAAGAACATAACTCTTTACTAATCCCTATAAGTCGATAACCCATGAACTTGTATTCCTTAAACCCATATCATAATTCAATCAGAGAATAAAAACGGAAGCGTACTTGGATTTTTCATTGGGAATCACTGAAGGCTTGTTGGTATTTGATATTTCAATTTATAGAGTTTACTTATGGCTCCTTGAATGTCCTCTGATGGGGATGAAGACAAAATTTTACTAATGAGTCGTTTTCACGTTGTCTACAAATGAGGGCCATAACCCCTATAAATAACCTTAGGGTCATTGCTCAATTTTCAATATTTTAATTTGACCCCTCATTAAATTAGATATTGACTTATGGTATCTACACAATAATCTCATATTTCATGACATTTATGCTTTTAGCCACATATTTAATATTAATTAGAACACTGTAGTTTTGGCTAATTAAATAATGGTCTTTAACACATGTAATATTACATTTGTGATCCAAAAATTCAAACAGTCTCATCTCTTTGTCACTTGTGAGTTAGTTTCGTATGTGTAGTATAATCTTTCAGTGATTGGGTTGACAAGTGACTTTTCCTAGTGACCATAAGCTTTTTTCAGCCTTTCTTTTCTTTAGGTTGTAGGGACAAAACTATGGGTGATTTTATTATGATATGGTATGTTGTACTCTAGACTTTCTATAGAGTTTGTAATTATGTTATCTTTAATGGTGTTTCAAAAATTGGAAAAAGGGTGAAGGAAAGAATATCTTTTGACTTGTAAACAGTTTTAGGTAAATTACGGGTGAACTCATAAACGTACTCTGACTGACTACAAAACATTATCCTCAATCTTAACCAATAATTGATTGAGTGTTTGTTTTGGTTTTAAGATAGATGCTGGAATGTGGTTTTATTTTTCTCTTGGTGCAATTTGATTTATAAATAATGGTTCTAGCGGGATGAACTCTAACGTGAATCCTAAGTGACCGGTCTCTAGTTTCTTAGGTATTTTTTACTTCCTTTTATTTAATTTAATTTTGTTGTTTAATCAGGTGTGATGTTTATTTATAGATTTTTATTTGTATCATTTGGTAGTCCTATATGCACTTCATGTGCTTAGAGATTCTTGTGTTGGGGTGGTTTCCACCTTTCTTATTAATATATTATTTTTGAATCCGTTTCTTATAACTTAAAAAACTTTTTTTTATATATTTTAAAAATAATTTTTATAAAAATACTTTTCAAAATATTAAATATTTTAAAATTTATGTTTTATAAATGAAAAGACTAATTATGAAATCTTATAACATTATCGAAGATTAAAATATTATAAAAATTATAGTATTTTAAAAATATATATCTCAAAAATAATTTTTATAAAAAAATTATTTAAAATAGTTTTAAACTTAAATAATTTTTTTAAAATCTTAATATCTAATTAAAGTTATAGAAAAAAAAATACCTAAAACAACTACTAAGTATTTTAACATTTGAAACGTTTTTAAAAAAATTGTAAATTATTTATAAATAAAAAAAGCTAAAATAGCAAAAGGAAAAATGTTTATGAAAATGACTAGAAGTGGAAAAAATATCGTAATGTTCACTTTATAGAGCAATCTAATCTGTTTGAACAACTCTACATGAAACGAGACCACACACTAAATGAAGCAAAGAACCCTTCTTGTCGAACATCATGACCAGGTTCATAGCAAAAAGAGTATCTTCATTTTGCTGTTTTTTCCATATATGTCAACATTACAAATCACCTTTAAATTATTCTAAGAACATAAAATTCTCCACAATAAATAGCACATTTTGGTGTGAATTTGTGTATCCAAAATAGTTGAAGCATAATATAATATGTTAATTTATCTGTTGGATGTCCCTTGGAGTTCCTCTGAACTCTTCATCTAAAGGGCTAACATGAAAGGATGGAAATCTTTCTCCGATGAAGTGTTTGGGGGAACTCTTGGGTTCAATCAATATTGCATGGAAAAAGTGAACCTAATTTAGTTCATAAATTCTGAGTCAATTACAGGTTTTGTTTTATTTCATAACCACGATAGGTTAGTACCTTCAATTAATTCATTCTACTAAACAAGACTTTTTTTCTCCAATCTAGACCATTTAATTGTTAAGAATCGAACCATTATATTTTTTTTATAAAAAATTTAAACTTATTTTTAATACTTTTCATTTTTAGTTTAAATTTCAATTCTACAATTATTTGTGTAAGATTGTTCAATTCACTAATTAATTATAACGACTTCATTTCAGTTCGGTTTGACACAAATATTTTCTTAAACAGTCCAAATCCTTATTTATATAATTAATTTTTATATGATAAAATAAGTCAAAATTTACTAAAATAGAAAATATTTTTGATAATATACTTTCACTCGGATACTAATCATCCTCATTTTAGAGGGTGAATTTTAAGAAACTATTTTTGATTTTTTTTTACATGACAAATGTATTTTTTCAAGTTTTTTTTATCTCAAACGTCAACTATAAAAGGCTTCAAATGGGTCAAACAAACAGATGGATCATCTAGCAAAGGAATATGACCAATCCATGTTCTAGAGCCTAAGGATTTCCCAACTCTCACCATGTGATGGACATATAAATGACTAAGTCTACTCACATACATAAGGATTACAACTTTGAAATCTCCTTAGTTCTACAATCATTCACAATTGGGTCCAAAGTAGCAGAAAAATCAGAGTCATTGATACAATCAATAATAATTAAAGCATCACACTGCATAATAAAGTTATCAATCTTCAGATCCTTAGCCAGTTGAAGACACTATCTAATGGCCGGGACTTTAGTCGTGCTGACATCAACGTGACTAGAGAAACGATTAGAAGCAACAAGGAAGATGTTATCATTTGGATCTTTGATGACACATCCCAACGACACCATATTTTCACTAAAATAACCAACATCAGTTTGCATTGTCCAGGATTTGGTAGCAGGCAAAACATTCAAAGTAACAGGCTCCTTTTGCAAACCACTCATGGTGACCTTATTGAATTCCTCTATAGTGTCCCATATCTCATGGGAAACTGCTCGAGGGTCTGGACACTCCTTCTTGAAAACTACTTTATTCCTGGCTTGCCAGATTTTCCACATCCATGTACACACCAATTTGCCTAGGTAGCTTTATCTACTCTTGAGTGAACTAGAAATCCAATCAAATACCCCAGTGCCATTAGGCAACCACACTCCCAGCGGAGGGAAAATAAAAATCTATTGCAAAAGTCAAAGTTTGAAAATAGATGAAAAGAGTTTTCTGGATAGGGTTGACAGAAGGGGAAAGAAACATCTAACCTGATACCTTTTTTGCTAAGGTTGTACTTTGTCGGGAGAATGACTTTGGATAACCTCCATATGAAATTTTTAACACGCTCATTGATAAGAGTTTTCCAGAAACTCTTCCACACCGCAGGATCCAACCTTGTTGATGGATCAGGTTTGCTTCTACTATTAATATCCCTTAACAGATGGTATGACATTTTAATAGAATATTCTCCATCCTTTTCGAAATGCCAAATCAACTTATCATCTAGAAGTCTATCAAAGAGAGGGAAGCTGGCAATATGAATTGCTTCGCTATCATCAAAATTGGCTTGGAGTGCTTCCAAGTTCCATCTTCCAAGGTCAGAGTCTATCAGAATACAGACTTTGTTCGCAAAATCCAAACCCCTATTAGGACCAATAGTTTTAAATCCCAGAACTGTTGGAATCCAGTTATCCTCCCAAATTTTAACCCTTTCCCCATTTCCTATCCTCCATCTAATTCCTATTGTGACTATATTTAGCACTGAGAATACTACGCCAGGAATAACTAGGCTTGAAGCCCAAGGGGGGCTTTGTAATTTAACTCATAGGGTAATACCTACCTTTGAAAAAGGGAACCATCACTTGCATAAGTCTCCAAAGTTGTTTCCCCAGTAGACTTGTGTTGAAGTCCTTAATACCTCTTAAACTCAAACCATCCTTCCCTTTAGCCTGTGACATTCTTTCCCAACTCATCCATTAAATCTTCCTCACCCCATTTTTGGATCCCTACAAAAACATAGCCAGCATCGATTCAATATCTTTACAACATTGGTCAGGAATCTTATAGCAACTCATGATATATGTAGGGATTAATTGAGCAACTGCTTTGATGAATACTTATTTTCCCGCTCTAGAGAGGAATCCTTATTTCCACCCTTTGAATTTCTTCCAAAATCGATCAATGACTAATTTGAAAACTTCTTTCTTAGATCTACCAAAATCCACAAGGAGACCAAGATACTTGGAGTGTCTGATAACCACTTTAAAATCTAGTCTATTTCGAATCATTTCTTTTAAGTCCTCATCGACATTTTCCACTGAAAGAGACTTCAGACTCATTGATATTCACCACATTCCCATAATCTTTTTGGTATCTTGAGAGAACTTGCATAATTCGGCCAACTTCTTCAACATAGCTCTAGCAAAAAGCAAATTTTCATATGCGAAAAAAGGTGTGAGATGATAAGGGCTTTCCTCGCAACCTGCACACCATGAATGACATTGAAGAGTTCCTCGTCCTTGAGCATATCTGAAAGAACGTCACCACATATGATAAAAAAATTAAGGGGACAAGGGGTCCCCTCGGAGGAGTCCCCTTTCAGGGTAAAAATAACTATTGGGTCGGACATTTGTAAGTAACCAATAAGAAACTGGAAGAGATGCAAAATTTTATCAATTGTATCATAGGGTTAGAGAACTCAAAAGTTTCAAAAACACCTAAGACAAAATCCCATTTGATTCTGTCGTAGCCTTTAGACATGTCCAACTTCAGAGACATGGTACTTTTCTTCCCCTTCTTCTTATTCTTCATCCAATGGAAACAATCCATGGAGATTAGGGCATTATCCGTGATTAGTCTTCCTTTGACAAACACACTTTGCTCCTCACTAATAATATCTGGCAGAATTCCCTTCAGTCTATTCGCAATCGACTTCGTGACATCTTTCATAACAATATTACACAGGCTTATGGGTCAAAATTCTTTTGGGGATCTTGGGTTATTATGTTTGGGGATGAAGGCTATGAAAGTAGAGTTTATGTCAGCAGGGTTTATGTGGTGGTTAAGGATATCGAGAGATAAATTGGTTACATATCTTCCAACAATGGTCCAATATTTTTGGAAAACCAAAGCAGGTAAGCCATCAGGCCCAGAAGCTTTAAAGGAGTGCATCTGGAAAATAGCTTCTTTAAATTCATCTTCATAGAAAGGTATGCTATAGCTTAACTTGTTTTTCTGATAGCCTACCCCTAATGTTGCTGCAAAATTGGTGTATATCATAGGGGTTAACGGAAGAGAAGTGACCTGAGAAATAATTGATGAGAATTGTTTTGCAGCTAGCCGAGCCTCTCCACCATCTACCTTCATTGTCCCTAATCTTTTTTGATTGCATTAGTCTTCCTTCTCTTATCTACTTCTCTATGGAGAAACCTCGTGTTATGGTCTCCATCTTTAAGCCAAGTTGCTCTACTTCTTTGTCTCCACATTGTCTCTTTAATCCTTAGTAGTTTATCTCTTTGTTTCCCCAAGGCTTTGAATTTATTAATCTCTTCAAACTCATTTGACCACCGTGTATCCTCCTTAAGAAGAGTTGCGACTCTTTTGAGCTCCTTTCCTACCTTCCTTGTCTTTATATCCTTGAAAGTGTGTTGAAGGGCTTGTATCAACTTAGTCATTTTATTAAACAACGATGAAGACTCATTCCAAAGTTGTCTGACCAATTTTTCACATCTTGGATACTTCGACCAAACTTCTTCAAACCTAAAAAATGCACTCCTTTTTCTCTAAAACACTCCTTCTGAATCACGATACAAATGGTGGCATGATCCGATCTATGACGATCTAGATGGACCGCTATAGTGATAGGAAATGCATCTTTAAAGGCCAGAGAAGAAAAACATTTATCCCATCTCCCTTGAATAGTATCTGAGCCCTGTCTTCCATTAGTCTAGGTGTAGGGATGCCCTTCAAACCCCATATCCTGAAGGCCAAAAGTCTCTAAAGTTTGCCTATTCCATGAGAATTGGTTTGGTGATCTACTATTTCCCCCCTGTTTTATCATTATCTTGGATTAGATCGTTAAAATATCCAAAACACAACAAACTATCCCTAAACTCTTGGTGAATATTCTGAACCAACTGCCAGGTTTTCCTTTTATTTTGTTCCTCAGTAAATCCATAAACCCCAGCGAAGAACCAAGGATGTTCCTCATCTTCTATTTGACAAACAACTCCAATGTGGTTTTGGGAGAACGATGCAATTTGTATCTCAAAAGGATCCTTCCACATCAAGCATAAACCTCCAGCTCTTTCTCTACCCGTCCATATGCAATCCACTACCAAGCCAGATTTAAAGTCGTCTTCATTTTGATTCTTTGTACTCCGTCTTCCTTAAGGTTGATCTCCATGAGGAACACCATCGCGGGATTTTCAAGTTGTATGATCCTCACAAGGGCTCGAACAGCACGACGGCTCGAACTGCACAAACATTTCCTTGAAAGTTTGTCGTATGTTGAAATTGATTTTTTTATTTTTTTTATTTTCTGTTTATTTTGTATTTAAAATATAGATTGATTTATTATTATAGATGATAAAAAATATTAAATTTAAAGTATATTAAACAAAATGAAGACATTACATAGAAATATGACAACAATAAAATTTTACAATTAATATGAGAGAAATAACATTTTACAATCAATAGTTACTTTGTAATTCTTTTTGCTTTCTTTGTATTTCTTGTGAAATATTTGTTAGTTATTTTGCTTCTGAAACATACATTGTTTCTTTTCTCCATAAATTTTGATATGCTGAAATAAACTCATTACTACAATGAAGTGTTTTTCTTATGGGAATCATCTTAAGAAGACGATAAATTGTGAACCGATGGTTGAAAGTTTTTTATTTCATTTTTTATTGTTTTTGAAAATTGGATATTTTTCTTCCGCGTCATTGTAGTTTAATTGTCCATCTTATAATGTTCATCGTTATCCTCTTTATTGTCTTGTGTAAATTATAATAGTCGTGGTGAATACAAAAAGTAAATGAACATGGAAATTGTAATTTTATAAAAGTTTTTTTAATATAAATAAATAAATATATTACGAATCTAAAAATAGCACACTTATTTTATTAGTTTTTCGATATTATGATGATAATATTGTTTGGTATAAATGTAGATATGACTTTGTATTTGTTAGAATTCTCTTTTAATTTATTATTAGAGATTTATTTCAAAAGATAAACTTGCCATGTGAACTTTGAACCTATATAAGAATATAAATAATTTTTTTATTTATTTTAAAGCATAAATTATTACAATAAGAAATGAATATGTCATCAGCCGATCACTCTAAAAGAGCTGCAATCCTTCCAGAATCTTCTCAGCATATGAGAACTATCCTACTACTGAATACAAATGATCCAAACTTCAAGGACATCCAACAACTCTCCATGATCCACGCCTAACAAAATAGTTATTGGCAACGTCACATATACAAGTATTGAACTCAAGAATAGTTTCTTCCTCAAATATCTTCAGGTTCTTAAATTTTGTGATGAGTTGAAGACTTGACATCCAAACCTGGAAGTTCCTTCACGAGGCACTTCGAGAGTTTCTCATGCATATTTCGCACTTATGCAAGTGTTAATGATCCTGAAACTATTATTGTCAACTCCATTTTGAATAACATTAATGGCCTAAAAATTTTCAAGAACAACCTCATATTCAACAGATTCTCGATCCTTTTCCACTTTCATATATTTAGGGTCATCGTCATCTTTAATTGTGTGAGGTGTCAATCCATTGATGACACTTTCCAAGTCTTACTTTTTCATGGACTTGAGAAAAGCAATCATGTGAGCCTTCTAGGAGCCATAATTAATCCCTTCAAGAACTCCCCCTTCCTTGATATTTTCTATCTAAAATCTCATTTTATCATAGAAAATATCTCACACATAATGTTGATTCAATATGTAAGACAACATGGTTTGAATTAATATATTAACAATTAAACATAGTAATAAATAAAAGGCAGAAGAAATTTTTAACTCAGTTCAGATCAATAGTATGTGTTGGTCTTATCTGAATGATCCCCAATTCAAAGTCTTTTTCTTGTTACTATCAATGAATTTTAATGCAGACTCTCCCTAAATCTAAGACTCATTCACTTCCACTCTAACACTTATCCTAATATTTGCAAGTCTCGATAATAAGAACGTGATGACCTTCACGAATACAAACTAAAACTCTATCGCCCAATGAATCATGGAAAATAACATAAGACAAGGTTTAAACACAAACAATACATATCACACCACTATGGAAACTATATCTTTATATAGTAGTTAATACATCTATAAATACACTGGGGTTTCCATAAGATCACACTGATTTTAGAACAAAACTATATAGTTTGTTAACAATAAGGTCACGAAGAATCTGGACCAAAAGAAATATTTTCAAAATTATCACAACCATTAGGATTCATAATAATTGAAGCAAGATGTCTCAACAATTTATCTGATAAGACAAGAGACATCTTGCGTAATATTTTTTGATAAAAAAATCCAATCCATATATAATAACAAGTGTCAATCTTAAAAAAAAAAAAAAGGAAAAAGGCTTAATTATAGAATGTAGTTTATTAATAGATATGTATTGAATATTAGTGAGTCTTTGAAATTATTCCCACTCTTTGGTACACACAATAATTTTTTGGCCTTGGTTAGCAAAAGCACATAATGTCTTTTAAAAACCCAGTTCATCTTATTACCTACTTTATGTGTTCCATAAGATATTTTTTGTACATATTCTAACTCTACATATGTGTATTCTTCTCCTAAACATCTAGCTAAATTACCATCACATAATTGTTTATATAGCTCGTCAACAAGTATTGTGTAAAACAAGGATTTATATTTTAATTTTTTATCACTTCTCGAGCTTGGAATCTTTAAATTCTATACAATCTCTAGTCTCCAATCTATAATTTCAAGTTTATTGATATTCATAATTTCAAAGTTCAATTAATATATGGCTCTAAAAATTGAAATAATTTTGTTGGACTAATTCCTTTAAATTTTATAGCCAAACTCGATTGTTTGAAAATACTTAGTCGAGAATCCTTGTGAAGATATGATAGGCATCAAATTCTCATGCCTTTACCATGACATGAATAGTCAAAATATGACTTCCTAGGATTCAAACCCATTGTAATTTTGTTCAAAAAATTCATTCATAGATTATAAGAGAATTTAGTTAAAGCTAAAACATGTATTTTTACATCATTTTGATGTTTCTTGTAATGTTATACTTTGTTTGATGGAACATTGAACATGAGTGATTTCTATAGAATTAAGGGTGTTCAAAATTGAACCAATTCAATAGAAAATTGTAAATCGAAACAATAAAAAATTGCATTTGATTTGGATATGTTTGAGTCATTTTTTAACAAAACCACACAGTTCGGTTTGGTTTGAGGTTTGTATTTTACGAACCGAATTAAACCAAACCAAACTGTATTATATTACAACCCAAACTTCACTTATCTCACATCCAACCCAAAATTCAAACCTATTATTCTTTAACCTTACAATTACGAACGATTTTCTATTATTTATATTTAGGATTTTCGTTTCAACATTCTCAAATTTTTACTAGTAGTACCGCATATTCTTCTCATCTTCTTTGTCATGTACGTCTTGCCTCTTCTACTTTAATTTCTCATCTCTTATGTTCTTTCTTTTTCATCTTCTAATTTTTATGTTACTGTTTTCCCTTCCAATTACATTTTTATCGCACTTTTCTTCTTTAATCTCGCATATCTTCTGTTCTTTCGTTTTCTTCTTCACTAGTCTCTGATCTCGTTTGTTTTTTATGTTTTATAATAATGTCTTTGGTATTATTTTATGCTATTATTTTACTTTTGTTTAGTTTGATTTTTGTATATTGAATTAGATGAATTTGTCTAACTATTTTGAATTTTGATGTTATTTTCTAATATATGAATGATCAAACACAAAGTTAGGTTGTTTTCTATAGATGAATGTATGATTCAATAATTTTTTTGTAAAAACTCGAGCCAACTCAAACTATATTGATTTGGTTTGGTTTGATTCGATTTTATTTCTAAAAGTCAACCAAATAAAATCAAACCACGTGTTTTTTCTCTTGCGATTCAGATGATTTTTATCATCCAAATCTTCCAAACTGCACCGCAAACAACTTTATATAAAACTAGTGTGTACGTGTGTCTTATATTGTTTAATTTTAATCACATTAGACATACATCATTTCCAAAGTTACTTCAAATATAATAAACATAAAACAATAAGAAAACTACGAGTATTTTATTTCAAAGTTACCATATCATAGTGTAGTGTATATAGTATATAATATAAATTATAAAAAACTAACCTTTTAATTTGAGCTTCATGTATATCATTATGATATATAGTTTATTGGCAAAAATACATGAATCAGCAAGATCGATCAACTTTGATAACAATCACTCACCTGTGATTCCTGGAGTTCCCCCAAACGCTTCAACAAGGTTTGGAGATAAATTGAATCCTTAATGAAATGTTTAAGGAAACTCTAGAAAACACCCGATGAATATATCTCTGTTTTTTTTTATTTGCCAAATTGGTAATATGACGAAAATTGCCTATAAACATATAAAATA
The DNA here is from genome assembly GCF_024323335.1 of Lathyrus oleraceus. NCBI lineage: Eukaryota > Viridiplantae > Streptophyta > Magnoliopsida > Fabales > Fabaceae > Lathyrus > Lathyrus oleraceus. The sequence continues at coordinate 370,774,049 of NC_066580.1, forward strand.
TACAAGTGACTGACATCATATAATTAGTTTTTTATTTCATGGTTGCACTTAATTATTTTATTTAGTTATTTACGTATAATGAACCTGGACTAAAAGGTAGGAAATAAATTAGGATGATGGAGAAGATAACGCAAGAAGCCAAAGTCAACACCTTTTTTAATTTATCTTCTTTTCCTATCCATCATCATTTTAAGCTTTGTTTTCAGAATATATAATTTCCTTTATAATCTGTTCAAAAGGTGGAAAAAAAACACTCTTTATAAATTTAAGGGGCTGCTATATGTTAAAAACGATGTTGGTAATTCAAGTGGTACAATTGATTAATAAGGAAGTGTAATCGGTTACAGCAAAGACATATTGATGGTGGTAATTCAAGTGGTACAATTGATTAATAAGGAAGTGTAATCGGTTACAGCAAAGACATATTCACTTCTGAATTGCAGAAAAGGGTATGTTTTGTTTGGTTATTAAGATGTTCTTAAAGTGATTAAAAACGGGGTGAATCCTCTTGTTGATGGTGCAACGGATGCACAACAAGCAACATATAAGGAAGAGATGAAGAAAGATTCCAAACGTTGTTTTATATCAATCATTTAGTTGCTCTTGCAATTCTACTTTCTCAAGGTGTGAGGTGTGAAATTTTCTTTCCCAATCATCCCTCTCTTACTCCATCCTATCCAAAGCTTCTTGCAACTCCTATATGTTTTTAATAGTGGGAGATTTGACCATTATTAAGGACATAGGTCTTTCATAAGCGTACAACATCTTGAATTCCTTTGCTCTTTTCTTCATCCAACTAGTGTAAAGCTCCAAAGCTACACAAATCCTCAATCCAATGTAACCTTTTCTCTTCCTATGAACATTGTGCAAAGCATGCACTATCCTAGATTCCAACCCTTGAGTGTCCTTCCCTTCTTGGAAAAATAAACCTTTTAACAAGGTGCTATTAGGTTTGTCCTTCATAGCAAACCCAAGTTGTGGTCCTGCCAAAGCCGGATTATAATTGATGCCTCCTTGTGTGCCAGGAAGAGGCACATTAGAGAACTCTGCACAACTATCAATAATCGCAATGTCGTCATAAACATAAGAATACCAAGTAATATCGTCATTTGTGAGAGACATAAGTCTTTGAGACCATCTCAAACAACCCTTGTTTTCTTGGAAGACAGAAGACTGCGGCAAGTGCGAAATAAACCACTTGTACAGTAAAGGCGCACAACAAACTATAGTTCCACCTCCTTTAGAAGTCCTATGATGAATGGAGAAATAAGTATCGTCGAGTAAAGTTTGAACCGGATTCCTGATCAAGAACATCCTCATAGCATTAACATTAACAAAATTGTCAATGTTAGGAAACAAGACCAACCCATAGATGAGTAAGGCAAGAACAGTCTCGAATGATACCATGCTATTAGCATTAGCAAATGAAAAGGCTTTTTGCAATAGAAACTTCGAAGTAAACCCTCTGATACCTCCTTTGACGGTGAGATTGGCATCTATGTCAGACTTCCTCAAATGAATAACTTCGGCAATAACCAGAGATTCAAGAATTCCTTCCACTCCACTAAAAGGAACTCTATCAGAAACTGGTACACCCAAAAGATAAGCATACTCCTCCATGGTAGGCAATAGCTGATAATCAGGGAAAGTGAAACACCAGTGGACAGGATCATAGAACTGAACCAAAGTACAAAGAAAACCATCCTCAATATCAGTGGATAGCACAGACAAAAGTCTTCCAAAACGGTCTCTGAAACCCTTAAGATCATTCACAAAAGATGCTAGCTTCTTTAATTCTATGAGATCGGGACATCTGAAACTGTATTTCAAAGTATTCCTTCTTCCAATATCCATGATCAAAATATATGCGATGTTTGCAACAAGAGTCTCTAAGTTCCTTGAAAATTGAGTAAAATTCTTATGAATTCCATGAGTGCATGATGCAACAATCACAAACAAGGTCACACAAAGCACACAAACAAGTTCCAAAGGTTCGGAGTCACGAACATGGAGCCAAGGGTAAGAACCAACCCATAATATATGTACTAAGGATATAATCACTTGTAGAACAAGGTTCTAAAAAATGTCCTAGAGTCGTAGTTCCGTCTTTTGGATATTATCGGTTTATACGACTACTCGTCCACCAATAATATTCTCAATAGAAACTTGTCCGAGTGTAGTATCATGTAACAACTAATACAAGTCTACACCTAAATAGCCACTGCACTATGTCCTAAAAGGCTAAGATGGGTTAAGGATTCTAATGTCCTCAAAGGCTAAGATGGGTATAGGACTTATCTCAATAGCCCTCCTATCAATAGAAACTTTTGATTAAGGATTAACTTCACTTTTCTGTAGCGGTAAAAATTTTGAGAGTAAGCTATTAATTAACTTAACTTGCAAAGCAAGAGTCGCCACCGCGCTTTTATTGTTTCCAAAGGAAAAGGAAAAAAGTACGAACAATACCCAAAAAAGTTTTAAAACAAAACTAATAAAAATAGAACAAGGGCCTAGGGGTTAGTTATGCAAAGGGAGGGTATTAGCACCCTAAACATCCATGGTACTCCATGGGAACCTCTTTGAAGATATACACATTTTGGTTTGCAAAAAGGGTGTTGTTTCTTAAAAGATTGGAGAGATGAGAAAAGAAACATTTTTATTATGATTTGGTGTTTGCAAAGACTTTTAAAGTCTCATGCCTACGTACCAACAAAGTGAAATGGAGGATCAAAACATCGTAGATCGTGATAAAAATAACAAAAGTGTATTTTCAAGCTTCTCCAAAATTGCTTAAAGACTTTGTTTTGATGAAGACAACATATTTCAAGAATATCAAAAAGGATGAGCCAAGACAAATTGCATAAGGATCAAAGCTTGCTTACAAATTTCATGAAGATTAAAGACTCAAAGTTATTGATCTTCAACTTATATGGGTACAAGCTAAAACTCTTTGCATTGATATTTGTTAGTGCTCAAAACATTTAGTCAAATGCATTACCAAAACATCAAATACATACCATAAACACTTACCCTTTTACAAAACACTATTTTTGGTCTTTTAAGGTCATGTAACCCGTTACCAATATCATGTAACCGGTTACATCCCTGGCAGTAGCAAAAAACCTTTATATTTGATCATTTTCAATATGATGTAACCGGTTACATCATTTAAGTAACCGGTTACATGATCGAGTTTTTGAATTCCTGGGCCATAACGTAACCATGTAACCGGTTACATCCTTCAGGTAACCGGTTACACCTGAACCAGTGGCACTTCTTCATTGTTATTCAGTGCCATACGAATTCATATCTCTTGCCCTTGACCATTGCATTGTTCCACTTATATGCAGCCTTTCTAAAGGGTATAGAGTCTCCTATATATACTATATCTTTCAGATTTTATCACTCACCTCTTTCATATAAATTACAAACTTCAAATATACCAACTTTTAACCAAAGTGTTCATATATACATCAACTTTCATTGAGATATTTTTCCAACATTATTACATACATATTTCAGAAAAATACTCTCATACACATTGAGCACTAATATTATCCTTGTGATTTGTTTTACTTGAAAGAGAAGATCAATCAAGTGATTGATATATTTCATCTATTCAAACTCTTATACAAAAATTATACTTGTTGTATCATTGCTTTCTAGGATTGTTAGGAAGCAATATTAGTCACATTGAGAGGATTGTTCTTGTAGCGGTGTATTCGTTACCATTGGAGATATTGACTAAATCCAAGGTAAATCATACAAAGTCGAGTCGCCACCGCACTTCTATTTATCCAAAGGAATGGTTAGAAAGCGAACAAAAACCTAAAAGTTTTACAAACAAAACTAGTAAAAGAAACAGAGATCTGGGTAAGGGGGTTGGTTATGCAATGGGAAGGTGTTAGGCACCCAAAACATCCTAGGTACTCATAGGGAGCCCTTTTCATACTTGTTACAAAGGTTATTGTTTGTGAAAAAGTTTATTTGTGCAAACATGATTGAAGAGATGAGAAAAGAATATACAAGTTTATTTACATTTTTGTGTTTGGATGGATAAACCCATTGCCTACGTACCATCTTATGAAAAGATTAGGATCAAAACCTCGTAGTTCGGGTAAAAAAATTCAAAACAAATGAGTGGATTGATTGGTCCAAAAGCCTTAAGGTCTTTTGTTATCAAAGGGAGAAAACTCAACCTGAAAAACCACAAGTCCACCATGTGAGGATAGCTTCAACATGCTAGTGAGGGGTTAACCCTATAATAAGCATGGAAGGCTCATTGTCCATCACTAAGGACAAAGGTGAGTATTACATCTACCACAAAGATAACTCAAACCTAATAGCTAAAGGTTATGAAAAATTTGATTAAGAAAGTGGACATGGAACCACAAAAGAAATTTGAATGGGTTATACTTACCAATTAGAAGTATGTACAAAAATGGTCAAAGTTGACTTAAAGATTCAATTCACAATGAGTGTTATGAAAAGAAAGTTTGAAAATCAAAAGCATAAGGCTTAGGTTTCTAATGTTGAAAACAAAGTCAAATGTTTGCACAAAAAGGTTTTGGTTTGGGTTAGGATGGAGAAAATGAGGAAAACAAAAAGGTGAGGGATATGGAATAAAACCACACTAGGAGTTCCTCTCTTGAGATCATATAGATGATCCAAGTAGATCCCATCCTTTGGAATAAGCAAGCACAAAGCATAAGCAATCACACAAGTCTCAAAAGATATCCTCAATGTATCTTGTAACTTCCACATGGATGAACATGATAATGATCCTCAAATTAAGCTCAAAAGGAAACTCCTAAGTCAAGAGCACACACATCAAAAGTTCACAAGCAAACAAACATCACACACTATATACATACAAGAGGCTTCAAACAAATGGGTGGGCTTTAGTCCAAAGGGGTCATGTCAACCTCGACAAACAAGCCAAACTGTACAAGGGTAATCTGTAGCTCTTAACCACTAACATTGAGAGTTAGGGTGAAGCTGTTCAAAATGGAAATGAGGATGAGACCTCATGCTCTTAACCCTGACCGGGGTGAGCTCATGACAAAGAAAGCGTGGGGATCCAGAAAGTGGGATCCTATTCCACTTGACAGACACTGGACAAAGATCTTGGGTACATGTTCAAAAGCATCAGCACGTAGTGCGAGCATAAAGAACGACTCACTGAATAACGGGGGATTGGCTACTAATCCCTTTTATCCATCAATTGCCTCAATTCTTGGAGGTCTTATCAAGTAACACATGCCTCATCTTGGAGGTCTTTGGCACAATTGTAAACAAACACAAACAGAGCCTCTGAAGGAGGACTTGCCAGCAAAATGCCTGCCAAAAAGGTGAAAGGACTTCCAGACTACATGGAGTAAGAAGATAACTACCTAAGTGGTGTATCAACCACAATCCAAAGCTCAAGCAAGAGCTAAAAGCAAGCAACTAAGGTACCTGTACAAAAGCTAAACAGTTAATACTTCAGTCAAAAACCAACAGACAAACAGTGGAACCATTCACAGTTACACAACTCAATGAATAATGCTCAAGCACTCAAATGAACTCATGAGCTCAAGCAGATCACTTAAAATCCTACAAAACAAACAAAAGTTAGAACTCAAATCATCTGCATCTCACAAAGTGATAACAAATCAACCATCAATGCTAAATGTCCAAACCTGAAACACAAAGCACAGTTAGTTTATGCACAAAACACTAGTACAAAGACTAAGTTCAAAACCAAACCAAATGATCAATACAGAACTCAATCTTCCACATAATGCACATTCAAACATGTCACAAAATGTCCTCAAAAGGACCAACATCAATTCAATAAGCAAATGCCTCAAATGGCTCATGTAATGCAATGATCACAAAATGTGCACAAAGTGAACTTCCAATTTAGAAAATTTAAATCAAAACAGAAATGCATGCAAATGACTTCGAAATTTTTTATGCAAGCTCCTCATGTCATGAACAATCATTATGCAAAAGATCAAATCCATAAAGGTTCAAATGCTATGTAATCAAAAATGCAACAAACCAATGTCAAAAATGTGACACAAATTGTCACATTATATCTTAATGTCTCTAAAACAATGATAGCATATGAGAAAAAATCCAAACCAGTGATCAAAAATTCACATCATGTATGATCATTATGCATACCAAAAATTGGATCAAGAAGCTCAACACATAGAATTTCACAAGGCATTGAACACAACATATCAAATTAACACCACATGAATTCAAAAATTCACAAATAAAAAACCAGACATCAACAAATCACAAAATTAATACCATAAAAATCTAGACATTCATAAAAAACTAGGAAAAAAAATTGGAGTTCATTTGGATCATTTTTCTATTTTTTATGAATTTTCTAAGATGAACAAAATAAATGAAATAATGCATGGAAAATTGGAGGGAAACAAATATATTTGAATAAGCTCAGAATAAACATGATCCACACGATCTGGCGCGCAATCTACATCAACGGTCCAGGTTCAAATGCTCAAAGCGCACCGTTTCATTAAATGCGTCATCAGCACACTCAGCAGTCAAATGCACGCGTGGATGCAGTCAACACAATCGTCACCAATGGTTCTCACACGCAAGCGCCACATGGAACACACATGGACAACACGTAGGCAAAACCCTAAGAAATTACAGACGCCGGAGCTACAGTCTCCGGTCGTCTTCTTCGACCACATACACGGTGGCTCCGCCGTGCAAAATTCCAGAAATCAACAAACCATACATCAATCGAATCCTCTTTCCATGTACAGTCCAAATATCATATCCAATTCATCTAATTCATCTTATATTTTCCAGATCAAAGCAAAACATTTTGTAAATCCAAACTTAAAGTTCATCATACATGCTCAAAATCTAAACACATGCACATACTCCACAAAGCAAGATCTATACATCTATGTACATAAAACAGCAAAAAGAGAGGACGGAAATTTGGTCACCTTGAAATGCAGTTCTCTGTTCACGCGTGCTCAAGCTCTCAAAAGCTCCAGATCTACTCCACTGACCTTGCCTTGAAGCTTTGTGCAAAGAGAATCAGCTGAAACCACTTGAATCTTCTTCAATTTCAAACTTCCATCAACATGTTCATGCTCTTGCACTGCTCGATTTATGGCTGAATTGCTCCAATCAATGGTTGATTCTTGTTCAATGAAGCATGATAATCAAGAATCTACAAGAATTTTTGGTGTTTGTGTGAAGATATTGGAAATTCGAAGAGAGAGAAAAATGAGAGAATTCTTGAATTTTTTATCTGAAATTTTTTGTTATGGTTGTTAGGATTAGGGTTTGGCTTATATACTCCATGCTAATCACAATGATAATCACATTAGCCTTTGTTTAATCATGATTAGTGAGATTTCAAGCAAAATGCAAAAATGCAAATGATGCTATCATGTCCAAAACACACGTGTACATTCCCATGTTAAGCTTGGAATTCACTTAAAATCAACCAAGGATCATCATGGAATTATTGTTTTGCTTGTATCATAAGCCAAATTTGAATTGTGGAAATTCCCTCCAAAATGATCACATGAGAAACGATGAGCATACACACTTTTCCCATGCATGGCAAAGGCTATTTTGAGATGTCTTGATCAAGAGAAACATTTTGCAAAAAGAATGGACCAATTTGGAGCTTTGTATCAAAAGTTATGCCATTTTGAATTTCCATGCACACCTTGTGATCAAATGACCATAACTTCTCAACCATTCATCATATGGACATGAATTAGGACTTTTTGGAAAGGGGAGACAAATATATACAACTTTCATGTTCACCAAAAGTCCATTTGAAACTTCTTTGACATTCATAAGTCAAGTTTAATGTGCATTAAAAACTTGTCAAATTTCGAAACTTTGAATTACAGGTCATTTTCCATTTTTAGTAACTTTTGCCTTGACCTTTGAATCTTCAAGATGGATGTTTAAAATGATGAATAGGCCTCATTTGAACATGATTGAGGTGTCTCAACTCATTTCCCCCACCTCATAGCCCTCAGTTGACTGCACAGTTGACTTTTTTGGTCCTCAGATGACCTTGAAATGTCTGGATGAACTTGAGCCTTTATCACTTGATGAAATGCTCATCTCTTGCACAAAGTGAACTTCTTGAAGCTCTTGACCTGGTGCTTGCTTGAGTTACAAACAAAAATGTAAATGACATATTTTTGTGCTTTTGGTTAGTAAACAAAAATGAGAAAAGCAATGATATACAATTCAAGCATGCTTGGTGATCTCAAACCACTCACAAGAGATCCCTACCCAAAGGGAAAGGGAGTCAAGATGCTCAAAGATCCTTGAGGCTATGCAATGCAATGCTATGATGCCATGAGGGATCTTAGGGGCAAAATTGGGGTCTTACAGTTCTCATAGGGTGACTTAGTGAAAATCCAAGAGGATTGTTCTTGGTCCAAGAGGATTGTTCTTGGTTTTTGGTTATTTCTTGTGCAAGTTACCAAACATAGTGAAAATCTCTTATTGCGTAAGGGGACTGGAGTACTCTCGGATTGTTAGGGGAACCAGGATATATCCTTGTGTCATTTATCTTTCCGCCTTTACATCTTTCATATATTTCCAAACAAGAAATATTATTAACTTTATATCATAAAACCGGATAAAATTTTAAAGAACCTAATTCATCCCCCCCCCCCCCCCCCTCTTAGGCGCACTTCGTTCTTACAATTGGTATCAGAGCAGGTTATAGGTAACCTGTTCCTAGACGATCCAAAATGGCTTCCGCAAATAATAATCTAGTCTTCAGAGATGGTGGTAGTAATAACAAGCCTCCACTATTTTGTGGTGAATACTTTGACTTCTGGAAAATTTGGATGAAGGCTCATTTAGAAGCACAAGGAGAAGAAATATGGGATGCTGTCCAAAATGGTCCTTTTGTTCCTACAACGGTTGTTAACAGCGTCGGTTCATCAAAGCCTAAAACTTCATGGGATGATGATGATAAGAAGAAGGTCCTCTATGATAAAAAGGCAATAAATCTTCTTCAAAGTGCACTCAGCATGGATGAATCCATCCTTGACTTGCAGAAAAGATTTGTGCACTTGACAAATCATCTAAAAGCTCTAGGTAAGACCTTAAGTAATGATGAATTGAATCTTAAAGTGCTTAGATCTTTAACCAAGGAATGACAACCAAAACTGACGGCAATATCAGAAAAGAAAAGTCTATCCACAATGACTTCCGCTACATTGTTTGGAAAACTTCAAGAATATGAGACGGAACTTGGAAGACTTGAAAAACATGAGAATCAAGATGAGAAGTCCAAAAGCATCGATCTGAAAGTTGACTCCAAAGATGTTGAGAAAGAATACAATCCGGAGGAGGATGACAACTTCTTGTTACTTGTTAAAAGGCTAGGCAAATTTTTCGGTAAGAATGACAAACCTTCCTTTTATGCGAAAAGAAAGAAACACTTCAAGAAAAGAGAAGCTTCCACTTCAACGCAAGAGGTAGCATGTTATGAATGTGGTAAGCAAGGCCATATAAAACCAGATTGTCCTCAACTACCTAAGAAAAGTGGATTCAAAAGCAAGAAGGAGAACAAGTACAAAAAGGCTTATGTGGCATGGGAAGATAACGAAATAAGCTCGTCATCCGACTCGGATAATGATGAAAGTGAAAACCTAGCATTAATGGCCTCACACCATTCCGATTGTGAAGTAAATGAGGTTAGTAATGATTTTTCGCTTTTTGATAATGATGTGCAAGGTGCCATAGATGAATTATTAAATGAATGCAAAATTTTGTATAAAACTATATCATCTCAAAAGAAACAAATCTCAGTTTTGGAAGAGAAAATTGAGAAAATGGAAAAAGATTTTGAAGTTGAAAAAGAAAAGATGATTAGTGATCAAAAACAAAATTTTGTATGCAATAAATGTGACTCACTTTCTTTTCAAATTGTCCAACTAAAAAGAGTTCTTGAAAGATACGAAAAAGGACAAATTGGATTGGAGGGTGTGTAACAATCCAATTTTAGTAATTATTTTTTATATTATTATTATTATATTTTATTTTATTTATTTGGAGTGTTAATTAATTAATTGGTTGTTAGGTAATATAACAATTGATTATATTAATTGATTTGGTGTGTTAATTAATTATTTAGTTGATATGAGGTATAATGAATAATTGAATTAATTAACTTGGTGTGCATATTGTGTTAGTTTAATTTAATTGAACTAATTAGAGATATTTAAATATTAGGTCTTATTGGGCCTATTAATTAAATTAGAAGTATCATGCTTTAAGCCCAAATATAATACTAGTATATAAGAGGTAAGAGAGTGAGAATTAGGATTCATTTGATCAATTGAGGCAATAGAGAAAAAGAAGAGGAAAAGTAAGGAGAAGAGGGGAAGAACAAGAGAGGAGCTAGGGTTTCCAGAAAATTGAAGAGGTAAGGGGGAATCCTTGTTATTATGGGTTAGTATTATTGGGTCAATGGATAGATGTATGTTTAGGTTAAAATCCCTAATTTTGTATGGTTGTTTGGAATTGTTCGGTTTTGATGAGTATGCTTGGTTGTGGTGATTGATTGTGTTAAAACTGCAAATTAACATTATATATTTAGAGTATTGTATGCGTTATAATTTTCTGAACGTTTGTCTTTTTACGGAATCGAAATCGGAGGTCCGAAAGTCCTCCAACGATGAAAAATGCAGAAAATTATGCATTCTGTTTTGTGTTAGCGCAGGAATAGCATTCTGTTTTTGCGTTAACCGGTTAACCAAAATCGTTAACCGGTTAACACTGTTGAAAATCTGTTAGAAATTTGTATTCTGTCTTGCGTTAACAGGTTAACCAAATGCGTTAACAGGTTAACACTGTTGAAAACCTGTTACATTAGTGGTATCAGAGCATGGTCGACCAGTTGGTCAATAGTCGTTAATGTCTTCCAACCCTGTTGTATCTGACACCATTAGTGGTATCAGAGCAGGTCGGTCCGTCCGGCCAGGTTGTTTATTTATGTTTGTTCCCTAGTATGCGACAAGTGTGTGAGAACACTGTCGATGCTTGTTTTATTTTCCGTTGGCAGGTTGGGAATGAAATAAGTGGGGGAGAAGCGTCTGCTTATCTTGGATGTTCGAATTGTATCGAGCTTGGACATTACGTGGTTGCATGCAAGAGTGCAGTGTTGGCTAGTTAACCTGTTTTGAGGATGTTGTGCTTTTCCTGAACCCGAAGAGAAGTCAGATTCGAGGATGGTGTTGGTTAGAAGTTAATCGGGTGTATATCAACTGTTTTGAGAAGACGGTTATTTTCCTGAGGTTGGTGCGAAGGAAGATTGGTTTGTGTCTGCTAAGCAAGTTGAGGAATCGGTGCAAGGTGGTGTCGAGTTGTTTATGTTGTTGGCAACTTTGGATATTCGTGAGAAGAGGATGATTGAAGAATTGCCAATAGTTTGTGATTTTGCGGAGGTATTTCCGGAATATATAAGTGATTTACCGCCGGAACGTGAGGTTGAGTTTTCGATTGATTTAGTTCCTGGAACTAGTCCTGTATCGATGGCTCCCTATAGAATGTCTGCTTCGGAGTTGAAAGAGTTGAAGAGTCAACTTGAAGACTTGCTCGAGAAGAAGTTTATTCGTCCTAGTGTGTCGCCGTGGGGTGCACCTGTTCTATTGGTCAAGAAGAAAGAAGGTTCTATGAGATTATGTGTTGATTATAGACAACTGAACAAAGTGACGATTAAGAACAAGTATCCACTTTCGAGGATTGACGATCTGATGGATCAGCTGGTTGGAGCTTGTGTGTTTAGTAAGATTGATTTGAGGTCTGGGTATCATCAGATTCGTGTAAAGGTTGAGGATATTCAAAAGACTACTTTTCGGACGAGGTGCGGTCACTACGAGTACTCCGTGATGCCTTTTGGAGTGACTAATGCACCTGGTGTATTTATGGAGTATATGAATAGAATTTTCCATGATTATCTGGATAAGTTTGTTGTTGTGTTCATCGATGATATACTGATTTATTCCAAGAGCGAAGAGGATCATGTCGAGCATTTGAAGGTTGTGTTATCGGTGTTGAAAGAGAGGAAGTTGTTTGCTAAACTCTCCAAATGTGAGTTTTGGTTAAGTGAAGTAAGTTTTCTTGGACATGTGATTTCGAGTGGTGGTATTTTTGTGGATCCTACGAAGATTGAAGATGTATCTCAATGGGAAGCTCCTAAGTCTGTTGCTGAGATTCGAAGTTTCCTTGGTTTGGCTGGTTATTATAGGAAGTTCATTGAAGGATTTTCTAAGTTGTCGTTACCATTGATGCAGTTGACTAGGAAAGGTAAAGCTTTCATTTGGACTTCGTAGTGTGAAGCGAATTTTCAAGAGCTTAAGAGAAGATTGACTACGACTCCTATTTTGATTTTACCGGATCCGTTAGAAACTTTCGTTGTGTATTATGATGCTTCTTTGTTGGGTTTGGGAGGTGTTCTGATGCAAAAAGGGCAAGTGGTAGCTTATTCTTCAAGGCAACTTAAAGTTCATGAGAGGAATTATCCGACGCATGATTTAGAGTTGGAAGCCGTTGTGTTTGTGTTGAAGCTTTGGAGACATTACTTGTTTGGATCGCGATTTGATGTGTTTAGTGATCACAAGAGTTTGAAGTACTTGTTCGATCAGAAAGAATTGAATATGAGGCAAAGGAGATGGTTGGAATTCTTGAAAGATTATGATTTTGGTTTGAATTATCATCCTGGAAAGGCGAATGTTGTAGCCGATGCATTGAGTAGGAAGTCATTGCACGTGTCTATGTTGATGATGTGAGAGTTTGAATTGTTGGAGCAATTTAGAGATTTGAGTTTGGTTTGTGAAGCGACGCCTTCGTGTGTTAAACTTGGTATGTTGAAGCTTACGTGTGGCATCCTTGACGAGATTAGAGAAGGTCAGAAGTCAGATTTGAAATTAGTCGATGTTACGACATTGATTAATCAAGGCAAAGTTGGTGACTTTCGAATTGATGAGAATGGTATCATGAGGTGTCATGATCGAGTTTCTGTTCCGGATGTTGCGGATTTGAGAAAGAGGATTCTTGAGGAAGGGCATAGAAGTGGTTTGAGTATTCACCCTGGTGCTACTAAGATGTATCAAGACTTGAGAAATATGTTTTGGTGGCAAGGTATGTGTAGCGGGGTATTCGTTACCATTAGAGATATTGACTAAATCCAAGGTAAATCATATAAGTCGAGTCGCCACCGCACTTCTATTTATCCAAAGGAATGGTTAGAAAGCGAACAAAAACCTAAAAGTTTTATCGAATCAAAAACTAGTAAAATGTCAGAGATCTGGGTAAGGGGGTTGGTTATGCAATGGGAAGGTATTAGGCACCCAAGGCATCCTAGGTACTCCTAGGGAGCCCTTTTCACATTTGTTGTAAAGGTTGTTGTTTTGTTTTTTTAAAATTTATTTGTGCAAACATGATTGAAGGGATGAGAAAAACGTGTATGTTTATCTAATGTACTACTTACTAAAAGAAGGGTCAAAAGAAAATGACTCGCACGGACGTCGCATCCACTGCATACGTATCTCATCTGAATCTGAGAATCAGAGTCTTCGTAGCTCGGCTACCTATGGGTTAAAGAGGAGTGTGCTCGCTAAGACATCGCGTCTTATGCCTACGTATCTCATCTGGGATGAAAATCAGAGCAAAACGTAGTTCGACCACCTATGGGGTAAGGGTTGTGTTTTGGGGTGAACGACGTTACTACGCAATCTACCGGATGCTCGACCTTTGGAGACTTACTCGCCTGTAGTAGAAGGAGATAATGTGTTCTTAGGAGAAGAAAAATCAATGAGTTTGGGGTGTTTAGGGATGCTCATGCAAAAAGGCAGTTCTAGATGAAGGAATTGCGCTACCTTAAATGACATGCCACGAGAGGCTATATGAAACCTAAGAAATCGGTAACATGTGGGATAAGTAAAGGGATCGAGAGATCTACCGTACGGATAAAGATCCGAAGTAACAACAATTAGATAAATAAGAAACCCAAAGACTCTTCCAAGCTAAACACCATCAAAGAAAGCGAGTCAGTACAGGTAATCGGAATAGACCTCCAGGTGGTACCCCACAAATAAAGTGGAACACCAAGCAAGCTATCCCTGCAAGAGTCATGTGAGCCCTCATAAAAAAACTCAACAAACAGGTTAGAGAAACAAGATAGGGTAATCAAGAGTTGCCCCCAAATCAAAATGTAACCACATGAATCATGCCATTAAAATTCACAAAAAGCTCACAAAAAGCAACCAAGGGTAGGAGGCCTAAACCTCTTGTCAAACACATGCATCAAAAGGGTATCAAATTCACCCATAATACCTCATACATTCAGAGCATTCAAATTAAAAGCATAAAGTAATGGGAATAAGGCAAACCTGACTGGAGATATCGAATGAAATTGAATTGCCCGGTTGGGTTTGCAAAGCAATCTGAGGGTTTATATGAGATGGAATTAGCTCTTTGCAGATGAGTTCCCTTCGGTCTCTGGAGGTTGCCCTAAACTCTGTTAGCTCTTCTCTCACTATCTTTTTCCCTGCCAGGATAATAGGAATAGAATGGCCTTTTGTTTCACTGAAACTCTGAATTTATAACCTGATTTTTGTGGACCTGTGGGCTCAAATGAGAGAGGCCCACGTCCAAAAAATTTCTGTTATATTTTATTTATTTATTTATTTATTTATTTATTTATTTATTTATTTATTTATTTATTTTTATTTTATTCTTTTAAACACGTGGGCTTCGCCTAGCGAGCATGACAGTTCAAGAAATTCCTCTGAGCGTAGGTGATTCTGGTGGCTTTTCTTGGGACTCGCTAGGCGACCCATTCTGCTCGCCTAGCGAGCATGACAGCTCATGAACAAACTTTTGCTCCTTCAAGATTAACGTTTTGACTGACGAATAGACCCCATTTGAACCTGTTGGAAGTATCTCAAGCCATTCCCTTGTGTTAACTGATCATCTAAATAGAATCCACAAAGTGTCTTGGATGATACTTAAGCTTCAAACAAAAGATGTTAGTGACACATTTTTGTGCTTTTGGTTAGTAAACAAAAGTAAGAGAAACAATGATGTATAATTCAAGCATGCTTGGTGATCTCAAACCAATCACAAAGAGTCCCACCCAAAGGCAAAGGGAACCAAGATGCTAAAGATCCTTGAGGCAATGCAAATGCAATGTTATGATGCCATGAGGGATCTTAGGGTCAAAATTGGGGTCTTACAGATGCCCCTATTTAAGGTCATTCTAGCCGGAGAAGTGAAGGTTAAAATCTTCGTCTCGACGGGGTAGAATGGGCTTAAATAATAACAAAGAGACGAATTTTGGTCCCTAAGAGACCTCATGATGCAAATGTAGGTATGAAAAAATGGTAGCACTCTGTGGAGATATGTGTCCACAAAAGCAAAGAAATCAGAAGCCACTGATAATCCATATGAGCAATTCCCTCCATGGGACCAAGACCCTGGGGACTCTCCTGGGGATAGAAAAGGGATAAAAATGCGCGAGTAGGTCATGACTCAAAACGTGGGGAACAGAATTCCAAAGGGAAAAGATCCAATGGAAAGACTCGAGCTGACTCGAAGATGCATGTATTGGGGAATATGCCAATACAGCAAAAAACTATCCACAGCGGATACTTCGGATAAAATCTGGATGAAAACAATCCACTAAGGGACTTCGCTGGGGATGTCCACAAGGACACTCCCAGGGAAGCAGCGGGACGAGGTATTACCGGTTACTGGGTAATAAGCTCAAGGAGACATGTGATCTGAACGCCAGGTATGAGGGTGAGAGATACAACATGCTCAGGAAGAGATGAATATCCAAGACCGATATAAGGGTAAGAGATATCAAAACTTCAAAACGTCTGAGGAAAACCTAAAAGGTATACTTCAACTCAGGGATTCTGACTCCACAGGGGACAAAAAGTCATAATAGGGAGCAGAGAGGAAGGAACACCAGGGATACCAGTTACTGGGCATATAATAGGTGACCAACCAAGGCGTGAATTGGGGAATATTCCCAAAACACTCATCATCCAAAAGAGGGCTAAAAGCAAACTCGCTTACAGGATGGATATTCGACTCCACAAAAGGGATACGAATCTTACTCAACCGTGGAAGAACAAAAGGCTTCAGACCCGAGAGTGCATGAGATATACTATCTATTACCGTCAGAACATAGATAATATACTTGCATGGACGATTATCCACAACCGGTTACTGGGTTAATAAAGGATAAATCGACCAAAAAGAAAAGGCATCGGGATACCGAAACTAGGTATATAATGATGACCAATTCAGGTAGACGAGAGATGACCCGCTGGGGATAAATTGCATAATCAGGGCAATTATCCAAGCAGATGAGGGGATATCATCACCGAATATTGGATGAAGATAACTGTCACCAATTAAAGATGAGCAAAAATAGTTACTCTGCAAAAGGGAAGAAATAGGGTTTACAACTACCGGTATGAGGGTAGAGAAACACAGACTCCGCCGGGGATAATAATTACTAATTATTGAGCAATTATTCATTTACCACGGGGAAACAGGAAAAGAGTCTCAAGAGACCGATCTAGGATCAAACTAGATAGGCACACCAAATCAAGACTTGTCCCGGTGAGGATATAACTCAATGGGGAAAACCATCCCAGTATATGTGTTGGGAAGGATAAAAAATAATCAACATCCACGAGGATATAACCCGGTGGGGAATATGGAAGAAAGGATAGACTCTTTCTGCCTATGGAGCTGACTCTATATGGAGAGATCAGACACACACATCTGCTTGGGGAAGTATATCACCAAATAGCAGGAGACAGCAAACAACGATATATGGCAAAGAATGCAACATGAATATCTGAATGTTATAATTATGCATGAATATGCATGGTTTATGTATGATGTATGCTAACAGACAGACATATCTAACACAACCAGGTCCAGGAATCAACCACCCGGTACTACATCTCAAGAGAGAAAGCCAAGTTCACCGGGGAGTATCCAATCTGGTGGGGATCAGAGATACCAGGAAGCAAAGAACTCTACAAGGGATGAATCATCAATCATTCCAGCTGGGGACGAGAGTTATCACAGACAAGGTCCACCATACCAACAACTCTACTGGGGAATCTATCCGAGGAGATAAAGGATTTATCGGGATCAACCACCAAATACCGCTCTTGCCCAAAGAGATCCAAGCTGTTGAGGAAGAAAGATTGCTACTCTGCTGAAGGGGAGAGAGGTGACTCTCAACAAGCAATCCACTTGGTAGGATAAACCACAAGGGGTTCCGGAGGGAGGAGATACAGTCATGCCAGGAATATGGACAAAAATCTTACCCTGTTGGGGATCGTACCACCCTTGGGAGAGCACTGAGGATCTCCTAAGTATCCTTTCGTTATTGTGAATGTTCACTTTGTTTAAAAACAAATTATAAAAAATTTGATCGTTTAAAACAATGATATTTTCTTAATCAAAAAATGCAAAACATTTATTGAATAGAAACAGATAAGAGTGTCAATAATTGGATAAAAGGCTCAAATTTATTTGATAGAATGGTAGTCTGCGAATGGCAAGACTCCATAGATCTTTACAAATTTGAAATTGGTGATATATATTGGAAAAGGGATGCATTGAACATAATGACCATTTCTCCATCAATTCTGAATCCGATGTATTTGAAGCTTTGGCTGATAATGAGCAAGGATCTCTGACGGACGACAGTTGTAGAACAAAGTCTTGTCAGGATGCAGTTACTTGCCAAATCCCTAATTTTTGCCTAGATTGCCCCAGGATGAGGTACTCAATCTAGCGGGATACCTATATTCATTTTTCATGTCTCTAACGTTTGCCTGGATCGCCCTTTCGGGTTTTCAACCCACCGAGACGCTCATTTTTGCCTAAGCCGCCCTTTCGGGTTTTCAACTTAGCGAGCTATTCAGTTTTTATTTTTTTAGGCGAAGTATTTCTTGACTGCATCTGAATTCACAGGACGAGTGAAATCCTCCCCATCCATAGTTGTAAGTATCAAAGCACCGCCTGAAAAGGCTCTCTTAACAACATATGGACCTTCATAGTTTGGAGTCCACTTGCCCCTGGAATCGGGCGCGAAAGAAAAAACTTTCTTGAGCACAAGGTCACCTTCTCGAAACACACGAGGCTTGACCTTCTTATCAAAAGCTTTCTTCATCCTTTGCTGATATAACTGACCGTGGCACATGGCAGTCAATCTCTTATCTTCAATCAAATTCAGCTGGTCATAACGACTCTGAGCCCATTCAGCATCAGTCAACTTGGCTTCCATCAAGACTCTCATTGATGGGATCTCCACCTCTACTGGGAGTACAGCTTCCATGCCATAAACAAGAGAGAAAGGGGTTGCCCCTGTTGAAGTGCGGACAGATGTACGATAGCCATGCAAAGCGAATGGTAGCATCTCATGCCAATCTTTGTACGTAACAACCATCTTCTGGATAATTTTCTTGATATTCTTGTTAGCAGCTTCAACAGCCCCATTCATCTTGGGTCTGTACGGAGAAGAATTATGATGTGCAATCTTGAATTCACTACACAGCTCTTTCATCATCTTGTTATTCAAGTTAGATCCGTTCTGTCATACGGTGAACTGGACTTTTGTGTTTTTAATCGCAATGTCGCGGTTAGCAAGAGTCGCCACCGACTTTTCTTTTATCCCATAAGGAAAGGTGGAAAAGAACAGGAAAGACCTTAATTTAGATTCTTAGGTTCGGGAGGTACATTATACAAAGGGAAGGTGTTAGCACCCTTTGTATCCATGGTTATCCATGGGCTCTTAATTGCTCAATCATTTATGTTTTCCTTGTTTGAAAAAAAGTGTTGAAAAATGGGTAGAAAATGTTTTGAAAAGGAGAATTTAACTTTGTAATGCTTCTCGTATGAATGTATACAAAGTGGTTATCTCGTTCAGTTTGAAAGTCGTTTAGAAAAATATAACTCGGCAATGATCCTAGTGGGGATGTATGCCAAGTGGTGATTTTCTAAAAAATGCTTGGAAATGTGTGAGGTGTGAAAAGTATTTTAGATTATGAATGAGCAATTAAGGGTTATACTTGTCCGAGGTCTTTCCGGGTATTTCCTATCCTTATAAGGGTAAAACTGTCCTTACTATTGAGAAGTAAGTAGTTTTATCCTTTGGATGTAAAAGGGTCATCGTAGGGTCATTGATCGGTCATCGAAGGCAACAGTTGTGAGGATACCTTAGCATTCGAAGGGACTATCATCATTTAACCATGGGCTACACCGAAGGGTCATCGAGGGACAAAGGCAACATTCGAGGGACTATGATGATTTAACCGGATGGTCTTTGCTAAGTGCATCCCCATATTCGCGGGACATGACCGTAATACCATAATCGTAGGGTAACAAAGAGAGGTCCTAGATCACTTATTAAAAGGCAAAGTTTTACAATTAATTATATAGCCGTAATTAATTAGGTGATTAGGTCCACATTAAAATCGATGCAATCAATACATTAAAATTAATTAGGCAATTAGGATGGATCTCCACATTAAAATTGACACTTCAAAATCAGTTAAGTGATGTAAGGTGAATCTCCATAAGGGTAGCCCACACATAAAGTGGGATACCTAGTCGGCCTTTTCCTCAGGAATATGTAAACCTTTACACAATTCAGCACACGGGTTAGAGCATCGAGGTAAAGTACAATTGAAAATTGCACTACAACACAACAGTCATAAAGTCAGACCAAATAATGCAGAATTATAATAAATTATTATTAGATAAACATAAGGTAGAACAGCAAAGAAACAAAACAGCCACTGCCTCGTTCGCTTCTGCTTCGCTTAGCGAAGGCTTAGCGAGTGCTCGCTACGTGCTCGCTTAGCGATGTGCTAGCGAGCGGCCACGGGTTTGGAGTTTGACAGCAGCGTGACCTCCGAAAACCTGAACTTTTATGGCATTTGATTACAGGCATAGCATGGACAAACATTCATGATATTCAAGCATATTTAAATTCGCATGTGGAATCAAATTACATATTCGAAACTTCAATCATGATGCTTTATGTATATAGAGATTACCGATTAAAAGCATAAAACAATAGTGATGCGCAAACCTGTTTGCAACTAATCTGCTATGTTGGAGAGACTGATCACTTTTGGTATCGGATGGAGTTGGGCGGCGGTAGCTTCGGGGCGGATGAGCGGCCTTCAGGGTTTCTTTATTCGGAATACTCTAAGTTGAGCTCCAGGGTTTCTGTGCCAGGGTTTCCGTCCGTCCTCCTTCATCCCTTTTCGTGACTGAAGCTTGGCTATTTATAGTGCTCATGTTGTGACCTAATGGGCTCAGAATGAAGCCCAGAAATTCTGATATTCGCAAGCTTCGCTAGGCAAAAGAGTTGCTCGCCTAGCGAGCGAGCTAGTTTGGGCTTTTACTGGATCTGGTGCTTCGCTGGGGCGAGTGTCATAACGAAGGGTTCACTAGGCGAAGGAATTGCTCGCCTAGCGAGCGAGCTAGTTTGGGCCATTTTCTGGATTGGGCCTGTTGTGGGCTGGGCTTTTGTTCCTTAAATGTCAGGGCCTTGCAAAATAAGTTGGGGTGCCTCGAGAATGTTTGGCAAGATTAATGGGCAAATTTTGGGGTATGACACATTATCAGCAATGATCTTATCTGGCACACCATATCGGCATATGAGTTGATTCTTGATAAACTTCACGACCACCTGCCTGGTCATATTTCATACGACGCCGCTTCAACCCACTTGGTGAAGTAATCAATTGCTACGAGAATAAATCTGTGTCCATTGGACGCTTTCGGCTCTATCATGCCAATCATGTCAATTCCCCACATGGAGAAAGGCCATGGTGATGAGATCACATTCAAAAGTGTCGGGGGAATATGAATCTTATCAGCATAAATCTGACACTTGTGGCATTTCTTCACAAATTTGCAGCAGTCAGACTCCATTGTCAGTCAATAGTAGCCTGCTCTCAACATCTTTCTAGCCATGGCATGTCCATTGGAATGAGTACCAAATGAACCCTCATGGACCTCAGTCATCAACAGTTCTGCTTCGTGTCTATCCACACATCTGAGCAGAACCATGTCAAAATTTCTTTTGTAAAGCACTTCGCCATTGAGGTAGAAACTTCCTGACAATCTCCTCAAAGTCTTCCTATCTTTTATAGATGCCCCAGGCGGGTAAATCTGGCTCTGAAGGAAACACTTGATATCATAACACCACGGCTTATCATCTTTTACTTCTTCTACTGCAAATACATGAGTTGGTCTGTCCAAGCGCATCACGGTGATATTGGGGACTTCATTCCACAATTTAACCACAATCATTGAAGCAAGCGTAGCAAGAGCATCTGCCACCCGATTCTCATCTCGAGAAATATGATGGAAGTCAACCTCAGTAAAGAACGTTGAAATCCTCCTCGTATAATCTCTATATGGAATGAGACCAGGCTGATTCTTTTCCCACTCACTCTTAATCTGATTAACAACGAGGGCCGAATCACCATATACATCAAGATGCTTGATTCTAAGATCAATGCATTCCTCCAATCCCATAATACAGGCCTCATACTCAGCCATATTATTCGTGCACTTGAAAGTTAGCCTTGCTGTAAAAGGAATATGTGTGCCCTGAGGCGTAATGATTACCGCCCCAATACCATTTCCATATTGATTTACAGCGCCATCAAATACCATACTCCATCTGGAACCAGGCTCTGGCCCTTTATCAAGTGTAGGCTCATCGCAATCTTTTACTTTCAAATACAGAATTTCCTCATCCGGAAAGTCATACTGAACTGACTGATAATCTTTAATAGGCTGATGTGCCAAATGGTCAGCCAAGATACTACCTTTAATAGCCTTCTGAGCTCGATACTCAATGTCATACTCAGATAACAACTCTGCCAACGGGAAATTCTCCCTGTTAAAGCAGGCTTCTCAAAGATGTACTTGATTGGATCCATTCTGGATATCAACCAAGTCGTATGATTTATCATATACTGGCGTAAGCGCTTAGCAGCCCAAGCCAAAGCACAGCATGTCTTTTCAAGCATTGAGTATCGAGACTCACAATCAGTGAACTTCTTACTCAGGTAGTAAATAGCATATTCCTTCTTCCTTGATTCGTCTTGCTGACCAAGGACACAACCCATCGAGTCTTCAAGAACAGTCAGATACATGATCAAAGGTCTTCCCTCTACAGGCGGAGACAGAATCGGAGGCTCAGACAGATATTCTTTAATATTGTCGAAAGCTTTCTGGCAATCCTCGGTCCAATCATGGGACTGATCTTTCCGGGGGAGCTTGAATATAGGCGCACATGTGGCAGTCATGTGGGATAGGAATCTGGAGATATAATTCAAGCGGACAAGAAAACCTTGGACTTGCTTCTCAGTTTTGGGCGCATGCATCTCTTGTATTGCTTTGACCTTTGTAGGATCAACCTCAATACCTCTTTCACTAACAATGAAGCCCAATAACTTGCCAGAACGGACTCCAAATGTACACTTGTTGGGATTCAGACGAAGCTTATATTTCCTCAAACGCTGGAAAAGCTTCAACAAATGCTCTACATGTTCAACTTCCGTTCTTGACTTAGCAATCATATCGTCAACATATACCTCAATCTCCTTGTGCATCATGTCATGGAACAAGGTAGTCATAGCTCGTTGATACGTGGCTCCGGCGTTCTTCAAACCGAAGGGCATCACTCGATAACAGAATGTTCCCCAAGGTGTAATGAATGTTGTCTTCTCCATATCCTCGGGTGCCATTTTAATCTGATTATATCCGGAAAATCCATCCATAAACGAGAAGACATTGAATTTAGATGTATTATCTACCAACATATCAATGTGTGGTAGAGGGAAATCATCTTTCAGACTAGCTTTATTCAAGTCTCTATAGTCCACACACATCCGGACTTTTCCATCTTTCTTAGGCACGGGCACAATATTGGCCATCCATTGAGGATATATAGAAGTCACCAGGAACCCCGCATCAATTTGCTTCTGAACTTCCTCTTTGATCTTCACTGCCATGTCAGGATGAGTTCTTCTGAGCTTCTGCTTTACAGGCATGCACTCAGGCTTTAGAGGTAGGAAATGTTGCACAATATCAGTATCTAGACCAGGCATGTCTTCATATGACCAGGCAAAGACGTCAACATATTCTCGTAGCAACTTAATCAACCCCTTCTTAACAGATTCTTCCAGGAGTGCCCCAATCTTTACCTCTCGCACACAATCTTCAGACCCCAAGTTGACTGTTTCCAGATTCTCAAGATGCGGCTGAATGATCTTCTCTTCATGCTCAAGTAGCCGGGTGATCTCATCAGGAATCTCTTCAACATCATCTTCCTCTGCCTCAAATACAGGGAATTCAAAATTGGGAGATGGTGTTTGGTCATTATGTTCAATGGGTTTAGAAATCAACCTGCATAATGATTTTGGATATGAAAAAATTTAGAATTCAAACAAGGCAGATCATTATGCAGATGAAAAGATTGATTTTATTCCATTTTGAGGTTTTATGTGATCACCAATTTCATGCAAAAGCGAAAAGGGAAATTAAATGGAAAAACAAACATTTAACATGAATTTTGAATGAAAATATCATTGTATTTATGCGCCATCAATGTCATCACTCCTCCTTTTGGCATGGGAGAAGGGTTTTTAAACAAAGTGATCATTACGTTGACTTATGGACAACTGTTGGAATATATACAGCGACCCAATTGTTGCAGACCCCACCAGGGATGATGAAGTTGCCAGAATCCTTTGTATCTTCTTCTAAAACGGCAGCAGCCTCCTCATCTAGACCAGTGTGGATGAAACCTCCACTCTTGAATAACCCTTTCTCGTTGAAAGTACCAGAAGAAAAACCTATGCCAGCCCGGGACTCGTTGTCTTCTAACTCAATCATTTTTCCTAAACCAGTGGTTGCACCACGCTCAATGGCCAACTTTGCATCTTTGTAGGAAGCAAATGAAGGAGTTCTCTTCTCAATAGGCTCAGCTATAGATAAAGCTTAGAAAGGAGTTCCAATTTCATCCTCAGCATCTATATAAGAGAAGGAAGACAAATGGCTAACCAGGAGAGCCCTTTCTCCCCCTACCACCACCAGCTTCTTGTTTTTCACGAATTTCAATTTCTGGTGTAGGGTGGATGTCACGACGCCTGCCTCGTGAATCCATGGTCTGCCCAAAAGACAACTATACGATGGGTGAATGTCCATAACCTGGAAGGTAATCTAGAAATCACTTGGTCCGATCTTGATTGGGAGATCAACTTCCCCAATCACATTTTTGCGAGACCCATCGAAAGCCTTCACAACTACTCCACTTTGCCTCATGGGAGGCCCTTGATATGATAGTTTTGAGAGAGTGGACTTTGGCAATACGTTCAATGATGACCCAGTGTCCACCAGTACATTGGACATGGCGTTGTCTCTACAACCCATAGATATATGTAATGCCAAGTTGTGGTCTCTTCCCTCCTTAGGGAGATCAGAGTCACAAAAGCTCAGGTTGTTGCAAGCAGTAATGTTTGCAACAATGCTATCGAATTGCTCCAAAGTGACATCATGATCTACATATGCCGGCAGAGAAGCAAAGGTAGGAACAAGAC
The DNA here is from genome assembly GCF_024323335.1 of Lathyrus oleraceus. Taxonomy (NCBI): domain Eukaryota; kingdom Viridiplantae; phylum Streptophyta; class Magnoliopsida; order Fabales; family Fabaceae; genus Lathyrus; species Lathyrus oleraceus. The sequence goes on from NC_066580.1 coordinate 370,798,744, forward strand.
CCTCAGGCATGAAATTGGAAGGCATCCCCCACGGGAACCCGGTTGGCATGGTTGTTGGAACAAAGTGTGCACTGGCAGCGGGCACAGTAGAGGAGACAATCTCGGAGATAACTGTCCTCTGGGGAGGAGTTGAAGGTGTCGGAGAAGATTGGCTCTGGGCAGCCATGAGTGACTTCATTAGGGCAGTCAATCTGGCCACTTCCTCTTTCAGCTCGCGGTTCTCTTGCTCTAGGTGATCCATCAGTCTTGAAATGTTGGCTCTAGTGTAGTACCGGTGAGTCAGCTTGTCTTCAAAATAAATGAAGGACACAGAGTTAGACCACAGGGCAAGGGACCAGAAACAAAACCTGCTTATGCATATGATGCATGCAATGTTTGTGCATATGATTTGTTTTTTATTTCAAAGGAACTTTAGAGTTTTATTTGCAAATTCTGGAAATATTAAGCATTTTATCACATATGGAAATATCTCATTAAATAATATCAGGGAAAAGAAGTGCAGCATCGCCAATCATATACAAGAGAAAAGGAAAATAATCGTCTTATGGATCCCTAGAAACAATCATCTAAAGCTCGGGACACAGGAAGATAAGATGCGCGAAGCCTCTTCACCTCCCTCTCGTAGGCTGCCTCCATATCGGCCTTCTCTTTGGCGAGTCGATCATACCTCCTCTTCCAGAACTTAGAAGACTGAGGAAGTAGAGAAGTCCATACATCATCAGGGTCATCAATAACCTGATGCTCAAGAAACTCAATCAACGCATCCTTCTCCTTAATCTGCTGAAGCAACTCTTCACGTTCACGGGTCCAAGCACGTGAACGGTCTTCGTCTCTCAACTCCTCTACTCCTTGATTAGGGAGGGTTGAAGGCCCAGCCATAATCATAGGTGTAGGTCTCGGATACTCGTAAGGCATGAGATACTCAGACGCCCTCTTCCTAACCCAAACAGTGTAAGGCTCCAAAGCGATGCAATTCTTAGGACCCAACTCTTTCCTTCCTTTCCTATGAATCTTGCGCCAAGCGCGGACCATCCTAGCTTTCAAGCCTTGGGGATCTTTACCATCCTGAAAGAATACACCCTCTAACAGAATGTTATTGGGTTTATCCTTTAAGGGGAACCCAAGCTGACGACGTGCCAAAACAGGATTGTAGTTAATCCCACCACATGTACTAAGAAGAGGTACATTGGAGAATTCGCCACAAGAGTCAATAATCCGCACACCATCATACACATGGTTATACCAAGAGATATCATCATTAGTGAGAGACATAAGTCTCGTGGACCACCATAGACATTCCTTGTTCTCCTTGAAAGCGACCGTCTGAGGTAAGTGAGAAATAAACCACTTATACAACAGAGGCAAACAACACACAATGGCACCACCACCCTTTGCATTCCTCATATGCAAAGAGAAGTAGGTATCGCCCAACAGAGTCGGAACGGGATTAAGAGTAGAGAAGATCCTAATAGCGTTCACATCCACAAACTTGTCGATGTTGGGGAACAATACCAATCCATAGATGAGAAGTACAAATATGGCTTCAAAGGCATCCTCACTCATGGCCTTCCCATATATAGTAGCTTGAGCAATGAGGAACTCAGAAGGGAGACCTTGAATTCCACCTTTGGTAGTCATATGAGCACCAACCAGAGATTCATCTATGTGTAACATGTCAGCTATCTCTTGAGAAGTAGGAATACTCTCCAAGCCACTGAACGGCAACTGGTCTAGAATAGGTATACCCACAAGGTAAGCATACTCCTCAAGTGTAGGCAAAAGCTGAAAATCCGGAAACGTGAAGCAACGGTACAAGGGATCATAAAACTGCACCAATACACTCACCAATCCTTCATCCACCTGAGTAGTCAGAAGAGGAAGAAGCTTCCCAAAACGAGCCTTGAAACCCAAAGGATCTAATACATAGGATGTCAGATTCCTTAACTCTTTCAAATCTGGTTGCCTGAAGCTGTACTTCTTTGTATTCCTTCTTTGTCTTTCCATGTCTGAAAAATTTGCAAATAAACCCCTTAAGTTCCTTGAAAATTTTCTTATTATTTTGATGATATGAATGCAAATGGGTGCATGAATGCATGAATGCAACAATCACACTCAAGGATCAAGCAAAGCACACCAAACAAAGGTCATGAGATGGATCATGTTATCCTTAATATCAACCATCCATTCTGGTGGATTATGGTTTGAACCTTATCAACACCCAAGTTCCATTGATATTAAGGATACCTGAACGGATCAACCATGAATCGAGGGTTTGTTGCAAGTCACGAGCATGGAGTTAGGTTAAGAACCACCCAAAAGGGAGTGTACTAGGGTTTAAACCTGCCAAACATGTTCTACAAGAGGTTCCCAGAGTCATCATCCCATCTTTCGGATATTATTGGAGAAACGACTACTCGTATTCCAAAAATATTCTCAAGAGAGACTCTTATGAGTGTAGTATCGCGTAACAATCGTATCAAATCTTACACTTGAACGACTTTTGCACTACATCCTAAGAATAGGCCAAGATGGGCTTGGTAAACTAAGGTCCTTGGCTTCTAAGGTCTATATTGGAAAGAGTGATGTCTAACCACAACTTACTTGTGTGACATTATTGATCCCAACATAACCTCCACCAAGTGAATGGACTTGCAAGTCAACTTGCTAAGGAATAACTCCACACAAGTCAACAAGATTATGCCATTCTCCTATCCTAAGTGCACTCGAGTTCGGGTATAGAACTCATCTCACAAAGATCACCAAGCATACAAGGAATTAATATTCAAACAATTCAATCATTACATACAATACAGTAATCCCAAATTGCACAAAAATATGTCACACAAAAAAATATACAATACAATACAACAAATATGAAAAGTAGGCAAAACCCACTTGGATAGCCTCCCCAGCAGAGTCGCCACTTTTCTGTAGCAGGGTATTCGTTACCATTAGAGATATTGACTAAATCCAAGGTAAATCATACAAGTCGAGTCACCATCGCACTTCTATTTATCCAAAGGAATGGTTAGAAAGCGAACAAAAACCTAAAAGTTTTATCGAATCAAAAACTAGTAATATGTCAGAGATCTGGGTAAGGGGGTTGGTTATGCAATGGGAAGGTATTAGGCACCCAAAGCATCCTTGGTACTCCTAGGGAGCCCTTTTCACATTTGTTGCAAAGGTTGTTGTTTTGTTTTTTGAAAATTTATTTGTGCAAACATGATTGAAGGGATGAGAAAAGCGTGTATGTTTATCTAATGTACTACTTACTAAAAGAAGGGTCAAAAGAAAATGACTCGCACGGACGTCGCATCCACTGCATACGTATCTCATCTGAATCTGAGAATCAGAGTCTTCGTAGCTCGGCTACCTATGGGTTAAAGAGGAGTGTGCTCGCTAAGACATCACGTCTTATGCCTACGTATCTCATCTGGGATGAATATCAGAGCAAAACATAGTTCGACCACCTATGGGGTAAGGGTTGTGTTTTGGGGTGAACGACGTTACTACGCAATCTACCGGATGCTCGACCTTTGGAGACTTACTCGCCTGTAGTAGAAGGAGATAATGTGTTCTTAGGAGAAGAAAAATCAATGAGTTTGGGGTGTTTAGGGATGCTCATGCAAAAAGGCAGTCCTAGATGAAGGAACCGTGCTACCTTAAATGACATGCCACGAGAGGCTATACGAAACCTAAGAAATCGGTAACATGCGGGAAAAGTAAAGGGATCGAGAGATCTACCGTACGGATAAAGATCCGAAGTAACAGCAATTAGATAAATAAGAAACCCAAAGACTCTTCCAAGCTAAACACCATCAAAGAAAGCGAGTCAGTACAGGTAATCGGAATAGACCTCCAGGTGGTACCCCACAAATAAAGTGGAACACCAAGCAAGTTATCCCTGCAAGAGTCATGTGAGCCCTCACAAAAAAACTCAACAAACAGGTTAGAGAAACAAGATAGGGTAATCAAGAGTTTCCCCTAAATCAAAATGTAACCACATGAATCATGCCATTAAAATTCGCAAAAAGCTCACAAAAAACAACCAAGGGTATGAGGCATAAACCTCTTGTCAAACACATGCATCAAAAGGGTATCAAATTCACCCATAATACCTCATACATTCAGAGCATTCAAATTAAAAGCATAAAGTAATGGGAATAAGGCAAACCTGACTGGAGAGATCGAATGAAATTGAATTGCCCGGTTGGGTTTGCAAAGCAATCTGAGGGTTTATATGAGATGGAATTGGCTCTTTGCAGATGAGTTCCCTTCGGTCTCTGGGGGTTGCTCTAAACTTTGTTAGCTCTTCTCTCACTATCTTTTTCCCTGCCAGGGTAATAGGAATAGAATGGCCTTTTGTTTCACTGAAACTCTGAATTTATAACCTGATTTTTGTGGACCTGTGGGCTCAAATGAGAGAGGCCCAAGTCCAAAAAATTCCTGCTATATTTTATTTATTTGTTTATTTATTTATTTATTTATTTATTTATTTTATTTTTTTCGTTTTTCGTTTTTTTTTAAACACGTGGGCTTCGCCTAGCGAGCATGACAGTTCAAGAAATTCCTCTGAGCGTAGGTGATTCTGGTGGCTTTTCTTGGGACTCGCTAGGCGACCCATTCTGCTCGCCTAGCGAGCATGACAGCTCATGAACAAACTTTTGCTCCTTCAAGATTAACGTTTTAACTGACGAATAGACCCCATTTGAACCTGTTGGAAGTATCTCAAGCCATTCCCTTGTGTTGATTGATCATCTAAATAGAACCCACAAAGTGTCTTGGATGATACTCAAGCTTCAAACAAAAGATGTTAGTGACACATTTTTGTGCTTTTGGTTAGTAAACAAAAGTAAGAGAAACAATGATGTATAATTCAAGCATGCTTGGTGATCTCAAACCAATCACAAGGAGTCCCACCCAAAGGCAAAGGGAACCAAGATGCTAAAGATCCTTGAGGCAATGCAAATGCAATGTTATGATGCCATGAGGGATCTTAGGGTCAAAATTGGGGTTTTACAGTATGGAGAAGGATGTAGCGGAATTTGTGTATTCATGTTTGACTTGTCAAAAGTCAAAGATTAAACATCAAAAGTCGTCTGGTTTGATGCAACCGTTATCTATTCCCGAGTGGAAGTGGGATAGTATCTCTATGGATTTTGTTTCGGGTTTGCCGAGAACATCGAGTAATTGTGAGGCGATTTGGGTCGTTGTGGACAGGTTGACGAAATGTGCTCATTTTATTCCGATGAGGATGGATTATTCAATTGAGAGACTTGCTAAGTTGTACATCGAAAGGATTGTGTGTTTGCATGGTATTCCGTCGATCATTGTTTCGGATAGAGATCTGAGGTTCACTTCGAGATTTTGGGAAGGTTCGCAAAGTGCTTTGGGTACGAAGTTGCGTTTGAGTTCGGCATATCATCCGCAAACTGATGGTCAAACGGAGAGGACTATTCAATCACTTGAAGATCTTTTGAGGTCTTGTGTTTTGGAACAAGGAGGAAATTGGGATAGTTTCTTGTCGTTGATCGAGTTTATGTATAACAACAGTTTCCATTCGAGTATTGGGATGGCACCTTTTGAGGCTCTTTATGGCAGAAGGTGTAGAACTCCTTTATGTTGGTACGAATCGGGAGAAAGTGTGGTGATTGGACCCAAGTTGATTCAAGAGACTACGGATAAGATTAAGATGATTCAAGAGAAGATGAAGGCTTCTCAGAGTCGTCAAAAGAGTTATCATGATAAGAGGAGGAAAGCTCTTGAGTTTGAGAAAGATGAGCATGTGTTTCTTCGAGTTACGCCAATAACGGGTGTTGGTAGAGCTTTGAAGTCGCGTAAGTTGACGCCGCGTTTCATTGGTCCTCATCAGATTTCCGAGAGGATAGATGAACTGGCATATCGGATTGCATTACCACCGTCACTTTCTAATCTGCATGATGTGTTCCATGTGTCTCAATTGAGGAGGTACATTGCGGATCCATCGCATGTTGTTCCATTAGATGATGTTCAAGTGAGGGATAATTTGACGATTGATACATCACCTATGCGAATTGAAGATCGAGAAGTGAAGAAGCTTCGTGTAAAGGAGATTGCTTTGGTGAAAGTGATATGGGGCGGAGTCGCCAATGACAATATTACTTGGGAACTCGAGGATAAGATAAAGGAATCGTATCCGGAGTTGTTCGTGTGAGGTAATTTTCGAGGACGAAAATCTTTTAAGTGGGGGAGAGTTGTAACAACTCAATTTTAGTAATTATTTCTTATATTATTATTATTATATTTTATTTTATTTATTTGGAGTGTTAATTAATTAATTGGTTGTTAGGTAATATAACAATTGATTATATTAATTGATTTGGTGTGTTAATTAATTATTTAGTTGATATGAGGTATAATGAATAATTGAATTAATTAACTTGGTGTGCATATTGTGTTAGTTTAATTTAATTGAACTAATTAGAGATATTTAAATATTAGGTCTTATTGGGCCTATTAATTAAATTAGAAGTATCATGCTTTAAGTCCAAATATAATACTAGTATATAAGAGGTAAGAGAGTGAGAATTAGGATTCATTTGATCAATTGAGGCAATAGAGAAAAAGAAGAGGAAAAGTAAGGAGAAGAGGGGAAGAACAAGAGAGGAGCTAGGGTTTCCAGAAAATTGAAGAGGTAAGGGGGGAATCCTTGTTATTATGGGTTAGTATGATTGGGTCAATGGGTAGATGTATGTTTAGGTTAAAATCCCTAATTCTGTATGGTTGTTTGGAATTGTTCGATTTTGATGAGTATGCTTGGTTGTGGTGATTGATTGTGTTAAAACTGAAAATTAACGTTATATATTTAGAGTATTGTATGCGTTATAATTTTTTGAACGTTTGGCTTTTTACGGAATCGAAATCGGAGGTCCGAAAGTCCTCCAACGATGAAAAACATAGAAAATTCTGCATTCTGTTTTGTGTTAGCGCAGGAATAGCATTCTGTTTTTGCGTTAACCGGTTAACCAAAAGCGTTAACCGGTTAACACTGTTGAAAATCTGTTAGAATTTGTATTCTGTCTTGCGTTAACAGGTTAACCAAATGCGTTAACAGGTTAACACTGTTGAAAATCTGTTAGAAATTTGTATTCTGTCTTGCGTTAACAGGTTAACCAAATGCGTTAACAGGTTAACACTGTTGAAAAATCTGTTAGAAGTTTGTATTCTGTCTTGCGTTAACAGGTTAACCAAATGCGTTAACAGGTTAACACTGTTGAAAATCTGTTAGAAATTTGTATTCCGTCTTGCATTAACAGGTTAACCAAATGCGTTAACAGGTTAACACTGTTGAAAATTGCTAGGAAGTGCATTCTGTGTCGCGTTAACCGATTAACCATATGCGTTAATCGGTTAACACTGTTTGAAAAGTGAAAAATTGATATTTAAATGTTGTATTCGTTTTGGAATGAAATCTAAGTGCGCGTATTTGATAATTAGCCTACATTTGTGAATGATATATTGTTATGAATGTGTATATGTACCATTGGTGGATTTGTGAATGATATATTGTTATGAATGTGTATATGTACCATTGGTGGATTGTGAATGATATATTGTTATGAATGTGTATATGTACCATTGGTGGATTGTGAATGATATATTGTTATGAATGTGTATATGTACCATTGGTGGATTTGTGAATGGTGTATTTGTTATGAATGTGTATATGTACCATTGGTGGATAATTCATAGAGTTGAATTGTGGTGATATGTGGAATGTTAAGATGGTAGAGATGATCTTAATTGCATATTTATTGGTATTTGTACATTCATTCATGGCATGGTCGGCTTCATAGTGGAAGCGGTGAAACTGTGGGTTCACATAGACGGTGATCCTTAATTGGAAATAGACGTAGCACACGTTGATCCTTAATTGGAAATAGGCGTGGTAGATAGACGGTGATCCTTAATTGGAAATAGACGTAGCACACGTTGATCCTTAATTGGAAATAGGCGTGGTAGATAGACGTTGATCCTTAATTGGAAATAGATGTAGCACACGTTGATCCTTAATTGGAAATAAGCGTGGTAGATAGACGGTGATCCTTAATTGGAAATAGACGTAGCACATGTTGATCCTTAATTGGAAATAGGCGTGGTAGATAGACGGTGATCCTTAATTGGAAATAGACGTAGCACACGTTGATCCTTAATTGGAAATAGGCGTGGTAGATGTAGCACACGTTGATCCTTAATTGGAAATAGGCGTGGTAGATGTAGCACAGTTGATCCTTAATTGGAAATAGCGTGGTATTGGCTTTGATCTTGTCTGGATCGGAAGCGTGGCTTGGATTCTAGATATTGAATCGGAAAGCGGTGAAACGTTGGGTTCACATTGAGGTACCGCATGCATAGAGTCACATGTCTTGCATTGAGTCGCATTAGAGTCATGTGATAATTGAATGTTTATATTGATGTGATTGTGAGGTGTGTATGAGATTTAGTAATTGAATTTGGTGATGTTTGGATACATAACTTGGCAAATATGTGATTATGTGATAGTTGTAGTTGTGTGTATATTTGTGAAATATAATATTGGATTTGAATATTATACTTCTTGAGTTTTGATGGATGTTTGAAACATGTGAAATAAATATTGGTTAGTATTATTTACATGGTTATATGAAGTGTGATGAATTCCTTTAATTGTTGATTTAATCATTGTGCCTTATTATACTTCTTCATAATGATTTGAATAATCACCCTTTCTGTTTGAATGTTACCTTTACATGGGTATCGTGCAGATACTCAGGAGTAGTATCGTTGAAGTAAGTGGAAGGTAGCTCATTCGAGATTTAGCCGGAGAGCTTCCGTATTCTAGTTTGGAGACTAGGTAGTGAGTCAATGCTCTGGTCATGTAACACTGGGTAGATTAGTAGTATTGAACTCGTATCTTATTTGGATATGCATTATGTTATTACTTGTTTTATTTTATCTTGAGGTGATTATTGAGAGATGATCATGGTATGGGACATGGATCATTTTATGAAATACATGAGTATTCATTATTTTCCGCTGTGAACGCATATTCTTGAATATTCATGATAATTGAAATGTGTTATTTTAAATGACCAGGTGTATTGTATATTGAGGATGAATGAATGTTGGTTTTTGAAAGCTTTTAGTTTTTGAAAACGTCGATGTGACGTGTAACACCCCTTTTTCTACCGCAAAATACTTAACATATAATCAGAGTAAATAAGCACGCATTTAACAAAAGGGCGTCACATCGACGTTTTCAAAAACTAAAAGCTTTCAAAAACCAAACATCAATATACAATACACCTGGTCATTTAAAATAACACATTTCAATTATCATGAATATTCGGGAATATGCGTTCGCAACGGAAAATAATGAATACTCGTGTATTTCATAAAATGATCCATGTCCCATACCATGATCATCTCTCAATAATCACCTCGAGATAAAATAAAACAAATGATAACATAATGCATATCCAAATAAGATATGAGTTCAATACTACTAATCTACCCAGTGTCACATGACCAGAGCATTGACTCATTACCTAGTCTTCAACTAGAATACGGAAAATCTCCGGCTAATCTCGAGCGAGCTACCGTCCACTTACTTCAGCGATACTACTCCTGAGTATCTGCACGACACCCATGTAAAGGTAACATTCAAACAGAAAGGGTGAGAACTCAAATCATTATGAGGAAGTATAATAAGGCACAATGATTAAATCAACAATTAAAGGAATTCATCACACTTCATATAACCATGTAAGTAATACTAACCAATATTTATTTCACATGTTTCAAACATCCATCAAAACTCAAGAAGTATAATATTCAAATCCAATATTATATTCACAATTATACACACAACTACAATTATCACATAATCACATATTTTGCTAAATTATGTATCCAAACATCACCAAATTCAATTACTAAATATCATACACACCTCACAATCACATCATTGCAAACATTCAATTATCACATGACTCTAATGTGACTCAATGCAAGACATGTGACTCTATGCATGCGGTACCTCAATGTGAACCCAACGTTTCACCGCTTTCCGATTCAATATCTAGAATCCAAGCCACGCTTCCGATCCGGACAAGATCAAAGCCACCACGCCTATTTCCAATTAAGGATCAACGTCTGCTACGCCTATTTCCAATTAAGGATCAACGTCTATCTACCACGCATATTTCCAATTAAGGATCAACGTGTGCTACGTCTATTTCCAATTAAGGATCACCGTCTATTGTGAACCCACAGTTTCACCGCTTCCACTATGAAGCCGACCATGCCATGAATGAATGTACAAATACCAATACATATGCGATTAAGATCATCTCTACCATCTTAACATTCCACATATCACCACAATTCAACTCTATGAATTATCCATCAATGGTACATATACACATTCATAATAAATACACCATTCACAAATCCACCAATAGCACATATACGCATTCATAACAATATATCATTCACAATTATAGGCTAATTATCAAATGCGCCCACATAGATTTCATCCCAAAACGAACACATCATTTAAATATCAATTTTTCACTTTTCAAACAGTGTTAACCGGTTAACGCATATGGTTAATCGGTTAACGTGTAACAGAATGCACTTCCTGGCAATTTTCAACAGTGTTAACCGGTTAACGCATTTGGCTAACCGGTTAACGCAAGACAGAATACAATTCTCAAACAGATTTTCAACAGTGTTAACCGGTTAACGCTTTTGGTTAACCGGTTAACGTAAAACAGAATGCTATTCCTGCGTTAACAAAAAAACAAAATGCATAATTTTCTGCATTTTTCATCGTTGGAGGACTTTCGGACCTCCGATTTCGATTCCGAAAAAGCCACACGTTCAGAAAATTCTAACTCATACAATACTCTAATTAATTTACAGTTTTAACACAATCAAATCACCACAAATCGAGAATATTCATCAAGACCTAACAATTCCAAAACCATGCAAAATTAGGGATTTCAACCTAAACATACATCTACCCATTGACCCGATCATACTAACCCATAATAATAAGGATTCCCCCCTTACCTCTTCAATTTTCTGGAAACCCTAGCTTCTCCTTACTTTTCCTCTTCTTTTTCTCTATTGCCTCCAATGATCAAATGAATCCTAATTCTCACTCTCCTACCTCTTATTTATAGTATTATATTTGGGCTTAAAGAGTGATATCTCTACTTTAATTAATAGGCCCAATAAGGCCTAATATTTAAATATCTCTAATTTAATTCAAATAAATTAAACCAACTCAATATACACCAAGTTAATTAATATAATTAATTATTCAATTATATCTCATATCAACTAAATAATTAATTAACACACCAAATCAATTATAATAATCAATTGTTATACTACCTAACAACCAATTGATTAATTAACACTCCAAATAAATAAAATAAAATATAATAGTAATAATATAATAATTAAATACTAAAATTGGGTTGTTACATGACGCCCTTTTGTTTATATGCGTGCTTATTTACTCTGATTATATGTTAAGTATTTTGGGGTAGAAAAAGGGGTGTTACAGGGTGTACTTAGCCAACAAAGATATTCAAATGATAAAAGTTGGCTTGGTTACTCAAAGTTTTCAAAACCAAGCTCAAGCAAGACAATCTTTGTTAAGGCAAGTGACCAATGTAACACCCCGAATAAAATAAGAGAATTATTTAAATTAAGTTAATAATATATTTAATAATTTAATTAATTAAATTGAATTATTGGATTATTATTATTATTATTATTTGGAATAATAATTATTGGAAAATATATAAGTTGGAATAAGGAAAAAGAAGTTTTCATTTTCTAAAAGGGTTTTACGTGAAAATGGAGAAGCTGCAGAGAAGAGGAGAAAGGGCAAAGAGGAAGAGCTAGAGAGCAAAGGTTGAAGAACGGAAAAGCTTGAAGCTCAAAGATTTGCCGGATTATCTCAGGTAAGGGGGGTTTATCGTCGTTTAATGGGTATTATAGATTAACATGTCATGGGTAGTGATAGCCGTTGAATTGACCCTAATTGGGATTATGAATGCTGGAAAATTTCGTTGGATGAAACTGTGTTTAGGCTGTAATTGAATATGTGTTTGGGTTAGTTGTGAATTTCCGAACGTATGGCTTTTTACGGAATTGGAATCGGAGGTCCGGAAGTCCTCCAACGGCGGAAAATGCGGAGAACTCTGCATTCTGCCTTGTGTTAGCGCAGGGACTGCTGTTTTGCCTGCGTTAACCGGTTAACCCAGGGCGTTAACCGGTTAACACTGTTATAATTTGTGAAAATGTGTTGTTTTGCCTGCGTTAACCGGTTAACCCAGGGCGTTAACCGGTTAACACTGTTGCGTTTTGCCAGAAAATGTATTTTTGTCCTGCGTTAACCGGTTAACCCAGGGCGTTAACCGGTTAACACTGTTGGAAATTGGAAAATTTGATATTTTAATGTTGTGAACATAATTGGTGATTGGCATATTTTCGTTGATTTCGATGAGTAATTTTGTTGAGTTTATGTTATGAAGTGGTGATATAAATATGTTGATAAGTTGTGTTAAGTTGTTGAAAATACTGAGTTGTAGGCTTGATGAGCCAATGTTGATTATAAGTTGATTATGTTGAAAACATTTTTGTGTTGCTGTTATTATTATGTTGTCGGAATTTAAAGTCGTGTATGTCATGTACATTCATATGCATTAAGTCGGAGCTTTGCTCACACCATGTTGGCCTGGATTGGCAAAAATCGGAGCTTTGCTCACACCACGTTGGCCTGGATTGGTAAAATTTTAAGTTGAAAGTTGAAGGCTTATGCCTTGATGCCCACTAAACTGGCAATGATTTTAAGTTGGGAGTTTTACTCCGAATGGTACCACATGCATGACGAGTCGAGTCTCATTTGAGTTGCATTTTATGTTGTTGTTGAGTTGCAATTTACGTTGTTATTGAGTCGCATTTTACGTTGTTATTGAGTATGAGAATTGAGTTGATGTGCCGTTACTGAATGCATGATATGATTAGGGTGATTAACGTGTAAATTTACTTAACATAACATGATAATTTATAATGTTTGTTATATCGATTGAGGAACTCACCCTTACAACTATTTTTCAGGTAACGAGCAGTGAGTGAGTAGAAGCTAGTGCCTGGAGTCTAGTGTAGTCTACGTAGTGGGTCGTGCTCTGATAGATGTAACATCGGGACGGGATGTTTTAATTGTTTACTGTTGATTGTTGAACCTTTTTACCTGTAAAACATTATATGTTTTGAATGGTTGGTTGATTCTATCCGCTGCGAATTTTGCAAAAATGTTGTTTTGATTAAATAAAGAGCATGACAATTATTATGGTGTGAAATGTTGTGTGACACCCTTGGTGCATGATTACTCTAATATAAATATTGTTGTTGTTATTAAATAATTGGGGTATTTTAGAAGGGTGTTACATTAGTGGTATCAGAGCAGGTCGGTCTGTCCGCCAGTTGTCGTGTCGTTACTGTCTAACAATTGTGTATTGTTACTAGTCTAACTTTTAAGTTGTGTTGTAGTGATAAGTTGAAATGGCTGGAAGGAATGACGCTGCAATGGCTGCCGCAATGCAAGCAATGGCACAAGCTGTGCAGAATTTGCCAAATGCTGGTGGTGATGCTGGATCACGTAGCTTGGCGACTTTTCAGAGAGAGAATCCGTCGGTGTTTAAAGGGAAGCATGATCCAGATGCAGCCTTGGGATGGTTGAAAGAGATTGAGAGAATCTTCCGTGTTATGGATTGCACTCCAGCTCAGAAGGTTCGGTATGGTACTCACATGCTAGCAGTCGAAGCTGATGACTGGTGGCTAGAGACTCACGAGAGGTTGACCGTGGCAGGTGAAGTCATTACTTGGGATGTATTCCGTAGGGAATTTCTGAGAAAGTATTATCCGGAAGATGTCCGTGGTAAGAAGGAAATTGAGTTCCTTGAGCTGAAGCAAGGAAGCATGTCTGTCACTGATTATGCTGCGAAATTTGTAGAGCTGTCCAAATTTTATCCTCATTACACTGGTGCTGGTGCTGAATTTTCAAAGTGCATCAAGTTTGAAAATGGACTGCGCTCTGAAATTAAGAAGGCTGTTGGGTATCAGAAGATACGCATTTTTACTGAATTGGTTGATAGCTGCAGGATATTTGAGGAAGACAATAATGCTCATTACAAGATTGTCAGTGACCGCAGAGGCAAGCAACATCAAAACCGTGGCAAGCCGTATGATGCTCCAGCTGGAAAAGGGAAGCAAAGAGCTGCTCCGGCTCAGAGAGCTAGTGGGGGAGGTGCTCCTGCTGGTATAGTTTGCTTCAAATGTGGTCAGGTTGGTCATAAGAGTAATGTATGCACTGCTGAAGTAAAGAGATGTTTTCGTTGTGGTAAGACTGGTCATGCAATAGCTGATTGCAAGCACAAGGAAGTGATTTGTTTTAATTGTGGCGATGAAGGGCATATTGGAAGTCAGTGTCAGAAGCCAAAGAAATCTCAGACGGGGAAGGTGTTCGCATTGACCGGAACTCAAACCTCCAGTGAGGACAGACTTATCCGAGGTACGTGTTATATTAATGGCTTTCCTCTTGTAGCTATTATTGACACAGGTGCGACTCATTCCTTTATATCTTTGGATTGTGCTGTGAAACTTAAGTTAGAGATATCTGAGATGTTTGGTAGTATGGTAATTGATACTCCTGCGAAGGGTTCAGTGACTACTACTTCGGTTTGTTTAAATTGTCCTTTGAGTATTTTTGGTAGAGACTTTAGAATGGATCTAGTGTGTCTTCCACTAGTGCAGATTGATGTTATTCTGGGTATGAACTGGTTGGTGTTTAACCGAGTTTCTATCAACTGTTTTGATAAGACGGTGGTCTTTCCTGAGATTGAGGAGGGAAAGAGTTTGTTTCTATCAGCAAGGCAAGTGAATGAAGAGGTAGCTGATGGGGCAGAGTTGTTTATGCTGTTAGCGACTTTGGAGGCTAAAGGTAAACTGGTGATTGGCGATCTAGCCGTGGTGTGTGATTTTCCTGATGTGTTTCCGGAAGAGGTGAATGAATTACCACCAGAACGTGAAGTGGAGTTCTCGATTGATTTGGTACCTGGTACTAGGCCGATATCGATGGCTCCGTATCGTATGTCTGCTGTTGAGTTAACTGAATTGAAGAGTCAGTTGGAAGATCTGTTGGATGAGAAATTTATTCGTCCGAGTGTGTCACCGTGGGGTGCACCAGTGCTATTGGTTAAGAAGAAAGAAGGTACGATGAGGTTGTGTGTGGACTACAGGCAACTGAATAAAGTGACGATCAAGAATCGGTATCCTTTGCCGAGGATTGATGATTTGATGGATCAGTTGGTTGGTGCAAGTGTGTTCAGCAAAATAGATTTGAGATCTGGGTATCATCAGATCCGTGTGAAAACTGAGGATATTCAGAAGACTGCTTTCAGAACAAGGTATGGACATTATGAGTATTCTGTGATGCCTTTTGGTGTGACTAATGCGCCTGGAGTATTTATGGAGTATATGAATAGGATTTTCCATCCGTACCTAGACAAGTTTGTTGTGGTGTTTATTGATGATACTTTGGTGTATTCGAAATCTGAAGAAGAGCAAGCTGAACATTTGAGAGTGGTTTTGGAAATTCTACGAGAAAAGAAGTTATTTGCTAAACTATCCAAGTGTGAATTTTGGTTAGAAGAGGTTAGTTTTCTTGGTCATGTGATTTCAAGAGGTGGTGTTGCTGTTGATCCTTCTAAGATAGAAGCGGTATCTAAGTGGGAAGCTCCGAAGTCTGTTGCTGAGATTCGAAGTTTCCTTGGTTTGGCTGGTTATTATAGGAAGTTCATTGAAGGATTTTCTAAGTTGGCGTTACCATTGACGATGTTGACTAGGAAGGGGCAAGCGTTTGTTTGGGACTCAAAATGTGAAGGAGGTTTCCAAGAGTTAAAGAGGAGGTTGACTACTGCTCCTATTCTGATATTACCGAGTCCGTCGGAATCATTTGAGGTTTTCTGTGATGCTTCATTGTTGGGTTTGGGTGGTGTGTTGATGCAGAATAAGCAGGTTATAGCTTATGCTTCAAGACAGCCGAGGGTTCATGAGAGGAACTATCCGACGCACGATTTAGAGTTGGCGGCTGTGGTGTTTGTTCTGAAGTTATGGAGGCATTACTTGTACGGGTCAAGATTTGAAGTTTTCAGTGACCATAAAAGTTTAAAGTATTTATTTGATCAGAAAGAGCTGAATATGAGACAGAGAAGATGGTTAGAGTTTCTGAAGGATTATGACTTTGGTTTGAATTACCATCCGGGTAAAGCAAACGTAGTGGCTGATGCATTGAGTCGGAAATCATTACATATGTCTATGCTAATGGTTAAGGAATTGGATTTAATTGAGCAGTTTAGAGACTTGAGTTTGGTGTGTGAGAGTACTCACAATAGTGTTAAATTGGGAATGTTGAAGTTAACAAGTGGTATTCTGGATGAGATCAGAGAGGGTCAGAAATCCGATGTGCTTTTGGTTGATAAGTTGACTCTAGTGAATCAAGGTCAAGGTGGCGAATTCAGAGTTGATGAGAATGATGTTTTGAAATTTGGTAATCGGGTGTGTATTCCGGATGTTACCGAACTTAAGAAGAGTATTCTTGAAGAAGGACATCGTAGTGGTCTGAGTATTCATCCTGGAGCTACGAAGATGTACCATGATTTGAAAAAGTTATTTTGGTGGCCGGGAATGAAAAGAGAAATTGCGAGTTTTGTTTATTCTTGTTTGACTTGTCAGAAGTCAAAGATTGAGCATCAGAAGCCGTCTGGGCTAATGCAACCGTTGGCTACTCCAGAGTGGAAGTGGGATAGTATCAGTATGGATTTTGTTTCTGGTTTACCGAGGACAAGTAAGAATTTTGAAGCCATTTGGGTGATTGTTGACAGATTGACAAAGTCGGCTCATTTCATTCCGATCAGAATGGACTATCCGTTAGAGAGATTAGCCGAATTGTATATTGAGAAGGTTGTAAGTTTGCATGGTATTCCGTCGAGTATTGTTTCGGACAGAGATCCTAGATTTACATCGAAATTCTGGGAAGGTTTGCAGAGAGCTTTGGGAACTAAACTGAGATTGAGCTCTGCATATCACCCGCAGACTGATGGTCAGACTGAGAGGACGATTCAGTCACTAGAGGATCTTTTGAGAGCTTGTGTTTTGGAGAAGGGAGGTGCTTGGGATTGTTATTTACCTTTGATTGAGTTTACCTACAACAATAGTTTTCATTCGAGCATTGGTATGGCGCCGTTTGAAGCTTTGTATGGTAGGAGATGTCGGACACCGTTATGTTGGTATGAGTCCGGTGAGAGTGCTGTGGTTGGACCGGAGATTGTTCAACAAACTACGGAAAAGATTAAAATGATTCAGGAGAAGATGAGAATTGCTCAGAGTCGTCAGAAGAGTTATCATGACAAGAGGAGGAAATCACTTGAGTTCCGAGAGGGAGATCACGTGTTTCTTCGTGTTACTCCGATAACTGGTGTTGGTCGAGCTTTGAAGTCAAAGAAGTTGACACCTCGATTTATTGGTCCTTATCAGATTTTGGAGAGGATAGGAGAGGTAGCCTATCGTATCGCTTTACCGCCGTCACTTGCGAATTTGCATGAGGTTTTCCATGTGTCTCAGTTGAGGAGGTACATTCATGATCCGTCGCATGTAGTCCAAGTAAATGATGTACAGGTGAGAGATAACCTGACTGTTGAAACATCACCTATGAGGATCGAGGATCGAGAGTTGAAGCGGTTGCGGGGTAAAGAGATTGCCTTGGTGAAAGTAGCTTGGGGAGGACCAGCAGGTGGCAATGTGACTTGGGAACTGGAGATTCAGATGAAGGAGTCTTATCCGGAGTTATTTGCTTGAGGTATGTTTTCGAGGACGAAAACTCTTTTAGTGGGGGAGAGTTGTAACACCCCGAATAAAATAAGAGAATTATTTAAATTAAGTTAATAATATATTTAATAATTTAATTAATTAAATTGAATTATTGGATTATTATTATTATTATTATTTGGAATAATAATTATTGGAAAATATATAAGTTGGAATAAGGAAAAAGAAGTTTTCATTTTCTAAAAGGGTTTTACGTGAAAACGGAGAAGCTGCAGAGAAGAGGAGAAAGGGCAAAGAGGAAGAGCTAGAGAGCAAAGGTTGAAGAACGGAAAAGCTTGAAGCTCAAAGATTTGCCGGATTATCTCAGGTAAGGGGGGTTTATCGTCGTTTAATGGGTATTATAGATTAACATGTCATGGGTAGTGATAGCCGTTGAATTGACCCTAATTGGGATTATGAATGCTGGAAAATTCCGTTGGATGAAACTGTGTTTAGGCTGTAATTGAATATGTGTTTGGGTTAGTTGTGAATTTCCGAACGTATGGCTTTTTACGGAATTGGAATCGGAGGTCCGGAAGTCCTCCAACGGCGGAAAATGCGGAGAACTCTGCATTCTGCCTTGTGTTAGCGCAGGGACTGCTATTTTGCCTGCGTTAACCGGTTAACCCAGGGCGTTAACCGGTTAACACTGTTATAATTTGTGAAAATGTGCTGTTTTGCCTGCGTTAACCGGTTAACCCAGGGCGTTAACCGGTTAACACTGTTGCGTTTTGCCAGAAAATGTATTTTTGTCCTGCGTTAACCGGTTAACCCAGGGCGTTAACCGGTTAACACTGTTGGAAATTGGAAAATTTGATATTTTAATGTTGTGAACATAATTGGTGATTGGCATATTTTCGTTGATTTCGATGAGTAATTTTGTTGAGTTTATGTTATGAAGTGGTGATATAAATATGTTGATAAGTTGTGTTAAGTTGTTGAAAATACTGAGTTGTAGGCTTGATGAGCCAATGTTGATTATAAGTTGATTATGTTGAAAACATTTTTGTGTTGCTGTTATTATTATGTTGTCGGAATTTAAAGTCGTGTATGCCATGTACATTCATATGCATTAAGTCGGAGCTTTGCTCACACCACGTTGGCCTGGATTGGCAAAAATCGGAGCTTTGCTCACACCACGTTGGCCTGGATTGGCAAAATTTTAAGTTGAAAGTTGAAGGCTTATGCCTTGATGCCCACTAAACTGGCAATGATTTTAAGTTGGGAGTTTTACTCCGAATGGTACCACATGCATGACGAGTCGAGTCTCATTTGAGTTGCATTTTATGTTGTTGTTGAGTTGCAATTTACGTTGTTATTGAGTCGCATTTTACGTTGTTATTGAGTATGAGAATTGAGTTGATGTGCCGTTACTGAATGCATGATATGATTAGGGTGATTAACGTGTAAATTTACTTAACATAACATGATAATTTATAATGTTTGTTATATCGATTGAGGAACTCACCCTTACAACTATTTTTCAGGTAACGAGCAGTGAGTGAGTAGAAGCTAGTGCCTGGAGTCTAGTGTAGTCTACGTAGTGGGTCGTGCTCTGATAGATGTAACATCGGGACGGGATGTTTTAATTGTTTACTGTTGATTGTTGAACCTTTTTACCTGTAAAACATTATATGTTTTGAATGGTTGGTTGATTCTATCCGCTGCGAATTTTGCAAAAATGTTGTTTTTATTAAATAAAGAGCATGACAGTTATTATGGTGTGAAATGTTGTGTGACACCCTTGGTGCATGATTACTCTGATATAAATATTGTTGTTGTTATTAAATAATTGGGGTATTTTAGAAGGGTGTTACAACCAACCAATCCAAGAGAAAGTGAACAAACCTAAAATAGTTCATCATTATCCTAAAAAGAAAAACCTTGTTAAGAAGAAGTCTTATCCTTCTAGGTATAGAAGTAATTTTGAACCAACATGCTTTTATTGTGGTATTAAAGGCCATACACCTAATGCTTGCTATATTAGAAACTTTAGTGTTGCTAATGGGCATTACGTATGGGTAAAGAAAGGCACTAATTATGAAGGACCCAAAGCAACTTGGGTACCTAACAAAACTTAATCTGTTTTGTAAGCTTGCTTGGAATCCACATCAAACTTATGGTATCTCGATAGTGGATGTTCCAAGCATATGACGGGAGACATCAACAAATTTTCAAATCTAAAGCTTAAAGCCAAGGGTTTTGTTACATATGGAGATAACAACAAAGGAAAGATTCTTGGCAAAGGCATTGTTGGTGCACCACCTTTCACATCCATTAAAGATGTTCTTTATGTTGAAGGACTAAAGCACAATCTTCTTAGTATTAGCCAACTATGTGACAAGGGCTTCAAGATCAAGTTCATTAAATATGAGTGCTTGATAGAAGACGAAGTCACACATGAGGTTAAACTAAAAGGTAAACGCCTTAACAATATTTTTATGATTTCCCTTAATGACTTGTCTTTGAAGGTAAAGTGTCTCATGGAAAACAACAACGATTCATGGCTTTGGCACAAAAGATTCGCACATATTCATATGGAACATTTGAATAAGTTGATCAAGCATGACCTCGTCATTGGTTTGCCCAAGATGAAGTTTATCAAAGATAGGCTTTGTGATGCGTGCCAAAAGGGGAAACAACATAAATCAACTTTCAAAGCCAAAAATGTAGTGACCACTTCAAGGCCATTACAACTGCTGCACATGGACTTATTCGGTCCATCAAGAACAAAGAGCTTCGGAGGTAATATTTATGCCTTAGTCATTGTTGATGATTTCTCTAGATACACTTGGACTTTATTTTTATTGCAGAAAAATGACGCATTCAAAGCATTTAAGAAGTATGCAAAGCAAATCCAAAATGAGAAGTCACTAACCATTGCCTCCATAAGAAGCGACCATGGTGGAGAATTCCAAAATGCTTCCTTTGAAGAATTTTGCGATGAAAATGGAATCTCTCACAACTTCTCGGCACCAAGGACTCCTCAACAAAATGGAGTGGTGGAGAGAAAGAATAGGTCTCTCATTGAGCTTGCAAGAATAATGCTTATCGACTTCAATCTTCCAAAATACTTTTGGGTGGATGCGGTAAGCATGGCATGCTTTGTAAGTAATCGAGTCAATATTAGACCTATCTTGAAGAAAAATCCTTATGAACTTTTCAAGGGAAGAAAACCAAACATAGCCTACTTTCATATCTTCGGATGCAAATGCTTTGTCCTTAACAATGACAAAGATAATCTTGGTAAGTTTGACAAAAAATCCGATGAAGGTATTTTTCTTGGTTATTCTCTATCTAGCAAAGCTTATAGGATTTATAACAAAAGAACTTTAACTATTGAAGAATCTATGCATGTATCATTTGATGAATCTAACCCCTCCAAGGAGGATATTATTATATGTGATGATGATGATATAATAGAAATCCCTCAAGAAATTTCTTCCAAAGATACCAACAAAGATCCATAGGAACAACAAGAAGAAGTTTCACAACCAAATACAAATGTCAACGATCTACCGAAAGAATGGAGAACTCATATAGATCATCCAATTGATAAAGTTATTGGTGACATTAGTCAAGGCGTTACAACAAGACTAAATCTTCAAGATGCTTGTTTGAATATGGCGTTTGTTTCTCAAATTGAACCTTCCAAAGTTGATGAAGCCTTAGGAGACGACCAATGGATCATTGCTATGCAAGAAGAACTCAATCAATTTGAAAGAAATCAAGTTTGGGAACTTGTTCCGAGACCTAGAAATAAACACATCATTGGAACTCGATGGGTCTTCAAAAATAAACTTGACGAAAATGGCATCATTATTCGTAACAAAGCAAGGCTGGTCGCACAAGGCTACAACCAAGAAGAAGGAATTGATTTCGAAGAAACATTCGCTCCGGTAGCAAGGTTAGAAGTTATACGCCTTTTACTTGCTTATGCTTGCTCACTAAACTTTCAGCTTTTTCAAATGGATGTCAAAAGCGCATTCCTTAGTGGCTACATCAACGAAGAAGTTTACGTAAAGCAACCCCCGGGCTTTGAAGATTTCAAGAATCCCTCACATGTTTTCAAGCTAAGAAAGGCTCTTTATGGATTGAAACAAGCGCCTAGGGTTTGGTATGATCGACTTAGCAACTTTCTTTGTGAAAAAGGTTTTGAAAAAGGCAAGGTTGACAAAACTCTCTTTATCAAAAGAATCAAGAACAACACATTGTTGGTACAAGTATACGTTGATGATATCATATTCGGATCAACAAACAAAGATATGTGTGAAGAATTCTCCTCAATGATGCAAGGAGAATTCGAGATGTCCATGATGGGTAAAATGAGTTATTTTCTCGGCTTACAAATCAAGCAACTAGACGATGGTATCTTCATAAATCAATCCAAGTATTGCAAAGAACTCTTGAAAAGATTCGACATGGATAGTTGCAAGCAAATGTCTACCCCTATGGGATCCGGAACTTATGTTGATCAAGACAAATCTGGTACTTCAATTGATATCATCAAATATCGAGGTATGATTGGTTCCTTGTTGTATTTGACGGCAAGCCGTCCTGACATAATGTTTAGTGTTTGTTTGTATGCTCGCTTTCAAGCAAACCCGAAAGAATCTCATCTCATGGCGGTGAAAAGGATTATGAAATATCTGAAGGGAACAACAAACGTCGGATTATGGTATCCTAAAGGTAGTGTATGTAATTTACTTGGTTATTCTTACGCGGACTATGCAGGTTGCAAAACTTACCGCAAAAGTACGAGTGGAACATGTCACATCTTAGGAAATGCTTTAGTTTCATGGTCATGCAAGAAACAAGCCTGTGTAGCACTTAGTACGGCTGAAGTAGAATACATTGCGGCTGGTAGTTGTTGCGCTCAAATCTTATGGCTAAAACAACAACTTAGTGACTACGGAGTAAATCTTGGTTGCATACCTCTTCGATGCGACAACACAAGTGCGATAAATATTACCAAGAATCCAGTCATGCATTCTTGTACCAAACACATAGACATTCGACATCATTTTCTTCGCGATCATGTGCTTAAGGGAGATGTTGAAGTCACCTTTGTAGATACACATAATCAGTTAGCAGATATCTTCACAAAACCGCTTGCCAAAGAACCCTTCTTCAAGATTCGGAGAGAACTTGGGATTTTGGACGAACATGACGTATGACATGCATATTCATCACTTAAGGTGCATGCTACATATTCCTCTACCTTAATAAATCTTCACAATTTCATTTGTGAAGGTTCTATATGTGTTACATGTGCAAAAATATGTTTTTATTACTTTTAATTCTCATTGGTTACATCACTGTACATATATGTATTTTTGCCTCTGTTTGGTCATTTACGCACCATGTAACCTGTTACATGAAGTAGGTAACCGGTTACATCACTGTAACTTACATTTTATTTGATTCTGTTTTTTTTTCACACCATGTAACCAGTTACATGAAGTAAGTAACCGGTTACATCACTGCGTTTTTGCCATAAATGTTGTTTTTTATATGCCTCTATATTATTTGGTAAAAATTGTTATATCTCATTTTCCCCATCCTTTTTGATAATTCCAAAGGGGGAGAAGAGCTTGGTTGGTATGTATATTACTTGTATGTTGTTTTTTGTCCAACTTTTATGCAGTCCATATATAAGTAAAGAAAGGCTATCAAGATAGGGGGAGATATCAAGATAGGGGAAGCATATACTCTTGGACAAAAATAACAAAGCTCAAAGGCTCATTGGTTGTCATCATCAAAAAGGGGGAGAATGTATTTTCAAGCTTCTCCAAAATTGCTTAAAGACTTTGTTTTGATGAAGACAACATATTTCAAGAATATCAAAAAGGATGAGCCAAGACAAATTGCATAAGGATCAAAGCTTGCTTACAAATTTCATGAAGATTAAAGACTCAAAGTTATTGATCTTCAACTTATATGGGTACAAGCTAAAACTCTTTGCATTGATATTTGTTAGTGCTCATAACATTTAGTCAAATGCATTACCAAAACATCAAATACATACCATAAACACTTACCCTTTTACAAAACACTATTTTTGGTCTTTTAAGGTCATGTAACCCGTTACCAATATCATGTAACCGGTTACATCCCTGGCAGTAGCAAAAAACCTTTATATTTGAACATTTTCAATATGATGTAACCGGTTACATCATTTAAGTAATCGGTTACATGATCGAGTTTTTGAATTCCTGGGCCATAACGTAACCATGTAACCAGTTACATCCTTCAGGTAACCGGTTACACCTGAACCAGTGGCACTTCTTCATTGTTATTCAGTTCCATACGAATTCATATCTCTTGCCCTTGACCATTGCATTGTTCCACTTATATGCAGCCTTTCTAAAGGGTATAGAGTCTCCTATATATACTATATCTTTCAGATTTTATCACTCACCTCTTTCATACAAATTACAAACTTCAAATATACCAACTTTTAACCAAAGTGTTCATATATACATCAACTTTCATTGAGATATTTTTCCAACATTGTTACATACATATTTCAGAAAAATACTCTCATACACATTGAGAACTAATATTATCCTTATGATTTGTTTTACTTGAAAGAGAAGATCAATCAAGTGATTGATATATTTCATCTATTCAAACTCTTATACAAAAATTATACTTGTTGTATCATTTCTTTCTAGGATTGTTAGGAAGCAATATTAGTCACATTGAGAGGATTGTTCTCATAGGGTGACTTAGTGAAAATCCAAGAGGATTGTTCATGGTTTTTGGTTATTTCTTATGCAAGTTACCAAACATGGTGAAAATCTCTTACTACGTAAGGGGACTGGAGTACTCTCGGATTGTGAGGGGAACCAGGATATATCCTTGTGTCATTTATCTTTCCGCCTTTACATCTTTCATATATTTCCAAACCAGAAATATTATCAACTTCATATCATAAAACCGGATAATATTTTAAAGAACCTAATTCACCCCCCCCCCCCTCTTAGGTGCACTTCGTTCTTACAAAAAGGAGATTGTTTTGATTCATTTTTATGGAAAAACACATTTTGTCATTTTAAGGAAAATACTCAACTAGTCACCCACAAGTATGAGAATTTTGCATCATCATGGGAAGGGCTCCAACTTGGATAAGGATCAACAAGTATGCCACTAGCTCCCACAGATGGAAAATAATCATCATCATATTATGGAGATAGGAGAATTATAACTCATAAATGGAAATGACTCATGTCTAATTCCTTGAGAAAAAGTTTTAAAAAAGGAAAAGTGCACAAAGGGCACAAAATGGTTTGAATGAGTTAGGAATTTTTTAGTCCTTTGAAATTAGTCTAAGTATGCTTAAGATGGATTGACATTTATTAACAAAAAGGTTTTGAAAATCACTTGACAAAAGTCAAGGTTTATTGATAAAATGGTTCAAGTTTGAAAATAAGAAGGTTTTGAAAAAGAGAGGAGATTTTGAAAATTAATGAAGGGGAGGAGAAGGAGAGACTATCCTAAAGCATAAAGTAAAAGCTAGGGAGGAAAGATCTAACCAAGAGATAGCAAACTTTATGACATAAGTCAAGAAAGAATTCCCTTCTTTGGATTGAGCTTCAAGCAAGCAAAATAAACAAATAGTAATACATGTATCAGATGAACTCAGAGTAACCAAGTCAAATCTTCATAGAGAAATCCAAAGTCAAGGGTATCAGATGAATCTCAAAGTCTCAGGCCACAAGTCCTAAAGCAAGTGTTAAAATCATAATTTTAAGTCTATAACTCCACAATGATGTCAGGAATAGTAACCACAAATCCATGAGTTAAGAGAGACAAGTTTCCTTTTTTAGGTTTTTTAGTAATGACATAAAGAATGGTCCAAATGGACCAAGAACAAAGTGACATAATCACAATAAAATATGGCATGAAATGCTAAACATAAAGCATAAAGTAAATGGCATAAAAAATAAAGGAACATGAAGTAAATGACTTGGAAATAAATGTTAATACATGCAAAGTGTTATTAATGATGTTAGTAATCACATATGAAAAGATGTTTTGGTCACTTTTTGGAGAACACTCAACTATCCAGTCACAAGCATGAAAAGATGAACCTTATACATCATTTATAAGAAGGGATCCAACTTGGATAAAATTAACAAGTATGCCACTAGCTCTCACAAATGGAAAAGGAGCAAAATTTTCACAGAATACCATGAGGAATAGGAGACTTACAATCTCACTTATAAAAATGTCATTGCCTTTGGGACAAATTTAGCGCTATGTTAAGCAAACATAATTAGACTTATGTAAAAGTCACAACTATCTGAGGTCGGTCAATAATAATGTTTGTGTTAATACATGCTAGATGAATGATATGTAAATCATCCTCCTAAAACTATGCCACACAAGAAAAAAAATGAAAGGGGATGATCAAGCACAAAGGCTAGGAGGATGGTCCATTATTTCAATCCATATTTCATGACACTTAGGACAAACTTATGCATCAATCCAAAGTACCTTAAATGATTCATGATCACTTAGAAGATAGATTTGAAATGATGAAAGTTCATCAAGCACCAACCCACATATCATGAACAAGATGGACACAAATCCATCCAATTGATCAAAAGAAAAGAAAGGGATGAAGATGAAAGGGGATAAAAGAGGTCACACCCAAATTGAATCACAAATTTGATCAAGTCATCATCAAAATCAATCATCCATTTTGATGGATTAGGGTTTTCACTCCATCAACATCCAAGATCCATTGAATTTGATGAGACTTGAAGTCAAAATCATCATGATCCAAGGCCAATAGAAATTCACAAGATCAAACAAATTAAAAATGCAATTAAATGAATTAAAATG
This sequence comes from Lathyrus oleraceus, assembly GCF_024323335.1. NCBI lineage: Eukaryota > Viridiplantae > Streptophyta > Magnoliopsida > Fabales > Fabaceae > Lathyrus > Lathyrus oleraceus. The sequence continues at coordinate 370,825,561 of NC_066580.1, forward strand.
AATTAAAGGTTTTTTTAAATGATTTTTAAAATGGAAATAAAAAGAAAAATCCACAAAATCCTTTAAAACACCAAATAAATGGCCAAGAAAATTGTGGAAGGTTGGAAATAAAATGAGAAACAAACAATAAAATTTTCAGAATTAAAAAATGCAGGAAAGTATTTTTAAACCAATTAAAACAAATGAGAAAAGAGAAAAATCATGAAAAATAGAAAATCAATGAAATAAAATGTGAAAAAATAGAAATCAGATGTAGAAAAATAAAAGAGAATTTAGAAACTATTTTGGGATTTTTTGGATAAAAATGAAATTACTATGAATTTTTAAAGAAAAAGAAATTTTAAATAATAAAAGAAAAAGAATTAAAATCAGAAGAAAAAAAACCAGGAGCGTTGGATCATGCCTCATTAATTGACGTGGCAAATCCAACACTCCAAATGATGAGGGACACCGTGGAACGCGCTGCAAGCCAAACACATGATCCAGTTTGAATTTAACCAATCAAAACATTTCAAAATACCAACGTGTCTGGTCCAAACTTAGACCACCTGAGAAATACTCCGGTCATCTTTTCTGGTGAGCTCTCACCGGAGTTTCATTGTTTGGTAACTTCAGAACATGAGACCACCACCACTGTGATCCTCTTCTCATCCTGAATTCAACCTTATGTATCAAATTCATTCATGTGAACTGAGCAAAGGGAATTTCAAAGGAGTTTCAGAAACAAGCAAAACACGAAAAGTAAAATTAATGATGAACACAATCAATCAACACCAGATAAGTTATGGGAAAGCATCAGAGAGTGAAGGACTACATTATAGTAACTTGTTTGAGTTCAAATGATGCTCAGAACTACCTTGTCCATATGGCGATCAAAAGTCGAAGAAGCTCGATTTGGTTAGAACACTTCAGAAGGTCTTAGAACTTGGGAATTGTTGCAAAAGTTTCAAAGGATTCTGATGGAGCCAATAGAATCAAGAAAATGGATTGAAACATGTTGAAACTCAAAACACGGTAGTTGGATTTTCTGGAAAAAAACTTCAATTTGCAGCAGGGTTTTTAGCTCTCAAAAGCTTGTCAATGAAGGAAAATCTTCCTCTACTTATATGCAATGTAATTGGATTCAAATACGTGTGGAATGATGTTTAATTCGTGCAAAACGAATTTGATCTATGTGTGTGAAAATCGTGACTTGTAACTCATCAAAACTCAGCCAAATGATGTATTTTAAGTGTCAATTAACTTTTGGAGGTTTGATTAAACATGTTTAGGATCTAAACACTTGCTAATTTGGCTTGGAATTGAGTTTATTCATGATCAAATTTCGGGCAATGGTGATTTCTTCAGTTTCAAGTTACCATGTTCAACTCAGTGGGGCATCCTATTCAATAGGCTTTTTGATCCCATTCTTTTTGAAATGTGTTAACATCATGGCCAAGATTACAATGAGCCAAGAAAGGTTGCATTTGGATGCTTGACCACAAAGTTAAGGTGTGTTGAAGTTGGCATAAAATATTGGTTCCATAACTTAGAAAAATTTGAGTGCTTCATGCTGAAAATGATCTATAATGTCCCAATGAATTACATGGCCTTTAAAGCATAATTTGGCCTTCCTATTTGAAGCAAAATTTTATAGTGTATTACCAATGGCATTGTGCAAGAAGAACCAGCTCCGTATGTTGAAAATTGAAGAAGTTATGATCTTTTAAAGTTGGCAAAAAGTCACTTGAAAATAGGTCAAATTTCACTAAGTCCACAAATGACCTATAATGTCTCCAAACATTTAATGATCCTCCAAATATAATCGGCTTTTTCATGTAAATATAAGTTGTAGATAATGTTGAGAAGAGTCATATGCAAAAAGGGGCATTCAAAAATGTTGAGAATTGAAGGAGTTGTGATCCTTGGAACTTTGACTTCAAAATATTGAGTTTTAGGTCAAACCTCTTGGAACAAGCTTGTGCACTTGGACTTTCCTTGAATTTCAAAGCACATGGGTGATCATATGAACTCATGATAAGATGTACTTGATTGCCTATTGATTAAATAGCTCAAAACTTGAAGTTGCTTGTTGAAGAAGGCATGGAAATAAACACATGAACCTTTGACTTTCTTGAGAAGTAAGCCAACAAACTTTAGGATGCTTTTGACTTGAGAAGCCATATCTTGCACAATAAACTTAAGAGAAAAAAGACATATTTTTGGTATTTTAATTAATGGTTAGATAAGCAATGAATTAAATAAATACAAAGGTAAAGAAATAGGTGCTTGGTGATCCCTGCAAAAAGCAAACCCATAGATGGATAGGGGGAATCAGGATATGACCTTGCTTGTATGTAAAAGAGCAAATGAGATGTGAAATCTTAGGGTTAAAAATTAGGGTATGACAATCAGCCAATGAAAATTCTAGTTCCAATGACCTGAAATGCGTCATTTTATTTATTTACTTTTAAAGTTTAATCTTATCCCTCGATTTTGTAGAAAACTGAAAGGTTATGTAGCTCTGGATTTGAGCTTCGATTTCCAACTACTGCAAATTTATGTTTTATTTAGAATCAAAATTTTGCCATTATTTTATATATCATCTTATACCTCAGTTTTTTAGGAAACATAAATTAAAAGTTAATTAATATTTTATTTAAATAAAATGAACACAGCTTTTTACCTCGATTTTGTTCTCTCGATTTTTGTGAAACCCGAGATGTAAACTCTAAATAATATTTTACTCACTCATCAGAATGTTAAGTTTCATTCACTTTTTACGTCCTAGCACTTTTCATCGACTGAAACACTATTATCTCAACCTAACAAACTGAAACACCATCTTCTCCAAGGAGGAAGCAAGCTCAAACCTCAAACCAACACTTTTCTTTGACTCTCTCATCACGTTTCTAGTATGTAAAACTCTCTCCATGTTGTTGTTGTTGATGTATTTCTAGTTGTTCTTGTTGTTGTCGTTGTTGCTATTGTTGTTGTCGTTGTTATTATTGTTGATGTTGTTGTTTTTGTTGTTGTTGTTGTTGTTATTGTCACGTTTTTTAGACATAGGGTATAATGTAGTTTTATTTTTTAGGTATTTATAGTGGTTGTTGTTTACTGTTACTATTGTATTATTTTGGAATGTTTATTTTTATTTTACTTTCGGAAGTTCTATGTTATTATAGATCATAGATGGATGAGATCCAATAGATTAAGTAAAGAGTATGAGAATGGAGTGATTCAATTTCTTAAATTCGCGGGGGGAAAAAACCTTCCTAATGATAATGGAATTTTTTGGCATCCTTGTAAAAATTTCCGAAATACACCAAAACATTCAAGGGATGATATATTCAATCATTGCAGTTATGATGGAATTAATTAAAATTACACAAAATGGGTATCGAATGGTGAAGTGACAAAAAAATGAACATTATATAAGAAAGAGTGTAAAAACTTGAAGGAGTGTCTAAGGTGTGTGGAGTCACACTATAAGAAGAAGGACAATTGTGTTGAAGATAATGATGGTGTAACTAAAAAGGGTGTTCCTTCTAAGATGATGTGACACCTTCTGATAATTCAAAGGTGAAAGAGATTGTTTGCTAATGTAAATGATGCAAAGAATACTATATGGCATACAGATGAACGTTTATATGATGGAAATATTTTCCATGTAGTTAATTCATTGCAATAGAAGTAATTGAACTTGGAAATTTAGATGAGTTGGAATATGAGGCTGCAATTATCTTGTGTCAATTAGAGATGTTTTTCCCTCCATAAGTTTTTGATATTATAGTTCACTTAATTGTTCATCTAGTAAGGGAGATTAGAATTTGTGGTCCAGTTTATTTATGGTTGATGTATCCGATAGAGACCTATATGAAGATCTTTAAAGGGCATACAAAGAATCATCATCGTCCGGAAGCTTCAATCATTGAATGATACATCATTGAAGAAGTTATTTATTTTTGTACAAACTATCAATCAGAAGCGAACTCTATAAAAATTCCTGAGTCTCGTCATGATGGAAGGTATGATGGTAGAGATATTCAAGGTTTAAATGTTAAGACATTTGACCGAGATGTAGTTCTTCAAGCACATTTTTATATATTGAATACCTTAGTGAAGTTCAACCTGACTTGACCATTCACAAAAGTCTTATCAAGGGAAAATTTCTTCGATGAGTGAAAAAATGTTGTTAACAAAGCATAACAAAACTTGTATAAATTGGTTGAATGAAAGGGTTTCTAAAGAGAGTAGTGTGTTAGAGACAATTAAATGGATGTCACATATGCCTAAGTTTAATGTAATAACTTTGAGTGCATGCGACATTACTAAATATTTATTCTACACAAAATGAAAGGATGATCGTAGTACCGTGCAAAATAGTGGAGTTATGGTTGAAGCTGAATTCATGTACTTCTCTAGTTCAAAAGATTAGAATCTTGTACTGGCATCTAAAGCGTATTTTAGGGTCATTGAGGAGATTATGGAGATTTATTATGTTACTTTTAAAGTGTTTATTTAACTGCAAGTGGATTGACAATAACACTGGTGTAGAAATCGATGAATTAGGACTCACATGGGTTGATTTTCGAAAGGTGACTTATATGAACGAACCATTCATCATGAAATCCTAATTAAAAAAAGTTTTTTTATGTCACTGATCCTTCTAACACAAGATGGTCAATTTTTATTTTAGGAAAATATATTCCTGATAGTGATGAAAATCAAGATTTTGATTTCGATACCCCCTCTTTTACAACACATGTACGTCTCTCATCCGAAGAAAATGATTCTGGTGATGATGTGCATGTTATTTGTTGTGATCAGCAAGAGGGGGTATGGGAAAAATAGTAAGTAAATGTGTTATATCACTTAGTAATATATATTTACTCATTTATCGTTTTATATTCTTTTTACTAAAGATTTAATGTTGTTGTTGATGATGATCTTAATTGGTTTCAAATGTGGTTCAAATTATAGGTGTTTAACGACCGATAATAAATCACATAAGAGAACTCTTGAACGGCCTATAAGACTTTGCATTTTGGTTATTACTTTTGTTGGTTAATCATTTGTTTTAGTTATAATTTGTTGTAAAATTATAAGGTGTACATGTGTCATTTTGGCTTTGCATATAATGTAAACAATGAATATTTTTGGTACAATGATTTTGTTTGAAAAATTGACAAAAGTATAAAGTATTTGTTTCAGAATTGACCAAAGTATGGTTATGTAATAATGTATCTATTTCAGAAATTGTCAAAACATGGTTGTGTAGTACAGGTTCAAACTAAAATATAGAGAAAAAAAATAAATAACAATGTTTTCTCCTCGATTATTATTTTAAACTGGGGTAATAATACTACTATATTACTTCAGTTTCTCAAATAATCGAGAGGAAACATAGGGCGCATCATCCTCTTCTAAAAAATAATAAAAATGTAAAAGTTGGAGATCAAATTCATGCAAAGAACACTTCACCACTCGGTTTTGCAATAACCGAAGGATAAAGTGATAAGTTGTCATGATGTCCTTCATAACCTCGTCTATGTAATCGAGATTTAATCCCTTTCGTATCCGAATTTAAATGGGTATATTTGTAATAGTGTCAGAGATTAAATACATTGTTATTGAAAAGATTATAAATAGATTATTTTCTCAAGAATATTAACTTCCTCTCTTTTCAAAACATCCATAATCAAAATCTAGAACCTAAAATATCCAAGTCACTTATTTGATAAACTCACGTATTCGACACATTCATGGTTGTTTAATGGAGAATATATAATCCATATTTTAAGTGTGATATCTTTATTTGAAAAGAAAGAAACATCTACATTAAATTGTGAATCGTCTGATTTCAATTTAATGACTATGGTGTATATCAAATGCGTGAATGTGTCATATTAGTCTAATTTCAATTTAATGACTATGGCGTTTCGAATGTGTGAATCTGTCATATTAATGACAACAACATACAATACGATTTGATGTTTCACACCTTCTGTCATGCTTGCTCAATCCAATAGGTAAACCTAAAAACTAGAATGAAATATTACCTAGGAAATATGATTTTAAAAAATGAAATTGGTGTTGCTTATAAGAAGAGTTATCCGCATATTGCTCCATCAAATTACCTTAGCAGAAATTCACCTAGATTAACTTTTTATTCTAACTCAAAACCTCTTAGTATTGTCTTTAACACGTTTCAAGGGATAATATAAGAAAGAGTGTGAAAACTTGAAGGGATAATATAAGAAAGAGTGTGAAAACTTGAAGGAGTGTTTGAGGTGTGTGGAGTCACACTATAAGAAGAAGGACAATTATGTTAAAGATGATGATGGTGTAACTAAAAAAGGTGTTCCTTCTAAGATGATGTGATACCTTCTGATAATTCAAAGGTTAAAGAGATTGTTTGCTAATGTAAATGACGCAAAGAATACTAGATGGCATGCAGATGAAAGTTTATGTGATGGAAATATTTTCCATGTAGTTTATTCATTGCAATGGAAGTAATTGAACTTGGAAATTTAGATGAGTTGGAATATGAGGCTGTAATTATCTTGTGTCAATTAGAGATGTTTTTTCCTCCATAATTTTTTGACATTATGGTTCACTTAATTGTTCATCTAGTCAGGGAGATTAGAATTTGTAGTCCATTTTATTTATGGTGGATGTATCTGATAGAGAACTATATGAAGATCTTTAAAGGGCATACAAAGAATCATCATCATCCGGAAGCTTCAATCGTTGAATCATACATCATTGAAGAAGCTATTGATTTTTTTACAAACTATTAATCAGAAGTGAACTCTATAGAAAATCTTGAGTCTCGTCATGATGGAATGTATGATGGTAGAGATATTCAAGGTTTAAATCTTAAGACATTTGATTGAGATATAGTTCTTCGAGCACATTTTTATATATTGAATACCTTAGTGAAGTTCAACCTTACTTGACCATTCACAAAAGTCTTATCAAGGGAAAATTTCTTCGATGAGTGAAAAAATGTTGTTAACAAAGAATAACAAAACTTGCATAACTTGGTTGAATGAAAGGGTTTCTAAAGAGAGTAGTGTGTCAGAGATAACTAAATGGATGTCACATATGCCTAAGTTTAATGTAATAACTTTGAGTGCATGCGACATTACTATATATTTATTCTACACAAAATGAAGGGATGGTCGTAGTACCGTGCAAAATAGTGGAGTTATGGTTGAAGCTGAATTCATGTACTTCTCTAGTTCGAAAGATTAGAATCTTGTACTGGCATCTAAAGCGTATTTTAGGGTCATTGAGGAGATTATGGAGATTTATTATGTTACTTTTAAAGTGTTTATTTAACTGCAAGTGGATTGACAATAACACTGGTGTAGAAATCGATGAATTAGGACTCACATGGGTTGATTTTCGAAAGGTGACTTATATGAACGAACCATTCATCATGAAATCCTAATTAAAAAAAGTTTTTTTATGTCACTGATCCTTCTAACACAAGATGGTCAATTTTTATTTTAGGAAAATATATTCCTGATAGTGATGAAAATCAAGATTTTGATTTCGATACCCCCTCTTTTACAACACATGTACGTCTCTCATCCGAAGAAAATGATTCTGGTGATGATGTGCATGTTATTTGTCGTGATCAGCAAGAGGGGGTATGGGAAAAATAGTAAGTAAATGTGTTATATCACTTAGTAATATATATTTACTCATTTATCGTTTTATATTCTTTTTACTAAAGATTTAATGTTGTTGTTGATGATGATCTTAATTGGTTTCAAATGTGGTTCAAATTATAGGTGTTTAACGACCGGTAACAACTCAAGGAAGAGAACTCTTGAACGGCCTATAAGACTTTGCATTTTAGTTATTATTTTTGTTGATTAATCATTGTTTTAGTTTTAATTTGTTGTAAAATTATAAGATGTACATGTGTCATTTTGTCTTTACATATAATGTAAATAATGAATATTTAGTCTAATTTCAATTTAATGACTATGGCGTATCGAATGTGTGAATCAGTCATATTAATGACATCAACATACAATATGATTTGATGTTTCACACCTTCTATCATGCTTGCTCGATCCAATAGGTAAACCTAAAAACTAGAATGAAATACTACCTAGGAAATATAATTTTAAAAAATGAAATTGGTGTTGCTTATAAGAAGAGTTGTCCGCATATTGCTCCATCAAATTACCTTAGCAGAAATTCACCTAGATTAACTTTTGATTCTAACTCAAAACCTCTTAGTATTGTCTTTAACACGTTTCAAATTATCCCATGATTCTTCACAAACCGTGATAGGATCATTCGCAAATTGCAAGCCCCGAGATGCCCTATCTCCTCCACCTCACTTCCCAAGACAGTCAAAAACAAAAACAATACCAAGTACCAACAAATCTCCTTGTCTTAACCCCTAAGTTCTTTATGCCACTTTCAACGTACACAATTGTAGAGAAAAAATGGCAAGAAACATAACTAAAGATCTTCAAATCATTTATATTATAAACTATAAAACCGACCTTTGAATTTCAGCTTCATATAATATAACATAATCGATTGGCAAAAATACTTGAATCAGCAAGATCGATCATCTTTGATAATAATCATTCACCTGTGATTCCTGGAGTTCCCCCAAACGCTTCAACAAGGTTTGAAGATAAATTGAGTCCTTAATGAAATGTTTAAGAAAACTCTAGAAAACACCAGATGCATATATTTCTGATTTTTGATATTTGCTAGATTGTTAATATGACGAAAGCCTGCCGTGCATAATAAATATAAGTGACTGACTTCATCATAATCAGTTTTTCTCCATATGGTTGCATTCAATTATATTATATAGTTATTTTATTTTATTTATAGTTGTAGTGTAGTTGTATGTAATGTACCTAGACAAAAAGGTAGGATATCTTATGAATGATGAAGAAGATATGACAAGTAGCCAAAGTCAATATCTTTTTTTAATTTATCTTCTTTAACTTCAAATAGAATGCATCAAAAAAATATAGTATATTGTGGAATATTAGTTAACTTTGTTCTAAAAAAAAATTGAAAGAGTCAAATCATCTGTCAATTTGTTTTATCTAGAGTGGTGGTAGAATTTGTAAGCATTTGTCTGGTAGAGCTTTTAGGAGTGGTGTTTGATGTTGATTGTGACTTTTAATGTGTGTGGTTTAGGTAGGAGAGTCAAGAAGAAGAATGTTAGGGAGTTTATTTCTTCGAACTTCTTAAGTGTGTTGTGATTTTTTTAGATTAAGTTTGAGATTTTAGACTCGTTTGTTCACTTGTTTTGGGGTAATAATTTTTGTGGTTACAGCTTTACACTTGCAGTGGGCATCTTTCAATTTGGTGTAATGTCAAAGGAACTCTTTTTTCCTTCTGGTCTTGGTTACCTTGGTGTTCTAAGGGGCGCAGACGATTTCTTCTTTTGTTGTAAACGTTTACTTAAAATTTCCCCTTTCAAATAAAAAAAGATTATAGGGGGCGCAAACCTATCCTTAAGGTGAGGTGTGAGGTGTTCTATGTAACTTGAATTTGATATGATCCATGTTAGAGATGAGAGGGTGAGATGGTTTGATCGGTTCCACTGATATTCATGAATCTTGGGTTTTTAGTAGGTTTTTTGTTGAACAAGTGACTCCAAACACAAGAAAGGACAAATTGTGGTATTCAAAAATCTTGATTAAATTAAAATTAATTTTTTAAAACAATAATTTATGTCAGTATAGTTAAACAACATAGACAAAAGCATCAAAAAATGGAAAGATAGAAATGTAAAGGAAAGCAAATAACTTAAAGTAAAGAGAAAAAGATTAGAGAGATTGCACCAGGATTTATAGAGGTTCGACCGATCTCTTGATTTGTTCCTCTCCTCAAAAAAAATTATTGAGAGTTCTACTAAAATTATATCTTTGAGCTTTTGACAAGTTATGAACAAGAACATTCTTAAAATTGACTGAGAAATTTTACACAATTTGATCCCTCGAACCAAACATAAGCCAAGCTTTTGAATCAAGAGAGATATTTTAACTGTTATTCTTAGAAAAAATAGATGTTTTAACAGGCTAACCTCAAGAACCAAACAGATATTTTTCCAAGTTTATCTCTAGAACCAAACACAAAAATCTCCAAGAGAATCGCACTCTTGAAAAACAACATTATATGACACCAGTATAGATGCTTCCTCACGATATTTTTCATTTCCAAGGCACTAAAGCAACTTATAGTGAAAGAAAATAAAGGGGGGGAGGAAGAGAGTAGAAAATAAAAATAGGATAGTAGAAATCTAAATTCTTGTGTATTTTGGAATGAGGGGAAGCCTCCTTCATATAGGAAATGATTTGTCTCAAAAAGAAAATGATATATGAAGCAAGTGAGTTGAACCTAATGAATTAAATCTAACAAGTTGAACAGAGTTGTTCTTGAACTTAAAATGAGTCAGTTTGAGCTTAAAAAATAATTCGTGTCAAACTCGGATCGAGTTTTGAGCTGAATCAATTCTTATTAAGTCCAACCGAGTTGAGGCGAGTTCAACTCGACTCGACTCATTTCTAGCCCTAATGAGAACCCATTTAAGGGAGACTTTCTTGAAGATGGGTTTCTAGTAGACACATTCTTTAATGGATCTGTAGCAAGATGATAATACTAACAACAAGTAGAGACTCACATAAGAGAGAGAGAGAGAGAGAGATGGGAGATGAGATTATGCAATGGAAATAGGATTACCTATTTATAGGGATGTCTATGAACCTTTGAGCGTGATAAACACTCCACAAAATCCATTAGAAATTAGCCCCAAAAATATTTGAGGCAAATCTTTCCAAAACAAGTGTGGTAATTAATTATATTTTGAGTGACAATTGATTAGCTTAGCTTTAATTTGGAGATTTAGTGTGTTCTCCGCTAATGTTCATGTTTGATTTGTTTTAAGGAGAAAATACTATCAAATATCGCTTGAAATTTGAAACAAAAACCCACTCTAATTGATTATATGCCTTGTTTTAGCCTTCTTGAACTTCTGGGCCTTGGTTTGAGATTTGATTTTGACTTATTTCTTTTGGCACCCTCTTTTCATTTAGATTGCACCCATTTCTCAAAAATGCTTTAAAAACTCAACGGGTCTTTTTTTCGTCTGAGTCCCCATATGTTGAATTTTGTTTGGTTTTAGTCTCTCACGTCAATTCTCCGTTACAAAAAAGTTAATGTGGCTAATGTTTTTGACGTTGTATATTTTTTTTTCCTTTTTTTTTATTTTTTTAATTCCACATAGACTAATTATTATTATTTAATTTTTTTGGGGGGTTAAATGGTAAAAGTCAAAAATTTCAAAAAAAAATGACCTTATATTTACAGCAAAGTTGTCTCTCCACTAAGCCACTTGTGTTTCTTATTTCATAGTTGCAACGCATATGTATATATTACATAATCGGAAGGAGGACTAAATCCAAAAATGAATTGATTTTGCAATTTAAACTTCTTCTTCTTCCTTTCCTCTAATTCGTATTCTTCTTCTTCCTCAGCATTTTCATCCATGGCTATGTATTCAGTTGGTAACTTTACTATGTTCCAAATCCTCAATACATAACTTTACTCAGTTTCAATTAATTTAGTTGTTATTTCTAATGATGGAAGATGGGCTTGCAAGCTTTATCACCTAATAGAATTGATGGTGGATTTTTATTGTACAGTGATAGTCTTTGATCTTGATAGAAGTGTGAGAAATCATTTTTATGAAAAGGAAAAACAAGAAATAATTTTAGGCTTGAAAAAATTCAGGGTTTGTATGATTGTTAGGGATGAAGATATGAACGCAAGTCCATAATTTTGGATTAAATATTGTTTTCATCCGTATAAATTGCCGCATTTTTTGTTTTAGTCTTTGTAATCTTTTTTGCTTTAGTCCCTAATTTTGGGTTTGAATTCATATCTTCATGTCAGACCTTCATACAAACCCCGAGTTTTTTCAGATTGATGAGAACAAATGTATTTATTTATGAGGTATTCTTGTATGTTTATTTAGTGCTCCACCATTTCAAACCCTAATCATTTTTGGTAGTCTGATTATATAACTTTATTATTTACTTTTTCTCTCACAATCTTCACCATCATCTTCCATTAAAGTTTCATCTCCATGTTTGTTTTTGAAGTAAGGTTTGGATTCTTAGTTTCTCAAAGTACTAATGTGATTTTTATGTATGCATTGTAGTGAAGCATTTTCTAAAACAAATACACCCATGCATGTATATACACTTATGCAAGTGTACTCATGCATTTTATGTTTGTGATTATCATTATCATGTTCCTATTTCATTAACATTAATTAGTGTAAACAAGGGCTACAGGTGCATGATCTCTCTCAAGAACAATAAATGAACATCAATTTTCATACACTACAATTTCGGCGCAAGAGTTAAACCAATTGAGCTCATGGGCGAGTGGTAAAGGTGCAGGCATTTTAACCAAAGGGTGTGGGTTCAAATCCCATAAGTAGCAAAAAAAATATTTTGTTAAATTTTTCATTTTCACGTGTGCGTTGTTAGCCAAATCATTTTCACGTGTGCGTTGTTAGCCAAGTCAAATTTTTTTAACTGAATTCTAAACCCATGGACTAACGCCAACACAAAACTGAAATATAGGAGCTCAGACCAAAAAAAAAGATACATAGACCAAAATCAAAAACTCGCTAACTTACAAGGACCAGAAGACTATTTAAGCCTAAATTAATAAACAACCTATTTAGAGTGTTAATTATAGTTTCCCGATTTTGTAACCTCTATAAAATATACTAAATTAAACCTAAATGTAAACTTGAGAAAACAACTCCCTTTTTTTAAGGAACGACAAACTATAGTCATTAATCCTTCTCTCTGAATCATTTGATACGATAGTTACTTCAAACTAGAAGAGTGATAAGTCTATTACAAACTTATCACTGAGGTTACATAATCATCAAGATCATCACAACTGTTGAGAAACACCTTCAAAGATAACACATTGATCACGCCCATTGAAACACACCATCAACGATTATACTTTGATCACAAGCATCAGGGTCATCAAACACCATCAAGAAAGCCATTTTCTTGTATACTCAAGGTATCCACTTGCTTTGCAAAGGTTTATTTAATTTGCACTAAGGCTTCATCAAAAATGTAAAGTATTCCTATGAAACAGATCAGGTTTTCACCTTTTGTACCCAAATAATTTTTGGGCTTGGTTCATTAGTATCTCTAAAAGGTCTATAGTTATTCGTTTTAGGCCTTCTTAGTTTATCGTAGCAAAATTTCTCTAATTGGACAAGATTATTATAGAAAGAGTAATTATAGATAGGACGGTTCAATTTCTTCATATTATTAAAGCTTGTACTAAGCGATCTATTTGATTTAAAAACTAATCCATTTTTATTTATAGAAAGCCTTTCATATGATAGAATGAAATGTAGATTTCTTTCTTCCTAGTAAATTTACTTACGGATTCATGTAAATCTTCCACTTCCATCTTCAATTAAACATAGGTTTCACAAATAGTATCCCACAAAATTAGAACTAAGCTCACTTCTTAGAAGGATTGTTGTTATCCATCATGGGGAGAGTTCAACTCATGAATTCAGTCACCCAAGGCATGTTAGTTTACTCTTTATGTATCTACAGGTGGCCAAATAAGGTGTTATCTGAATTACATACTTGGTTCCATAATTTTATTTGGAGTGGTGACATCCTCATCAAGAAAACTACTTGGAGACATGTGTGCAAAGGATGTTTGGTTATTCGTTCGACAAAGCAGCTTAATGACACCTTGACACTTAAAATTACTTGGGAGTTCATGACTTCTTCTGAGGATTGGTCAATCATTTGCAAATCCATATATACTTACATAAGTCTCCTAGAAGTTATCACATAAAATCCTCGGTCTGACCAGGATTCCAGTGTCACTATAATCTTGTAATGGAAGAGACCATATGAGCAGTAAGAACGGGTGAGAGCATTAACTACTAGAATGATAATTAGTTGGAGAACCCTCTCGTCAATCTCCTTGACATCCCATTACATGACAAGAAAAGGTTGAATACAAAGGTTAAAGACCTTATTGAGGGAGGAAGATAGATCATCCCGAGTTTTCTACTAGAGAACTACTTGGACTTAGAATTCAAAAAAAAAACAGATTGAGCTTCCTTGGGAGCAGCTTCTAGATTAGTTAGTTTAAACGCACACAAGCAATAGGGTTTTAACGGAAAAAGAAGGGCACGCCTACTAGGAGGATAATCATTATGAAGAAGATGTTTTCATCCTTACTATTTTGGTTTTAATGAAGAAAAAAGCTTATCTTAGAAGAAATATCAAAAAAGAAAAAGATTAGAATCAAGATTGCATAAGCTTTGGATTTTAAAATATTGGATGATTGGTCAAGGTACTTGAATGGAAATTCATAAGTTTATATAATCTTTAGATGCTCAAGAAAATTCATCTCATCTTCTCTAAATATTTCCCAATCATTCATATTGCATGCATTTTAAAATGTAAATTTCAAAAATTCACATCAGTGCAACAGGTTGCATAAAAGTGCAACCGGTTGCATTTTTGTTTTGTCCAAAATTTTATACTTGATGCAACCGGTTACATAAGAGGTGCAACCCATTACATAGTCTTTAACATTCTTATTTTGGAAGCATTTTTTAAAAGTGCAACAGGATGCAGTTTTTATACAACCGGTTGCACCTAAAAGTTTTTGGAAATTCTAAAACTTTTATAATACATCTTCAATGTAATGATTCATCATACCTTTTCCATATAATTTCTACATGAATGATGAATATTTTCCAATCATTGTTACTCATTCAAGAATCATCTTACATTGTATTTAAAGAAAGAAAGTTCAGATTTCAATTTACTTCTTTCACTCAAATTTTTACATCAATTCAATTTTGATTTTATGAAACTTTGTATGAATAACTTTTCAATAAGAATTTTTTTTGAGAAATCTAGATGTATTATATTTGAATTGTTCATCGGAAGGGGAGATCAATCTCTGTGCATAAATTGATTCAAGTCCAACAACTCTTATAATATATTCATATTTGTTCAAAAGTTGTATTTAATCCCCAAGTGTGTGATGACTTGTTTTGTAAATAGAAAGTGGTGTGTTCCAATTTTTGTGATCATCAAAGTGTTTTGGTGATTGTTGTAAAAGGTCATTTTATTTCGGTATGTATCAAAGTTCACCATATGTTTGGTGTTTGTGAAATCAAGAAAGTGGTTTGCTTCTTTGTTATTGTTAGAAGATTGTAGGAGGAGTCTTAGTGTGAGGTTTGTACAAAGATTTAACAATAGAGAAAATTTCTCATAGAGTGTGAGGGGTTATATGTACCCTTGGTTGATAAAGGGAACTAGTATACATCATTGTGTTCTTTATTTTTCTGCATTTAAATAGGGTTTTAACGGAAAAAGAAGGGCACGCCTACTAGGAGGATAATCATTATGAAGAAGATGTTTTCATCCTTATTATTTTGGTTTTAATGAAGAAAAAAGCTTATCTTAGAAGAAATATCAAAAAAGAAAAAGATTAGAATCAAGATTGCATAAGCTTTGGATTTTAAAATATTGGATGATTGGTCAAGGTACTTGAATGGAAATTCATAAGTTTATATAACCTTTAGATGCTTAAGAAAATTCATCTCATCTTCTCTAAATATTTCCCAATCATTCATATTGCATGCATTTTAAAATGTAAATTTCAAAAATTCACATCAGTGCAACAGGTTGCATAAAAGTGCAACCGGTTGCATTTTTGTTTTGTCCAAAATTTTATACTTGATGCAACCGGTTACATAAGAGGTGCAACCCGTTACATAGTCTTTAACATTCTTGTTTTGGAAGCATTTTTTAAAAGTGCAACAGGTTGCAGTTTTTATACAACCGGTTGCACCTAAAAGTTTTTGGAAATTCTAAAACTTTTATAATACATCTTCAATGTAATAATTCATCATACCTTTTCCATATAATTTCTACATGAATGATGAATATTTTCCAATCATTGTTACTCATTCAAGAATCATCTTACATTGTATTTAAAGAAAGAAAGTTCAGATTTCAATTTACTTCTTTCACTCAAATTTTTACATCAATTCAATTTTGATTTTATGAAACTTTGTATGAATAACTTTTCAATAAGAAATTTTTTTGAGAAATCTAGATGTATTATATTTGAATTGTTCATCGGAAGAGGAGATCAATCTCTGTGCATAAATTGATTTAAGTCCAACAACTCGTATAATATATTCATATTTGTTCAAAAGTTGTATTTAATCCCCAAGTGTGTGATGACTTGTTTTGTAAATAGAAAGTGGTGTGTTTCCAATTTTTGTGATCATCAAAGTGTTTTGGTGATTGTTGTAAAAGGTCATTTTATTTCGGTATGTATCAAAGTTCACCATATGTTTGGTGTTTGTGAAATCAAGAAAGTGGTTTGCTTCTTTGTTATTGTTAGAAGATTGTAGGAGGAGTCTTAGTGTGAGGCTTGTACAAAGATTTAACAATAGAGAAAATTTCTCATAGAGTGTGAGGGGTTATATGTACCCTTGGTTGATAAAGGGAACTAGTATACATCATTGTGTTCTTTATTTTTCTGCATTTAAATTTTGCACTTTCATTCAAATGTCATACGCTTATTTCCGAAAAAATAAGAACATAAAAAATATCGCTTAAAAAGTCAAAAATACTGGGAAAACTAATCCACCCCACCCCCTCCCTCTCTTAGATTTCACTTAATACTTACAATCATATGACCTTAGATTGGGCTAAACTTATATGGAATAATTTCAGTCCTCTTTTAGATTCCTTCGTAATGTGGTGATTGATTCACAATAAGATTTTTTCTGATGATAATCTCCACAAAAGGGGTTGCATCTTGGCTTCGATGTATAGTTTATGCAATGCTCGAAGGGAGAGAATGTAACACCCCTTTTTATACCCCAAAATACTTAACATATAATCAGAGTGAATAAGCACGCATGTAAACAAAAGGGCGTCACATCGACGTTTTCAAAAAACTAAAAGCTTTCAAAAACCAACATCATTCATCATCAATATACAATACACCTGGTCATTTAAAATAACACATTTCAAATATCATGAATATTCAAGAATATGCGTTCGCAACGGAAAATAATGAACACTCATGTATTTCATAAAATGATTCATGTCCCATACCATGATCATCTCTCAATAACTCAAGATAAAGTAAAATCATGTCCAGACTATTTGGCATTATGGCCTCTCAAACAGCAAATTGCAATTAAACGTGTTCACAAATAATAACATAATACATATCCAATAAGACATGAGTTCAATACTACTAATCTACCCAGTGTTACACGACCAGAGCATTGACTCACTACCTAGTCTTTAAACCAAAACACGAAAAATCTCCGGCTAAATCTCGAGTGAGCTACCGTCCACTTACTTCAGCAATACTACTCTTGAGTATCTGCACGATGCCCATGTAAAGGCGACATTCAAACAAAAGGGTGAGAATTCAAATCATTATGAAGAAGTATAATAAAGCACAATGATTAAATCAACAATTAACGGAATTCATCACACGTTGTATAACCATGTAAATGATACTAACCAACATTTATTTCACATGTTTCAAACATCCATCAAAACTCAAGGAGTATAATATTAAAATCCAATACTATATCCCTAAATATACACATAACTACAATTATCACATAATCACATATTTTTCCAAGTTATGTATCCAAACATCACCAAATTCAATTACCATATCTCATACACACATAACAATCACATCAATACATACATTCAATTATCACATAACTCTAATGTGACTCAATGCAAGACATGTGACTCTATGCATGTGGTACCGCAATGTGAACCCAACGTTTCACCGCTTTCCGATTCAATATCTAGAATCCAAGCCACGCTTCCGATCCGGACAAGATCAAAGCCACTACGCCTATTTCCAATTAAGGATCAACGTCTGCTACGCCTATTTCCATTTAAGGATCAATGTCTGTTACGCCTATTTCCATTTAAGGATCAACGGCTGCTACCATGTGAACCCACAGTTTCACCGCTTCCACCATAAAGCCGACCATGCCATGAATGAATGTACAAATACCAACCATATATGCAATTAAGATCATCTCTACCATCTTAACATTCCACATATAACCATAATTCAACTCTATGAATTATCCATCAGTGGTACGTATACACATTCATAACAAATATACTATTCACCAATATAGGCTAATTATCAAATACGCACACTTAGATTTCATTTCAAAATGATTACAGCTTTTAAAATTCTCAATTTTTCATTTTTCAACAGTGGTAACCGGTTAACACTTTTGAGGTAACCTGTTAACCCGAAACAAAACTCAATTTCTGGGCAGATTTTTCAGCATGTAATCGGTTAACACATTTTGGTTAACCCATTAACAGGAAAACAGAATTCAATTCCTAGGCAGATTTTCAGCATGTAACCCGTTAACACATTTTGGTTAACCCGTTAACACGAAAACAGAATTCAATTCCTAGACAGATTTTCAGCATGTAACCCGTTAACACATTTTGGTTAACCCGTTAACACGAAAACAGAATTTTTCTTAACGTTACCATTACTGTAATGAAATCTAATAAACCAAGTGGCTTCTCAAACTATCCCTCAATTTCACCCATATATCCATTCCAAACACAATTAATCAAAAACCTAACAGTTCCAAAACCATAAAAATTAGGGATTTCAACCTAAACATATTTCTACCCATTGACCCAATTATACTAACCCATAATAATAAGGATTCTCCCCTTTACCTCTTCAATTTTCTGAAAACCCTAACTTCTCCCTTGTTCTTCCCCTCTTCTCCTCACTTTTTCCTCTTTCTTTCTCTGTTGCCTTGAAAATGACCAAATGAGTGCTACTTCTCACTCTCCTCACCTCTTATATCCTAGTGTTATATTTGGGCTTAAGGAATGATACCTCTAATTTAATTATTAGGCCCAATAAGACATAGTATCATAATATCTCTAATTAGTTCAAATAAATTAAACCAACACAATATACACACCAAGTCAATTAATCCAATCAGTTATTATACTACCTAACAACCAATTAATTAATTAACACCCCAAATAAATAAAATAAAATAGTATACTAATAATATAAGAAATAAATACTAAAATTGGATTGTTACAGAGAACAACTCATATCTTTTTATTGTCAATTTTCTTTGGAGATCTTAAAGGAGATAATTGGAAGAGTCGGGATCATAACTTTACCTAAATTACCTGAGGACTTTATTCGGATGGCCATGCTAGGATGGCGTCCCAAGCTTAAAGATACCATTATCACAGCCCTGATTCACATTGTCAATCAAATATGGCTTACAATAAATGATAGGAGATTAAATGAATTTAAATAGTTTGTGAAGCTAGTGGTACGAAGAATTTGGCTTCTACTTAAGACCAACTCCTCAATTTCAAATTATTGGATTGTTAATCTTCAATTAGAGCATGACATTCTTGACAATCTCCAAATTGAAAAAAGATACCAAAACGCCCCAAAATAATTACAGTTTTCTAGAGAAAACCACATACTTTGTGGGCTAAGATCAATATAGATGGTTCAGTTAGAGTTACTTTAGCTGCAGCGGGGGAAATTGCAAGGGGTCACCACAGGGGTTTTTGGAGAGCCTGATGTGCGAACTTGGGAGAAGTGAATATTTTGAGAGTGAAATAAGGCGAATCTTAGATGATGGTCTAATGTCTAAATAGAAAGTGATTTTTAGATTTCTCTCCATTGTGTCATGATAACCTAGTTCTTTAGGATCTCCGAGTAGGTGGTCTAATTGCAAAAAGCTTCCTTTAAATAGGGTTTACACACATTTATAGAGAAGGAAACATGTATGCAAATGTAGTAGCTACTCAAGGTCATGAGATTTTGAATTTTTAGTGGTAAAATACGATACCTATTTTCATTAGATAGGAGTTCTTGAAAGATAAATTGGATTTCTCAAACTATAGATTTATTTGACCTTCTACGGATTAGCGGCTCACATTTTTTATGGTTGTGGTTTAATCTATTTGCACTAATCTGATTACAATGATCATTTTTTATTTGGCTCATTCTTTTTTTACGTCAGGTCTAACACACACCCATCCACCCGTTGTACATACATATATATATATATATATATATATATATATATATATATATATATATATATATATATATATATATATATATATATATATATATATATTAGCATTTATTTAGTTAATAAAATAAAAAAATTATGAAGTTAGTTATCAACTAGACTTTTCACTCATGCAATGCAATGCACGGATATGTTACATTTTGTTGTATGAAAGAAATAGCTTATTAAATTCTAAAACTATATGTTTTATCATAAAATTGGTGTTAATATATAGAAATTTATATTTATAATTAAAAAAATAACATTAAAATATAATATTTATCATTATTCATGTCATAAATTCCGAAATACTTCCACATATACATTACTTGAAATCAAATTAGTACATTTATTATCAATCTTCCTCTTAAATAGATTTTTAAAATTGCAACGTATAATTAATATGTCAAGAAATTAGAGTATAAACATCATCAATTAAATCACTTTGAGATATAGACTATCTTAATTTAAATATATTTTTTCTTTATCATAAACCAACTCGTTCATCAATGGATTGGATTGGATTCCCAAGTTATCCAATAAATATAATTTCCAAATTATAAATAAAACATCTATTTAATTAACACATTTATTTTTTAAAAAATGTATCATTTAATACCTGAAAACGCTTTCACATTTTAAATAAAGTCCAACAGCAAATACAAATACAATTTATGTTATTTCAATATTTGTCTAATAGCAATAGACACTTTGCTAGCCAATATTTAAATATTATACAGATGCATCACATATTTATTGATTGTGTTTTGTTTAAAGTAATGATTGTGTTGTGTTTAATAAAGTGTCATTAATTCTATACAAACTATTGCAAGAATAAAAATAAAATAAAGGGTATTTTGAATCTATAAGAAAAGAAAATGTAAACTTTTACTTTACAATGTTTACTTATAATTTATTACAGAATGAGTATTTCAATAATACACTTTGTCCTCCTAAATTTGAATTTGTTGGCAAAGTTCATATATTCCCAATTTTCTCTTGAATGAGGATAGCATCAATAATCCTTTCTAAACCAATTTCCAAGAAAATACTAATAAGGTGAACAACCTCGTAAACTGAAATTTTGTTTAATTAATTTTCTTTTCAGCTAAAAATATTAGTAATCCTTTGTTTAATTAATTTCCAAAAAGTATTAAGGTGAACAGCCTCGAAATCCAATTGCAAGTATATATGCATTTTCTTTTCATTTAATTAATTGTCATTAAATATTTGAAAATTAATTCAACCATTAATTTTACTAAACTTGCAATCAAATCATGCACCATATCAGAATCATCATAATGATCACAAATGAGGAATGTGAAGCAAGTCACATTAAATTCCTTCATGTAAACATTCTCAAAATATAACACTCTTTGAGACCATATCATCATAATGTAGCTAGCCAACAACTTCACCAATATGCATAGCATTAAAGAAGCATCTACGAATGACAACTCGATCTGGAAAGCATTCTCAAAATATGACACTCTTTGAAACAATGGTTTGAACAATACATAACAATGATTCAGAAACAAGAGAAAACTCATACCTAAGCTTAATTTCGTAGACATATATACCCAGAAAAGTATTCCCTACTAAAAGAAAGTTAATATCAGACTGATAACGTGTGTTCTTCGGTAGATATCAGACTATGACCAAAACACAAATAATAATGAAAATGATGATTAAAGAAAAAGGTTGTAATGTAACTCATCATATCTTTTGCTCTATTACTTTGTACCTCCTTGAAGTATCTCAGTTCTGAAAGATTGCATAAAATCACCTTCTCCACTGAGGTTGTGTCAACTTATCTGAAATTGAATAATATATACACAGAACACAGTGATTAATAGAAACAGTCAAGCCCAAATAACTATAAGAGTAAACTAATATCTTATTTGATGTGCAAAATTGTCCTTGTCGTAGAAGATATCCCAGAGAATTTAATCAATCTAATCAATCGGTGAATGAAAACTTTGAAAAGGTACAGAGAGATAGTGAAAGTTCTAAATGCTTACCAGTCCCATCCCTTGAAGATGACAGAGATTTATCAGTCCTCGCAACTCCTCTGCTGCTCAAACTTACCAGCTTTTCTGCTCGTGGGGAAAATGAACCTGACTTGCTGTTAAACGAGGATGAAAGTGAATGCCTCCTGGTCAAACTGTTTTTGTCTAGAAAATCGGTAGCGAATCTAGGGGAGCCTTGTCCCCTTAGCCTAGCTTTTGCTGATTCAGTAGGAGCCATATAACTCGGCAGTCTTGGAGTGTTATGTAACTCATTTTCTTGATCGTTAAAATTAGCAGGTAGTGACGCTCTTCTTTGGCAATTGTTGCTGATAATTTTGTCACCGCCATTTAGGTCTTCACTAACTCCTATTTTAACATCTCCTACATTCTTCACACTAGTCTGTAAAACAGCAGTAGGATCATTATGACCTTTCTCTTCTAGTGCTTTCTGTTCTTTCGCCCCACCATTTAAGCTCTTTTTTGGCTTTTCATTATTATCTTCTAGTGCTTTCTGTCCAAGACCTTTCTGTTCTATGGCACTGCTATTTAAGCTCTTTTTTGGCTTATCATTATTCTCTTCTACTGCTTTCTGTCCAAGACCTTTCTCTTCTTTGACACCTCCATTTAAGCTCTTCGTCGGCTTACCATTGTTCTCTTCTACTGCTTTCTCAGGATAAGACTCTTCAGACTTAGGCACTGTTATCACTTTCATTTTCTCAGTGTGATCTGAGACATCAGTAACAGTGTGATCTGAAATTGTCCTAATGCTGTGTTTTCTTTTCTCGCTAACAATCTCAGATCTGTCTGAAACATTCTGCATGCGAGTTTTTTTTATACTGCCTTTCTCAATTTCTTTCCTTGGGTGTTCGTGTTCCTGAGCTGAAACCAATGAGTGATTTGAATCCTTTTTTAGACCTTGTTTCTGTTTGTTAGAACCTGAAGTTGAGCCATCATTGGCTTTCACAGTAGGAGATTTCCGAGTATTCCTTTTAACTTGTCCCTTTTCAACTGTTTGAGAACTGATATTTTTTTCAACAGATGCCAAATCATGTTTCTTCTTTAATTTAGGAAGAGGTGCCCAAAAGTGTGACCTAGTCCATCGGTCAAGCCAGTTTTCAGCCAAGTAAGGTTCTCCAAAATCGCTTCTGATAGATAGAGGAAAAGCATGGGACGATGAAGCCAGCAGCTGGAATAGATATCATACATTATGAGCGTTTATCATATTCAAAATTACACTGACGCAGTTTAGTTTCAACATTTAACTGATAACTTAAACTATTGGAAAATACATGAAGAAACTTTGGTTGAAGAATGCATTGCATAAAACATTTGTAAAGGAAAACAGTGAATGTCAAAATAGAAGCAAAACAAGTTCAAAGCTTCTAAGTCATGACATATAACAAAAGAAAAATTTACGAACCCAAAAATCGAGTCGGGACAATTTTATACTAGAGCTTTTACTCGAAGGAAAAACTTCAGTTGAAAAATGCATTGAATATAAAATTGGTGTAAAGTGGTATTTCGGATGACAAAATATAAGCAAAACAAGTTCAAAATTTCAAAGTCATGACATAAAACAAAAGACAAATCCAGGAGCCCAAAAGTCAAATCGAGACAATTATATCCTTCTTCGATGCAACTAGCACCACTAGAATTAACTTAAAAATAAATGAAGAGCACCAAATACACACATAATAAGTTGAGGAAACCTTCAATGGAGAACAAAATTATCAATCGATAACAATTTCATGAGTTTTAACTAACTTATATTAGATATGTTTCAGATATTGCAACCTAAAACAATCTATTATTTATCATTCATATAGGCAATTTGACAATAATTAGAAGTTTCTACCTTATGAACAAAGACATTATCGGGCAACTTCTCTGCCTCTGTGGATGTAACTGAGCCAATAGATTTTGAACATTGAGTATCCTGACAAAAGTATGTTGAAGAAGTAGTTAGTGAAGCACGACAAGGGTAGGATGCATTTGATGACACTGAATTTTCATCTATGTTTCACCATATGTTCTATAAATCACCAGTTCATGCCATTTGCATGACAGAAAACACCGTTCGATACTGATTAAATGAAAACACTATTCAACATTTGATGGAATTACCCAAAGAACTTTTACCTTACGAATTTTCAGGACTTCAAGCCCAATATCAGAACGCCTAACATTGTAACCACGAGCCAACGCTTGGACTTTAACGATTCTCTTCACACAATATAATGCAGAAACAGCTTGTCTTCTAACCAAGTGACCACGAATAAGAGCTTGCAGCTGTGTGATAGCTTTTTGTGTTTGAAATTCCCAGCGAGCCTTCAATAAAGTTAAAGAATCACTTTAAGTATTTATTATCAACCATAAATCATACATAGAGAAACTTTCCAAATTGAGAATCAACAAGTACATGTACAGAAATCTTGACCAAATATCTCATGTACAGTAGTAGATAACAATTATAGAGAAACTTTCCAAATTGATATTTGCAATGTTCGTGAAAATTTTCAAATAGTTATAACTGAAACAAATTAGCTAGCATAACATAAATATCCTAACTACAAAGGATTATTACCCGATAGCCTCTACAAGCAGCCTGAAGTTTAATAGCTGCATCTGTAAGCGTGAGTGTCTCAAGATCAACTTGAGCTGCAAAATTAGCAACAGGCGATCCCTGAGCCTCTTCCCCTCCATTTGATACAATATCCCTCTCATGAGATGACCTAGTAACTACTTCCTTTTCCGAAAACAATCCTTTGGCAACATTAGCTCCAGATATCGGCGGTGATATTAGCAAAGAATCCACAGTTGGAATTGGATTAGACACAGTTAACTCAGAAATCCCCAAAGTATCCTTGTTACTCAAAGATTTCTACATTCACAAATCCAAACAAAGTAATTCAAAATTCATACACGAAACCTATAGACAGCAACTATGACAGTTTCTTCATATCAGAAGCATAAACAAAAATGCTTAACAATGGCCGAAATACTTACAAAAATATCATTATTCTTCGATGAACTAGACTTGGACGATGATTTCTTCCCTGAGAACAAGTTCTTAATCCATTTCCCAGGACTTCTTCCTTTCCCCATCACTTCAGCGATTGTTTCTTTGCAAAACACAGAAGTCCGGCATCAAAAAAATACTGTGAAGAAATTGAAAAAAACCAAAGCCAATACCAAAATCAAAAAGTCAAAAAACAAGTATGAAAAGTGAAACCCTAGATGGGAATAGTAACAGTTAAGATTCAAACAAACAATAGAAGAAGTGAGTGAAATCTAGTACCTGAAAAACTGAGCCTAGAATCGAATCCAATGGTGAAGAAATGAAAAAAGATAGATTTGAGAAGTGATTATAATAATAGTTAGAAGAAAGAAAGAAAGTTTCCGATTTTGGTTTGAGGGGGAAAAGAGTGACAGGGCATGTGGAAGAAAGAGAAAGAATAAATAAGGCTGAAGTTGAAAACTGAAAAACAGCGTCATAGATTCCCTCCTACGAGGTTTCCACAACAACAAAATAGATCCTCTATTTTTCTTCACAATAACAATAATAATTTAATATAATCCTAATAATAATACATAAATGACAAGATAAGTACTTCATTTTTACATATATTAAGAAATATAGTTAATTATATATAAAAAAAAAAATATTCTACAAAATAAGTACTTCATTAATAATATGAGAAGAATAAATTGAAAAATTAAAATGATGGAGGATAATAAATACTAAGGATATAAAAGATATAATAGCATTAATGATTTATTATATTGTGAAATAATTTATAACTATTTAAAAAATATGAAAAAGACATATAATTAAAAATTAGATATAATATTATTTTACAAGGATAATCATTCTTCTTTCATTCTTCAAGACTCCTGCAAGGACAATTGTTTCTAATGATTTTTTAGGATGTGGTGATAGTTTTTTTTTTGGTTTATTGGATTAGCTAGGATAAAGTGTGCATAGATAAAGAAGCATGAGAGATAGGGATTCAAAGATGAGTAGATTTTAACTTAGCTTTAGCATGAAAATTGGGGTGGAGGTTACAATGGATTAGGATGGTTTGTGGTATAAGTTGTTAGTTTTTAAATATGGCTTAGTTGGAAATAGATGTGTCTATAGTTATTGAATGGGTGTGTTTGGGTATGGGTAGGTGATTAGAGAGGCGGTGAAAGTATAGTTGAGAAAACTCAATCTTAAAGTTAACTGAATCAATTTTGATGAGCAAGGATCAACTTTTCTGATTGATCATGTCTCTTGTTTTTCGCCATTTACTCAGGTGAAACAGTTACTCCTTGGTTGCAAGATGATTCTACATTACACTGAAAATTTAAAAGAAGAAAACAAGACAATTGAAGTTGAGAGAGAAGAGAAATTCATGAGGATGAAGAAGAAGAATGCAATGTTGTTGTGCAAATTGTACTCTAAGTGTTTGATAATGTGTGTTGATCATAACTATGATATCATAAACTGCACAAGGCTATTACAAAGTCGTATCTTTCACTTAGTTACAAATGAAATAAAGATCCTCTTTATTCATATATGAGATTACTTGCACTATGAGTAATCACAAAATAACTAACTCAACTAAAAATAAGCTAAGTTAATTATTTCGACATTTGTCGACTCCTTCAACAGTTGCATGCTTCGACAACATGCTTCGATCCGCTATATGTGGCTTTCTGTCAAATATAGCAAATACAAACTTTGTTCGACATAAACACTTTTTGACACCCGTCAAATACAAAAGATATTATTTTGACTTCGACACAAAGAATGTCATATTTAACACACCGCTTAATTCATTGTGTATAATATATCTACATTCACCATTGTTCTTAATCTCTTGAACAATTTGACTTGCAGAGCCTTTGTCATTATATTTATAATCTGATTCTCTGATCTACAATGCTCCAGGCTCAACTTTCCATTTGCTACATGCTTCCTCAAGTAATAGAGCCTCATTTCAATGTGTTTGCTTCTTCTGTGTGCTATTGGATTCTTTGTCATGTTGATAGCAGACATGATGTCGATCTTCATGGTCATTGCTCCATAATTCTTCTTTGTAATTTCTTCTACTAGATTCACCATCCATGTTGCTTGGCATGCACATAGAGAAGATGTTATGTATTCTACCTCATATGATGATAAAGCTACCACTGGTTCCTTTCTGGAACTTCGTGCGGCTGGCGCACCACCTAACATGAACACATATCATGTTGTCGATTTTCTATCTTCGACATCACAATGTTAACTAGAGTCAGCGTAGCCCATAAGTTTGCATTCTTTTCCTTCGTCGACTGGATGAAACAAAGTACCATAGTCGATGGTTCATTTGAGATACCTTAGTATCCTCTTGGTTGTTGCAGGATGTGATACATTCGGCTTCTGCATGAATCTACTGACCATACCTACACAATAAGTTACATTTGGCCTTGTGTGACATAGGTATTAAAGTGATCAAATGAGTCTTTTGTAATGTATTTGGTCGATATCATCTTTAGTCGAATCTTTTATCAGTTGCAATCTGGGCTCAGTTGGATTCGATGTTGGGTTGCAATTTTGCATCTCAAATCTCTTGAGTATTTCGCATGCATATCTTATTTGGTGCATCATAAAGCCTTTACTACTCTTATAGAATTTGATACCAATGAAGTATAAGAGATTTCCCAAGTCTGAGATTTCAAACTCCTTACTTAAGTCATGTTTGAAGTCTTCAATCTCCTTATTGCAATTGCTTGTTATCAACAGGTCATCGATATAGAGACATAGTACAAGCAAATCACTCTTACTTCTCCTGACATACACACAATGCTATGTTGAACACTTATGAAACTCTTTCTCTCTTATAAAGCCATCTATTTTTTGTTCCAAACTCTTAGAGCTTGTTTCGGTCCGTACAGGGCTTTATGCAACCTGCATACTTTCCTTTATTTGTCCTGTTTCACAAACTTAACTGGTGGTCTCACATACACCTCTTCGTCTTGAGAGTTATTTGGGAATTCAAATTTCACATTCATCTGACATATCGACCAGTTATGCATATTGACTAGACCAATAACCAACCTTATTATTTCAATTCTAGCTACGGGTGCAAAGCCTTCATCATAGTCGATTCCTTTTTTTTGAAGAAACCTTTTTGCTATAAGTCTTGCATTCTGTCGAATTACTTCACCTTTTGGATTTAGCATAACTTTATATACCCATTTCACATCAATTTCCTTCTTCCCTTTTGGAGATTTGACTAGTGACCAGGTATCATTGTCTTCTATGGGTTTTATCGCATCCACCATAACTTTCATCCACCTTGAGTCTTTTAATGATTCAGCTGTATTGACTGGCTTAGTATCTGCATATAAGGCATAATATACTAACTCACATTCAACATCGACCACATCATCTGATGTGATTACACATTCCTGCAGTCCTGCAGGCATGTTTCTGGTTCTATGAGATCTTCTTGTGCTAGCTTGACCTTCGTCAGCTTCTTGTCGAACTTCTTTAACATCTTGTAGAACATCTCTAACAACTTCACTAGTTGGTGAATCACACGACATTCTCATTGAATCCTTCTTGATGTTTTTAGTCCAACCCCACTTCTTAACCTCATATATGATCACATTCATGTTGATTATGACTTGCTTGTTCACTAGGGCGAACAAATTGTATCCATCAGTCGATTGATATCCCACTAGTATCATCTAACCCGACTTATCATCCAACTTTCTTCTCAACTAGACTAGCACATGTCTATGTGTTATAAATCCAGCAACCTTCAAGTGGCTTAAACTAGGCTTGACACCAGACTAACATTATTCTGGTGTGATACCTCCAAGCCTCTTTGTCAAACATTTATTCAATATATATGTTGTAGTCGACACAACCTCACTCGTAACTCTTTTAGAATATGCTTGTATTTTAACCTACTTCTCACATATTCATAATGGTTTTGTTCTTTCTTTCAACAATACCATTTTGTTGAAGAGTGTATGGTGGCACCACTACATGCACAATTACTTCTTTTATACATAGTGTGTCAAAATCTTTCGGCACATACTCCCCACCTCCATTTGTCCTCATAACATTAATCTTGTGATCACTCTGTCTTTCGGCCATTGCTTCAAACTTAGTGAAAACATTTTCTTCTTGATTAAGCAGGTCCACAACTTTCTATTGTAATCATAAATAAATGTAACAATGCACTTTTTACCTCCAAGTGAATCTTCCTGGAGAGGACCACACAAGTCTGAGTAGATTATCTCGAGAGTGAATTTCGACTTGTTTCTTGCATCCTTGCTGAAGCTATTATTGTGTTGCTTTACATGAACACATTCTTCACATACTTCTTCTTGAATATGGATTTTTGGTAGGCCTGAAACCATGTTTTTCATCTTCATATTACTAATGTCATTAAAATTCAAGTAACCAAGTTTGTAATGCCATAACCATTCATCTATACTAGTTGCAGTCACCAGGCACTTGTGCTCCAACATATCAAATTCAATATTAAAGGTTCTATTATGACACATAGGAGCCTTCAAGATTAGCTTGTTTCTCGAGTTGATCACTATCATCATTATATCTTTGATCAATACTTTGTAATCCTTTCAATTTGATGACGTATACTTAACTTATTGCTCTTCATGCCAGGTATGTACAACACATTGGAAATTATTGATATTTTACCATCCGTTCTCCTGATCAGAACATCACCAATACCTTTAGTATATGGGGTATTTTCGTTTGCAACTTTTACCTTGTTCTTTGACGAAGGACTGCTGTTGATAAACCAATATTTTCTTCCAATCATGTGTGATGAACTGCCTGAGTCGAGATACCATTGATCTTTGGATCTTTCTTCTTCTTCTTTTGTTGTGACCATTAGCATCACTTTATCTTTTGTAAGCTTTGAATCACTTTCCTGGTCTTTCTTTCCTTATCAACATTTACTTGCATATTGGTCATACTTTTAACAATTGTAGCATTGAATATGAATTTTATCAAGTTTTCTTTCATTGCCTCTTCCTTTACACGCACCACCACCTTTGTGATTGCCTTGGTTAGAATATTGTCTTTGACATGACGAACTACCTTCTTGATGGTTTCATCAAATAGTAGAATTGTTTTAACTTCCTATGCCTTTGTTACCATCCTATCTTCCTTTGTCCTTCTTAGTCGATTGGGCTTACGAAGCCACGTCAGTCTTCAACTTACTTACAGTTCTTTTAGCCATTCTTTGTTCATGAGATTCAAGCGTCTATTGAAGCTCTTACTTTGTCATAATTGAAAAATCCTTCAATTATTCTATGACTACTACCACATGATCGAACTTTGGAGCCAATAATCTCAAAATCTTTGACACTACAAATCTTGATGTCAACACTTCTCTTCACATATTGATTTGATTCACCAACTTTGTTAACCTGGTGAAGATATCATCCATACTTTCATTGTCTCCTATCTGAAGCAAATCATACATTATTTTTTTCTCAGTTTTTAATATTTAATAAACTAGTAGTTTTATGTGATTAATTACTATGCACTGTCATTGTAAAAAGATTTACATTGTCGATTCATCACCATCACCCGTTTGTATTATTTTATAGGTTTTCAAAATAAAAGTCAAACTTATTTTAATATCAAACGTCTAAGATTAACTAACGGTGTAAAATCATTTTACACTATCAGTGTATTTCAATTAAATCCTAGTTTTATTAATTAATAAAGGATTATTAGTTTAAATAAATTTTATATTAATAAAGTGTGTAAGATATTTATAATTTATTGGTTGAAATTTTGTTAATTTTATATATCTTTTATACATTATTATTAAATTACTTATTTTATTAGATTAAATTAAAACTAACAATAAAAAAATATTTGTTTAAAAAATCTGGGATGGAAGGAGCGATGTTTAAAATAGAAAAAAGATTAAATCAACGGTATTTAAATTCTAATCGATCTAAATAAAAACTGTATATTGATTTAAAAAAATTGAAAACCGCAAAAATTCTAATATTATTAGATTTGCTTGGATGTAGAAACAATTTTATTGATCCAAATCAAATCGAATTACATGTATTTATTTTTATATTTATTTATTTTTTATTAATAAGATATATTGTATTAATTTATTATTTAATGATATTTATTTTTTAATATTATTTATTATAATAATTTTATTTATTTATTTATATTATTTTATTTATTTAAACTATGATCGATCATTTTTACGTTGTCATTTTTAACATATAATATGATATATATTATCAAATATTCTTTATTATAATTATTATAATCTTCATAAAAATATATTTTATAATATTTATATCCAAAATCTAATCGAATCACAAATAATTTTATTTTTGATTGGATATAGTTGTATCTTAAAATCAATCTAAACCGTATCGTAAACTTCTTTAAATTAAATAAAAACCTCTAAATCGTGATTTGATTTAGACCTATTTATCATAATTGAACATAATAATAAATAAGTAAATTAATTAAATAAAACAAAAATACACTGTTCAACCAACCCCACAATTCAATAAATAAAGAACACCCCACAACCTTCCCACGTTCACCATTTTCGTGTGTGTTTTTTTTCTAGTAAGAAACAAAGCTCGCACGTTCAACATTTTCCACATCAATAAAAATCCACATTAACATCATTTTAGCTATATTATTGGAACTAAGCAATGTCCATTTATTACTATACGGCGTTCTTATCTTTCCTAGGCAAACACAAAAACTTCTTCGGTATGGGTATTACTTTAATTAATTGCTATATTCCTTCTTGGAATGTATTAAAAAATTATACTAGTATAAATGTGAAGAGAATAATATTTTTATTCAATTTTTTTTATCATATATTAAGAGTTTGTTTGTTAAGACTAAGAAAAAAGAGCTTTTAATATTTTTCTTTTTTGTTTTTCCAATTCACTTTAATAAAAAAAAGTTATGTTTGGTAGTTTTTAGTTTATACTAGCTTTTTATACTAGTTTATGGATTTTTCTTTAAAACTATTTAAAATATCTTTTGAGTTTATAGTTTATAAATTTTGAGCTTATAGTTTTAGTTTTGAATTTTTATTTCATTTATATCTTTATTATTTGCGTCAATTTAAAAGATAATTTTTAATATTTTTTTTAACAACATTCAAATTACACATATAATTTTAAGATAATATTGATAATTTTCAAGTTAGTGAAACATTAGAGGGGATTAAAAAGATCAACCAAAAAAATCATTTGTAATAGCATTGGAGTTTTATCGTAAAATATTAAACAATAAATTTATTTTTATTATTTATTTTAAATTAATATAATTGAATTCAAAATTATAATGTTATTATTTTGTATATTTCGTTAAATTTATATATAACTGTCATTATATTAATTTATGTATAAATATTTAATATATTTTAATGTTATCTTTAATTATATATATATATATATATATATATATATATATATATATATATATATATATATATATATATATATATATATATATATATATATATATATATATATATATATATATATATATATATATATATATATATATTAAAAACT
This sequence comes from Lathyrus oleraceus, assembly GCF_024323335.1. Lineage (NCBI taxonomy): Eukaryota > Viridiplantae > Streptophyta > Magnoliopsida > Fabales > Fabaceae > Lathyrus > Lathyrus oleraceus. The sequence continues at coordinate 370,858,381 of NC_066580.1, forward strand.
ACATGTGTTTAACAAAACATTTATTATAATTGAATAAAAATTAATTAAATAACATAATATAATAAGATAGTGAAATTATTAATTTCTTAATTAAGAATGTTATTTTATATTATTTTAATTAGTGTAATCATTAATTTATTAAATATTTAAATTAATTTATCAGTTATAAATTATTAGCTATCAATCATCGGCTATCAACTAATTTTACCAAACAGACTTAAGAGAATATTAAATTAAAAATTATACAAGTAGTATTAATAATAAATTATATTTGAAAAATAATCAATATTTTATTGATGATTAAATATATCTATATTTTACAATATCTTTTAAAAGGAGAAGAATAAGAGTATTGTATTTCTTTACGCTATAATTAGATTAATGGAATGAAATAATGAAATATAATATATTGTATGGGTTTCATTTAGCATTTGCATAATAAGTTAAAGCTTACAATGCATGACACTCTCATATTTATAGAGATTCATGCATACTGGAATAATGCACTGCTCATTTGGGAAATGTTCATGTCATCGTGCATCATCCTTTATACATGTGCATGATGATTCTAGTTTACACAATCATTTAATCATACAAGTATATGGTGTAATACATGGTATATTAAATGATGATTTCTCAATAAGTATATCGATAGCGTTGAAGTAATAAAATATTGAATCTAAAGGAATTGTTTTTTAACAAGACAAAAAATGTGTAATGCGTAGAAAATAGTAAATGGAGGGGTTTTCATATTTGAAAGCGAAAATAAGATAAAGTGTTCAGACATAATTACGAAAGCGAACAACTTGTGTATAAAATCCCTTATTTCTCTATTGTTGATCTTCGATGTCTTACATGAATAATCTTATCACTATAATCCCACAGTGAATTAACAAAAGCGCTATAATCAATCTCTTGCGATATAGCTCACTAATCACTACTCGAAGTTTCCTATTCCTAGTCTACTAGTGTAAGCAGGATTAGACAATGCAACATAGCGTTAATTCACTAGCCACTACTAGGAGTTTTCTATCCCTAGTCAACCAACGTAAGCATGACAATTGACATATGTCCAACACATAGACTAATGGTCAATATTCTCTATGTGCCCAAAATCAGATTAAAAGAGTATCTCACATAAAAAAATATTACGAACAAGAAGCAATTAAAGAGAATTATAGATCAAAGTATTCATGCAAAGTCAAATCAACATGTGTACCAACAATATTGAAATAGGTTCATCAAACACAACCTAACATAGAGAGATTTAACTACTCATAATTCAAAATACAATACTAAAAACAATTAAGAAGATTTGCATATGAAATTCCTTGAAGGATTGACCTTCAATGACTTCAAGTGCTCTCAAAATCACCTTTGATGTTGTAAAACTCGTACTTGTTATGCCCAATTTCGCAACCCTTGAAAAAGTAAAAAAAACCTTTAAAAAGCCTTCAAAATGGACCAAAACACGTTAGAAAATCCCAGAAAAAGGGGTCATCACGCGCGTGATAACCTGCATCGCGCACGTGATGCAACTGATACATCTATATCGTGCGCGATATGCTGAACGATGTTACACGTGATTATTCCAGTAGTTATATGCTTTATCTCCCATTTTCACCTGATTTTTCACTAAGTCTTATTTTTTTCATATTTAGTTATTTTCCCCTCATTCTTTGGTCTTTCTTCTTCATTTTTGCTTCTCTTTAACTTGTTTTAATCCATTTTTTTGACCGAATTCATGCACTGAAGGACCAACATCACAATCCCAAACTTGAATCGTTGCTTGTCCTCAAGTAACTCGCCTGCAACTGCACATTTCAACAGAAAACAAGTTGAATAATAACAATTGAACATCACCATATAATTTTTTCTTTACCTAACCATCGTTCTAGCTTCCAACTTCTATCCGAAAAATTCGAAAAACATCCTCAAACTTTGATGAGTACTCAACCTGTCTCTCATCTCACCTTGACTCATTTAATAGATAAGGTAATCTCCCAATCAACATATAAAACATGTTATGCTTAGCTTGATCATGTTCTAATATAATTCATCAATAAAATCGAAACACACACATTTTAGGGCTTTTTCTGTTGTATCTTGGCTTATTAATTGCTTTTTATTTCTCCTGCATTTTATTTGCGAAATAACTTATTTATTTTGGTCACATAATGTTTTAAATTTGGGGAACAATAAAAGTTACATTAAAAGAAAACCTTAAGCACTGCTTCAACCTCCTGAAGAATCCTAAAAGATCATCAGTAGTTTGAAAGTTCTTGCTTAACATATGGAAATGTCTTGATGACTTCCCGGTTAGATCATATATCTTTATGCTCCCCAGAAGGACCATGTGGAATCCCCAGCAGTGGTAGTAATACACAGTGTTCTCATAAATAACATTTTCTTTGGTATAATCAGTGATGAGTCGAAGTCTCCTCTATGCCAGAAACCCTACCTTGTGAATGACATCCATATGACCATAAGAAGTATCCATACATCATGAAAATAAAGCATACATCACATGCAACATGCATATCATGTTCCTCATTTGCAATTAATATCCCCAAAGAATATCAATAAATCCCAATTGATGAACCTATAAAAGTCAGTCTGTTATCCCAACATTCCATATGACCGTTCTCAAACGGGCAAATTTTCGGATACTTTGGTATTTAATCCTCTTCTACCTCGAATACCCGAAAAGCTCTCGCAATTCGCGCATTCGGGTTTAAGAAGATTAAATAGGGGCAACTGTTATACCCCAAAAAATTTCCTCCATTTTTCATCCTTTTCACTCAATTCATGACTTGGGAGTCATCTGTATACATTCATGCTTCATCATCTGCATTATTCATTCATTAATACTTGATAGTTGATCACTGTAGATTCAAAGCTCTTGGCTTGCAAAGCTAGGGTTTGTGTATGGATCAAACCTTAAAGGCATGACTTGGCTATTCACCTGATCATAGGGGAAATGAAACCCTAATTTGCCTTATCTTTGGTATGTGGATTCAAGAGAACTTCACCATGGTACTCCTCAAGGAATTCAAACCCTAATTTCTTGATGATATGGTTATGGGACCTTGTGGGTGTTCTTTAGGCTTTGTCTTGGCTATCACAACCCTAAGTTAGGTCTCATACATTGTAAATTTGCTTGTGAAGCACCTTGATTCATTCAAATGCATTGGTTGAGGAGTATGCCTCATTGAAACTCTAATCAGGGAGCCTTGGTTCTTGTGTGCCTTGTTGGATTGACTTGTTACATTGTGATTGTTTCAACCATAATTCATTGAAGTGTGGTTCTTTACCACCATTCATGATTCATTAGTCATCAAGCATGCTTTTATTCATGGAAATAATTCACAAAGTTTGATCATTGGGTTTACATGCCTATATGCTTGATGATTCATCTAATCCAAGGCCTTGTTCAAACTTCTATCCATGTCATGTGCATTCTCTTTGCTATTCAAGTCCATTGATCTCGGGTCTTTGATGCATTCAGAGTCTTTGGTCCATGCTTCATGGTTCATTGGCTCATGATCTTCTAGTCTATTGGTTGCACTATTGTTCTCATGGTTCATTATGCATCCTTAGTCCATTAACTTATGATTCAAGTTGCATTCATAATTTCATACATCATCATGCATTCATGGCCATTTGTTCAAGTATTCATGATTCATTTCAAGATTAATTCAAACATAAAAAAAATTATAAGGCATTGTTTTTTCTTTAAATCATTTCATTCAAATTTGTTCATTCAATTAAACAAATATCATTTACAAAGTTCCATATAAAATAAGTTTTCCAAGAAGATGAAGTCATTGGATTATGGAGTTGGTGACGGATCCATAAATTTTAATTAGTGGGGACAAATTTCTTACTATAGTTTTATATAATTAAAAAATTTGTTTAACAATGATATATTATTATCATTATTTTTTCTGTCTTTAAGATTTTTTCCTATATTGATAAAAATAATAGAAGTTGCAAATTTTATAAAACTATTTATAAGAAAAATTATTTGATGGAATAAATAAATAAAAATGAGAAATAAATTTACATAAGAAAATTTTAAGATTACTACAATAAAACTTTGTTATTACCATTATAAATAATATTAATATATATTGAACAAAAGAATTAAAGATTGCAAAATATTATATTTAATTTAATATGGGGGACAATAATTAATATTTAATAGTATATATATAAAGGTATTAAATATTTACTAAACAAATAATTAAATAAGTGGAGGCAAGTGCCCCTAATGGCATACACTTAGATCCTATGGAGTGGTTCTGAGGCAAAGTGATATCACTGTTTGTGATCATGCTCGCGTCAGAAGGTTTAAACTATGTTGAATGTTGTAGTCAACAACTTAAAATGACCTTTGATTGAAGGTGAATCTTTTCAAGAGTTTGTTGGTTGGCGCCTTAATTAGTAGGGATGACAATTTGACCCATCCTCAATAGGCACCCCAAATTTACTTATAACGGGTAGGGTAAAAACTCGTAAAAATGGATACGTGCATAGACTCGGATAATTACCCACACAAAAAAGGGTATGGGTGCAAGTATGGACACATTGGCCGCCCCATACCCGCACACTGTATATTAGCGCCACAAGTGATCACGGGGACCATACCCGCACACTGAATAAAAGCATACAAATACATTAATCCAGAACCATTCAAGCAGGTTTGCAGATTCTCTCACTCTCTCTTCAATCCACAAATTCACATACTCTCCCATTCAAGCAGTTTTGCAAATTCTCTCTGTCATACCCCGAAATTTGCCCATTAATATTACAAGGCATTTCTTAGGCACTCCAACTTATTTTTCAAAGCATTGATCCCAAAAGAACAAAAGCCCAGCTCACAACAGACCCAATCCAGAAAAAGGCCCAAACTAGCTTGCTCGCTAGGCGAGCAACTCCTTCGCCTAGCGAAGCTTGTGATATATCAGAATTTTCGGGCTTCATTCTGAGCCCATTAGGTCACCACAATCACTGTAAATACTGACACTTCAGTCACGAAAAGGGAGAGACGAAGACAGACGAAGACGGACAGAAACCCTGGCATAGAAACCCTAGAGACTAACTCAGAGAATTCCGAGTGAAGAAACCCTGAAGGCCGCTCATCCGCACCGAAGTTACCTCCGCCCAACTCCATCCGATACCAAGAGTGGTCAGACCCTTCAACATCGCAGCTCAGTTGCAAACAGGTTTGCGCATCACTATTGTTTTATGCTTTTAATCGGTAATCTCTACATACCTAAGGCATCATGATTAAATTTTCGGATATGTAATTTGATTTCACGTGTGAATTTAAGTATGCCTGAATATCCTGAATGTTTGTCCATGCTATTCCTGTAATTAAATGCCATAAAGTGCAGGGTTCTGGAGATCATGCTGCTATCAAACTCAAAACCTGTAGCCGCTCGCTAGCACATCGCTAAGCGAGCCTGTAGCGAGCACTCGCTAAGCCTTCGCTAGGCGAAGCAGGAGCGAACGGGACAGTGGCTGTTTTGTTTCTTTTCTGTTCTGCCTTATGTTTATCTAGTCAAGATTTATTATAATTCTGCATTATTTGGCCTGACTTTATGACTGTTGTGTTTATTTTGTGGTGCAATTTTCAATTGTACTTTATCTCGATGTTCTAACCCGTGTGCTGAATTGTGTAAAGGCTTACATATTCCCGAGGAAACGGCCGGCTAGGTATTCCACTTTATGTGTGGGATACCCTTATGGAGATGGATTATGAATTACTTAATTTTAATGTGGAGATTCATCCTAATTGCCTAATTAATTTTAATGTGGAGATTCATCCTAATTACTTAATTAATTTTAATGTGGAGATTCATCCTAATTGATCATAATGCGGAAATTCATCTTAAATACTTAATTGCAAAATATTGTCGTTGAATATGTGATCTTGGACCTCTCTTTGTTGCCTTACGATATTACGGTCATGTCCCGCGAATGTGGGGGTACCCTTAGCCAAGACCCTTCGATTAAATCATCATGTCCCTCTAAAATAAATCATAGTCCCTCGGATGTTGCCTTCGAATATATGATTTTGTCCCTCGATGAACCTTCGGTATAGCCTACGGTTAAATGATGATGGTCCCTTCGAATGCTAAGGTATCCTCACAACTGTTGCCTTCAATGACCAATCGATGACCCTACGATGACCCTTTTATATCCAAAGGATAAAACTACTTACTTTTCAATAGTAAGGACAATTTTACCCTCATAAGGATAGGAAATGCCCATAAAGACCTTGGGTAGGTATAACTCTTAATTGCTTATCCACAACTTAAAATACTTTTTCACACCTCACACCTTTCAAAACTAAGCGAGATAACCACTTTGTATACATTAATTCAAGAATCATTACAAAGTTAAATTCTCCTTTTTAAAACATTTCCTACACATTTCTCAAACACTTTTTCAAAACAAGGAAAACATAAGTGATTAAGCAATTAAGAGCCCATGGATAACCATGGATACAAAGGGTGCTAACACCTTCCCTTTGTATAATGTACCTCCCGAACCCAAAATCTAAATTAAGGTCTTTCCTGTTCTTTTCCACCTTTCCTTATGGGATAAAAGAAAAGTCGGTGGCGACTCTTGCTAACCGCGACATTTGCTTTCTAAAGCAAAAACGCACCAAGTCAGTTCACCGTATGACAGAACTGGCGACTCTGCTGGGGACTATTAAAGAGTGGTTACCTTAAAAACAAGATCACTTATTCAAATTGTCTGATTTACTTTTAAGGGATTGCTTGGGTATTTTATGCTTGAGTGAAAGATCCTACACCCGGATCTAGTGTACCTTAGGTAAGTAGCAATAGATCATCGCGACTATCCGGCGTATACTGGAATGGTTAAAATGATGGCTACGGTTAATGTGACACTTTGGATGTGCTGATGTTCCTCATGTTTACTTGAGGAAAAATTTGGCTTCTGCGTGGTGTCATCAAAGCATTAACCAGACCTTTAGAACCCTAATTGACTCATCCTAGCCATTAGAAAGTAGTGAGATAACTGACTTCGGTTCCGACTGGGGTTGGTTGAGACTCGATACTACACTCTTTGAGATTGGACTTTAGGGAAGCTTCGGTCAACCACTTGGTGTTGCACTGAAGTGGACTTAAAGGAAGGTCGATGATTTGAGATCCTTCTAGAACCCGGTTACTATTCTAGGACAGGTTGAACCAACCAAACTTCAGTGGGGAGGGTGCTTACCTATGGAACTCATGCAAGCCTTAAAACTTAGGAATGATTGTTGTGTGACTTGCTTGTGCTTGTTATTTACTTAACGTCATAACATCATAACATCATAACATCATGGCATTATACTAACCATGTCAAGGACTTAGGGATTTAGCTTTGCTCCGTTAAACAGGTTATGGCTTCCAGGAAGACTATCCGGATCAATTTTGTAGCAATCTCTCCTCAACTCAGGGATTTAGTGTCAGAACTTCCCGATCATGCTCAGTTCATCAAGAAACATGGTTCTCTCCTCAATTTGGTTACCACCGGTTTCAAAGAAGATATGATGAGAGTTTTATTCCAGTTCTTCGACCCTAAACATCATTGCTTCACCTTCCCAGATTATCAGTTGGTACCCACATTAGAAGAATTCTCCAAGTTGCTTGGGATACCTATTCTTGATCAAACACCTTTCAGTGGTTTAGAAAAGATTCCGAAGTCTGAAGAAGTTGCCGCAGCTTTACACATGACAAAGTCCGACATTGAAACTAATTGGGTAACAAGAAGTGGAGTTAAGGGTTTACTTGCCAAATTTCTGATAAATAAGGCCCGAGAATTCCTAAAAGTTATGGATGTCCATGCTTTCAAGGATGTCCTAGCATTACTAATCTATGGTTTGGTGTTATTCCCTAATCCAGACCAATTCATAGACATGAATGCTATTAAGATATTTCTCACTCATAACCCTGTGCCTACCTTGCTTGGAGACATCTTGCATTCCCTTCACACTCGTACTATGAAAAGGCAAGGGACTCTCATGTGCTGTGTACCTTTGTTGTCTAGGTGGTTTATTTTGCACCTCCCTCAATCAGTCTTGAAGAATGATCAAAATTTGAAATGGTCTCAAAGGATAATGTCGCTCTCCCATTCAGACATCCGCTGGTGTCCTCATCTCAAAGAAAACGTTATCATCATTGACCGTTGTGGAGAATTCTCTAACGTACCACTCCTGGGGATAAGAGGGGGTATTACTTATAACCCAGCTTTAACCCTACGTCAGTTTGGTTATGCTCGAAGAGATGGTCCACATGAAATAATCCTTCAAAGCACTGTGTTTGACTATGACAACGACTCTCAAGGTCTCCGTCAAAGGTTTGTACGAGCTTGGGGCATGGTGAAAAGAAGTACTTTAGGACAGAAAAACTCCATTCCTATGGAACCTTATCTCAGATGGGTACGCACCAGAGCTCGTGAACTTGTCATGCCATATCTTGCGGTCGGACCATTGATCGTTGAACCAGAAGTTGAAGGAGGTACTCCTCAGATCATTCCTTATCCAGATATGTCTACCGATGTTGAAGAATTGAAGAGATCCTGGACCCAGTTGAGAGAGGAAAGGGATACTTTTGAAGCCCAGTTCTGTGCTGAAAGGAAGAAAGTGCTAGAACTTACCAACCAGCTTAATGAGGAACGAAGACTCAATGCATATCTTCACCCAAAAAGAAGCCGTCCCTGGGAGACTTGAGTTTTCATTGTATTTTTATTATTATTTTTTTGTAATGAACATTGATTAAGAATTTAGTAATAAAAGTTCCTCTCTTTTTGGTAGTTTACGCAAAGTTAAATTCCAAAAGTCCTTGAAAACATTTCATACATTGCATTGCATAACATAACATTGCATAACAGGTACTCTAAAGGATCATATTCTCACGGTCTTCCTCTTAAACAGAAACATGGCCCTCGAACAAACTGTCAAGGATCTCCAGGCTCAGAACGCTCAATTCCAGGAGATGATCTTGAGCTTATCCAAGGGGCAAGAGGAACTGAAGGCTCTCTTGCTCGAGCAGAAGAAAGACAAGAAAGCTGTGAGTTACATTAACACGGGAAGAAGGCTTAAAAGACAGGCCGCGGGAGTCAAGTTCGGAATTCCGAATGGTCTAGAAGAGGAGACGGAGAATGATTCAGAGGAGGAGAATGTTGATTTCTCCAACCCTGAGGATGACGATGAAGATTATGAAAATGAACAGTACTCTCCAAGAGATGATAAGTACAAGTTGTTGGAAGAACGTATGCTAGCTATGGAGGGTCAGAAGGCGCCCGGTCTGGATTTCAAAAGTTTGGGTCTGGTCTCCGATGTGACCATTCCTCGCTGTCATACCCCAAAATTTGCCCATTAATCTTGCAAAACATTTCTCGAAGTACTCCGACTTATTCTGCAAGGCACTAACCTTAAAGGGACAAAAGCCCAGCTCACAACAGGCCCAATCCAGAAAATGACCCAAACTAGCTTGCTCGCTAGGCGAGCAATTCCTTCGCCTAGCGAACGCTTCGTTATGACACTCGCCCCAGCGAAGCATCAGATCCAGTAAAAGCCCAAACTAGCTGGCTCGCTAGGCGAGCAACTCCTTCGCCTAGCGAAGCTTGCGAACATCAGAATTTTCGGGCTTCATTCTGAGCCCATTAGGTCACAACAAGAGCATTATAAATAGCCAAGCTTCAGTCACGAAAAAGGGGAAGAAAAACAGAGGAAGAAAAACAGAGGAAGACAGACGGAAACCCTGGCATAGAAACCCTGGGGATCAACTCAGAGTATTCCGAGTAAAGAAACCCTGAAGGCCGCTCATCCGCGCCGAAGCTACCGCCGCCCAACTCCATTCGATACCAAGCTCAGTTACAAACAGGTTTGCGTATCACTACTGTTTTATGCCTTTAATCGATAATCTTTACATATATAAGGCATCATGATTAAATTTTCGGATATGTAATATGATTTCATGTATGAATTTAAGTATGCCTGAATATCCTGAATGTTTGTCCATGCTATTCCTATAATTAAATGCCATGAAGGTCAGGGTTCCGGAGATCATGCTGCTGTCAAACTCAAAATTTGTCGCCGCTCGCTAGCACATCGCTAAGCGAGCCTGGAGCGAGCCCTCGCTAAGCCTTCGCTAGGCGAAGCAGGGGCGAACGGGACAGTGGCTGTTTTGTTTCTTTGCTGTTCCGCTTTATGTTTATCTGATCAATATTCATTATAATTCTGCATTATTTGGCCTGACTTAATGACTGTTGTGTTGTGGTGCAATTTCCAATTGTACTTTATCTCGATGCTCTAACCCGTGTGTTGAATGGTGTAAAGGCTTACATATTCCCGAGGAAACGGCCGGCCAGGTATTCCACCTCATGTGTGGGATACCCTTATGGAGATGGATTCTGAATTACTTGATTTTAATGTGGAGATGCATCCTAAATTACCTAGCTGATTTTAATGTATTGATTTCATCAATTTTAACGTGGACCTAATTACCTAATCAATTACGACTATATAATTAATTGTAAAACTTTGCCGTTAAACATGCGATCTCGGACCTCTCTTTGTTACCCTGCGATTACGGTATTACGGTCATGCCCCGCGAATATGGGGATACACTTAGCAAAGACCCTTCGGTTAAATCATCATAGTCCCTCGAGTGTTGCCTTTGTCCCTCGATGACCCTTCAGTATAGCCTACGATTAAATGATGATAGTCCCTTCGAATGCTAAGGTATCCTCACAACTGTTGCCTTCAATGACCAATCGATGACCCTACGATGACCCTCTTACATCCAAAGGATAAAACTACTTACTTCTCAATAGTAAGGACAATTTTACCCTCATAAGGATAGGAAATGCCCGGAAAGACCTCGGATAGGTATAACTCTTAATTGCTTATTCACAATTTAAAACTACTTTTCACACCTTACACCATTTCAAAACATCCTTTTTAGAAAATCACCACTTGGCATACATCCGTACTAGGATCATTACCGAGTTATATTTTTCTAAACAACTTTCAAAACTAAACGAGATAACCACTTTGTATACATTCATACAAGAATCATTACAAAGTTAAATTCTCCTTTTCCAAACATTTTCTACACATTTTTCAAACACTTGTTCAAACGAGAAAAACATAAATGATTGAGCAATTAAGAGCCCATGGATAACCATGGATACAAAGGGTGCTAACACCTTCCCTTTGTATAATGTACCTCCCGAACCTAAGAATCTAAATTAAGGTCTTTCCTGTTCTTTTCCACCTTTCCTTATGGGATAAAAGAAAAGTCGGTGGCGACTCTTGCTAACCGCGACATTGCGATTAAAAACACATTAAAGTCAGTTCACTGTATGACAGAACTGGCGACTCTGCTGGGGAAATTAAAGAGAGGTCACCTTAAAAAAAATCATTTATGTTTTTAAATTGTTCCTTCTTTTAAGGGTATTTTCGAGCGAAAGATCATGCACCCGGATCTAGTGTACCTTAGGTAAGTAGCAATAGATCATCGCGACTATCCGGCGTATACTGGAATGGTTAAAATGATGGCTACGGTTAATGTGACACCTTGGATGTCTTGATGTTCCTCATGTTTACTTGAGGAAAAATTTGGAGTCTGCGTGGTGTCATCAAAGCATTAACCAGACCTTTAGAACCCTAATTGACTCATCCTAACCATTAGAAAGTAGTGAGATAACTGGCTTCGGTTCCGATTGAGGTTGGTTGAGACTCGATACTACACTCTTTGAGATTGGACTTTAAGGAAATTTTGGTCAACCACTTGGTGTTGCACTGAAGTGGACTTAAGGAAAGGTCGATGATTTGAGATTCTTCTAGAACCCGGTTACTATTCTAGGACAGGTTGAACCAACCAAACTTCAGTGGGGAGGGTACTTACCTATGGAACTCATGCAAGCCTTAAAATTTAGGGATGATTGTTGTGTGACTTATTTGTGCTTGTTATTTATTCAACATCACAACATCATAACATCATAACATCATAACATCATGACATCACAACATCATGGCATTATACTAACCATTTCAAGGACTTTTAACATTCAAAACATTTCATACATTGCATAGCATAACATAACATCGCATAACAGGTACTCTAAAGGGATCAATGTTCTCACGGTTTTCCTCCAAACAGAAAAATGGCTCTCGAACAAACTGTCAAAGACCTCCAGGCTCAGAATGCTCAATTCCAGGAGATGATGCTGAGCTTATCCAAGGGGCAGGAAGAACTGAAGGCTCTCTTGCTCGAGAAGAAGAAAGACCAGAAACCTGTGGGTTACATTAACCCGGGAAGAAGGCTTAAAAGACAGGCCGCGAGAGTCAAGTTTGGAATTCCGAATGGTCCAGAAGAGGAGACGAAGAATGATTCAGAGGAGGAGAATGTTGATTCCACCAACCCTGAGGATGACGATGAAGATTATGAAAATGAACAGTACTCTCCAAGAGATGATAAGTACAAGTTGCTGGAAGAACGTATGCTAGCCATGGAGGATCAGAAGGCGCCCGGTCTGGATTTCAAAAGTTTGGGTTTGGTCTCCGATGTGACCATTCCTCGCAAATTCAAAATCCCCACTTTCACTAAGTACGATGGTGCGTCCTGTCCTCAGATGCATCTGAGGGCTTATGTGAGAAAGATTCAGCCGCATACCACTGATAGGAAGCTATGGATCCATTTCTTCCAAGAGAGTCTGTCTGGCACTCAGTTGGAATGGTATTATCAGCTCGAAAGTTCTAACATCCGCACCTGGACTGATCTAGCAACAGCTTTCTACAAGCAGTACCAGTATAATTCTTAGTTAGCGCCTACTCGGCTACAGTTGCAGAGTATGACTATGGGATCTAAAGAAAGCTTCAAAGAGTACGCTCAAAAATGGAGAGATTTGGCTGGCAGAGTCAAACCCCCTATGACTGATCGAGAATTAGTAGACATGTTCATGGGTACACTGACTGGCCCATTCTACAGCCATCTACTGGGAAGTTCTTCATCGGGTTTCACTGAACTTATATTGACAGGTGAACGGGTGGAGAGCGGCATTTGAAGTGGAAAGATACAGGCGGCTACCTCTGCAAGCACCAAAAGGTCCTATCAGGGGAGGAATGAATCAAATGTTGTGTACGGTCAAAAGGGTCGTAACAAGAAAAATCGTGACCATACCATTGGAGCGGTTACGATTGCAGCACCGCCATCTCAAAACTTCCAGCACCGACAAGACAGGCCGAGAAGGCAGTTTACTAAGATCAATATGACTTTAGCACAGGCACTGCAGGGGATGCTAAAGGCAAATTTGATTACCCTCAAAGATCCTCCTACGAATCCCAACACTACTTCTCCTCGTTATAATCCCAATGCCAGGTGTGCGTATCACTCTGATAGCCCCCGGCATGATACAAACGATTGTTGGTCGTTGAAGAATAAAATTCAGGATATGATCGACGCTGGGGAAATTGAATTTGAGCCTCCGGAGACTCCTAATGTCATCACAGCACCTATGCCTAATCATGACAAGGCTGTTAATGCTGTGGATGACTACTCTCACATTTCTAATGTGGCTGACTTAGCATCTCCTCTCCTGGCCATCAAGAAGAAGTTGTTGCAAGCTGGTTTATTTCCAGGTTGTGCTGAAAATTGCGATCTCTACATACTCCGACCCAATGATTGCCTGAAATTGAGGAATGGTATTCAACGGCTGATAGAGGATCGCACAATCCTCTTTGAAAGGATTCCTAAGGTGGGAAACACTGTTGAAGAAATATCTGTGATTGCAAGGTCCAAAGTTCCGGTGAAGATTACTGCTCCCAGAGTACCTGTGAAGATTACTGCTGAGCCCAAGGTAGCTCCTCTAATCATTACTGCACCTGGCCCGGTACCATATTCCTCAAGCAAAGCCATTCCGTGGAATTATGGAGGTGATATTTACATCCATGGCGTAAAGCAAGTTGGTAATTCTGTTAATCCTAATGACATTGTTGGGACTAGTAAAGTTACTCGAAGCGGAAAGATCTTCTCTCCAGAAATCTCACCTCCCGCCCCTGAAACTCGAGGAAAGGAACCAGTCCACCCTTCTCAGTCAGAGACACCGGTCGAGGTTACTACTGAAGATGTTGCCAAACAAGAAATGGAAGAAGTGCTGAAAATCATCCGAAAGAGTGATTTTGATGTGGTAGAACAGTTGGGGCATACCCCGTCTAAGATCTCAATGTTATCCTTGTTGTTATCTTCTGAATCTCATGCCAATGCATTGATAAAGTTCTTGAAGACTGCTCACGTACCTCAAGAGACCTCCGTTAACCAGTTCGAAAACTATGTTGCTAACCTGACTGTTGACGATGGCTTGGGTTTTTCCAATGCTGACCTGACACCAGCAGGGAAGAATCACAATAAAGCTCTGCATATTTCCATTGAGTGTAAGGGGATCACCTTGTCTCATGTGTTGATCGATAATGGCTCTTCTTTGAATGTGCTACCGAAAGCCGTGCTCGATAAACTTGACTGCAAGAGCATTGAACTGAAGCCTAGTGACATTGTGGTGCGTGCTTATGATGGTGCGAAGAGTGTTGTCCAGGGTGAAGTGGTTCTCCCTATCAAGATAGGACCTCAAGTCTTCAACACTATCTTTCATGTAATGAACATTCGTCCCGCCTATTCCTGCTTGCTGGGACGCCCTTGGATTCATGGGGCAAGTGATGTAGCTTCGTCTCTCCATCAAAAGCTGAGATATCCAATAGAGGGTAAGATCGTCACTGTGTGTGGGGAAGAAGAGTGCATTGTCAGTAGTGTGCATACCTTCAGATACATCGAGATGGATGGTGAATTCTTTGAGACTCCGTCTCAGTCATTTGAAGTAGTTCCTCCGGCTAATCCTGTCCTTAAGCCAACTTCCTGTGCGCCCAAGGTTATTCATGCTCCTCCTACCATGATTTCTCTGAAAGATGCTCAAGCTGTGGTTGAAGATGGTGGTCGTACTGGCTGGGGTCGACTGATCGAGTTACCGTACAAGTCTGATAAATTTGGCCTGGGATTTAGCTCTGAAAAGATAGTCAAAGATCAGATTAATGCTGTAGAAGATGCTGGCAGCAATTGCGACCTGGATAGCTGGATTTACCCAACAATTGGTGACGGACCCAATAATTGGATGGCTGAAGACACTATCCCGATTTCCTTCAGTCAGGAATCCATACCCACTATGGATCCTGTTGATAATAGTTCTACTACTGTTCATTATGACTTTGAAAATCCGATCTACCAAGCCGAGGATGGCAGTGACGAAGATTGTGAAGTCCCCGGAGAACTCGCCAGACTGTTACTGCAAGGAGAAAGGACTATACAGCCGCATGAAGAGTCAGTCGAAATTGTGAATCTGGGTGCTGAAGTAGACAGAAAAGAAGTCAAAATAGGAGCAGGTTTGGAAAACGGTGTCAGAGAAAGATTGATCCAGATGTTACATGACTACGTAGAGATTTTCGCTTGGTCTTATGAAGACATGCCAGGATTGGATACTGACATAGTAGTGCATCGTCTGCCAATGAAGGAAGACTGTCGTCCTGTCAAGCAAAAGGTTCGCAGCATGCGTCCTGAAATGTCTGAGAAAATCAAAGCCGAGGTTATGAAACAATTCAATGCCGGTTTTCTAGACGTTACTTCTTATCCTCAATGGGTTGCTAATGTGGTACCAGTGCCGAAGAAGGATGGTAAGGTGCGAATGTGTGTATATTACAGAGATTTGAATAAAGCGAGTCCCAAAGATGACTTTCCACTCCCGCACATCGATGTCCTGGTAGATAACACCACTCAACACAAAGTGTTCTCCTTCATGGATGGATTCTCGGGGTATAACCAGATTAAAATGGCACCTGAGGACATGGAGAAAACTACGTTTGTGACGCAATGGGGCACTTTCTGTTATAGAGTAATGCCATTCGGTTTGAAGAATGCAGGAGCAACGTACCAGCGTGCTATGGTAGTCTTGTTCCATGATATGATTCATCATGAAATAGAAGTATATGTGGATGACATGATAGCCAAATCTCATACTGAAGGAGAACATCTCGATCATTTACACAAATTGTTTGAGAGGTTGAAGAAATACAAGCTGAGATTAAATCCGAACAAATGCACCTTTGGAGTAAGATCCGGTAAACTCTTGGGATTTATTGTCAGTGATAAAGGAATTGAGGTTGACCCGGCAAAGGTGAGAGCTATTCAAGAAATGCCAGTTCCTCGTACGGATAAAGAAGTCAGAGGTTTCTTGGGACGGTTGAATTACATTGCCCGATTTATTTCCCATTTGACCGCCACCTGCAAACCCATCTTCAAGCTATTGAGGAAAAATCAAGAGATGATATGGAATGATGAATGTCAAGAGGCTTTTGATAAAATCAAGAAGTATCTCCAGGAACCTCCAATTCTGATACCGCCCGTTGAAGGAAGACCTCTAATCATGTATTTGACCGTGTTAGAAAATTCAATGGGGTGTGTATTGGGGCAACATGACGAGTCTGGCCGAAAAGAGCATGCCATATACTACCTTAGCAAAAAGTTTACCGACTGTGAAACAAGATACTCACTGCTCGAGAAAACTTGTTGTGCTTTGGCTTGGGTTGCTCGCCGACTAAGGCAGTATATGTTGAATCATACCACTTTATTGATTTCTAAGATGGATCCCATCAAATACATATTTGAGAAACCTGCCCTCTCCGGAAGAATAGCGAGATGGCAGATGATTTTAACAGAGTATGATATCCAGTATACTACCCAGAAAGCAATCAAAGGAAGCGTGCTAGCTGATCATTTGGCTCATCAAGCGGTGGACGATTACCAATCTATGAATTTTGAGTTCCCAGATGAGGATGTCATGCTTGTTACTGATTATGAAAAACCTGGACCGGATGAAGGACCTGAACTGGGATCCCGATGGACTATGGTTTTTGATGGATCTTCTAATGCATTGGGCAATGGCGTTGGTGTGGTAATCATTTCTCCCGGGGGTTACCATACACCTTTCACTGCTAGACTATGTTTTCATTGTACCAATAATATGGCTGAGTATGAAGCATGTATTTTGGGACTCAAGGCTGCTATAGACCTGCGAATCAAGTTTTTGAGCGTGTACGGGGACTCAGCATTGGTAATCAGTCAGATCAAAGGAGAATGGGACACTAAACATCTGAATCTCGTCCCTTATCGAGAGCGGGTGATGACATTAATCCCATACTTTGAAGAGATTACATTCGAACATATTCCACGAGAAGAGAACCAATTGGCAGACGCATTGGCTACCATGTCATCTATGTTCAGAGTCAGATGGGACAATGAAGCTCCCAGGATCGCTATTGAACGATTAGATGAACCAGCATACTGTTATGAACTTAACACTGAGGGAGTACGGGAGAAACCTTGGTTCCACGAAGTAAAAAGATATTTAGAAGCTCAGGAATACCCTGAAGGGGCATCCATCAATGACAAAAAATTCCTGAGGAAGTTCTCCGCTAAATTCTTTCTGAGTAATGGAGTATTATACAAACGTAATCATGATTCGACTCTGCTTCGCTGTGTGGATAAAAAGGAAGCAGAAAAGATTATGGAAGACATACATGACGGTATTTTCGGGACCCATTCTAGTGGACATACAATGGCCAAGAAGATTCTGAGATCAGGGTATTATTGGTCTACCATGGAAGCTGACTGCCACCATCACTCCAGAACCTGCCACAAGTGTCAGATCTATGCGGATAAAGTACATGTGCCTCCTGCTCCATTGAACGTGTTGACAGCACCTTGGCCCTTTGCAATGTGGGGCATCGATATGATTGGAGAGATTAAACCTACTGCTTCCAATGGACATCGTTTCATCCTCGTCGCTATTGATTACTTTACAAAGTGGGTAGAGGCGGCCTCATTTGCTTCTGTCACCAGGAATGCGGTGGCACGGTTCATCAAGAATAGTCTCATTTGTCGGTATGGCATCCCTGAAAGAATTATCACTGACAATGGTACTAACTTGAACAACAGGATGATTACTGAACTCTGCACGCAGTTCAAAATAAAACACCATAACTCTTCTCCGTACCGGCCAAAGATGAATGGCGCTGTGGAGGCTGCTAATAAAAATATCAAGAAGATCATACAAAAGATGACAGTAACGTATAAAGACTGGCACGAGATGTTACCATTCGTTCTCCATGGTTATCGCACTTCAGTGCGCACTTCGACAGGGGCAACTCCGTTCTCTTTAGTCTATGGAATGGAAGCCGTTTTACCAGTGGAAGTTCAGATTCCCTCTCTAAGAATCATGAAAGAGGCGGGCTTAGATAAGGATGAATGGATTCAGACTCGGCTTGATCAGATAAATTTGATTGATGAGAAGAGACTTGCGGCTGTTTGTCATGGGCAGATATATCAGAAACGCATGACCCAGGCATTTAACAAGAGAGTCAAGAGACAGGTGTACCGACTTGGCGACTTGGTGATCAAGCGTATCATTCTACCACAAGGTGATCCCAGAGGCAAATGGACTCCCACATACGAAGGACCATTTGTAGTTAAGAAGGTATTCTCTGGTGGAGCCATGATACTTGCTACGATGGATGGCGAGGATTTCCCGCATCCCGTGAACGCAGACATAGTCAAAAAATACTACGCATAAAAAAGACCCGCCAGGTCGACGTACCTAGGCAAAAGTAAGGGCATCCCGGCGAACCAAAAGGGTTCGGGCAAAAATTAGGGATAAACATATAAAAATGTACACCCGGCAAGTCGAAAACCTGAAAAGGCGGCTTGGGCAAAAATGGGTATCCTGGTGGACTGAAAACATGAAAAGGCGGTCCAGGCAAAAATTAGGGATTAAAGCGTAAGACTATGTCCCGTTCTCGGCCAGCTTCAACCAAGTTCAAAGGACTGAACAAGCTAATCACTTCCATCCGACAACAAGGGATGAGATGCTTGAAGACATAATGACAGTAGTGGAATTAAAATCAATAGGACTTTTTCTGCATAGCTTTCTCTTTGTTTTCCTGACAATTTCCTCTTACTAGGATTTTTGTCTCCTTGTACACAAATTGCCTGTTTATAGGCCCTCTTTCAAATCAATATAATTTTGTTTCCAAAAAGATGATTTCGTTTTTACTTTTCTGTTTTGTTTGCGTAAACGTCCATTGATTTAATTTGAATTGATTTATGCATTTGAATATGATCAATGTTTACAAACAATTGCATGCATAAAATAGAAATAGCAATCACTACGAGACTTCAGGATCGAGGAAAAGGTCTAACCATGCTTTCCAATGAATCCGTTGCTAATTCTTTTCCCCAGCAAAGCCAGTTATTCCCCAAAAGCAATTGGCATTACTAGACAAATTGGTCATCTCTTCCACCCCCAGCCAGGCTTCTGTTAAATATTTCTACCCTCAGACAGAATCAAGTATCCCCAGCTAAGAAGAGATCACCGATACCAGTATCTCCAACCAGAAGACTGAGATTTATTTCCCCAGTAGAGTCCTCGGGAAGAACTTTTCAGATGCATAATTCATTCATTACATCATTTCACAGCATACGCATGCATACATTGTTTGCATTTATTGTCAAAAGCATAAAACATCTCATGCATCATGACATGGCATGAGGCTAACTTTATTTTTCAGGTTAATTATCCTCCTAAGGATGGTATCTTTAAGCCCATCCCGGCCATTTATAATACGATCAGATACAGTCTAACGTACGGTTCATTCTGATTCAGCTCAACATATGACTCCTTCCTCTCAGATACGATCTAACGGACGATCCATTCTGACCTTCAACTACTCCAATACGGTCTAATTTACGACCCAGTTAGACCTTCAAGTCCTCAGATACTACCTAGCGTACGGTACATTTCTGAAGTGTAGTCTAGCGTACGACTACCCCTTTCATCATCAGATTCAGCCTAACGGACGGCTCTTTCCGCTACTCAGATATGATCTAGCATACGATCCATTCTGACCCCTATATCTCAGATACAGCCTAATGGACGACTCAGTCCGCTACTCAGATACGATCTACCGTACGATCTGTTCTGATCTTTACCTCTCCAGATGCAGCCTAACGGACGGTTCATTCTGCAATTCAGATACGATCTAGCGTATAATCCATTATGATCCCTTATCCCCAGTAGCGTATAACACACTCCGACTCCCCGGCGAAGTCGACAGCATAATGGAGGACTCACTATACGGTCTAACGTACGACCCGGTAAGACACCCATGTCTTCAGATATCGCCTAACGTACGACACAATCTGAAGCTCTCATCATCAAACTTCCTGGAGGGCATCTTTGAGCCCCTCTCCGTCAAGACTAATTGACAAGTGCAAATTTTTGGGGCATTCTAGTGTTCAATAATCTTCCACCTCCAGACCACGAACGACATACTCGCCGTTCTAACTCTCTCGGTTCAAGAATATTGAACAGGGGCAGCTGTCATACCCCAAAATTTGCCCATTAATCTTGCAAAACATTTCTCGAAGTACTCCGACTTATTCTGCAAGGCACTAACCTTAAAGGGACAAAAGCCCAGCTCACAACAGGCCCAATCCAGAAAATGGCCCAAACTAGCTTGCTCGCTAGGCGAGCAATTCCTTCGCCTAGCGAACGCTTCGTTATGACACTCGCCCCAGCGAAGCATCAGATCCAGTAAAAGCCCAAACTAGCTGGCTCGCTAGGCGAGCAACTCCTTCGCCTAGCGAAGCTTGCGAACATCAGAATTTTCGGGCTTCATTCTGAGCCCATTAGGTCACAACAAGAGCATTATAAATAGCCAAGCTTCAGTCACGAAAAAGGGAAAGAAAAACAGAGGAAGAAAAACAGAGGAAGACGGACGGAAACCCTGGCATAGAAACCCTGGGGATCAACTCAGAGTATTCCGAGTAAAGAAACCCTGAAGGCCGCTCATCCGCGCCGAAGCTACCGCCGCCCAACTCCATTCGATACCAAGCTCAGTTACAAACAGGTTTGCGTATCACTACTGTTTTATGCCTTTAATCGATAATCTTTACATATATAAGGCATCATGATTAAATTTTCGGATATGTAATATGATTTCATGTATGAATTTAAGTATGCCTGAATATCCTGAATGTTTGTCCATGCTATTCCTATAATTAAATGCCATGAAGGTCAGGGTTCCGGAGATCATGCTGCTGTCAAACTCAAAATCTGTCGCCGCTCGCTAGCACATCGCTAAGCGAGCCTGGAGCGAGCCCTCGCTAAGCCTTCGCTAGGCGAAGCAGGGGCGAACGGGACAGTGGCTGTTTTGTTTCTTTGCTGTTCCGCCTTATGTTTATCTGATCAATATTCATTATAATTCTGCATTATTTGGCCTGACTTAATGACTGTTGTGTTGTGGTGCAATTTCCAATTGTACTTTATCTCGATGCTCTAACCCGTGTGTTGAATGGTGTAAAGGCTTACATATTCCCGAGGAAACGGCCGGCCAGGTATTCCACCTCATGTGTGGGATACCCTTATGGAGATGGATTCTGAATTACTTGATTTTAATGTGGAGATGCATCCTAAATTACCTAGCTGATTTTAATGTATTGATTTCATCAATTTTAACGTGGACCTAATTACCTAATCAATTACGACTATATAATTAATTGTAAAACTTTGCCGTTAAACATGCGATCTCGGACCTCTCTTTGTTACCCTGCGATTACGGTATTACGGTCATGCCCCGCGAATATGGGGATACACTTAGCAAAGACCCTTCGGTTAAATCATCATAGTCCCTCGAATGTTGCCTTTGTCCCTCGATGACCCTTCAGTATAGCCTACGATTAAATGATGATAGTCCATTCGAATGCTAAGGTATCCTCACAACTGTTGCCTTCAATGACCAATCGATGACCCTACGATGACCCTCTTACATCCAAAGGATAAAACTACTTACTTCTCAATAGTAAGGACAGTTTTACCCTCATAAGGATAGGAAATGCCCGGAAAGACCTCGGATAGGTATAACTCTTAATTGCTTATTCACAATTTAAAACTACTTTTCACACCTTACACCATTTCAAAACATCCTTTTTAGAAAATCACCACTTGGCATACATCCGTACTAGGATCATTACCGAGTTATATTTTTCTAAACAACTTTCAAAACTAAACGAGATAACCACTTTGTATACATTCATACAAGAATCATTACAAAGTTAAATTCTCCTTTTCAAAACATTTTCTACACATTTTTCAAACACTTGTTCAAACGAGAAAAACATAAATGATTGAGCAATTAAGAGCCTATGGATAACCATGGATACAAAGGGTGCTAACACCTTCCCTTTGTATAATGTACCTCCCGAACCTAAGAATCTAAATTAAGGTCTTTCCTGTTCTTTTCCACCTTTCCTTATGGGATAAAAGAAAAGTCGGTGGCGACTCTTGCTAACCGCGACATTGCGATTAAAAACACATTAAAGTCAGTTCACCGTATGACACTCGCAAATTCAAGATCCCCACTTTCACTAAGTACGATGGTGCGTCTTGTCCTCAGATGCATCTGAGAGCTTATGTGAGAAAGATTCAGCCGCATACCACTGATAGGAAGCTATGGATCCATTTCTTCCAAGAGAGTCTGGCTGGCACACAGTTGGAATGGTATTATCAGCTCGAGAGCTCTGACATCCGCACCTGGACTGATTTAGCAACAGCTTTCTATAAACAGTACCAGTATAACTCTGAACTAGCGCCTACTCGGCTACAGTTGCAGAATATGACTATGGGATCCAAAGAAAGCTTCAAAGAATATGCTCATAAATGGAGAGATTTGGCTGGCAGAGTCAAACCCCCTATGACTGACAGAGAATTAGTGGACATGTTCATGGGCACACTGACTGGCCCATTCTACAGCCATCTACTGGGAAGTTCTTCATCAGGTTTCACTGAACTTATATTGACAGGTGAACGTGTTGAAAACGGCATTCGAAGTGGAAAGATACAGGCGACTACCTCTGCAAGCACCAAAAGGTCCTATCAGGGGAGGAATGAATCAAATGCTGTGTACGGTCAAAAGGGTTGTAACAAGAAGAATCGTGACCATACCATTGGAGCGGTTACGATTGCAGCACTGCCATCTCAAAACTTCCAGCCCAAACAAGACAAGCCAAGAAGGCAGTTTACCAGGATCAATATGACCTTGGCACAGGCACTGCAGGGAATGCTAAAGGCAAATTTGATCACCCTCAGAGATCCTCCTACGAAACCCAACACTACTTCTTCTCGTTATAATCCCAATGCCAGGTGTGCATATCACTCCGATAGCCCCGGGCATGATACAAACGATTGCTGGTCATTGAAGAATAAGGTTCAGGATATGATCGAAGCTGGAGAAATTGAATTTGAGCCTCCGGAGACTCCTAACGTCATCACTGCACCTATGCCTAATCATGACAAAACTGTTAATGCTGTGGATGACTATTCTCACATTTCTAATGTAGCTGACTTAGCATCTCCTCTCCTGATCATCAAGAAGAATTTAGTACAAGCTAGTTTATTTCCAGGTTGTGCTGAAAATTGCGATCTCTGCATACTCCGACCCAATGATTGCTTGAAGTTGAGGAAGGGTATTCAACGGCTGATGGATGATCGTACAATTCTCTTCGAAAAGATTCCCAAGGCAGAGAACCCTATTGAAGAGATATTTGTGATTGCTAGGTCCAAAGTTCCAGTGAAGATTACCGCTCCTAGAGTACCTGTGAAGATTACTGCTGAACCCAAGGTAGCTCCCCTGATCATTACCGCTCCTGGTCCAGTACCATATTCCTCAAGCAAAGCCATTCCATGGAATTATGGAGGTGAAGTTTACATCCATGGCGTAAAGCAAGTTGGTAATTCTGCTAATCCTAATGACATTGTTGGGACTAGTAAAGTTACTCGAAGCGGAAGGATCTTTTCTCCAGAGATCTCACCTCCAGTCCCCGAAAATCGAGGAAAGGAACCAGTCAACCCTTCTCAGTCAGAGACACCGGTCGAAGTTACTACTGAAGATGTTGCCAAACAAGAAATGGAAGAAGTGCTGAAAATCATCCGCAAGAGTGATTTTGATGTGGTAGAACAGTTGGGGCACACCCCGTCTAAGATCTCGATGTTATCCTTGTTGTTATCTCCTGAATCTCATCCCAATGCCTTGATAAAATTCTTGAAGACTGCTCATGTACCCCAGGAGACATCCGTCGATCAGTTTGAAAACTATGTTGCCAACCTGACTGTTGACAATGGCCTAGGCTTTTCTGATACTGACCTGACACCAGCCGGAAAGAATCACAATAAAGCTCTGCATATCTCCGTTGAGTGTAAGGGGATCACTTTGTCTCATGTGCTGATCGATAACGGCTCTTCTTTGAATGTGCTACCGAAAGCCGTGCTCGATAAACTTGACTGCAAGAGCATTGAACTGAAGCCTAGTGACATTGTGGTGCGTGCTTACGATGGTGCGAAGAGTGTTGTCTGTGGCGAAGTAGTGCTCCCTATCAAAATAGGACCTCAAGTCTTTAACACTACCTTTCACGTAATGAACATTCGTCCTGCCTATTCCTGCTTGCTGGGATGCCCTTGGATTCATGGGGCAAGTGCTGTAGCTTCGTCTCTCCATCAAAAGCTGAGATATCCAATAGAGGGTAAGATCGTTACTGTGTGTGGGGAAGAAGAGTATATTGTCAGTAGTGTGCATACCTTCAGATACATCGAGATGGATGGTGAATTCTTTGAGACTCCGTCTCAGTCATTTGAAGTAGTTCCTCCGACTAATCCTGTCCTTAAGCCAACTTCCTGTGTGCCCAAGGTTATTCGTGCTCCTCCTGCTATGATTTCTCTGAAGGACGCTCAAGCCGTGGTTGAAGATGGTGGTCGTACTGGCTGGGGTCAACTGATCGATGTACCATACAAGTCTGATAGATTCAGCCTAGGATTTAGCTCCGAGAAGGTAGTCAAGAATCAGATTAATGCTGTAGAAGATGCTGATAGCGATTGCGACCTGGATAGCTGGATTTACCCAACAATTGGTGACGAACTCAATAATTGGAAGGCTGAAGACACTATCCCGATTTCTTTTAGTCAGGAGTAATTGTTATTGTCTATTTTAGTGTTGCAATTTTCAATTTTTACAATTGAACTTCTTAAGGCGTTGTGTCTATGCCCGGGGCACAATAGCTAATTTGTTAAGGGTTTTGTCATTTTCATAAGCATATTCACATTTAATAAATCAATGGACTTTTTGCATTCAAATGTTGTGCTCTTTATCTTTCCTGTCATCTTCCAAACAAGCTATGTTTTCATACACACACTCACGTAACAAATTGCAGATCCATACCCACTCTGGATCCTGTTGATAATAGTTCTACTACTGTTCATTATGACTTTGAAAATCCGATCTACCAAGCTGAGGATGGAAGTGAGGAAGATTGTGAAGTACCTGGAGAACTTGCTAGACTGTTACTGCAAGAAGAAAAGACTATACAGCCGCATGAGGAACCAATTGAAACTGTAAATCTGGGTACCGAAGTGGACAAGAAAGAAGTCAAAATAGGAGCAGGCTTGGAAAACAGTGTCAAAGGAAGATTGATTCAGATGTTACATGACTATGTAGAGATTTTCGCTTGGTCTTATGAAGACATGCCAGGACTGGATACTGATATAGTAGTGCATCGTCTGCCAATGAAGGAAGATTGTCGTCCTGTTAAGCAAAAGGTTCGTCGCATGCGTCCTGAAATGTCTGAGAAAATCAAAGCCGAGGTTATGAAACAATTTGATGCAGGTTTTCTGGCTGTTACTTCTTATCCTCAATGGGTTGCTAATGTGGTACCAGTGCCAAAGAAGGATGGTAAGGTGCGAATGTGTGTAGATTACAGAGATTTGAATAAAGCGAGTCCCAAAGACGACTTTCCACTCCCGCACATTGATGTTCTGGTAGATAACACCGCTCAACACAAGGTATTCTCGTTCATGGATGGATTCTCAGGTTATAACCAGATTAAGATGGCGCCTGAGGACAGGGAGAAAACTACGTTCGTGACGCAATGGGGCACTTTCTGTTACAAAGTAATGCCATTCGGTCTAAAGAATGCAGGGGCAACGTACCAGCGTGCTATGGTGGTTTTGTTCCATGATATGATCCATCATGAAATAGAGGTATATGTGGATGACATGATAGCCAGATCTCATACTGAAGAAGAACATCTCGATCATTTATACAAACTGTTTGAGAGGTTGAAGAGGTACAAGTTGAGATTGAACCCGAACAAATGCACCGTCGGAGTAAGATCCGGTAAACTCTTGGGATTTATTGTCAGTGGTAAGGGAATTGAGGTTGACCCGGCTAAGGTGAGAGCTATTCAGGAAATGCCAGTTCCCCGTACAGATAAAGAAGTCAGAGGTTTCTTGGGACATTTGAATTACATTGCCCGGTTTATCTCCCATTTGACCGCTACCTGCAAACCCATCTTCAAGTTACTGAGGAAAAATCAAGAGATGATATGGAATGATGAATGTCAAGAAGCTTTTGACAAAATCAAGAAGTACCTCCAAGAACCTCCAATTCTGATGCCACCAGTTGAAGGAAGACCTCTAATAATGTATTTAACCATGTTAGAAAATTCAATAGGGTGTGTGATGGGGCAACATGACGAGTCTGGTCGAAAAGAGCATGCCATATACTACCTTAGCAAAAAGTTTACCGACTGTGAAACAAGATACTCACTGCTCGAGAGAACTTGCTGTGCTTTGGCCTGGGCTGCTCGCCGACTAAGACAGTACATGTTGAATCATACCACTTTATTGATTTCTAGGATGGACCCTATCAAATACATATTTGAGAAACCTGCCCTCTCCGGAAGAATAGCAAGATGGCAGATGATTTTAACAGAGTATGATATCCAATATACTACCCAGAAAGCAATCAAAGGAAGCGTGCTAGCTGATCATTTGGCTCATCAAGCAGTAGATGATTATCAATCTATGAATTTTGAGTTCCCAGATGAGGATGTCATGCTTGTTACTGATTATGAAGAACCCGGACCGGATGAAGGACCCGAGCTGGGATCCCGATGGACTATGGTTTTTGACGGATCTTCTAATGCATTGGGCAATGGTGTTGGTGTTGTAATCATCTCTCCCAAGGGTTGCCATACGCCTTTCACCGCTAGACTATGTTTTGATTGCACCAATAATATGGCTGAGTATGAAGCATGTATTTTGGGACTCAGAGCTGCTATAGACCTAAGAATCAGGCTTTTGAGTGTATACGGAGACTCGGCATTAGTGATCAGTCAGATCAAAGGAGAATGGGACACTAGACATCCGAATCTCATCCCTTATCGAGAGCGGGTGCTAACATTAATCCCGTACTTTGAAGAGATTACATTCGAACATATTCCACGAGAAGAGAATCAGTTAGCAGATGCATTGGCTACCATGTCCTCTATGTTCAGAGTCAGATGGGACAATGAGGCTCCCATGATCACCATTGAACGATTAGATGAACCCGCATATTGTTATGAACTTAATACCGAGGGGGCAGAGGAGAAACCTTGGTTCCACGAAGTAAAAAGATATGTAGAAACTCGGGAATACCTTGAAGGGGCATCCGTCAATGACAGAAAATTTCTGAGGAAGTTCTCCGCTAAATTCTTTTTGAGTAATGGAGTATTATATAAACGTAATCATGATTCAACTTTGCTTCGCTGTGTGGACCAAAAGGAAGCGGAAAAGATTATGGAAGACATACATGACGGTATTTTTGGGACTCATGCTAGCGGACATACGATGGCCAAGAAGATTCTGAGATCAGGGTATTATTGGTCTACCATGGAAGCTGATTGCCACCATCATGCCAGAACGTGTCACAAGTGCCAGATCTATGCGGATAAAGTACATGTGCCTCCCGCTCCATTAAACGTGTTGACAGCCCCTTGGCCCTTTGCAATGTAGGACATTGATATGATTGGAGAGATTAAACCTACCGCTTCTAACGGACACCGTTTCATCCTTGTTGCTATTGATTACTTTACAAAGTGGGTAGAGGCAGCCTTATTTGCTTCTGTCACTAAGAATGTGGTGGCACGATTCATCAAGAATAATCTCATTCGTCGATATGGCATCCCTGAAAGAATTATCACTGATAATGGCACTAATTTGAACAACAAGATGATTACTGAACTCTGCACGCAGTTCAAAATAAAACACCATAACTCTTCTCCGTACCGGCCAAAGATGAACGGCGCCGTGGAGGCTGCTAATAAGAATATTAAGAAGATTATACAAAAGATGATAGTAACATACAAAGACTGGCATGAGATGTTACCACTTGCTCTTCATGGTTATCGCACTTCAGTACGAACTTCGACAGGGGCAACTCCTTTCTCTTTAGTCTACGGGATGGAAGCCGTTTTACCAGTGGAAGTTCAGATTCCCTCTCTAAGAATCATGAAGGAGGCAGACTTGAATGAGGATGAATGGATTCAGACTCGACTCGATCAGATAAATTTGATTGATGAGAAGAGGCTGGCGGCTGTTTGTCATGGGCAGATATATCAGAAGCGTATGACCCAGGCATTTAACAAAAGGGTCAAGAGACATGTGTATCAGATTGGCGACTTGGTGATCAAGCGTATCATTCTACCACAAGGTGACCCCAGAGGCAAATGGACTCCCACATACGAAGGGCCATTTGTAGTTAAGAAGGCATTCTCTGGTGGAGCCATGATGCTTACTACAATGGATGGCGAAGACTTCCCGCATCCCGTGAACGCGGACATAGTCAAAAAATACTACGCATAAAAGAGACCCGCTAGGTCGACGTATCTGGGCAAAAGTAAGGGCATCCCGGCGAACTAAAAGGGTTCGGGCAAAAATTAGGGATTAACATATAAAAACGTACACCGGCAAGTCGAAAACCTGAAAAGGCGGCTTGGGCAAAAAGGGGTATCCTGGTGGACTAAAAACCTGAAAAGGCGGTCCAGGCAAAAATTAGGGATTAAAAGCGTATGACTATGTCCCGTTCTCAGACAGCTTTACCCAAGTCGAAGGGAATGAACAAGCCAATCACTTTTATCCGACAGCAGGAGACGAGGGGCTTGAAGATATAATGACAGTGGTGGAATTGAAATCGATAGGACTTTTTCTGCATAGCTTTCTCTTTGTTTTCTTGATTTCCTCTTACTAGGATTTCTGTCTCCTTGTACACAAATTGCCTGTTTATAGGCCCTCTTTCGAAATCAATACAATGTTATTTCAAAAGATGCTTTTGTTTTACTTTTTTCTGTTTTGTTTGCATAAACGTCCATTGATTTAATTCGAATTAATATGTGCATTTGAATATGATCAATGTTTACCAAAAATGTGCGCATAAAATAGAAATAACGATTACTACGAGACTTCAGGATCGAGGAGAAGGTCTAACCATGCGTTCCAATGAATCCGGGTGCTAATTCTATTCCTCAACAAAACCAGTTATTCCCCAGAAGAAATTGGTATCACTAGACAGACTGGTCATCTCTTCCATCCCCATCCAGGCTCTGTCGAATATTTCTACCATCAGACAAGAATCAAGTATCCCCAGCTAAGAAAGGATCACCGATACCAGTATCTCCAACCAGAAGACTGAGATTTATTTCCCCAGTAGAGTCCTCGGGAAGAACTTTTCAGATGCATAATTCATTCATTACATCATTTCACAGCATACGCATGCATACATTGTTCGCATTTATTGTCAAAAGCATAAAACATCTCATGCATCATGACATGGCATGAAGCTAACTTTATTTTTTCAGGTTAATTATCCTCCTAAGGATGGTATCTTTAAGCCCATCCTGGCCATTTATTGCAAATGCAGCATCTACAAATACGATCAGATACAGTCTAACATATGACTCCTTCCACTCAGATACGATCTAACGGACGATCCATTCTGACCTTCAACTACTCCAATACGGTCTAATTTACGACCCAGTTGGACCTTTCATTTCTCAGAGACTACCTAGCGTACGGTACATTCTGACGTGTAGCCTAGCATACGACTACCCCTCTCAGATACTGCCTAATGGACGACCCATTCTGCAGCTCGGATACAGTCTAGCGTACGATCCAGTCTGGTATTTCATCCCCATCGGAGTCACCGGCCTGATGGACGGCTCATTCTGCAACTCGGATACGATCTAGCGTACGATCCATTCTGATATTTCATCCTCAATAAAGTCACCCGCCTAATGGACAACTCATTCTGCTACTCAGACACGATCTAGCATACGATCCATTCTGACCTTTACCTCCCCAGATGCAGCCTAAGAGACGGTTCACTCTGCTATTCAGATACGATCTAGTGTATGATCCATTCTGATCCCTTATCCCCAGCAGTGTGTGACACATTCTGACTCCCCAGCGAAGTCGACAGCCGAATGGATGACTCACCATACGGTCTAGCGTACGACCCGGTATGACACCCATGTCTTTAGAAATCGTCTGATGTACGACGCACTCTGAAAATCTCCTCATCAAACCTCATGGATGACATCTTAAAGCCCGTCTCCGTCAAGACTAATTGACAAGTGCAAATTTGTGGGGCATTCTAAGTGTTCAATAATCTTCCACCTCCAGACCACGAATGACGTACCTACCATTCTAACTCTCTCGGTTCAAGAATATTGAACAGGGGCAGCTGTCATACCCCAAAATTTGCCCATTAATATTACAAGGCATTTCTTAGGCACTCCAACTTATTTTTCAAAGCATTGATCCCAAAAGAACAAAAGCCCAGCTCACAACAGACCCAATCCAGAAAAAGGCCCAAACTAGCTTGCTCGCTAGGCGAGCAACTCCTTCGCCTAGCAAAGCTTGCGATATATCAGAATTTTCGGGCTTCATTCTGAGCCCATTAGGTCACCACAATCACTATAAATACCGACACTTCAGTCACGAAAAGGGAGAGACGAAGACATACGAAGACGGACAGAAACCCTGGCATAGAAACCCTAGAGACTAACTCAGAGAATTCCGAGTGAAGAAACCCTGAAGGCCGCTCATCCGCACCGAAGTTACCTCCGCCCAACTCCATCCGATACCAAGAGTGGTCAGTCCCTTCAACATCGCAGCTCAGTTGCAAACAGGTTTGCGCATCACTACTGTTTTATACTTTTAATCGGTAATCTCTACATACCTAAGGCATCATGATTAAATTTTCGGATATGTAATTTGATTTCACGTGTGAATTTAAGTATGCCTGAATATCCTGAATGTTTGTCCATGCTATTCCTGTAATTAAATGCCATAAAGTGCAGGGTGTAACACCTCAAAATTTGCCCTCCTCTCTTGGGACTAGCATTAACATATTTGCATATCATTTTAGGGCATTAGGCATTTCATATTGCATAACATGTGGTTACATAGTGCAAGCCATCTTCCCAAGTCTTAATCAGGAGATGAGGAAGTTCAAAGGTGCAAGCTAGGGTTTTGACTGATCATGGGCCATCTGAGGATAGGACTGTGAATTAGGGTTTCATGATTCTCAAGGGTATTGGTCTTCATCTTGCTTGAATTGATACATCATCATCATCATGTTTGGGTGTCATCAGGAGATTGAAGTTCATTCCTTGAGATTAGGGTTGTGACCACTGGTCAACCCTAATCAGCTGTATTGGGCCAATCAGGGCTGGATCAGGAGATGAGGTTTCTGATGGTTATGAGTTTCATTTTGTGATTATATGGTGATTATTGAGGCTAGGGTTTCACCCTTGAGCCATTTCAGTTGGAGATTGGGGTTCAAATTGATTTATGCATTGCCAGATTCATCTATCAGATGAAAAG
The DNA here is from genome assembly GCF_024323335.1 of Lathyrus oleraceus. Taxonomy (NCBI): domain Eukaryota; kingdom Viridiplantae; phylum Streptophyta; class Magnoliopsida; order Fabales; family Fabaceae; genus Lathyrus; species Lathyrus oleraceus. The sequence goes on from NC_066580.1 coordinate 370,890,253, forward strand.
TCAACTGTGGTCAACTGTACATGATCTGGTGGATTTGGAGGTGGAAACAAGTTAGACACACTTCATTCATGTTGGAACAAGTGTTGAATGACATTTCAAAGCTTAAAAATGAAGAAAATCAAGTCAGGACAAAAACTGCCAAAAATAGCAGGTGACTGGTAACTGAAGTTTCCAAAAATGGAAAGTTTTTGACCTCAAAAACAGAAGTCCAAGGAAGCTTCAAATGAAAAATTGTTCAACATGACAGATGTAGATCTTGTTCTCACCTTTCCAAAAAGTCCAAGAACTTGAAAATCCAATGTACGGTTTGCAAGATATGGCTCAGTGAATTTCAGAAAAGACCGTAATCAGGAGGCCATAACTTCCACATGGTTTGTCCAAATTGCAAGTTCTTTATATGCACAAACTCCATTTGACATGTACTTTGAGGGTGCATCATTGGATTTGTTCAAAAATGGCCAAGGCAAAAAGTCACTTTTCAACTGGACAGCTGAATTGGACCAGGGGCAAAATTGTCCAAAAGTCAAAATATTGGGAATTTTTGAATGGGACTTTTTCCAACACCTCAGGAATGGCATTTTAAGTGTGTTTGAATATTCATTTCATGGTTAATGCACGAGGTTTGAGTTTTGTCTTGAAAAATGGAAATGACAAAAATGGACATTTAGCAAATACATGGTGAATTTGAGAAATACATGGCCAATTGAAATGAGAATTGTTTCTACACTTCACATATGGTGTTTTGGACATGTTGGAACCAAGTTTGAGCTGGCATGAGCTGTCTAAAGGAATTGACCATTTTGCCCTCACTTACAAAATAACAATTTCCATTAACCATGTCATTTTGCTAATTATGTGATTAGAGCTACAATTAAGCATCCATATATAATCCAAATCATTTCCTAATCATAACTAACTCTCACAATTACCAAGAACAGATCTAGAAACCTCTCATTCTCTCCATTTTGCTCAAGAACACACCAATCTTCAAATCCAAATTTCTTCCTCAATCTTCAACCAAAACTTGATTTTCTTTTTGCTGTGATCTTGTTTCAACATGTACTAGGACTGTTTTCATGATTCATCATCAATCAAGCCTTGCATCGCAACTGTTCAAGAACACCTCAACAATGGCAAATTCGAATTAAGAGCAGTAGAGGTCGAAGCAATTGGAACTGGACACGTCATTCATCTTCCACAAGGCTCTAGTACAACTGTTTTGAAGAGTTGGAGCTTAAAGCCGCGATTTACGCACTGCCATTGCCGGTATGTCGAAATTTTGAATCTCCCGTTTTGTTCGATTGATAGGTGCTTTGTGTAGTGCATTTCTTGTAGAATCCAATGGTGCTTGTGGTTTATAGAATGGTTGAGCGAGTTGAGAGAAATCGCGACTCGAAGCTTTTAGTGAGAAACTTTATTCGATCGATCCGTGAGCTGTGTTAGGATTTAGGTGGAATTAATTACATATTTGAGATGTACATGGTGAGACGATTCCAACGGATATTAGTTTGTTAAATTTGGTGATGAAATGAGCAAGGTCAAATTTGTGTTGATGATGAACGTGGATGTGATGCCGCGCGAAGAAGAAGGCTGTTGCTGGAAATTTTTTCCAGTTTAATCCGTTACTGTGCAAGGCAATGTTTAAATCTTGTTTGCCGCGTCAGGTTTTGGCCAATCCCGCGCCTACACGTTAATTAGTGAAACGGCAGAGTTTAGGAATATCCTGGGAATTTATCATTTGTGCCACTGTAAATTCCAAGTTAATTTTATTAATTCTAATAATTTTAATTAATTCACAAAAATATTTAACACTTTAAAAAATTCATAAAAAATAGTAAAAAATTCCTAAAAATATGGAAATTTTTTCTATGACTTTGTTGATGAGTGTAGAATTTTTTTTGACCTATTGGTCAAAGTTGTGCTTGGTAATAATATTATTTGGCTTAGGCTTGTTTCACATGTATGATGTTTTGACACCTTGCACCATTTTAATTGGGAAATGCACATGATGTAAAATAAATTCTTGAAAATTTTTGTGGTGGTTCTTGACTCATTGAGGATTATTTATATGTAAATTTCATGAATTTTTGATACCTGGTTAGAGAGCAGCAAATTCTGGAACTTAGGTGTGACAATTTGTGTCACACCTCTTGATGTCAACTTGTTGAATTTAATTGGATAACCTATGCATGTTGGAATTGAATGAAATTTGGCATGGTGAATTGTTGATATGTTAGGATGTTGTATGAATTTTTGTAGAATTTTTCACTGTATTTTCAATTTGATCATGATTTTTCATTTCTGGTGATTGATTTTGCAAGTCCATGTGACATAGGTTGGTAGATTGAATGGGAAATCCTCATATTGTATTGTATGGCCATGAAATTTGATATGCATGAACTAGACACATTGTGTGACCTTCCTGTTTTGGTCTCATCCATTTCTTTTTTGTTTTCAATGAGATATGAATTTTTGAAGTGGATGTATGCATTGATGGTGTGAATTGAAGCATGTAATTGTGTCTGTTTTTGTTGATTTTCATTGACATGGTTCCATTTGCCCAATTGAGCTCAAATTTGACATGGTAGACCTTGATTGACCCCTGTTTAGGTGTATTTAATTTGAGAATTTTTGGATTTATTTTGATAGGGATTTGAATGCAATACTTCTGTTTGTATGCTTGGTGGTTCATTTGACCTCATATGGATTGTTTTGGGCATGAATTGAACTTGATGGATGATATAAACATGAGACCAATGATGTTTGCTCTTGTTTGATGTTAATTTGATGTTGGATGGTGGATACCTTGCTGTTTTAATTTTTTTCTTGCTTTTGGACCCTAGGCTTGGCCTAGTGGTCTAGTTGTTAATATTTGCTTGGTTTTTCAGGATCAAAAGCATAATGTACATGGAGAATGATCCAAATCCAATTTTGATTGATGTTGTGGATGTTTGTACACTAACATAACATTTTTTTGTAGGTGTTGGAGCTTGGGCTTAAGCCTTGAGCTTGCTTTGTGTTGTATTGTTTAAACTGTTTGATTGTTTGCCGTATAGTTTGTCTGATTGATTACTGATTGAGTTTGATTGTTTCCAGGTACTTTAGTTGCTCAGTTCCTTGTGAACTATTGCTTTGCTTTGCTTAAGCAATTTGCATTGAGGTAACTTCTTAAAACTTCATGTAGTCTGGAGACCCGGCTGTTACCGGGCCGGGCAAATTGTCTGAAGTCCTCCTTAAGAGGCAATGCTTGTGTATGTTTATTTTTCAAGCCCAAGCAGGAAAAGTCCTTCAAAGAAGGCAATTGGTGGAAGGTAGGGACAAGCAACCTGTCCCCCACTATTCAGTGAGTCTTCTCCTTGCTCCCATTACGTGGTTGTAGCATTGAGATCAAAAGCCCAAGATCTTGTGCAGTGCACATTGTGTCAGAGTCATCGAGTATAGAAGGGTTCCCCTATTCTGGACCCATGCTCATTTGTCAGCTCTCCCTGGTTAGGGATAAGAGCTGTGAGGTCTGATCCTCACTTCATCCTTTCATCTGCTTCACCTTAGCCTCGTAATGGCAAGGTTAAGAGCAAACACAGCCTGTACAGACGATTGCTTAGGCAGTCAAACCTGATTGATTGAGCCCCCTTGTTTGGCTATAGTGCGTGTTATGTGGATATCTGATTGACATGTTTGTTTGAGATACCTGTTCTCATTTGATGATATATGATTGTATGCTTGTGTGCTAGCTTCTTTCCTGGTTAGGTTAGTTTGCTTATGCAAGTAGGATAGAAAACCGAACTTAGGGTTAACGATGCATGACAACATTAGGCTCGAGTCTCAGCTCCCTAGTTGTGTATCTTTCCCCGGTTTCTGGTTAGCAATTTAGTCCCTTTCAGGGGAACTACATCGCCCTGATCCTCGTGCCAGACGAGGTATGTAGGCAGGTGGTCGTGCGAGACCACTCCGGGTAACCTTTTTCTTTTTTTGCGTGTGTTTACTTGTTATTTGATTGTGTTTTGGCTCGGATGCCGACGTAAGCCCAGTGATTGGCTGTCGGGCTCCACGTTTGCCCTTTTGGTGTGTTTTGGCTCGGATGCCGACGTAAGCCCAGTGATTGGCTGTCGGGCTCCACGTTTGCCCTTTTGAGTGTGTTTTGGTTCGGATGCCGACGTAATTCCATCAATTGGTTGTCGGGCTCCATGTTTGCCACCCTTGTTTGTTTGTATGTTTTGTGTTGTTTGGCGTGCGTAAGCCGAACTACAGAGGCTCTGATTCTTGTTCCAGACAAGATATGTAGGCATAAGGTGCGATACCTTATCGAGCTCGTTCCTCTTGACCCCCACCTGCGTTCCCTGTGTGTGTGTGTGATGTTTAGCAACCCATTCTTTATTTTAGGACGTGGATCCCTAGGAGTACCTAGGACGTGAGGGGTGCTAATACCTTCCCCTCGCGTAACCGACTCCCGAACCTTTTCTCTCTGGTCGCGAGACCATGTCTTTCCAGGTTTCTCTGAGCGTTTCCTTTCCCTATCTTGGGATAAATAACGCGCAGTGGCGGCTCTGTGTGTTTTTATTTTTAGGCTCGCCGGTTGATTTTCGCAGGATGCGACAGCTGGCGACTCTGCTGGGGATTACACTTCGATGTAGACCTATGCTGGTCCATCGTCCCTAAGCGAGTCCTTCCTAGCGTTCTAGGATTGGTTTGGGTTGCTTATTGTGTGTTATTTATTGCATTTATTATTCTAACCAGTGTGTATCTATATCTGCATTAATATTTGCATGCATCATACTATCATATTGTTGCCGTCCTCTGTGCAGGTGGTTCCTCTGTTTGGGGTGGGTGTTCTGAGTGGGGCTAAAACCCAGGCCCGAGTATACACCTAGGACTAGTGTGGTCTCATGTCGCCTCTTTCATGTTAAGTCAACATGTGCCTGGCGGCGTGATGTACCACAAGCCGGACGAGGCTCATTTGGTAGTGCTCATCTCTGTGGATATTCCGCTTTGTTTGAGTTACTCCATCTGAGTTGTTGACTCTGGTGACCGATCATTTCCCGGATCTTTGGTTTAGACGATTTTAAGAGAGCTACAATGGCACACCCGAAAGGGCAAACCCATTGAGTATCTCCGCCCGATTGTCGAGACTATTATCCGCCTTAGGGTGACCTGATTAGAATTTACCTGTGAGGGGAGGGTGATTCTTACAGATGCATGTTCAGATGGTGACTCAGATGGTGACTTTTGTTCCGTGGGTCCTATTTATAAGTCGGATTTATGGCTGTTTATTTCCGAGACGCCGGAGTGCTGTCCGAGATTTATCAGTGGGGATCCGTTTATTTCAGGATTCCCCGGGCCGAGTTATTTATCAGTGGGGATCCGTTTATTTCAGGATTCCCCGGGCCGATTCAGATGATTGTGGGTATCTATTCAGAGATGGTTTGATGATGATGATGGTGTATCTGTCTTCCGTTTATTTCGGAACCTGTGGGTCAGATTTGTGGTTACAGTTTCCTCAGATGGTTATGATCGGTTCAGAAATCAGGGCTGTAATTCAGAGCAACAAATGATCAGATGACTTGGAGGATGGCCCAGTGCATTGCATACATCTGCATCATTCTCATTTTGCATTCATCTGCATCAAACCTACGTCTAGTCATATGGGGAGTATTATTGATTGAGAATCTGGTTGAGAGACATCTTGAATTTCAGAATGTGGATGTTAAAATGTTATCTGTCTCGATGAAACCAGAATCCAGGACAGAATCTTCCTCATATGGACAGACGTTGCATTCATGCATATTAACCTGTTTGCTGTTTTGCAGGAATCATTGCTCGCGCTCGCAGAACCGTACCTTTGCACTCAACACGCCCTCACAGATATTACACCAGGCGCAATACTCCCAGACTGATGGATCCTCCCAACGCTGACATCCTCGAACTGAAAGAGAAGATGGGAGAGCTGATCAATGTCATGCAAGAGTTCGCCTTGGGGCAGAAAGTAATTGCCGAAAAGGTGGGGAGGATTGAAGACTGGCTGAAGATGGGGAACATGCAAGGAAACGCTTCGTCGTCTGGACCGAAGAAATCTTTTGGTAATGACCAGCACAAGGATGAGGGTGAATCGAGTGCTGTGTACGCCCAGAGAGGACACGGTAGGGGTCGTTACTACCAGCACACCGCTGCGGTAACTATTCCTGCTGACAATCAGCCGGCACAACAGCAACAGCAGCGTCAGCCATTTCAGCGGAGGTCTCCGAGGGTAGGATATCCAGTCAGGAGGAAGATGAGTGATCGGCATTTTGACAGGCCGCCTGTGACATATTCTTTCCTATTGAAAAAGCTGAAAGATATGGGGCTGGTACAGTTGAGGACTTTGGCACCTATGGGACCTGATCAAAGGCCAGCCAATTTTGATGAAAATGTCAAATGTGAATTCCATTCGGGTGCTCCCGGGCACAGTGTAGAGGACTGCAAAGCTTTTAAGCACGTAGTCCAAGACCTGGTGGATTCCAAGGCCCTCAATTTTACATTGTCATTGAATGCTGATGCCAATCCCATGCCGGCACATGGTCAGGCGATGGTGAGTGCAATTGTTGAAGATTCGGATCACGCCTGTGCGGTAGGTGGAGAGACTGACAGTGACTGCAAGTTCAGTGGTTGGATAAAGCCGTGCGTACCAGGAAGCTGAAAGGCCTAAACAAGATCATCACTGACACTCGTCCGGAAGAGTAATATTTCTTGTTTTCAGTTTATATGCATGGAAGCCATATGTGTTGCCCGACACGTAATGGTTCATTGTAAGGGCCACCTCATGTTTAAATTTGCATTTTCTGCATCATAAATAAATGGATGTTTTTCAGTCAAAAAGCGGTGTTCCCTGTTTTTCATTTATTTTTGCAGTTTAAAAACAAATAAAAATGGCAATGTTTATTTTCATTTTTTCTCCTTTTTTGATTTGTCTCGTTCCGAATGCAAAAAAATAATTCTCCGGATCTCGACGATAACAATTTGGTTACACCTCATATGACTTCGACAAACCGATCTATCTTGCTGAAGAAGAAGACGAAGAAGATTGTGACCTGCTGGAATTAGCCAGGTTGTTGAAACAAGAGGAGAAGGTGATTCAGCCGCACGAGGAGCGGGTTGAGGTCGTTATTCCAAGCACCGCCGAGGTCAGGAAGGAAGTGAAAATTGTGGCCGCTTCAGAGGCGAGTCGAGAGCAGAATGGTAGCCTTGTTGAGGGAGTATGAAGATACTTTCGCCTGGTCATGTCAAGATATGCTAGGGTCGGATACCGGTGTCATTGCGCATGAGCTACCATGGAAAGGAGACTGTCCTCCAGAGAGGCGAAACGCCGGTGCTACTTATCAGAGAGCCATGGTGACTTTGTTTCATGATACAATTCATCATGAAGTTGAATGCTATGCTATAACATGATAGCAAAGTCCCAGACAGAAGAGGGGTATCTGGTGGCTCTGGCCAAGTTGGTTAACTGGCTGAGACAATTCAAACTGAGGTCGAATTCAGATAAGTGCACTATCAGAGTGCGGTCCGGTGAGATGTTGGGGTTCATTGTAAGGGAGGAATCGAGGTTCATCCTGCAAAAAAAAAAAAAAAAAAAAAAAAAAAAAAAAAAAAGGTAAAAGAAAAGAAAATATGAGAAACGCCTGAACCGAGAAAGAAAAAGAGAGGTTCGTGGTTTTTTAGAAAGATTGAACTATCTGTCATGGTTCACATCTCATCTAACAATCACGTGCGAACCTATATTCAAGATGTTGAAAAAAAGAAAAGATCAAACGGTCAGGTGAAATAATGATTGCCAAGGGGCATTGAAAAATAAAAAATAAGGAGCAGGAACCTCTGATTCCGATACCTCCTATGGAAGGAACAACCATCAAATCGGTACTTAACGGCCTTCGAGGGGTCTACGAGGTGTATTGGGTCAGCATGACGCGTCTTGTCGAAAAGAGCATGCAATTTACCTTAGCAAAAAGTTTATCGACTGTGAAACAATACATTCACTGTTCGAGAAAACTTGATGTACTTTGGCATAGGCTGCTCGCCGACTGAGACAGTTTATGCTGGTTCATACCACTTTGTGGATTTCAAGATGGATCCGATCGAGTATGTGTTTGAGAATCCTGCATCGACCGGACGAGTTGCGAGAGTGCAAAAGAATGTTGACGGATTTGTGATCCGCTCAGAAAGCAATCAAGGGGTGTATTGTCTGATTACATCTCTCTGCAACCCATTGAGGATTATCAACCGATGAAGTTTGAGTTCCCTGATGAGGACATCTCAAGGTACTCAAATCGAAAGATTGAGAGTGACCGATCCCGGAGGAGGGGCCTGACCCTGAATCCGAACGGATTCTGATGTCTGATGGGGAGGTTAAGGAGAATAAGATTTTGTTGCCCGGATAACGTCTGAATACACCAACGACGGTGTGATTGAGTAGGAAACTGGTATCCTGGGTATTAATCTTCGGTGTGTCTACTAGGGCAACTCCTTTCTCCTTGGTGTATGGGATGGAGGCAGTATTACCTGTTGAGGTTCAGATTCCCTCTTTGAGAGTCCTGATGGACGTGAAGTTACAAGAGGCTGAATGGGTAAGGACCCGATATGAAGAGTTGAGCCTGATCGAGGAAAAGAGGCTAGCAGCCATCTGTCATGGGCAGTTGTACCAGCAACGGATGAAGCGTGCTTTTGACAAGAAGGTGAGACCTCGGGTATATCACGTGGGTGATTTGGTGCTGAAAAGGATCCTTCCTCCTCAAAACGATCGAAGGGGCAAATGGACACCGAATTATGAAGGTCCGTTCGTGGTTAAGAAGGTTTTCTCTGGTGGAGCCTTGTTGTTGACGACCATGGATGGTGAGGATTTTCCATCCCCTGTGAATGCGGACGCAGTTAAAAAATACTTCGTATAAATTGACCCGCTGGACGAAAAGAACAAAATAGTCCAGGCAAAAATGGGCATCCCGGCGAACCAAAAAACAGAAAGAAAGGTTCGGGCAAAAATTAGGGATATAAATGAAAAGATGTACACCCGGCAAGTCGAAAACCTGAAAAGGCGACTTGGGCAAAAAAGGGTATCCCGGTGGATTGAAAACCCGAAAGGGCGGTCCAGGCAAAAGAGGGATTGAAACGAACAACTGCGTCCAGCATGATCGTTTTCGCTTTGGTTAAAGCATCATGGATAATACCCGGTAGGGATCAGTCAGAAGCGTCTTGTTCAGAAGGCAGAAAGCATGGAGAGTCTGAGGACATATGGGGTGTAACCGAGTTGGAACTCGATGAGATCACGGGTTTCACATTGCCATTAGGATAGATTTTTCCTTTTGTGCAGTTACCTCTTTTCAGGAATTGCTTCCTTTGTATTGCTCATTTGAGCCACACTTTTTCAATCAATAAAATGCATATTCAGTCAAATAATTTTGTTTTTGTTTTTCATAACCGCTTTGATTGCAAAAACATCCAGATATTTTTGATAAAGAATCTTGCATTTTAAGACATACAGGTTCCTTCCAATGCATGTTTATAAGATTGAAAGCTGGAGATCTTATTTGGAAGGTTGAGTGACCCAAGTGTTGAAATCTTGACACGCCTGGGGCACGGTTTTATCTGACGGTTTATTTTGCAGGAACTGTTAGATATTCTTCACTCACTTGCAGGTTGTGATGTGGAAGCTTTGTAACAAATCCCCAGAGAGTTCTCTCAGGAACGAATGAATGAAAAACGACGAAGGGACGTTGAGGCGTACGACGATCCTTGATGATAATCAAGAAGACTCTTCAAAGTCGGAAGGTTGAAATTATGTATAAATCCCAGGAGTACGTTCTCGTCGAGCGCGGAGCGACTTGGAATACAAGATGATGGAGCAGAAAAGGTCCAGACGAGTCTGGAAATTCTCAAAAGTGGAAAGCTGATACGAGATTGGGAGGTGGATACCGTGGTTCGACGAGTCGACGGGTGTTCTGTACCAACTTTTCTCATTTCCTCAGCTAGGTCCCCAAGCAGAGTTATAGGGCTGGCTCCCCAGCAGATCCGATGTCTGTGGACTTCTCCAGCCGAGTCAGGATGGTTATACCGGCAGAGGTAAAGCGGTGTTTCCTCAGCAGCCAGGTCAGAAGGTTGCTAGTCCCCGAGTGGAGCGGGTTCAAAGAAATATATCTCCAGTAGTTCCCCGAGTGGAGCGGGTTCAAAGAAATATATCTCCAGTAGTTCCCCGAGTGGAGCGGGTTCAAAGAAATATATCTCCAGCAGTTCCCCGAGTGGAGCGGGTTTTTTTCAATGACATATCTCTCCAACAGTGTTCATTCTACCAGTGGATTGGACGAGTTTCCGTAGCAGACGAATATCTGCATCCCCAGCCGAGGGTATCCTACATGTGGATTGATTGGGTCCTCCCCAGCGGAGTAGTTGTCGTTCCCCTAGCAGGGTCTGGATGGTATTCCCCCAGCAGGTTGAAGATTGCTCATTTCCCCAGCGGGAGTATCTGTGAGGGTTCCCAAAGCAGAGTTGGGATCTATATCCCCAGCAAGTCAAAGACTGTGGTATTCCCACAGAGTGCAGTGAAGGATCTGTATCCCCAGCATGTCCTCGAGAGGGTTGGGTGCAAAGGATCTGTATCCCCAGCAAGGGTTGTCTATTTCCTAGCAGCAGTGCTATCCCCGGCAGGGTGGAAATCGGAGCAGTGGCGAGTTCCTCAGCAGAGAGTCTCGTTTTCCCCAGAAAATTCCCTTGAGGGGGATATTTTTATGCATTCATCATGTAGAATAAGCATTGCATATTGCATAGAAAAATAAATAATCGCGTAGCATTTCCATAATTATGGAGCATTACGCAGAAGAAATCAAGCATGCATCATTGCAAACGTCAGCTAGTCTCAAGCCGTGGTTACTGTTTGAGAGGTATTTTGCCAGAAAATGAAGGTGTTACTCCGAGTAGTATAGCCTCATGATTTGATCAAAGGTGGTTTCCCAGTAGTACTATACTGGAGAAGATTTCTTCCGTCGGGCAGAGATGGAAAGGTGATGCGTTCAGCTAGTCTCGAGTTGTGGTTACCGCTTGAAGGTTTGGTTTCATCAGATGGTGAAGGTGGTACTCCGAGGAGTTCAGAATCTTGGGTTAATTAGCAATATTCCCCAGTAGTGCGATATTGGAGGAAGCTTTTCCGTCGGACAGAGATGGAAATAACATCAAAGGACGTTACGCGATCAGCGCGATTCAAGCCGTGGTTACCGCTTGAGATTTGGTTTTGTCTGACAGCGAAGACGATGCTCCGAGGAGTTCAGCATTGTGAGTTTGGAACCACCGTTTCTTCCCAGACATCAGTAAGTGTTTGGTCGATCATTGTTTGATGTCTGTCCGCATCATTGTTTGATGTCTGTCCGCATCATTGTTTGATGTCTGTCCGCATCATTGTTTGATGTCTGTCCGCATCATTGTTTGATGTCTGTCCGCATCATTGATTGATGTCTGTCCGCATCATTGTTTGATGTCTGTCCGCATCATTGTTTGATGTCTGTCCGCATCATTGTTTGATGTCATGTCCGCATCATTGGTTGATGTCTGTCCGCATCATTGTTTGATGTCTGTCTGCATCATTGTTTGATGTCCTGTCAACATCATTGTTTGATGTCTGTCCGCATCATTGATTGATGTCTGTCTGCATCATTGTTTGATGTCTGTCCGCATCATTGTTTGATGTCTGTCCGCATCATTGATTGATGTCTGTCCGCATCATTGTTTGATGTCTGTCCGCATCATTGTTTGATGTCTGTCCGCATCATTGTTTGATGTCTGTCCGCATCATTGTTTGATGTCTGTCCGCATCATTGTTTGATGTCCTGTCAACATCCTTGTTTGATGTCCTGTCAACATCATTGTTTGATGTCCTGTCAACATCCTTGTTTGATGTCCTGTCAACATCCTTGTGTGATGTCCTGTCAACATCATTGTTTGATGTCCTGTCAACATCATTGTTTGATGTCCTGTCAACATCCTTGTTTGATGTCCTGTCAACATCATTGTTTGATGTCCTGTCAACATCATTGTCCGATGCCTGTAAACATCGAGTTTTCTCCCAGTCATTGTTTAATGTTTGGTCGAGTTTTCTTTGGTGTCCTGTAAAACATCATCGTTCGATGTCCAGTAAACGTCGAGTTTTCTCCCAGTCATCAGTCAGTGTCTGGTTGAAAGTGTTACTCTGAGGAGTGTGGTACCATGACGTCAGATCAGCAGTGTTCCCCAGTAGTGCGATATTGGAGGAAATGTTTCCGTCGGACAGAGATGGAAATGATATCAAAAGACGTTACGCGATCAGCGCGATTCCGGGGTTCAAATGGAGAAAAGGAGATGTTGCGACATTTTCTGGAGATCAGGGCATAATCAGAGAAGAGTATATGCTGAGGCATTTTCCGGGGTTCAAATGGAGATGAAGTTGAAGATTATATCCGGGATGAGGTCCTTAGGATTATCTTCTGTTCATGTGTTACCTTAGACTCTGGCCGAGGCCAATGGAGGTCGTTATAGGTGTCTTCTGAGGAAGAGATACACATGCTACCTTCCTTTTGTGAAGGTTTACCCTCTGACATGTCGCCCTCAGAGTGGTTTGGTGTTATTTCCGACGTTGCCAGCGGAATTATCACGGGAGAATGGAGAAAAGAAATGCTGAGGCATGTCCTGGGGTTCAAACGGAGAAAAGGAAATGTGGAGACATTTTCTGGAGACGGGGTTCAAGCGGAGAAAGGGAGATGTTGCGACATTTTCTGGAGAATGGGGTTCATTCTGGCGATCGAGAGTTATCGTCAGGCGACTGGGGTTCAAACTGGAGATGGGGTTCATTATTTTGGCAAAGAAGGAGTGCTGAGGCATTTTTTCCGGGGTTCAAATGCAGAGATCTGAGGATCGTTTGCGCAGAGGAAATTTCGGGGTTCAAGAAAAGAAAAAAAAAGAAAAAGAAAAAAAGAGAATGATGATCCTGAGTGGATGTGTGGTGCTCAGACCATGGTTATCCCTGTGCTACCATTTATTTTGGTATCCAGGTCGACGTTTTCCGAAACGGTTTCTTCGCCGATGCTGACAGGCGTCGTTAATTATTATCCCATCAGAGTGCAAATTGTTCGTCTGTTCTTGGTATTCAATCACTCTTCATCCTGATCATCCGAAAGCCGAGGCTATTTCGTATCGACAGGTTCACAGTGGATTGAATAGGGGCAGCTGTAACACCTCAAAATTTGCCCTCCTCTCTTGGGACTAGCATTAACATATTTGCATATCATTTTAGGGCATTAGGCATTTCATATTGCATAACATGTGGTTACATAGTGCAAGCCATCTTCCCAAGTCTTAATCAGGAGATGAGGAAGTTCAAAGGTGCAAGCTAGGGTTTTGACTGATCATGGGCCATCTGAGGATAGGACTGTGAATTAGGGTTTCATGATTCTCAAGGGTATTGGTCTTCATCTTGCTTGAATTGATACATCATCATCATCATGTTTGGGTGTCATCAGGAGATTGAAGTTCATTCCTTGAGATTAGGGTTGTGACCACTGGTCAACCCTAATCAGCTGTATTGGGCCAATCAGGGCTGGATCAGGAGATGAGGTTTCTGATGGTTATGAGTTTCATTTTGTGATTATATGGTGATTATTGAGGCTAGGGTTTCACCCTTGAGCCATTTCAGTTGGAGATTGGGGTTCAAATTGATTTATGCATTGCCAGATTCATCTATCAGATGAAAAGTCAACTGTGGTCAACTGTACATGATCTGGTGGATTTGGAGGTGGAAACAAGTTAGACACACTTCATTCATGTTGGAACAAGTGTTGAATGACATTTCAAAGCTTAAAAATGAAGAAAATCAAGTCAGGACAAAAACTGCCAAAAATAGCAGGTGACTGGTAACTGAAGTTTCCAAAAATGGAAAGTTTTTGACCTCAAAAACAGAAGTCCAAGGAAGCTTCAAATGAAAAATTGTTCAACATGACAGATGTAGATCTTGTTCTCACCTTTCCAAAAAGTCCAAGAACTTGAAAATCCAATGTACGGTTTGCAAGATATGGCTCAGTGAATTTCAGAAAAGACCGTAATCAGGAGGCCATAACTTCCACATGGTTTGTCCAAATTGCAAGTTCTTTATATGCACAAACTCCATTTGACATGTACTTTGAGGGTGCATCATTGGATTTGTTCAAAAATGGCCAAGGCAAAAAGTCACTTTTCAACTGGACAGCTGAATTGGACCAGGGGCAAAATTGTCCAAAAGTCAAAATATTGGGAATTTTTGAATGGGACTTTTTCCAACACCTCAGGAATGGCATTTTAAGTGTGTTTGAATATTCATTTCATGGTTAATGCACGAGGTTTGAGTTTTGTCTTGAAAAATGGAAATGACAAAAATGGACATTTAGCAAATACATGGTGAATTTGAGAAATACATGGCCAATTGAAATGAGAATTGTTTCTACACTTCACATATGGTGTTTTGGACATGTTGGAACCAAGTTTGAGCTGGCATGAGCTGTCTAAAGGAATTGACCATTTTGCCCTCACTTACAAAATAACAATTTCCATTAACCATGTCATTTTGCTAATTATGTGATTAGAGCTACAATTAAGCATCCATATATAATCCAAATCATTTCCTAATCATAACTAACTCTCACAATTACCAAGAACAGATCTAGAAACCTCTCATTCTCTCCATTTTGCTCAAGAACACACCAATCTTCAAATCCAAATTTCTTCCTCAATCTTCAACCAAAACTTGATTTTCTTTTTGCTGTGATCTTGTTTCAACATGTACTAGGACTGTTTTCATGATTCATCATCAATCAAGCCTTGCATCGCAACTGTTCAAGAACACCTCAACAATGGCAAATTCGAATTAAGAGCAGTAGAGGTCGAAGCAATTGGAACTGGACACGTCATTCATCTTCCACAAGGCTCTAGTACAACTGTTTTGAAGAGTTGGAGCTTAAAGCCGCGATTTACGCACTGCCATTGCCGGTATGTCGAAATTTTGAATCTCCCGTTTTGTTCGATTGATAGGTGCTTTGTGTAGTGCATTTCTTGTAGAATCCAATGGTGCTTGTGGTTTATAGAATGGTTGAGCGAGTTGAGAGAAATCGCGACTCGAAGCTTTTAGTGAGAAACTTTATTCGATCGATCCGTGAGCTGTGTTAGGATTTAGGTGGAATTAATTACATATTTGAGATGTACATGGTGAGACGATTCCAACGGATATTAGTTTGTTAAATTTGGTGATGAAATGAGCAAGGTCAAATTTGTGTTGATGATGAACGTGGATGTGATGCCGCGCGAAGAAGAAGGCTGTTGCTGGAAATTTTTTCCAGTTTAATCCGTTACTGTGCAAGGCAATGTTTAAATCTTGTTTGCCGCGTCAGGTTTTGGCCAATCCCGCGCCTACACGTTAATTAGTGAAACGGCAGAGTTTAGGAATATCCTGGGAATTTATCATTTGTGCCACTGTAAATTCCAAGTTAATTTTATTAATTCTAATAATTTTAATTAATTCACAAAAATATTTAACACTTTAAAAAATTCATAAAAAATAGTAAAAAATTCCTAAAAATATGGAAATTTTTTCTATGACTTTGTTGATGAGTGTAGAATTTTTTTTGACCTATTGGTCAAAGTTGTGCTTGGTAATAATATTATTTGGCTTAGGCTTGTTTCACATGTATGATGTTTTGACACCTTGCACCATTTTAATTGGGAAATGCACATGATGTAAAATAAATTCTTGAAAATTTTTGTGGTGGTTCTTGACTCATTGAGGATTATTTATATGTAAATTTCATGAATTTTTGATACCTGGTTAGAGAGCAGCAAATTCTGGAACTTAGGTGTGACAATTTGTGTCACACCTCTTGATGTCAACTTGTTGAATTTAATTGGATAACCTATGCATGTTGGAATTGAATGAAATTTGGCATGGTGAATTGTTGATATGTTAGGATGTTGTATGAATTTTTGTAGAATTTTTCACTGTATTTTCAATTTGATCATGATTTTTCATTTCTGGTGATTGATTTTGCAAGTCCATGTGACATAGGTTGGTAGATTGAATGGGAAATCCTCATATTGTATTGTATGGCCATGAAATTTGATATGCATGAACTAGACACATTGTGTGACCTTCCTGTTTTGGTCTCATCCATTTCTTTTTTGTTTTCAATGAGATATGAATTTTTGAAGTGGATGTATGCATTGATGGTGTGAATTGAAGCATGTAATTGTGTCTGTTTTTGTTGATTTTCATTGACATGGTTCCATTTGCCCAATTGAGCTCAAATTTGACATGGTAGACCTTGATTGACCCCTGTTTAGGTGTATTTAATTTGAGAATTTTTGGATTTATTTTGATAGGGATTTGAATGCAATACTTCTGTTTGTATGCTTGGTGGTTCATTTGACCTCATATGGATTGTTTTGGGCATGAATTGAACTTGATGGATGATATAAACATGAGACCAATGATGTTTGCTCTTGTTTGATGTTAATTTGATGTTGGATGGTGGATACCTTGCTGTTTTAATTTTTTTCTTGCTTTTGGACCCTAGGCTTGGCCTAGTGGTCTAGTTGTTAATATTTGCTTGGTTTTTCAGGATCAAAAGCATAATGTACATGGAGAATGATCCAAATCCAATTTTGATTGATGTTGTGGATGTTTGTACACTAACATAACATTTTTTTGTAGGTGTTGGAGCTTGGGCTTAAGCCTTGAGCTTGCTTTGTGTTGTATTGTTTAAACTGTTTGATTGTTTGCCGTATAGTTTGTCTGATTGATTACTGATTGAGTTTGATTGTTTCCAGGTACTTTAGTTGCTCAGTTCCTTGTGAACTATTGCTTTGCTTTGCTTAAGCAATTTGCATTGAGGTAACTTCTTAAAACTTCATGTAGTCTGGAGACCCGGCTGTTACCGGGCCGGGCAAATTGTCTGAAGTCCTCCTTAAGAGGCAATGCTTGTGTATGTTTATTTTTCAAGCCCAAGCAGGAAAAGTCCTTCAAAGAAGGCAATTGGTGGAAGGTAGGGACAAGCAACCTGTCCCCCACTATTCAGTGAGTCTTCTCCTTGCTCCCATTACGTGGTTGTAGCATTGAGATCAAAAGCCCAAGATCTTGTGCAGTGCACATTGTGTCAGAGTCATCGAGTATAGAAGGGTTCCCCTATTCTGGACCCATGCTCATTTGTCAGCTCTCCCTGGTTAGGGATAAGAGCTGTGAGGTCTGATCCTCACTTCATCCTTTCATCTGCTTCACCTTAGCCTCGTAATGGCAAGGTTAAGAGCAAACACAGCCTGTACAGACGATTGCTTAGGCAGTCAAACCTGATTGATTGAGCCCCCTTGTTTGGCTATAGTGCGTGTTATGTGGATATCTGATTGACATGTTTGTTTGAGATACCTGTTCTCATTTGATGATATATGATTGTATGCTTGTGTGCTAGCTTCTTTCCTGGTTAGGTTAGTTTGCTTATGCAAGTAGGATAGAAAACCGAACTTAGGGTTAACGATGCATGACAACATTAGGCTCGAGTCTCAGCTCCCTAGTTGTGTATCTTTCCCCGGTTTCTGGTTAGCAATTTAGTCCCTTTCAGGGGAACTACATCGCCCTGATCCTCGTGCCAGACGAGGTATGTAGGCAGGTGGTCGTGCGAGACCACTCCGGGTAACCTTTTTCTTTTTTTGCGTGTGTTTACTTGTTATTTGATTGTGTTTTGGCTCGGATGCCGACGTAAGCCCAGTGATTGGCTGTCGGGCTCCACGTTTGCCCTTTTGGTGTGTTTTGGCTCGGATGCCGACGTAAGCCCAGTGATTGGCTGTCGGGCTCCACGTTTGCCCTTTTGAGTGTGTTTTGGTTCGGATGCCGACGTAATTCCATCAATTGGTTGTCGGGCTCCATGTTTGCCACCCTTGTTTGTTTGTATGTTTTGTGTTGTTTGGCGTGCGTAAGCCGAACTACAGAGGCTCTGATTCTTGTTCCAGACAAGATATGTAGGCATAAGGTGCGATACCTTATCGAGCTCGTTCCTCTTGACCCCCACCTGCGTTCCCTGTGTGTGTGTGTGATGTTTAGCAACCCATTCTTTATTTTAGGACGTGGATCCCTAGGAGTACCTAGGACGTGAGGGGTGCTAATACCTTCCCCTCGCGTAACCGACTCCCGAACCTTTTCTCTCTGGTCGCGAGACCATGTCTTTCCAGGTTTCTCTGAGCGTTTCCTTTCCCTATCTTGGGATAAATAACGCGCAGTGGCGGCTCTGTGTGTTTTTATTTTTAGGCTCGCCGGTTGATTTTCGCAGGATGCGACACAGGGTTCCGGAGATCATGCTGCTATCAAAATCAAAACCCGTAGCCGCTCGCTAGCACATCGCTAAGCGAGCCTGTAGTGAGCACTCGCTAAGCCTTCGCTAGGCGAAGCAGGAGCGAACGGGACAGTGGCTGTTTTGTTTCTTTTCTGTTCTGCCTTATGTTTATCTAGTCAAGATTTATTATAATTCTGCATTATTTGGCCTGACTTTATGACTGTTGTGTTTATTTTGTGGTGCAATTTTCAATTGTACTTTATCTCGATGTTCTAACCCGTGTGCTGAATTGTGTAAAGGCTTACATATTCCCGAGGAAACGGCCGGATAGGTATTCCACTTTATGTGTGGGATACCCTTATGGAGATAGATTATGAATTACTTAATTTTAATGTGGAGATTCATCCTAATTGCCTAATTAATTTTAATGTGGAGATTCATCCTAATTACTTAATTAATTTTAATGTGGAGATTCATCCTAATTGATCATAATGCGGAAATTCATCTTAAATACTTAATTGCAAAATATTGCCGTTGAATATGTGATCTTGGACCTCTCTTTGTTGCCTTACGATATTACGGTCATGTCCCGCGAATGTGGGGGTACCCTTAGCCAAGACCCTTCGATTAAATCATCATGTCCCTCTAAAATAAATCATAGTCCCTCGGATGTTGCCTTCGAATATATGATTTTGTCCCTCGATGACCCTTCGGTATAGCCTACGGTTAAATGATGATGGTCCCTTCGCATGCTAAGGTATCCTCACAACTGTTGCCTTCAATGACCAATCGATGACCCTACGATGACCCTTTTATATCCAAAGGATAAAACTACTTACTTCTCAATAGTAAGGACAATTTTACCCTCATAAGGATAGGAAATGCCCATAAAGACCTTGGGTAGGCATAACTCTTAATTGCTTATCCACAACTTAAAATACTTTTTCACATCTCACACCTTTCAAAACTAAGCGAGATAACCACTTTGTATACATTAATTCAAGAATCATTACAAAGTTAAATTCTCCTTTTTAAAACATTTCCTACACATTTCTCAAACACTTTTTCAAAACAAGGAAAACATAAGTGATTAAGCAATTAAGAGCCCATGGATAACCATGGATACAAAGGGTGCTAACACCTTCCCTTTGTATAATGTACCTCCCGAACCCAAAATCTAAATTAAGGTCTTTCCTGTTCTTTTCCACCTTTCCTTATGGGATAAAAGAAAAGTCGGTGGCGACTCTTGCTAACCGCGACATTTGCTTTCTAAAGCAAAAACGTACCAAGTCAGTTCACCGTATGACACTCTCACTCTCTCATAAATCCATAAATTCACATACTCTCCCATTCAATCAACCATATAACTATTCTCACGCATCACGGGGAAGAATAGAATAAGAAAAAGCAAGGTTACAGAGAATAAGGAAAGAAGAGAGAGATTAGTTACCTAAGATTCGTCGGAGAGCCACCGCGTCGAACCTCCAATCTGGTAGACTTTCGTTTCTTGCTTCAAACATTGTTGCATTCTCGTTCCATTATCAACTATGCTTTTTTGTTTTATGAGTAATATGAACCGAGTTTTAGAGCTTGAAAATCCATTTTCATTTTCGACACTGCGTTCTTTTCTCAAAGCCATTCTTGACGTCATGACCATTGCAGATGTGATGCTGCAACTTCCAATCAACGAAGATGATGAAATGAAGCGGACTGCGATTCACGTGCGATGTTGAAACTTGGTTCGTGTTTAGGTCTTAATGGAGATCCACAAATTCGAAAGGAATTAAACATGACGCTGGATTTGAGTGCATTGGTCCGAATTAGGGATGACAATTTGACTCATCCCAATGAGCACCCGCAAATTTACCCACAATAGATAGGGTAAAAACACACAAAAACGGGTACGGGCATGAGCTCGGGTAATTATTCATAAAAATAAACGGGTACGGGTGCAGGTATGGGCATTTTGGTACCCACCCCGCCCCATACCTACAAAATATATATTTATGTACTTTTATTTATATTTATATATTTTAGTTTATATTATTATATGAAAATGCATGTCTATCAATTATATAACGTATATCAATGTTAAATCATTACGTATTTAATATAAGTGTTCATTTATTTCAACAATAAATTGTTTGAAAACTTTTTAATGTTTTTAAAAAATTAAAATTATATGATATTTTATAATTGATCTATTTATTTTTAATAGGATTACGGGTCACGAGTACGGGTATGGGTACTTACATACCCATAGGACACGGATACGGGTGCTAACTTTGACACCTAAGCGAGTATGAGCTCGGGCACGGGGATTTTTTCAAATCACGAGTATGGGGATGGATATTATAGTATCCTGCCCAAACCATGCTCATTGTCATCCCTAGTCCGGATCCATGCTTTTTGCCATGGGAAATTTGGACTTGAGGCCCAAACATCTTCTCTTCACATCTTCCATTGGATCCATACACCCCCTCATTGTTGCACAACAAGGCATTGACACTGAATTTTCTTGGGGAGGATTTTGTTGGGCTTTAGGCCCAAATGCATTTTCCCTTTCCACACCCCTGTATAGGGTCATACACCTTCCTGGCCCATTTTTTTCCTTTCTTGTTTTAACCTTGTTTTTATTAATTGTTTTACCTTGATTAATTATTATTAATTAGGTTAATTAGGGTATTAATTAGGATTAGTATTTTTAATTAGAAATGTATAATTTTAATCTTGATTAGGATTAATTGTTTTAATTAGAAGTAATTAGAATAATTGATTTTTAATTAGCTTTGAATTTTAGATTTAATTTCTTAATGTTTCCCATGAAATTTGACCATTTTAACCCTAGGGTTTAGTCATAGATTTTCATGCTCCCTTAGGTTAGGGGTTGATTTAGGATAATTGATCATTTAATGTATTTTTTTATATGATATTAGATAGATGGTTAATTTGATCCTAATGTTTCATGATCCCCTAGTTAGGTGGTACATAATTTTCAATTTAATTCAAGCCCTTTGATTTAAGTTGATCAAAAGAAATTTTGGTTAACTAAATCCTTTGATTTATGTATAATTCCACAATCTACTCAAGTGATCAAAAGTCCATTGATAAATTGATAAGACTATTTCTGTAATGTTGTGGATCTCAAGGCTTCAAGTTCAGACTTTCATGCAAGGCATCCCAGACAAATCAAGCAGTGGATTATGCAAAGCATATCAAAGGTGTTTCTTCAAGAGCTTGTCAGTCAAGATTTAAATTGTGTGACATGAGCCTTAAGAAATAAGGAATGAATGAGAGTGAAGAATTCCATTAATTCATTCGAAATATCTTTGGGGACGGGACGAATGACCCAGTTGCTCATCGTATTAACCTCTATTCATAGACTTTAGCACAACTTAAATCACATGATTGTCAAGTCTCCCTTCACAAAGCAACAATGAAACAATCAAGAGTCTCCATCATCAACTTATTAATCATGATTCAAGTTGTATAGTATGAGCCTTAAGTAATAAAGAATAATGAGAGTGAAGAATTAATATCATTGTCTAGGGTATCCTTGGGTACAAGACGAATGACCTAGTTGCTTAAGGTATTCGCCTTTGTTCATAGACTTTAGTTCAATTTGAAAAAAATAATTGATAAAGTCTCCATCATTATAAGGAGCATCAAGGATTCTTCCTCAACAACTTGAAAGTTATGATGATAATCACATGCCACGAGCCTTAAGTAGTAAAGAATGGATGAGAGTGGAGAATTTCATTAACTCATTTTGAATATCTTTGGGTACAGGACAAATGACATAGTTGCTCATCGTATTCACCTTTACTCATAGACTCTAGTGTAATGACTATCAAGTCTTCTTCATATTTCATTATCATATTTATTTATCATGCCTCGATCTCTTGTTGTATTTGTTCCGGTCCCAATGAGCCGAACTACGGAGCTCTGACTTTCTCATTGCATAGTGAGAATATGTAGGTACGAGGATTCATATTCTTTGTGAGCTATCTTATTTATTTATCCTTCATTCTCTCATATTCATGAATCAATACCATCCTTTTTGAACCAAATACCTTACCCCTTTGGATTCCACGTATACTATTGGGCTAATAAATAATGCTTTCCTTTGAACCAAGAGATGTTTGCTATGGAACCAAACACTTAATTCTCTTTATTTTCTGGTTATGACAATACACTGGTGATGCCTATGTTCCACCACATCTTAGTTTGTACCTCCCTTACTCTTTGGTTAAGAGTTTACTTCCCTCATGGATCTAATATACCATTCATTTGGTTTCAAATTGCTTGTTCTTTATAGTGATATATTGTTCCTTGTACCAATCATCATTCTCCTTTGGGTTCCATACCTATCCTTTTAGGACAGTTGTCCACCTTGTGAACCAATATATGTTTGCTATGGAACCAAACACATAATTCCTAGTTTTTGTGGTTATGACAATACAGTGGGGATGCCTATGTTTCTCCACATTTTGGTCTATACCTCTTTACTCTTTGGTTCAAATTTCAGTTACCTTTATGGTTTCTCATGTTACCAATTTGTTGGTACAAATTATACTTTTCATCACTTTTTATCTCCTTCCTTTGTTTTCGTAGTTCTGAGAACTACAGATGCTCTAACTTTCTCATTGCACTATGAGAATATGTAGGCACGAGAATGTGAATCCTTGGCGAGCACATTATTACTTATTCCTCTTCGCCCTTAGGGCACCATCCATATCTTTCATGATCCATATGATCTACCTTCAATCATAGTCATTCACTTCATTGACATATTGCCTTTCATTGGAACCAAACACCATACTTATTTGGAATTCCATATACACCCTTTTAGGATAATTTTCCACCTTTGTGCCAAGAGATTTTAGCTATGGAACCAAACACTTAATGTCTTGTTTTCGGTTATGAAAATACAGTGGTGATGCCTCTGGCCCTCCACATATTAGTCTGTACCACCTTTACTCTTAGGTTTCAAATATCATTTTCCTATGGATTCCAACAATACCCTCATATTTGGTACCAAACTATACCTTTTCGGTCACTTATACCAAATCCTCAATTTCTTTGACTTTGGTTACTTTTTTCCACACTCCATTCATCTCCATGGACCATTAATCACTACAGTCATTCAATATCTACAACCTTTATTCATCCCATGTGATATATTGTTATCTTTGAGCCAAATACACTATCCCTTTGAGCTCTATCTTGTGTCTGCTTGTGAACCAATAGATGTTTGTTATGGAACCAAACACTTAATTCACTTTGTTTTCGGTCGTACCATATAATGGTGAATGCTTCAGGCTACCCACACATTGGTTAATGCCAACTTTACTCTTGGGTTCAGATTTCACCTTTTTTGGAGCTAAAGCACATTATCCTTTGGTTCAAACCATATTGTTATCACTCTTCTTTCACCTACCACCATTAGTTCTATGAACTACTGAGCTCTGAATTTCTTATTCCACTATAAGGATACATAGGCATGAGAGCCTTAATCCTCTCCGAGAACTTTATATATTCTTTTCTCTTTCCTTTATTCTTTCGTGAGTAATCTTTAGGTATAACATCCATTCGAGCAAGAACAATCAAAGCGGTTCCCGTTGAGTACAATAGATGTTAGGGGTGTTAATGCCTTCCCACTGCATAACCGACTTCCTTACCCACTATCCCTTTCCCATGGGTTTTATCGATGTCTTCCATTTCCTTCGGGAATAAATAAAGTTCGATGGTGACTCTGTTGTATGTTCGAACATGCGATGTGTTCAGGTATATTTCCGTTAGCTTCACGTGTTACATATCAGAGTGACTCCAACTATAAGACTCGATCGACAAGCAACTAAAGAGGAACAACACCATCCTCAACATCAATCTCTTACTAAGGTACCTAACTGTATGTACTCTAGATGAGCATAGGTGCAACAACATAAAAGGGGGTGGGAGTACATTCATATAATAATTGGTGCACAAAACAATCAGGGCGGATTCACACGTCGTAATTATACACATATCAAACATGCACACAATATCATGTATTCATATTTCACTCACACCATAGTCAATCATCAATCACAGTGTCATTCATCACATTCAAAATCACAACCCCATACAAGAGTATTCAACAACATTCAAGCATCTCATTTTCACAACAGTTATGTAATGCAATATAACATCGACTCAATTCATGCATGTGATATCGACTCAACAAATGGTTCTTCATACGAACCGGGTCCTAACATCTGAACCCCGAGCACCAACATCTGAGCTTGGGACAAGTCTCTAGTCCCCACATTTAAACCCATGACTCACCTATTTCACAACAACAACAAAATATGATGCATGTCATATGACAATGCACTCTCAACAACACAACAATGAATACAACCCCACACGTAACTGTAAACAATCATGTAACAACAATAACATAACAATGAATATATCCCCACTACTGACTCATGCATTTAATGTATCACCAGTAGTTCTCACTCCGAACTACTCATCTCATCAATTCATTAGCAAGCATGTACAATGATTCACATAATTAAACTTGCATTTCACAACATATATTCACACATTGAACATACATACACACATCAACCAAACATGTCAATTTAGCTCACAATGCTCTACCATGAGGTAGCTCTATGCGCTAAATTTCTAACGTTTCAAACTGCGCCTTATTTGAACTTACAGAACTAAAGTTATGGCAAAACAATCAGGTAAGAAAATATGGTTCAGTTCAATAATTTTCCAAAAATTAACCAACATCAATCGATTGACATGGGATGTCAATCGATTCACATCAATTCCATTTACATTCTGCCTTTCAAAATTTTCATGTTTTGCCTGCATGCGATCAATCAATTCAGGGAATCAATCAATTGACATAGTTTAATTTTCCATTTTTTTTTTAAAATTGCACGCATGCAATCAACTGACATCAACCCATAATCCAAAAATCCAAGTTTTTCATACGTAACTTCATTTTCCTCATCCCATATCCCTCATACATCATCCCAACCCTTATTATAACATTCAAATACATCAAATAACATCACCAAACACCACCACCACCACATATTAACATGTTATTTCTCATTAGTTTAACATGGTATTTCATCAATTATTCACACAAAAAATCATATTCATAATACTACCACAAATTATCCCAATTTCAACATAAACATCATCATTATACCAATTTCTTCATGAACAACAAATCACACACAAATCAATTACAAATTTCATATTAATTCATGGCATAAAAACAAATCCACATCCATTTAACTCATCAAACAATTAATCAAAGAGAAGGAAAAAAACCCTATTGGAGGGAAACCTCTTTATCCTTCCATGATTAAGGCACCCTTAGATGAATAATCCCCCTCCCTTACCTTGCAAATCTAGTAAAATCACAAGCAAACAAGCTCATATGGTCTTCTCTCCCAAAGCCATAACTCTCATCTTCTTCTCTTTTTCACATTCTGACAAAAAACTCTCAAAAATCCATTCTTTCTTTTAAATTTCTCAATATATGAGATAACCTAATTAACTTCTCTTAATTCAGTTTTTGGGCCAACTAGAACATGAGTTCTCTCCATTAACCACTCAATTTCATTATTTCTACTTTTTAACTCAATCTTTACTATTCTCTCAATTTTATATTGATTAGTTAATTAAATACCACCATAACTAATTAATTGAGCATAATTCACCATAAATGTTGACACCGGTCAAACACGTCATAAATCATATGAAATAATTATTTAAATTAATTAGTTAATTAAATGAAAAATAAAAAATAAAAGACTAATTAAATCGGGGTGTTATATAAACCACCTTTGCATGATAATCGATATTCCTTGTTAATCAATTTGAGCCTTGAACTTTCTTTTGGTGACTTAGCCAATTGTGAACCTTTGACTTGAAAGATAAAATCTTCCCACCATCTTTAGAGCTAGGTCAATAGATTTCATTTCTAGTATATGATAATCACTAAGTTTGGGGTTGCTCTTGAAAGTTAGCAGTATTTAAGTTTGAGGTTGAGGGTACTAGAGAAATTGGTTACATGAAAAGAAAAAGAAAGAGAGAAAAATAAGATGTCAGAAACATGACATTTTCAAAAAAAATGAGAAAGAAACGAATATGACCAAAAATAAGAAAACTCTCTAGTACCCAATATTAGAGAAAAAGTGATATGGAAGGAAGAGTATAACAGAAGAACAAAGACGTACCAAACTCAAAAGTTTAAGCCTATTATCCATATCCTACACTGACATAAGTTATGTTACAACCTTAAAAATCCTCAAATGTGTGTGTTTAAATATGATCTGGCTGATTTTGAAGATAACTTAGAAATTCATTGATTTTTAATCATGTACATTCATTGAGTTAACACCCTTACAATTGAGTGCATAATGGTGAGTAAAGAGATAGGTTAAGTGCTGGTGCTGAAAGAACTTATCTGAGTTGATTAGATCAAAGCAAGGAACAAATGTCTTGATCACCAAAAGTAAGTGACATTCAATTGGTAAGGTTTTTAATTTATTGATGACAAAGTTTCAGTGAACAGACAAGTTACTTGAGGAAAAACAACAATTCAAGTTTGGGGTTGTGATGATATATTGTCATTACACGTCATTTAGCAAGAAAAAGCACACAAACCAGACTAAAAATAAGCAAGTTAGAAGCAAAAGCAAGAAAAAAGTATGGAAAAGTTACAATGGATGAAGAAAAGGACTTGGTGTAAAAATTATTTTAAAAAGGAGCAAAAACACATTGAAGTACTAGAATAATGCGTCTGCACCTCCTCATAACGCACCCACACTTTTTCCTTCATTATGCAATGCACCCGTGTTGCTCTTCAGTGCAGTCGCGTTAACACATTTTGCTGACACACTTTTGAGTGCTTTAAAAGAAAAAAATGGAGAAGAAAAAGGGGTTCAATTTTCTAGAGAGAAAAGTGACGAATTTGGGTGATTTTGGAGCTTGTGGAGACCATTGAAGCCATTTGAGAGCTTATTCTTCGTTGGTTCTTCATGATCTTTGAGTATGTACTTATGGTATTAATTAATTTTAACATGAGTAGCTATATTTCTCTTAGGTTAGGTCTTATTTGATGATGAACCTATTTGTATTTGATTGAGACATATGATCAGATGACGTTAATGTAATTGTCTTGAATCATTATTATTATTCAGTTATAGATAATGCTTATTGCCTATTGTTTGTTATGACTTTCGATTTGATTTTGATAAGTA
Source organism: Lathyrus oleraceus (assembly GCF_024323335.1). Classification (NCBI taxonomy): domain Eukaryota; kingdom Viridiplantae; phylum Streptophyta; class Magnoliopsida; order Fabales; family Fabaceae; genus Lathyrus; species Lathyrus oleraceus. The sequence goes on from NC_066580.1 coordinate 370,917,851, forward strand.
GTGACTAGGGATAACATACTTAGGAATTGTGACTAGGGATTAACGCGCTATGTTGCCTAGTCTGACGGTATAATTGGTCTGAGGGATCGGGGAATTGACGCCTAAACTAGTGAGTTGCACACCAAGGGTTTGGGTGTAGTGGTTGAGTTAGTTTGTCGTGTAACTTTGTAGTCATTGCATGTTTACAACGCTAGGACACTTGTTAATAAATTATCATCATAATCCTAGCTTACACAATCCTTTTAATTATTCAAGTGCATGGTGTAATACATCTCATACTAAATCATCGTTTCCTACCTTGCACTACTCTTCCAATAAAATATAATGAAATGGTATAAATTTAAGGTCTAATATTTGGATTAATTAAAAAAATGATTATGCTCTAGTCTGTTCCATTTCACTTTGCTTCGTTGTATTCCGCTCAATTCGTTTTAAAAATATCCAAACATAATATGAGTATTGCTTGTTGGGATGTAAATTACCAAATCAATTAAAAAAACGGTATCTTACTTATTCATATTAATGGTTGGTGGTGACTAAAGTGGTGGTTGATAGTGGCCAGATTAGAGATCATAAGTGTGTAAAGTGATGATCAGAGATGGTGGTTGAAGGTGGCCAGAGATGGATATAGCGGTGATCGATGATGATCAAAATTGTGGCCAGAGATGGATATAGCGGTGATTGATGATGGTCAAAATGGTAGTCATAATAGTTGTAACAATCATTGGTAGTGGTATGTTACCTTTAAAACAACAACAAAAATGTAAAATCTATGTATTAATAACTAATTCAACTTCATTTTTGTCAAACAGATTTTAGTTTTAAAACGATCTTCAAAATCAAAAGCCAGAAACTCACAACAACATCCTAAAAGTATGCAGCTATCAATTGGACTTCAAAACCTGTTGTCATGGACCCAAAATAAAACCAAGTTGTTTGTTTCTTTCAACTGCATTTAGCTTCAACTGTGCAGTACATATCAACCTTTACCCTTTCTAAAACTCACTCACCACTCTTAATCTCTCTTACAATATGAAGAATTTCTTGTTTTCTCTATACTTCTTGTTTCCCATAATCCTTACAATTATTCTCATGCTCCTCACTCCGATTCCAAGTGCACAATTAACCACAACCGAAACCAAAGTTCTTCTTCAAATTCAAACACTTCTTGAATATCCTCAACTTCTTCACAAATGGAAGAAGAATCTCACCAACTTCTGCAACCTCTCTCCATCACCTTCCTTCATCATTGTCTGCTCAAAGAACCATGTAACAGAATTAACAATCATTGGAAACAAAACCAAGCCAGTTTCAGAAAGATTCTCCACTGATTCTCTTTTCACTGTTTTAACAAGGCTTTCAAACATGAAGGTTTTGTCATTGGTGTCACTTGGTTTAAGGGGTCCATTGCCTTCAAAGATCACTAGGTTTAAGTCTCTTGAAGTTTTCAACATTTCTTCAAATTTCTTCTATGGAGAAATTCCCTTATCAGTTTCATCTTTGAAGAATCTCAAGAGTCTTGTTTTTGCTGATAACTTTTTCAATGGAAATGTACCTAATCTCAAAAGATTAGCCTTTCTTGAAGAGATTAATCTTGCTAACAACAGATTAGGACCTGACTTTCCTTCATCTTTGTTCTCTCTTCCTTCACTACACAACCTAAACTTGGCTTCAAATCGATTAACCGGTTCGATTCCAGCAAATATATCTTGTAATCCTTCTTTAAATTTTCTTGATATCTCACACAATTTTCTACAAGGAAAACTGCCATGGTGCATTGATTCGAAGTCGTTGAACCGAACAATAGTTTATTCTGGTAACTGTCTGTCAACAAGAAATTTCAGTGATCAACATCTGTCGTCTTACTGCAAGAAATCATCAGTGTTGAATGTTAAGCCGAGATTCGAGAGGCCGAATGAATCAAAGAAGCAACTAGGACTAGGAGTACTAATCGGTATTATCGGAGGTTTTGTAGGAGCTGCAGTGTTTTTGATTCTACTCTTTCTGTTCATTTTGAGAAAGTCCAATGCAAAAAACGTTTCTGTCACTGCATATTCAAGGCCAAATATTTATCTAAGTAAGGCCACAATTTCGCGCGTGCGCGCGCAGACACATTTCATATATTTCATATGATGATATAATAAATCTTAGTCTTTTATTTAAGCTATGCTTTAATTTGTTTTTCGTTTCTGTCGAAATTAGGAAGAAATGTTCCTCAGCTAATGAGAATAGCTTCAAATGGATTACCACCTTATAGACTTTTCAGAATAAAAGAAATTGAAGATGCAACCGACAACTTCGACTCGTCGAATCTAATAGGAGAAGGATCAAAAGGACAGCAATACAAAGGTAGACTCAAAGATGGTTCAATGGTCATGGTTAATCAGAAGAGTTTGAGCAAAATCAGTGATCAGAATTTGAAGGTGTTACCTTATTTAAGGCATAGGCATTTGGTGAGTGTTGTAGGTCACTGTTCTATTAACCATGAGGACAATCCCAAAATGAAAAGCACATTATTCATTGTATTTGAACACATCTCAAACATGTCATTGAGGATTCATCTTACAGGTATAATAAACACTCGCATAAAAACAGTTTAATTTCGATTCTGATTGGTTGACAGTGTAAAAAAATTCGAGTTCAACAGATAGGAGAAAAAGTGAGATGCTAAAGTGGCAACAAAGAATGGCGATTATCATCGGCATTGCAAGAGGAATCAAGTTCTTACACACTGGAGTAACTCCTGGCATATTTGGAAACAACATCAAGATTGAGAATGTTTTGTTGGACAATAGTCTCAATCCAAAAGTTAGTGGATATAGCATTCCATTTCCAAACAAGGTTAGAACTTAGATGAACAAGTTATATATATTTTGACTCATTTGGTACCTATGGTTGATATCTTTGTTAATTTTCAGAAAGGTTCTGAGAGAAAACATAAACAAAAAAATGCACACAATCATGTTAGCAGCATCAATAGTGCAGAAAAGGAAGACATATATCATTTTGGATTGATTCAACTTGAACTTATCACTGGAAAACTTGTTACATCTTCTATGGAAGTAGAGGTGCTGAAGTATGAGGTATATACATAAAACATGAGATAACATTCTTATAATATCTAATATTATGGTAATTACATGTTTGCTTCTTATCATGTTTAGCTTGAGAGAGGTCTATGTGAATCTGCATCACCGAACGCGTTAAGGAGCGCTATCGATCCTTCGCTCCATGGAACTTATGCACATGAATCATTGAAAACTGCGGTTCTGATCACCATCAACTGTCTCAGCAAGGCTCCCCGTAATCGTCCTTCTATAGAAGATGTTCTATGGAATCTGCAGTACTCCATGCAAGTTCAAGAAGGAAGGTCTAGCAAAGCCTCAACATGAAAATGTGTACTTTCTGCCTATAAAATTGTTTGTTGCAGTTTATAAGATATTTGTTCAGAAATAATAAATTTCTTGAAGTATATATTTTCTTGAGTAAGGCCATCGTTTTCAATAATAAACACCTCTTTATATAGTGTTATCTTTTTGAATTTATGTCTTAGTTCATCATAAAAATAGTATTACCTTTTTGTGTATACACATTATGTGATAATGATGAATGAAACAAATGAGAATGGTGAAAAAAACTTATTCCACACAATATGGAGTCTAAAACAATAGTATAAACATACACTTTTTTATATATAATGCTACTATTGTGAAATTGAATAGTTCTACCACACCAAAAAAAAAAAATGGTCTGAATCATCATATACTTCATCCTCCAAATCAGCAGTCTCTTTATCAACATTGTCATTTTTTTGGACTCCTCGCCTAGAGTCTCAAGGAAAATGGTTGTGTCGAATCCTTCTCCTTAGAATCTTCACCACATTCAAACTTATTATCATTAAAATGGTCCACTTCACCATCACTTGCAACTTAATCAACATTAATTTCATCATCACCATACCCAAAATTACTCTCTCATGCATCTTTTTCTACTTGGACATCATCAACATTATAACCTAAGTAATATCCTACATCAATTCCTTCTTTGACATGTTCATCATCATCATTAGCACCTAAGTTATCCCTTGCACCTTTTTCTATTTGAACATCATCGGCATCATCACCTAAGTTATCCCTTACATCAACTCCTTTTTGGGCATGTTCATCATAATCAACATTATTAACACCTTCCCCGACATCTTTTCCTAGTTAAACATCATCATCGACATTACCACTCCTATAATTATACATCATCATCAACATTAGAACTTCCATAAATATGTTCTCACTCATTTTCATCTATTACTTCAGGATTGTCTAGAGTATGTGCCTGATAGAAAGATGGATCAAGTGGTGGGCCTGGACAGTGGGCCCAAACCAAAGGTTTGGAGGGTTTACAAGAGAAGTAAAAGAATAAAAGAATAAAAGAAATAATCATAGGAGTTTGTTAGAGTTATTATAGGAATTAGTTTGTTATTTTAATTAGGGGGTTTGTTTCGATAAAACAGGAATAAGCTTGTGGCTATAAAAGAGAACAGAAAGGTAGAATTTAGGTATCAAGGAAATCAATTAGGATTCACCATCTTGGTGAGGGAAGCACTGTGTGCTTAAGGGCTGATTGGTATTCACCATCAGTTGTTACTTTCATTATTATTTTACAATTGATTCATTCTTTAATTATTCCATTCAATTATTCTCTATTTCTCCCATATATTCATATAAGAACCTAACAATTGGTCCGACCTACCGGATCAAAAAAATCACCACCACACCGAAATTGTAGATGCCACGAAAGCCCAAGATGGGGGATCGTATGGACGCGTTGGAAACACAGATGGTTGACGTCGAAACACAGATGGTGGACATCAAAGCAACACTGCAGACGTTAGTCAACAGATGCAACAACAAAGCGCTATTCTCTCTGATTTATGCAAACAGATCGGTCAGAAGAATACGAATCAGGAGAGTGGGGGTCCCATGGGTGAGTCTTCACATGAGGAATCACGTTTGTCAGGGAAGAAGGTGAAATTGCCATTATTCGAAGGAGACGATCCTGTTGCATGGATCACACGAGCTGAGATCTATTTTGATGTGCAGAATACGACTGATGAGATGCGAGTGAAGTTGGCACGTCTGAGTGTGGAAGGTTCTACAATACACTGGTTTAACCTTTTGATGGAAACAGAGGACAATCTGTCCTGGGAAAAGTTGAAAAAGGGTCTGATTACGCGCTATGGAGGAAGACGTCTGGAAAATCCTTTTGAGGAATTATCCACGTTGAAACAGAGGGGTAGTGTAGAAGAATTTGTGGAAGCTTTTGAGCTTTTGTCGTCACAAGTGGGAAGACTTCCAGAGGAACAATATCTGGGTTATTTTATGAGTGGTTTGAAGCCACAAATTTGTCGTAGGGTTCGGACTTTCAATCCTCTGAATCGGATGCAGATGATGCGTATTGCAAAAGACGTAGAGGAAGAGTTGAGAGAAAATGATGATGACGCGGGCAGATACGGTAGCAAAAAAGGAGGGCAGGATCGATGGGGCCGTAGTGATTGGGCCGGGCCAACTTTTCGGAACAGGAACGGGTCAAATCTGAATGAGACAAGTCGTTCCAGTTGGGCCAATCCGACTCAGAAAACAGGATCAAGTGGATCTAACACGCTGTCTACGACGTCGTTAGCTTCAACTGGGAAAAAGGGTGAGAATGATTCCCGACCTGAAAAAGGGAAAGGGATTCGCAGCATTCGCAACGACGAGATGGATGAGAGAAGGGCGAAGGGGCTGTGTTTCAAGTGCGGTGGAAAGTATCACCCTACTCTCCATAAGTGTCTTGAGAGATCCTTACGAGTATTGATTTTGGGTGAAGGAGAAACTCTTAACGATGAAGGTGAAATCGTATCTATGGAAGAAGTGCAAACTGATGAGGAAGAGGGGGAGGAGGTAGAATGTCAATCCATGGGTGTGTTGGGAAGTATGAGTGGAAATCGTACCATGAAAATTGAGGGAAAAATTGAAAATGTGGATGTGTTAGTGTTGATCGATAGTGGTGCGAGCCACAATTTCATCTCCCCTCAAGTAACAAATGCGTTGGGATTAGAAATCACTCCTGACCCTGCCAGGGGCATCAAACTTGGAGATGGACATATGGTGAATTCTCAAGGGGTGTGCAAAGGAATTGTAATAAAGATGGGTTCTGTGAAAGTAGTCATTGATGCGTTGGTACTGGATCTGGGAGGTTTGGATATAGTATTGGGAGTCTCGTGGCTGAGCACACTAGGAAAGGTAATAATGGATTGGAAGGTGTTGTCTATGAAGTTCATGTATGAGGGGCAGATGGTTAAGGTGTTGGGTCAAGGTAGCAGGCAAGAGGAGCATAGTTATCTGAACTCCTTTTTGGATGACAAGCAGAATAGGATGGGAACTGAATGGTGGGGATCTCAGCATCACCAATTGGAAGCTGGCGAGATCTCTGTGCCAACAGAAGTAATTGCGATTCTGGAACAATTTCCTGTAGTTTTTAAAAATCAAATTCAGCTGCCTCCGGAGAGATCTCAAGTGCACCATATCAAATTATTTCCAAATCATGGAACAATCAATGTTAGGCCCTACCGGTATCCTCACCATCAGAAGGAGGAGATTGAGAAACAAGTGACTGAACTGTTGCAGGCAGGAGTGATCAGACCCAGTATGAGCGCTTTCTCTAGTCCGGTGATTTTGGTAAAAAAGAAAGATAAAAGTTGGAGAATGTGTGTGGATTACAGAGCGCTTAACAAAGCTACAGTTCCGGATAAGTACCCTATTCCCATCGTAGATGAATTATTGGATGAATTATACAGCTCGACTGTTTTTTCGAAGATTGACCTTAGGTCCGGTTATCATCAAATCAGGGTGCATGAAGATGATATTCCCAAAACAACTTTTAGAACTCACAATGGCCACTATGAGTATCTCGTGATGCCATTTGGGTTAATGAATGCTCCAACCACGTTCCAAGCAACCATGAATGATATTTTTAGGCCCTTTTTGAGGAAATTTGTCTTAGTTTTTTTTGACGATATCCTCATATACAGTAAGAACATTCAAGAGCATCAAAAGCACTTATGTCAGGTTCTTTCTGTTTTACTTGAAAACTGTTTTATTGCAAATCAAGCTAAGTGTAAGTTTGGGAGTAAGCAGATTGACTACTTGGGGCACATTATCTCAGGTAAAGGGGTAGCAGTAGATCCTGCGAAAGTAAGGTGCATTTTGGATTGGCCAGAACCAAAGAATGTAAAAGGAGTTCGTGGATTTTTGGGACTTACTGGGTACTATAGAAAATTTATTAAGGATTATGGCAAAGTGGCCAAGCCTTTGACTGAGCTGACCAAGAAGGATAACTTTGCGTGGGGAACAGAGGCAAATGTAGCTTTTCAATTGATGAAAATTATCATGACTTCACCCCCTGTTTTGGTATTACCTAATTTTTCTCTACCCTTTGAAGTGGAATGTGACACAGCTGGTAGAGGTATCGGAGCAGTGTTAATGCAGCAAAGGAAACCTGTAGCGTTTTTAAGCAAAGCATTATCTCAAGGCAATTTAGCAAAGTCGGTGTATGAAAAAGAGCTTATGGCCTTGGTATTGTGCATCCAGCATTGGCGACACTACTTGTTGGGAAAGAAATTCACAGTATACACGGTGTCATACGGTGAACTGACTTGGGGTATTTTGCTTTTTATCGCAATGTCGCGGATAGCAAGAGTCGCCACCGACTTTTCTTTTATCCAATAAGGAAAGGTGGAAAAGAACAGGAAAGACCTCAATAGATTTTGGGTTCGGGAGGTACATTATACAAAGGGAAGGTATTAGCACCCTTTGTATCCATGGTTATCCATGGGCTCTTAATTGCTGGATCACTTATATTTTTGTCTGAAAAATGTTGGTGAATTGTTTAAATTCGAAAAGAGAGTTTAACTTTGTAATGATTCTCGTATGAATGTATACAAAGTATTTATCTCGTTTGATTTTGAAAACGGTTTAGAAAAATGTAACTTGGTAATGATTCTAGTATGAATGTATACCAAGTGGTGATTTTCTAGGATTTGCAAAGTGTGAGGGGTGGGAAATGTTTTAGGTTATGATCCAGCAATTGAGAGTTATACCTTCCTAAGGTCATTATGAACGTTTCCTATCCTTATGAGGGTAAAACTGTCCTTACTATTGAGAAGTAAGTAATTTTACCCTTTGGATGTTTAAGGGTCATCGTAGGGTCATCGATAGGTCATTGAAGGCAACAGTTGTAAGGATACCTTAGCATTCGAAGGGACGATCATCATTTAACCGTAGGCTACACCGAAGGGTCATCGAGGGACGAAATCATATATTCGAAGGCAACATCCGAGGGACTATGATGTATTTTATGATGATTTAATCGAAGGGCCATTGCTAAGTGTATCCCCACATTCGCGGGACATGACCGTGGTACCGTAATATCGTAAGGCAAAAGAGAGGTCCAAGATCACATATTTAGAGGCCGTATTTTACAATCGATTAGGTAATTAGGATGAATCTCCACATTAAAATTAATACATTAAAATTAATACATTAAAATTAATACATTAAAATTAATTAGGTAATTTAGGGTGAAACTCCACAAGGGTATCCCACAAATAAAGTGGAAGACCTAGACAACAATCTTTTCCTGGGAAAGGTGAACCTTTACAAAATTCAGCAAACGGGTTAGAGTACCAAGTCAGGATGCAATCAAGGATTGCACCGCAAAAGAAACCAGAACAGCAGTAGGGTCAGATAAACAATGCATGGCTATGATAAAAAACATGACAGGTTAGCAAAGGACAGAACAGAAAAATCAGCGACTGTCCCAGTCGCCGCTGCCTCGCCTAGCGAAGGCTTAGCGAATACTCGCTGCATGCTCGCTTAGCGATGTGCTAGCGAGCGGCTGCGGATTCTGGTTTTGATAACAGCATAATGTCAGCAAGCTTCACACCTTATAGCATTCATTACAGAGATTATGTGGTTAGACATTCAGATGTTCATGCATACTTAAATTCATATGTAAAACTTAAGATAGTTTCATAAATTCAATCATGATACCATGTGCAAATTAAGAACATAAGGTAGTAATAGCAATGCCAACCTGTTTGTAATCGAATTGTAACCTTGAATTGGCCGATCGGATCGAATTGAGCGGAAGTGACCTTGCTGCCGCCGGCTTTTCCTTCAGGGTTTTCCGTCTGTGAGCGCTAGGGTTTGCTTGCTAGGGTTCTCCTTTCGTCCTTTTTCGTCCTCCTCGTCTGTCCATTTTCGTGGCTGAAGTGCCAGTATTTATAGTGATCGTGGTGACCTAATGGGCTCAGAATGAAGCCCAGAATTTTCTGTTATCTGCCAGCTTCGCTAGGCGAGCGTGTAGCGAACGTTCGCTAGGCGAGCGTGTAGCGAATGTTCGCTAGGCGAAGGATTTGCTCGCCTAGCGAGCAGGCCAGTTTGGGCCATTTTCTGGATTGGGCCATTCGTGAGCTGGGCCTTTGTTCCTTTAAGATCAGTGTCATAAAAATGAGTCGGAGTGCCCTGAAAAATGTCTTAAAATATTAATGGGCAAATTTTGGGGTATGACAGCTGCCCCTGTTCAATATTCTTGAACCGAGAGAGTCAGAATGGTATGTACGCCATTCGTGGTCTGGAGGTGGAAGATTATTGAACACTTAGAACGCCCCAAAAATTTGCACTTGTCAATTAGTTAGTCTTGATGGAGATGGGCTTAAAGATGCCATCTAGGAAGTTTGATGATGAGAGCTTCAGAGTACGTCGTACGTTAGAAGATATCTGAAGTCATGGGTGTCACTGGGTCATACGCTAGACCGTATAGTGAGTCATTCATTAGGCCGTCGACTTCACTGGGGAGTTAGAATGGGTCATACGCCGCTGGGGATAACAGATTAGCATGGATCATACGCTAGATCGTATCTGAGTTGCAGAATGGGCCGTCTGTTAGGCTGTATCTGACGAAAAGTAGTCGTACGCTAGACTACACCTCGGGATGTACCGTACGCTAGGTAGTATCTGAGGAATGAAGATCCGAATGGGCCGTACGCTAGACCGTATTGTTGGAGGAGTAATATGTTGTGCCGAATCAAAATGAGATAAGAATCCGAATGAGTCATATACTGCTGGGGATAAAGGATCAGAATGGATCGTATGCTAGATCGTATCTGAGTTGTAGACTGAGCCGTCCGTTAGGCTGTACCTGATGATGAAGGGGGTAGTCATACGCCAGACTACACTTCAGAATGTACCGTACGCTAGGTAGCATTTGAGGTCTTGAAGGTCCAAATGGGTCGTATGCTAGACCGTATTGGAGTTGTTGAAGGTCGGAATGGATCCTACGTTAGATCGCATCTGAGTTGAAAGAGTCATATGTTGAGCTGAATCAGAATGAACCGTACGCTAGGCTATATCTGATAGTATTTGTATATGTTGTATTTGCAATAAATGTCTGGGATGGGCTTATAGATGCCATCACTAGGAGGATGTCAGAATGAATGTTGACATGGAGTATATCTGAAAGATATAGTTGAATCCTGAACGTAATTGATGAGGATGTCCGTCTGAATGGACCTTTGTTTTGACTGTATCAGGGGAATAATTAACCTGAAAAATAAAGTTAGCTTCATGCCATGTCATGATGCATGAGATGTTTTATGCTTTCGAAAATAACTGCGAACGATGTATGCATGCGTATGCTGTGAAATGATGTAATGAATGAATTATGCATCTGAAAAGTTCTTCCAGAGGACTCTACTGGGGAAAACAAATCTCAATCTTCTGGTTGGGAGATACTGGTATCGATGACCTTTTCTTAGCCGGGGATGCTTGATTTCTGTCTGATGGTAGAAATGTTCAACAGAAGCCTGGCTGGGGGGTGGAAGAGATGACCCATTTGTCTAGTAATGCCACTCTCTTCTGGGAATGACTGGCTTTGCTGGGGGATAGGATTAGCAACGGATTCATTGGAAAGCATGATTAGACCTTCTCCTCGATCCTGAAGTCTAGTAGTAATCGCTATTTCTATTTTATGCACGTATTTTTGGTAAACATCGATCATATCCAAATGCATATATTAATTCGACTTAAATCAATGGACGCTTATGCAAACAAAACAGAGAAAGTAAAACAAAAGCATTTTTTTTTTTGAAACTAAAATTATATTGATTTCGAAAGAGGGCCTATAAACAGGCAATTTGTGTACAGGGAGACAAAAATCCTAGTAAGAGGAAATTGTCAAGAAAACAAAGAGAAAGCTATGCCGAAAACGTCCTATTAACTTTAATTCCACTACTTCCATTATGTCTTCAAGCCTCTCATCTCCTGCTGTCGGATAGAAGTGATTAGCTTGTTCAGTCCTTTGAACTTGGATGAAGCTGTCTGAGAACGGGACATAGTCATACGCTTTAATCCCTAATTTTTGCCTGGACCGCCTTTTCAGGTTTTCAATCCACCAGGATACCCCTTTTTGCCCAAGCCGCCTTTTCAGATTTTCGACTTGCCGGGTGCACATTTTTTATGTTTATCCCTAATTTTTGCCCGAACCTTTTTGGTTCGCCGGGATGCCCTTACTTTTGCCTAGGTATGTCGACCTAGCAGGTCTCTTTTATGCGTAGTATTTTTTGACTATGTCTGCGTTCACGGGATGCGGGAAGTCTTCGCCGTCCATTGTAGCTAGTATCATGGCTCCACCAGAGAATACCTTCTTAACTACAAACGGCCCTTCGTACGTGGGAATCCATTTGCCTCTGGGATCACCTTGTGGTAGAGTGATGCGCTTTACCACCAAGTCGCCAATTTGATACACCTGTCTCTTGACTCTTTTGTTAAATGCCTGGGTCATGCGCTTCTGATATATCTGTCCATGACAAACAGCCGCAAGTCTCTTCTCATCAATCAAGTTTATCTGATCGAGTCGAGTCTGAATCCATTCCTCTTCATCTAAGCCCGCCTCTTTCATGATTCTTAGAGAGGGAATCTGAACTTCCACTGGTAAAACGGCTTCCATTCCGTAGACTAAAGAGAAAGGAGTTGCTCCTGTCGAAGTGCGTACTGAAGTGCGATAACCGTGAAGAGCAAATGGTAACATCTCATGTCAGTCTTTGTATGTCACCGTCATCTTTTGTATGATCTTCTTGATATTCTTATTAGCAGCTTCTACAGCGCCATTCATCTTTGGTCGGTACGGAGAAGAGTTATGGTGCTTTACGTTGAACCGCGTGCAGAGTTCAGTAATCATCTTGTTGTTCAAATTAGTACCATTGTCAGTGATAACTCTTTCGGGGATGCCATATCGACAGATGAGATTATTCTTGATGAATCGTGCCACCACATTCTTGGTGACAGAAGCGAATGAGGCGGCCTCTACCCACTTTGTAAAGTAATCAATAGCAACAAGGATGAAACGATGTCCGTTAGAAGCAGTAGGTTTAATCTCCCCAATCATATCAATGCCCCACATTGCAAAGGGCCAAGGGGCTGTCAACACGTTTAAAGGAGCAGGAGGCACATGGACCTTGTCCGCATAGATTTGGCACTTGTGACAGGTTCTGGAGTGATGGTGGCAATCAGCTTCCATGGTAGACCAATAATACCCTGATCTCAGAATCTTCTTGGCCATCGTATGCCCACTAGAATGAGTCCCAAAAATACCATCATGCATGTCTTCCATAATCTTTTCTGCTTCCTTTTTATCCACACAGCGAAGCAAAGTCGAATCATGATTACGTTTGTATAATAATCTATTACTCAAAAAGAATTTAGCGGAGAACCTCCTCAGGAATTTTCTATCATTGATGGACGCCCCTTCAGGGTATTCCCGAGCTTCTAAATACCTTTTTACTTCGTGGAACCACGGTTTCTCTTCTACTTCATCAGCGTTAAGTTCATAACAATATGCTGGTTCATCTAGTCGTTCAATGGTGATCCTGAGAGCTTCATTGTCCCATCTGACTCTGAACATAAATGACATGGTGGCCAAGGCGTCTGCCAACTGATTCTCCTCTCGTGGAATATGTTCGAATGTGATCTCTTCAAAGTATGGGATTAATGTCAACACCCGCTCTCGATAAGGGATGAGATTCGGATGTTTAGTGTCCCATTCTCCTTTGATTTGACTGATTACTAAGGCTGAGTCTCCGTATACGCTTAAAAACTTGATTCTTAGATCTATAGCAGCTCTGAGTCCCAAAATACATGCTTCATACTCAGCCATATTATTGGTACAATGAAAACATAGCCTAGCAGTGAAAGGTGTATGGTAACCCCCGGGAGAAATGATTACAACACCAACACCATTGCCCAATGCATTAGAAGATCCATCGAAAACCATAGTCCATCGGGATCCCAATTCAGGTCCTTCATCCGGTCCAGGTTGTTCATAATCAGTAACAAGCATGACATCCTCATCCGGGAACTCAAAATTCATAGATTGGTAATCATCCACCGCCTGATGAGCTAAATGATCAGCTAGCACGCTTCCTTTGATTGCTTTCTGAGTAGTATACTGGATGTCATACTCTGTTAAGATCATCTTCCATCTTGCTATTCTTCCGGAGAGAGCGGGTTTCTCAAATATGTATTTGATAGGATCCATCTTAGAAATCAATAAAGTGGTGTGATTCAACATATACTATCTCAGTCGGCGAGCAGCCCAGGCCAAAGCACAACAAGTTTTCTCGAGCAGTGAGTATCTTGTTTCACAGTCGATAAACCTTTTGCTAAGGTAGTATATGGCATGCTCTTTTCGACCAGACTCGTCATGTTGTCCCAACACGCACCCCATTGAATTTTCTAACACGGTTAAATACATGATTAGAGGTCTTCCTTCAACTGGTGGCATCAGAATTGGAGGTTCTTGAAGATACTTCTTGATTTTGTCAAAAACTTCTTGACATTCCTCATTCCATATCATCTCTTGATTTTTCCTCAGTAGCTTGAAGAGGGGTTTGCAGGTGGCGGTCAAATGGGAGATAAATCGGGCAATGTAATTCAAGCGTCCCAAGAAACCTCTGACTTCTTTATCTGTACTAGGAACTGGCATTTCTTGAATAGCTCTCACCTTGGCCGGGTCAACCTCAATCCCTTTACCACTGACAATAAAGCCCAGGAGTTTGCCGGACCTTACCCCAAAGGTGCATTTGTTCGGGTTCAACCTCAACTTGTATTTCTTCAACCTCTCGAACAGTTTGTATAAATGATCGAGATGTTCCTCCTCAGTATGAGATCTGGCTATCATGTCATCCACATATACTTCTATTTCATGATGGATCATATCATGGAACAAAACCACCATAGCACGCTGGTACGTTGCCCCTGCATTCTTTAAACCAAATGGCATTACTTTATAATAGAACGTGCCCCATTGCGTCACAAACGTAGTTTTCTCCATGTCCTCAGGCGCCATCTTAATCTGGTTGTAACCTGAGAATCCATCCATGAATGAGAATACCTTGTGTTGAGCGGTGTTATCTACCAGAACATCAATGTGCGGAAGTGGAAAGTCGTCTTTGGGACTCGCTTTATTCAAATCTCTGTAGTCTACACACATTCGCACCTTGCCATCCTTCTTCGGCACTGGTACCACGTTAGCAACCCATTGAGGATAAGAAGTAACAGCCAGAAAACCTGCATCAAATTGTTTTATCACCTCGGCTTTGATTTTCTCAGACATTTCAGGACGCATGCGACGAACCTTTTGCTTAACAGGACGACATTCTCCCCTCGTTGGCAGTCGATGCACTACTATATCGGTATCCAGTCCTGGCATGTCTTCATAAGACCAAGCAAAAATCTCTACATAGTCATGCAACATCTGAATCAACCTTCTCTTGACAATGTTTTCCAAGCCTGCTCCTATTTTGACTTCTTTCTTGTTTACTTCAGTACCCAGATTTACAGTCTCAATTGACTCCTCGTATGGCTGTATAGTCCTTTCTTCCTGCAGTAACAGTCTGGCAAGTTCTCCAGGTACTTCACAATCTTCCTCACTTCCATCCTCGGCTTGGTAGATCGGATTTTCAAAGTCATAATGAACAGTAGTAGAACTATTGTCAACAGGATCCAGAGTGGGTATGGATCTGCAATTCGTTACGTGAGTGTGTGTAAGAAAACATAACTCGTTTGGAAGATGACAGAAAAGATAAAGAGCGCAATATTTGAATGCAAAAGTCCATTGATTTATTGAATATGAATATGCTTATGAAGATGACAAAACCCTTAACAAATTAGCTATTGTGCCCCGGGCATAGACACAACGCTTGGAGAAGTTCAAAAACAAAAATTTGCAACACTAAAATAGACAATAACAATTACTCCTGACTAAAGGAAATCGGGATAGTGTCTTCAGCCTTCCAATTATTGAGTCCGTCACCAATTGTTGGGAAAATCCAGCTATCCAGGTCGCAATCGCTGTCAGCATCTTCTACAGCATTAATTTGACTCTTGTCAGAGCTGAACCCCAGGCCAAATTTGTCAGACTTGTACGGTACGTCGATCAGTTGACCCTAGCCAGTACAGCCACCATCTTCAACCATAGCTTGAGCGTCCTTCAGGGAAATCATAGCAGGAGGAGTCCGAATAACCTTGGGCACACCGGAAGTTGGCTTAAGGACAGGATTGGTCGGAGGAACTACTTCAAATGACTGACAAGGAGTTTCAATGAATTCACCATCCATCTCGACGTATCTGAAGGTATGCACACTACTGACAATGTACTCTTCTTCTCCACACACGGTGACAATTTTGCCCTTTGTGGGATACCTCAACTTTTGATGGAGAGACGAGGCTACAGCGCCTTCCCCATGAATCCAAGGGCGTCCCAGTAAGCAGGAATAGGCAGGACGAATGTTCATTACATGGAAGGTAGTGTTGAAGACTTGAGGTCCTATCTTGATAGGAAGGACTACTTCGCCATGGACAACACTCTTCGCACCATCGTAAGCACGTACCACAATGTCACTAGGTTTCAGTTCAATGCTTTTACAATCCAGCTTATCCAGCACAGCTGTCGGCAGCACATTCAAGGAAGAGCCATTATCGATCAACACATGAGACAAAGTGATTCCCCTACACTCAATGGAGATATGCAGGGCTTTATTGTGATTCTTTCCTGCTGGTGTCAGATCAGCGTCGGAAAAGCCTAGGCCATTGTCAACAGCCAAGTGAGCAACATAATGTTCGAACTGATCGACAGATGTCTCCTGAGGTACATGAGCGGTCTTCAAGAATTTTATCAATGCATTGGCATGAGGTTCAGAAGATAACAGCAAGGATAACATCGAGATCTTAGACGGGGTATGCCCCAACTGTTCTACAACATCAAAATCACTCTTGCGAATGATTTTCAGCACTTCTTCCATTTCTTGTTTGGCAACATCTTCGGGAGTAACTTCGACCGGTGTCTCTGGCTGAGAAGGATTGACTGGTTCCTTCCCTCGAGTTTCAAGGACAGGAGGTGAGATTTCTGGAGAGAAGATCCTTCCGCTTCGAGTAATTTTACTAGTCCCAACAATGCCACTAGTATTAGCAGCATTATCCACTTGCTTCACGCCATGGACGTAAACATCACCGCCATAATTCCACGGAATAGCTTTGCTTGAGGAATACGGGATCGGTCCAGGTGCAGTGATGATTAGGGGAGCAACCCTGGGCTCAGCAGTAATCTTCACAGGCGCCCTGGTAGCGGTAATCTTCACTGGAACTTTGGACCTAGCAATCACAGATATTTCTTCAATAGGGTTTTCCGCCTTAGGAATCCTTTCGAAGAGAACTGTACAATCATCCATCAGCCGTTGAATACCATTCTTCAATTCCCAACAATCATCTGGTTGGAATATACAGAGATTGCAATCTTCATCACAACCTGGAAATAAACCAGCTTGCAATAAATTCCTCTTTATGATCGGGAGAGGAGATGTTAAGTCCGCCACATTGGAAATGTGAGAATCGTCATCCATAGCATTAACAGTCTTGTCATGGTTAGGCATAGGAGCAGTGATGACATTAGGAGTCTCCGGAGGCTCAAACTCAATTTCTCCAGCTTCGATCATATCCTGAATCTTATTCTTCAATGACCAGCAATCATTTGTATCATGCCCGGGGCTATCGGAGTGATATGCACACCTGGCATTGGGATTATAACGAGAAGAGGTAGTGTTGGGATTTGTAGGAGGATCTCTAAGGGTGATCAAATTTGCCTTTAGCATTCCCTGCAGTGCCTGTGCCAAGGTCATATTGATCCTGGTGAACTGCCTTCTTGGCCTGTCTTGTTTGGGCTGGAAGTTTTGAGATGGTGGTGCTGCAATCGTAACTGCTCCAATGTCGTGGTCACGGTTTTTCTTGTTACGACCCTTTTGACCGTACACAGCATTTGATTCGTTCCTCCCCTGATAGGACCTTTTGGTGCTTGCAGAGGTAGCCGCCTGTATCTTTCCACTTCGGATGCCGCTTTCAACACGTTCACCTGTTAATATAAGTTCAGTGAAACCTGATGAAGAACTTCCCAGTAGATGGCTGTAGAATGGGCCGGTCAGTGTGCCCATGAACATCTCCACCAATTCTCTGTCAGTCATAGGGGGTTTGACTCTGCCAGCCAAATCTCTCCATTTTTGAGCATATTCTTTAAAGCTTTCTTTAGATCCCATAGTCATATTCTGCAACTGTAGCCGGGTAGGTGCTAGTTCAGAGTTATACTGGTACTGTTTATAGAAAGCTGTTGCTAAATCAGTCCAGGTGCGGATGTCAGAGCTCTCGAGCTGATAATACCATTCCAACTGTGTGCCAGACAGGCTCTCTTGGAAGAAATGGATCCATAGCTTCCTGTCAGTGGTATGCGGCTGAATCTTTCTCACATAAGCTCTCAGATGCATCTGAGGACAAGACGCACCATCGTACTTAGTGAAAGTGGGGATTTTGAATTTGCGAGGAATGGTCACATCGGAGACCAGACCCAAACTTTCGAAATCCAGACCGGGCGCCTTCTGACCCTCCATAGCTAGCATACGTTCTTCCAGCAACTTGTACTTATCATCTCTTGGAGAGTACTGTTCATTTTCATAATCTTCATCGTCATCCTCAGGGTTGGAGAAATCGGCATTCTCTTCCTCTGAATCATTCTCCGCCCCCTCTTCTGGACCATTCGGGATTCCAAACTTGACTCCTGCGGCATGTCCTTTACGCCTTCTTCCCGGGTTAATGAAACTCACAGCTTTCTTGTCTTTCTTCTTTTCGAGAAAAAGAGCCTTCAGTTCCTCCTGCCCCTTGGATAAGCTTAGCATCATCTCCTTGAATTGAGCATTCTGAGTCTGGAGATCTTTGACAGTTTGTTCGAGATCCATTTTTCTGTTTGCAATGAAGACCGTGAGAACATTGAACTTGTAGAATACCTGTTATGCAGTGTTATGTTATGTTATGCAATGCATGAAATGTTTTCAAGGACTTTTGGAATTTAACTTGGCGTAAATCACCAACAAGAGAGAAATGTTTATTGCTAATTTCTTTGATTAATGTTCATTACAAAAGGAATAATAATAAAAATACAATGAAAGCTCAAGTCTCCCAGGGGCGACTTCTTTTTGGGCGAAGATACGCATTGAGTCTTCGTTCCTCATTAAGCTGACTGGTAAGTTCTAACACTTTCTTCCTTTCTGCGACGAACTGAGTCTCGAAAGTATCCCTTTCTTCTCTCAACTGGATCCAGGATCTCTTTAGTTCCTCAACGTTGGTAGGCATATCTGGATAAGGAATGATCTGAGGAGCACCTCCTTCAGCTTCAGGTTCGACAATCTGAGGTCCGATTGCAAGATATGGCATGACAAGTTCACGAGCTCTGGCGCGTACCCATCTGAGATAAGGTTCCATAGGAATAGAATTTTTCTGTCCTAACGTACCTCTCTTCACCATGCCCCAAGCTCGTACAAATCTTTGACGGAGGCCTTGGGAATCATTGTCATAGTCGAACATGATGCCTTCGATGATCATTTCATGTGGACCATCTCTTCGAGCACAACCAAATTGTCGCAGAGCTAAAGCAGGATTATAAGTAATACCTCCTCTTATTCCTAGGAGTGGACATTTGGGAACTCGCCACAACGGTCAATGATGGTAACATTTTCCTTGAACTGAGGACACCAACAGATGTCTGGGTGGGAGAGCGACATTATCCTTTGAGACCATTTCAAATTCTGCTCGTTCTTCAAGACTGATTGAGGAAGGTGCGAAATAAACCACCTAGACAACAAAGGTATGCAGCACATGAGAGTCCCTTGCTTCTTCATGGTACGAGTGTGGAGGGAATGCAAAATGTCTCCCAGCAAGGTAGGTACAGGGTTATGAGTGAGAAATATCTTAATAGCATTCGTGTCTATGAATTGGTCTGGATTAGGGAATAACACCAAGCCATAGATTAGCAACACCAGGATGTCTTCGAAAGCACGGACATTCATAACTTTTAAGAATTCTCGGGCCTTATTTGTCAGGAATTTGGCAAGTAAACCCTTAACTCCACTCCTTGTTACCCAATTAGCTTCAATGTCGGACTTCGTCATGTGTAAAGCTGCGGCAACTTCTTCAGACTTCGGAACCTTTTCTAAACCACTGAAAGGTATTTCATCAAGGATAGGTATCCCAAGTAGTCTGGAGAATTCTTCCAGTGTAGGTACCAACTGATAATCTGGGAATGTGAAGCAATGATGTTTAGGGTCGAAGAACTGGAATAAAACTCTCATCATATCTTCTTTGAAACCAGTGGTAACCAAATTGAGGAGAGAACCGTGTTTCTTGATGAACTGGGCATGATCGGGGAGCTCTGACACTAAATTTTTCAGTTGAGGAGAGATTGCTACAAAATTGATCCGGATGGTCTTCCTGGGAGCCATAGCCTTACCAAACAGAGCAAAGTTAAATCCCTAAGTCCTTGAAATGGTTAGTATAATGTTATGATGTCATGATGTTATGATGTTAAGATGTTATGATGTTATGAGGTTAAATAAATAACAAGCACAAGCAAGTCACACAACCATCATCCCTAGGTTTTAAGGCTTGCATGAGTTCCATAGGTAAGTACCCTCCCCACTGAAGTTTAGTTGGTTCAACCTGTCCTAGAATAGTAACCGGGTTCTAGAAGGATCTCAAATCACCGACCTTCCTTTAAGTCCACTTCAGTGCAACACCAAGTGGTTGACCGAAGCTTCCCTAAAGTCCAATCTCAAAGAGTGTAGTATCGAGTCTCAACCAACCCCAGTCGGAACTGAAGTCAGTTATCTCACTACTTTCTAATGGCCAGGATGAGTCAATTAGGGTTCTAAAGGTCTGGTTAATGCTTTAATGACACCACGCAGATGCCAAATTTTTCCTCAAGTAAACATGAGGAACATCAGGACGTCCAAAGTGTCACATTAACCGTAGCCATCATTTTAACCATTCCAGTATACGCCGGATAGTCGCGATGATCTATTGCTACTTACCTAAGGTACACTAGATCCGGGTGTAGGATCTTTCACTCAAGAATACCCAAGCAATCCCTTAAAAGTAAATCAGACAATTTTACATAAGTGATCTTGTTTTTAAGGTAACCTCTCTTTTTTAAAGTAGTCCCCAGCAGAGTCGCCAGTTCTGTCATACGGTGAACTGACTTGGGGTATTTTGCTTTTTATCGCAATGTCGCGGATAGCAAGAGTCGCCACCGACTTTTCTTTTATCCAATAAGGAAAGGTGGAAAAGAACAGGAAAGACCTCAATAGATTTTGGGTTCGGGAGGTACATTATACAAAGGGAAGGTATTAGCACCCTTTGTATCCATGGTTATCCATGGGCTCTTAATTGCTGGATCACTTATATTTTTGTCTGAAAAGTGTTGGTGAATTGTTTAAATTCGAAAAGAGAGTTTAACTTTGTAATGATTCTCGTATGAATGTATACAAAGTATTTATCTCGTTTGATTTTGAAAACGGTTTAGAAAAATGTAACTTGGTAATGATTCTAGTATGAATGTATACCAAGTGGTGATTTTCTAGGATTTGCAAAGTGTGAGGGGTGGGAAATGTTTTAGGTTATGATCCAGCAATTGAGAGTTATACCTTCCTAAGGTCGTTATGAACGTTTCCTATCCTTATGAGGGTAAAACTGTCCTTACTATTGAGAAGTAAGTAATTTTACCCTTTGGATGTTTAAGGGTCATCGTAGGGTCATCGATAGGTCATTGAAGGCAACAGTTGTAAGGATACCTTAGCATTCGAAGGGACGATCATCATTTAACCGTAGGCTACACCGAAGGGTCATCGAGGGACGAAATCATATATTCGAAGGCAACATCCGAGGGACTATGATTTATTTTATGATGATTTAATCGAAGGGCCATTGCTAAGTGTATCACCACATTCGCGGGACATGACCGTGGTACCGTAATATCGTAAGGCAAAAGAGAGGTCCAAGATCACATATTTAGAGGCCGTATTTTACAATCGATTAGGTAATTAGGATGAATCTCCACATTAAAATTAATACATTAAAATTAATATATTAAAATTAATACATTAAAATTAATTAGGTAATTTAGGGTGAAACTCCACAAGGGTATCCCACAAATAAAGTGGAAGACCTAGACAGCAATCTTTTCCTGGGAAAGGTGAACCTTTACAAAATTCAGCAAACGGGTTAGAGTACCAAGTCAGGATGCAATCAAGGATTGCACCGCAAAAGAAACCAGAACAGCAGTAGGGTCAGATAAACAATGCATGGCTATGATAAAAAACATGACAGGTTAGCAAAGGACAGAACAGAAAAATCAGCGACTGTCCCAGTCGCCGCTGCCTCGCCTAGCGAAGGCTTAGCGAATACTCGCTGCATGCTCGCTTAGCGATGTGCTAGCGAGCGGCTGCGGATTCTGGTTTTGATAACAGCATAATGTCAGCAAGCTTCACACCTTATAGCATTCATTACAGAGATTATGTGGTTAGACATTCAGATGTTCATGCATACTTAAATTCATATGTAAAACTTAAGATAGTTTCATAAATTCAATCATGATACCATGTGCAAATTAAGAACATAAGGTATAATAGCAATGCCAACCTGTTTGTAATCGAATTGTAACCTTGAATTGGCCGATCGGATCGAATTGAGCGGAAGTGACCTTGCTGCCGCCGGCTTTTCCTTCAGGGTTTTCCATCTGTGAGCGCTAGGGTTTGCTTGCTAGGGTTCTCCTTTCATCCTTTTTCGTCCTCCTCGTCTGTCCATTTTCGTGGCTGAAGTGCCAGTATTTATAGTGATCGTGGTGACCTAATGGGCTCAGAATGAAGCCCAGAATTTTCTGTTATCTGCCAGCTTCGCTAGGCGAGCGTGTAGCGAACGTTCGCTAGGCGAGCGTGTAGCGAACGTTCGCTAGGCGAGCGTGTAGCGAACGTTCGCTAGGCGAGCGTGTAGCGAACGTTCGCTAGGCGAAGGATTTGCTCGCCTAGCGAGCAGGCCAGTTTGGGCCATTTTCTGGATTGGGCCATTCGTGAGCTGGGCCTTTGTTCCTTTAAGATCAGTGTCATAAAAATGAGTCGGAGTGCCCTGAAAAATGTCTTAAAATATTAATGGGCAAATTTTGGGGTATGACACACGGATCACAAGAGTCTAAAACACTTCCTGCAGCAGAGAATAACTTCCCCAGACCAACAATGTTGGTTGGCTAAGTTGCTTGGCTATCAGTTTGAGGTGAAGTACAAACCAGGGATGGATAACAAAGCTGCTGATGCTCTATCCAGACGTGATGACGATGCTGATTTGGGTACCTTGATGTCGTACCCGCAATGGACCAATAGCAAAAAAAAATTAGATGAGGTGAAAGATGATCCAGAAATTCAGGACATGATACAAACCGTGTTGTCTGCTCCTGATTCTAAGCCAGGCTATTCTGTTAAGCAAGGTGTGTTGTTTTATCATGGCAGGCTGGTTCTTTCTCCTAAGTCCCCATCTATCCCTCTACTGTTGGAGGAATTTCATTGCACTCCTACTGGTTGACATTCAGGTTTCTTGAGAACTTATCGGAAGCTGGCGGATAATTTATATTGGCTGGGAATGCAGAAGTCGGTGAGAGAATTTGTGCGTGCTTGTGATATTTGTCAAAGACAAAAGTATGCGGCCACTACTCCCGGAGGTTTGCTGCAACCTCTCCCCATTTCTAATGGTATTTGGGAGGATCTTTCGCTAGATTTCATTACGGGTTTGCCTAAGTCTAAGGGTTATGAGGCTGTACTGGTGGTTGTGGATAGGTTGTCTAAGTACAGTCACTTCATACTGCTCAAGCATCCTTACACAACTAAGTCCATTGCAGAATTGTTTGTAAAAGAAATAGTGCGGCTTCATGGAATTCCAAAGTCCCTTATCAGTGACAGGGATCCCTTATTCGTGAGCCATTTTTGGTTGGAATTATTTAAACTGCGGGGCACTAAATTGCAGATGAGTTCTGCCTATCATCCAGAAACGGATGGGCAAACGGAAGTGATAAATAGATGTCTGGAAAGCTATTTGAGATGTTTTGCTTCAGATCAACCCAAAACTTGGTCAACTTGGCTTTCGTGGGCTGAGTTTTGGTACAATACCACCTATCATGTGTCGATTGGGAGAACTCCATTTGAAGTGGTTTATGGAAGGCATCCTCCTAGTATTCTGCGGTTTTTATCAAATGAGACTAAGGTGGCTGCGGTGGCATTAGAGCTAAGTGAGAGAGATGAGGCTCTAACACAACTTAAATCACATCTACAAAGAGCGCAAGAACAGATGGCGAGCTATGCTAACAAGAAGAGAAGAGATGTGCGTTTTCAAGTGGGTGAATGGGTTTTTTTGAAATTAAGACCTCACAGACAGCAGTCAGTGGTTAAACGGATCAATAAAAAATTAGCGGCACGTTTTTATGGGTCTTTCAAAGTTATAGGTAAGGTTGGAGAAGTGGCATATAGGCTACAACTGCCTGATCAGTCCAGGATCCATCCAGTTTTTCATGTATCACTATTGAAGAAAGCAGTGGGAGACTATCAGGTTCTAGGCGAACTTCCCAAAGATTTGGAACTCATAGATGACAGTGATGTGTACCCAGAGAAGGTCATGGGCTCTAGGGTGACTATGAAGGGAGGAGTGACTGTGCAGCAAAGTCTCATTAAATGGAGGCACAAGACATGGGAGGATGTGACATGGGAGGATAATGCAGTGTTGCAGGGTCAATTTCCAGATTTTTGCCTTGAGGACAAGGCCGTTTCTATGGAGGCGGGAATTGATAGAAAGATGGATCAAGTGGTGGGCCTGGACAGTGGGCCCAAACCAAAGGTTTAGAGGGTTTACAAGAGAAGTAAAAGAAATAATCATAGGAGTTTGTTAGAGTTATTATAGGAATTAGTTTGTTATTTTAATTAGGGGGGTTTGTTTCGATAAAATAGGAATAAGCTTGTGGCTATAAAAGAGGACAGAAAGGTAGGATTTAGGTATCAAGGAAATCAATTAGGATTCACCATCTTGGTGAGGGAAGCACTGTGTGCTTAAGGGCTGATTGGTATTCACCATCAGTTGTTACTTTCATTATTATTTTACAATTGATTCATTCTTTAATTATTCCATTCAATTATTCTCTATTTCTCCCATATATTCATATAAGAACCTAACAGTGCCTAATATAAATCTACCAACTCATGCTCATTCATATCTTTAACAAATTGCTATAGTATGTGCCTAATATAAATCTACCAACTCATGCCCATTCATATCTTTAACAAATTGAAGTACCTCAGCATCATTGTTCAAGGATCTAAGGTCACGAACAAACCTAAACCTAAGATTCCAATACCACATACACTTTATGTTCTTGTAATCCTTTTTTTTTATAAAACTCTCCAAATACATAAATGACATATAATTAACACCCTATTTCCAATTTATTTATGAGACCTCTCTCTAAGTACAAAGTGCAACCGGGGGGGGGGGGGGGGATGGAGGGAATTAGGTTTTATGATTTTTCTTGTTATTTTGTATATGATACTTTTTTCCGAAAATATAATGAAGAAATTAGAACAAAAATGAAGAAAAATAAAGTGCAAGAAAGTAAAAGACACAAGGATATATCCTGCTCCCCTTTATCAACCAAATGTACATCTAGTTCCCTCACACCTCGAAGGATTTTCCACTATGTTATATTTTTGTACAAGCCTCACACCAAGACATCTCTTACAATCTTCTGACATAAACACCAAACCTATGGTGGACTTTGAATCAAAACAATTCAAAGGACCTTTTCACAAACACCAACATTATGGTGGACTTTGAATCAAAACAATTCAAAGCACCTTTTCACAAACACCAACATTATGGTGGACTTTGAATCTCCCGGAATCAAATAACCTTTTACAACACAAATAGAAAACAATACAACTTTTTATTTGCAAACACAAACATTTTTAGAAAGTACACACATTTTCTTTACAAAATAAGTCACCACACACTTGGTCGACGATCGATTACAATACTTAAATAAATTTTAATATATGAAGTTGTTCTTGAATCAATTTCAATTGACAATTGATCTTCTCTATCAATGTTCAATTCAATAAGATGTGAAGCATAAGTGCTCAAAAATTTGAATGGAACTTTATCAATGATATGAAAGTTTTTGTTTTATATTGTATGAACACTTTGAAAAATTGTTTGAATTGTATGTGAATTTTGTATAACAGAGATGAATGAAAAATCCGTTAAAGTTTTGTTTAAATATGTCTCATGATGCCTCTATGATTTAATGCAATGTTATGGAAAAGATTCACGAATAATTTCCATGTACAGGCATCACGACGATTTAGATTTTTCACAATACTCCACGAAATAATCGAATGCACTATTTGATCAATCGTATGTCCTATTTGCAATGTTAAATTTTTTTTGACAAAATACAAAGGACCAATCAATTGCATATATGGATCAATCGATCGTCAATTCAAATTTTTAAATCAAAAAGACCCTACAATCGATTGTCCCCTTGGATCAATCAGTTGACACTTAAAAAATGTCTGGTTTTGACAAGCAGTAGCAAACAAGTAATTGATTACTTGAAATGTGTATTGGAAATTAAGGCGGTTTCTGGAAGGTGATTTTTCTGGTTTCAGCTATCATAATTTAAAAATAAATAAATAAACCAGAATTTTTTTTCTTTCTAAAAGACTTGGCATGAAATGTCTTGATGCATTAATAACTTAGAAACCTTAGAGATGAATGTATGAGTGTTTCGTTTAGCATCTCTATTAGACGATAGGCTTACATCTAGGGGAGGGGGGGGGGGGGGGGGGTGAATAGATCACAATTTAAAAACTTTGACAAAAATTGGTTTTGAAAAATTTATAGCAAGCGGAATTATCCCGGATCAAAATCGTCTAACAGAACCCGCTATCAAAAAACTCAGATATGCGTAACTCTAATCATGGTATGATAATGAATCTCAAATTGACCAAACACAATTAACCACAACCAATTAAATGCAAAGCAACAAGGATAGACTACTTCCAATGATAATTCACAAAAAAAATCAATTGAGACAATTTGTCGAACACCTAGGGTGTAATCGATATTGTTTGAAATTTTATGTGGTATTGTTGATCGTAAGTCCCAATCACAACCTAAGAAATTGTGATCAACTCAACAACACCAATTTCAAAATGTAATAAAAAATATTATCCAAACAAATTGATCTCACGATCGATGAAATAAAAAATTTGCAAACTAAAATAAGAGAGAGAGAGAGAGAGTACACAAGGATTTGTTTAGGAAGTTCCCCAATCGACCTCGCTATGGGTACGTCTCCCCTCAATTCGAACTCGAATTGAGATAATGAAATTAATCTTACTTTGAAAATGTGTGTATACAAGAGAGATGTGGAATTCCAACCCTAGAAACCCTAAGTTTGATGTTTATTATGACACGTTCTCTTCCCTTGATCACAACTTGATCAAGTAACAAAACAACGTCGATTTGATTCACCATCTCATGCTACTTATTTGCAATAAACCCCCTGTTCTTTAAAGCTTTCACTCGATCGAATCCAAAATGCACAATTGTTATAATGCAAGATTTACCAATGCGATCCACCGTCCCACACTACTCCTTTGCAAGAACCTCCCGTTCTTCAAAGACTTCACTCGATCGGATCTGGATTGCGTAATCTTATCCAAAACCTTTAAACCTTAAACGATCTTCAAGGAAAACCCCAACTCGGTTTTCTAATTTGAAACCCTCAAAGATCTCAACCCAATTTACAGTACAATTAACCTAAATTAGACATTATAAACCCTAATTCTAGATGGCACCCAAACAAAAAATGATTATGTGTAGTTTATTTATGTGTATGCATATAATGAGGTTGGAGATGATGAGAATACTTTGAAATCCTGGTTTCGTATGAGTTTTACTCTACAGAAACCTTGCTAAAATGATGCATGTATGAAGTACTCATATGCATGCATGTTCGGAGGCAAAAGGAATGCAAAAGATTTGAAAAAAAATATGATTTTTTGGAAAATTTCGTTGTATGAGCTGACTTGTGAAAGCCATGAGCTGACCTATTCGACGCATGTGCCGACATGTATAGGTCATGCATCGACCTGTAAAGGTCATGTGCTGAATATAGAGGCGATACATCTAACAAAGCTTATAGACTTTAATAATGTAGTATATGAGTCGGCCTATAAAACAAATGTGTCGACACATAGAAAAAGAGTTCTTCTATGTGTCGACCTGAAATATGTATGTGTCGACCTATAGGTTAATTTTTCATAAATATTGTTTTTGAGGCATTTTTTATGCATGAAAAATTTTCAAACTTGTTTTCAAATGCTTTGATGCTTCATAATGCTAAGATGCACATTGAGAATCAGAGGATACCGTCCAATATACATCAATGCTAAAGTATTCTACTTTTAACATCATGCAAAAAACATCCAACGGAAAGTTGACTCACAATCTCTTCGCCCCATTTTTGACATTATCATAAAGAAAAAGAGTAAAATCCAAAGTAAAGTAATATAGGAAAAAGATACATCATATATTAAAGTACTTATCTTATTCACAATGATTCGATGTCAATATTGATATCAATAATGATGTTCTTTTAAAGTGATTATGTTTATACCAATGAGATTCTCTTTGCAAATGTCAATCTTTTCAAATCATCTTCAACCAAATGAAAGTTTAATATTACTATATCATATGGTCTTATTGTATCTTGAAGAATAAATCTTACTTTGACAATATTAGCATATGGTCTTCAAGTACCTATAAAAATAATTAATAATACTTTCTAGATACCTAATATTCTTTGGGTCCTCTTGAGTTAGTTCTTTTCCTTAACCATACATACTCTTCATTAGAAACATCAAAGTTTCTTATGTAGCAAGCATTAGGAGAATGACTTTTTGTATTGCAATAAAAGAATGTAGGTTTATAAAAATTCTTATCTTTAGAAACATAAGAATTATTTATAACATAGTCCTTCATATGATGAATTATAACTTACACTTTCTTTGATTCCTTATTGTTGAATTTATTGCTAGCCATAACAAAGATAGTTTGACTTGTACTTGGTTTATCAAATTTAGAGTATCCAAGTCCACATTTATCATTAGAGTATATTTGTTTGTTTAGACCATTTTCTAAACCAAGTTTTCCTTTCTCATATTTCTTTAAGACTTGGTTAAATTCAACAATTTTTTATTCAAGAGCTTCACATTTATTACATGTTGAATTGTTGACTTGGTATAATTCCACTTTCATGTCATTAGCCTTACTTTATAGATATACAATTACTTTCTTTTTTTTAGCATGTTCTATAAAGTTTTAAATATTTTGCATGTAATTCAAGGTAAGCATTATGCAGTTCATCATATGATGGTTCAAGATTACTAATCTCATTTTCTTCATCATCAGAATCGGTGTGAAGCCATTAATGCCATGTTTTATTATCCTTCATCTAAAGACGAACTTACTTTATTGTCTTGCCATGCCACATATGCTCTTTTTGATTTCCTATCCTTCTCATTGTTGACTTTGATCTTCTTTTGAAGAGTAGGGCACCCACTTTTGACATATTCAAACCAAGTAACTTTATTCCTTAAAGTTGGCGCTTCTCTTTGACTCATTTCCTTTGTCTTTTTATTTCTTAAGAATTTTTCAAAATTTTCTATTAGTGTATCATCCTCATCATCTTAGAATTGAAATTCCTCTTCTTGATCACTATCATGTTTAGACTTCACGCCCTTCATGCTTCTCCAGTTTGTCATGATCCAATTCATGTCTTTCTAATTAATCAAGTTCCATTTTATGTTCTTGAAGTTTGCTAAATAATGGAGCCAATGACATTTTAGAAAGACCATTCTTTTCGGATATTACCGTCACTTTTGGTTGCAATGGTCTATACAATGATCTAATGAATTTTAAGTTTACTTCATCATTGGTGAGGGCTTTTCCAAGAGCGGACAAGTGATTAGTTTGAATGTTGAAATTTTCATGCATATCAAGAATACTTTCATGGGGTAGCATTCTGAACTATTCATATTCTTGAGATAAAGTGTTTAATTTTGATCTTTTGACTTCTTCAGTTCCTTCGTGTGTTACTTCCAATGTATCCCAAATTTCCTTTTCAGTTTTACAATTTGATACTCGAATTTTTTTGTCCATTCTTAATATTAATGCAAGTATTTTCTTTCCCTTCTTGTCAAAAATACTTTCTTCTTGTCATCATTATTCCTAGAGCCTTTCACCTTTGATTGCTCAACATTATTTATAATAGTTGTATGAATGAATGGTGCATTTTCAATAGCATCCCATATATTCTTCTCCTTATGATTCTAAGTACATTTGCATATGAATATTTTAGAAGTAATAATATTCACCAACAAAAGATGGATGTTTGTTGATATTGCCACCATATGCCAAAAACGATTTTGCGGAAGCCATATCTACCCAGATCAAGGAGAAAGTTCCATTAATGTGTTATAGTTCCAATTATAAGTACAAAGTGCAACCTGGGGGGGGGGGGAGGAGGAGGAGGGGATTCGATTTTATGAATAAATCTCATTATTTTTCGGCTGATGTTAGGGACCAATTAGTACTACTTTTTATATTATTTTATTGGTCCCTTTTACCAAACTTTGATGTAATTACACACTTTTATTCTTATTAATTGGTATAAATGCAATTAGATTTAATTTATTTTGTTTTGAATAGTTATTTAACATATTTGTTAGTTTTGTAGAATTTTTAGATGAAAGAGCTGTTGGAAAGCAACATCACAAATTGGAAGATTTTGGATGAAGCTTGCAAAGCAAGGAAGCTGGATAAGCTTCAGTTCGCGCCGCAAAGGCTGCGAATCCAGCAAGCTGATTTTGGGCCAAAAGTGTTGTCCTTCATGACCAGCTGTCTTGCCATTTTGGTGTCTGTATTGGAATAGCTTTTTTGCTTTTGATGGAAATGATCAATTAAGGAAATGTCAACTCTTTTAGGAGAGAAAGACACATTATTCAGACTTTTTCATGATTATTATTCATAGATTGATACATTGAGCTATTTTGTAAGAGAGAAAAACAGAGTTTTTCTTCCATTAACATTCTGCTTTGTAACAATGATGATGAGGAGCTAAACTCCATTTTGTCAAGATTGTAGGTAGTAGCTATTCTCATTTGTTTATGTATTCCATTTGACTTTTATATATGATAAAGATTGTTGATGTATTGAATACTGTTTTTGCCCTAAGTTGAAAACCAGATTTGAGTAGTTGTTGAAAGAGATTATTTGAGTCTTGACATAAAACAGATTTTCAAGAAATGAATAAGTTGTAGAGATAGGTTTATTCATTACTCTTCTTTGGTATTAAACATTAAAGATTGCTATATTGATAGTTAGGTGGAGAGATCGTCTAAGGATCAATATAGTGATTATCACAATATCATTTAGACATAAATGACTTTGAGAGGATACTTGAACATCATCAATAATCTTAAATCTATATAGTTATCATAAGGAATCATAAGCATTTAGAATAGTGAACTCCAATCTTGCCAAGCTTTTACATTTGATTAAAATCATTTTACTGCTTTTAGTGACATTTACTCACAAGATAATTTTCCAAACAAAACAACTTTGTTACTTTTCAAACTTATAACAATTTGGATTATAGAACGGCGGTAATAACAACCAATCTCTGTGGATACGATATAAAAATATTTGCCGAAGATATACTTTTCAATAAATTGGCGTCGTTGCCGGGGATTGGTGTTCGATATTACAAGCATTGCAATAATTCATTGTTTTAAGTTTTGTTACTTGTATTACTATCCCTCTTTTGTTTCACTTGGTGTGTTAGTTTTGTAGATTCTAGTGCATGCGAGGAAAAGCTACCGAGGAGCAATTTCAATTCGACCCCGAAATTGAAAGAACACTTTGGAAGCTCAATAGCAAAACACGAAGAAGAAGGAAACTAGCCGAAGAGAGGAACCGGAGAGAAGACACATCTACTTCCGCACTTGTTCAAATTGAATAAGTGGTTGTAGAAGCTTGTGACGGAAACATGGCGGATGACAATCGTACCGAAATGTCCGCTAATAGTCCTTGAAGAAATGCTCAATTTGCCCGTGGAGGAAGAAATACGGAGATGAAGACCGGAATCCTCCAACTTCTCTATGCAAATCCATTCACCGGAATGGACCATGAAGATCCGTATACCCATCTCATCAAATTCTATGAGATTGCGGGTTCTACAGGAATTGATGAAACGGGTGAGGAGGCATTATTCAAAAGGATGTTCCCACACTCTTTAGTGGGAAAGGTAAAGGAATGGTACCTTGATAAAGCAGTAAGAGTGATGACGGATTGTGTCGCAACCTGAAAAATACAGTGCGCGAAAAAACAACCGGCGAAAGAAAAAGACAGAAGAGTCGCCACCGTGCGTTATTCATCCCAAAGGAGGGAAAGGAAACGCTCGAAGTAAACCTGAAAAAGGAAAGGACAAGACGGGGTCTCGCAACCAAATCTTGGGTTCGGGAGTCGGTTATGCGAAGGGAAGGTATTATCACCCCTACGCATCCGTAGTACTCTACGGGATCCACTTGTGTAGTTCTTGTCTAAAGGGTGTGAGTTTATCTTGTGTTGTTTACCAAAAAAAAGGGGTTAAATGAAAATGACTCGCGCGGATGTCACATCCACTGCATACGTATCTCATCTGAATATGAGAATCAGAGTCTTCGTAGCTCGGCTGACCCATGGGTTGGGGGATGTGTGCTCGCTAAGACATCGCATCTTATGCCTACGTATCTCATATGGAATGAGAATCAGAGCAAGCCGTAGTTCGGCTAACTACGGGGTTGTGGATTGGGTTTTGGACGAACGACGTTACTACGCAATCTACCGGATGCTCGACCTTTGGAGACTTACTCACCTGTAGTAGAAGGAGTAAACGTGTGTTATGGAGAAGAAAAATCAATGAAGGGTTTGTTTGCATTGTAGGAACGCGCATGCAAAAGGGTAATGAGGATAAGACCTCATAGCTCTTAACCCTGGACAAAGGAACCTGCATAAAGTAAACACAAAAACATTGCCTCCTATCGAGGTCTTCCAGCTAGGAAAGCAGTAAAATGCGGGAAAAATGTAAAAGTACCACGCGGATAAAGATCCGAAGTAACAACAATTAGAGGAGTAAGAAACCCAGGGATCTCCCAAGCTAATGCCATCAAAGAAAGGTGAGTCAGTACAGGTAATTGGAATGAACCTCCAGGGGGTATCCCACAAATAAAGTGGGAAAACCATGCAAACCATCTCTGCAAGAGTCTGTGAGCCCTCACAAAAACTCAACAAAAGGGTTAGTGAAACAAGATAGGGTAACCAAGAGTTGCCCCCAAATCAAAATGCAACCACATGAATCATGCTCTTTCAATTCACAAAAAGCTCACAAAAAGCAACCAAGGGTAGGAGGCCTAAACCTCTTGTCAAACACATGCATCAAAAGGGTATCAAATTCACCCATAATACCTTATACATTTAGAGCATTCAAATTAAAGGCATAAAGATGATGGATATAGGGCAAACCTGATTGGAGAGCTTGATTGAAATTGAGTTGCACCCGTGAGGCAAAGGTGATTCTGTGCAGTTGAGTTCCTTTCAGGGTTTGGAGGCTGCTCTGAACTCTGTTAGCTCTTCTCTCACTATCTTTTTCCTCAGGGTTTTGTTCCAAGGAAACCTCAGAGTATTTTGCTTCTCTTCCTTCTTCTGTCTTTTTCCCCCAGGGTAATAGGAATAGAATGACCTTTTGTTTCACTGAAACTCTGAATTTATAGT
This sequence comes from Lathyrus oleraceus, assembly GCF_024323335.1. Classification (NCBI taxonomy): domain Eukaryota; kingdom Viridiplantae; phylum Streptophyta; class Magnoliopsida; order Fabales; family Fabaceae; genus Lathyrus; species Lathyrus oleraceus. Next base: position 370,951,222 of record NC_066580.1, read on the forward strand.
CTGATATTGGTAGCTTAGTGGGCTTTTGAGAGAGGTCCAAGTTTTCTTTTATTTATTTAATTATTTAATTAATTTTTTTTCGTTTTTTTTCTTCATTTTTTTCCTTTTTTTTTTTTTTTTCCGGATCTAATTCTGATTGACATGATGAAATGCAATATGAAATGCTAAATGAATGCATGAATGAGGAGGGCAAATTTTGGGGTGTTACAGCTGCCCCTAATCAATCATCAGCTAAACCGAGTAGGATGAAAGCGAACAGATTATCAGACAAACGGGGTGAGCTGTGATTGAATACCAAAGACAGACCGAAAATTTGCGCTCCGAGAACACCACAAAAACGCGGAAATACACCGTGCTGTTTATTTTTCTTCCGATCCTCTGGCTTAATCTGAAGTTTCGATCCTCTGGCTGAACCTATACTCAATTTAGTCATCTGGTTGGATATTAATTTTGATCCTCGGGCTGGATACGATTTTGATCTTCTGGCTAGATCTTCTTCGATCTTCTGGCTAGATCTCCTCCGTTTCGATTCTCTGGCTGAATCTATTTCCTTTGATTCTCTGGCTGAATCTACTTCGATCTTCTGGCTAGATCTGAATTGTTGCGATTTTCGATCTTCTGGCTAGATCTTCTTTGTTTCGATTCTCTGGCTGAATCTACTTCGATCTTCTGGCTAGATCTGGATTGTTTTGATGATAAATTCCCGTCATTAGGATCCCGCATTTGAGGCATGCACTGGTTGACCCTCTTTTGAAATCTACACCCAACCTTCATATTAGATATGCAGCTTCGAGAATATTCCACTTTTGGGCTTCGTACATATTCTTCGGGCTAGAACATGTTGTAACGACTCCTTAATTAGACTTGGGCTTGCTGGGGAAATAAAGCTTGTAGGCGACTTCACTGGGGAATCTTCAAATTGAGCCTTAGGCTGGCTTACTGGAACACGATTCTCAGGCTGAATCTTCGAAATGACCCTCAGGCTGGATCACTGGAACACGATTCTCAGGCTGAATCTTTGAAATGACCCTCAGGCTGGATCACTGGAACACGATTCTCAGGCTGAATCTTCGAAATGGACCCTCAGACTGGATCACTGGAACACGATTCTCAGGCTGAATCTTCAAAATGAACCTCAGGCTGGATCACTGGAAAACGATTCTCAGGCTGAATCTTCAAAATGACCCTCAGGCTGGATCACTGGAAAATGATTCTCAGGCTGAATCTTCAAAACGACCCTCAGGCTGGATCACTCACGCTTGATCCTCTGGCTGGATCTCATGACCTTGGTTGTAAAGTAATTCTTCAGTCTGCTTGGAAGAAACTGTTTATCAGCTTATGTGTATGCTTGATATGATATGCATGCAAATGCAAATGTTATGCATGGTGTAAAAAGAAATCTGCTTGGGGAAGCAAACTCCGGTAGGGAACAGATCGTTGTATCAATCCTTGAATGCTCTGTGGGGAATGATCCGTCTGCCGGGACCAATGAGCCACCAAAAATAAATTGGCTGCTTGAAAAGTTGACCTTGCGGGGGGAGTATCAACTATGGAAACTTTTCTCGGCGAGGCTCTATGAGGAGAGTCTGTGGGGAAAACACTTCCTGGGGAAATGTCGTAGGAAACGGCCTTTGCTGGGGATATGAACTTGCTAATCGCCCTCAAGCTGGGGATTAACAAATCTGTTAAAAATAATCTGCTGGGGAATGAGATGAACACTGGGAACGCCACCCTCTCATCTGTTGGTTATGCAACCACTCCGCTGTTGCTAGGAAGATACAGTCTGACACTGTCAACTCCACTGGGGATATATAGTCTGGATACTGTCAACTCTACTGGGGATAGACAGTCTGGATACTGTCAACTCTGTTGGGGAACATGCTCTGCTGAGGAGAGACTTTGTCAACCGCTTGGGGATGAGGATTCATGACTTGGCATCCGGTTCCTGTGACCTGCAACCAAAAATACACGTATGCCTCGGGGGAATTACTCGGTTTGAATTCACCGTTCGGGATTAAGCACATTCAAAGCAATTTTAAATGTTTTCCTGTGCAAATCATCTGCAAAAGCCACCATTATGTTCATATGCAATATGTTTTATCAAAAATTCGGACATTTTTGCAAACAAACTGATAAATGAAAAATAAAGAGGCTCTTTAACTGAATTATTCGACTCTTAATGGGGAGAAAATTTGTGTCAGGAATAGGCGAGGGTATCAGGAAGCTGATCCCTGAAAAGAGGTGATCGCTATAAAAAGAGAACTATCCTAATGACAACGGGGATACGGGGTCCCACTGAGTTTCGACTCTGCTATGACTCGTATGTCCTCAAGACGCTCTGCTCATCTTGCTTTCTGAAGTGGATGATTAGTCGATCTTTAACCTTCGAAGATTGCCGGATTGAATGAAATGGTGATATAACATTGATGAACTCAGATCACAGTCATTCGCTTATTCCCTAACTTTTGCCTGGATCGCCCCCTTTTTCGGGTTTTCAATCCACCGGGATACCCATTTTTGCCTGAGCCACCCTTTTGGGTTTTCGACTCACCGGGTGTACTCTTTTTTTATATCCCTAATTTTTTCCCGATCCTTTTTATTCTCTTTTTTTTTAGTTCGTCGGGATGCCCTTTTTTTGCCTGGACTATTCTTTTTATCGTCCAGCGGGTCTATTTTATGCGAAGTATTTTTTTTTAACTGCGTCTGAGTTAATAGGGGACGGTAATCCTTCGCCATCCATGGTTGTTAGCATCAAAGCTCCGCCATAGAAAATCCTTTTAACCACATACGGACTCTCATAGTTCGGTGTCCATTTGCCCCTGTGATCTGTGTTGGGAGGAAGAAATCTTTTGAGTACCAATTCACCGACTCGATACTCCCGAGGGCGCACTTTCTGACCAAATGCTTTCTTCATTCGTCTCTGACCGAGATACGTCAATTCTGGGTACGTAGTTCCAGCATAGCACCTTAATCATCGAAGACAAGGTAAACAAAGCATCAGCAAATTGGTTTTCTTCAAAAGAAAGTCAACAATCTTCTCGTGTAGTCTCTGTAAGGAGCCAGATGAGGCTGAGGTGTATACCGTTTCCCGTTGGTTTGATTGATGACCAAAGTTGAATCCCCGTATACATCCAGGGTTTTAATCTGTATATTGACGGCTTCCTCAAGTCTTTGGATACAAGCTTCGTATTCGGCTTCATTGTTGGTGCAGGGAAAAGTTATTCTGGCACCAAATGGCATATGAACCCCCTTCCGGTGTGATCAACACTATACCAACTCCGCGACCATTGACGTGGACCGCCCCATCAAACATCATAACCCATTTGGATTCAGGGTCAGGCCCCTCCTCCGGGAGTGGTTCCTCTCAATCTTTCGATTTGAGAAACATGATGTCCTCATCAGGAAAGTCAAACCTCATAGGTTGGTAATCATCAATCGGTTGCTCTGCAAGATAGTCTGACAAGACACTTCCCTTGATGGCTTTTTGTGAAGTGTATTGAATGTCATACTCTATCAGTATCATTTGTCACCTAGTAACCTTTCCGGTAAGTGATGGCTTTTCAAAAATATACTTGACTGGATCCATTTTTGATATCAATAGAGTCGTGTGAGTCAACATATACTGTCTTAGTCGGCGAGCAGCCCACGCCAAAGTGCGGCAAGTTTTCTCGAGCAATGAGTATCTTTGTTCACAGTCGGTAAACTTTTGCTAAGGTAGTATATTGCATGCTCTTTTCGACCTGACTCGTCATGCTGACCGAGCACACAACCCATTGACCTTTCTAACACAGTCAAGTACATGATCAACGGTCTTTCCTCTCGGCCTGTAGACTGGCCCCGATCTTGATCTCTTTCTTGTCGTCTTCGGTACCAACGTTGATGGTCTCAACCACCTCCTGATAAGGTGTAATAACTCGGTCCTCCTGTTTCAACAATCTGGCTAACCCTTTAGGCAATTCACAATCTTCCTCAGCCCCTTCTTCGGCTTGATAGATAGGATTGTCGAAGTCATACTTGGCCATAGCAGTGTCGTTAGTAGTGAGATCCGAGTGGTCGGCTCTGCATGATGGAGGATCATGCTTTACCTTAGAATGAGAGATTTTTTTTTTGAAAGAAAGGAAAAACGAAAAAAGAAACATTGCCATTTTTTTTGTAAAAGTAGAAAAAAACTGAAAGAAAGAGAACACAAAATTGTTTGCAAAAGCCGTCCTTTATTGATGATAAAAATAATTGCGAAATGTAACTAAATGGATGGCCCTACAAATGAGCCGTTACACCTTGGGCAAAGTGTAAGACTTTATTATGCATGTAATAAAGGAAAACAATAAAAATCACTCTTTCAGTAGAGTAACCCGGACGGTTTTTTCAGACGACCAATTGTCGAGCTTTTCTCCCGGGACACACGGGCGAATCCAGCTATCTAAGTCACAGTCGCTGTCAGCCTTGTCTTCATCTGCAGCATTGACGATGTGGGGAGAAACCAAACCCCCGCTGGAGAGAGTACCGGTTTCATTCTTCTGAGATCCCGGAGCATACCCCAATCCAAACTTGTCTTCTTTGATGACTGGCTCCACAAATTTGCCCCAGCCTTGGGCATTACCAGCTTTAACCACTTCGACAGCTTGCTTGTATGAAGAGATAGAAGTCCCGACCTTCTCAAACTCAGGTGAAAAGACAGCTTCGGGCGCAACCTCATTGATGTTTGTAGTTTCGAAGCCCTGACACAGCATCTCATGCATCTCGCCATCCATCTCTACATACTTAAATGTAGACAGGTGGCTAACAAAAATATCCTCTTCACCACATACAATGACGATCTGACCTTCTAGTTCATATTTGAGCTTCTGGTGGAGGATAGAAGTAACAGCACCGGCAGCATGAATCCAAGGCCGACCTAGCAGACAGCTGTAGGCAGGCTGGATATCCATCACATAAAAGGTGCTCTTGAACACCTGCGGTCCAATCTTAACTGGCAACTCAACTTCGCCAAAGACAGCTCTCTTAGAGCCATCAAAAGCCCTCACAACTAAGTTACTTGGCCTCAGGATGGTGTCATCGCAATCCAACTTCGTTAAGGCTTTCTTTGGAAGAACATTCAGAGAAGAGCCTGTATCAACCAAAACATGGGAAAGCATCACCCCTTTGCACTCCATTGTGATATGCAAGGCTTTGTTGTGATTCCTGCCCTCAGATGTCAGGTCATTATCGGTGAAACCTAGCCCCCGGCTAGCGTTTACATTGGAAACTACCGACTCCAGCTGGTTAACAGTTATCTCCGGTGGAACATAGGCCATATTCAGTACTTTCAACAAGGCTGCTCTGTGCACCTCAGAGCACAGCAATAGTGAGAGAATGGAGATCTTTAAGGGTGTCTGATTTAGCTGGTCGACTACCTTGTAGTCACTTTTCTTGATAATCCTCATAAACTCATCCACTTCCTTCTCGAATGCGGTCTTAGGAGGATCTTCCTCAGTAGTAACCTCTTCGGTGGATACCTGTTTCCCTTTAGCCTTGGCAGCTGCCTCGGCTTCAGTATTCGCGCGTAATGTTGATGGTGCAAATAGGCGTCCACTGCGAGTGAAGCCACCAACCCCTCCAACATTGTCTACAGCGGAGCTACCAATGTCAATGTCTTCTTCGTTAACTTTCTGCCCCTGGCAGTAGATATCATCCCCATAGTGCCACGGGATAGCACTGTCTTTCTCATACGGAACAAGTCCTGGTACCGTGATGGTGATTGGACCAACCAAAGTCGGTTGAGGGTTGTCAGAGTAAATTGCGACTGGTGCTGAACTTTCGATGTTCACCGCTGCTGGTTCTGTACTTTCTGGGAAATATATTGTTGTCGGAGCGAGTCTCTCGGGAACATATATTTCTTCAGGAGTGAAATAAAACGTCACCGTCGATACATCATTCTTCACCGGACGGGCTTGATCGAACTGAAGACAACCTTCATCTATCAGTTGCTGAATACCCCTTCTCAAACTGTCACATCCGTTTTCGGCAGCTTGACAATTTCTGCATTCTTCCCCACAGCCCGGGAAAATATGTCCTTTCAGAAGTCGGTCTTTAACCACCGATAGCGAAGTCTTCACCTTAGTCACATCAGAAACCAAATTCAAAGTTTCCCCACTATCAACAACATTAATCCTCTGCCCGCCGTGAGCCGGCATCGGGTTCTGGATAACATTAGGCACCAGAGCAAAATTGATAGCCTGGGCATCTCTCAAATCTTGTACCTTTAACTGGAGAGCCTTGCAATTATCTGTAGTATGGCCAGGTGCGTTGGAGTGAAAAGCGCATCTGGCGTTGACATCATAACCTCTAGGCAAATTATTGGGATCGATTGGTGGGGCCAGAGTTCTCAATGTAACCAGATTCATGTCAATCAGCTTGGGAAGTAATACTGAATAAGGCATTGGGATTGGCTCGATGACCCGGTCCGTCGTCCTTGGACGTTGTTGATAGTGTCTCTGCTGACCCGGATTACCTCCTTGTTGTTGATTGTTGTACCTGGGTTGTTGTTGCGGATGATATTGCGGTTGAGGAACAGGTGTTGGAATAGTGACTGCGGCCACTTGATCTTGATAATAATTAGGGCGTCCTCTACCCCTACTTCTGCCGGCATACACAACGCTTGCCTCGCCTTCTTTTCTTCGCTGACCGTTACCAGCAAACGGTCTCTTGGGACCTGATGGGTTGGAAACACTATTGTCTTGAATTCGGCCCATCTTCAACAGACTCTCGATTCTTTCTCCAGCAATTACTATCTCTGCAAAGCTGATTGACAGGCAAGCAGCCAATCTCTCAATATAATTGCCTTGAAGAGTGTTCATGAACATGTCCGCCATCTCCCTTTCAGACATAGGGGGTTGGACGGAAGCAGCAATCTGTCTCCAACGCTGAGCATATTCTCTAAAGGTCTCCTTGGCAGCCTGGGACATACCTTGCAACAAGGTCCGATTTGGAGCCATGTCCAAGTTGTATATATTGCTTGACAAAAGCCTCTGCCAAGTCTTTCCAGCTCTTGATGGTAGTACGAGACAAATGAGAATACCATTCACGAGAAGCTCCAGTTAGACTGTCTTCAAAATAGTACATCCACAACTTTTCATCTTCCGTGTGAGCTCCCAACCTTCCCAAATAAGATTGGAGATGAGTGCGTGGGCAAGAAGCCCCGTTGTATTTCTCAAAAGTAGGGGGTTTGAACTTGTGAGGAATCCTTACTCCCTGAACCAGACCAAGATTTGTGACATCAAAGCCTAAGGAATTTTGAGACTCCAAAGATTTGAGCTTCTCAGCAAGCTCATCCATACGGCGAGTGGTCTCGAGGGCCTCGTCGTGCAAAGAAAATTGATCATACTGATAATCTTCAGTAACGGGGTGCCCGTTAATCCGAATTCCTTGATTCACATTGTACCTTCCGCCAATACCATTTCCAACATTCCCTGTGTTGCCAACATTACCCGGGTTTCCATCAGCATTTGCGTTACCCGCGTTACCAATGTTCACAGGGTTATCAGCGTTCCCAGGGTTACCAGGGTTTCCCTCAGCATTTAGTATCTCCACCTCAGGCCTCGGTTGCCCAACCAATTCCCTCAGCTTTTCTTGACCTGCTGCCATACCAGTCATCAATGTCATGAACTGATCCATCCTTTCACGCATATCAGCCAGCTCTTTCTGTACCTGGTCCATCGCTAGTCGTGGACGGTTTTCCTTTGTCGGGTATCTGTGAACTCGCTTGGGACCAATAACTGCCTGATACAGGGAACAAACATTAGACACTGCGGTGACACCTGCAAAACAGACAAGGGTTAATATGCATGGTATGCGATGCACTGCTTGTTCAGTTTTAAGGCACCCCCGTTTTGAAAGGGAATACCCTGCAAATGAATAAGCATGAGATGTTGGATGCAAATATGCAGATGATGTTATGCAATGCAAAGGCATGTCAATCAGAATTGATGGATCCGCTTGAACATCTGTCAGGTTGCACTTCCTGGAGAGAAATTCACTGAGGAATATAATACAATACCAAAACTCTGCTCCAGAAAACCGGGTTGGTTGGAGGTTAAGGTTTCCTGAATTTAGCCCACCCCTCACTGGTAGGTTCTAAGAACAGAAGTTCGTCAGCTTCAGCCCTTCAGTCGTGAATAATACGTTTACCACTGAAGGTTTGGCATTATTACGGGATAAAAGACCTTCATTGACTCCCCTCAACAGGACATCCTAATAGCAAGTTCCCAGTCTCGGGGTCCTCGGAATGATCAGCGAGAATGCGCCCACCAGAGCTAACATAATCACGTCTCGGAGGAGAGGCCTCGACTGAGTTCTCGGGAAATGGTCACCAGAGTCGACGATTTCTAAAGGAACACCATGTCGTTACGGAACATCCGTAGGACATAATATATCCAAAAGAAACCTCGTCTGGGTGTGGTTCTTCACGAACGACTTAACGTAGCAACATGCCACGCAAGCCTCATGATCATCCACTCTAAAACCTGTGTGTATACTCAAGCCTGGGTAATGGGCTTATCTCTCATAGAACATCCCATCCCAACAAACAAACAAACAGATCCAATAGATACAACAGATGCATGCAAACAGGTAAGCAAATAAATGTACAAAAGCATGAACACCCAATAAACAAGAAATCACACAAGCTAGGAGGGACTCGCTTAGGGAAGATGGACCAGCAAGAGGTCAACTTCTTAGTCCCCAGCAGAGTCGCCACCTGTCGCAACCTGAAAAATACAGTGCGCGAAAAAACAACCAGCGAAAGAAAAAGACAGAAGAATCGCCACCGTGCGTTATTCATCCCAAAGGAGGGAAAGGAAACGCTCGAAGTAAACCTGAAAAAGGAAAGGACAAGACGGGGTCTCGCAACCAAATCTTGGGTTCGGGAGTCGGTTATGCGAAGGGAAGGTATTAGCACCCCTACGCATCCGTAGTACTCTACGGGATCCACTTGTGTAGTTCTTGTCTAAAGGGTGTGAGTTTATCTTGTGCTGTTTACCAAAAAAAAAGGGTTAAATGAAAATGACTCGCGCGGATGTCGCATCCACTGCATACGTATCTCATCTGAATATGAGAATCAGAGTCTTCGTAGCTCGGCTGACCCATGGGTTGGGGGATGTGTGCTCGCTAAGACATCGCATCTTATGCCTACGTATCTCATTTGGAATGAGAATCAGAGCAAGCCGTAGTTCGGCTAACTACGGGGTTGTGGATTGGGTTTTGGACGAACGACGTTACTACGCAATCTACCGGATGCTCGACCTTTGGAGACTTACTCACCTGTAGTAGAAGGAGTAAACGTGTGTTATGGAGAAGAAAAATCAATGAAGGGTTTGTTTGCATTGTAGGAACGCGCATGCAAAAGGGTAATGAGGATAAGACCTCATAGCTCTTAACCCTGGACAAAGGAACCTGCATAAAGTAAACACAAAAACATTGCCTCTTATCGAGGTCTTCCAGCTAGGAAAGCAGTAAAATGCGGGAAAAATGTAAAAGTACCACGCGGATAAAGATCCAAAGTAACAACAATTAGAGGAGTAAGAAACCCAGGGATCTCCCAAGCTAATGCCATCAAAGAAAGGTGAGTCAGTACAGGTAATTGGAATGAACCTCCAGGGGGTATCCCACAAATAAAGTGGGAAAACCATGCAAACCATCTCTGCAAGAGTCTGTGAGCCCTCACAAAAACTCAACAAAAGGGTTAGTGAAACAAGATAGGGTAACCAAGAGTTGCCCCCAAATCAAAATGCAACCACATGAATCATGCTCTTTCAATTCACAAAAAGCTCACAAAAAGCAACCAAGGGTAAGAGGCCTAAACCTCTTGTCAAACACATGCATCAAAAGGGTATCAAATTCACCCATAATACCTTATACATTTAGAGCATTCAAATTAAAGGCATAAAGATGATGGATATAGGGCAAACCTGATTGGAGAGCTTGATTGAAATTGAGTTGCACCCGTGAGGCAAAGGTGATTCTGTGCAGTTGAGTTCCTTTCAGGGTTTGGAGGCTGCTCTGAACTCTGTTAGCTCTTCTCTCACTATCTTTTTCCTCAGGGTTTTGTTCCAAGGAAACCTCAGAGTATTTTGCTTCTCTTCCTTCTTCTGTCTTTTTCCCCCAGGGTAATAGGAATAGAATGACCCTTTGTTTCACTGAAACTCTGAATTTATAGTCTGATATTGGTAGCTTAGTGGGCTTTTGAGAGAGGTCCAAGTTTTCTTTTATTTATTTAATTATTTATTTATTTAATTAATTTTTTTTATTTTTTTATTTTTTTTTGTAAATTTTTTTTTTCGTTTTATTTTTTCATTTTTTTCCTTTTTTTTTTCGTTTTATTTTTTCATTTTTTTCCTTTTTTTTTTCGTTTTATTTTTTCATTTTTTTCTTTTTTTTTCACTTTTTTTTTTCGGATCTAATTCTGATTGACATGATGAAATGCAATATGAAATGCTAAATGAATGCATGAATGAGGAGGGCAAATTTTGGGGTGTTACAGATTAGAATTTGTTAGAAGAAAAGTTCTTAGAAAGATATTTCCCTCAATCCCGATTCATGGAAGCCAAAACGGCTATTGCGGTATTCACTAAAGGAGGCAACGAGTCTTTGAATGAGGCTTGGGAAAGATTCAAGTCAATGTTGAGAAAATGCAAGGGCCATGGTTTTGATGAGCTCACTCAAATCCATATTTTTCTAAATGGGCTCCAATCAACTCACAGAACACTTTTGGATGCTACTACGGGTGCCTCTCTTATGTCAAAGAATGTAGAAGAAGCTAAAGTCATTATTGACCGGATGGCACTCAATGATCGCCAAAGTCAACATGACCGTAGCCCTTCACAACGTAAACCGGGAGTTCTTGAGTTAAATACCAATGATGCCATTCTTGCTCAAAACAAGCTACTCTCTCAACAAGTGGAGTTGCTTACTCAACAAATGGCCAAGCTTCCACAGCAAATGAAGGAAATTCAAGGGTCTCAAGTTCGACATCAAGTAGCATGTTGTGAATTATGTCAAGGAGATCATCCTAATGGTTTTTGCCCCCGACTACAAGAAGTAAGCTATGTGAACAATCAAAATCAAGGCTATCAAAGGAACAATCAAGGTTATCAACCATCAAGGTTCAACAATCAAAATTTTCAGCAACAAAGTCCCTATCAACACCCAAATTCTCAAGGAAAACAATCGCAAGGAGGAAATTCAAAGCTAGAAGACACTCTCCAACAATTCATGCAAGCCTCCATGGCAAATCAGAAGAGCAACGAGGCAGCAATCAAGAATTTGGAAAATCAAATAGGTCAACTTGCGAAACAACTTTCGGAACAAACTGCAGGAGCTTCTTTCTCCGCTAACACTCAAACTAATCCAAAGGAGCATTGTAAAGCAATTTTTACTAGAAGCGGTAGAGAGTTGACAAGTAAAAAAAGTGAGAAAATTACAGTTGAGAATGATATGGATGTTGTGCTGGAAAATGAGGATGTGGCTTGTGGAAAGGAGAAAGTGACAGAAACTGCTCAGTTCGCGCTGTGATCTCCCTCGCGCCGTGAAAACATCAAAACCATCAATTGATGGAGGAACAACAGTGTGAAGCGGAAATGAAAAAGGATATTGAACCAAGAAAAAAGAAAACAAGAGACAAAGGAGTGAATGTTATTCCAGTTCAACATCTACCCTATCCGCACACACCATCAAAGAAGGATGATGCTAGACACTATGCACGGTTTATGGACATATTAAAACAACTTCAAATCAATATTCCATTTGCCGATGCATTAGAGCAAATGCCGCGGTATGCAAAGTTCATGAAGGATATTCTCACGAAGAAAAGAAGACATGTGGAAGACGAGACAATCTTGCTTGATGCACGTTGTAGTGCCATCATTCAAAAAAATCTCCCAAGAAAGGAATCCGATCTGGGTCGAGTCGTTTTACCGGTAACCATTGGAGACACCTATATTGGTAATGGCTTGATTGACTTAGGATCTAGCATCAATTTAATTCCCCTATCCATTGTCAAAAGATTGGGAAATGTTGAGATCAAATCTACAAGGATGACTTTACAGCTAGCTGATAAGTCTACTACTTCACCATATGGAGTTGCTCAAGACATGTTAGTGAAGGTGGACAAATTCTTGTTCCCGGTAGATTTTGTGATAGTAGACATGGATGAGGATTGTGAGGTTCCTATAATTCTTGGAAGACCATTCATGAAAAACGACCCGAATGATGATTGATATTGATGATGGACTAATGAAAGTGAGGGTGCAAGATGAAGAGGTAGCCTTCAATCTTTTTGAAGCCAAAAAGCACCCTAATGTTAAGCATGACTCCTTCCGAATCGATGCCACCAAGGAGGGACTAGTTGAGATCGCAAACCAGGTTCATGTTTCTAATTCATCAGAGAAATCTCTTATCGGAGTCTACAAAGTTTCGACCAAAAATGAAGGAAAAGAGATGGAAGCAATGTTGCATAAATTAGAGTCTTGTGGAGAACTTGTTTATCATGAAGAGACAATCGAAGGCTTGGATATGACAAAGAAAGTGGAAGAGCCAAAACTAGAGCCACATTTGAAGTATGTGTTCCTTGGTGATGACTGTACTAACCCGGTGGCCATTAGCAATACATTGTCCACAAAAGAGCAGAATCAATTGATACGAGTGCTTAAAAAGAAGGAAGTTGTCAAACTAGTAGAGGCCGAGATGATTTGTTCTATCTCCAATGGTGAATGGGTGAGTGTTGTGCAAGTAGTTCCGAAAACGGGTGGTATCAGATTTTATCGAAGGTTCATCAAAAACCTCTTGAAGACAACAAAGCCATTGAGGAAGTTGCTCAACAAAGCCGGATCGTGAAGACCGTTGAACCGTCGAGCTCAAAACGACGTTAAACAAAGCGCTTGTTGGGAGGCAACCCAACGTTGTAAGTCTGAATTTTACATTTTCTCAATTCTTTTTTACTGATTTTCTGCTGTGTTAAATTTTGAAAAATTGGGATCTGTTTTTTGCCGTTCGCCCCGCGAACAGCGTTCGCCCAGCGAACTGAATGGAAAGCTTTAGTTCGCACCGCGAACAAAGTTCGCCCAGCGAACGGTGCGTGGCAGAACCACTTAAGTTCTGTCCACTGTCAACAATTTTGTTTGAAATTTCCTTCAGTTCGCCCAGCGAACTGAATAAAAAAAAATTAAAAAAATTAAAAAAATAAAAAATAATAATTGAGTTCGAGCCGCGAACGGTGCGTGGCAGAACCACTTAAATTCTGTTTAGGTTATTTTCTGTTCACTCTTATTTTTCACAAACAACATTTTTTCTTCAACAACCCCACTGCCCCACTTCCAAAACTCAATTTTTTTTCCTCTCCATCTTCCAAATCCCAACAATTTCAAAACACTTTCCTTGCACCTGAAGCCCGCACATTTCATTCCCAGCGGAATATGTTGCTTATGCTAATTGGCCTGAGGGCAGGCCATCTTTTATGGGGGGTGCAGGAGGTGGTGCAACCCATGGCGATGAAATGAAGAAAGATTGAGGAGTTTGTTGAATTGTAGGGTTTGCTTTTATTTTGAGTTTTCTGTGTATTATTACTGTTTTTGTTGAATTTGGAACTTTGTTTTGTTAGTTGTTTTGATAATTGCATGAATACTCTTTGAGATTTAAGTGTGTTACAATCAAATTGGTTTACCAACATTTTTTGTTTAATTGTTCTTACTCTTAAGTCAAGCTTAAAGCAACCAAGAAATGTTCACAAAGAAAGAAGCATAGGACACTTCGAGTGGTGATGATAAGAATTAGTGTCGGCATTTCAAGGTACACTTTATCGCTTTCTAGACTTAACATGAGTAGTTTGATGGTGTGTGCAAATTCCATATCATAAACTCATTGAAATTTATGTCATCTTTGAATCAAAATAGGACTTAACCAATTGTGAGGAAGCTTTCCATTGTACACTAAAAAGCGGGAAACCGAGCATTATTTCAACTCATTCTTATCATGCTAAATCATGCATCAATCTATTTTTGTGTAAATTTTTTGAAAATGATAGAGGCATTGTTTGTTGAGAGAAACCACTTGACCAAAAAGTTTGAATCAACTAACCTTGTGAGGAGTAATCCTTAGTTAAACCCCTTTGAGCTTATTTTAGGATTCATTTGATTGATCATTGTAAAATCAATTGAAGATTTTGGAATAAATGAATCCTAATTTCTTTCGTATCAATTGAAACCTCAAACCGAGTTGTTGCAAATTTTGCCTTTTGCTTATGTCTAAGTAGGGAGCATTATTGAATAAATTTGGTTTTGGAATCCAAAGTTGGGGAGAGTAAAGTGAAAAGTTGATTAGAAACTTGGAAAAGTGAGTTTTTATGAAAGGGTAAAAATATGAAAAGAAACCATAAAAAGAAATCACCCTTGAAACCATAGAGCAAAGAAAAAAGAAAAGAAAGAAAAAAGCAAAGAAAATGCTCATGGTTGTGTGGATTTGAAAAGAAAAAGAAAAAGAAAAAGATAGGGATCAAAGAAAGGGAAATCGTGTAGAGTTGAATGTTCGGGATTGCTCCATTAGGATATGCAACTTTGTTGAATTCTCTTAATCATATCCTTTCTTGTAACCTAAGCCACATTACAACCTTTGAAAGACCTCTTGATTCTCATTTTTCACATGATTTGGTATTTGTTGTGATAACCGCATGATTTGAATTGTTGTTGATTCAATTGTTTGGATGAGTGAAAGTAACCCTTCATGTTATTCATCATTATATTGATGTGTGTGTAAGTTTGATTCAATTTTGACATATATGGCTTTGAATTCCTTGGAATAATTTTGCACTCAACCATTTTCCTTATTCATGTTTTGTCTAGAATTGAGATATGTGGATTGAGAAATTGCCAAATACTTTTGAACCATTTGAATGTCCTTGGTAAATCCTTGTTCCAATCTTTTGTGTCATTGCTTTGGTTGTAAGGGTGGAAACTTTTGTTTAGGGACAAACAAAATGCTAAGTTGGGGAGAGTTGTTAGGGACCAATTAGTACTACTTTTTATATCATTTTATTGGTCCCTTTTACCAAACTTTGATGTAATTACACACTTTTATTCTTATTAATTGGTATAAATGCAATTAGATTTAATTTATTTTGTTTTGAATAGTTATTTCACATATTTGTTAGTTTTGTAGAATTTTTAGATGAAAGAGCTGTTGGAAAGCAACATCACAAATTGGAAGATTTTGGATGAAGCTTGCAAAGCAAGGAAGCTGGACAAGCTTCAGTTCGCGCCGCGAACCTCCTTCGTGCCGCGAAGGCTGCGAAACCAGTAAGCTGATTTTGGGCCAAAAGTGATGTCCTTCATGACCAGCTGTCTTGCCATTTTGGTGTCTGTCTTGGAATAGCTTTTCTGCTTTTGATGGAAATGATCAATTAAGGAAATGTCAACTCTTTTAGGAGAGAAAAACACATTATTCAGATTTTTTCATGATTATTATTCATAGATTGATACATTGAGCTATTTTGTAAGAGAGAAAAACAGAGTTTTTCTTCCATTAACATTCTGCTTTGTAACAATGATGATGAGGAGCTAAACTCCATTTTGTCAAGATTGGAGGTAGTAGCTATTCTCATTTGCTTATGTATTCCATTTGACTTTTATATATGATAAAGATTGTTGAATACTGTTTTTGCCCTAAGTTGAAAACCAGATTTGAGTAGTTGCTGAAAGAGATTATTTGAGTCTTGACATAAAACAGATTTTCAAGTAATGAATAAGTTGTAGAGATAGGTTTATTCATTACTCTTCTTTGGTATTAAACATTAAAGATTTCTATATTGATAGTTAGGTGGAGAGATCGTCTAAGGATCAATATAGTGATTATCACAATATCATTTAGACATAAATGACTTTGAGAGGATACTTGAACATCATCAATAATCTTAAATCTATATAGTTATCATAAGGAATCATAAGCATTTAGAATAGTGAACTCCAATCTTGCCAAGCTTTTACATTTGATTAAAACCATTTTACTGCTTTTAGTGACATTTACTCACAAGATAATTTTCCAAACAAAACAACTTTGTTACTTTTCAAACTTATAACAATTTGGATTATAGAACGGCGGTAATAACAACCAATCTCTGTGGATACGATATAAAAATATTTACCGAAGGTATACTTTTCAATAGCTGATCTTTTATTTTTATTTTTTCAAAAATATGATGAAGAAATTAGAACCAAAATGTAGAAAAATAAAGTGTAAGAAAGTAAAAGACACACAGATATATCCTAGTTCCCCTTAAAAACCAAGGGTAGATCTAGTCCCTTCACACCTTAAAGGATTTTTCACTATATTAGATTTTTGTACAAGTCTCACACTAAGACCTCTCTTACAATCTTCTAACATAAATACCAAGCGTATGGTGAAGTTTGAATCAACCTAATTCAAAGGACATTTTCAAAAACACCAACACTATGGTGGACTTTGAATCTCCCTTAATCAAAAAACCTTTTACAACATAAACACAACATATACCAATTTCTATTTGCAAACACTTTAAAAATTACACACACTTTCTTTATAAATTAAGTCACCACACATTTATTGATCCATTACAATACTTGAACAAATTTCAATACATGAAGTTGTTCTTGAATCAATTTCAATAGATAATTGATCGTCACTTTCAATGTACAGTTCAACAATATATGAATCTTAAGTGCTCAGAAATTTAAATGAAATTTTTTCAATGACATGAAAATGTTTATTTTAGGATGTATGAACACTTTGAAAAATTGTTTGAATTGTATGTGAATTTTGTAGGAAAGAGGTGAATGAAAAACCTGATAAGATTTGGTTTAAATATGTCTCATGATGCCTTTATTATTAGATGCAATGTTAGGAAAAGATTCATGAACAATTGCAATGTACATGCATCACAATGACTCTGACTTTTCATAATGCTTTGGAAAATAATTTAATGCACTCTTTGATCAATCGATTGTCCTATTTGCAACATTAATTTTTTTTGACAAAATACAAAGAAGCAATCTATTGCATATACGGATCAATAGATTGTTAATTCAAATTTTCAAGGCAAAAAGACCCTATAATCGATTGTCCCATTGGGTCAATTGATTGGCACTTAAAAATGTTTAATTTTGACATACAATAGCAAACAAGCAGTTGATTGGTTGAAATGTGCATTGAGAATTACAGTGGTTTTTGAAATGTGATTATGGAGGATTCATATGTCATAATTTACAAAAAAAAAATAGATTTTTTTTAAAACCGGCTAATTATGCGTCTAGAATCATAATAGTCAAAGCATTATAAATTGGTACTGACAACCATCATATATATATATATATATATATATATATATATATATTTGATTGGTTGAAATGTGCATTGAGAATTAAAGTGGTTTTTGAAATGTGATTATGGAGGATTCATATGTCATAATTTACAAAAAAAATAGATTTTTTTTAAAACCGGCTAATTATGCGTCTAGAATCATAATAGTCAAAGCATTATAAATTGGTACTGACAACCATTATATATATATATATATATATATATATATATATATATATATATATATATATATATATGGCATCACAGTACAATATCATACATGCATTCCCATAGTATAATACAATACATGTCGATGTCGATGCATCTAGAATCCAAATATAAAATACGAGAAGACAAAACACAAAATACGAAGCACAACGGAAGCATAGACAAAACAACAGACAATCTTCAAGACTTCAATGCATCTAGCCTTTGCCTTTCTTCGAGTCCGACTACCTGAAAATCTTGCAACATGATTGTGGTGAGATATTATATTTCAGTGGAGTTTACCTATCCTATGAGTCCACTCGGCTCTAGGGTTTACACAGAACTACAAGACCTTAGGTCCTAGATCTTAAAGGGATGACTGAGTCAAATGACTCGAGGCCCACTAGCCTGCTACTATGCAAGAATGTAGATATGCCACCTCTATCGCCAATGTCACCCATAAGACCTTGCTTGTTTACGGATACACATTCACGATTAGGTATGTCATAAAAAATTCTTTACACGCACAAGTTACCTCACTCGCATTATGCCCCACTAAAGGTGTGTGAAGTGATTCCTAGAAAATCATCTCACTGCATCACGTTCCATTACGTAGTGTGGATATCCCATTACGCCTCATTTGGAGTGTGGAATTTACATTATGCTTAACTTAAGGAGTGTGACTTCACATTACGCCCATTGGAGTGTAAATATCACAACACTGACCACATTAACTAAAGAGTGGTGGCAACACATTATGCCCACTTAAGAATTGCATGTGAATGATTTACAGTTGCCTCGTCGCATTATGCCCGACTTAAAAAGTGAGAAAGGGTTTCATGCATATCACGTCTCACCGTATTAAATTCATTATATGATGTAAACATCGCATTATGCTTTGTGTTAAGAGTGTGAGTATCATATTACAAGTGAACATATGAAGAATATGGGAGGAAGAAATCAATTGCTCAATGGAGAAATCAATTGATTGTGCATTATGTGAAATGATAACTGTAAAATTCAAGGGTGTCAATAGACTGGTCCCATGTAGCAATCGATTGTAGGGACAAAACTTTAAAGGAAAAATTTATTCTCCTTATGCAACAATCGATTGTTTGTGCATTATGTAAAATGAATTTGGGAAATTGAAGAGTTTTAATTGATTGATCCAGGCAAGAAATTGACTGCTTCCTGGGAGAAATTCATCCACCTTCAAGCATGAAATCGATTGCCTTGAACAAGCAACCGATTGTATTCATGAAATTTATAAAAAAAATCCACTTTTAAACCCAGAATTTCCAGCCATCAAGCTTAACCATGTCCAACACAAGTTCACAAAATATCTCTAAACATCAAGCCATGCTAAAATAGGACATGCATCAAGATACAAAACAAGATTTTCAGCAAGGGTACACATGCATCATTACATTAGGATTTCTAGAAATATTTCTCATGCCATGAATCACTAATTCAAGCTCATTATTTCTCAATACGAGATAACATTGCAGGTTTCCAATGACCTTCATTGACTACCGGATGATCATTTGCGACAAGAATTACATGCAGATAACAATGAGATAGGGTGAAAGAGGGTCACCTTGTCGTAATCCTCTAGTTGGAACATAACTCTGTAGTTGTCTACCATTCCAAAAAATAGACATAGAGGATCTAGTTACACAATGCATGATCAACTTTATAATAATGGGAGGGAAATCGTTTCGCTTCAAACAAAATTCTAAGAAATCTCGATTAACATGATCATAGGCCTTTTCAAGATCTATTTTGAACACTATTTTGTGTGGCCCAAAGGCCTAATAAGAGAAAGCCCACTTACTCTACATGATCTATTGAGCCCAAGGTATAAGTTCCTTGACAAAGGGTTTTAAGGTAGACAATCTTTAATCTTCACTTTCACTATAGTTATCTTGAACCCTAAATAACTTGGGCATTTGAGTGCTAACGATGCAGGTACCCCCTAGGTCCATCGTATTGGAGATAAGCAACGATGATTCAAGATTAACCTCATTGATTCGAGAAGCATCGAGATTGCAACCCCCGATCTAAGGTGTCGTTTCGTCGAATCACCTAGGAAGTTTCACCCCGCCATAGTTTCTACAATCTCATCCATTTCTTGTTCCGTAACGAAATAAACATCATGTCAGGTTTTTCTTTTTAGATTTACGTATATAATGAATTTCTTCTTGAAGGATAATGACATTATCAGTTGTCCCTTTATCATGCAAAAAACTACTCTAGAAGGGTCAAACTATCTGATTTAGATAAGGATACAATTTGTTAATCGTAATCTTCATAATAAGCTTCTAAATAATGTTGCACAAGCTAATGGCCGAAATTACTTAAAATTTTGGGGGCAGTCTAACTTAGGAATTCTTGCAATAAGAGTCTTAGAAAAAGAAGAGTAAAAGTTACATGTCACAAAATCATCTGATATATGTTGGAAAACGTCATCTCTAACTATATACCAAAAATGTTTACAGAAAATACCATTGAATCCATCATGGATATGCGCCTTGGAAGGGTGCATTTTATTCAATGCATTAGTAAATTCCTCCATCGTTGCCTGTTGATTCAAAAAGTGTTGCGATTTTCCAGTAAGGATCAAAGCCATAGTTGAGTCACCCATACTAGCGAGGAGTATATGAGATGTGGGGAAGAAAATACCTTTAAAAAAGTTAGTGATTCTTCCCTGAGAATGGTGTCGTCATTGTACCAAACACCATTGGGAAGATGAAGGTCATGGAATTTATTTCTCTTCCGTCTAATTACCTTCTTGGTATGAAAAAACTTGGTGTTACGATCTCCTAATTTAATCCAATCATCTATAGCCTTTTGATACGAATTAATCTCCTCTTGCATAAGGATCTCATCATACTCTTATTGAAGCTTCTATTACAAATAAACTAGTCTTGTTGAATCTATTCTCTCCAAAGAGAGTTGGGTGCCCATGAGTTTCTTATCAATGTTGTGCTTATATTTGTTGATATTGTCAAAAGTTTCCTTATTAAAAAGGATAGAATTGTGCTGCTTATTTTGGAGACAAGTTACAATGCCAGATGAGGAATTCTCCCAAGTAGTTTGAACTAAATTGAAGTATTTTGGATGAGTGATCCAAACTTCCTAAAACCTAAAAGGATGTGACACATGATCTTGGAGTGAAAGACCACACCCAATGAGAATAGAATTGTGATCAGAATTATATTTACACAACACATCAACATTGCATCAGGGAAGGTCATGCGCTATGCAACGTTAACCAGGGCCATACCCAGCTTGCGGCAAACCATTTGATTACCATTGCAAGGCCTATTCAATATGAATTTCCCGCTAATCATGTCTAATTCAACTAAATTACATTCATCAATGACATTCAAAAAAGAAACTATCTTAGAATGATTAAAATCCCTCTTTCTTGTTCACTCAGATGAGTGATGTCATTAAAGTCTCCAATCAGCATCCAAGGACCATCAATAGTGTTCCTCCGATCAATGAGGTGGAGCCACAATCTACACATGACTCATAAATTCCAATCACATACTAAGAGGAAGTTCCTAATGATAATCAAAGGTTCTCAAGACTTTTAAGAAGTGCTATGAAAAAGTGCTATGAAAATCAAAGGTTCTCAAGACTTTTAAGAAGGAAAGACCAATCCATGGTGTGGTACCTTTATAACATATTATAACAATTTGTATTGGTAAATATACTATGAATTATTATAAAATTTTATGTTTTGGACTCAGACAAATATCGTTTCACTTTATAGATGTTATTTTATTTAAATATTAAAATTTATAAAGAAAAAGACATAATTTAAATTTTAACTTACAATCTTTAAAAAGAAACATAATATTATTTAGGATCAAATTTATAGATGTACATGCTCAAATATCACAAATCTCTTTAAAATATATGAGAAAGTTTTTTATCCATTTATTGTAGTATAATGGTATTTTCGTTCATATCTTAGAAATAACATATATATTTTATATATATAGTATGTTGTTAATAGATAATGCAGATGTATGTATTTCAATTCTTATTTAGTCGAGTATTTAGATTAAAAAGATAATTTGTGCTCAACCGCAATTTGATTCAACCCATTTTTAGATTTAGAAAGACTTGAGAATGCTAAATTTAGTTTTGAAAATTTTGAATTTAATTTTTTCTTTATGAATAATAAGTGTTGGAAATCCCCCAAAATCTATGGAGAATTTCAATCAATCTTGATGAACGAGATTGTTATTACCCACACAATAGCAATGAAAAGAGAAGAACAATGGAGAAAGAAATAAAATAAAGAACGATGAAGGAGAATAGAAATATAATTCTGTAGAGTTTCTCTCTGCTCACAAACTGTGGAAAACTTCTTATTCACTTTGCAACTGCAAAATACTGTGAATACAATGTTATGAATGCTCTATTCACTTCATTACAAAAATAAGGGTTACTCCCTTTATTTATAGATTTAGGTTTACTTGGGTCTCAAGCCAAAGCCCAAAACTATAAAAGCCCAAAATAGCTAACACTACTAAAATAGGCATAAGTCGAAATCATGTGTGAATCAACATGCTTAGACACTTCGACACACTAACACAACTCAACACACTAGGTGGTTTGAGACTTCCTTACTCTGTCGAGAAACCTGGTTCGACACAAGGAATTACAATTTAACATACCACTTAATTCATTGTGTCTAAGTTATCTACATTCATCATAGCTCTTAGTCTTCTGAACACTTTGACATGCACTCCCTTCGTCATGATGTTTGCAACCAGATTCTCAGTTCTGCAGTGTTCCACATTCATCTTCCCATCTGCTACCTGCTCTCGAAGATAATGGAACCTCATTTTGATGTGATTGCTTCGACCATGTGCTATCGGATTCTTCGCCAGATCGATAGCTGACATGTTATCGATTCTCATGGTAATTGTTCCATGACTCTTCGTTGTTATCTCTTCGACCAGATTCACCATCCATGTTGCTTGACATGCACAAAGAGAAGCAACTATGTATTCTACTTCGCACGACGATAATGCCACTACTGACTCTTTTCTCGAACACCAAACAACTGGTGCACCACCTAGCATAAACACATAGCCAACTGTGGATTTTCAATCCTCAGCATCACTACACCAACTTGAGTCGGTGTATCCCACCAATTTGCATTCTTTTCCTTCTACAACTGCAGGAAACAAAATTCCATAGTCGAGAGCTCCTTTCATATGCCTTGGTATCCTCTTCACCGCTGCTAGATGTGATACCTTTGGCTTCTGCATGAATCTACTCACCATACCTACACTGTATGCTAAGTTAGGCCTTGTGTGGAAAAGGTATCAAAGTGACCCAATAAGTCTTCTATATTGGGTTGGACCGACATTATCTTCATCTGAATCTTTCGATAGTTGTAATCTGGACTCAGCTGGAGTCGAAGTTGGGTTGCAATCTTGCATCTAAAATCTCTTGAGAATTTCGCCTACATACCTTCTTTGGTGCATCATCAAACCTCTACCACTCTTGTAGAATTTGATGCCAAGGAAATATGAAATGTCACTCAAATCTGACATTTTAAATTCCTTGTTGAGATCACCTTTGAAGTCTTTGATCTCCTTCTTGCAGCTACCTGTTATCAACAGGTCATCGACATAGAGACATAGTATAAACAATTCACTCTTGCTTCTTCTTACATATACTCCATGTTCACTTGTGCACTTCACAAATTCCTTCTCCCTTAGAAATCCATATATCTTCTTGTTCCAAGCTCTTGGAGCTTGTTTAAGTCCGTACAGGGCTTTATGCAGACTGTACACTTTTCTTTCTTCGCCTTGTTTCACAAACCCAGCTGGTTGTGCAACATAAACTTCTTCTTCTAAGGGGACATTAAGGAATGCATATTTCACATCCATCTGACACATCTTCCAGTTGTTCATGTTTTCTAGACCAATAACCAACCTGATTGTTTCAATCAGCAACAGGTGCAAAAACTTCATCGAAGTCGATTCCTTCTTTCTGAAGAAATCCTTTCTCCACAAGTCTCGCCTTGTGTCGAGTCATTTCTCCTTTAGGATTCAACTTCACCTTGTATATGTTGGTGTAAGCCCTAGAGGCCAATACTTTTGGTACATGTATCGAATTATTTATTAATAATAAAAGGCTTTTTCTTTATTATGTTTGTTTAATAAAGTCCCTGGAATAGATAGTCCGTTTAATGTATCAAGTGTGACTTAATCATGAGAGCACATTAAACATAAGGACATTATTCTTAAAGTATCCGTAGTCGAACTTTATTGTGAAGTGGGATAACTTTAAAGCATGGAGACTATTATGTTTATAGACTGATGATCACATCTCATGGATCATGGATAAGGAGTTATCAAGTCTCAAACATAGGTATGAATATTAAGAGTAATATTTATACTTGTCATACGGTGAACTGACTTTGGTGTTTTGCTTTGGAAAGCAAATGTCGCGGATAGCAAGAGTCGCCACTGACTTTTCTTTTATCCCATAGGAAAGGTGGAAAAGAACAGGAAAGACCTTAATTAGATTTTGGGTTCGGGAGGTACATTATACAAAGGGAAGGTATTAGCACCCTTTGTATCCATGGTTATCCATGGGCTCTTAATTGCTTGATCACTTATGTTTGTCTGAAAAAAGTGTTTGTGAATTGCTTAAAAAATGTTTTGAAAAGAGAGTTTAACTTTGTAATGATTCTTGTACGAATGTATACAAAGTATTTATCTCGTTTAATTTTGAAAGCGGTTTAGAAAAATATAACTTGGCAATGATTCTAGTACGAATGTATGCCAAGTGGTGATTTTCTAGTAGCTGCAAAGTGTGAGGTATGAAAAATGTTTTAGGTTGTGAGCCAGCGATTAAGAGTTATACCTACCCAAGGTCTTTATGGGCATTTCCTATCCTTATGAGGGTAAAACTGTCCTTACTATTGAGAAGTAAGTAGTCTTATCCCTTTGGATGTAAAGGGGTCATCGTAGGGTCATCGATTGGTCATTGAAGGCAACATTTGTAAGGATACCTTAGAATTCGAAGGGACAATCATCATTTAACCGTAGGCTACAACGACGGGTCATCGAGGGACAAAATCATATATTCGCAGGCAACATCCGAGGGACAATGATTTATTTTATAGGGACATGATGAGTTAATCGAAGGATCTTTGCTAAATGTATCCCCACATTCGCGGGACATGACCATAATACTGGAATATCGTAAGGCAACAAAGAGAGGTCCGAGATCACATATTCAAAGGCAATATTTTATAATCAATTAGTTAGTTGTAATCGATTAGGGAATTAGGTCCACGTTATAATCAATTAGGTAATTAGGGTAAATCTCCACAAGGGTATCCCACAAATAAAGTGGAATACCTAGCAAGCTACCTTCTCGGGAGTATGCGGACCCTTACAAAATTCAGCAAACAGGTCAGAATACCAAATCAAGGTGCGGTCAAGAGTTGCACCCAACAAAAGGCATCACAACAGAAATAGTGTTAGGTGAATAATGTATGATTACAATAAAACATGTCAGATAAGCAAAAATCAGAACGAAAAAATCAGCGACTGTCACGTTCGCTCTTGCCTCGCCTAGCGACGACTTGGCGAATGCTCGCTACATGCTCGCTTAGCGATGTGCTAGCGAGCGGCTGCGGGTTCTGGTTTTAATAACAGTACAATTCCAGAAAGCTCCAAATCCTATGGCATCCATCATAGAAATTACATGGTTAAACGTTCAAGACATTCATACATACTTAAATTCACATGCAAGACTTAAGATATTTTTATCAATTCAATCATAATGCCACATGCAAATTAAGAACATAAAGCGGTAATGGTAATGCAAACCTGTTTGCAATTGAATTGCAAGCTTGAATTGGCAAGTCACTCTTAGGGTTGGCGCCGGATTGAGTTGGGCGGAGATAACCTTGGTGCAGATGAGTTTCCTTCAGGGTTGCTCTGAATTCTCTGGGTTAGCCTCCAGGGTTTGCTATGCCTTCTCTCTATCTCCCGTTTTTGTTTTTTTTTTCTTTCTGAATGAGGTCCTTGGTATTTATAATAGTTTTTGTGACCTAATGGGCTCAGAATGAAGCCCAAAAATTCTGGTATTCGCAAGCTTCGCTAGGCGAGTGGCGTAGCGAAGGGTTCGCTAGGCGAAGGAGTTGCTCGCCTAGCGAGCATGCCAGTCTGGGCCATTTTCTGGATTTGGCCATCTGTGAGCTGGGTCTTTGTTCCTTTAAGGTCAATGCCTTGGAAAATACGTTGGAGTGCCTTAAAAAACGCCTTGTAACATTAACGGGCAAATTTTGGGGTATGACAGCTGCCCCTGTTCAATATTCTTGAACCGAGAGAGTTAGAATGGTGTGTACGCCATTTGTGGTCTGGAGGTGGAAGATTATTGAACACTTAGAATGCCCCAAAATTTTCACTTGTTAATCAACAGTTAGTCTTGATGAAGATGGGCTTAAAGATGCCATCCAGGAAGTTTGATGATGAGAGCTTCAGAGTGCGTCGTACATTAGACGATATCTGAAGACATGGGTGTCATACCGGGTCATGCGCTAGACCGTATAGTGAGTCATCCATTAGGCTATCGACTTCGCTGGGGAGTCAGAGTGTGTTATACGCTGCTGGGGATAAGGGATCAGAATGGATCATACGCTAGACCGTATCTGAATAGCAGAGTGAGTTGTCCCTTAGGCGGTGACTTCACTGAGGATGAAAGATCAGAATGGATCGTATGCTAGATCGTATCCGAGTTGCAGAATGAGTTGTCCATCAGGCTGTATCTAAGGATGAAAGGGTAGTCGTACGCTAGACCACTTTTCAGAATGTACCGTACGCTGGGTAGCATCGGAGGAATAAAGATCAGAATGGACCATACGCTAGATCGTATCTGAGGGGTGAACATCCAAATGGGTCGTACGCTAGACCGTATTGGAGCAGTTGGAGGAACCATACGTTAGGCTGAATCAGAATGAACCGTACGTTAGGTTATATCTGACAATATTTGTACATGTTGGATTTGCAATAAATGTCTGGGATGGGCTTAAAGATGCCACCATTAGGAGAATATCAGAGTGCTTGTCCGAACGGATGTTCATGTGGATTATATCTGAAAGATGTAAATGTAATCGATAAAGATGTCCGTCTGAATGGATCTTTATTTTGACTGTATCCGGAGGATAATTAACCTGAACAATAAAGTTAGCTTTATGCCATGTCATGATGCATGAGATATTTTATAAATGTGAACAATGTATGCATGCGTATGCTGTGAAATGATGTAATGAATGAATTATGCGTCTGAAAAGTTATTCCTGGCGACTCCCTGGGGAAAATAAATCCCCATCTTCTGGTTGGAGATACTTGTATTGATGACCCTTTCTTAGTTGGGGATACTTGATTTCTGTCTGATGGTGGAAACACTCAACAGAGCCTGGCTGGGGACGGAAGAGATGACCATTCTATCTGGTGATGCCAACCTCTTCTGGGAAATAGCTGGTTTTTGTTGGGGAATAGAATTAGCAATCGGATTCATTGGAACGCATGGTTAGACCTTCTCCTCGATCCTGAAGTCTTTTGTAATTGCTATTTCTGTTTTATGCATGTATTTTTGATAAACATCGATCATATTCAAATGCATATACCAATTCAATCTAAATCAATGGACGTTTACGCAAACAAAACAGAGAAAGTAAAACAAAAGCATTTTTTTTTTTGGAAACAAAATTGTATTGATTTTGAAAGAGGGCCTATAAACAGGCAATTTGTGTACAAGGAGACAGAAATCCTAGTAAGAGGAAATTGCCAAGAAAACGAAGAGAAAGCTATGCAGAAAAAGTCCTATTGATTTTAATTCCACTACTGCCATTATGTCTTCAAGCCTCTCATCTCCTACTGTCGGATAAAAATGATTGGCTTGTTCAGTCCCTTTGACTTGGGTGAAGCTGATCGAGAACGGGACATAGTCATACGCTTTAATCCCTAATTTTTGCCTGGACCGCCTTTTCAGGTTTTCAGTCCACCAGGATACCCTTTTTTGCCCAAGCCGCCTTTTCAGGTTTTCGACTTGTCGGGTGTACATTTTTACATGTTTATCCCTAATTTTTGCCCGAACCCTTTTGGTTCGCCGGGATGCCCTTACTTTTGCCTAGGTACGTCGACCTAGCGGGTCTCTTTTATGCGTAGTATTTTTTGACTATGTCTGCGTTCACGGGATGTGGGAAGTCTTCGCCATCCATTGTAGCAAGTATCATGGCTCCACCAGAGAATACCTTCTTAACTACAAATGGCCCTTCGTATGTGGGAGTCCATTTGCCTCAAGGATTACCTTGTGGTAGAATGATACGCTTGATCACCAAGTCGTCAATTTGATACACCTGTCTCTTGACCCTTTTGTTAAATGCCTGGGTCATGCGCTTCTGATATATCTGCCCATGACAAACAGCCGCAAGTCTCTTCTCATCAATCAAATTTATCTGATCGAGTCGAGTCTGAATCCATTCATCCTCGTCTAAACCTGCCTCTTTCATGATTCTTAGAGAGGGAATCTGAACTTCCACTGGTAAGACGGCTTCCATTCCGTAGACTAAAGAGAAAGGAGTTTCCCCTGTCGAAGTACGTACTGAAGTGCGATAACCATGGAGAGAAAAGGATAACATCTCATGCCAGTCTTTGTATGTTACTGTCATCTTTTGTATAATCTTCTTAATATTCTTATTAGCAGCTTCTACGGCGCCATTCATCTTTGGCCGGTACGGAGAAGAGTTATGGTGTTTTATTTTGAACTGCGTGCAGAGTTCAGTAATCATCTTGTTGTTCAAATTGGAGAGGGAAGGTTTTCCAAATGTATATTTGATAAGATCCATCTTAGAAATCAATAAAGTGGTATGATTCAACATATACTGTCTTAGTCGGCGAGCAGCCCAAGCCGAAGCACAACAAGCTTTCTCGAGCTGTGAGTATCTTGTTTCACAGTCGGTACCTTTTGCTAAGGTAGTATATTGCATGTTCTTTTCGACCAGACTCGTCATGTTGCCCCAACACACACCCTATTGAATTTTCTAACACGGTCAAATACATGATTAGAGGTCTTCCTT
This sequence comes from Lathyrus oleraceus, assembly GCF_024323335.1. Taxonomy (NCBI): domain Eukaryota; kingdom Viridiplantae; phylum Streptophyta; class Magnoliopsida; order Fabales; family Fabaceae; genus Lathyrus; species Lathyrus oleraceus. The sequence goes on from NC_066580.1 coordinate 370,979,915, forward strand.
CAACTGGTGGCATCGGATTTATAGGTTCTTGGAGATACTTCTTGATTTTGTCAAAAGCTTCTTGACATTCATCATTCCATATCATCTCTTGATTTTTCCAGCGAAAACCTCTACATAGTCACGTAACATCCGACTCAATCTTTCTTTGACACTGTTTTTCAAGCCTGCTCCTATTTTGACTTCTTTCTTGTCTACTTCAGTACCCAGATTCACAGTTTCAATTGATTATTCCTGCGGCTGTATAGTCTTTTCTTCTTGCAGTAATAGTCTGGCAAGTTCTCCAGGTACTTCACAATCTTCCTCACTTCCATCCTCGGCTTGGTAGATCGGATTTTCAAAGTCATAATGAACAGTAGTAGAACTATTATCAACAGGATCCAGAGTTGGTATGGATCTGCAATTTGTTACGTGAGTGTGTGTAAGAAAACATAGCTTGTTTGGAAGATGACAGGAAAGATAAAGAGCGCAATATTTGAATGCAAAAAGTCCATTGATTTATTGAATGTGAATATGCTTATGAAAATGACAAAACCCTTAACAAATTAGCTATTGTGCCCCGGGCATAGATACAATGCTTTAAGAAGTTCAATTGTAAAAATTAAAAATTTGCAACACTAAAATAGACAAAAACAATTACTCCTGACTAAAGGAAATCGGGACAGTGTCTTCAGCCTTCCAATTATTGAGTCCGTCACCAATTGTTGGGAAAATCCAGCTATCCAGGTCGCAATCGCTGTCAGCCTCTTCTACAACATTAATTTGATCTTTGACCATCTTTTCGGAGTTAAACCCCAGACCAGACTTGTCAGACTTGTACGGTACGTTGATCAGTTGACCCCAACCAGTACGACCACCATTTTCAACCACGGCTTGAGCGTCCTTCAGAGAAATCATAGCAGGAGGAGCATGAATAACCTTGGGCGCACGGGAAGTTGGCTTAAGGACAGGACTAGTCGAAGGAACTACTTCGAATGACTGAGAAGGAGTCTCAAAGAATTCACCATCCATCTCGACGTATCTGAAGGTATGCACACTACTGACAATATATTCTTCTTCCCCACACACAGTGACGATCTTACCCTCTATTGGATACCTCAGCTTTTGATGGAGAGACGAAGCTACAGCACTTGCCCCATGAATCCAAGGGCGTCCCAGCAAGCAGGAATAGGCAGGACGAATGTTCATTACGTGAAAGATAGTGTTGAAGACTTGAGGTCCTATCTTGATAGGGAGGACCACTTCACCGTGGACAACGCTCTTCGCACCATCGTAAGCGCGCACCACAACGTCACTAGGCTTCAGTTCAATGCCTTTACAGTCAAGTTTATCGAGCACAGTTGTCGGCAGCACATTCAAAGAAGAGCCGTTGTCGATCAATACGTGAGATAAGGTGATCCCCTCACACTCAATGGAGATATGCAGAGCTCTATTGTGATTCTTTCCTGCTGGTGTCAGGTCGGCATCGGAAAAGCCTAGGCCATTGTCAACAGTCAAATTGGCCACATAGTTTTCGAACTGATCGACGGATGTCTCCTGAGGTACATGAGCAGTCTTCAAGAATTTTATCAATGCCTTGGCATGAGATTCAGAAGATAATAACAAGGATAACATCGATATCTTAGACGGAGTATGCCCCAGCTGTTCTACCACATCAAAATCACTCTTACGAATGATTTTCAGCATTTCCTCCACTTCCTGCTTGGCAACATCTTCAGTAGTAACTTCGACCGGTGTCTTTGACTGAGAAGGGTTGACCACTGGTTCCTTTCCTCGAGTTTCAGGGGCGGGAGGTGAGATTTCTGGAGAGAAGATCTTTCCACTTCGAGTAACTTTACTAGTCCTAATAATGTCATTAGGATTAGCAGAATTACCAACTTGCTTTACGCCATGGATGTAAATATCACCTCCATAATTCCACGGAATGGATTTGCTTGAGGAATACGGTACTGGGCCAGGTGCAGTAATGATTAGGGGAGCTACCTTGGGCTCAGCAGTAATCTTCACAGGCACTCTAGTAGCGGTAATCTTCACCGGAACTTTGGACCTAGCAATCACAGATATTTCTTCAATAGGGTTTTCCACCTTAGGAATCTTTTCAAAGAGAATTGTACGATCATCCATCAGCCGTTGAATACCATTCCTCAATTTCAAGCAATCATTGGGTCGAAGCATACAGAGATCGCAGTTTTCAGCACAACCTGGAAATAAACCAGCTTGCAATAAGTTCTTCTTGATGGTCAGGAGAGGAGATGTTAAATCAGCTACATTAGAAATATGAGAATTGTCATCCACAACATTAACAGTCTTGTCATGGTTAGGCATAGGTGCAGTGATGACATTAGGAGTCTCTGGAGGATCAAATTCAATTTCTCCAGCGTCGATCATATCCTGAATCTTATTCTTCAACGACCAACAATCGTTTGTATCATGCCCGGGGCTATCGGAGTGATATGCACACCTGGCATTGGGATTATAACGAGGAGAAGTAGTGTTGGGATTCGTAGGAGGATCTCTGAGGGTAATCAAATTTGCTTTTAGCATACCCTGCAGTGCCTGTGCTAAAGTCATATTGATCTTGGTAAACTGCCTTCTTGGCCTGTCTTGTCTGTGCTGGAAGTTTTGAGATGGCGGTGCTGCAATCGTAACTGCTCCAATGGTATGGTCACGATTTTTCTTGTTACGACCCCTTTAACCGTACACAGCATTTGATTCGTTCCTCCCCTGGTAGGGCCTTTTGGTGCTTGCAGAGGTAGTCGCCTGTATCTTTCCACTTCGAATGCCGCTTTCAACATGTTCACCTGTCAATATAAGTTCAGTGAAACCCGATGAAGAACTTCCCAGTAGGTGGCTGTAGAATGGGCCAGTCAGTGTACTCATGAACATGTCCACTAATTCTCGATCAATCATAGGGGGTTTGACTCTGCCAGCCAAATCCCTCCATTTTTGAGCGTATTCTTTGAAGCCTTCTTTAGATCCCATAGTCATATTCTGCAACTGTAGCCGAGTAGGCGCTAGTTCAGAGTTATACTGGTACTGCTTGTAAAAAACTGTTGCTAAATCAGTCCAGGTGCGGATGTTAGAGCTTTCGAGCTGATAATACCATTCTAACTGTGTGCCAGATAGACTCTCTTGGAAGAAATGGATCCATAGCTTCCTATCAGTGGTATACGGCTGAATCTTTCTCACATAAGCTCTCAGATGCATCTGAGGACAAGACGCACCATCGTACTTAGTGAAAGTGGGGATCTTGAATTTGCGAGGAATGACCATATCAGAGACCAGTCCCAAGCTTTCGAAATCCAGACCGGGCGCCTTCTGACCCTCCATAGCTAGCATACGTTCTTCCAGCAACTTGTACTTGCCATCTCTTGGAGAGTATTGTTCATTCTCATAATCTTCATCGTCGTCCTCATGGTTAAAGAGATCAACATTCTCCTCTTCTGAATCATTCTCTGTCTCCTCTTCTTGATCCTTCGGAATTCTAATCTTGACTCCTGCGGCCTGTCCTTTAAGCCTTCTTCCCGGGTTGATGTAACTCACAGCTTTCTTGTCTTTCTTCTTCTCGAGCAAGAGAGCCTTCAGTTCTTCCTGCCCTTTGGATAAGCTCAAGATCATCTCCTGGAATTGAGCATTCTGAGCCTGGAGATCTTTGACAGTTTGTTCGAGAGCCATTTTTCTGTTTAGAAGGAAGACCGTGAGAATGTTGATCCTTTAGAATACCTGTTATGCAATGTTATGTTATGCTATGCAATGTATGAAATGTTTTCAAGGACTTCTGGAATTTAACTTTGTGTAAACCACCAAAAAGAGGGAAACTTTTATTAATAATTTCTTTAATCAATGTTCATTACAAAAGGAAATAATAAAAATACAATGAAAGCTCAAGTCTCCCAGGGACGGCTTCTTTTTGGGCGAAGATATGCATTGAGTCTTCGTTCCTCATTAAGCTGGCTGGTGAGCTCTAATACTTTCTTCCTTTCTGCGACGAACTGAGTCTCAAAAGTATCCCTTTCCTCTCTCAACTGGATCCAGGATCTCTTCAGTTCTTCAACATTGGTAGGCATATCTGGATAAGGAATGATCTGAGGAGTACCTCCTTCAACTTCTGGTTCAACAATCAGCGGTCCGACTGCAAGATATGGTATGCCAAGTTCACGAGCTCTTGCGCGTACCCATCTGAGATAAGGTTCCATAGGAATAGAGTTTTTCTGTCCTAAAACGCTTCTTTTCACCATGCCCCAAGCTCGTACAAATCTTTGACGGAGACCTTGGGAATCGTTGTCATAGTCAAACACAGTGCCTTGGATAATTATTTCATGTGGACCACCTCTTCGAGCACAACCAAACTGGCGTAGGGCTAAAGCAGGATTATAAGTAATACCTCCCCTCATACCCAGGAGGGGTACATTAGAGAATTCTCCACAACGGTCAATGAGGATAACATTTTCTTCGAGATGAGGACACCAACAGATGTCTGAATGGGAGAGTGACATTATCCTTTGAGACCATTTCAAATTCTGCTCATTCTTCAAGACTGATTGAGGAAGGTGCGAAATAAACCACCTAGATAATAAAGGTATGCAGCACATGAGAGTCCCTTTCCTTTTCATAGTACGGGTGTGAAGGGAATGCAAAATGTCTCCAAGCAAGGTAGGCACAGGGTTATGAGTGAGAAATATCTTAATAGCATTTATGCCTATGAATTGGTCGGGATTAGGAAATAACACCAAACCATAGATTAGTAATGCTAGAACATCTTCGCAAGCATGGACATTCATAACCTTTAGGAATTCTCGGGCCTTATTTATCAGAAATTTGGCAAGTAAACCCTTAATTCCACTTCTTGTTACCCAGTTGGTTTCAATGTCTGACTTTGTCATGTGTAAAGCTGCGGCAACTTCTTCAGACTTCGGAGTCCTTTCTAAACCACTAAAAGGTATTTGATCAAGGATAGGTATCCCAAGCAGCCTGGAAAACTCTTCTAATGTGGGTACCAACTGATAATCTGGAAATGTGAAGCAATGATGTTTAGGAACGAAGAACTGGAATAGAACTCTCATCATATCTTCTTTGAAACCAGTGGTAACCAAATTGAGGAGAGAACCATGTTTCTTGATGAACTGAGCCTGATCGGGAAGTTCTGACACTAAATCCTTGAGTTGAGGAGAGATGGCTACAAAATTGATTCGGATGGTCTTCCTGGGAGCCATAGCCTTACAAAACAGAGCAACGTTAAATCCCTAAGTCCTTGAAATGATTAGTGCAATGTCATGATGTTATGATGTTATGATGTTAAGTAAATAAACAAGCACAAACAAGTCACACAACAATCATTCCTAAGTTTTAAGGCTTGCATGAGTTCCATAGGTAAGTACCCTCCCCACTGAAGTTTGGTTGGTTCAACCTGTCCTAGAGTAGTAACCGGGTTCTAGAAGGATCTCAAATCATTGACCTTCCTTTAAGTCCACTTCAGTGCAACACCAAGTGGTTGACCGAAGCTTCCCTAAAGTCCAATCTCAAAGAGTGTAGTATCGAGTCTCAACCAACCCCAGTCGGAACCGAAGTCAGTTATCTCACTACTTTCTAATGGCTAGGATGAGTCAATTAGGGTTCTAAAGGTCTGGTTAATGCTTTTGATGACACCACGCGGAAGCCAAATTTTTCCTCAAGTAAACATGAGGAACATCAGGACATCCAAAGTGTCACATTAACCGTAGCCATCATTTTGACCATTCCAGTATACGCCGGATAGTCGCGATGATCTTTTGCTACTTACCTAAGGTACACAAGATCCGGGTGTAGGATCTTTCACTCAAGCATAAAATACCCAAGCAATCCCTTAAAAGTAAATCAGACAATTTGAATAAGTGATCTTGTTTTTAAGGTAACCTCTCTTTAATAGTATCCCCAGTAGAGTCGCCAGTTCTGTCATACGGTGAACTGACTTTGGTGTTTTGCTTTGGAAAGCAAATGTCGCGGATAGCAAGAGTCGCCACCGACTTTTCTTTTATCCCATAGGAAAGGTGGAAAAGAACAGGAAAGACCTTAATTAGATTTTGGGTTCGGGAGGTACATTATACAAAGGGAAGGTATTAGCACCCTTTGTATCCATGGTTATCCATGAACTCTTAATTGCTTGATCACTTATGTTTGTCTGAAAAAAGTGTTTGTGAATTGCTTAAAAAATGTTTTGAAAAGAGAGTTTAACTTTGTAATGATTCTTGTACGAATGTATACAAAGTATTTATCTCGTTTAATTTTGAAAGCGGTTTAGAAAAATATAACTTGGCAATGATTCTAGTACGAATGTATGCCAAGTGGTGATTTTCTAGTAGCTGCAAAGTGTGAGGTATGAAAAATGTTTTAGGTTGTGTGTAACACCCTTCTAAATACCCCAAAATATTTAATTAAAATAATAACATATCAATCAGAGTAATTATGCCCCGAAGGGTGTCACACAATCATTTCACAACAATTATCAAATATCCTGTCATGCTCATTTATTAAATCAAAATAAGACTCTTTTGCATAATTCGCAGCGGGTACAAAACATCGACATTCAAATCATGTACTACATTACATGTAAAGTTGAATCAACAACTAAATTAAAACATAGTCAAACATTCCCTCCCGATGTTACATCTACCAGAGCATGACCCACTAAGGACGACGCTAGACTCCATAGCACTAACTTCTACTCAACTCACTGCTCGTTACCTGAAAAATAGATGTAAGGGTGAGTTCCTCAATCAATATAATAAGCATTATAGAACAACATGTAATGCTAAGTAAATAACCCATCAATTCACCCTAATCAGACTACGCACTCAACAACGGCAATATCCGTTCAAACATCATATTCAACAGTAACATATAGCATATGTATAATCTCAACCATACTCAACATCAACAACATAACACATAACACACATATAATACTGGAATACATCCATTCATATTATATGCCATACATTCATTATGAAATGAGACTCCACACATGCGGTACCGACTATTCTTGAACATACAGTTCAAGCTCACCGATCCCTCCGGATACGGCTACTAAGCTCACTAGTCCCACTCATTGAGATCTAATGACTCACTCACTAATTCCTCACCATGGGAATTAGCTACAGCCCCGAAGGCTAGACTATGCAAGCTAATCATCTAGCATGCAAACATCAACAACAATTATCACAACAATTCACTCACTAATTCCTCACAATGGGAATTAGCTACAGCCCCAAAGGCTAGAACATGCCTGCTAATCACCTAGCAATGCAACAACAACAACAACAATTCAAGAATAGATATAAGCTCACACTCTAAGCCATAAAACAGTCTATTTCACCAATGCATACATAACTGATACATTCACAGCATCATGCATATCCACACATGTCATCAACACATTTATCACAAGAGCACATCATCTCATGCCATATAATTAAATCATAGCATTAGCACACTCTACTAATACCTATGCTACTCAAAACAACGGGAAATGATCCCTACAACATCATACCTCAGCTAAGTACATCACTCAGCCTAAACAACCAAAAACTGCATAACAACAGCACAGAAAAATCACAATTCTGCCCATACGCGTATTGCCTCTGCCATACGCGTATTGCCCAAACCTGGCCAAACCCATACGCGTAATGCCCACTCTCATACGCGTAATGCGCATTTCCTCGCCCAACTCATACGCGTATCACCTGTCTCATACGCGTATGCTACGCGTATCACTTCTCCATACGCGTACCACCAGAGACCATTTCACGTTCAAAATTTCATCTTCCTCATCCATACGCGTATTGCCTAGTGCCATACGCGTACCAGCCATCTCATACGCGTATTGCCTAGTGCCATACGCGTATGACCAGAGACCAGAACTCTCAGATCTGCCATGGCTTTCTCTGCTACGAGATCTACCCAATCCAACCTTCCACAGTCCAATTTCTACACAGAAATCATTCATATTTTCAACACAATTCGTATCTTATTCGATTACACAAAATTTGACACTTTTACATCTAATTCCTACGAATTCTTTCTCAATTATACCCCAATTTCGTTCATCCAAAGGGTTCACAATTCATCATGCATCAATCTAATCAGAGGTAAAACAATAGTTTCTTACTACCCAGTACATATCATCCCATAATACCCGTTAATCGATGATAAAACCCCCCTTACCTGAGTTAATCCAGCAATCTCTGAGCTCCAAGCTTTTCCTCTTCTCTTGCTCTGCCTTTTTGCCCTTTTTCCACTTTCAACCGCTTCTCTGTGTTTTCCTTTTCACGTGCAAACCTTTTTTTTTACCAAAAAATGGGACTTTTTATTATTCCAACTTATTTTATTCCAATAAATAATTATCCCAATAATTATTATTCCAAAATAATAATAATAATAATTCAATTATCTAATTAAATTAATAAACATATTATTAACTTAATTTAAATAATTATTATATTATTATCGGGGTGTTACATTGTGAGCCAGCGATTAAGAGTTATACCTACCCAAGGTCTTTATGGGCATTTCCTATCCTTATGAGGGTAAAACTGTCCTTACTATTGAGAAGTAAGTAGTCTTATCCCTTTGGATGTAAAGGGGTCATCGTAGGGTCATCGATTGGTCATTGAAGGCAACATTTGTAAGGATACCTTAGCATTCGAAGGGACAATCATCATTTAACCGTAGGCTACAACGACGGGTCATCGAGGGACAAAATCATATATTCGCAGGCAACATCCGAGGGACAATGATTTATTTTATAGGGACAGGATGAGTTAATCGAAGGATCTTTGCTAAATGTATCCCCACATTCGCGAGACATGACCATAATACTGGAATACCGTAAGGCAACAAAGAGAGGTCCGAGATCACATATTCAAAGGCAATATTTTATAATCAATTAGTTAGTTGTAATCAATTAGGGAATTAGGTCCACGTTATAATCAATTAGGTAATTAGGGTGAATCTCCACAAGGGTATCCCACAAATAAAGTGGAATACCTAGCAAGCTACCTTCTCGGGAGTATGCGAACCCTTACAAAATTCAGCAAACAGGTCAGAATACCAAATCAAGGTGCGGTCAAGAGTTGCACCCAACAAAAGGCATCACAACAGAAATAGTGTTAGGTGAATAATGTATGATTACAATAAAACATGTCAGATAAGCAAAAATCAGAACGAAAAAATCAGCGACTGTCACGTTCGCTCCTGCCTCGCCTAGCGACGGCTTGGCGAATGCTCTCTACATGCTCGCTTAGCGATGTGCTAGCGAGCGGCTGCGGGTTCTGGTTTTAATAACAGTACAATTCTAGAAAGCTCCAAACCCTATGGCATCCATCATAGAAATTACATGGTTAAACGTTCAAGACATTCATACATACTTAAATTCACATGCAAGACTTAAGATATTTTTATCAATTCAATCATAATGCCACATGCAAATTAAGAACATAAAGCGGTAATGGTAATGCAAACCTGTTTGCAATTGAATTGCAACCTTGAATTGGCAAGTCACTCTTAGGGTTGGCGCCGGATTGAGTTGGGCGGAGATAACCTTGGTGCAGATGAGTTTCCTTCAGGGTTGCTCTGAATTCTCTGGGTTAGCCTCCAGGGTTTGCTGTGCCTTCTCTCTATCTCCCGTTTTCGTTTTTTTTTCTTTCTGAATGAGGTCCTTGGTATTTATAATAGTTTTTGTGACCTAATGGGCTCAGAATGAAGCCCAAAAATTCTGGTATTCGCAAGCTTTGCTAGGCGAGTGATGTAGCTAAGGGTTCGCTAGGCGAAAGAGTTGCTCGCCTAGCGAGCATGCCAGTCTGGGCCATTTTCTGGATTTGGCCATCTGTGAGCTGGGTCTTTGTTCCTTTAAGGTCAATGCCTTGGAAAATACGTTGGAGTGCCTTAAAAAATGCCTTGTAACATTAACGGGCAAATTTTGGGGTATGACAATACTGGATTGACCCGCTATGAGAATACTATATAGAATGTTATGCAAAGTGTCATAAGTTATTCTCATGGTGATAATGGTGTATACCACTCTTCGACCTGAAACCACTATAGACCATAGATGTAGAGTCGAGTGCTTTATTGCTGATCCAACGTTGTCCGTAACTGGATAACCATAAAGACAGTTGATGGGTACTCCACAAAGCATGCTAAGGGACATGAGTGACCTAGATGGAATTTGCCCATCCTGCGTAACAGGATAAATGTCTATGGGCCCAATATTGAACTGGACAGGGATGACACGGTCTATGCCTTGTGTTCAATATAGACATAAGGGCAAAATGGTAATTATACATATAATTATTATCACAAAAGGATTTGTCAGATCACATGACATTTTCGTGACTTGGGTAGCAGTGATGTGTTGCTAGATACCGCTCACTGTTTATTATGTTAAATGCGTGATTTAATATAATTGCCAACGTCGCGAAAACCTACAGGGTCACACACAAAGGACGGATTGATGAGAGATAGAGTAACTAAGGAACACCGTAAGGTACGGTGCATTTAAATGGAATACGAAATATGGTAAGGTACCACACGCTTAAGTGATTTTGGGCATATTATAAGATATGGGCCAAAATACACTTAAGTGGGCTTTTTAGCTTGAAGCCCACACAAGTGGTTCTATAAATAAAACCCTTGGGTAGAAGCATTGTCACTCTTGCATTTCGTTTCTCTCTCTCTCTCTCACTCAAAGCCTTCATTCGTAGCAGCTAGCACTGAGATTGAAGGAATCCATTCATGTGGACTGAGTAGAGGTGTTGTCATCGTTCAATGTTCGTGATCACCACAAGAGGTAACGATTCTATCATTGATCATGCCCACTCGTAAGGATCATTAAAGGAGAAATTTTTAAATTCCGCTGCGTTTTGGATCGCAATTCTCCTTTAGTATACCCACTTCACATCGATTTCCTTCTTGTCTTGGGGCAATTCGACAAGTGACCAAGTGTTGTTGACTTCGATTGACTTCAGTTCTTCTTCCATTGCTTTCGTCCACTTAGAATATTTCAATGCTTCAGCTGCATTGATAGGTTCAACATCTACGTAGAAAGCATAATGTACCAGCTCACCTTCTTTATCGACCACATCATCTGATGTAATCACACATTCTTGCAACCTTGCAGGCATGTGTCTTGTTCTTTGAGGTCTGCTTGTACTTGCTTCACCTCTGACTTCTTCCTGTCGAACTTCTCTTTCGACTTCACTAGCTGGTTCATCACAAAAGATTCTCATTGAATCTTTATTTACATTCTCAGTCCAATCCCACTCCTTAAGCTCATCTATGATCACATCCCCGCTGATCACCACTTGCTTATTCACTGGGTCGAACAACTTGTATCCTCCAGTCAAATGATATCCTATCAGGATCATCTGAATCGACTTGTCATCAAGTTTTCTTCTCAATTGATCTAGCACATGTCTATATGCTATAGATCCAAACACCCTCAGATGACTCAATCTAGGCTTGACACCAGACCAACATTCTTCTGGCATGATTCCTTCTAGCTTCTTCGTTAGACATCTGTTCAGGATATATGTCGTAGTCGACACAACTTCTCCCCATAATTCTTTGGGTAAATGCTTCCCTTTTAACATACTTCTAACCATATTCATAATGGTTCTATTCTTCCTCTCTGCGACTCCATTCTGTTGTGGAGTGTAGGGTGGCACAACCTCATGCACAATCCCTTCTTTCATACATAATGTATTGAAGTCTTTCGACACATATTCTCCACCACCATCAGTTCTCAAAATCTTGATCTTTCGACCGCTCTGTCTTTTGACCATAGATTTAAAACTTGGAAAATACCTCGATCACTTCACTTTTCTTTTGGATCAGGTAAGACCACAGTTTTCGAATGAAATCATCTATAAATGTAACAAAGTAATTGTTACCTCCAATCGAATCCACCTGGAGAGGACCACATACATTAGAGTATATGACTTCAAGAATTTCCTTTGATCTGCTTCCTGCATCCTTATTGAGGTTATTCTTATGTTGCTTTGCCTGCACACATTCTTCACACACTTCATTTGGAATGTCGATTTCTGGTAATCCTGAAACCATATTTCTTCTCTTCAAATCTCTGATGTCTTTTAAATTGAGATGACCAAGTCTGTAATGCCATATCCATTCATCTCCGCTGGCTGCTGTTGCAAGACACTTATGCTCAATCACATTTAGTTCAATCTTGAAGGTTCTATTCTGAGACATTGGAGCCTTCAAGATCAACCTTCCATTTGAGTCGGGAACTCTCATCATCTTGTCTTTGATCGACACCTTGTAGTTCTTTTCAAATAACTGCCTTATGCTGAGCAAATTTCTCTTCATGCCTGGTATGTACAACACATTTGAAATTACTGACCTCTTACCATCTTTCCTCGTAATCAGAACATCACTAACACCTTCAGCTGCTAGAGTGTTGTCATTTGCAAATTTCACCATGTTCTTCATTAAGGGCTTTATGTTGACAAACCAATCTTTCCTTCCAGACATGTGTGATGAGCATCTTGAGTCCAAGTACCACTGGTCCTTGAATCTCTCTTATTCTCTTGTTATAACCATCAGTAACGTCTCTTCTTCTTCATGTTTCGCCAGCTTTGCATAAATTTCTTGTTCTTCTGCTTTTCTGGACAATCACTAGAATAATGACCATACATTTGACAATTGTAACACTGAATGTGACTCTTGTCTGGCTTTTGACCACCACTCCTTCCTCTACCTGCAGCACCACCTCTTTGGTTGCCTTGGTTCCAGGGTTTTCTCTGATTCGACGAGTTTCCTTCTTGCTGATTTCGACCAGTCGAATTGTTGTAACCTCCTCTGCCTTTGTTGTGATTTCAACTTCTTTTGTCTTTTCTTTCTTTTGATGATTGAGCCTGTAAAGCCATATCACTCTTCGACTTTCCTGCAGCTCTTTCAACCATTCTTTGTTCATGAGATTCAAGCGTCCCTTGAAGCTCTTCCTTTGTCAGTTTTGACAAATCTTTTGACTCTTCTATGACTACTACCACGTGGTCGAACTTTGGAGCCAACGACCTCAAGATCTTTCCAATAACAGATCTTGATGCCAACACTTCTCCACATACCTTGATTTGATTCATCAGTTTCGTAACCTTGGTGAAGAAATCAGTTATGCTTCACTGTCTTCCATCTGAAAAAATTCATACGTTCTTTTGTGAGTTTGTAACCTCACCTCTTTCACCTTCTCTGCGCCTCCAAACGATTTATCCAGAATTTCCCATGTTTCTTTCGCTGACTCTGCATCACTAACCTTTTCAAAGTTATCTACATCAACACATTGATGGATTATAAAGAGAGCTTTATAATCTTTCTTCTTCAATTCTTTATGTGCAACCTTTCCTTGATTTGTCGCGGCTTCTGCAAACGTTGTTACTCCTTCCTTCACAAGATCCCAAAGATCTTGATAACAGAACACAACCTTTATCTGCTTGCACCAATTCTCATAATTGTTGTTCTTAAGAATCGAAAGATTTGCTGGAAAATGCCTGTTTGGATGATTCGTTGCCATGGTGATTTTCTTCACACAAATCGATAAAACCGGAGCTCTTGATACCAGATGTTGGAAATTTCCCAAAACCTATGGAGAATTTCAATCAATCTTGATGAACAAGATTGTTATTACCCACACAATAGCAATGAAAAGAGAAGAACAATTGAGAAATAAATAAAGTAAAGAACGATGAAGGAGAAGATAAATATAATTTTGCAGAGTTTCTCTCTGCCCACAAACTGTGGAAAACTTCTTATTCCTTTGCAACTGCAAAATACTGTGAATGTAATGTTATGATACTTCATTACAAAAATAAGGGTTACTCCCTCTATTTATAGATTTAGGTTTACTCGGGTCTCAAGGCAAAGCCCCAAACTATGAAAGTCCAAAATAGCTAACACTACTAAAATAGGCATAAGTCGAAATCCTGTGTGAAACAAAATGCTTCGGCACTTCACACACTAACACAACTCAACACACTAGGTGGTTTGACACTTCCTTACTCTGTCGAACAACCTGATTCGGCACAAGAAATTACAATTCAACAATAAGACCCAATGACAATGTGTATTAGGTCATTTATATTAGATTATAACAAAAAATATTTTTATTAAATTCTGAGTGAACTAAAGTTTGAAATCAAATAAGAGAATATTAAATTTATTTTTGGAAATTTTGGATTTAATTTATTTTTCCTTTATGAATATTAAGACCTAATGACAATTGTATATTAACTTAGACTAAAAAAGTATACTTTTAAATAAACTTTGAGTAAACTACAGTTCAGAATCAAATAATTAATTTTTGAATTAATTCAACTCATTTCCAGCTTTACTAGAATTGGAGATCTAAGATTTGATTTTTTCTTTATGATGATTAATAGGATCTGATTGACAATGTATACTATCTTAGATTAGGAATAATTTGTTTTAATTAAATTTTGAATGTAGCGTAAAGTTTAAAATCAAATTATTAATTTTTAAATTAATTTTAATTAAAATAAATATAGTATCTATGAAATTGAATTAGAATATGAATGAATTTGTACATTTTATTTTAAGATTTTGGAGTTGATTTTTTTAATGAATAATACTACCTATTGACAATATTTTTAATTTAATTATGAGTGAATGTAAAGTTCATAATCAAATGATTAATTTTTAAATATATTGTAATTAAAATAAAAATATTATGTATCAATTTCTTTATATAAATCTAGTTATTTATCCATATATAACAGAAAGTATAGAATAGAAAACTGATTCTAGCAATAGCCATTCATAAACACATTCTTTCACGCCATGACTATGTCTATGAGCAAGATCGGGATTTCCAAGTTCCTCGTTGTAGCAGCTGGAGTTGGTACTACTCTCTCACACACACACAATCACACTTTATTAATGATATTTTCTTATCATAATCTGTTTTCACTTCGTTCCTTTTCCTTTAGGTTATTCCGGCAACGTTCTTATCAAAAATGGCACACTTTCGTATTTGATCCAACGACTCCAGGTGAATACATTATCCTGCGTTAATGAAAGTAGCATGTGTACAGACCTGTGATAATTTGTTCTATATGTAACTATTAGGGTTTCACAAGATTATTTTTTGTTGTATTGTGATCTAACTTTTTACAACTGATTATAGGTTTTTTTAAAGTTGAATTATTGCAACTTATTATTATTATTATTAAGATTTTGGTGTTAAGATTTGTTTCTGAATGTGATGCTGATATATTCTATATTATATTATTTTGATCATAGCTAGTGGGAAAAAGATTGCTGAAGTGGGATCAGGCTGAAGTTGAAAATGAAAACGCTGATTCCGCTCACAAGGTAACTATGTCACAATATTTTTCCGAACACTTCATTTAATCACTTTATTAAGATCAAGATCCTGAGTTTTTTTCTCCATATTGCATCTGCTAAACACTTATAACCATGAAAGTAACATTGATAATTTATAAAGTTATTTTTCTATAACATATATACCTTTGAGTTATATTATTTTTTTAAAGACAAAATAATATTAATAGAGGAAAAGAATCCGAATAAAGTGGTTTTGAGTTATACTTTTGTTACGATGGTTTAAGTGATTTGGAATTATATGATAAAGTGAGTTCAAATATTTTTGTTGTTGTAACAGGAGCCAACAAAGAAGAGAAATTTGAAGAAGAGCTTACAAGAGAGAATTTTAACTATAAAGAAAAATGAGAAATATTTTATGATAAAGAAGGAATGCACATTATCTCACTGATTTTCAATCTTAAATTTATTTGGAGTTGGTTGTAGTACTTTTGAAATGCCACATTACAATTTATAAACATGATGATGGGATCAAATAAATATGGGATTATATTGCGGTATTTTTGTTGAAGGTTTCTGCACTTCAAAATATATTAAAAAAATAATTTGTGTGATTGTTAAAGTTGAACCAAACACTCTCTTTATCAACTATTATAAAAATATATGTAAATTTTGTTAGGAAATTACGCAACATTTTTTTACTGGTCAGATTCGTGGAATAGCGATATAAATACGGAATAATAACACATAGATATTGATACGGGATGTAGATTTTTATTTACTCGAAAGATAAAATACACATTGTATTTAAAAATTTCTTTCACTCAGAGTTTTTCTCACTAGTGTATTTCTTTTACTGGAGCAAAGATTTCAGTGTAGTCAACTCCTTCTTTTTGCTAAAATCCTTTGACAACTAGTCAGGCCTTGTATCTCTTGGACCCATCATGGTCCTCCTTCACCCGATACACCAATTTGTTGTGAAGTTCCCTTTTTTCCATAGGTAACTCAGCAAGTTCCCATGTCGGATTGGAGATCAAAGACTTCATCTCGTCTTTCATAGCAAGTTCTCACTTGCTAGCATCTGCGGTCTGACATGCTTCTATATAATCTTCAGGCTCCCCTTCATATGTCAATAATATGTATCTCCTATTAGGAACACGAGTTCTATAAGACCTTCTCAATACATGAGTTGGACTCGGAGGCTCTGATATGTCAGGCTGCTGCTCACTGCCTTGTTCAGTTGTTTCCTCTAGCTGAGGTTTATCAACTATAGGACTTTCTGGGACATCGTCCACCTCTGCATAAACTGGCCCACTCGAAACTGAGTTGTTGGCACCTGTATTCTGTTTGTCCTTGTACATCACACTTTCATTGAAGATCACGTCTCTACTGTTGATCATCTTTTTGTTTTCATCATCCCATAGGCGATATCCAAACTCATCCTCACCATAGCCGAGGAAAGTGCACTTCTTTGATTTAGGATCAAGCTTATTCCTTCCATAATCACTAATATGCACATATGTTACACAACCGAAAACTCTAAGATGTGAGAGTTTTACCACTTTTCCGCTCCATACCTCTTCTGGTATTCTAATCTCTAATGGTATCGATGAACCTCAGTTGATTAAGTAAGTTGATGTGTTGACTGCCTCTGCCCAGAACTGCTTCGGTAAGCCTGACTGCACACGTAAGCTTCTGGCTCTTTCAATCAACGTTCGATTCATATGCTCAGCTATACCATTCTTCACTACACCTTTCACATAATCTCACAAGATTGCTCATTATCAAGGTAAATTTTACCGAGGTTCCTGGGGACATAATTTTAGAAGAACTGTTTCTATGAAGTTGCATGAAAGGATGCTCCAGAGTCTACCACCCAAGACTCTTCCTTGCTCTCTAAAAAACATATCAATGCATCACCTCCTTCTAAGGTTGAAGCAATTTTTTCCTCATCTTTCACCTCCTGGTTCTTCAGTGTGCTACTGCACTAATATTTGTAGTGTTCGGTCTTCCCACAATTCCAACACTCGATAGTCTTCGAGTTGTTAAAACTATGATCATTTCTGGACATTGATTGTCTCACCTTTGATTTGCTACGCTCGCTTCCTTTGGTTGACCTTCTACCTCTTGACTTTGTATGCAATACTGAAGAGGTTGATGATTTACATGACTCTCTTCTCGGATCTCTTCACTGAGAACCAAATCACAAACATCATCAAATTTCAACTTATTGCTTCCCGATGAGCTACTCACGGTTGTGACTGTAGCATTCCAACTTTCTGGCAGGGAAGACAAAAGTATTAAAGCCTATACTTCTTCATCAAAGTCGATTCCAACTGAACTTAATTGGGTTGTAGTAGTGTTGAGTTTGTTCATATGTTGCATCGTTGACGCACCGTGTGTCATCCGTAAGTTGAACAACCGCCTCATCAAATGAACTTTATTTGAGGGCGACAACTTTTCGTACATGCTGAAAAGACCCTTCATAAGATCAGTCGTAGTCTTTTCTTTGGTAATGTTGAAAGCAACATTATGGGATAACATCAATCGAATGACTCCAAGAGCTTTTCTAGCGAGAAGGGACCAGGCACCATCCTTCATTGTCGCTGGTTTTGTGCCCGTTAGAGGTTCATGCATACCTTTATGATACAAATAACCCTCTATTTGCATCTTCTAAAAGTTGAAGTCCGCACCATCAAACTTCTCAATTTCCACCTTGCCTTTGTCTGTTGCCATCTCTCCCACTTGAGTCTGACTCCTCTAGATCGCTTCTGAAACGGAAAGAACTAACCAGCTCTGATACCAATTGTTAAGAAACTATGCAACATTTCCTCATAGTCAGATTCGTGGAGTAGCGATATAAATGCGGAATAATAAAACACAGAAATTGATACGGGCTGCTGCAGACTTTTTATTTACTGGAAAGATAAAATACATATTGTATTTAAGAATTTCTCTCACTCAGAGTTTTTCTCATTGGTTTATTTCTCTAGTTATTGAAAATTCTCTCAATGTTGCAATTAATATTGTTTTGGCTTTACATCTTATATAGCCAAAGCATTTGATGCATCATCTGTAACCCATTCATTATGGTTCCTATAAAGTAGAAACATCTTCCATTTATTTCTAAATAATAAGAAAACAATGACCACCCAAATAATAAGAAAACAATGACTTTTTCAATAACTAGAGAAGTAAATGAAAGATGTTTCTACTTTAATTGTCATTGTTTCTTATTACTTAGAAGTAAATGGAAGATGTTTCTACTTTAGAGGAACCGTAATGAATGGGTTATGGATGATGCATCTAATGCTTTGGCTATATAAGATGTCAAAGCCAAAACAATATTAATTCCAACATTGAGAGCATTTTCAATAACTAGAGAAATACACCAGTGAGAAAAACACGGAGTGAGAGAAATTCTTAACTACAATGTGTATTTTATCTTTCTAGTAAATAAAAAGTTTGCAGCAGCCCGTATGAATTTTTGTGTGTTATTATTCCGCATTTATATCGCTATTCCACGAATCTGACTGTGAGGAAATGTTGCGTAGTTTCCTAACAACTGGTATCAAAGTTGGTTGGTTCTTTCCATTTCAGAAGCGATCCAGAGGTGTCAGACTCGAGTGGGAGAGATGGTAGCAGACGAAGGAAAGGTGAAAATTGAGAAGTTCGATGGTGCGGACTTCAGCTTTTAGAAGATGCAAATAGAGGATTATTTGTATCAGAAAGGCATGCATGAACCTCTAACGGGCACGAAACCAACGGCAATGGAGAATGGTGCATGAACCCTTCTCGATAGAAAAGCTCTTGGAGTCATTCGATTAACTTTATCCCATAATGTTCTTTCAACATTGACAAATAAAAGACTACGGTTGATCTTATGAAGGCTCTTTCCAGCATGTACGAAAAGCCTTCAGCCTCAAACAAAATTCATTTGATAAGGCGGTTGTTCAACTTACGGATGACTTAAGGTGCGTCAATGATGCAACATCTGAACCAACTCAACACTACTACAACCTAATTGAGTTCAGTTGGAATCGACTTTAGTGAATAAGCACGATCTTTGATACTCTTGTCTTCGCTGCCAGAAAGTTGGAATGCTACAATCACAACCGTGAGTAGCTCATCGGGAAGCGACAAGTCGAAATTTGATGATGTTCGTGATTTGGTTCTCAATGAAGAGATCCGACAGAGAGAGTCAAGTGAATCATCAACCTCTTCAGTATTGCATACAGAGTTAAGAGGTAGAAGTTCAACCAAAGGAAGGGAACGCAACAAATCAAAGGTGAGATGATCAAAGTCCATAAATTATCATAGTTCTAACAGCTCAAAGTCTATCGAATGTTGGAATTATGGGAAGATCAAACACTAAAAAAATCAATGCATGAGTGCACCGAAGAATAAGGAGGAGAAAGATGAGGCAAACATTGCTTCAACCTCAAGAGAAGGTGGTGCGTTGATATGTTCTTTGGAGAGTAAGGAAGAGTCTTGGGTGTTAGACTCTGGAGTATCCTTTCATGAAACTTCACATAAATAGTTCTTTGAAAATTATGTCCCCGGGAACCTCCGTAAAGTTTACCTTGGTAATGAACAATCTTACGAGATTGTGGGAAAAGGTGCAGTGAAGATCAAGTTGAATGGGTATGTTTGAAAGTTGAAGGATGTCAGACACATTCCCAGCCTGACGAAGAACTTAATCTCAGTAGGCAAGTTGAACAGTGATGGCTACACAACAATCTTCCATGGAGATCATTGGAAGATTTAAAAAGGTACAATGATAGTTGCTCACGGTAAAAAGAGTGGTACTATTTGCAAGACAGTTGGAGCATGTCATTTGATTGCAATTGCAACAAATGAAAGTCCCAATATATGACACCAAAGACTAGGCCATATGAGTGAGAAAGGGATGAAGGTCATATGCACTTAAATGGAAAACTAGTGGGTCTTCAGTCAATAGAAATTGACATGTGCGAAGACTATATACTTGGAAAGCAGAAGCGAGTTAGTTTTCAAACAAGTGAAAGAACCCCAAACAAGGAAAGACTCGAGCTTGTCCACTCTGATGTTTGGGTTCCAACTACCGTCCCATCTATTGGTGGGAAGAAATACTTTGTGACTTTTATTGATGACCATTCCAGAAAGGAATGGGTATACTTTCTGAAATATAAATCTGACGTATTTGAGGCTTTCAAGGTATGGAAAGCGATGGTAGAAAATGAGACCGGATGGAAGATCAAAAAGCTCTGAAATGACAATGGTGGTGAATATGTAGACACCAAGTTCAAGAATTTATGCTATGAGCACGGAACCAGAATGGAGAGGAATGTGTCGAGGATGCCTCGATAGAATGATGTAGATGAGCATATGAGTCGAACGTTGACTGAAAGAGCCAGAAGCTTACGTGTGCAGTCAGGCTTACAGAAGCAGTTCCAAGAAGAGGCAGTCAACACATCAGGTTACTTAATCAATTAAGGTTAATCGTTATCATTGGAGCTTAGAATTCCAAAAGAGGTATGGAGTGGAAAAGAGGTAAAACTCTCACATATTAAAGTTTTTGGTTGTGTAGCATATATGCACATTAGTGATCATGGCAGGAATAAGCTTGATGTCAAATCAAAGAAGTGAACTTTCCTTGGTTATGGTGAGGATGAGTTTGGCTATCACCTACGGGACGATGGAAAAAAAAGATGATCCATAATAGAGATGTGACCTTCAAGGAAAGAGTGATGCACAAGAACTAACAGAATACAGGTGCCAGCAACTCAGATTTGAGTGGTCCAGTTTATGTATAGGTGGAAGATGTCCCAGAAAGTCCTATAGTTGATAATCCTCAGCTAGAGGAAACAATTGAACAAGGCAGAGCAGCAGTCTCACATATCAAAGCCTCTGACTCCAACTCTTGTATTGATAAAGTCTTTTAGAACTCGTGTTCCTAACATAAGATACATGGACTACATGTTATTTACAGATGAAGGGAAGCTTGAAGATTATGTAGAAGAATGTCATACCACAAATGCTAGCAAGTGGGAACTTGCTATGAAGGATGAGATGAAGTATTTGATCTCTAATCAAACATGGGAACTTGTTGAGTTACCTATGGGAAAAAGGGCACTTCACAACAAATGGGTGTATCGGGTGAAGGAGGATCATCATGGCTCCAAGAGATACAAGGCCTGACTAGTTTTCAAAGGATTTCAGAAAAAAGAAGGAGTGTACTACACTGGAATCTTTGCTCCAGTTGTGAAGCTCAATACTATCAGGTATGTGTTAAGTATTATTGCCAGTGAAGAGCTTTACCTAGAATAGTTGGATCTGAAGATTGCGTTTCTTCACGAAGACTTAGATGAGGAGATCAACATGCATCAACCAGAAGGTTTCTCGGAAGTAGGGAAACATAAAATGGTGTGCAAATTAAAGAAGAGCTTGTATAGTCTAAAACAAGCTCCAAGACAGTGGTATAGGAAGTTTGAAAGCTTCATGCACAAGGAAGGTTTTCAGAAGTGCAATGCCAACCACTGTTGTTTCTTCAAGATATATCATTCAAGTTATATTATTTTATTACTTTATGTCGATGATATGTTAGTAGGAGGTCTAGATATTGATGAAATCAAAAACTTGAAGATGCAATTGTCAAAAGAATTTGACATGAAGGACTTGGGTCCAACAAAGAAGATTCTTGGAATGCAAATCACGAGAGATAAGCAAAAAGGAATTTTGAAGTTATCTCAGGCAGAGTACATCAACCGTGTTTTGCAAAGATTCAACATGGATAATGCCACAATCATAGTATTTTCTTTTGCAATGATGAAAGCAACATTACGGGATAACGTCAATCCAATGACTCCAAGAGCTTTTCTATCGAGAAGGATGCAAGCACCGTCCTCCATTGTCGCTGGTTTCGTGCCCCTGAGAGGTTCATGCAAACCTTTCTGATACAAATAATCATCTATTTGCATCTTCCAAAAGCTAAAGTCCGCACCATCAAACTTCTTAATTTTCACCTTTCCTTCGTCTGCTGCCATCGCTCCTACTTGAGTCTGACTCTTGTGGATCGCTTCTGAAACGGAAAGAACCAACCAGCTTTGATACCAGTTGTTAGGAAACTACACAACATTTCCTCATAGTTAGATTCTTGAAATAGAGATATAAATGAGGAATAATAATACACAGAAATTGATACGGGCTGCTGCATCCTTTTTATTTACTGGAAAGATAAAATACACATTGTATTTAAGAATTTATCTCACTTAGAGTTTTTCTCACGGGTGTATTTCTCTAGTTATTGAAAATGCTCTCAATGTTGGAATTAATATTGTTTTGGCTTTGGTATCTTATATAGCCAAAGCATTGGATGCATCATCCGTAACCCATTAATTACGGTTCCTATAAAGTATATGTAAATTATATATCATTTTATATATTTATAACTAAACACGAGAGTTTTTGAGATTTTCCTTTTTCGATTAAAAATTTAATTTTTGTGATTGTTAATAGTTGAACCAAACACTAAAATCACGAATTCTCTCTTTATCAACTATTATAAAAATATATGTAAATTTTATGTCATTTTATATATTTATAACTAAAAATTAGAGTTTTTTGAGATTTTCCTTTTCCGACTTAAAAGTTTCAGGTCTACAACCTTGGATTAGGGATGAAAATGAGTAAAATTTTGGTATGATACTATAGTACTCATATTTATATCTGTAGTTTATAAAAACTCGTACATATGTTCATACCCGCTTGAGTACAAACGTTAACATCCGTATATGTGTCTTATTGGTATGTAAGTACCCATACCCGTACCAATTACCCGTATTTCTAATAAAAATAAATATATCAAGTATAAAATATCATACCATTTTAATTTTTAACAACATTAAGAAGTTTTTAAAATATTATTGAATTATAAAAATAAAAAAAACACTTAGATTAAATATGTAATGGTGTAACATTGATGTATTTTAAAAATTGATAGACATTTTGTTGTTATAAGTGATTGACACATTTTATAGTCAACATGTTATGCAAGATGTCATGACATGATGTTGAAGCGTATGGTCTCTATGCGCTCAAAACATGACGCAAAGATGTGGAGCAACACATTGTGTAACATTCTGCTCCAGAAATTGGTGCGCCATTTTAGAATCAAGCGCCCGATTTGTTTCCTTATTTGTCTATGTGTTTATGCACTTTTTGGAATTAGGAAAGAATTCCTAAAAAGATCACAGATCAATACCAAATCAGATTGATTGGGATTTAAT